>NC_136070.1:415460981-416809165 GCF_964261635.1 Lissotriton helveticus
AGGTTCTGTATCGATCCCCCTATTCCTGACCCTGTTCTGGTTAACAAGTTAACTAGCAGCCATCCCATGATGCAGAAACCGTTATCTGATTAAGCCACACTACGGCACAGGAACGTGTTATCTGATTAGGTCATAACGCTTGCCATCTAATTAGACAAGCGATATTCCTCCAGCCCCTGATAAGGCATACGGAGTTCTCAAAACAAATCAAACCTATGACAACCTGGAAAAAACCCTGCGGCCATTGTTTTGATTTCATCGGGAACTTCAGCAAAAGAATGTGCTAACGACCAAGTCGTATGACATCCTTATTGACGTATCTATGTCCATCCTTACGTCAATCTCGGCACCTTACAGGTATAAATATTACCGGTATTGCCTTAAGCAAACACACGCGGTGGTGACGAGATCGGAGCAGCCAGACTTGCCGAAGCCCAGAGCAGAGCAGACCCCGCTGGCGCAGCCCCGCCTTCCTGACGCGCTGAGAACGAGACGCTGCTTTCTCCTGCCGAGAAATCCAGTTCCGGCGCTTCCGGGTAGCCCTCGCAGGCAGCCTGGAATATCGAGACCAGAGACAAGAGATACCATCCCTCATTCATCCTAGATTCAAGGTACAGAACTGAATAACCCCTTGCAGAGAATTCTTGAGTCAGTCACTTGGCAAAACAAACTTAACTTAAACTGCTACTTTCTATTCCCGCCCACGTATTAGGCTTAGGTCAGGTACACCGGGGTAGGCGTAGTTAGAAACACCAGTTGAGTACGATTAGTCAAATGTATATGTGTATGTATCTATTTTATCCATTATAAACCACCTTATGGCTTAGAAACCATATAAATGTTTTTACAGTATTATTTTATACTTCTGCTTTTATTGTATGCACTTTACTTAACCATAAGTATTGCGATAATATCGATCCATTTCTCTTGTATGAGAAAAGAGACTGATCAATAAATAACATCTTTTATTGAACACGCCCGTCTCTTCCTTTTCTCTACAATCTGGTGAGACTAAGAATGCACGTACTGACTGAGTAAAATAAGTTGTCTTTGTTTTCACACGACTCTAGAGATACACTCTTGATTAGGGGAGAGCAAAGTTGTCATGTTCTATGGTTGTCAGAAACTAAATCCCTTCTTGTCTATCCAGGGAGGTTCAACTCCTCCTTGCCTATTCGAGAAAGTTTCTAGTGAACTCTGAGCTAGCTGGCAAACCCAAAACTTTAAGTCTAATATCGACAATAGAAGACCTAGTTAACGTCTGGTCTAGGCCTATACTATTGAAGGTATTATTCCAATGCGCAGAGCCTATTGGGATAATAGGAACTACACTACATGGCGCCCAAACGTTTGGAAAGGCGATAAAACTAACGCAAGACATTAGAGTAACTCAGTCGTGCTTTTTCACTCAGACCCCTTTTTTCCCATAATACTCCAAAGACGTCTGGAGTGGGTGAAAGGTCATATCCGCCAAACCTCGCAGGAGGAAATTCCTATGTATGGTTCTTGGTTTAGTCAACGTTGAAGGATACACTGTTCCAAAATATTGTGCATCTAATCTTTGTTCCCATAAGAAACCTGATCTGCAAACAAACAAAATAACCTTCCTGACAGTAGAATGTCAGACACTGAAGAAGAAAGAGAGATAGCTAGAGTAGCAGCTGAACTCGTAGCAGCTGATAATACTATGCAAGAAGCAGACCCGGATATAATACTCATCCCGGTCAACAAAAGGAAATCTATAACTTTAAAACTTATAGAAAATGGACTGACACCTAGAGGTGGCACAGTCATATTCGTAATAGAGGCACACGAATATCGGCAGACAGGGGTATTCTATTCATGGATACACTTTCCAGCAGCAAATGCTGTAACAAAGGTCTTCCACTATTACAAAACAGAGGAACCTCCTGATGAATACACTCCTTTTGAGGAGGTGGAAGTACCACTTAAATTTCAAGAGCACGCGCTCTTGTTTAATGGCGCCCTAAAACACAACAATCACATCACCAGGCTCGGTCCATTAGGTAGACCAGGAGCAACGTGGCCGGTCCTAGCCGGATACACACCACATCCAGACATCGAAAGAATGTCTGTAGCAGATCTTCTAATACAACTAAAACAATTAATAAAAGTACATAGACAATTAGTCCAATATGTAATGCGGACTTCAACAATCCAACCAGCAATTAAAATTCCACAGCTGACCCCTCATCAGGGGAACACAAATAAAATTACACCACAGAACATACAGTCCTGCCTAGGTAAAGTACCAGCTAAAAGGGAACAAATACCATTCTGGTTAGCACAAAAAATCACCCAAATAGAGGCGGTGTTTCCAGACACCACTCCTGTGGATAAACACAGGATTCTGACTATCTGTCTTCCAATGGGAATCGCACCACACGTGGAGGACTGTGACACTTGGGGTACAGTCTTTGCTTCCATTTACACAAAAACGCATGGTGTTCCATCCATTTCGGTAATACCAGATGTGCTAAAACAAATTCAAGACGAATACGGTCCAGAACCCGCTTTAACTCTTGGTATGAAATTACTGAAAGACTTCAAGCAGGTCTCGGCTATATTACTAGCCAATATAAAGGGAGAAGCAGCAAACGTGGCGATCCGCCAAAGGTTAAAAGAAACAGATATAGCAGACCAACCAGCTGAAATTGCCAGAATTATAGAAAAATCCTATGAGGAACTAGGTAGAGATAGTTTAGGTGGAATACCAGTAAAACCCCAACTGATTGAAAGTCCTGAAAAAATATTTATTAAAAATAATCTAAACAGTCAAAAGAAGAACTGGGATGGAAACAAACAATCCAATCCAAAAGAAAAGAAATTCCAGTCCAGAGGAAGGTCTGCTCGGCGGAGAGAAAGATCTCCGGACCAAGGACCCAAGTCTCCCCAAAGTGAGCCCTCTGTGAAAAAATACAACCTTAGAAATAGGGATAATATAAAGAAACCGGATAGATATCAAGATTTTGATACACGTCCCTCTCAATCTTTTCAGACTTCCTCGCAGTAATCGGAAAGAAGAGGACGATCAGAACAAAGAGAAGAGCACGCCAAGTCCAAAGACAAGGAACCTGCTCATCTAAAAAAGAAATTACAATTTCCAAAAAAGAAGGTAGCCAGTATTAAAGTAGTTAACAATGCCGAGAATACTGAGGACACAATTGAAAAACGGAGAATGGGCTCAGACAATGCTAGACAGCACAGCAGAAGTGAGCATAGCTCGCAAAGTCCTTATGAATCATCTGGAGACAGTGGACACGAATGAATATCTTCAAGTGGAAACTTCAGACACCAGAGTTAGCAAACCTCACAAAATATATGAAATAACTTTACGTATAGAAGGGGATAAGACTAGAAAAATAAGGAGACTATTTTGGGATAATCTCTCCAAGGGCTATGACATCCTTCTAGCTGAAAAAGACTGGCCACCAGAGTTTGTCAGGGACTGCCCTCATGGCGAAGAAATAATTATGCCTGCCTTCTCAAATCATATCCCAATTCATAAAAAATACACACTTGCTAGAAAGTGGGCAGTAGCTCAAGCTCCTGCTTTATATAAAAATCACGTAGGATGGGATGAGGACTCTCCTCCTCACAAAATCCAGTTAAAATCACAACCTACTGCACAAAGACAGTACCCAATTAAGCAAGAAGCTAAAAAACAGGTAAAAGAAATCCTAGATCAATTAGAATACCAGGGGGTGATTGAAACTTGCACCTCACAAATGAACAACCCTTTGTTTCCTGTCTCCAAACCAGACAATTCATATCGTCTAGTTTTGGATTACAGACACCTTAACTCATGTTGCAAAACTTTTGCAGTGCAAAACTCGCATAGTGCAGCGCTAATGAATAACATAGTGCGCAAAAAATACAAAACAACATTAGACATCTCTAATGGATTCTTTTGTCAAAATATAGCACCAGAGAGCAGATATTTGTCTGCGTTCTCAATAAATGGCGCTCAAAAACAATTCTGTCGGTTACCCCAAGGGTTCAAGAACAGCCCAGGAGTATTCTCAGCGAGAGTAACAGAATTACTACAAACATATGATGACGAAGCATTATCTTATGTCGATGACATATACCTAACAGATGATGACTTGGATACTCACTTGAAGAGAGTGAACACCATAATACTTGGGTTCACAGCAGAGTGTTACAAATTCAACTTTAAAAAATCTAGAATTGCCCATCTAACAGTCCTGTTCTTAGGATATGAATTATCAAGTGAAGGCAAAAGCCTGGCTGACAATTTCCTAGAGAAATGTGCCGTACTCCAAGCACCTAGAACACTAAAAAACCTACAGTCAATTCTAGGCTTCCTAAATTTCGGAAGAACATACATTGCAAATTACGCAGAAAGGGTCAAACCCCTTTATGATCTAATAAAACCAGATTTTAAAAGAACAAATTGGACTCAAAAACACACAGAAATTCTGAGATCCTTACAAAGTGACATGTTAATAAAAACAAAATTAGAAACACGTGATAACACACGCAATCTTGTGATTCGAGTCATCCCAGGAAGATGCGGATTCACATACCTGACCTCTAACGAGGAAGAAAAGGTACCAATTGCATTCAAATCACACTTGTACACAGAAGCTGAAAAGAAATTCAGCATTAAAGAAAACATTGTTCATGCAGTTCAAACCGCAATAGCTAGAGAAAAAGATAAAGCTGACGGTAGACACATCACAGTCAGAACAGCAGAATCAGCCTTTGAGGCATTAACAACACCGTGTAATTTACCAACAACAGCATTGAATCCGGAATGGATACAATGGGTGAATTCAATTACAACGGACAAAGTAAAATACTACTTTGATCCAGAATTAAAAGAATTGAAAAATCTAGAATATGAAAGAACATTCCCTCTGCCAATCGACATTCTGCCCTTACGACAGTACGCTTGTGTAATCTATACAGACGGACATGCTCAACCCTCCGTTTGGGGAGAACAAGCATACAACCCCACATGTGAGATTACAAAAGAAGTGTGGCGCGGAGATAAACTAAGACCTCTATTAACAAAAACACACTCAGTAGAAACCAATTCAGAACAACAGACTGAAATAATAGCATTGAAAATGGCGCTAGATAATGCAGATCGCGAATTCCCGACACTTATAGTGTCCGATTCGTATTACTGCGTCAAATCATATAACAGCGATTTGCAGAAATGGATTCAAAACGGTTACAAAGATGACACAGGTGCAACAATAAAGCAAAAACTGCTTTGGGAACAAATAGTTCTTTTACAGAAAGAACTACCAAAGACTCACGTGATACATACACTGAGTCATCAACGTGATGGCGTTCACGTTGCAGGGAATTCATTGGCTGATGAGGCCGCGAAGGCAGCTGTGCAAACGGCTTCCGTAGCTGCCATCAGACGGTCAAAAACAAAAATAGACAGCGAAATATTACAGGCTGTCAGCGCTACAGAAAAGGATTCGATAGAAACACTCCCGAAAGGCTTTCCAGTAAAATACTCATACATAACTGATGCAAACAATGTTCCTTTTGCTCGAATCCCTGGAGTGGGGGATAGGGCAATTCCAAACATGGAACATAGGTTAGGACTAATAATAGCGGCACACGAAGGGCTCGCTTCTGTACATGCTGGCGTCTCAGCCACAGTATCATTGTTAAAACAGAGATACTGGTGGCCACAAATGAGAAGACAAACAAGGAACTATGTTTTAGAATGTGAAATATGTCAAAGAATGAAAGTATCAACGGTGAGACGACCAGCGCAGACGCCCCTTCTAATCTCAGATAAACCATTAGCCTGTGTCTATCTGGACCACTGTGGTCCCTTACAAAGGGATGGTAACTATAAATATATCCTGGTCGCAGTGGATTCATGCCCGAGATTCATATGGATGTGGCCCCAGCGCTCGGCTGACGCCAGACCTGTTATGAAAGATTTGCGGGTCTTTATCGGCACATACGCAATTGGCATGCTGCATTCTGACCAGGGTCCTGCTTTTAGCTCTCGAGCTTATAAGGAGGCCATGACCAGCATGGGCATTGCATTGCGGTACTCTTGTCCATTTCACCCTGAGGGGAACGGAATTGTAGAAAGAAAAAAACGTGACATAAAGCAATCTATAACAGCAAAGGTATTAGGTTCGGGAGCTGGGTGGGTCAAACATCTAATAAGTGTCCAACGTAGTCTAAATAACCTGCCAAGAAATTCTCTGAAGGGATTCAGTCCGTACGAATTATTGTTTGGAACTAGGATGTTAGTCTTAGATCTTGACAGTCAGACTTCAGTGGTAAAGGAAAAAAGCTTTGATATCAAAGATCGTTTGGCTATTTTGCAGGACTTAAACAAAACAAGAAAAGACCTGAGCAACATAAAGTTGAAACAGCAGCCAACAACCACTGAAGAACCACCACCTGTCCCAGCAAGACCTGTCTGGATTCCAAAAGTTGGGGATCTAGTCAGAGAAAAGATCGCGGTAAAGAAGGAATTTGGGCCTTCTTACAGAAAAGCAGTTCCTGTCTTGTCTATCAACGGGACAAGATCAGTTGTACTACCGCCGCTTGCTGGTAAAAAGGAGAACCGAGTTGTATCCATCGACCTGGTAAAACCACAATCATGTGGCCGATAACAAACAGTAGGCCAAGTGGACTCCCGATAAGTAGTAGAACACCAAGATTTGCTACCAATACAGAGGTCCAAACTAAGAGGCTAATCACATTCGAAACGCCTACAGAAGAACAACAAGGACTATGCAACAATGCATTGGAACTTAAACCTCTGAAAACCCAAATAAAAAGATTTAGTAGAGACACACCAACCTACAATGAAGTAACAAACGAATATGCAAGAAACAGTAATCCTGAAGCAATTGGAACAATTGACAGAACTGCATCCGGCTACTTCATAAACTTCGATGATTCCTCTGAAGACCTAAGTGAATCAAAAACACAGCCATCAACAAAAACCTTTAAAGATAAAGCTAAAGAACTTTTGAAACAGCTGAAAGAAACATATCTGATTTCTCCATGGATTGAATTTTGGGTGGGCTTTGGTGCATTTATCCTCATACTTTGGCTCATCATGGTACTAACTTTGGGACGCTTCATTGAGGGAAAATATGCTAAAATGGACACAGCAAGTCAGAAAATCAACTTGATCCTCAAGCCACACACATCTTCACACGTCGAGAAAAGAGAACTTTCTTCGGTCAACTTCACAGCCAATCCTATACCGGGTGGGGTAGCATGGGACAATACTGACTACGAAATTTATGGTCCGGTTGAGATCCTGAAATATCCACACCAAATTAAGATCTCGTTGAGTGACTTTGTAAAAACAAGCTCATTTGCTGATGATTGGGACTTTGAAAGTATAAATAATATGATGTCTGACTTAGTGATGTCTGCTAAATTTACCAAACATGATTATTTGCAGGGTTCGACTAATTATGATAGTATGTACTGTTACAACCACTATGGTAACCATTTTCTACATAAATCTGCACAACCTAGAAATGTTTTAAATTATATTCAATGGGAACATTGTGCAACCCCTCTAAAAGGAAGCTCAAGAACCTTTTACGACAAATATTCATACTTTTCAGGGTTCAACACAAGTAATGCTGAAACATTTTATTTCAAATTGTCAAATAAGACAGGGACAAATACCATGCTAACAAACACGAAATTGATATATTCAGACTCATTTTTTGAACAAATGAATACTTTTGGTTTTGATTATTGGGACAAAAATGTTGAAGTTAAAAGTGTTTGGGGTACAAAAGAATGGCAAGTACAAGGTATAGAATCATTGTTTAGAGCCTGCATGATCCCAGAACAAATTATATTTTTAAATGACACTGTTCAACAAACCACCTGTCTTGGCTTAGCCAAAATCAAAGACTTAAATAAACCGTCTATTCCAAAGCCAACAATGGACAGCAATAGCTCTACAGATGAAGAGATAGACGTAAACTATATATTAAACCAAAACAGAACACATCCTGATTGGAAACAGTGGTTGATCTGGCCCACTGATACTAATAACTGTCAAGACAGATTCCTGAACAAAAAACAGGGGTTCAAATTGACCAGGCCAGACCCTAGATATTCCCAAAGACAACACCCAGGGATAATAACCACCTACAGTGTGGGAAAATTATGCCTTCAATGGCTACAAACTTCCACACTGACAGAAATTAAGCAACACCTAACTTTACTTACTGATGGTGCTGACTTGCGTGATTTCATTATGGGACCGCGCAAGCAGCGTCAAAAACGCTTCATAGCAGCCTCTGTATATGCAGCTTACAATGAGGCCTGGAAGGTAACTCAAATTGAGACAGCAGAAAGTATACGGGAAATTGACCGTATTAATTTGGAAAAATCACTTTCTGTAGTGGACAATGGGTTAATGACTCTGTCCTCCAGAATTTTTTCTTTGGACAGCATTGTGTCTTCAGCAATCGACATAATATCGCAAGACTTACTGTTGTTACAACACGGTCAGTCTCAATTGCGTTCTATTGTACAGCTTGGCTGGACGTTACAAAATCTGCGTTCAGGTTATGTGCCTTGGCATTTAATCAACACAACGTCACTATTCAATATCTTTAACCTTACTGATAAACAAATCAGTATGGCACAAAAGGGTGCTGATTATACAATCCTGAGCATTGAGAAACTCGAGAGATTACCAGTGACAATGTCAGAACGACCTGTCAGTGAATGGATAATACATGGGATAATTAATATGCCAATATCAACCTTCAGGTTTCAATACTGCCAAAAATATATACAGGCTGGCATGTACGAAAAATTGGGAAAAGGGTACATTAAGACAACATGGAACTTGCCCTATTCACATGCATGTGTCAGTAATAAAGGACAGAAAGTGTTTCTTAGTGGCAATAATTGTGCGATGTCACTAAGCGGTACACTTCTGTGTAATGGAATTAGTTTGCATGGAGCCTGTGAAGGGAACTCAAATAACCTTTCATGTCACCAGCTAGGCGCACCTGCAACAGAGATAGAACCATTCCTTAAAAGACTCTATAACGGGAGTTACATTCTAATTGTGGATCGCAGATGTTGTAGTCTTATGCCCGGGACTCCTTATCTCGTAACTACGACTGCGAAGGTCATGTGCTGTGGACACTCATTGTTCCCCAGCTCCTTTCCAGACAGGGAGGCAAGGGCATGGCCTAACTTGAAAATTACTTCTATTCGAATAGATACTTTAAGCAGAATGAAAACAGTGCTTCTTCAGACGCCGACCACACTCACATCATCAAAAGAAACGTATGATCTCCTAGTCGCAAGGACGACTGCAGAGATTCACTCATTGTTATCAACTAATTCCCCCATACATTTCGCAGAAATCCTGAATGAAATCTTAAATATTTCTGATACCAGTGGAGTCTCAAAAGTATTTAAGACAGTATTTTCAATGGCATTAACACCATTCAAAGCCATACTGGGTATTTTTCCAGACTTCGTCCATTCGATTTTTGGCGGACTTCCCCTCATTTTAGGACTAATTGCAGGAATCCTATTCTTGGTCCTTATATTTCGTTATGGCAAACCGTGTCACAGACAAAACACCTGCGACAAGGGAAGAAACAATCCGAGCCATTGGATACCGGGACCGGATATCAAAAATCCTGGGACTATCCCGGCTTAGAGACCTGAACATGACTTGGTTTCTTTCATTTCGACCAATGTGGCATCGATGTGTTTTACCTGTATTAAGGTGCTTGCTGTGCGGAGAAGAATGCGTGTTGGACACCTGTCTGACGCTACAATCGGATGCGCCTATGGATGCAGAAACATTGTTGGGTCCGATAAAGGCTCATGCTTTGTGCTGCCCTCAACGGCTGCCAATCCTGATGACGGCATTCGTGGAAACTTCACCACTACGATTAAGGGGTAGTGGAGTTCAAGATGAAAGCAGCATCGATCAGGTACGACCTTCTGTCAGCAATACTAATCAAAACGTCAATGGAGACAATCATGCGCACGAATGCATGGTTACACCTTTTTCCGAGTTAGTGGAACTCTCCCAGGAAGCTGTTGACAGCTTTTTCGACAGTCTAAATGATATGATGTTCTCACCAGAACAGAAATAGAGACTTTTAAGCAAGCTAGCACACGGCGTTCCCAACACCCTGAATTTGGCCTTCAACTTAATAGCAAAATAACATGAACAATTTTCCCTCCAGTTCACGGACAGCGATTTTTTCAGCAGCCCCAAAATATTTTTACGATTTTTCGGGACACTTATCTTCTGCTTAAAGTAAGAACTATTCTTAGAGAACTAGAATTTTCTATTTTTTAGAAACTTTATAGACATTAGCTGCCCGCTGGTATGTTCATAATTATTTTTATTCTGTGATGAAATGGTCTCGAACCTTTTTCTTCTGTATTAAGAGCCATTTCATGTGTAAATTCTCATATACCAATTAGCAATAATGTATACATATGCGTGATTACTTTAGCATTATTCTACAGCTTGAGTGCATATAGTACATGTGAATATTTTTTTTCCGTATATTACATTATTCGAAATGCATTATATGTATTTTGGGGTGGTAAGGTATACACGATACTCTACAGTATGTTTTACTATGCCTAGATTCGTAAACATGGCCATAGTTAGCGTGGAGTGGGTGTGATGTATTCTTATAGGTTCTGTATCGATCCCCCTATTCCTGACCCTGTTCTGGTTAACAAGTTAACTAGCAGCCATCCCATGATGCAGAAACCGTTATCTGATTAAGCCACACTACGGCACAGGAACGTGTTATCTGATTAGGTCATAACGCTTGCCATCTAATTAGACAAGCGATATTCCTCCAGCCCCTGATAAGGCATACGGAGTTCTCAAAACAAATCAAACCTATGACAACCTGGAAAAAACCCTGCGGCCATTGTTTTGATTTCATCGAGAACTTCAGCAAAAGAATGTGCTAACGACCAAGTCGTATGACATCCTTATTGACGTATCTATGTCCATCCTTACGTCAATCTCGCACCTTACAGGTATAAATATTACCGGTATTGCCTTAAGCAAACACACGCGGTGGTGACGAGATCGGAGCAGCCAGACTTGCCAAAGCCCAGAGCAGAGCAGACCCCGCTGGCGCAGCCCCGCCTTCCTGACGCGCTGAGAACGAGACGCTGCTTTCTCCTGCCGAGAAATCCAGCTCCGGCGCTTCCGGGTAGCCCTCGCAGGCAGCCTGGAATATCGAGACCAGAGACGAGAGATACCATCCCTCATTCATCCTAGATTCAAGGTACAGAACTGAATAACCCCTTGCAGAGAATTCTTGAGTCAGTCACTTGGCAAAACAAACTTAACTTAAACTGCTGCTTTCTATTCCCGCCCACGTATTAGGCTTAGGTCAGGTACACCGGGGTAGGCGTAGTTAGAAACACCAGTTGAGTACGATTAGTCAAATGTATATGTGTATGTATCTATTTTATCCATTTTAAACCACCTTATGGCTTAGAAACCATATAAATGTTTTTACAGTATTATTTTATACTTCTGCTTTTATTGTATGCACTTTACTTAACCATAAGTATTGCGATAATATCGATCCATTTCTCTTGTATGAGAAAAGAGACTGATCAATAAATAACATCTTTTATTGAACACGCCCGTCTCTTCCTTTTCTCTACAATCTGGTGAGACTAAGAATGCACGTACTGACTGAGTAAAATAAGTTGTCTTTTGTTTTCACACGACTCTAGAGATACACTCTTGATTAGGGGAGAGCAAAGTTGTCATGTTCTATGGTTGTCAGAAACTAAATCCCTTCTTGTCTATCCAGGGAGGTTCAACTCCTCCTTGCCTATTCGAGAAAGTTTCTAGTGAACTCTGAGCTAGCTGGCAAACCCAAAACTTTAAGTCTAATATCGACAATAGAAGACCTAGTTAACGTCTGGTCTAGGCCTATACTATTGAAGGTATTATTCCAATGCGCAGAGCCTATTGGGATAATAGGAACTACACTACAATCTATGGGCATCCTCGTATTTTGATGGCTGCGGTTTTACTCTTTGTGCAGGCGGCATCGGCCCTCTCTGTCTTGATAATTGTGGTCTTCACATATACTTGGGTGATAGCTAAGTCCATTTCATTTGCCCTGGCAGTGGACAGTTCAAGGAACCATGCTAAAATCAAGATGTCATCCAGACTGATGTTCGGTTGTTTTAATATGAGGCTACATAGGGTTTTGTTGCAGCAACCTTGAATTATTCGAGCTCTGATTTCTTTCAACTGGTAGTCCGCCATGCAGGTGCTTGCCAGCTCCCGCAATCTTGCCTAGAATGCATTAATTGATTCCCCTTCTTGCTGGCAGGCTTGGCGGAGCTTGATCCTCTCAAAGTCAGGGTTTAATTGAGGGTCTAATAGAGCATTTAGCGCACTGACCACTGCGTCATAATCTGTAGAGGGCCAGTGTTCCGCAAGTGTTCAAATAATTTGTATATTTCTTCTCCTGCATAGTGGAGTAGTAGAGATCTTTTAATTGCGCCATCAGTCTCTTGTGTGGCAATAAAATAGTTATTGAGTTGTCCTATCCAGGTCTTCCATCGAGGGAAAGATGTTTCTGGGTCTGCAAGTTCACTGAATGGTGGCAGCCCTCCTGTGAGTGAGTGTTGTGTGGTGTATTACTGTTGTGGTTGAGCAGCATTTGCTGCATCAGCCATGGTGGGCACAGCTGGGTAGTGAGGTAGAACCAGCGGGTGTAGTATTCCGTCTTCTGGGGGAATGGCTGTGCCAACACTTGACTGTATGTGCTGGACACTAGAGAAGACCTCTTCACGTTCTCAATTGAGGTTTCTGTAATATTCCCCCCTTTTTTTCTTATTTTGAAATGTACTTCTCACTCCCTATTGTCACTCAAGTCTCTGTTTACTTTATTCACCAGTTTTCTGACACTCTGCCTTGTAGTTGGGCGAGCCTCTCCTTGGTCCAGGCAGGAGGGGAGAGCTCTCCTTTCACCTGTTCGCAGGTAGTGAGGGAGGGCATTTGCACAAGAGCAGCCTGCGGCAGCATCGTGTGGAACATAGCTGGTGTCCTGGTCTGGAGTGCCTTTTGGTTCTTGTGATATATTGCATGCGTTGCGGGGCTACTGTTCCTTTTCCGCTCAAGCTGAAGGCGTGCCGGTTGTGGTGATGGCATCTCAGTCTTGACAGCCGCGGTGAGGTATCTTCAGGCTGGTCTTGCAGCTCTACATGCTGGAGGCGACGTCTGTGGGAAGGCCAGGGCGGGCATCGCACCGCCACGGGCGTATGCCACGGTAATGGGATATGGCTGCAGCTTTTTTGGGGTGTGCGGGGTAGATCAGCCCTCGTCACCAGGATCGCTAAGTGTCCTATGAGTGAGGGCCCTAGCAGAATGGCAGCCCCGCTCCCCTTGGCCCACAGATGGACACACACACAAGGCTGAGAGTATGGAAGTAGGACCACATGCATACATTTCCAGACCCGGGCAGGCTGAGCAAGACCCCAACCTGCTACAGACAGGACGTTGGGTTTGTGCTATGTTCTCCCACTCATTGTTATGAAGTAGACCAGCGTACTTACCACTGGTGCTTCCCTGCTGCCCACTATGATGCGCTGTGCTTGTATGGGCTGACTACCGAGAGCTCTGCTGCAGAGTCATAGAGAGCTCCATCTCTGAAGCAGTGGTCTCAGGCAAGGAGGGTGGTTGGATACACAGCTTGGTGCTCTGCACGTGCTAGCAGCGAACTGTCTGCACATTTTTGGGGGAGTTTTATTATAGGGCAAATTAGAGCCGAAGATATCAGGTATCAAAGCGCCTTACATAGCACCAGTTTCATTACATGAGGACACATTCATTTTTGTTAGGCAGAGGGAGATTAAGTGATTTGCCAAGAATCACAGGCTGTTGAGCGTCCATGTCGAGACTCGAACTCGGTTCCCCCGCTTCAACGTCGACCGCTCTAGCCATAAGGCTACATCCTCTCACTCTCCATCAAAGATGAGCCAGTCCAGTTAGAAGGAATAAGTCAATATCAGATAGAGGCCAGGATGGGTGTGGAGACGGGTGCTCCAACAAGTTCAGTCGGTGAGGAAGACACTATCTTGCACTCTTTCATGCCTTAAGATGTAACCAGTCCCCTCAGGTCCTGAGCTCCTTTGAAAAATGCTACTTTGAGAATCACTTGATCAGTGGTGAGGGCAAAACTCAGGAAGCATAAACTCATGCAGCACACCTGAGCCTGATGTCTTTTACGCATGTTTACCAGTCACTGATTGTGATTATAGAAAGTACAGATTATCTGCTCAACTCTAACTCAGCCAGCAGCAGAACTCCCTTAACTTCATGTCACGTGCAACGAGCTATGAGAACAAAGCAATGTGCTTCCGTATAATAAGTGCCTGTGCTGTATAATGGCAAATGCTGACATGAATTTAGCATACTGCATGCAATAAATTCCTGTGCAGCCAAGCAGTAGGGTAGCACAGAAAGACGGGTGGCTGTCATTTGTAAAAGAGTGCATTAGTCATTGTCAATATGCCAACACTTCACAAATGGGAAGAGCTCAACCTTGTGTAGCTTAGCCGTTGTTAAAAATAGGGTAATAACGAATTATTTGAAGCAAATGAATAGAAAGTAACCACATAGTTTTAACAAACTCAAAAATACATAGAAATGTAAGTCAAAATCACTTTTTGAGAGAAAGAAGAGTCAAAAGCAATGCCATAATACAATGAAGATTTTGTAGCAGTGGCACACTTACAAACTGTAACGTGGAGCAGCTGGAGTAGAGAGACACAGCTACTTTTTTTTTTTATTCTGTTAAGTTCACAACATTAAACACGTATTTTGCAAAGCCAACATTCTTATTTTGTTTTGTCATGACTTTTGCAAAACTTTATTGTCTGGGAAGCTGACGGCATTTGTCAACCTATAAAAAAATTGCTTGCCAAGGGCAAAAATGTTCATTAGTCCCAAAAAACATACATTAACATAGTACTCCCTGGCACTGAAAGGAACTACTTTGTGTGTGGGATGCTCCTTGTGAAAGAGCATCATGCCTTACCTCGTAGTGAAGTCAGCCAAAGTATAACATGGGGTAACAAGTTGCCCCTTGGTGCACGTGAGATGGAGAAAAATGTGAATGACACAACCACAGTCAGTTCATGAAGTGTGGCAGAAAATCCCTGCAAGTAACTATTTGATACATATCATTTTAGTACAATCAAAAGGTCTTGGCTGAGGCAGATATAAAAAAGACAATCTTTATGCCTATTGAATGCAGGCTCTTGCCTTTGAGAAAGAAAGAAAGAAAGAAAGAAAGAAAGAAAGAAAGAAAGAAAGAAAGAAAGAAAGAAAGAAAGAAAGAAAGAAAGAAAGAAGACAAGAAAGAAGGAAAGGATTCAAGAAGGAAAGAACAAATGAAAGAAAAACAGAAAGCAAGATAGAAGGAAAGCAAGAAAGAAAGAGAGTGAGAGTGAAAGAGGAAGAGAGAAAAAAGCAAGGAAGAAAGATAAGGAGAGCAGAATAGAGACAACGAGAAAGAAAGATAAAGAAAGCAAGTAAAACAAAGACAAAATGAAAGAAAGAAGGCAGCAAGAAAGACATATAGAAAGAATAGATTAAAAGGAAAGCAAAAAAGAAGGAACAAAGGAAAGAAAGAAAAAAGGAGAGAAAGAAAAAAGGAGAGCAAGAAAGAATGAATGACACAATGAAAGAAAAAGGGAAAGAAAGACGGAAGGAATGAAACAATGAAAAGAAAAATGGAAAGAAAGTCGGTTGGAATGAAACAATGAAAGACAAAGGAAAGAAAGCAGGAATGAAAGAAAGAAAAAGGAAAGCAAGAAAGAAGAAAAGAAAGAATGAAAGAATACAAGAAAATAGGTAAGAAGGATTGAAAGAATGATAACAATTAAATAATGAAAGAAAGAAAGAAAACAAGAAATAAGGAATTAAATAATGAAAGAAAAAAGAAAAATAAGAAAAAAGAAAAAAGAAAGGAAGAGAAATGAAAGAATTCATGAGTTAAAGAAAAGAGGAAAAAAGATGCATGAAAGAATGTACGAAAGGAAAGTAAAAAGGAGCCTAAGAAATAAGGAACAAAGGCTTTCTTCTGTGGCAAGGTTTATTAAGGAACCATTGGTGAAATTGAGCCCAGATTGAACATGTTCTCAAGAATTGTCCACTTATGAATTCAAATGTATAATGTTGAAGTTTTTGATAACTCAATACAGAACAGTTTCAAATGAGCACAATCTGTTACGCTGTCAAATTGCTTTTAGAGTGTCCTTTGTTTATCTGTGAAAGTCAAATAAAGAAGTACTTATCTAAAAGAAATTTACAACAGCATTGGCAGGAGACAGGAGCTTATAAAGCGTGGAAATGACCTGTGCTCACATCTAGTATCAAGCATCCTGCTGTCACATCCGACTCTAAACACAAAGGCAATGCCAGAGTATTCAATTAAAAACAAAAACATTGGCCCAGAGGGAAACTAGCTTGTGTGTGGATGTGCTCCTTCTGAAAGAGTATACATAATGCAGTCACTCAAAGTGAAGTTATCCAGTGGCTGAAGTGGGCTAACACCCTGCCCCATGCTGTATGCTGTCCTATGCAGAAGCAAAATGTGAATGGCACACCAACAGACTAATGGATGAATTTAGCTGGCTGAAAACCCCTTTAAATAAGCATATTGTATGAACACTTTCCTAAAAATAAAAATGACTTGGCTAATGACTGACCTAAGAGCAAATGGGCTGTACAAGTGGCACGTTGCTAAAGGAAGCGTTTGTTCACGTGCTGTAAAAAAAGCCCTAGCCCTAAGTCAAACTCTCACTGCATAGTCCTCTGCAGACCTGCCTGGTGCGAACCTCAAAGGAAAGTACTATTGTGCCTCCAAGAGAAAGACCCACTTCTCCCCATCTCCTGGCAGAGTCCCGATGCACAACTCACCCCCTCAAAGACACCATCGTTCTGCTGTGCCCAACCTCTTCACATCCCCATCTCTAAATCAATAAACGACTGTATTCCATGCACCTTTCACCATCCCCAAAGCAATGTCCCATTGTTTCAACACCTGACCCTTGCACAAAGTATCCTGCAGTCCCCAACCGATTCTAAATACTGACATGTCAGAGCGGGTTACTGATGCCACTTTTAACTGAGGAAACCGTCATACATCAATTTCTTGTTCAGTTTTACTTCGCATCAGCAACATTTCTAAATCAGGAAACTGCATGTCTTAACAGATGTGAAAATTAACCAACATTCCTTCTGTTTGCATCTTGAGTGAACATCTTCGTCATCCATACTTGTAGGCAGTTTTGGAAACAGAAATGAATATTAAATTAACATATAAGAAGCAGATGTCGCCTGTAGGGAAGTTATCATATTTCCTCTCTTGTCCACCATTCCGTACGTTACTCATGATAACAACCGCACCTTGGTTTAAATCACAACAATAGAAGCGGTGCAGAGAAGGGGTTTACTTCAGCTTCTCCCCCCTCTAATCCTCTTTTACGCAACCTAAACACTACTGGATTTTCTGCAGCTACCCACCATGTGCAAGCTGGCCGTAGCGGGCACCGAGAATTTCCACGGTGAGCCGCGAGGGAGAGGACCGGTTTTGGACCCCTGGGGAGCCGTTTTTGTTATGGGGGTATGCAATATCGGCCTCTTGTAACAAAACGCCAGAAACCAGCCCTAGCAAACAGCTCAGCCGCAGGCCCCCATCTCCCATGGGGGGGCGAGGCCGATCAGTTTGCCAGGGTCGGTTTCGGTTCCCAGTCCGGCCCTGTGTGCAAGGATCGCTCTATCTCCCACCTTATGCCAATTATCTTCCTGCTAAGCTCTAGGATTCCCTCTCTATCCAACCTGTGCAAATATCCATCATACGATTTCTTGGGCAGTAGTTCTTCATCCATTTAGATTACAGTTTAGCACACCATGTTATTTCAGAAAATAATTTTTGTACATGAAAAAGAAATTGGGCAATTGTGATCAAGGGCCCGTCTGAGCCATGAAGGTACCGGGTAGATATGGTTAAAAAAGTGTCTGCTGAAGTAAAATAGATTCACTCTTTGAAACTATTATAGAACTTAGTTCACTGAAGCATAGATGGGCCACAGGTCCATAGACAAAATCTTGGGCCTTATGTACAAATGGACATAGTCATAAGAGAATGACGGAGCACAGAACGGCGCTGAATTTGGGAGTGCTGCACTTCGTAAAAAATTGTATTGCACCCCTGTGTTTTCCCTTGCACTGGCACAAATGAAGCTGTCTAGTGCCAGTTGGGGCACCCTGCCACCATGTGGCAAGGGGCCCTGCGCTGCAGTGACTATTGGTTATGTGCAGGAAGGGACACCTTCCTCCACATAAATAATCAGTAATGGTGATTTGCACCTTCTATGTGTGCTGCAGAATGCAGCACAAATGGAAAGAGTAAAAAACGAGGAGAAATTAAAAATGTCTCCTCGTTGCACCATTCTAATACCTGGTATTCCATGGCATTTATTTTTTGTGCTGCTTCAGCACTGTAAATCTGGGGCAGCATCAAGAAGCAATGGGTCTTGTGGTGGACCACCTACAGCAACACCTATTGCACACCCCTTTGCCGCAGAGGACTGCGGCGGAAAAGGGCATATTTAAGAAGTGGAGTTAAGCCTTGCAAAGTGGCCTAGCACCTCCTTGTAAATATGGAAAATGGGCTTGCGCCACTGGAGCTTCAAAAAATGTGATGATCCGGTAGTGCTAAGAGCTTGTAAATATGCCCCAAAGTGTTTTACCATTAGCAACCCCTCAGATTTAGTCAACCTAAGGGTTTGAGACCATTAAAACACTTTTTGAAATGTACTAATCTCAATTAACAATTTGGAAAAGGTTATCCAAACCATTAAATAGGTTTAGGGAACAATTAGGAATTGATATTGTGAAGGGGCGTGTTTGGGGCTTCTTTTCCAAACAATTTCCTATGTTATGTAGTCATGTTTTGCTGCCAAAATCCAGTCAGAAGCATTCATATTTCACCAATGCAAAGGAGATGATAAGCCATTCACAAACAGGAAGGGGACTACAAAGGATCCATTCCACTTTGTGAATGTTGACAAAAACATTTTTTAGAGTTAGGTAGTTGTCCATGGACCACTGCCTTCTCCAAAAAATGGTTTGTTTAACTGTTCCTTTTATTTTTTGACACATTCTGTTTGTATTCTATGAAACAGGCTACATTTAAAAAAAAGATTGCTTTATTTAAAATCAATGACAGACAAGGTGATCTCATGGCCCCAGCAGGCTACCATCCCAATTATTATGGCCAATTTTTTTGGGTCACAATTTGAGGCCTAGCTCATGCATATTAATGAGGTAGATAGAAATGAGATCCATTACAATTCAATATTTTGTGAACTGGCCAAGTTAATAGATCTATTGTTTGCAAAATAAAAATGCATTTGGTAAATGTTGGTGCGCAAATTGTGACTACTTTTACAGAGTACACTTATACTACTTAAGTACATGAGTCCCATTGCCCATAAAAATGTTTTGGTACAAAAATATCATGGACAAAATCAAGGTGGTCAAAATATTTAGCATTATAATGGCAAGAATATCTATTTACTTGTAATTCACATTATTCTAATTTAAAATAAAAAGTAAATTATTTTGATAAAAACTAATATATATAAAAATATATATGTATAAATGTAATAAAAAACATAAATATTACATTTACTTTTAGAAAGATTTAAAAAAGACACAAAAATGTACAAAGTACCTCAGATTTATGATATTTATTATTTTAACTCCAGTCTAAGAAACATTGGGAAGTTCATAAATCGGGAGGGACAGGTTTACTAATCTATCTCTAGTCTAACAAACAAGGGGAAACTGCATACATTGGGGTGGTCAAATTTGGGTTTTTATGTCCAGTAAAACAAGCAAATGCATACATTGGGAGGGTCAGATTTACACTTCTAGCTCAAGTCTAACAAATACTAGGGAAAGTTCATATACTGGTGCTGGATGGGTCAGGATCATATTTACTATTCTAACTCCAATCTAACGAACATTGAGGTAAAGGCAACACACGGGGGCAAATGTATGTACTATTCTAACTCTACTCTAACAAACAAAGAGGAAAGGGTGCACATTGAGGAGAGGGTCAGATTTATTACTGTACCTGACCACTAACAAACATTGTGGAATGTGCGCATAGGGGGCGGGGGTAAGGTTTATTATCAGAACTATTGAACAAATATTGGGGAATGTGCATAAATAGGAGGAGGTCAGATTTAAAATTGTAATTCCAGTTTATCAAATATTGCACAGAGTGCACACCCGGTGACACGCCGCTCTTGCTGTTTTGGAGAGACAAGAACTGAGGAGCAGACTTTGGATGTTTGGAAGCATTAGGGGTGAGGAGGAAGCAAGATATCTTGCTTATGACGGGAGTCTGGTGCGTGACTGAAATTTTCTCATTCTGAGTGCAACTAACTGAGGTGGGTGATCGTCCTGGGTTATTTACCTGCTGACTTGGTGCCAAATTGTTGCTCAGTCATGCGTGAATTACGGAGGTCTATGAGGCATCTCGACATCCTGCCTGTGCGGAAAACCTGGCTTCCGGGCACTTGGAAACGCAGCCTCATTTTGGAACAAAAAAGGGGCCTTCATTGCTGGAGGCCTGTTGTTGAAGAATGGGGTCCCTGTGAACTAGCCATCAGAACCTGTCTCAATTGGACTTGGATGAGGGGACCTGGGTGCTTCTTTTTATGTACTGGACGGCGGCTGCCCTGCCCCTTCATCATACTACCCACACCCTGGGCTGTGGCCAGCGAACCCCACTTAGAGGATCAGAATCAAAGTGGTACCTAGGCCCCTTCAGGCACCCAAATAGCGAACTCTGGTGTGGATTCCCAGTCGACACATCAAATGGGATGCCTGATGTCCTCCACAAGTACAAGTAAAGGCTAGAGTTTTTCTTTCAACTAGTGACCCAACTAGTCTTAATGGTTGGGGTGAGCTTTCTGAAGTGAGTATGAAGTGTACATGTTATATTATTGTTTTTTTAGGATTACTGCACATTTGGATTGGGTGATTGTGTACAGGTATTGCCTCACCAGACATGTATACCTCCCTGCCGTGGCTGTGACCCGGCCCTTGCTGGCTGGGTTCCCTGCCTGCTGCTGTTGCCATGTATTTGGCCAACCACCTAGTCCTTGTTGTGGTAGTGTATTTGCTGTCTGATTTCCTTGTGGCTGAATGTGCTGTGTGCTCGGGTTGAGCTTGGCTTGCTTATGTAGATGCAGATTTTGGGAAGCCTGGCCCAGGCTTTTGGTCATTGTTCATGGTACACTTTAAGGCAGCATAGGTCAGCCAGGTGGCAATTCTGAATCAGTAGAAACATTCTTTAGAGTCTGGCTGCTGCCAGCCTTCCTGACCTGTGCTGCCATAGCTGAGCTGGAACCCTCTGTGGTTCCCTGGTGGAGTTCCTTCAATGACTGGTGCCATCTGCTCGCTTGCTGCCAATGCGGCTAGCTTTGGGTTAAATTTACTCAGTTTGTGGGGGCCTGGCTTAGTGGAGATTTTTTAGCCTTGCTCCTGGTTTTGGCCCCTACTAGTGGGCCATTGTGTGGGGGGGGGGGGGTTGGTGGCCTGCCCCCCTCTGACTCTGGAACTTTCCGTATGTGGCCAGTGGCAGCACTTCCTTGGGGTGGTGTATAATTTGCTGGGTGTGCCAAGTTCCCTCCAATAGTCATTAACTTGGGTGCCGTATTGGGCAGCAGGTGGGGGGTTCAGGCCCAGGGGACACACTGCATAGTGCTGGGAAATCTTGTCTGCACCACTTCCTCACTCAGGAAGGTGCCAGAGTGGCGACAGAGGCTGATCTTAGTAATCCCAGGGGTACGTGCAGTTTGTATATCACCACCATTGCCCCTATGCACCTTGGGCTGGCTCCCCACATAGCCTCAAGGGACTCAGCAGGCATGCACAAGTCGAGATCCTGGATCTCCTCCACCTTGTGTACCTTACTGGCTAACAACATTTTCACCTTTTTGGCGGTTTCCACCAAGAGGTTGTGTGCGCAGCATGCCCACTGCTGAGCTAATTCGCATAGCTCGAGGAGATTTCCTGTATACTCCAGGACCGCCACCATGAAGCGGGTCCAACTGGCCGGGGCCACGCTGACTGGCATCCATGTGGCATGGGACTATATTGCTGGTTGGTGCTCTGACGGGGCAACTCTAGGGGAGGAGCATGCTATAGTTCCATTCTCAGCAAACTGGATTAACATTTTCAGTTTGGTCCCATCCCAAGAAATTAGTCGGGGAAGAGGGAGAGTACAACAACTGTTCCATCACCCTTTTTCCCCCTATCTCCAGCTTGAGGGGTTCTGTGAAGGGCATCCCTGCCACCGTTCCTCAGACCCCTTGTATGGTTGAAGTACTCTTTGATAGGGGGACTGCCCCCTCCCATATGCACAATCTCATCACCTCCGTGTCTAGCAGAAAGTTGTAAGGTATCACATTTATCAGCATCGTGACCACAGGATCCTCCTCAGGGCAGCCTTGGGTGGTTAGAAGTGGGTGGGTGTTTTTGGGCATCCTTTCGGTCTCTGGCAGGACTATGCCTGCATTCTCACCCTTGCTGTCAGATTCTAGGGGACTCTTCCTCGCTACTAGTCGTGTTATTGTTTAGACCTGCTATGAGGTTCCCGGCCGCTCGTGGAGTATATGTTTTACAGGCTAAATGCGGTGGATGGGGAGGTTGAGCTTCAGGAAATTCTAGCACCAAACTGGGGTGGGGCTGAAGTCTCTTGGGTCACCATGTTGGCCAACCTCCAATCCATAGATATAGTGACTTGCTGCCCAGTGGGGGGCCCTTTGCCCCCTTGACCGGCAGATTTATGTAACCCGGCACAGGAACAACTGGGATGGCAGGTATCAGAGAGAGCACCTCCATGCCTGTGTATCACAGGGAGGTATGGATATTTTGCTTGCGGGTTCTGGAACAGGAATGTTGATCGGGCCATTGTGAAAATGCTCCAAAGTTCTAACAGTGCCTCTCTTCTAGCCTTCTTCTGCCCTACATCTACATATTTAGTCTGAATGTGCGTCTTTGTGTGTTCGATTATGTTGGTGTTGAAGGTTCCCCCCTCTGGCCAGGAGAAAGCGTGTGTCTTAGTGCGTGCATGCCATTCACTGCTAGATTTATCTAGCTGTTTAGCTTGTGTGGGGAATCTAGTTTGCATGTGGTTTAACAGCGATTCCATGATGGGGTGGAAACTTTATTAAGTGATTCAGTACACATTTAACTTTTCAATGATTATTAGATTATCCTAAATTCTACTCTGATCGTGGGAAAAATATGTACAAAGGATTATGCCAGCAATAACTACTTTAGTATGAGCTCAGCTTAGGACAAAGATGCATCAAACAAACTTAGTACATATAACTACACATATGATAATGATAGAGATCACAGGTCACCCGGCCAATAATTTCACCATACACGTATCGGGCCCATATATTCTTCCAATTATATCATATACATTAATCGGGCGACCCTGCACTCTACTACCAGTAACCCTGAGTCCTTTCCTATCTATTTCTCGTGTACCCGACTTACCAATCCACCTTTACGGGTATCTATGACCACAATGGATCAGGGAGCAAGCTGTGAAAGAAAGGCAGACAACCAGAATACCAACATATACTCTTATACTTTCATTAACCACTTGGATGCTAATGACAAGGGTAACTCGTCATGGAGTGCCCATTCATTTCAATGGAAATTACATGGGAGGATGGAAAATGCCTTAGCATCCTGACCACAGACTACTGGGAAGTTTTAAAGTTTTATCTAGAATTCAGATTCAGGAAAGCATACAGTTTACAACTAAAAGGCAATCAATAATCAAAATAACGAACAGCACATACCCATAGAGAAAATAAATCAGGGCAACCATTTATGAGTCTATAGGAAAAAGGACATGAAAAATACTAAACAGATTTCCGGAATAGATCTTAAGAAAGTATAACTAAGTATGGGCAAATTTATGCACGTACTAAAATTTCACTACGGGGAAGTACTTCAACAGTTGGGTGAGAAGTTAGAAATCCTATACATCTATAGGAAGGGTAAAAATTGGAACACGCTATAGTTCTAGAAACCTTACTTCAATCAATTCAAGAGGAGAAAATCATAAACCACATCTATATTTTCATATACAGTATGAAGAATTGTAAATAAAGGAAGGGTAACATAGGAACATGCTGGAAGACAGCAATAACGTATGAGCTTTTATTCAGTAGCTTTGCGAAAGCATGGAAAATCAAATATGCGCAAGGTGTGTCTTTATTAAAGCAAAAGACAGAAAATAGAAAGTGCAGTATAGAGTTTCAGCACTATATATTTACCTAGAATGGTGTGAAGACCAACCCTGGCCACGGATCAGTCAAGGACAGGAAAAACCCCAAGGAAGGACAGTCATCAATGGGACAGCAGGTGCAGAATGGACACCCCAGGACAGGACAGGAAAACCAGATTAGAATCAGGACAGGACCACCAAGGCACAACCAGCACCCGCAGTTTGGAAGCAACGCCTGCGCTCCACCCTCTCTGCAGCTATCGGCCAGAACCCCGAATGGGTTTGTGAACTCCGCAGCAAAGTGCTCCGCCAGCACTTAAGGTTCAGTAAAACCTCTTGAGTCTATGGTATATTTCGGACAAATTCTCTAGCTAAACCTAGGCTAGTTATACTGTTTTTCGGGTCAGTGTACCACCCCCCAAATGTTGCAAGTGTCAGAATCCCCAATTTCGATTGGTCCTAAAGTAGGATAGGTCAACACACCAATCAGAACAAACTTCTACAATACCACATTTGCATGTTTTTGGGACCGCCTAGCAAACTTGGGGTTCCCATGAGATATTCTACAGAATACAATAGAAGAAATACATTTGTAACAGTTGTGGTACGGCTCAGCTCCATCCTGCTGGGTCGCAGGTCACGTTCTCAGGAGCATCTTGACTGTGGCTGCCAGCTGGCTGTGTTCCACTGTTCAAGGTTGTCTTCCCTCTGCCAGGGTGACATGCGCAGTAGGGAATTTCAAGATGGGGTTTTCTTCCCTCCCAGGCCCATAAGTTGCGACACATGAAAAGTAAGCGAAAACAAGTACACAAGAAATAAATGAATTCACTGTATACCATGAATAGCTACTCTATACCCCTTTAATTGTAATATACTATTGCGTGAGTGTTTTAGTGCAGACAGGCAATAACATAAAACTTTTGCGCAAGCTTCATCATGTGAGAATACAGACAGCCATTTTAAAAGCAAGTGCGCAACCGCAAAGTTTCCCACCAGAACTGCAAGTGCGTCACGTCACGTGAGTGTGACTAACGCATGCGCAGAAAGAAAACCCGCCAAGCAGTGGCCATTTTAGGAACACACGTTGATTTAGTTAGTAAACACATATGCAAGCGTCTCTAGGACACCCCAAATGTCAGAATAAAGGGAAATTAGTAAGGCAAACAGGTTGAATTACATGGTTATAGGTTTTTCGAGGTTCATGAGTAAGAGCAAGCCGCGTAACGTGCGAATTCTTGCTCCATCAATAACAACATGTAAGAAAGTGCAAGGGTAATTCAAAACATTATGACTTGTGCAGCAGAACAGCAAAATGTAAACAAATGACAACTTTTTCATATGCACATAGAATTGTTCACTGGAAGTAACTGGACATTAAGAAATTAGCAGCGAATCAGCGAAACATAAGCAAACAATTTTTTCATACGCACATAGAATTGTTAACTGAACATAACGTTCAACATAGAATACAGTTGCAATAATTTATGAGCACCACAATATCAAGAAAAAATGCATCAATTGAAAACCATCATTGAAGTAAAAGAGAAACAATGACGAAAAGAAAAAATTATGATTTTGTCCAAAAATCTTATTCCGCTCCTAGAGCATGCTGCCTGATGATGTGGGGAGGCTCTGCGCAGTACACGGAACTAAGTAGGCCCGATAGTCCGTCAATATCGGCTCTGGGACAAAAATAGCAAAAATTTACACAGATAAGAAGGAATAATTCGAACACTACCGGCCTTCCTTCGCCAAGTACAAGCTGCACGCAATTTCCAAAAGGCCCAATATTTCACTAACATCCAAATTGCACCATGTTTCACACCCAGGTGCTTAGCATACCAAATGTGCCACGCCCAGCAGTAGAAGCAAATAACACCTCTAGCTCCTTTCAGACACCACCAGTGTTTAAGAGGCCAGTAGCACTAAGAAAACTCCTTTAGACCAAAAAGTTAGGATTGAGATACTGCCCACCTAGAGCCTATGCGTACCATCTGTGTCACGCCCAGCGGACCAAGAGGTGAGATCCCACCCCTGTATCACACCCAGGGATCAAGTGCACTGTCTGTGTCATGCCCAGTGGTCCAAGTGACAAACAACTTTCACCTTTCCTAGCGTGCTGACTATCGAAAAAAATGACCTCTATGGGATTGCCTCCAAGGATGCCTTGCGACTATTCAGTTTGGACAAATAAAATAGGCAATAAGTGAGATTTCTGTCTGTAGCAGGGCACTCAGGTAAACGTTTTGCGCTTCTTCCTAGTTTTCCAAATGCTGGAACTAAGTTTCAGATGTAGTCTCTTACACACTGATGACGGCTCCAGGATGGATCTCCATCCAAGGCTTCAGCGAAACTTCCAATCAATTGCGTCGTCTGCTCACCGTTCTTGGTGCGCAGAGGGGAATCCATACAGGTAGGGTCCCTTTCCTTTGGCTGGAGTCAGGTTTGAAGGACAAATCTCTCCTGGCTGGCTTGCCAAAAATGTTGCTTGAATGTGAATTTACCTAGAATAAATATAAGACAACTGGCGTATGGCAAAACAGGAACAGTTAGTTTAATTAAATGCAGCAGCCGGGAGAGCAGGCAACAGAGTCGGGATCCGAAGACTGTCTCAAAGCACATTGGTTTTGGCCGTCGTTTTATAAATTACATCAAGCATCATATTCATAAAGTAATTTGTGCATTTCTTTGGAGACAGAAATCTGAGCCTTGTCACAGGGCCATAAATCTGGGAATTTGATAAGAAGTGGTGACCTTGCGTGGACACAATGTGGGACCAGTGGGTACGTGTCCAGATGTCCAGCCTGTGGAGTGTGTGACCACTGTGTGTAGTACGCATGCAGTGTTCTGATTGAATGAGTTTCCTAACTTAGTGTGGCTTCTGAATTTATGGTGTTTTGGGAATGTACGGTCCTCTGGCCAAACTTATTTTATTGAGGCTAATCTCCTAAAACCATTGTGGTGTCACTGCCTATCAGTGGGATCGATCTGGGTTTTCCTGTTTGTGCATTTGTCTAAGGATTACATGTCACCCCACCTGTGATCTGTCCATCAGTTTCTTCAGGTCTAGTTTGCAGGTCCTGCCTAACCACATACTTCTGACTGGAGGTTGAGGGGGAGGTCATATCAGGCAACTTCAACAAAGGTGATGCATTTTCGTTATTGTATATACATACATTGTGACGTGCAGTTATATCGTATTTTCCAATATTAACATTTCCAATGAGGAACACCACTATAAAGACATATAGGCTTGCACTTATATGTTCTGCACCTGCCTCTTGGGCTGAGGAGGAATACCTTAACGGTGGCTGACATATATTACAGGCAGTGCATTTGACTGTGCCTCACATGGCGAGGGCACAGTTGAGTTCGAGCAGTTTACACTACTCTTGCATTCTGAAATGGCAGGCCTGCCGTCAGTAGTTTGCATGGGTGACTCAGAGTGGCACAAAACCATGCTGCAGCCCTGGTGACCCCGTTACCACCTATGCCCTGGGTAGCCAGGTACAATACACTACTGACTTATAAGGGGGCAAAGTTTTTCCCGATTTGTGATTACCCAGCTGAACATAACAGTTTGGGAAAGAGCACAGGCACTGGGGTCTGGGAAGCAGACTGAAGTGCACTATCAAAATCATAACCATCAGCATTTGGAGCAAAAAGTGAGGGGTGACTATACAAAAAGGGGCCCTTTCCTACAATTTGGTGTAATACGAAATGCACAATTGTAGGGCCTGAACCGCTGGGCTTCATGTTACATGGGCAGGCCAGTAGGAATACCTGCTGGGTGCAGTGACGTGGGAAGGGGGGTGGGGGCCGCCCCGGGTGTCATCACTGAGGGGGTGACAAAGTGACAAAAATATGTGTTTTAAGCACATATTTTTGCCATTTTGTCAACAGTGGGTGACAAGAAATGTTCCTCCCCGGGTACCACCTGACCTTGCTACGCCACTGGCTGGGCGCACTTAGAAAAGAAGCCAGGGCTAGGTAAACAGGGACCCAAGAGAAGCCACTCTGTTAAGTAGACCAATGAGCGTCTCCCCTCACAGGGCTCACCCACGGGGTGACTCTCAGGGCAGCAATCTGTGGTTTGAGTATTCCCAGGTGAATAGTGAAGAAGGATTGCCTCAAACTGTTGCTAAACGCACTGTAAACTTCATCAACAAATGTGAAAAAATGTCAGAGCCGTCAGCTGCACTTTCATCCTTACAGTCTCAATCTCCTCAAAGTGGCTCAAAACATGCAAATGTTAATGCTATCATAATCTGATGAAGCCCTGATCAATATTTGTCTCAGAAAAAACAATTGTTGGCGCTCCCTTTTCATTTCTGATATAGCACTATAAGGCCTGCTGGGAGCAATGCGGTAGGTTTTGCTCAGAGACCTCCCAACTTGAAGCCTACTCGGTAGTAACAGGATCTCTACCGTATGTGAGGCTGGGTAATTGCTCAGTTATGGTTACTATTGGGTCTGAGATGGTTGACTCTAATGCCCCTTATGCTTTCAATTAAACGGTTTTGAAGAATTAACCAAGTTTACTGCTGATCGTCAGAAAAAGTCTGATTTTAATTATTGGATCGCCAAGCAAAATTCGTTTAACAAATCTCATTTAAAAGAGAGCACAAGAGCCCATGTATAGATAATTTATGTCTAAGGCAAAATGTAGGCATTTGATGCATAAAAAACTACTAAAACAATGCATTTATTAACTCTGTACAATCTTGGTCATTTTCCTATTAAACAATCATTTTGTATAGAGCAAATCACATTCATAGATCAAAAGAAAAATCTGTATTTAAAGATGGTTATACTTTAAGAAAATATTTTTAACACACATCAACAAGTAAACTCAGTAGCCTATCCTACCGCTCAACTAGGCCATGTGAAAATTCAGCAGCCATTGGGACGATCTGATATTAATATGTGGGTGTTTGGTGGAATGAGGTAGAGGCAGGGGTACTGTCATGTGGTTAGTAGTGTCACCATCTACCCCTCTTCTTATTACTGGAGTTGAGAAGGTGGATCCTGAAAGGGTAAGACTAAAGCTGTTTTCACCAAAGATTTAAATACTATACAGGGGAAGATGGGAAACTTTTGTAAGTCATTCAAAAGTACATGCCACAAACAAGACTGCTGAAATGTGCACTGGGATATTTGGCTCTCACGGTTCTGAAGGAAAAAATAAGAAGGCCCCCTTATAGTCAAAAAACAAATCATTGTTGACTGATATGTGGAATTAACTAAAGATTCTGAGAAAAATGAACTTTATCTGTCAGACACTCAAGACTCCAAGGTGCAACCCTCACCCTTCCATTAGTGGGATCCAAATCAGACCTGTCAGTGAACTACTTTCGGAGATTCCTGTTTTTCATACACAAACAAACTGCTGGTTGAATTAAAATAGAAGATAAAACAAGACCCTTCTTTTATAAATTAGCTTATAAAATATTATTAGAATAAAATCACCTTCACTGTGATTTAGAAAGTGCTGGCAAAACCAATAGGTTTGCCTTTTATGTACTCCATGGGTCTGTGTTGTGCTCCTGCAATCTATGCGGTGCTTGTTTAGCAGTCACTGTGCTTTTGCAGTCTCTGCCTTCTTCTGCAGTCTATGCTGGGATCCTGAAGTCTGTGCTCCTAAGATCTGTGCTATGCTCTCTGCAGTCTGTTTGCTCTTGCAGTCTGCATTTGCTTCTGCAGTTTCTCGTGTGTTTTCATGTGAGCCTATAGTCTATGCAATCTCTCCTGTGCTCTTGCAGTTTATGGTGTGCTCTTGTAAATGCAGAATTCTTATTAGTGCCCCATTGCCCTCCTGGAACAAAATGATGGCTATAGGCCTTCTGGACCCTTCTAGGGTTTTCGCGCCTAACACCACCAACAGGATATATGTCTAGGTTTGTGATAGCACGTAATAGTTCCCAAGGTGCCAGTTGTCCTTTAGTGTTACTTCCTTCCTGTACCTTTGACTTTTCATCCTTGGCAGGTCGACCCCTTCTGTATGCTGAGGATGGTGAGTGTGCACATCTACATTTCCAAAGAATCCATGAACTATCTTATTGTGAGAGACAACCTTTACAATGCAACCATTACATTTCACTACACTTACAACACAGGCATTACATCGCAACATCTTTTACAACGCATGACACTACAACGCAGGCATTACAACACATACCATTACAACTCATGACACTACATCGCATGTCCCTACAATGCAGGCATTACAACGCATACCATTACAACGCATACCAGTGGAGTTAGAATAGTAATTTTTAACCCCTACATTATCCAACACTTACCCTACTGTTGCACTCCCTGGAGTTAGAATAGTACCTTTTACCCCTACGCTATCCAACACTTAACCTACTGTTGCACCCCCTGGAATTAGAATAGTAATTTTTACCCCTATGCTATCCAATAGTTATCTTAAATGCAATGTAATAGTATGCATTGTAATGGTATGCGTTGCAAAGCTAGCATGCGATGTAATGGAATCCGTTGTAAAGGTAGTTTTTTTTAAATGCGATGCAGTGTCATGCGATGTATGGAATGCTTTGTAGTGGATGTTGCGATGTAAAAACTGTGTTGAAAGTGCGTGCGTTGTAAATGTATGTGTTGTAAAGTCATACATTCTCCTATTGTTGGGAGATGGCAGCAGCCATCTTGGATAATTTGGTGTATCTTTCCTTGTGTTTCATATAATTCTTGCAAGGCAATTGTGCTGCAACGTCGCTGCAGCCAGGACCTTGGGATTGAATTTTTGTTTTGTTTGAAGAACTCAAAATCCATGACTTATAACTGGAAGACAGTTTGGGATTCACAGAAGTATTTCAGAAATCAATTTATGATGGAAGTAAACATTGTTTTCAAACTTTTGATTTAGCAAGTATAGGCTTAAGGAGAGACTGTACACAAAAACTCTGGATTATTTCTTGCGAAGAAACGGCAAAGCATAATTGCACAAAAACCCCTGAATATTCTTGCTTTATGTACATAACATTAGGCGCAAGGTGCAACATGTGCCTATATGGTGATATATATGTATGTTGTTAGTGAAATCAGAGAATACTGATGAATATTAATTGCTTTACAGATGCTGTCGTACGGCTTGTAAATAAACGGTAAAGCTGTGCATTTGTTCGACAGCAGAAATTAGGATTGTGCCAGGCTGATTCCATGCACACCCTCAAAATATGTTGGCCTATATACCTGCTAGGCCAGGTGCCACCATCAGCAATACTAACCTTACAGGGCATAAAATATGTGTGCAGCCTCAGTACATGAGAACCCTGATACCCCAAGGAAATCGTGGTAACAGATCTAGAACCCTTTTGTTTGGACTCTCGCGCATACCCAAAGAAATATACAAGAAATACTCAGCAAGGTGTTTCAATATTTATTGAAGCAATATGTTTTTTGTATAAAATATGTGTGCTGAGATAATCAATAGAATGAAACAGATTAACGTAAATAGCATTACTAGAATAGTGAAAAAGATGAACATTTCCACCATTGTACTAAGACAGTGAAAATATGCGGCCATATAAGTACTGTATATAGTGTACTCCTAGCTAGCACTCGATACCTAGTCTTGCCTAGGGTGCGCAATCTGCCAAATCCCTGTCCTGATGGTGTAGCTACCCATTACCTGCGGGTAGCTGTCATCAGGCTGTCCGTCTTGGTGTAGAGCTGGACATTCCTCATGTTGGTAAGCAGGAATCAGCTGACCTAGGGGAGCAGCCAGTGCGGTATCCACAAAATCCAAGACAACATCCAAATCACTAAGAGCAGAAGCATCCCAGGAGAGCTCATAGAATGTGTTCCGAAGCAACAGCAAGACCAAGAGCAAGGGGCAACAGTACAAGTAGGCCGTTAACAGCCCCACCAGTAGGTCAATGTCCAGTGATCAAACCAGTTGCATTGCTAGGCCTATGTTCAGGGCACACTCCAAACAAGACACTGGAATATGGACTGCACGCAAAACACTTGCAGTTCACCACCCTTCTCAGAAGGGTGGTAAGCCACTCTCAAACGGGAAGTGATCCCCAGGGGACCCCTTCCCATTTGTGAATGGATGCGCAAATATTTTTTAAGAGCATGCAGTGGTCCAAGAGACCACTGCCTGCCCTTAAAAATGAAACTGAAAAGTTTAATTTTCCTTTTTCAAATGCATCCCGATTTCCTTTAAGGGAAACGGTCTGCATTAAAAAAAAAAGGAATACTGGAGGGTGTGTTCAAGATGGCGGACGAGTAGGATGTATCTGCTCGCGCTCCTGTCCACAGTTGGAGCCTTATCTGCATAGCTTTGTCCAGCGTGTCCCCACCGGCAGATTCCGACTTGGGTGCTGTCCGTGATCCCTGCCTGCACCTCTGAGATACCGGGCAGACAGTGGGGGCTGGTTTCGGGCTCCCAGTCCCAGCAGTGATCGCGCTGAGGGCGCCTGAGGAGCAGTTGACAGCGGCGGCTGTTGTGAAAGGCGGGAGCGGAGGTTACCGGCTGCGTTCGCAGTGCCGGATCTGTGCCGTGGCTGTACCGCGGCCAAACTATTAATGCCTCCACGGGCCGCCCGACACCCACTAGTGGCAGCATCAAGATGGTGGGCCCGCCTGAGCCTGAGGACCTGCGGGGCTGGGTGTGCCTGGGAAAGGACTGCCGGCGGCGGCCGTTGTGACGAGCAGGAGCAGAGGTGGCTGCTCTGGACCCACGTCGCCTTGGTGGGTTCCGGCAGCAGTGCGGGGCCGGAGCTGTCCCGCAACCAGACCCTTAAAGATCCACGAGCTGGCAGCATCAAGATGGCGGCATGGGCATGCCTCTGAGGGGCCGCGGCGGTGATTGCCTGGAATGTGCAACTGCTTGCGGGGAGTCTGGACACTGAGTGGGCACCACCGCCCCTGTCGCGCCTCCTTCCAGGCTGCGGGTGTTGAGGCTTGCACCCCTGCGGTGAGGATCACGGCTGCTTAAGGGTGCAGCGGGACTCAGGCGCACTGACGGCAGTGCTTGCTTGGCCTGCAGTGGTTGGCAGCAGCGTTTGCGGGCCTGGAGCGGTTTTGAGCAGTGAGCGGGGCCTGGCGGCAAAAGGCTTGGCACGGCGTCTTCTGGAGGGCTTCCTTGCGCCACTGTATGTGTCCCTGTAGCTCCTACCAGCAACTATTGTGCCACAGCGAGGGTGGTTGGGACCAACCTACATCCTTTGGGACAGCGGTGAGACACAGGCGACCTCACTGCGGGGCTCGTTTGACTTGACTGGCCTACAGCCGTTGGAAGTAGTGAGTGCGGGCCAAGAGTGACCTCGTGGAGGTGAGCGGGGCCTGGCAGCGCCAACACTCCGGATACGCCTGGTCAGGGACATCTGTGAGATACTCCTCACATTTTCACTGAGGGCCTGCTTACCTATCCCCTCGCATCTACTATCAACGACCAGCAACGCTGCGGCTGGGGCAGTTGGTCCCACTCTACGTGCCCCTTTTGCTCTACTAGACATTGAGGCTGAGGCGCAGATAGGTATGGTGAAGCCGCTACCATAGACTCCTTCGCGAGAGCCCGGATCTGATTTCAGAGATCTTGGTGACTGACCGGGGGTTCAGGTGAGCCCTTGCCTACGGACATTAACTCCAGCTGGGTGACTGAGTCGCCCCTGGTTACTGTGTGAGATGCCACTATTGTGAGAGCCTTTCCTGTTTTGCCAGAGGCCAGCAGCTAAAGCGAAGGGATAAGATTGGTCATTGGAACGTGGTTGGTGGCAGGGGCGCTTTCTCCACAGCCTTGGATTAGGAACACCATCAAGGAGTGCCGCGTGCCGTGGGTTGGCGCTGTTAGCGCTCCCTTATCTCCAGCCGGCTATGCGGCCTTTCTACATGGCGGCCTCCAGAAGCCGGAAAGACAGGTCTGTCAAAGACTTATTTCTAAAATCCAGCACTGGGGGAGCAGACACTATGTCACGGGCGGGTGGGGCTGCAGACCGGCAGGACCTGGCGGAGGCGGATGGACCTGTCACACGCACTGTCCTGGAGTCGCTCTTTGCGGACCTGACCAGGGAGTTTCATGCTATGAAAAATGATCTCATGGCCGAAATCCGAGAGATGCGCAGAGATATTGACTCTGTGGGAGGACATGTAGATGACTTGGAGACCCAGACGGCGGTCAGGGACGAAGAGGTGTCTCAGCTTCAACAGGAGGTGCTCCGCCTACGTGAACAACATTTAGATCTTCAATCCCACACAGAGGGCCTGGAGAACTGCTCTTGTCGAAACAACATCCGGATACGAGCGGTTCCGCAGGGATTGGAGGATCCGGATATGGAGGCCTTTGTCGTAGACCTATTCTGCCACGTTTTGGGAGAACCCCCTGACCAGGATATCCGACTGGATCGCACACACCGAGTGGGCCTTAGGAGATTGGCGACGGCTCCACCGCCTGACTTTCTGACATGTGTTCATGACTTCAAACTTAAGGAGCGCATTCTGTGTGAGGCACTGTCTAAGCACCCTATTTAATTCCGCTCATGCAAACCGCTCCTCTTCCAAGACCTAGCTGCCTCCACTCTTCAGAAACGGCGCGATTTCCAGCCTATCACCACATTCCTGCGCTCTAAGGATGTTGCATACTCCTGGGGGCACCCATTCAGGCTCATTTTCAAATGGGAAGGTAAACTTCACCAAGTCTGGTCTGTGGATGAAGCGTCCTCTCTCTTGCGCATTCCGGGGGCGGGCCACGACAGTCCTGAGAAGAATAATAGTCCCGCTCGATGCGAAGACGACGGCCGATGGCGGAGAGTGGGGGGCTCACTGCCGGTCTCTCGCCCGGACACAGAGCTATGGCCAAGGATCGCTCAGCAGTTCTCCGATCTTTATCAGAGGACTCCACCCTCACTTCTGCTGACTAATGTGGGCACTTACCTTTTTGAATGTCCTCTATCTTTGCTTCTCTCTTCCAGCTTCCCGGTGGGACCACTCCAGCTGATTGGGCCGGGTCAGGGCCCCCGGAGGGGGGCGGCGGGGACTCCTGCTATCCATCCCATGTCTCACCACAGGCAGTTCGCCTGGGACATTTGTGAACTCTACTCATGACAGTTATTCTTGTTTGGTTAGTTTGGGGTATTTCTTTCACAGTGTTTCCTTTATTTATGGGGTTATCTCCTCCTTCTCCGATGTTAGGACAGGCTCACCTTCTAGGCCCCTTTGCTTGTCCTAGGTTCTTCAGACGAGTGCTGTTAGCTGCTGCAACTTTAGATTCCCTCCCGCATGGTCATTGACATCCACATTGTGTCATTAAATGTGAAAGGTCTTAACAGCCCCACCAAACGAAGAGCACTGCTGTCTTATTTAGAGCGATCTGACGCCTATATATGTTTAATTCAAGAGACACACCTCCTCATGGCTGATACCCACCGCCTTCGATCAAGGGCATTTCTGATTCAAATGTTCTCATCCACCACTTCTAAGACAACAGGGGTTGCCTCTTGGTTTCCTCCCATTTCCCGGGACGTGTGGGTAGCAAACAGACTGAAATTAAGGGGCGGTTTCTGGCCTACACCTTTATTTTAGACACTCACACGTTTGTACTGGCCTCGGTTTACATTCCCAATAGTGGCCAGGAGAATTTTATTAAGACGGTCATTCAGGACATCACAGGTTTGCCAGACCGGAGAGTCTTGTTGGGAGGGGACTTTAACATGGTCTTAGATGGGGACATGGACCGATCAGGGCAACGATTTGGTCAGACGGGGACTTTGTCCAATGCTGGGTAGCACCTCTTGACCGATGTGGGGCTCATTGACATCTGGAGGCATAAACACCCTAACAATAGGGCTTATACGTTTTACTCAGATCCTCATAAAACTTACAATCGCATTGATTACATCTTTATTTCTGACCTGCTAACACAGCGAGCCAGTGTAGTTGAGATTCTCCCTTGCCCATTGTCCGACCATTCTGCGCTGCGACTCTCTCTGACCTTTCCCCCTAGGCGTGTTACTCGACGCTTTTGACGTCTGTGGGAGACCATGCTCCAGCGTCCTTCGGTGGTGCGGCAGATCGAGGGAAGCATAGCGGACTACCTAGCTTTAAATGACACACCAGGCGTTTCTATGATGACCCTTTGGGAAGCGATGAAAGTGGTTCTTAGGGGGTTTTTATTGGTATCGTGTCAGCTGACAATAAAGACAGAAAGGAGAAACGTGTGCACCTGATGGCCAAGGTAGTTGAGCTGGAACGTATTCACCAGTGAACGGGAGCGCCGAGGGTCTGGCGACAGTTGAAGATGGCTCGAGCACAACTAGCTGGGTTAGATGTTGATCGGGTGGAGTATGCAGCTTTACGTCTTAAGTATGCCTTCAATGTAGGGGGCGATCGATGCGGGCGCCTCCTCGCAAATCGCCTCCGTGCCCAGCGACAAGCGCGAAAGGTGAAATTGATACAGGACTCTGGGGGGCGGGACAGTAGCGAAGACACGACGATTGTCGAAGCTTTTAGGCAATTTTATGCATCATTATACTCGGCTCAGGTATTGCCTGACACTGGACCGACTCGGTACTTACAGAGAGCAGCCACTTCTAAACTGCTACTGTCCCACGCAGCAGAGCTGGAAGCCCCCATTCGAGTGGAAGAGGTTATCGCTTCGATCGCCTGTCTTAAGCATGACAAATCTCCCGGCCCGATGGGTTCTCTTCAGATTTTTATAAGAAATGTTGTGGAAAGTTGCCCCCTATTCTTACACGTGTTTTTAATTCCATCGGATCAACAGGGTCTTCTCCCTTCCCTTCCTCTATGTTAGAGGCCTTAATAACTGTAATACCTAAGCCTGGGAAGGATCACTGTTTCTGTGGCTTGTACCGTCCAGTAACACTTCTTAATGTGGACTTAAAGATATTTACCGGCATCTTGACGACGCGACTTTCCAAATATCTCCCCGGCTTGACAGACCCGAATCAATCAGGCTTTGTCTCCAGGCCACAATGCTCAGATAATACTAAACGACTTGTCCATCTGATGGATTGCTCCGAGCGCTTTTCCGGCAGAACGCCTGATCATCCCTTTCGATTCCGAGAAGGCGTTCGACAGGGTCCATCGGCCGTATCTCCGAGCAACCTTAATTCACTTTGGCCTTCCTGATCGTTTCATAGCCTGGATCTTCCGGTGCTATGCGAATCTTACAGCTACAGTGCGGGTGAATGGGGTGGCGTCAGCTGCCTTTCCAATAAGTAGGGGGACTAGGCAGGGCTGTTCACTGTCGCCGCTGCTATTTGCCCTATGTATGGAGCCCCTAGCCCAACGTATTCGGGATGACCCATCGATCCGAGGGGTGTTTTTCGGAGGGGCCGAGCACACACTTTGTCTTTATGCCGATGACCTGGTGGCGACCGTGGAGCGTCCTTGAGAATCCTTGCCGTCCTTCCTGGACGAATTAGCTCAATTCGCCCTGGCATCGGGCTTTAAGATAAATGTGCATAAGTCGCAAGCTCTTAGCTTTTCCCTGGAGCCTGGGGCGCTGGAACTCCTTCAGCGGGACTTTCAAATTTAATAGATCCAGGATGCCATCACATATCTGGCCCCCACTGTTTCCCTCACCAGACAAATCAACTACTCACTCCTATTGAAACTAGTGCAAGCCTCACTCCGTAAATGGAGGCCTCACTCCCTCTCATGGCTAGGGCGCATAGCGGCGGCGAAGATGGTGCTGTTGCCTCAAATTCTTTAACTCTTTCACACTCTCCAGTTGATGCCTCCCACCGGGGTCTTACGAACCCCGCAGAGGGATATAGAGCGATTTATTTGGATGCACCGCGATCTCACTTACAGAGATCCGCTGGAGGGAGGTCTAGGGATCCCAGACTTTTTGGCGTACTGGCGGGCGGCTCAGCCACGGGCATTGGTAGAAAGGTCTCGACCTGAGTCTGAGTAACATTGGTTATTTATGGACAGAGCTCTAGTGGCTCGCACTCTTTGGGGGGGTCCCCTTTCTTCCCCGTCAGAGTCGACATCGCAGTTTATATCTATCAGAGGTGACCCGGCCCATTATGGCAGCTTGGGATAGGACTGCGACTGCTAGAGGCCTTACAACATTCCCGTCCCCCATCACACCTATTGTGAAGACTTTACACCTGGCCTTGACTATAGAGACTTTCATCATTGGACGACATACGCTACTCGCTCCATCTGGCATTTCTTTGATCTTTGGGGCCTTCGCCCGTTTGAGAAGTTCCGCACTGATTTTGGGCTTCCCGAAACGGAACAATATCATTATCTCCAGATTAGACATTGGGTGTTGCAGGAGGGGGTGCGGGAGGGTGCGGAGCTGTTACTTACATAATTTGAGAGGTGGTTAATCTCGAGGCACAGAGATGCACGTCTGACATCAGACCTGTACAAATTTATGAGGGCCCCCCAGACACTGTGAAAACCTCGGGGCAATTGCGGTGGGAGGGTGAACTGAGACGGGAACTCTCATCGAAGGAATGGAAGGACATCTACCATCGCGCACGGCTCGCAATGTGGCATCCATTGAAAAGGCCACCAAATTGGCCACTTATTGGTATTTGACACCTGTACGGCTCCATAGGAGCAATCCCTCGCGTAGCCCGTTGTGCTGGAGAGGTTGCGGCGCGCTGGGCATTCTTACTCACTTGCTCTGGGACTGCCCTTCCCTGGGGACATAATGGTCACAAATACTTGACGAGATTGACTTCCACTTCGATACACAGATCCCGAGATTCCCAGCCTATATCCTTCTTGGCCTCCCCAACGCCCTCACCTTCCCGCTTCACTCTCGGAGAGGCAAACAAATGGCTCTGACTTTAGGAGCAGCAGTACAGAATGTCTTAACACACTGGGGCTCCACGATGCTTCCCACTGGACTAGGCTGGTTACACAAATCGTGGTCCATTCTGAGAATGGAAAGATTTCTCTTTCCCTGACCAACCCCGAGGCCTCCTTTCACGAACTCTGGGCCCCTCTTGTAGCACTTTTGTGATCTAAGTTTACAGAACTCACATGTCCCAAATACCTTAGATTACTACGTTTGACAGATCCCCCACTGGCGCCCACGCCTGACACACTTGATCCTTAGCTGTTCTGGGCCTACCTATTGGGTTGCATTATCCCTATTGCGCAAGTTCACCTTTTTCTTTGAGGAGGAGGAAAGGGGAGGGGGGAGGGGGGAAGGTGCGGGGTTTTGTATTAAAGTTTATTGTTCCTTTTGTGGAAAAGTAAATTTTGCCATGTTCTGTGTCCCTACGCGTCCTCCATCATATGTTATGTGTGCATGATTAATATGCATATGTATTCCCCATGTTCGATTAAAGACGCAATTATAGCTGTGTCCACCTCTAGTATGTCAGTTTCCAGTTCTCGTGAATACTACGAATATCAGGCCTATGTAAAGTTACGTTGCCACGTTTCTCAGTGTGCACGTTATTCCATTGTAAAGTCCCTGTTTCTAGGCCTCAAAAGGGCCCGGACACCAGATTCAGCTCCTGTCTCCTGAAGCTTCGCTGAGGAGCGATACAGCCCCCACCTGTGTTCCTGACCCTTCACTTACTTCCTGCCTTGCAGTGCCCGGTTCAGCCTGGCTCTGCCTCTGAGTCTGCCAAGAGTATGTTATGATTCCAGTTATCAGTCCAGCCCTCCTTCTCTGCATTCCTAAGCTACTGAACCGCATCAATAGTTTCCGTCATTTTCTAGCCTTTACGTCTCCATGTAAGAGAAATACTGCATTTAATGGTCATTTAATATTCTTCATCACGCACTACATGTAGAATAATGCATGCTCCAGTCTTAGAGTCTGTTCGCCTTTACCCCGATAACTTTTGGATTCTATCAACATGTTCTCTAAACATCAGATACTAGATACTGCTTAGGTACATGTCGCCCTGACTCTCCAGACTTCAGTCTCTGCTCCTAGCACAGAGTTCATAGCCCCCAGCTTCTCCTAGTAACACGTCATTGTCAGTTTGCGCGCACCATCAGGTTAGAGGTCCCGGCTCCTTAGGTAGCCCCCTCCATGTTTCCGCCCCATTTATGACATATTCTGTTACGTTTGCATCACATGTCTATGTATACGCCTCTGTTACACCTACTTTCACCCTTATCTTTCGCGACTGCTATTGACCACACCCACTGCTCCGCCTATCGTATGTATTGTAATGCAACTGTTTTAGTATATATGATCGTGTATTGTTATTAAATGTTAGCGCGCTCATCCCAGATCCAGCCCCGGCAGCTGCCGGGCCCTGCCATCCTATTCCTGTGCAGGTTGTCCTGTTCCTGTCCTTTATGCTGTAATAAACCTGCAAAACTCCTACTACCTCGAATCTTGACTCTTATTTATTGAGCTATCTCTTATTGCTATGCCTAGACAAAAATAGATCCGGTATTATTTATTTATATACCACATAATGGCGCCCGAATAGGGACTTGCCCTTTCCCCACGCGTCGGTGAAGCCACGCCGACCCCCTGACCCTCTGCAGTCGTGACGGAACTCTTCTGCGCACCGGCAGATATTTCTGCTTCAAGTATCCCTCATGCCCACGGAGGAGACGGAGGAGGCGGTCCAGCATCCAGACGAGACGGTGGAGGAACGCGGCGAGTCCCGACCAGAGCCCAAGCCAAGAGTCCAAGGTCCGAGGTATCCGGAGGCCCACCCGTAACAGAAGTCCGAAGTTCGTCCGTCCGGCGTCGAAGCAGTCCAGTCCAGTCCGAGGCCTTCCGTTCTTGCTGCCCGGTGAGTACCGTTGCTGGGGTAGTATCTAGACAGGGTCAATCTAATTGACTCTGGTCCGTGGGTTGGTGGTACACAGACCCACAAAACGAAGTGTCCACTTCGGTGGATGCGGGTCCTGACGTGTCTCTGTATGAGACCGGTAAGTTTCGTACTGTTTCAGCAGTGCATCTAGTTTCTGTTCTAGTCAGTTCTGTTCTCGAGAAAATTCATGTATTCTGTTTTCCGTATTCCAGGTATTCTGAATGTTATTCATGTATTTTAATGTCGTGGTATGAGTGTGAAGTAATTATCGTGTTTATTGTGTATTGTGTTGTGTCCAGATTATAGTTCAGTCATGCCGCTCTTTTCAAAACTGCGTCAGTTAAAAACCAGAAAAGGTCTGCTAGAAGCAGCAGTTCCTGTTCCGCCTAGGGACAGTCCAGGTCATTTCATGTATCAGAAGCATGGCATAAGTGCCATACTATATCTAGATTTATGGGTAGAGTATACCAAACAGTTAGAAGAAGAGTATAGATGGCCCGTATCGGGTACATGGGATGCCGAGTGCATCATGAGAGTAGAAGAAGCATTATGGAAAAAGAAAGCCAGACAGTCACAGAAAGATGCCATCGAGTTATGGCGCAAAGAATCTCATAAAAGAACCGAAAAAGAAATCAGAAAGTCAGAACTAAGTAGAGAATCCTTGGAACGAGCCCAGGAAAGGGAACTAATCGGGATAGGTGAACGAGTTAAAACAGAACAGTCAGACAGACAGAGGCATGCCCTCATCAAGGGTATGTATCCTCTTCTTGCCGAGGGCTTGCCAAAAGCAACCCCGGAGGCATCCAGTAATTTCCCGCCACCACTAGTTCCGACCAAGCTACGTCACAAACCGACCGCAGCTGATATTTTCATTTCGTCCTATTTGGACGACACAGTCCCAGAATATGCAAATCCTGTTCCTGCTCCGCCAGTCCCTGTAAATCAGGCACTTCCCGCTCCTCCAGACACCGGAGTACCTGTTACGGTACCCCCGGTCCAGCCCGCCATACAAGTCCAGCCTGCATTCCCATTTCCCACTCTGCCAGGACGAAGAGCATCAGTAGACGACTCTAGTTTAGGGGCCGCAGGGGGAGGTCCTCCAGGAACCCCGCCGCCACACAAGCGTTTAACGTTAGCCGAATTACATGCACAAGCGTCACAGCGTACGCCCAGATATCAGTCTGTTGCAGAAATAAGAAAAGCCCTTACCGAATGTGGCTATGACCCAGTCCCAGGCGAGGATAATATGGTTCTATATTCATTACGCGTGAGAAAGGTGACCGAGTATCTAGTCACCCTACCAGATATGAAAGAAGATCTAGACAGAATATATCGTTTCATCCGTACAGGGGATGATCCAGAAAGTATTAGTGAAGTCATGTCTCAAAGGAAAGCTGAGATCCAGCTCATGTTATTAAAGTTCCTGATTAATTGTCTAATAAGAGAACAAGATTCCCCGACTAAAGATCAGGCCGAAATGAAAATCCTGACAAGGTGGAGTGATAATATAGCCGAGGGTAAGCACAAGACTATCAGTAGTATAGAGAGTATGTACAAGAAAATCCGTAAAGAAATAATAAAGTTACACGAACAACGTAAAGCAGCACAAGTAAACGAGAAAGAAAATGATTCTTCTACTGAAGAGGTAGACGACGAGAATCCCGCCAGAATAGCGTATGTAGGAAAATCTAGATTTCCAGATCGCCATTTATGTCTAGAACACAAGTCAACTTTCCATCGTCCAACACCAGAACAAGGTTCTCTAGAACAAGTATTTCAAGCTACCGATCACATTCTGAAGTCACGAATCGGTTATAGCGAGTTAAGTACTATGCATGAACAAGAACTAGTCCGATCAGCAGTCCGATGGATTACTGATTCTACCACTTTTCCAGACGAAATAGTGGCACAAATGTTTCTGAAAATGCCCCCAGCCGAGCAACGACTGGCGGGTATGTATATGATCCAGCACCTCATTACATTGTATGAGGATCAACATTCTGATCCAGGTCCGTTACATGATGTCCTGAACGAGTTACTCCAGTACAAATGGAAAGGTTTAGGTACTGATTTAATTAGTGTCATTCTAGAACAGCGCCACAAATACAGAACGTTTCTGAACCCACATTTTGTTCATGTCTCACCTCCAGAAAGTAAACCCTTTTACATAGACAGACAGAATCCGTTACGAGAAGTGCATCCAGTTAAGACAGAGGGTGGTGAAATGCAACGAGTGTTTGTTTACACCCCGATCACAAAGATGGAACTCCTAGAGATGAAAAAATTAATTCCCTGTCATGATAAAGATCCAGCAGGGTTCCACCGAGAATTAAAAGACATGCTCCGTATGGGAGAATACACGTATCCAGATATCATTAAAATGTTAAAAGTCTTGTTGCCCGCAGGGGTATATGAGAAACTCAAAGAAAAAGAATGGGAGGTGGGAGAGAAAAAGATCGATTGGACAGTTCTAGAAGCTGAAGATAAGGCACGAGTACCAGGTACCGGTCTTGGAGATAAATGTAAAGAATTACCAGAATTATTAATACAAGTTTTGCCTAGGTTATTGACAACTAGAAAAGAAGACTGGGATGCAATCTCAGCATGTAAACAGAAACAAGACGAAGATATTAGTGATTATTATTCCAGATTTGAGAAATGTTTTACCATAAACAGTGGCCTCAAGACAAGTAGCGAATCATACCCTCATCTTTTTGTTACTAAATTAGTCGAGAATTCAAGTCCACAAATTAAAAACCGAGTTTTGAAAGTCGAAAGTACCTGGCAAGCTAATACCCCGTCCCAGATGTTACAGATGCTTCAATACCACCAGAATAGAATCAGAGAAGAGCAAGATCATGAGAGAAAGCGTATGAAAGACACGAAAATGAAAGTACTAGTTGCACAATCTGTTCCTCAAGACGGTCAGAAGAGGGGTCCGAATCAAGCCAGTCATCCTGCAGCTCCCGTTAAAGGAAACTGCAATTATTGTAAACAGCCAGGTCATTTTATAAACGAGTGTGCAGTTCTGAAACACAACATAGCTACCGGTAAGACTAAAGAAAGACCACGTCCGCCTAGACAAGAACAAGTTACACAGACTCCTCAGTCACAGAATGCACCACAGACAGTTACAGCACCGCAGCCTATCGCTGCAACACAACATGTTACACAGCAGATGTACCAGTATGCACAGTCTGAGTATCCAGAGTATCAGCCATATTCATGAAATAGCCTAGAGAGGGAGGTAGGCTTGCCTCTCATCGAGATACCTGTAGATCAAGAAGGTCCCTATGCTCATAGTCAAGTATTAGGGAAAGATAGAAAGTTTCTGATTGATACAGGGGCAAGTAGGACCACTATAAGTCACGCCGAAGTTCCAGGGGCTCCGCTCTCAGGCTCTAGAAATGTTTCCCTTGGATTTTCAGGAAAACCTATTGTAAATGAAATATCAAAGCCAGTTACTCTAGAAGTAGGTCCATTGTCCCGCACTACTGATCTGTTACTTACGAAGTCATGTCCAGAAAATCTATTAGGCATTAAGACACTGAAAGAGTTAGGTGCAGTTATATGCTGTTCCCCAGAGGGAATACGATTGTTCCTACGCGACTTCAAGGGTCACTATGTATTACGAGATTTTGATCCCAGATTGTCCAATGTTCCGCAGCATCTATGGGCGCAAGGTCCAACTGATGTTGGTTTTATGCAAATCACACCCCATCGTGTGACTCTCAAGCCAGGTGTAGTCCTGCCACGAATCAGACAGTACAGATTGCCACCAGAGGCTGTAGCAGCCTTATCCAAAATTATTGACGAGCTCATGGCTCAGGGAGTAGTTGTAGAAACCGACTCCAATGTATGCAATTCTCCGATCATTCCAGTCATGAAACGTACTGATCCAAATGCACCTCCAGTATATCGATTAGTGATTGACCTCCGAGAGCTTAACAAATGTATTATTCCCCAGTACCCAGTTGTCCCAGATATCTCTTCCCTATTGACAGCCATTGATTCCGAAGCCTCATTTTTTACGGTCATAGACCTCAAGAACGCGTTTTTCAGTGTCCCCATTCATCCAGACAGCCAGTTTCTTTTCAGATTTTGTTTAAATGGAAGGAGCTATATGTTCACACGCGCTCCTCAAGGTTTCACAGAAAGTCCTAGTATTTACAGTCAAGCACTCAAGAGACAACTAGACAACATTCACATGCCAACTGACACTGCCCTGCTCCAGTATGTCGACGATCTACTGATCACAGCCCGTTCTGAACGTGCTTGCGAGCGAGCCTCACTTACAGTCTTGTATTTCCTAGCCGAGATGGGACACAAGGTGTCTCCTTCGAAGCTTCAATTCTGTGTCCAGCAAGTGGTCTACTTAGGACACTTACTGTCCAAGAGGGGTAGGCAGTTGACACCAGACCGTATCCAGTTAATAGCGAGTCTTCCTCAGCCAAGGACCCAGAAGGAGGTACGTGCTTTTATTGGCCTTACTTCTTATTGCAGACAATGGATTCCTCAGTATGCATTTCTAGCTAAACCACTGATACAGTTAACGACACAGGAGGCAGCCGTATCGACTGTCCTCCCTTGGACATCTGAACATGCACTTAGTTTCAATGAGTTAAAGAAAGCCCTATGTCAAGCTCCAGTTCTAGCAACACCGAACTACAGTAAGTCTTTTACACTTTTCGTCACAGAACGCGAAGGTACAGCATTATCTGTCCTCACACAAGATCAAGCAGGACAATACAAGCCTTGTGCTTATTTTTCGAGCACATTAGATCCAGTAGCCCAGGCTCTGCCTGCGTGCCTTAAGTCAGTTGCAGCCACAGCTCTAGCTATCAGACAAAGTGATTCCATAGTATTAGGACACTCCCTGACAGTATAAGTTCCACACTCCGTGGAAGTTCTTTTAAACCGAACACAGACTCAGCACTTGACTATTGCACGATTGACAGGTTATGAACTGACACTGTTCCAGCCACACATAGAAATCAGACGCTGCAACGTTTTAAATCCTGCTACATTGTTACCATCAGTTACTTCGAATTCTGCCACACACGACTGTGTGGAAGTAGTTAACATCATGACAAAGCCAAGACAAGATCTGACAGATATTCCGTTACCAGATCCCGACCTGACACTTTATGTGGATGGTTCATGTATGAGAACAAGTACAGGAGAACTAGTAGCCGCGTATGCAGTGACTACTGACACTGAAGTTATTGAAACACACCGTATTGACACCCTGTCTGCTCAAGCAGCAGAGCTAGTTGCTCTGACTCAAGCCTGCATACACGCCAAGAACCTGAAAGTTAATGTTTACACAGATTCACGTTACGCATTTGGAGTCGTACACGACTTCGGAGTGCTCTGGCAGGAGAGAGGTTTCATGACTTCTCATGGAACCAAGATTCAGCATGGTCTCCTTATTCAAGCTCTGTTAGATGCAATACATTTACCGACATCCATTGCTATCATGAAATGCAAAGCACATACGAAAGTTACTGACACTATTTCTCAAGGTAATGATCTAGCAGATCGCACAGCCAAGTTTACAGCACAGACACCAGACATTCCAGTTAATAAGACACCGACATACACTCCAGATCTGACTACATGTATGACAGTTAAAGACCCTACTCAAGATGTCATAGATATCCAGTTACATGCTACTCCCGATGAAATCAAGAAATGGTCCGAACAAGGAGGGGTCCAGACAGATCAGGGATGGGTAACAAAGGGTAAAGCCACATGGTTTCTCCCCGACTCCATGGTTCAAGTCATTATCAATACCGCACATAGTCCAGCACATTTAGGAGAAAAAGCTATGTTAGACAGTATCCAGAATATTTGGTTCAACAAGCATTTACGAGCTGCAGCCAAGCAGAAAGTCCGTACCTGTATGATATGTTGTCAGTTTAATCCAGGTAAAAGTGTCCCGGTGGAACAAGGTGGATTCCAGCCCCCTGACCACCCTTTTGAAGTCCTCCAGATGGATTATATTCAGATGGAGCGATGTCGAGGTTTCAAGTATGTCCTCGTAGTTGTATGCGCTTTGTCCAGGTGGACGGAGGCATATCCAGTTCCAGATTACACAGCCGCGACCACTGCCAAGCAGTTGGTTCGTGAGTTCTTCCCCCGTTACGGACTCCCTAGGGTCGTATATTCTGACAACGGCCAGCCATTCTCATCTGAACTCATGAAACACGTGTCCCTTTTGTTAGGGTACCAGTGGAAGTTCCATTGTGTACGCCATCCTGAAGCAGCCGGTCTCGTAGAGAGACATAATCAGACCCTGAAAATCCGAATTGCAAAGGTTTGTCAAGAGAAAGGTGTGGACTGGCTAATAGCTCTGCCAGTTGCCCTGTTCTATATGCGCATGGTCGCACATTCCAGATCAGGTCTGTCCCCGTATGAGGTCGTTTTCGGCCGCCCCCCTAACATGTGGGGTACTCCTAGACCCCGAAGTATTACCGATGTTTCAAGTAATATGCTGACAGATTACCTAGCTTCCTTGATGTCTGCCCTCAACTCTTGTCGTTCACAGGTTGCCGCCGCATTTCCAGACAATACCGAGGTGGCACCGCATGAAATCGTTCCCGGATCCATGGTCCTAGTGCGAAATTTCGATCGCTCAAGTCCGCTGGAGCCTCGCTGGAAGGAGCCCCGACAGGTCCTCCTGGCCACCCGTACAGCCGTGAAGTTGGAGGGACGCAAAGGCTGGGTGCATCTTTCACACATCAAAAGATTTTATGGATTGAAGCCAGTCTCAAAGAACATTTCCCAGGATTTAAAGGACTGCCAAAGTACTATTCTTAAGGACTGTCCCGCAAAAGACACTGATACTGCACCCTCCCTGTTAGAGGAAACTCTGCAACAGGAGTATAAGAAGAAATTAAGGTCTAGTAAAATAAGTCAGCCAGTTTGATTGTCTAAGTCCTCCCCTAGGTGAAACGGTTAGACCGGTTTCTGACATGTATAAAATAGACCCTCATAGTGAGAGAGTTAGTCAAAACTCAATCCGATGTATCGTTTTTCTATGTTTCATATTATTTCTCAGTATTATGATTTCCTGCACCAGTTATGCGTTTTATCTGTATTTTCCAGTTTCTCATGTAAATAAGTCTTCTAATGTTACAGTAGAGCACACGTTTAGTGATCTGCCTCCTCATGAACTCTCTTACCGCCTCGCTATGCGTAACAATTCTTTTATCCGCATGTTACATTATTCACACCAGACCAGCAATGCCACTAATTGTTGGGTGTGTGGTCGACTCCCCCCTTTCCAGACACCGAAGGGAGTTCTGCCACTCTTTCCTTATCCATTTTCACATAATGGTTCGTGTGGAGCATGGTCCACGTTAACGTCATCCTCAACAGATATGTCTTTTCTTAACAGTACATGTTTCCCAGACAAGCAAGGTCTTCCCCACAGAACAGGGTTAGATCTAGAAAATGAAGTTTACAATTTAGGTAATTATTCTTCGAATTTCATGGTCCTGAATGTTCAGTCTGATTCTACTCCAGACTTACCTGCTATTTCAGTACTACCAGTCAAAGGCGAATTATGTGTTAGAAATAATGGTTCCGTACATGTAGGACATAGCGATTGTACTACTATTGTCAAATATAGTGACAGTGGGAAATCTATTTTCAAAGCTTCACGTCATTCTTATTTTATTTGTGGTCAGACCGCATATGTTCGTCTGCCCCTCGATTGGGAGGGAACCTGTTACATTGCCTTCCTACTGCCACCTGTTTTCCTAGCCCCATCTGATTATCATAGAAACACACATCTAGTACACCTTAGACATAAAAGGGAGATTGAGTCCCCCATTGTCGATTATACTGAAACTGCTCTAGAACAGTATACAGATTTCAATAGAGGTTTCTTCTTCTTTATAGGCCCTATCCAGAACAGTAAGCTAATCCGTAGGTTAACCAGAACCCTTGAAGCTGTAGTAAATGAGACTGCCTCTGCTCTAGGTAACTTAACTGAAGAGCAATCTGCTATGAGATTTGTCGTTTTACAGAATCGTCTCGTCCTTGACGTCATATTGGCCGATAGGGGCGGGGCCTGTAGAGTCATCGGATCTAGTTGCTGCATTTTCATTCCAAATAACGCACCGTCTGTTTATTCAGCTATAACCAGACTCCATAAAATTGCCCATCTGTTACACCAAGACCCAGGCACCTGGACATGGTCCGGTTGGTTCTGGAATATAATTTCCGCTTGGGGATGGAAAGTCTTGTCCTTTCTAGGTATTGCAGTAGCGATCATATTCAGTTGCTGTCTCTGTATACAATGTGGCCCTGCGATTTGCGGCATTTGTGCTACCTCTTGTATTCCTAGTCCCAAGTCCCGTTCTAAAACCCGTTCCCAGAAAATTCGAGACGAGCAAATGATACTGTATGAAATGATAGATGGTATCATGAATATTGATGTTTCCTGATGGAAACGTAGTGACAAGGAGGGAATGTGGAAAAGTAAATTTTGCCATGTTCTGTGTCCCTACGCGTCCTCCATCATATGTTATGTGTGCATGATTAATATGCATATGTATTCCCCATGTTCGATTAAAGACGCAATTATAGCTGTGTCCACCTCTAGTATGTCAGTTTCCAGTTCTCGTGAATACTACGAATATCAGGCCTATGTAAAGTTACGTTGCCACGTTTCTCAGTGTGCACGTTATTCCATTGTAAAGTCCCCGTTTCTAGGCCTCAAAAGGGCCCGGACACCAGATTCAGCTCCTGTCTCCTGAAGCCTCGCTGAGGAGCGATACAGCCCCCACCTGTGTTCCTGACCCTTCACTTACTTCCTGCCTTGCAGTGCCCGGTTCAGCCTGGCTCTGCCTCTGAGTCTGCCAAGAGTATGTTATGATTCCAGTTATCAGTCCAGCCCTCCTTCTCTGCATTCCTAAGCTACTGAACCGCATCAATAGTTTCCGTCATTGTCTAGCCTTTACGTCTCCATGTAAGAGAAATACTGCATTTAATGGTCATTTAATATTCTTCATCACGCACTACATGTAGAATAATGCATGCTCCAGTCTTAGAGTCTGTTCGCCTTTACCCGATAACTTTTGGATTCTATCAACATGTTCTCTAAACATCAGATACTAGATACTGCTTAGGTACATGTCGCCCTGACTCTCCAGACTTCAGTCTCTGCTCCTAGCACAGAGTTCATAGCCCCCAGCTTCTCCTAGTAACACGTCATTGTCAGTTTGCGCGCACCATCAGGTTAGAGGTCCCGGCTCCTTAGGTAGCCCCCTCCATGTTTCCGCCCCATTTATGACATATTCTGTTACGTTTGCATCACATGTCTATGTATACGCCTCTGTTACACCTACTTTCACCCTTATCTTTCGCGACTGCTATTGACCACACCCACTGCTCCGCCTATCGTATGTATTGTAATGCAACTGTTTTAGTATATATGATCGTGTATTGTTATTAAATGTTAGCGCGCTCATCCCAGATCCAGCCCCGGCAGCTGCCGGGCCCTGCCATCCTATTCCTGTGCAGGTTGTCCTGTTCCTGTCCTTTATGCTGTAATAAACCTGCAAAACTCCTACTACCTCGAATCTTGACTCTTATTTATTGAGCTATCTGTTATTGCTATGCCTAGACAAAAATAGATCCGGTATTATTTATTTATATACCACACTTTTGCCAATTGCACGATAGTACTATGCCGGGCTGTTACCCGATGATTGTGGAGCACAGTGGCTCATTTGTTCTTTTGTGGAAATCAATAAAAGACATCTTAAACCAAAAAAAAAGAATACTGCTTTATTGAGAAAGCAGTCGCAGACATGGTGGTCTGCTGACCCCAGCAGGCCACCATCCGTGTGAGTTCCAGCCATTCCCAATGGGGTCGCAAATTGTGACAGCCTCATTAATATTCATGAGGCATGCAGTTTGCGACCTCATTGGGAATCGCAAACAGTGTTTGAGACACTGTTGTGCATTGAATTTTGTGACTCGCAATGTGTCGCTGTTGGAAATGGCCCTTTTTGTAGGATTATCGCCAAACGTTTTGCATTTTCCTGCTATTTTTTCCTGACCTGTTGTTGTTGGCTTTAAGACTCTAGGCACTTTCCACTGCTGATCAGCGCTAAAGTGCATATTGTAGTGAATTCATTCATTTTCTCAAATTCTGCAATATTCTTACATTAAACGTACCATTCTGCGGAAAAGCTATAACACCATCATCCTTTGTGTATTTCACCCAATTTTCTAACCACATACACGTGTAGTAACCTCACTGCAAAATCATATAAGAAGCGTGCGTTTTTAGATGTGGAATCGGAATTCCTTCTCTAGTATTGATTGGTTTATCCTTGTTAAAAAAATTCTTTATTTTCTTAAGCAACTTAATTTTCCGACTTCTGTCGCTAATATACTTTTTCAATCAAAACAATGAAATTTCTCTGTAATCCCACTTATTCTATTTATCAACTCTCGTCTAAAACCAGCGCGATTCACAGCAACCGTCCAATCGCAGCTCACTACGTATCTACTATTTCAACCAATACTAGCACTTCTCACACCAACTCACCAATCAGAGCTTAGTAGACACCTGCTGCTTGACAAATGCCTGCGTTGCTTTTTGTGACGTCAGTATTACTCCTTCTACTGATCCTCCCTTCACAAAATATTACAGCAATATTTTTTTAAGTTCTCTTAATAAAAAATTTGATTAGTGACAACCCAAAACAATGCTACATTGTCTGTTCCACTAAAAAAAAGATAGTCTTCACCCTTTTCAAGAAATTTTCTTGCACTGCAGATAATGATAATGACCAGCGTTATTTCACTTCTCATTCAAGCTTCGGGAGGACCTGTTACTCCTCTAGGGATAAGGTCAAAGTTTCACAAGAGGACTTTTTGGCGTGAAAGAGGTCTTGCTACTCCCCTGGGGATTAGGCTAGAGTTTCAGAAGTGGACCCTTCGCTATTTCAGGCACTCTACTTGTATATGAAATTTCCCAAAATATAACACATACAGCCCTGCATAGCTTTTCAGTATTATTTCCAAAAGGCAAAGTACTTCTGTAGTGTGATTACTTTATCCACACTCTTCTTCCACGTACTTTAGGCTAAATTCCATTCCCGGGATTCCTCAGGTAACTCCGTACCTGTACTTCTAGACAACATAGAACATGACACTAACTTTTCGTGTTAAGGACAAATAATCAAGAATCATTACCAAACTAATCAATAATTAAACCATCTTCTGCTACCAAGAAACTGATCCAGCGCAAAACCAATAATTGATCAGGGATCAATACTTACTAATATTTCAAAGCAATGACCCATATTCATTCACCTAAATCCCTGATGCACTGGGGTCAATTTATTATCGTAACTTCAGAATTCAATATCTTTAATAGACTCACAGTTGACATCACCAATATATATTTCTAACTTATACATCAACTTCCCTTCTACTTGGTTGATAGACCAATTAGTTGAAGAGTTGATGGCAATGACATGACACATCTAATTATTTATTCAGTCTATTTAAATAACCACAGACTCTCAATGAAGTTAATAAAGTTTATCTCATATTATTGTAAATTCTCAATCGCTCAGTGCATTTGGCACAAATACAAACAATAAATTCATCATAGGAGAGAAAAACATCAATAAATGCAACCAGAGTAAAACTTTGTCATTCAAATATACGGTAGGCACATGAAGGAGACATAAGTTTCTGCAAAAATATAATGCATGAATCAATATTTATGACGGAGTGGATAGGTGAAGAGACAAAAGTTTCAGAGATAAATACATTTGCAAAATAAATTTTGCATGAACGAGACAGAAGAATGCAAACCTAATAGGTCTGTGGGAAAACCACCCCCGTGGAATAGGGAATGGTGGGTGTGTCCCGAAATAGGATCAGGGAACAAAGAAGCCAGGACCCAAGAACAGGATAAGGAGAGAAAACAGCAAGGCCTCTCTGCCAACCGATGATCAGCGATGCATTCACCCTTCTTCTCTTCCTCCCTGCAAGTCTAAACCACTCCCCTAAAGGCACCCCAGTTATACCCGAAAACTTACATGTCCATCCCACATCAATTGCAACAATTCGCATATTTCAGCAGCTGATTGGTTGATTCTGGATGTGGCTCTGTCACACCACAGTGACTTCACTTAAACATTAGGCATGTCATTGTTTTACATCCTTTCCCACAGCCCACTCTTGACTCTTTTTCACATTTCTTTTACAAGATACATTTAAACAAATCAATCCATACATTTTTCAATATCCGCGGAAGGAGATTTTCTGTCCCACGATTGGTTTAATCTTCTGGCACGCAGACAATACACTCTGCGGCTGGTGTCCTTCACCCTCTGACTTTTCACTGCAGCACTCAGCACTTCTGTCTGCTCTGACAGGTTGGTTTCACTCTTCGTTCTGACCCCTCCCAACTCAGTCAACTTTAGGAAAATGGACGTTTATTCAGTTCACTATGGCAAAATGGATCAGAAGAATCATTAATTATGTGATAGTGTATCTATTACTGTTTACCACCCACCTTTGAACTAATTTCCCTGTTAAGTGTTTACCTAGCAGAAGCATGAGCAAAAGCGCCATTATTTATTTGATTTAAAGCAACATGCACAATGTTTCTTTCAAACCACAAAGTAAATACAGATTTAGTTCCATCATGCAGTTACATTAGTGCATGCATGTGCAAAGAGGATTCCCTCGTATTTGTGTGCAAGGTGCACGTTACTTTCTATTACTACTTACAATTAGTACGTATTATAGGGGTGTTAATTCCAGCAGGTCTCGTTCTGAGAAATCCTGCTCCATCATCATTCCTACTCTGGAGTCCGGTCCTCTACAAAGGAACTCAGGAATGTTCTAGAGGAGCCCTGTAATGTTCACATTGCTGTCTGGGGCTCTCCTGAATCTCTGTCTTATGGATTACTGAGTTGCCAAATGCATGTGCACTACACTTAATCCACACACATTCTACTGTACATGTTTACTTCACATACATGTGTAATCCATGTCCCGCTTGGATATGGTGGAGGACCGAGTTTCAGGGGAATGACAGACTATTTTAAAACCCAGGAGAAACCAGTAGGCAGCTCTGTCCTGTCGGTGAAAGGTAAAAAGGACTATGCTGCCACTGGAATATGTTGCTCCTACCAGTGTCAGTCTTCTAAAGCCCGGTGAGCTGACAGCCATGCTCAGGAAAAGAGGGTGCACTTATACTTCTAAGCCCAGCTCTGGGTATCACTCCATGCCACAAAGAACACTCAGAGCACATGCATGATTGTCGTGTCAGATAAGGCTAAACAATTGTAAAAATAAAAAATCACAAAGGGAAACTCAAGGAAGCAGCACAAACACTTCAGAGACATGCATTGGGCCTTTACCTTCCAACAGTGTATTTTATAATTAGGCAACTGATGTGGCATGTACGGTATGGCAAATTGAGGGTTGGTGATGTGTGGTGCACAATTTGTTGTTGGTAAGAGTACTCCTCTAGTCAGTTACATCTCTCACTATGCTTGAATTCGCTACCTCAGCTTTCTGATTAGATTAGAGTTCCATCCACCACTTGTTTTTGTTATAATTACAAGTGGACCAGGCAACACTGAGGTATATACTCATCCAGCTAATACCATTATCCTGGGGTGCAGCAGTGGGTGCAGTAAATAGCTCTTCGAAAGGAAGCATAATATGCAGAAACGGTATTTTAAGCACAAACAGCCTGATTCATGTAGCTAAAAGCGCTCGCAAAAGGGCCAGATTCTGAGAATCTGGCCCTTTGCGAGTGCGATTTTTGCATTTGGTATTCATCATCCCAAATGCAAAAATCGCTATTTAAGAATTCGCATATTTGCGAGGAATGGCATTTAAGGAATCTCTAATAGAGATTCCTCAAATGCTATTCATGACACAAAAAAAATTTGCGATTTTGCACTTTTGGACCGCTATTTACCGAGAGGTCAGACCTCTCGGTAAATAGCAAAAACTCAGAAAAATGCTTTTAAAAGCATTTTTCTAAGTTGCATGTTGCACACACACATGTCCTTTGGACATGTGTGTGCGCAACACATGTTCAAATGTGCATTTTAGGGGTGCTACAGGGTGTCCTTTGGACACCCCTGGCACCCTTAAAATCGCAATCTGATTTGCGAGTAGCAAATTGCTACTCGCAAATGAGGGATACTCCCCATTCATTCCTATGGGCCTTTTGGCCCATAGGAATGAATGGGGAGTTATTCCTTTTTTTGCGAGTAGCAAATTTCTACTCGCAAATAGAGAACATGTAGGAATCGCTATTTATTTAGCAATTCCTACATGAATGCCGTTTTGCGTGTCCTCAATAGCGAGTCGCTATGATTCGCTATTAGGGCCACGCAAAACGGCCCGTACATGAATCAGGCTGTAAATTCCGAACGTGTTGCTTTTTTACCGGTCATTGTCCCATGATACATTTTGACAAGTTTGACCTGCTGAAATCTGCCAGTGGTAACAGCGGGAGGTAAAAACGATCACATCATATGAAATTCTGCTCCCTGTCCAAACTCTTGTTTCCAAAAAAAAGAAACTGGACAAATCTGAACTGGCTGCTAAACGGCTCGATTTATTCTGAATAGTCCAAAGGAAATGAAAGCTGTCCGCCATTTTGCCATCTTTGGAGGGTGCTCGCAAAAGTCGCAAATCAAATTCACTTGTTTCATGGGAATGCTTTGCTTTAATTCTTTAGGTGCCTGAAAATAGCAACTGCCAAAGTATTAAAGTTCAAGGATACCAACACCAGCATATAGGTAAAGTAGCACAGCATCACCCATGCGACAATTCTGTTCACCTGCTACTCTATAAACTGTATTCAGCACAGTTGCTGAAAATAGCAGGTGTCACGAAAGGGCCCTTGGTATTATAGGGGTTGGACTGGCCTGTAGTGCAATCTGGTAGTGCCCAACGGGCTGATGAGGGAGGTAAGTGTTTGGGACTTTACTTAGCAGTTTGTGGGCTGTTTTACTGTCTGGTGGAACTTTTTTTTTTACTATTGATTTCCATGATATTACCACAAACATTTCCTGCAGCAAGCACAAATCCTTTCAGTGCTCCATATTGTCCAAAATACCTTTACAGTGCGTCCTTACAAGTTCAAAGCTGCCCGATCAGCAGAATGCGAGGCACCTTTTTAGCTATCTTATTCACTAATGGGGGACACATTTATTTCGGTGCCCAGGCCTGGGGTCACTGTGGGGATGCAGAGCTTTGAAGCAATAGCCTAAAGGGGAACTGGTGGTACCAAGGAATGCGTCTGGCTGTTGTAGTGTTTAAAGAGGTTCAATGTGTTTTATTGTACCGGTTTAAGAGGGAACATAGTGTCTTCACCATATTACGGTAAACAAGCTACAGAAATACTTCCAAGAAATGCAAATAGGATACAAGTATTGCTGCCATAATTACAGGTTGTGAGGCATGAACAATTTAAACTATAATTAAACTAATTGGCAAACTCTCACGGTTTTTCTGATTAAGGCCAAGTTTAGGTTCAAGGTGGGCCTGAGCGTTTTCTCCCTTTTCAGGATTTCTCTAGTTTATACCAAAGGAAAACATTTGCTGTCCTTCAGTCAAACAGAAATTCGAACACGTGGCTGTTGACTGTTTCAAAGTTCAGATTGGTAATGGTAAGATGTTAAGAAAATGTTCAAAATTCAAGGCGCAGTGCTATAGCACGATCTATTTATTTCTTAGTAGAAGGTGAATCACTGTGCTATTAAAACATTTCCAAAGAGTGCAATGTTTGAAGGTTTATTTATGTAAAAGTGTCCTTGAACGAACCGGCCCCAGAGCAACGTGTTAGGTCAGAATGTAAAGCATGAAACATAATCCACCATGGTGCAGTCAGAGGGAGTAAGTTTACTATTGTTTACTATCCACAAAGGGATTTACGAGTAGTACCTTTACAGGTGTGGAGTCTCTGCACATACAAGTGTATCTTTTTATGTGCATAGACTAAACAATCGTAAAAACACTACTCGTAAATCTCTTTGTGAATAGCAAACAATCATAAACTTACACAAACGTGTAAGTTTAGCTTTATGTATCAGGCGCAGAAGCCAGCATCAAATACGGTTAGTAGTTCAGAGAAGGAGGAGGTAGTCTAGAAGACAATGCTGGCATGAGATTAGAATTTAAAACTTGTGTTAAAGGAGAGAATGGTGGATATATTATCATGCTGCAACCCGCACGAGATGTTATTCGTTCTTTTGCCCGTCAAAGAGGTTTACTAAATCTGGAAACCGTAACTTTGGGCGTGATTTACACGGCGATACCAAGCTGGGGGGCATGTGCCATTAACTTCCTGCATAATCGACCCGATAAAAGTGTGGGACTGCACACGTGTCGAAATTATATTCACTCAGACTTGCCATTATTAAAAAGAGATGGAAGTTTGAACCCAATGGTAGGGCTGTTTACGATCTGAAGGGACGTACGCATTTGGAGGGTAAATACCCAAACTTTTGGACAGGCCGACCCAGGAAGCCGTGTCTATAAGCCCAACATAAGATCAATAACAGAAGGAAATTTAACGGACAGTTGGAAGGATCCTATGCAGCGTGTGGCCCTAGGAGAGAAATCTTAGAGATATAAGCTAATTGTTAATGTTGTAAGAAAAAAAGAGACAAACAACTACCCTTGTCTTGAAAAAGGTGGTGCACATCAGGCAGCACACCGAAACGCGTCAACACTTTTGTTTTAATTAAATTTGAGAGACTATTGTGTTGGGGTTTACTGATACCAGCCTGACGTTGCCAATAGATTCAAACAAATTAATTTTCTGGGATGTTTTTGAAATGATTCACGGAATAATGTCTCTTTTTGTGATGTTTTAATTTCTTTATAAATGTTTTGGGATCATCAATGTGATTTACTTTTTATCATCGGGTTTTTAACATTTTTTGATCAATAAATAAGTTTGAATATTTTTTATAATTGTGAGCTTCAAGTGTAATGTGTTTATGCTTATAACTGTGGCGGTTTCCTATTTTGGCACTGGTGTGGATGTAATGCTGAATGGAAAAGTCTAATGGTGGTTGTCAGTGACGTTAGTTCCAAGGGAATTTTTTATTTCATACTGGTTGTGTTGGCACCCTGTCCCTTGGATAGTTGGGCCACTCCCTCTATTATTTTAAAATAGGATTATTTTATGTACTATGCCTATAAACAGAAATCAGCTTTATAAGGAAACCATTGGAATACGTTGTTGAGTGACAGGAGGAAAGTGTGCTTCTGGGAGAAGGGAAGAGTCCTCCACTGGAGTAGGGAGAGACACATTGTGTAGTACGAGCCAGAATAGTTTTAAGAAAGTCATGGAAGATAGATAAAGGAAGGGTAGCAAGCGAGGCACAGCAGTTAAACATCCTTTAAGGGAGCGTAGACATTTATTATAGTTGGAGAAGTAGCGATCTCGTCATTGTTTTGCATGTCCGGTGGCAGGCAGCCAAATGTATGTGGATCTGACCTTACTATGAACATTCAACTAACATTGTCTGCCTCACCACTAATATTGATTCCCCACATTAGTGCCAAGGTGGGCTTTTCAACGTTCTTTCCGGCCCTTGTTTCACACAGTTCAACCATCTTATCTATGCATGCTATCAGGGAGGTAGGCTCTTCTCTCACAATAGATCTAATCTGGCCCTGTAAGTCCACCACCTGGTTCGCCACCCATGCTGGATATTCCAGGTCCGCTCTTGTACTACCAGTACATCCCATGTCCAGGTCCTAGTCATCCAGATACTCTATGCTTTTGGAGGTACCATCATTGAATTACTTTCGTTTTGCCCCCGCCCTGGTTGTTTGTATGAGTTTGCCACTCTTGGCTTGGCCTGTGGTCTCACCCCCTATTCCGCATGTGTACTTTGGACACAACTCCCACCTCTATTCATGCAGCTTGCGCGGATAGCGAGGAATTAGTTTCCAAGGCAAGGGTGGCTGGGAGGTAGGAGGGAGTAAGCCGGTCGGAGAACAACGAAGGTCTGGAGTTAAAGACAGCTGTCTTCCTGTAAGTTCTATTTCAGTTGCCACCACACCTATGGCCCTCTGTAACATTCTGTCAATTGATGTTGGTGACAAAGATGAAGATAGTATCCGGGGCTGAGCTTGCTGCTTGTCGTGGCAGGTCCATTTGCCCACTAATATTTATTTTTGGCAGTACTCAAAGGGACCCCCCCCCATACTATCCAACAAAGGCACGATCAGGGTAGAAGGGGAGGTAGGGAAAGCAGAATGCAAGGTACAGGATGCGGGGTGTTTAGTACAAAACAAGATCAGAAACTATCAATGGTACTTTACTGAGCAATATTGTCGTGCTCCACTACAAATACTGCCGGACAGAACCCTTGACAGCTTTACAGTTAACTTTGGTTGGCGCAATGAAAGGTATAAAATCCAGGTGACAGACTTTTTAAAGGCAAAGAACCAAGAAGGGAGGCCCATCCCAGCCTCTTCCGGTCTCTGACGAGCTAAGGCGGGCCTGTCTTGGCCTGATCTTCTCCCTGGCTGAGCCTGGGCACGGCCAGCGCATGTCCCGTGCTGCAGGATGCCTCGCTTAGCTCTATGGCGCTCTGGCACCTGGCAGGCACATCACAACACCTCCTCCTCTGGGCTGGGAAAGTGGAGAATGCTGGTGTGGTGACGGTGAGGCTCCCATGCTGCGGGACTCCTCACAAGCTTTATGGCTCTCCCGCACCTGGCAGGCACGTCATGACCCCTCCTCTGGGCCGGGAAAGTGGAGAAGGCTGGTGCAGCAATGGTGAGGCTCCCCATGGCTAATAATATCAAAAAGATCTCGGGCAAAAAAAAACCCTCAAGGAGCCTGTTGGGCGTTTGCAGCGCCGGCCCATCGAGGAGCTGCTCGATGAGGAAGTATGCCACCCAATTGGGTGGGTGAAGGTTTTTGCGTCTGAATTATCAGATTCCTCTGACCTGCCTGTACAATAAGGTGACACTCCCTTTCTGTAGTGCCATACTCGTACATTATTGATTTATAAATGTACCAAAATTTGTTGACATATTTAATGTTCATTAAAAAAACATAACATAATAACATGCCCAATTAAAATATGAAAGGGCACAACACAACACAACATTCAAGACAGAACTCAATACAATAAACAACAGATCGAGTACAATAAAACAACATCACATTGCAATAATACAACAGAAAAACATGGTCTCCTCGCCATGCACTAATTACCTCACATATTACATCACTAATGAAATGTTCTATGACATCGTTAATAACATCCTTACGACATCTGAAATTTCTTCTTTGTTGACAACAATACATAATGGGGGCGGGAGTTATAAATACTTTAGGGCACAAGTTATAGTTACTTGAGATAACTATAAGTGGTGGATTGCAGTAGCTTTGAAATATTAACGCAATGGGGAACTGGTGGAACAAATGAATATGTCTGGCTATTATAGTGTTTAAAGAGGTTTAATGTTTTTTACTGTATTGTTTTCAGTTGGAACATAATGTCTTCATCTTGTTGAGGTAAAAAGACTAAAGAAATACTTTCATGAATTGCAAATAGGATAAACGTAATGCACCAATGAATACAGGTTGTAAGATATGAACAACTATAATTGAACTAATTGGCAAACTCTCTCCTTTGTTTTCTGATTCAGACCAAGTTTAAGTTTAAGGTGGGCCTGAGATATCGCTCCCTCTGCAGGATTTACCCAGTGTATACCAAAGGAACATTTACTGTCCTTCAGCCAAATTGAAAGGCAAACAATTGTCGGTTGACTGTTTTAAAGTTCAGATTGGCATTGGTAGGAAGATAAGAACATGTTCAAGGTTCAAGCCTCATTGCGATAACATGATCTAGTTCTCAGTAGAACACTTCTAGAGAATCACTCTGCTATAGTGGTAAGCTATAGTTAGAACTTGTAGATATAATTTGCGCCTCAACGAAAACTTACTATGACTCATGCACCTCTGTACTCAGTGTTTTGAACTTGTTAGCCAGACTACATAAACTATAAATCGCCCTGCTACCATGCACAATTCCTCTCATAAATGATTTCACTTGAGAGGTCATTAGTGCTTGGATGCTATGATTTAATGTGGTACAAGTGATGTATTATTAAAGGGTATAAGCTGTGCATGGGAAAGGCATGTGTTATAGTTCATGTAGACTGGCTAACGAGTTCACATGGGTTCCATGCTCACTGTGTCACTGGAACAAAGCTATACTCGGCTGATGAACCCATAACTAGGGCAAAACCAGTCCTGGGTTGCTTGTGTTCTGGTTCAGGGAGGACCTGGCTTGGCAGTTCGAGCTGGGCTGTTCCCATGAGGAGCAGGGTCAAGACTGATTTACATATTTCTGGGTCCAAACTGAGGTTGCATGGTGAGCAAAAGAACGATGGGTTGGGATGCTTCCTGAGCGATGACCAGTGGTTTGTCATATTACAAGCATTGTCCTATCATCTTTTGTGTGTTTCATGTACTGCCCTAAGTTGCATTGGTATGCCCAGACGTGGGTCAAATGCTCACTGTGTCACTGGAACCAAGCCGTACCTGGCTGATGACCCCATAACCTGGGTGAAACCGATCCTGGGCTGCTGGTGTTCCCGTTCAGGGGGTACCTGGCTTGGCTGTTTAGCTTCACTGTTCCCATGAGGAGCAGAGTCAAGACTGATTTCCATATGGCTGGATCCAAACTGAGGTGGCATGGTGAGCAAAAGAACAATGGGTTGGGATACTACCCTGAGTAATTGCCAGTAGTTAGATAAATTGCAAGCATTCCTCCCATCACCTTTTGTGTGATTGTTTTGTACCACCCTAGGTTCCGTGTGTATGCCCAGACGTGGGTCACATGCTCACTATGTCACTGAAACCAAGCTGTACCCGACTGATGAGCCCATAACTAGGGAAAAAACAGTACTGGGTTGTTTGTGTTCCGGTTCAGTTTGGACCTGGCTTGGCAGTTCGGACCTGACTGTTCCCATGAGGAGCAGGGTCAAGACTGATTTGCATATTGCTTGGTCCAAACTAAGGTGGCATGGTGAGCAAAATAATGATGGGTTGAGATGCTACCCTGAATGATTAACATTGGTTAGACAGATTGCAATCATTCCTCCATCACCATTTGTGTGCTTCATACAAATAATTAATAACATTTTCCTAACTATAGCTTATCCTAAGCCTTCAGTTTTTTTATTGAATTTCAATGTATTTTTTAAAATAAAAATGTGTATCCAATTGTAGAGTGGAGTGTCGTCGAGTGGCGCGTCAAAAAACCTAGTGTCATTGAGTAGGGGTCTTAGAGTGGCATAGAGTGAAGCAGAATGTTTTAGAATCAAGTGGCATAGAGTGGAGTGTTGTTGAATGGAGTGTCGTAGAGGGGAGCAGAGTGCCATAGAAGTGCAGTGTCATACAGCAGAGTGGAGTGAAGTAGAAAGGAGTGGCATAGAGTAGAGTGCAGTATGTCTAAAAGTGACATAGAGTGTCATTAACCCTGGGCATAGTATGCGTAGTAGCGCTACATGTAGCTATGCGAAGTGCACTTTGCACTACGCATGCTACACGTAGCTACGCAAACTGCGTAGTGCGGTAGGGAAAATGCTGTTCACACTGATTACACAGTGCGGGATGCTTGTCCGCACTGTGCAATCATTGCAAACGGCATCTTCCACCGTGCAAGCAGTCGTTTTCTGCCGCTTGAGTTGATTTGTACTCGAGTGACAGGTTTCTGAGCGCAGATTGGTAGTTTCTCATTGCGAGCGGTTGCGAGCATATGCGACCACTCGCAATGAGAAACCTGACCTCCTTGCGTTGAGAATCTCACCGGGAGGTTTATTTTCCACTCTCGGGATCAGCAACTTGATGTTGCTGATCGCAAACGAGGAAAAAGTCTAGCTGGGATGTTTATTTTGCTCACTCGCAGTTGCCAACTTGAAGTTGAGGACCGCGAGCAAGCAAAAAATGCCCACTGCATGTTTTTGAACTGTGCTGTGTGTAATTCACGTAGTGCGTAGTAGCACAAACTACGCATGCTTCGCGAGTGTAGCGTAGTTCTACGCCCAGGGTTAGTCATAGGCTGGAGTGGCATAGTGAGGAGTAATGGAGTACAGTGGAGTAGTGTGTCATAGAGTAGAGTGGACTAAAGTGACATGGAGTGGCATACAGGGAGTTGCGAAGAGTTTCATAGGGTGGAGTAGAATGTTGCAGAGCTGCATACAGTGGAGTAGAGTGTCATAAAGAGGAGGGGTGTAGAGTGTTGTAGAGTCTAGTAGAGTGTCATAGAGTGGAGTGGAGTGGAATGGGGTGATAGAGTGGATTGGTGTAGAGTGGCGTAGAATGCTGTGTGGTAGAGTGGTGTGGCATAAAGTGTCATGGCATAGAGTGTTGTGGTGTAGAGTGGAGTTGCATGTCCTAGAGTAGACTGGAGTGGCATAGAGTGTAGTGGCATGTCGTAGTGTGAAGTGGCATGTCATAGAGTGGGGTAGTGTGTCTTAGAGTGGAGTGCCATGTTGTAGAGTGGAGTAACTTGAGTGTCGTAAAGTAGAGTGACATGCCGTAGAGTGGAGTGGCGTATCATAGATTGGAGTGGCATGTCATAAAATGGCATGGAGTGTCGTGTCATAGAGTGGAACAGATTGGCTTTGACTGTCCTAAGTGGAGTGTCATAGAGTGGATTAGGGTGTAATAAAGTGGAATAGAGTTGCTTGTCATAGAGTATCTTTTGTCATATGGAAAAAAAATATTCTTTCAATAGGTACAGCGGTACTTTCTTGCTAATTTTGCAAAAGTTCCACAGTACACCGCAAATGTTTTAAAAATATATAAATCAATAAAACTAGTTTTTAGTACTTCTACAGAGTTTGCTAAACTGCCTCATCTCTTGTTCTACTTTAAAACAAGACTAAATCCCCTATATTTCACCTTAAAACAAAAAATAAAGGCAAAGTATGGTTTTAACAATATGTTTGATCTTTCATTTTTGACATAGAGGGTGTGACATAGAGTGGACTGGCGTGCAGTAGAGTAGACTAGGATGGCATAGAATGGAGTGGCGTGTCATAGCATGGAGTGGTGTGTCATAAAGTGGAGTACATTGTCATAGAGTGGAGTGGTATGGAATGTCGTAGAGCAGAGTGGCATCTTGTCGAGTGGTGTGGCATGTCGTAGAGTGGAGTGACATGGAGTGTCATAGTGTGAAGTGGAGTGGCGTGTTGTAGAGTGGAGTGGAGTGGCTAGTCACAGAGTATATTTTGTAATATGTGCGTTTTTATATTTTAATAGGTACAGAGGTACTTGCTTGATAATTTGCAAAAGTAACGTGGTACTCCATAAACTTTAAAAAAATATGTAAATCAATAAAACTAGTTTTCTGTAACTCTATAGAGTTTGATGAACTGCCTCATTTCTTCCTCACATTAAAACTAAACTCATGACCTTAATTTCACATTAAAACACAGAACAAAGGCAACATGTGGTCTAAATAATATGGCTGATTTTTTATTTTTGCAAGGGCTTTCATTAACCAATTAAATTGTGTTTGGTCATTGCCAGGTACCGTGATATACTGCAAAGGTAATGTGGTATGCTGCAGCCCAATATATTACTAAGATTGTGTCCCTTATTACTTAAAAACCACTGAACTGATTTAGATCAAATAACAAAAAGGACTCTTTCTGCACCATAATCTATATTACTGGCAAATTTCATGAAAATCTTTTCAGCCAGTCAGTCAAAAGTACTTTATTCGGTTAATTAAAAAAAAATAAAAGCATACTATACATTACATAAATTAAGTAATAAAAACCATAAATCACAATAAAAAGTTTCAGACAATAGATGCATATCAAACAGTTGTTTAATTCTTTTTTGGGGTTTTTCTAAAAAAACACTGGTCCAATTAAAAACATGATTAAATGTAATTAATTCAAACTAGATCATGCAAATCAGTTACCTTTTTCTTAATTTTCCTCCTCAATCTGACTGCTCTGGTCAGATTGAGGAGAACTGGTCAGAACCGGTCGCTCCACTCGCTCCTTGGTGTGCCTTACTTGTGCCCCCGATCTCGCCTGCAATTGTGCCTGGTATCGTATCGATATTGTTTATTACCCTGTATTTGTGCCAGATTGTGCCCCTGATCTCGCCTGCATTGTTTTGGTGCCATTTGTTGTGCTTCTTAACCCTCCCCGCTCCCTGCTGCTGCTCCCCCGCGGCCCAACCCCCGTTCCCTGCAGCATCCCCGGACCTCGCCACCCCGCTCCCACCTCCCAGCTGCTCCTCCTTCCCACTGGTAAACAAAAGGGAAGTCCCGCGAGGTGAAGAGCTGTGACCGTCCTGACCTGGTCAGAACCGGTCGCTCCACTCGCTCCTTGGTGTGCCTTACTTGTGCCCCCGATCTCGCCTGCAATTGTGCCTGGTATCGTATCGATATTGTTTATTAACCTGTATTTGTGCCAGATTGTGCCCCCGATCTCGCCTGCATTGTTTTGGTGCCATTTGTTGTGCTTATTAACCCTCCCCGCTCCCTGCTGCTTCTCCTCCGCGGCCCCACCCCCGTTCCCTCCAGCATCCCCGGACCTCGCCACCCCGCTCCCGCCTCCCAGCTGCTCCTCCCTCCCACTGGTAAACATAAGGGAAGTCCCGCGAGGTGAAGAGCTGTGACCGTCCTGACCTGGTCCGAACCGGTCGCTCCACTCGCTCCTTGGTGTGACTTACTTGTGCCCCCGATCTCGCCTGCAATTGGGCCTGGTATCGTATCGATATTGTTTGTTAACCTGTATTTGTGCCAGATTGGGCCCCCGATCTCGCCTGCATTATTTTGGTGCTATTTGTTGTGCTTCTTAACCCTCCCCGCTCCCTGCCGCTGCTCCCCCGTGGCCCCACCCCCGTTCCCACCAGCATCCCCGGACCTCGCCACCCCGCTCCCGCCTCCCAGCTGCTCCTCCCTCCCACTGGTAAACATAAGGGAAGTCCCGCGAGGTGAAGAGCTGTGACCGTCCTGACCTGGTCAGAACCGGTCGCTCCACTCGCTCCTTGGTGTGCCTTACTTGTGCCCCCGATCTCGCCTGCAATTGTGCCTGGTATCGTATCGATATTGTTTATTAACCTGTATTTGTGCCAGATTGTGCCCCCGATCTCGCCTGCATTGTTTTGGTGCCATTTGTTGTGCTTCTTAACCCTCCCCGCTCCCTGCCGCTGCTCCCCCGCGGCCCCACCCCCGTTCCCTCAAGCATCCCTGGACCTCGCCACCCCGCTCCCGCCTCCCAGCTGCTCCTCCCTCCCACTGGTAAACATAAGGGAAGTCCCACGAGGTGAAGAGCTGTAACCGTCCTGACCTGGTCAGAACCGGTCGCTCCACTCGCTCCTTGGTGTGCCTTACTTGTGCCCCCGATCTCGCCTGCAATTGTGCCTGGTATCGTATCGAAATTGTTTATTAACCTGTATTTGTGCCAGATTGTGCCCCCGATCTCGCCTGCATTGTTTTGGTGCCATTTGTTGTGCTTCTTAACCCTCCCCGCTCCCTGCCGCTGCTCCCCCGCGGCCCCACCCCGTTCCCTCCAGCATCCCGGACCTCGCCACCCCGCTCCCGCCTCCCAGCTGCTCCTCCCTCTCACTGGTAAACATAAGGGAAGTCCCGCGAGGTGAAGAGCTGTGACCGTCCTGACCTGGTCAGAACCGGTCGCTCCACTCGCTCCTTGGTGTGCCTTACTTGTGCCCCCGATCTCGCCTGCAATTGTGCCTGGTATCTTATCGATATTGTTTATTAACCTGTATTTGTGCCAGATTGTGCCCCCGATCACGCCTGCATTATTTTGGTGCCATTTGTTGTGCTTCTTAACCCTCCCCGCTCCCTGCCGCTGCTCCCCCTTTGCCCCACCCCCGTTCCCACCAGCATCCCCAGACCTCGCCACCCCGCTCCCGCCTCCCAGCTGCTCCTCCCTCCCACTGGTAAACATAAGGGAAGTCCCGCGAGGTGAAGAGCTGTGACCGTCCTGACCTGGTCAGAACCGGTCGCTCCACTCGCTCCTTGGTGTGCCATACTTGTGCCCCCGATCTCGCCTGCAATTGTGCCTGGTATCGTATCGATATTGTTTATTAACCTGTATTTGTGCCAGATTGTGCCCCCGATCTCGCCTGCATTGTTTTGGTGCCATTTGTTGTGCTTCTTAACCCTCCCCGCTCCCTGCCGCTGCTCCCCCGCGGCCCCACCCCCGTTCCCTCCAGCATCCCCGGACCTCGCCACCCCCCTCCCGCCTCCCAGCTGCTCCTCCCTCCCACTGGTAAACATAAGGGAAGTCCCGCGAGGTGAAAAGCTGTGACTGTCCTGACCTGGTCAGAACCGGTCGCTCCACTCGCTCCTTGGTGTGCCTTACTTGTGCCCCCGATCTCGCCTGCAATTGTGCCTGGTATCGTATCGATATTGTTCATTAACCTGTATTTGTGCCAGATTGTGCCCCCGATCTCGCCTGCATTGTTTTGGTGCCATTTGTTGTGCTTCTTAACCCTCCCCGCTCCCTGCCGCTGCTTCCCCGTGGCCCCACCCCCGTTCCCTCCAGCATCCCTGGACCTCGCCACCCCGCTCCCGCCTCCCAGCTGCTCCTCCCTCCCACTGGTAAACATAAGGGAAGTCCCGCGAGGTGAAGAGCTGTGACCGTCCTGACCTGGTCAGAACCGGTCGCTCCACTCGCTCCTTGGTGTGCCTTACTTGTGCCCCCGATCTCGCCTGCAAATGTGCCTGGTATCGTATCGATATTGTTTATTAACCTGTATTTGTGCCAAATTGTGCCCCCGATCTCGCCTGCATTGTTTTGGTGCCATTTGTTGTGCTTCTTAACCCTCCCCGCTCCCTGCCGCTGCTCCCCCGCGGCCCCACCCCCGGTCCCTCCAGCATCCCCGTACCTCGCCACCCCGCTCCCGCCTCCCAGCTGCGCCTCCCTCGCTCCGCCCCCTCCACTCTCCACTTATGACAGAGTGGCAAACACGCAGCATTCACGCGCAGCGGGCGCGCCCTCGTCTGCGCCCGTCCGCGCCTGGACCGCGCCCAGCGCTAGACCCCCTGGCTTCGCAGAGGCCATCCCTCCCGCAAAACATACGACGCCGCAACCCTCACTGCACTCAACACCGGCCTACTCCCCGATTGCCACCGAGCCGCCCCAGGACGCACCCATGGACCCTTCACCTGCCAAGCCTGCAAGTTCTGCTGCATCAGGACCCACACTACAACCGCACACGCCAAACAGAGCTCCAACAACAACCACCTGAAGTGCATCCTGCTCAACACCCGTTCGGTCCACAGACACGCCATTGAACTATGGAACCTACTCGACACCATAACTCCGGACGTCGCCTTTCTCACGGAAACCTGGATGAACGCCTCATCAGCGCCCGACATCGCCATAGCCATCCCGGACGGATAAAAGATCATCCGAAGGGACCGCATCAACCAAACAGGAGGAGGCATCGCAATCGTCCACAAGAACACCATCCGCATCTCGACCAGTTCTGACAGCACCCTCACAGCCACCGAACACCTTCACTGCCAGATAAACACAGACCCCGAGACCACACTGAGAGGCACCCTCATTTACAGACCCCCAGGACCCCGCACACAATTCAGAGAAGACATCACTGACTTTGTCAACCCACACACCCTCCCCTCCGTTGACTACAGTCTCCTAGGGGACCTCAACTTCCACCTGGAGAATTACAATGACAACAACACCACCACCCTGCTCGACAACCTCGCCAATCTCGGACTCAAACAACTGGTGAACACCGCCACCCACTACGCCGGACACACGCTCAACCCAATCTTCTCCTCCAGCAAGCACATCTCCTTCAGCCACTCCACCGGACTCCACTGGACAGACCACAGCTGCATCCACTTCAGCTTCAGAAAGAACACAACTCACCACTTCCCGCAACAGGTCCCCCGCAGAAGCTGGAGCAAAATTACCGCCGACCAGCTCACCACTTCACTGAATCAAAACGCTCCCGCAAGATCAACGGACCCAAATGAAGCAGCCATCAATCTCGCACAGTGGATCACCCACTGTGCTGACGACCTAGCACCCCATAAAAACAATCCCAACAAGCCAGGAAGCAAAAAAGCCTCCTGGTTCAACAACGACCTCAAGAACTCCAAAAAGAACTGCCGCACCCTCGAGAAAGCCTGGCGAAGAAACCCAACCACAGACAACATGACCGCCCTCAAGAACGCCACCCGCACACACCACCAGCTGATCCACACCACCAAGAAGTCAGCATTTAAGGATCGACTAGACAACAACGCCCACAATAGCAAGGAACTCTTCAGCATCGTCAAAGAGCTCACCAATCCCAGCGCCGGGAACAACGACATCACTCCCTCTCAAGACCTCTGCGACTCTCTTGCCTCGTTCTTTCACAGCAAGATCGCAGACATACACAACAGCTTCGGCGACCAGACCACTGCCCCTACCACTGAACCGAAACCCCCCACCGCCACCCTCCGCGCCTGGACCCCGATCAGCACCAAAGACACCATCCGCATGATGAACTCCATCCACTCCGGATCACCTACCGACCCATGCCCCTATCACATCTTCAACAAGACCGACTCCGCCATCGCACCCCAACTCCGGGACATCATCAACTGCTCCTTCAACACCGCTACCTTCCCGGAGAGCTGGAAGCATGCCGAACTCAGCGCCCTTCTGAAGAAACCTTCAGCAGACCCCACCGAATGTAAGAACTACCGCCCCATCTCGCTCCTCCCATTCCCCGCCAAAGTCATAGAGAAGACCGTCAACAAGCAGCTCACCGCCTTCCTTGAGTCTAACGGTTCCCTCGACCCTTCACAGTCCGGCTTCCGAGCCAACTACAGCACCGAGACCGCCCTCATCACAGCCACAGACATCATCCAAACCCTACTCGACAACGGGGAAACAGCGGCCCTCATCCTCCTGGACCTCTCCGCAGCGTTCGACACGGTTTGCCACCGCACCCTAGTACAACACCTCAGAAACGTCGGGATACAAGATAAGGCATTGGATTGGATCATATCGTTCCTCGCCGGAAGAACCCAGAGAGTCTGCCTCTCCCCTTTCAGATCAGAGGCCACCAAAGTCATCTGCGGCGTACCACAAGGATCATCACTCAGCCCCACCCTCTTCAACGTCTACATGAGCCCCCTCGCATCCATCGCACACCAACACAACCTAAACATCATCTCCTATGCGGACGACACTCAGCTATTCCTCTCCCTCACCAAAGACCCAACCACCTCCAGAACCAACCTACACGAAGGCATGAAAGAAGTAGCCGAGTGGATGAAGAACAGCCGCCTAAAACTGAACTCAGACAAGACAGAAGTCCTCATCCTAGGATCATCCCCCTCTGCCTGGGACGACTCCTGGTGGCCCCTGGCCCTTGGCAGTGCACCCAAACCAACGGACCATGCTCGCAACCTGGGCTTCATCCTAGACTCCTCCCTCTCGATGACCAGACAAGTCAACGCCGTCTCATCATCATGTTTTAACATCCTACGCATGCTCCGAAAGATCTTCAGATGGATCCCCATCGAAACAAGGAAGACGGTCACCCAAGCACTTGTCACCAGCCGACTGGACTACGGTAACACCCACCACACCGGAACCACAGCCAAACTGCAGAAAAGACTTCAACGCATCCAGAACGCCTCCGCTCGACTCATCCTGGACATACCTCGACAAAGCCACATATCCGAACACCTAAGAGACCTTCACTGGCTCCCCATCAGCAAGAGAATCACGTTCCGTCTCCTCACCCACGCACACAAGGCCCTCCACGACCTAGGACCCAAATACCTCAACAATCGCCTAACCTTTTACACTCCCACCCGCCAACTACGATCATCCAATCAAGCCCTCGCCACGATTCCACGCATCCGAAGAGCCACCATGGGAGGAAGATCCTTCTCCTACCTGGCGGAAAAAACCTGGAACTCCCTCCCCACCCACCTCCGTCTTACCCAGGACCACCTCTCCTTTAGAAAACAACTCAAAACCTGGCTGTTCGATCAATAGCGAACCCCTCCCCCTTAAGCGCCTTGAGACCCTCTGGGTGAGTAGCGCGCTATACAAATTTCTGATTGGATTGGATTGGACTGCTGCAGTAAGAAAGCTAGCTATACTAAAGGTCTCCCACACATTAGATAGCAACTGCAAATAGAGAAGTGCTGGCTTGACTTGCAATAAACCTTTATTTTTTTTAAATTGGGAGAATAAAACGCTTCCGAATGTTAAAAAAATGCTCACAAAAAAAAGATAAAGTGCATTGTGTCCTAGGTAGAAAATTCGTCACAGGAACATACCCCCAATTCCTCCACCCTTTTCCAACCCGGAGGGTCAGCGAGGAGGAAATGAAGTTGATTCAATCTGAATCTAACCAAAAGAAAACGGTGGTTAGGGTTTGTAACAGCATTCATGTAAGGTTCAATTGCACAAGATGTTTTAACAATTGGTGAGCTCTTACAGTTGGTTTTACCAACTCCCTTTCTTCTCTATCCATGGCAGCTATTAACAAATATGAGTCCTTCGCCCATTTCATATCCCCTTTCACCAGCTTATCAGGTGAGTTAAATATCCCTGGTCATCCCAATTTCCCTGTCAGCCTATAGACGTAACTCAGCCAGGGGATACGATTCGCTTGATCAAGAGCCAGGCAATCTCTTAATACTTCACGGTTCAACTCTAATTCCGGGTTTAACCAAGTTGAGATCCACTTCAGGAGAGGTGCAATAGCAATTAAATCCTCAAAAAAACCAGCTCCAATCTCCTGATGGACAATGTAGCCAGATGTGGATTGTGAGACAGATAAAAGGTTTTTAAAAAACTTGTTCCCTACAACTTGAATTTCCTTTGCGTTCCTAATACCCCAGATATCTGCACCATACATCGTGAGAGAGATGCATTTCGCTCCATATATTTTTAAAAGGGCTTGCATTGGTATGGCCCCTAGTCTACGTGGAAAGCCCAGAACAGCTGACGTAGATCTGGCCAGAACATTTCTTTTGGCATGTATTTGCGGGGTCCAAGTACCTTGATCATCAACAGTAATACCTAGATAAGGAAAGGTAGTGACCCTGGTAAGTACATTGCCCTTGCAGTAAAAAGTTTTAACCCTTTTCAGTTTACGACCAGTTAACATGATATGGGATTTAGAAAAGTTGACACTTAGGTCCAAGGATTTCATGAAAGCAGCGAAGGAATTTAAAAGAAGTTGTAACCCTACCGCCATTCGTGCTAGAAGGGCAGCATCGTCCGCATTGGAGGAGTGCTGGGATCACGCGTTCCCCTACATGCGGAATGTCTTTGCATGCTTCAACTAACACTTGGTTCAGGTTATTAATATAAAGGGTGAAGAGTAAAGGGGCCAAGATGCACCCCTGCCTAACACCATTGGCAATACGTATTCCCCAGGTGCAATTACACCTTTGACCATATCTCACAGCGGCAGGTAAATCCCTATGCAGATCGGCAAGGAAATGCACAATATTTCTATCTACACCTAGTTTGAGAAGCATAACCCATAATTTGGACCTATTCACTCAGTCAAAGGCAGAGGAAAGGTCCATACATGCCAGATAGAGTGTACCCTTCTTGGAAACTGTATACTTCCCAATTAAAAGGTGTAAATTGAGGCATTGATCAGTTGTGCCTCTGCCTTTCCTAAATCCATATTGCGAATTTGATAAGGTTTTAGTTTCAGATAGCCAACCAGTGAGTTTACTGAGTACCACCCTACCAAGCACTTTTACGGCGGAATCAATAAGTGAAATTGGTCGGTAACAACTTGGGTCCCCTCTGTTACCCTTTTTGAAAATAGGCACTATTACTGACTCAGACCACGAACTAGGTAAACCTGATTTATAAGCCTTAAACATTAACCAGTATTTTGGACTGTGTCTTTATGTCAGATTTAAAAAGATCGGCTTGGACACCGGCAGGTCCGGGGTCCTTATTGCTCGTCATTTGGCTTATGGCCTCTACTACAAAAGGCTCTGTGAAGGTCAGGGTATAAGCCTCAATCTCAAATATGGTGCCAATGTGACCTTGGGTATCCTCATCATCATACACAGATTTAAAATGATTATACCAGACCTGCTCCTGAATATTACAATCAAGGGGATTATTAATGGAATCTTGGAAAAAGGGTTTTTTGACAACTTCCCAAAATTTGGCGCTATTTTTGATAACGTCAATAGATAATAACTCATTCCAAGCCTCATTTCTAATCTCCTTTTTCCATTTTTAGAGCCACTTTATAGCTTTTCCTTAGTGCTGCTATGGTGCATTTATACTATGGATTTGTTTTCAGGGCTGCCAGCAGCTCACGATGAGCTACTGAACAGTTTCGATCAAACCATCTCTCTCCTTTTATTGGCTACTCCTTGCAGGGCCGCTAAAGATCAGAGGATATCTGGGTGCAAATTTTGGTATAGGCTGAAAGGACATCAACAACCCCTGAGCTTTTGTTTAAACAGGTGTACATCTCACATCGGCCTCAACCAATAAATTGACCTGGAAGTCCTGCGGCACAACCGTGCCCCATTTGATTCTACGGGCTTGGTCTGTGGGCCGTATATCTAAAAAACAGGCGGATCTATTGGATTTGTTAGATTTCTTATGTCCATCCGCCAAAGTCAAAATGACCGGATTATGGTCACTAAACGGGTACCAAATAACGGTGTAGCCACTAATCCTAGTGATCAGGGCTGCACTAATAAAAATATAATCAATAATTGAGTGCATACCCTTACCCTTAAAAGTTGGAACAACTATGCCATCATTAAATTTATTGGGGTAAGTTAGACCATTGTCTACCACCAGTTCCTCCAAGAAAACTCCCTGCGTTGAGTGTTCAAAGTGTGTCTCTGCTTGATATGCTGGGCCAAGGCTGTCCCAAACGTAACAGTTTTGATTGCAACAATGTACATTAAAATCACCTAAAACAATAACCGAATAAGAGGTAGTTTGTTTCTCATTAAATAATTTGAGAAAATGATAGAAACTAACCAAATGTTCATTTATAAAAGCCCTATCAAAGGAATTTTAAAAATTAACAATGAGCAGGGTTCGCGCATTGGTGAGTGCAATCTGTACAGCCAAACAATTAGGTGAGCTAGTTTCCAGCTTAGTGTGGGTGCCTGCTATTTTCAAAGAAATCAGGATCAATAACCAACCCTTTGCCCTCCCCATTGCAGAAGCTGTCGCTGGTATTGAATAAATAGTATAGCCATCCAACCAAAAAAGATTATTAATGTCTCAGGTTTCCTGAAGCCCATTGATGTCAAACTCACTTAAGAAATCCCTCCACTTAACATCGTCTGACTTATTTTTCAGCCCCGCAATGTTCCAACTCAAATTCTTCGCTCCCTCATGTGTTTCATTAGGTGATACCCCGCCGCTTTTGGTGGTGCCCAATACTAAATTACCCTCGACTTGGTCAACCATTGAGGATACGGTCTTTTACGGTAGAGCTGGTGGACCCAGTCAATCTATGTCCTCCAGATTTGTAAATGACTCAAATCTATTATAAGTAGGTAAGGTATACTCATACATTCCCTGGGTATGTGTTGAGGCCCTACATTCAGCCCTTCCCATTGCCATTGGGGGTATGTTTCGATAGAAAAACCCTAGGGGTAGAATGTTAATACCTTCCCCACTCAAGTGCCTTGTACCAGCCCTATCTAATATCATTTTCACTATCTGGGGAGACCCGAAATTCAGCACCACACAATCACCTCTACGGGTTTTTGTGGAATTCCCTATCCAAGCAATCCTGGGAGTCATTTTAAATTCTTGGAATAATCAACTACCCAACCCTGTTGTGGTGTTTAAATGGTGAAGAGCCTTATTCCTAAGTGAAACCCAATGTTCCTCCATTCCAGGTTATAAGGGGAGTACGTTAGACAATATAATTGTATATGGCGTGGCGTCAGGAGTTAAATTAAGCCGGTCGATACTATTTTGACCATTAGAATTTCCCCCGAACAACCCTTTATTTATACCCCCAAGTGGTTCCCTCCTCGCCCTCTCATTTGCTTGTAGTACAAGCGTACTACCTGTGATTTCAGGGGGAGCTTGTACAACAGCGTTAGTGCCTTTGCCAACAACAATTGGGGGCTGATTTAATACAGGGGCTGTTACCCCTGGCGGTCAGTGGGGCTACTAGGCATTCCACTAAATGCAATAGGTTTTGGAAGGGAAAGCTGGCGCTCTATTTTACTCAGTCTGGATTCTATGTCTGAGAGTTTTGATGATATAGGTTTGAGCATTGCCAATAATTTTTCTTCAAATTTAACTAAAATTCGATCTTCCAGGTCACATGACACCTGCCTAGTACAGGCCTGTGAACTAATACCTGTTGGACTGGATATATTTGAGACTGCAACCTCGTGGGTACAGCCTTTCTTACCACGGGCCGTCCCTCTGGTTTTTGCCACTTTGCTGGCCTGATGTGTAGTAAGTGGCAAACCACCCGCTTTCCTTTTTTTTGACTATGTTAGTGACAGCACCCTCCACTTCCTTTGCCTGAGTTAACCATTGCTGACGAGCGAGAATCTTAGATGGGGATGAGAGAATGGGGGCGGAGACCCTGACTGTGTTGGGTAAATCATCTAATAGTACTGCTGATGATATAGATGCCGGTTGCGGCATCATTTCCGAAGGTGGATGCGATGTTAACAGGGGGCCAGCTAGGGAAGCTCCAGTGGAGACACGACGAGGATCTAAAGAGAGTCTCCTTTGGGTGAGCTCAATCTCGTGGATGAGGACAGATTCTGCCCTCATAAGAAATGCATCGAGAGTTCCTACCACCCCTGAACGCCCTGCCCTCTTGTGATTGCCATTGCTCATATTTAACAGTTAATAATGTGAACAGTTGTTATAAAAAAGATAACAAACAGAAAACAATTCAACTTAAAGTTCTGAGTCACTAACCAAGTCCTTGGGAACACAGATATGCCGATGAAAAGGGGGTGGCCCACCCCAGCCTCCTCCTGGCTATGACAGGCGTGGACGGGCCCACCCTTGGCCCAGGCTTCGCCCGGGCACACCCGCGCTGCGGGAAGCTCAGCGCAATTATAAGCTCCTCTTGGTGCTTAGTGTGACGCCTGCAGAGTGTGCCTTCCGGGAATGCTGGGAATGTAAGTCCAAGACCACCTGCAACTGCACTGGCGGGACGGTCTCCCCAGCGAGAGAAGTAGGGCAGTGTGAGGGTCCTTCAAACGACGTTGCCGGTTGAGCAAGAGCCCGGAAAAGCAAATGACCAGCAGCAAACACTTAACACCGGAACCCGCGCTGCGGGATGCTCAGCGCAATTATAAGCACCTCCTGGCGCTTAGGGTGACATCTGCAGAATGTGCCTTCCGGGTATGCTGGGAATGGAAGTCCGGGACCGCCTGCGACTGCACCGGTGGGACGGGCTCCCCAGCGAGAGAAGTAGGGCAGTGAGAAGGTCCTCCAAACGACATTGCCGGGTGAGCAAGAGCCTGGAAAACCAAATGACCAGCAGCAAACAATTAACACCAGAACCCCATTTTGCCACTCCGTCTGTCTAAAACTTCCATGAGCAATGCATTGGTGGTAAAACATGTTTTTGCACTCCCTTAACTAATCTCCAACAAATCTTTGCATCATCAGCAGAAAAAGGAATGCGTCTACAGAGTTTCATGGACATTCGTCAAGCAGTGGAAAAGTTATAACTTTAAAAAATCTGAGGAATTCCTATCTCTCAAAATCCTAACTATGAGTACAGAGTGTTGTATATATATTCCCTGAAAAAGCCAAAGGTTACAGGGATGTTATAGTTAGACTGATATTTCAATAGTATAGAACCAGAGAAATTACGCAGTTATAGTTAGCTGAGCTAACTATAACTTACTCCCCTGCAATGCACTGCTTACAACCTCGCATATTACATCACTCTTGACATGGTCAGTGACATCACTGATGACATCTCAAATGACATCACTGATGACATCATCCACTGATTGTGAGTGTTTACCAAAACGTACAGAGTTTTAAACATATACTAAGATAAGTGGATGTGGGAGTTTCTATATGGGTGACTGAGTGGGTGTGTAAGTGGTAACTACAATAGCAAGTGGGTATGTGAAAGGTGTGGCAGTGGGGGTATGAGTAGTAAGTGGCTGTGTGAGTATCTGGATGGATGAGTGAGTTGGTATTTAATTGGGTGTAATGGCGAATGAGAGGATTAATGAGTGGCTGTATGGGTGAGGGTACAGATGTGTCAGTGGCTGTAAATGGTGAATGAGAGAGTGCATGAGTGGCTGAATGGGTGACTGGGTGACTGGGCAGGTACATACATGTCTATACGGGTGAGTGACAGGGTATATAAGTGACTGTATGGGTATATGATGTGTGTGTAAGTGGGTGTATGAGTGAGTGGGTGTGTGAGTAGTTGTATGGATGAGTGAATGGGTGTGTGAGTGGCTGTTTCAGTGCGTAAGTGAGTGTGAGAGAGATTCTATGAGAGGTTCTATGAGAGAGTCTGTACTTGTCTCAGTGACTGCATTGATGAGTGAGTAGATGTGGTAGTATTTCTGTGTGTAAGTGAGTGGATGTGTGAGTAACTGTATGGGTAAGTGATTAAAGGTGTGAGTAACTGTATGGTTGAGTGAGTAGATGTATGAGTGACTGTATGGCTGAGTGAGTAGGTATGTGAGTATTTGTATACGTGACTGAGCATGAGAATGGGTGTATGGGTTTATGAGTGGGTGTGTAAGTGTCTGTTTATCTGTATGGCTGGATATGTGACTCACTGTATTGGTCAATGAGTGGTTGCATAGGTGAACCCCGAAACGTTCAACACAGCAGCTGAACCAAAAAGAGGACGTTTATTAAAAATTATGTGAAGATTTGTCAAGCAGCACCAAATTTATTGTCAAAGAATCCTTTTCCTAGGAAAATCAGCAGTAGGATATATATACATATTCACTGAAAAAACCATAGGTTATAGACCATATATAGTTAGGAATTAGCATTTACAAAACCTTGAAAATTCACTGAAAAAACCATAGGTTATAGACCATATATCGTTAGGAATTAGCATTTAAAAAACCTTATTTTACTCACACAAAACCATTGAAATTCCATATATAGTTAGTTGCACTAACTATATATCGCGCACCCGCAATCCACTGCTGATGATGTCACATATTACATCATTCATGACATGGTCAGTGACATCACTGATGACATCACTGATGACATCTCAAATGACATCACTGATAACATCACTGATGACATCTCATTTGACATCAATGACCACATCACTGATGATATAATTCATGTGACAATACAATGCATCTCCTCACATTTTAATATAACCTCTGTTTCACCCAGTGTTAAATACAGAATATAATTTTTGAAACCATTGACACACCAATACTAGTTACTACATACGCACTCACTGATTCCTACGTCTACACACACCTTCACTCATTCACCCATACAATCATTCATACATACAATCACTCATCTTTACAACACTATCATATGCACTCATACACCTATACAGACACTCACAGTCTGCCACTCATCCATGGAGTTACTCACACACCTTGTCAGTCCTGTAAAGAATCAATGACACTTCCATTTTCTTGTCTATACAGTTAAACATAGAGCACCTTACATTTTCAAACATATACTAACACATACTTACCTTGTTATACAATCATTGATACAAGTACACATTGATCTGCACAGAGTCACACACCTCCCAGCCAGCCACACACACACTCAGTCTCCCATACAAATACTTGGACAATCAATCAGTAACCCATATAGTTAATCATATAGCTACTGATCAAAACATGCAGCAGTTTACAGAACAACAGACATAATGATGCACAAATTAAGACACTTTAGTCACTAACCCATGCACTCAGTGAGACACATTTAATCACTCACTCATACATTCAGTCATGCACCTACTAAATCCTTTGTCCAGACACTTATACTTCCACTCATTCTTCAATATGTAAGACACATTTTAACTTTACAGAAACATACAGTCACTGGATGTTGTCATCAGTGATGTCATCAGTGATGTCATTTGAGATGTCATCAGTGATGTCATCAGTGATGTCACTGACCATGTCATGAATGATGTAATATGTGACATCATCAACAGCAGTGGATTGCGGGTGCGCGATATATAGTTAGTGCAACTAACTATATATGGAATTTCAATGGTTTTGTGTGAGTAAAATAAGGTTTTTTAAATGCTAATTCCTAACGATATATGGTCTATAACCTATGGTTTTTTCAGTGAATATTCAAGGTTTTGTAAATGCTAATTCCTAACTATATATGGTCTATAACCTATGGTTTTTTCAGTGAATTTTCAAGGTTTTGTAAATGCTAATTCCTAACTATATATGGTCTATAACCTATGGTTTTTTCAGTGAATTTCAATGGTTTTTTAATAGCAAATATCATAAGCTGTCGAATGTCAAGTACGTGGTAAGTAAAAACATTTTCGTGTTTATGCACACTGATCTGCTTTGAATGCTGCCCCCCACCCCTCATTTCTATTAGGAGTACTCTCTCTTTGCAGATAGTGAAGGGTAGTTAACGCAGGCCTTTGCCCCCGTTGTAATCCGTCGTGCCTGCTTCTCTCTCCATTTGATTGATTGTTCTCTTTGGTTCATTCTCTATTTACAAACAAGCACAGAGTCGCAATACTCTGTTTAGTCTTTGCATATAGCGAAAAATCGCGTAAAAAAACAAAAGGAATCGAGCAAAATCAGTAGGCCACTAATGGGATCTCTTTTTGACCTCGCTAAAATAGAAACATTAGGAACAACCTGTTGAAAATAGCAATGTGTATGTACATAAGCGGCGTTCATTTGTGTTCACAGTACCCCTTGTTGATTGTTTGAATCGAGCATTGAATTGTTCGAAGTTGGTTCTCTTAAGGATCTTCTCTGCCTGCAAACGAGGAAGAATAGGAATATTCTCTCCCCCTTTGCAGATAGTGAAGGGTAGGTAACGCAAGCCTTTAACACGTCGTACCTATTTCATTCCTCATTGATTGATTGATTGTCCGAACATTGACTGTTTGGGAATTAGTTCTTTTTGGAGGTATTCCCTGTTTGCAAATAAACGTAGGAAAATCTTTGCAAGTAGTGAAAGGGTACGTAATGCGGACCTTTCTCCCCCGTTGTAATCTGTCATGCCTATCTACTCCCCACTGATTGATGCACCTGTTTCACCCGGACCATTTACTAGAGATAGGTCATCTGGCCCGACCAGAGAGCACCCCTAGTGAAAAGGACATATGCAATAATAACGAAGTGATCACTGTATCCTGTTAACAGAAACTTTAGCATGAAACAACCTGGAAAGAAAAGAATAGGAAAACGAAAATCAGTAGGCCACTGATGAACTTTTTATTAAATAACAAACAAAGAAACAATAACAATACGTAATGATAAAACCTATTATTGTCCTAGCAACAAGAAACGTTAGAAGTAAGCCCGTAATAAAAAACCTGAAAACATCGCCCCTCACTGCCCCAAAACGTGTCTGTCCCACCGCCTGCCACGGCCAAATAACGGCAAACTGGGAAAGATAGAAGTCAGCAGACATCCGCCCCATTCTAGAAACTTCCAAAGGGCAACAGGTTTTCGGCTACGCCCAGCCGGAAGCAACACATATAAGGCGGGTCCTGCTGCCACGCCTCGGCCAGGAGATCATCACGTAGGGTGTAGCCGGAGGAGAGGCCGAGGCCAGCGGGACCCGGCCAGGGGGATTGACAACACTGGAGAGTTTCAGGGGGGGGAATGTCCGTGTCCTCGACCCTCCCCTCTCTCTCCCAGTCCGGCCGCGGTGGCCCTTGAGAGTTGCAGGTTGTCCCTCCACACTCTCTCCCGGTCCGGCCACCAACGGCCGGGGGCTGGGGCCGACGGGATCCGGCTGCAGCCGATGAGCCAAGGAACCCGTTCATGGGGCCAGAGCAAAGGGCGTCCGGCCGCCATCCACCGGAGGTCCGGCCCAAAGACGGACAGGACATTTCTTCTTTCTTGAATAATTGCTGCAACAACCCTGGGGGGGGGATGTCTTGCACATGCCTCCGACCCCCCCCCCCCTCTCGTCCTCATCGCCTGGTCCGGCCATAAGAAATCTCAAGCGAGACGCCGTGGGGTGCACTGGGAGGGAGAGACGGTGCGAACAGGCCTCTCCCGCCTCCCCAGGTGGAGGCTTCCCAGCTGCACCCTCAGCGCTCCAGGCGCCCGGAAAAGGGTTCTTCCACTGTGGCGATGCTGCAACGTCTCACCCGGCAGGGTGGAGCCCGTCCGCTCATTTGACCCCGCGATCGCCAGTAGCTACCGAACTCTCAAAATGGCGGTCGACCTGGCAAGAGCGGGCCCAGCATAAAGAAATGGCCCGGTCACTGGTTGACTCCACCACCGTAGTCCTCCACGACCTTGAAGATTCTAGAGGAGCCGCGGGAGTCCCCGACCCCCGCAGACACCCCCGATGGGGAATGACTGCCATGATCGCCCGTGGAGTGACGAAACTGTAGCCGCGGGACGTCGGCGCTCCCATGCTGGCGCCAGCCTCAGTTTGAATGACTAGAATCCTGCAGACCTCAGTTCCGGTGAAAGCACAGTGTGACCCGGTAGGAAAAATTGTTGCACCCCCTCCCCTTTTTGACTGATGGTTCAAACCACCGATCCTTTCCTTTGCCCTTTTAATGGAACTTTGGACTGCCTCCCCCCCCCCGCGGCGCCCCACACCGTTATTTGCTGGGCGGCAACTTACTAGACATCACCTTCGTGACATCCAGATTTCAGCGCGTTCTGCTGCCTTGGAACTATTCGCACAACAGACCGCTACTGACAACCCACCCCCCGGGACGCCCCACGCCGGATACCCAAATCAGTGCGGCACCCAGGCAACATCTTCTGAATTTTCATAATTTGAAAGAACTAGTAACATGTCCTCATCAGGAATTTCCTCTTCAATCATCTCATCAGGAATTTCCTCATGAAAAGTCTGCAATGATGATTCTTGTAACTCTATGGTCTCCAAACATTCGATAAATTCGCCATCAAGACATTGATCAAAAAAATCATTCAAGTCATCTCCTCCTTGTGAGAATATTTCATTATTGGTGCTGTCAATTTCAATAAATGTAGTGGATAATTCAAAAGAAATTGCCACGGTCTCTTCGTTGTTTAAATGTTTTTACTGTTTTTGTTTTGTTGTATATATTTATAAGTTATTAAAGTTTTATATTCCTACTACTTTGTTGGAGTGCTATATATTTTTTATGTGACACATAATTGTAAAAACTTTGATGTACAAAGAGTCATCCCTGGAATCTTCCGCTTCAGGCTCGGTCCCCTCCCCAATCACAATACAGGATGGTTTTCAGATAGTATGAACACGTGTGGTGTGACGGATCTCATCGGGTGTGGGCCTTGATCTACTATAACTCCTTTGAAGAGGGGTGATTCTTTACAGCTGGGGCCATAAACTACATCTGCAGGGCTAGCTGATAGCCTAGGACCGGCCTGGACAATCGGACACAGAGGAAGAGGAGTGTCAGAGGGTGCGGTAGTGAATAGGGCGAAAGGGAGGTGTCGGGCGGGCACAGAGTGTGATTCTCAGGGAAGAGCAGCGCAGATGGGGGGAGGTTTATTGCCCATGCATAAGACAGAGAGCGGGGGTGAGCAGTGCCTGGGGAAGATGCTTGCGAGGGTGGGGAGCCATGCTACGAATCGACAGCGTGCAGAGAGTGGGTCTGGTCAAGGCATCTAAAATGGCTGCCGTGCACAACAAAAGTGTGGCATTTCAAAAAAGGCAAGATGGCGCAGACAATGTTTTTCAACACTTCCTCATTTCCTTCGAATCGAACGTTAACAGACGTTGGTGCATATTGCCAAAGTTAAGCGATATTTATCGCTAACGATGCTTAGCAACAATTTTTTTACCGCTAAGCATCGTCAGAAATTATCGAAGATAAACCTTGCTATTATCAAGGTTTATCGCAAATGCGATAAAAAACGGCCGCAATGCATGAATATCGCTAAAAAGTCAGCGATATTCATGCATTACCGAGCTAATGCTCTTAGCCATGTTATCCACCTCCCATTGGATAACATGGCTAAGAACTGCTCAGGGCAGGTGTTAGTTTTTGGAGATATTCGCGCTTAGCGCGAATATCTCCAAAAGTTGGTAATAGGAGATAGATATCTTGCATGTTGTAATGCAAGTTATTGTGGTATATGGAACTCATACTCATACCATAATCTCTCAGGAAAGCAGAAACTGATCCTTTTGGGACCGCCTGAGAAGGCCTAGGGGGTGAGGGGTACTCTACTTTGCCCCCTTTTCACGTTCCGAACTATTTTATTTTACTCTCTTCTGTAATTACACAAAATGGCAGCGATAAGATGCATCAGAGACAGACAGTGAGAGAAAGGAGGCCGGAGATGAAGAAGAGATGTCAAATACACATTGGAGATAATATAGTGGGAGAAGAGAAGTAAATATGAGTAAACTTACCATGTAACATAAAAATGTTCCACTCTATACTATAAGTCTCATTTTATACTACAATCACTTCGCTACAACCTCATAAATTAAAAATAAAAATGAATAATGTCTCAAACAATTTTTGTATTTCTAAATATAAATTTATTCTTCTGAATTTTCAAAATTTGAAAGAACTAGTAACATGTCCTCATCAGGAATTTCCTCTTCAATCATCTCATCTGGAATCTCCTCATGAAAAGTCTGCAATGATGATTCTTGTAACTCTATGGTCTCCAAACATTCGATAAATTCGCCATCAAGAGATTGATCAAAAAAATCATTCAAGTCATCTCCTCCTTGTGAGAATATTTCATTATTGGTGCTGTCAATTTCAATAAATGTAGTGGATAATTCAAAAGAAATTGCCACGGTCTCTTCATTGTGAGCCATTTTATTTTGAAATTGCTTGCTGTAAATTGCAGAAAAAAATAATCACTTTCATTTATCGTTTTTAGTATTTAGTATAACAGAAGGACTGTAAATAAATAACAGAAAACATTTTTCAAATTATCTTAAAGTGTACAACATAGTTCCCCTTACAAATTAACAACTCACCTTTTTAAAAGTAGGAGAAGTGTTAGTACTGTGTAAACCAAACACCAGAAATTGAGCACCAAAAATTCCTCACAAATGTACCTCAGACAGTAGTATCACAAAATGGCTGTGGTTTCCTCTCATTTTAGATATATACATAACCAATTAACTTTCATCACACACAAATACAAAACCAAAGTAACATTTTAATTGGTTCTAAATTTCAACACTTTCAAATGTGTTTTCCCCATGCAATTTTCCATAGGACATTTAGATACGTCTACAGCCTGAATGGCTGAACGGAATTACACCAAACTTGGCAAAATGGTACATCAAACCTAAGAGGTCAGGGAGGATCTACTATGCCCCCTTATGGTCATTTGCCCCTTCGCTTTGGCCTCCTCTTGTCTCTCGATCCTACCGAGAGACAAGATGGCGGCTGCTACGGACTGTTTGGAATGTTTACAGACGCCGGAGAACCAATCACCTTCGCAAAGCTCCGTAACGTGAAAAATACGCGAAGCGGAGCGCTGTTACAGATATATATCTTTTTTTGAACGTTAATTTCTCAAAATCCACTGGAGCACATATATTGAAACCTAGCAAAGGCACATCGGGCTACCAGTCCCTAATATTTTGCCAAGTTTCGTGCAAATCCATTCAGCCGTTCGATTATTATTATTATTTTATTTTTTTGCCCCGCGGGGCCCTTTTAAAACCTCCACATCAAACCTAGGGGGTCAGCGAGGATCTACTATGCCCCCTTATGGTCATTTGCCCCTTCGCTTTGGCCTCCTCTTGTCTCTCGATCCTACCGAGAGACAAGATGGCGGCCGCTACGGACTGTTTGGAATGTTTACAGACGCCGGAGAACCAATCAGCTTTGCTTCACAAAGCTCCGTACCGCGAAAAGTACGCGAACTGGAACGCTGCCCGGTCCGCTGTTACAGATATATATCTTTTTTTGAACGTTAATTTCTCAAAATCCACTGGAGCACATATATTGAGACCTAGCAAAGGCACATCGGGCTACCAGTCCCTACAATTTTGCCAAGTTTCGTGCAAATCCATTCAGCCGTTCGGGCTAAAAGTGAGGCCAACCGCCCTATGGAAAACTCAATGTTAAAAACACGTTTTTGGACCCCCCTTTTTTCTCGGCCCCCCCTTGACGAAACCCCCCCAAATTTTCAGGGGCTGCTCAGAAACAAAATGTTCCATTTTCCTGAAAATTTCAGCCAATTGCGCCCACAAACGCCAAAGTTATTAGACATAGAATTTTCAAAAATCCCATAGAGAAAAAATCCTAACTATATATACCTACTGGCGACCGCCAGTAGGTAATATATATATATATATATATATATATATATATATATATATATATATATATATATATATATATATATATATATATATACATGTTCCAAACGCTCAACACTGGAGGGCACTTCCACAAACTCCTGGACGCCGCTGCAGCAAAGAACACGAGACCCAAAATCAGGTGAGCTTCTTATTTTATTCGCACCTTCGTCAGCATAACGTTTCGGCCTGCACAGAGGCCTTGGTCACATGACGCAGGGAGAGCGCGATCAAAATTTAAAGTGCAAGTGCTCAAATTTTAAGGCATACGATTGGAAAATAGCTAGTCTTCAAGAAACATCATAGAAGACAGACTTAATGAGATACCTCCTGGGATAATCCCAATCACTTATCCACATTACATTCTAATTAAAGTGACACGTGCATTTCCAATTAAACCCTGTTCTAGTTCATATCATTAATAATTTAAGACATGAAAAATGACGGGTTGAACCAACATTACCGAATTATATTTTTCGGAAAAATGCAAACATGTTTATCAAAAAATGGGAAATCAGTTGCCACCAAATGATTCTCACGTGCTGGCACATATATAGTATGCTAACTAATCACTGTATAAATACGACAAAGCATATGCATAACCAATCCAAGTGCCTAAGTTAATAAGAAATCATTTCAAATAACCACATTTGTTATGTCCAATTTCATGCGTGAGAAAAATGAATATACAAAAAGTTAAAAAACATACAAATGGTTTGTGTTGATATTGTAGGCTGCTCCCAACCTACACATTTGATGTTATCATCCAACAATCTAACACGAACCGGATAATGTATGAGCAAGCTACGACCCAACCTACTGAAAATACTTTTTTTAATGTTAGGGCGTAAATTCAAGACTACAACAAGACCTATATATGACATAACAGAATGTTACGACAATCAGATGTACAGGATGATGAGGGCCAATAGGACTACATAACTGGAATTATTAAAGACAAGTATAAAGATCTTCAGTGGAGTTCAAACCCCAAGGGGATTTGCTGTTCAATTCTAGTATGTACTTTGTCTCCAATGCTCTAAGGATGCCTTCCCTGTCTCCACCTCTTCTCAGGGGACCCACTGTATCGATTGCATAATATCTAAGGAGTGCACTGTTGTTGCCATGACACTCCCTAAAATGTCTAGCAACTGGGTACGTGGTATCATTGGTATTGATGGCTCTTATGTGCTGGAGCACCCTCTTGTGGACCTGCAATTTGGTACTCCCAACATATTGCAGGCCACACGGGCACTCCAGCACATATACCATTTACTCGCTCTTACAAGTTAGCTGCTTTGTGATTTTGCGGGGCATCAGAGAAAATGGAGTAATATACTCGGTTTTGCTGACTCATGTAAGCATGCCTTACAACTGGAGCACTTCCTGAAACCTTTACTGCCTGCAAGCCAATTGTTGGGCGCAATCACTTCAGGACTAGATTTCACTAATGCATCCTGCAAAGAGTATGCCTTCCTGTATGTGATTGCAGGTTTCTTTGGCATATATTCTCCAATCACTGGATCAAATCTTACTAGATCCCAGTGTTTGTTCACAATTTTTCTCAAGGCCCCATGCTGCCTGTTAAAGGTCCAGATCAATCTGGTAGGTTGCTTGTGCACATCCTTACTGGGTTTCAGAGTCTTCTTGTGAACAAGGGCGGCATCCCGGGATAGGGTATTTGCTTTCATCATTGCTGCATCTAAAATGCTTTCCCTATATCCCCTAGCTAGGAACCTTTGTTTGCTGGCCTCCTGAACAAGTTTACATTGGGCTTCCGTGCTACAAACCCGCCTGATCCTGAGCATCTCCCCATAGGGGATGCTCCTTATCAGATGAGGTGGATGATGGCTCATGGCATGAAGCACAGTATTGCCAGCCGTAGGTTTCCTATACAAAGTTGTTTCCAGATGGCCCTCAATGATCTCGATCGTGACATCCAAAAAGTGGGCTTGGCTCTGACTAATATCTGAGGTGAAAGCCAAATTGTAGTTGTTACAATTCAGTATCTCGATGAACTGGGTAGCTTCTGCCTGTGTCCCCTGCCAAATTAGGAAAACATCATCGATGTATCTATACCATCGTATGATGTTTCTCTTACAGATGTCGTGGTGTTCACCATAGAGGACCTGTCTCTCCCAGTAGCCCATATGCAAACAGGCATAACTGGGAGAAAAAACAGGCCCCCATGGCGACACCCCTCACCTGCTGGTAATGTTGATTGTGGAACATAAAATAGTTGTTATATAGACAGAAGCTAATCATAGAAATAAGCATTTTGTTATGTTCTAACAGTTCAATTGGTCTCTGCCCCAAATAAAATTGGACTGCCCGTACCTCATCCACATGTACTATACTGGTATACAGGGATGTAACGTCTAATGTTATCAACCAATATTCCGGATTCCATTCAATTTCCCTGATCTTCCTTAGAAAATCGCTGGAATCCTGGATATACGATGGAAGTCCACAGACGTACTCCTGTAAAAAAGAGTCCACATAAATTGTAGTTTTTTCTAGCAAGCCCCCGCATGCTGATATAATAGGTCTCACCGGAGGCTTGATAGCGTCCTTGTGGACTTTGGGTATGAGGTAAAGGACTGGGGTAACGGGGTGATCATTCTTCAAGAACTTTAGTTCATCCATGCTGATAAGACCTGATGATCGCCAACCCATCAGCAAGGAATAAAACTCAGATTGAGCTTTTCTGACCACTCCCACGTCACAATGTTTGTAGCAGTTATTGTATATATATATATATATATATATATATGTATATATATATATATATATATATATATATATATATATATATATATATATCCAAAAGAACACCTCCGCTTTACCGGGGGCCCCCGGTCCTGCAGGGCGGGCTCTCGCCAGGAACGGAGATCCTGGAGAAACTGCGCTTGTAACCACTCCAAAAGGAAGAGCCCACAGTGTCTAATGATGCAGAAGACTTTTATTCGTCACATCCTGTGCAACTTGCTCATTTCCTTACGCGTTTCGACGTTAAGTACGTCTTGATCACAGGTGAGCACATTATTCAGACTCAAATGTCACGTGCCTGTTCAGCATACTACAGGCACCATAATGCATCGTGAAAGTTATTTAGGGACTTGCCATTTACTCCAATCTTGTTTAATTGCATTATTTTCAGCTTCATGTCCCAGGTCGGTGCACTTCGATTTTATATTGCTTAGTGCAAAGGTTCCACAAGATGTAAATATAATTACTGCATCCGCACTGCTTCCGAGAAAGGCATTGTCCTCTCTCATCTCCCTTTCACCTGCGCCCTTTGCCACATTGCTTCGGAAGTCCTAAAGAGCTGGCAAACAGGCAAGGAGCGGACCATGCCCCCTCATTAATATCCAAAAGAACACCTCCGCTTTACCGGGGGTCCCCGGTCCTGCAGGGCGGGCTCTCGCCAGGAACGGAGATCCTGGAGAAACTGCGCTTGTAACCACTCCAAAAGGAAGAGCCCACAGCGTCTAATGATGCAGAAGACTTTTATTCGTCACATCCTGTGCAACTTGCTCATTTCCTCACGTGTTTCGATGTTAAGTACGTCTTGATCACAGGTGAGCACATTATTCAGACTCAAATGTCACGTGCCTGTTCAGCATACTAGAGGCACCATAATGCATCGTGAAAGTTATTTAGGGACTTGCCATTTATTCCAATCTTGTTTAATTGCATTATTTTCAGCTTCATGTCCCAGGTCGGTGCACTTCGATTTTATATTGCTTAGTGCAAAGGTTCCACAAGATGTAAATATAATTACTGCATCCGCACTGCTTCCGAGAAAGGCATTGTCCTCTCTCATCTCCCTTTCACCTGCGCCCTTTGCCACATTGCTTCGGAAGTCCTAAAGAGCTGGCAAACAGGCAAGGAGCGGACCATGCCCCCTCATTAATATCCAAAAGAACACCTCCGCTTTACCGGGGGCCCCCGGTCCTGCAGGGCGGGCTCTCGCCAGGAACGGAGATCCTGGAGAAACTGCGCTTGTAACCACTCCAAAAGGAAGAGCCCACAGTGTCTAATGATGCAGAAGACTTTTATTCGTCACATCCTGTGCAACTTGCTCATTTCCTTACGCGTTTCGACGTTAAGTACGTCTTGATCACAGGTGAGCACATTATTCAGACTCAAATGTCACGTGCCTGTTCAGCATACTACAGGCACCATAATGCATTCGTGAAAGTTATTTAGGGACTTGCCATTTATTCCAATCTTGTTTAATTGCATTATTTTCAGCTTCATGTCCCAGGTCGGTGCACTTCGATTTTATATATATATATATATATATATATATATATATATATATATATATATATATATATATATATTACCTAGGTAATTATAGTTAGGATTGATTTCCATAGGGAAATCGCACCATTCTATTTGGAATAACTTTGGCGCCGGTTGAGGAATCTGCCTGAACTTTTCAGCAACTTTGCCTCGCGGCGCTCCGCTCCTTCTCTGAAAATTTGGGGGGATTCGTCAAGTGGGGGCCGAGATAAAAGGCGGTCCCAAAACGTGTTTTCCCCATGTTAATTTCCATAGGGCGGTCGGTCGCACGGCTGAATGGATTTTCACCAAACTTGGCAAAATTGTAGGGACTGGTAGCCCGATGTGCCTTTGCTATGTCTCAAGATATGTGCTCCAGAGGATTTTGAGTAATTTAGGTTCAAAAAAATGTATATATCTATAGCCGCGCCCCGGTACGCGCACCGGGGAGCGCTCTGGGCACGCCACGCGACTTGCGCACGGGAAGCTGATTGGCTCTCGGGTGTCTGTAAACATTCGAAACAGTCCGGAGCGGCCGCCATCTTGTGTCTCGGTAGGACCGAGACACAATAGGTGGCTAAAAACAAAAGGGGGAAATGACCAAAAGGGGGCAGGGTACACCCCCCCTGACCCCCTAGGTTTGATGTGGGGGCCATAAAAGGGTCCCGCGGGGCAAAAAATTGTTTTCATTTTTTTTCGATTTTCATGGGGGGAGCGCCCGGTATGCGCACCGGGGAGCGTACCGGGGAGCGTACCATGGAAAAAAAAGAATGACAGAGTTTTTAAAAAATGTAGCATTTTTTTAATAAATTGGAGATAGCTCTGAAAAAAACTCATTTTTTTGTTTTTGTTTTTTTATTTTTTTTTATACTTTTTTAAAACGATTTTATATATTTTTGGGATTTTTTTCAGGGGAAATACAAAAACAGGGATTCCAAAACTGCTCAACAGGAGCAAAAAATTGTGACAAATTAGGGACGGGGAGGGCAGCGGTGTTCCTGTCTCTTTATAGCAATGAGTTCAACGCTCTGCTCCCCATAACAGAGCAGTTCATCACAGTCCACGCATAGAAATTTTATGCCTGCAAACACGGGCTGCACGTTAGGGACCATTCTTCCACGTGGTGTTCCTGAAGGTGTTGCTCCACCAGTGGAGGTGCTGCTGCCATCTCTTGGTAAATTCCGTGCCAGGTCCCTCATACTCTCCCTGGCATAGTTTTTTGGGTGTCTTCTCTGGACATGCCTAATTAAATTGGCATTTCCAAAGCTATATTTTTTATTAGGATTGCCTCTGGATAAAATACTGCCACATATCTTGCAGGTTACCTTAGCAGCATTAACCTTTTTTTTTCCTTCAGGGATGTCAAAACATTTCCAAATGAAGTGGTCCTTTCTTTTGTGGTGAGGAGGGTCCTCAGGCAAAAAACCATCAGAATCACTGCTGGATGACTCCCTTGCAGCCATTGCTGTAGATCAGGAAACTTTAAGAAGCAGATAATGCAAAGAACACCTCTTGCTCTCTCCAAGTACAAAGCAATAGTGAGAGAAATGGGTGGGTTTCTCAATATTTGGAAAAAAAAATGTTCTGAACCAATGAAAAGTGTTATTTTAAAGTCACATGGCTTGACGCGCTTACGCTACGTGCCCTGGGGCGCGTCCCGGGGCGCGTAGCGTAAGCGCGTCGGGGCGCTTACGTTCGCGATCGTATGCGATCGCGTGCTTCCGGGTGCGCTTACGCAGTGCGTCATATGACGCATCACGCGGCTATGCGATACGTCACAATGTTGTTTTCGTTCGCGGGAATAGCGCTAACGGGACGCTCACCGGTACGCGCGATGTCATGAGTGATGTCACTGACCATGTCATGAGTGATGTAATATGTGACGTCATCAGCAGTGCATTGCACGCGCAAGTTATAGTGAGTCCAACTAACTATAACGTGGGAATTTCAATGGTTTTATGCGAGTAAAATTCCCAGCTAACTATAACTGGTGTAAAACCTATGGTTTTTTTCAGTGAATATATATATATATATATATATATATATATATGAAAAAACCATAGGTTTCAGGAGTTATATAGTTAAGAATTCGTTTTTAAAAAACCCTTTGAAATTCACTCAAAAACTATAAGTTTTAGTGGTGTTATAGTTAGCTGGACATTTTACTCATACAAAACCAATGAAATTGCTCCTATATAGTTAGTTGTACTAACTATATTTCGCGCACCTGCAATCCACTGCTGATGATGTCACATATTAGATCATTCATGACATGGTCAGTGACATCACTGATGACATCTCAAATGACATCACTGATGACATCACTGATGACATCATCCAGTGAATGTGGTTTGCCTCGTTATTTAAATATGCATTTTATATATAGCAATTGACATTGAAGAATGAGTGGATATATATAAATAAATATTTGGATGGAGGATTTAGTAGCAGTGTAATTGATTGTTTACTTGACCAATTTATAATGTCTCTCTAAATATAGTGGATAGTGACTAAACTGTGTGAATATCTGTATCACTTTGTCAGTTGTTGTGTAAACTGATTCTACAGTTGGTTACTAGCTATGTTAAAGTCTATATTAGTTATTGATTAGTTAACTGAGTATTTGTATGGGAGTGTGAAAGTGTGTGTGGTTCGGTGGGGGGTGGGTGACTGTCCAAAGATGTGTGAATAGTTCATTCAGTAGATATATGAAGTTAAAACTACATGTTCTAACAGTTTGGGTGAGGGAATCTCTTTATGGGTGTGGGGATGAGCAAATATATTTCTCAAAGGTACAGGTCCAACAAACTAGAAAAATAAAAGGCAGTGTATGTGTCAGTTGCTGTATATAAATAAGTATACATAAGAAACAATGATTGTGTGAGTGACTGTATGGATAACTGTATACTTGTAATAATGATTTTATAATTCACTAAGTATGACTTACTATCTAAATGAATAGAAGAAGTGGTGTTTGTATAAGTGTTTTGCTAAGTAAATATGTAAGTATGATCCATTGTTTGCATAAGTGAGTAGGGTGACTTCATATGTGAATAGGATGCGTGCTGTTGTTTAATGTCGATATAGATGTATAAGTATTTTTGATAGTGTTCTATTATTCATTGACAGCATGTATGAGTGAATCCATAGGTAAGTGATTAGATGTGTGTATACATCTATGAATCACTGAGTGGATTTTTAGATACTTGTATTGCTGGGACAATGGATTTAAATATGATACTCTGTATTTTACAAACAGTGATGAAAAATTGTAATAGTGTATGAAAAGGTGTATGTGATTGTCATGTGGATGATGTCATCAGTGAGTCATCAGTGATGTCATTTGAGATGTCGTCAGTGATATCACTGACCATGTCATGAATGATCTAATATGTGACATCATCAGCAGTGGATTGCGGGTGCGCGAAATATAGTTAGTACAACTAACTATATAGGAGCGATTTAATTGGTTTTGTATGAGTAAAATGTCCAGATAACTATAACACCACTAAAACTTATAGTTTTTTGAGTGAATTTCAAAGGTTTTTAAAAAACTAATTCCTAACTATATAACTCCTGAAACCTATGGTTTTTTCAGTGAATTTCAGAATTTCAAAGGTTTTTTTAAATGCTAATTCCTAACTATATAAGGCCTGAAACCTATGGTTTTTTCAGTAAATTTCAAAGGTTTTTTAAATGCTGATTCCTAACTATATAAGGCCTGAAACCTATGGTTTTTTTCAGTGAATTTCAAAGGTTTTTTAAATGCTAATTCCTAACTATATAAGGCCTGAAACCTATGGTTTTTTCAGTGAATTTCAAAGGTTTTTTAAATGCTAATTCCTAACTATATAAGGCCTGAAACCTATGGTTTTTTCAGTGTTTTATTTAAAAAAATTGATTGGTTAACTGGCTTATTAAGTGTATCTTAGTGAATACATATATTAGCGAGTAATGTTTAAATATTTAAATATATGCATGAGTGATGTAATATGTGACGTCATCAGCAGTGCATTGCAGACGTGCAAGTTATAGTGAGTCCAACTAACTATAACGTGGGAATTTCAATGGTTTTATGCGAGTAAAATTTCCAGCTTACTATAACTGGTGTGAAACCTATGGTTTTTTCAGTGAATTTCAAAGGTTTTTTAAATGCTAATTCCTAACTATAACTGGTGTGTAACCTATGGTTTTTTCAGTGAATATATATATATATAAAATTTGTATGGCAAAATGAAACCCCTCATTTTGTTCCTTTTCAAATTAAATGTATTAAGTGTTACCACTTTATTCCAATCAAGATGACTTCAGGTGTGCCATACTTTTGTCATAAGTAAGACTGTTAGCGTTCTAGTTGTTCTTTAGAACACTCTGGGACATTCTGTCATTGGGCTATAGTTGGGCTACATCTGGCTGATATTTGGGCTACATTTGGGCTCTTTTGTCTCTGGTGGCCATCTTGGGAGACTGCATATCAGAATGTTTTTAATGAAATATAAGAGGATTTGAGAAGTCACTCAAAATGTGCCCCAATTTTTCTTTCTTCAGCACTAATCATAATTTCTATGGCAAAATGAACCCCCTCATTTTGTTCCTTTGCAAATTAAATGTTTTAAGTGTTAACACTTTATTCCAATCAAGATGACTTCAGGTGTGCCATACTTTTGTCATAAGTAAGACTGTTAGCGCTCTAGTTGTTCTTTGGAACACTCTGGGACATTCTGTCATTGGGCTATAGTTGGGCTACATCTGGCTGATATTTGGGCTACATTTGTTTTTTTTGTCTCTGGTGGCCATCTTTGGGCTACATTGGGCTACATTGGGCTACATTGGGCTACATTTGGGCTCTAACATTTATATAGCCCAATGTAGCCCAATATATATTTTTTCAAAGTTAATTTTCATAAAAACCACTGGAGCACATATCTTGAGACATAGCAAAGGCACATCGGGCTACCAGTCCCTACAATTTTGCCAAGTTTCGTGGAAAACCATTCAGCCGTTCGGGCTAAAAGTGAGTCCAACCGCCCTATGAAAATGAACATGGGGAAAACACGTTTTGGGACCCCCCTTTTATCTCAGCCCCCGCTTGACGAATCCCCCCCACACTTTCAGGGAAGGAGCGGAGCGCCGCGAGGCAAAGTCTAGCAAAATTTCAGGAAGATTCCTCAACCGGCGCCAAAGTTATTCCCAATAGAATGTTGCGATTTACCTATGGAAAACAATCCTAACTATATATACCTACTGGCTATCGCCAGTAGGTAATATATATATATATATATATATAATATATATATATACCAATTATTTTTCTCCCGCTGTTCCCTGCCACCTGGAATCCAAAAAGGGAACGGACTCCGCTTTCTTTGTGAAAATATTTTATTTTCTCATGCGCTGTGCCACCATGACGTGTTTCGGCCTCTGCAGGCCTTGATCACATGACACGCTTACAAGTCCTTCCCTTATTTAAAGTGCAACGTGCTGAAAACTATATGGAAAACAGACAAGCATTCTAGATTCCAAAGTCATATACATATTGCCAGTTCATTGACGCGTTTGCAGCAGCTGGTCATCACTGTAATATCCATGTGCAAAATACTCGTATGAATTATTTGTAAAAATACATAAATATACTACACATAGATAAAAAACGATCTTATAATATTTTTTTGTTTTTTTTATAAAAAGCCCAATGCTTCTTAAATCTCAATAAAATACCTTTTTGCATATTATATTGCTAAAAGAATGTTAAAATCATAAACAATGAGCCTAAAAACAATGCCTACAAGGAATAATGTCCTAGTTGACTTTTACTCTGATACTGATAATTGTAAAGTGCAAACAGAAAATAAAAGGTGCAAAATTTGATTAAAGCGCTTATCTGCAAATGTGTGTGCCCGCAAACAAAGTGATGAGTGCAAAAAAGTGCTCGATTATGTTAAAATCTAATGATAAAGGTATATATTTGAAATGCAAGGTTCAATGTAGGGATTGTGAGGTACAGCGATTTTTAACCATGTATGCCTAAATGCATGTATGTTAAAATGGATATGTTACTGAACATTTGGAGCCAGATGTAGGAAGCCGGTTGGTAACGGCCGAAATTACCGAATTTCAGCCGTTACTGACCGGTATTAGGCATTTGAGACGTAGGTGGCTACATTTCAGATTCGGTAATTTACCGAATCGGAAATTTAAGGAATCGGTAATATACCGAATTCTTTAATACCGATTCGGTAAAGTATTGAATCTGAAATGTAGGAAGCACTCAAGTGAGTGCTTTTCACTTGAAAGGATTCGTTATTTACCACCAACTACAAGTTGGTGGTAAATAACGAAAACCGTTAAAAAAGCAATTTGGGCTTTTTTAACAGTGCCATGTGGCAGACATGTATGTGTAAATAGAGGGGGCAACATTGCCCCAACCGGCCGCACAGTTGCTTGATGCCACTCTGGCAAATACCTTCATTGTTTAACCAATATTTTTCACCGTCTTCCATAGTTAATCCATTTATCCAAAAGTTTTTTTCATCTTTAACTTCAGTCCACACACGGGATCTTTATGCCTTTTACAGTTTTCTAGTGAGAATGCTGTGCCCATCCAGACCTCTTGCACAAACACGACAGATGCAGGGGTTCTTCAAAAACAGCGTTTATTAAGAAAACCAATGCATTTCGAGCATCAAGTGCTCTTCGTCAGGGTACGCTGGAATCAATACAGAAACACATTCATTAACGTCTTAACAATACTAGGTTAATAACATCATCATACTTTAATAACACTTGGTGCATAATGTCTCATTTGTGGCTTGACTTATTTTCTTTACATTAAAAAATCCTGCTTGCAAAACAGGCTATAAAACCAGTCCCAACTAATTAATTGTCAAAAATGTGTAGACGCCGACTTAAACCAAAACCGTAACATATCATCTCCCCCTAGGTCTGTATTACTACCGCCTTGCTGCTCTCGTGGTTACTACCCTACAATTTATATATTCCGACTCCTTGTTAACACCGCTTCTTGCATATTTGATTCACTCTACACTCCCCGTGTTTGCTAATACTTTATGTGAACACGTGCATCATTATCCATGAGCTCCCATTTCATACATTCTCCTCTATCGACTTCTTACTTCCTCATCGCTCCTCTCCTAAACTAATCCCTACTTCCATTCACACAACACGCAGACGCTCGAACTCCCTCACGTGAAAACCATAATCATGCTCTCATATTTCTCACCCAAAACGGTCCTACACTCTTCCACTACCGCACTGCTCTGTGTTCCGACTAAACATACACCCTCCAGTCCTCTCATTACCTAAAACAAATACATCCTCATACCTGTTTCTGGCGTTCTCACCACTCCGTCAGCCCAGTTCGTTTCACCCAATGACCCAGGTAACCACCCTTATTTAAATCCCTCCCTCTCTGGGCCCCTCCTTTCAATTAAGGTTCTGATTACTTTTTCGCTTTTAAGACTATATAATTAGTGACTACAAAACCCGTTCAGGACTGCATTTCCCATAATGCAATACTCTCTTGTGTTTGCTAAAACATGATATTATCACCACTTTCGAATGAAGCATTCATCTACATTATTGCCACAATTTTTACCAAGTGAAGTAGTGTTTTTTAATGTCCATATCCTGATAAACTTTGTTTCCTCCGTGAACCCAGGTTTTTACTCCGTCAGTATGTATGTGTGCCACATGTGCACCCATGCACTATTCAGGGGTGCAACAGGGTGTCAATATGACACCCTGCCACCCTTGTAGGTCTTCCCCCTCTTACCGATTCGGTATTTACCGATTCGGTATTCCCCATTCATTCATTCATTCCTATGGGCCTGGAGGCCCATAGGTTTGAATGTGGAATACCGATTCAGTAAATACCGAATCGGTATTTACCGAATTTTACCGATTCGGTATAAATTACCGAATGAATACCTACAGACCATTTACCCATTCTAAAATATCGAATCGGAAAAAATCGGTATTTTAGAATCGGTAAATGGTATTTACCTACATCTGGCCCTTGGAGTCTAACTTTGACATGCAAGCATTTTCTAAAGCTAGGTGTACAGATCGTCAGTACTGTTAAGCCCCTGTAGGCTTTTGCTGTCAAACTCCAAAATATGCCTGGTCTCTAGTCTCCTTTAAGATAGCCTCTCTATTCCCACCTCGTCTTAATGGCAAGACTGTATCCACGGCATAGAATTTTAGATGTTCCAGGTTGTTGCCATGGACCTCTCTAAAGTGGCGGGCCACCGGGTAAGATGGATCCACTATTGTTATGGCCCTAAGGGGCTGGAGAATCTTCTTGTGGACCTGCAGTTTTGTGCTTCCCATGTACAGCAGTCCACAAGAGCACTCCAGCACAGCTAGCAAAGTCTGTTTTATATGTGAGGAGCTTATTGATTTTAGTGGGTTTTTTTTTTCAGAAAAGGGCGTGCAATAGTATATTTTGCTAAATCTAAACTTGCACAACCTGCAGAAAGAGCATCTGACAAAACTTTTCCGACAAGCCAACCAGCCTGAGTTTGATCTAATCTCTTGCTGATGCTTACCAAGAAGTCCCTAGTAGATGGTGCCTTCCTGAAACTTATTGTAGGTGTCCGTGGAAGTTGGTCCCCCACCACTGGATCGCTGAGCCCCAGATGCCAATTTTTCTAATAATCCTGCTGAGACTATATTTTCTGTTTGTTATATGTTAGAATTAGTCCAAGATTCCCACTTTCTAGTGCAGGACAACTGTCTTGTTTGACCTTGTTGTGTGATGGTTTGAACAGCAGGTAATTTCTAGGTAGAGCTCTAGTACGTTGTATTGCTTTATTGACAATGTGCTCAGAATAACCTCTAGCTAAGAAACGTGATTTGCTTACTTCCTGGGCCTTTATCAATTCACTATCAAGGCTACAGATTCTATGTATTCTAAGCATTTCCCTATAGGGGATGCTACGTATGGTGTGCTTGGGGTAAAAGCTTGTAGAGTGAAGTAGGGTATTTCCTGCAGTTGGTTTAAGGTGTAGTTTTGTATGAAGACTACTTTGGACAACATAAACCTCTACATCTAGGAAGCACACTGAGCTGTCACTTATTTTATATGTAAAGTGCAAATTGAGATCATTGCAATTTATGTTAGCCACAAACTCCTCTGCACTTTGTCTATTTCACCGCCAGATTACAAATAAGTCATCAATGTACCATGTCCACTTAATCACATGGTCTGCTAGGGAGTCTGCCTGTTTGGTATTCAAAATCATCTCCTCCCACCATCCCATGTGGAGGCAGGCATCACTTGGTGAAAAGCTTGTCCCTTTGCTACCCCTCTGGTTTGCTGGTATACCTGTTGTTGGAATAAAAAACATATTATTTTCTAAGCAGAATTTTGTTAGATTGATAAGCATTTTGTTATGCTAATAAAATGTAATCGGTCTGGAGCCCAGAAAATGTTCTAACGCCCTTATCCCATCTTTGTGATGAATTGATGTATATAAATTGGATATGTCCAATGTCATTAGCAAATAGTCCTCATGCCGTTGGAAGTTGTATACTTGTTTTAAAAAGTCTGTGGTATCCTGTACAAAAGATGGTAAGGATTTGACATGATTTTGCAGAAAGGAATCAATGTAGATGGACACATTCTCCAGCAGGCTTTGTTTTGCGGAGATTATGGGTCTTTCCAGAGGCTTTGATATGTTTTATGCACCTTGGGTACGAAATAAATAACGGGTGTGATGCGATAATCATTTTTCAGAAAGCGATATTTCTCCTGAGTGAATAATCCTGCGCTTTTCCAGACCAGGAGTTTGGCAAATAGCTCATTTTGTACCGCTGAGGTGATTTGTTTGTTGCTAAGCTTGTAACAATTGTGGTCACTAAGTTATAGCAGGGTGGTGATATTTAAATTATTGTGCATTGCTTTTTTTTCTGCTTGGATTTTGTAATTCAGCTCCTTCACATCAGCCATTATTAGTTAATTGAATGTATCAAAAGAATCCCTTGGCATGATATGTACAAATGTAGATTTAGATTTGAATCCTGTATAGGGTGTAACATTAACATTTATTTGTTGTTGTTCCATTAAAGATTGGGTGGATTCTGGTTGTGTTCCTCTTGGTTCACGATTTTCTAAGGCTTGTGGCTCACTGAGTAGGCTTACATCAGAGGCTGTCAATGTGTTTGCCTGGTTGGTTGATGCCTCCCCTGGCATTTGTATACTTGATTTGTTTTGTCTCAGTTGGTGATACTTCTTTAATTTCACTTTCCTGATGAATTTATAAATGTCCGCCCTCGTTTGAGGATAATCAAAATTCGATTCCGGACAGTAGGGAAGTCCCAATGCTAAATGTTGTTGTTCTGCAAGGTCGAGATTTATATCTGACAGGTTTATGATAGTATTGGCAGATTGTGTACCCTGATTACTTGTTTCGCCAACCTCTGCCAGACAGTTTCTGGTTGAATCGCTTTTTCTCTTCGCCTTCATTCCCAGCATCTTGCATTCCTCCGCTGTTCAGTTTGGAGTTTACGTTCCTCGGGTGCAATGTTTGGGGCCTTTCTTGCCGTAAGAAATTAAAGTCTTCTGCAAGTGTATGTTCTTGTTTCTGCATGTTAAACCCTCCCGCTGCTTCATGATGTTGCTCCGTATCTGATCCATTTTCAATTGCAGAGCTAAGATCTGACATCGATGATGCCTCCTGTGTGGTACATCTAGGACCAGCTGTAACTCCTGTCTCTATATATATATATATTACGCTCCTGAACACCCAACACAGAGCAATTGCAGATGGGTGCTTTGATGGCAGGGGGTGCACCTGCAAATTCAAATGCAAGCTCCTTTTTCTTCTCCTTTGTAAGAAAACCAGCACTCACGGGGGCAGTTGTTCAGATTTTAATCGCAACATATCAGATGCATATTAGCGTGCGCCTTCCTATAATAATATTTTATATATATATATATATATTCACTGAAAAAACCATAGGTTTCAGCCACGTTATAGTTAGGAATTAGCATTTAAAAAACCTTAGAAATACACTGGAAAAAACATAGGTTTCACACATGTTATAGTTAGCTGGACATTTCACTCATACAAAACCATTGAAATTCCCCCGTTAAAGTTAGTTCAGCTAACTATAACTCATGCGCCCGCAATGCACTGCTGATGACGTCACAAATTACATCACTCATGACATGGTCATTGACATCACTCATGACATCACTGATGACATCTCAAATGACATCACTGACGACATCACTGATGACATCATCCAGTGAATGTGTGTCTTTCTGAAAAATATGTATATCTAAAGGTTGATGGAAGGATAAATGGGTAAATACGTGTCTAAATTTTTTTTGTAAAATTGATTGTATAACTGACTTATTAAGAATATATACGTGAATACATGTATTAGCGAGTAATGTTTAAATATGTAAATATCTGTATCAGTGTCTCACTTTATGTATAAGTGGCTGCATAGGTTAGTGAGTAGCTACATGAATGTCTATATGGGTTATTAGTTGTTTTTTTGAGTATCAGAATGAGTGTCCGTACGGTTTGGTGGGGGTATTACTTAGCGCACAGATGCATAAATGACTGACTCACTGTTTGTATGTGTTTTGAAGACAGCATGTGTGCAGGACTGTATGGGTGGAAGAGTGTGTGTATGGGTGTGTTAGTGAGTGAATGACTGCCTCAATAGTGTCTTTATGAGTAAGTACATATGTTTTAAACTAGTATATGTGAGTATTGATGTATACAGGTATGGATATAAGACAGTGACAGATTGGAAGAGTTCCTGTATAAATAAGTATGTGTTTTTATAACTGATTGTTTAAGAGAGTAAGTATGTGTACGTTTCTGTAGAAGTAAGTGTAGTGGTGTGTATATCTGTATATGCAAGTAAATGGATGTTTGATAGTTTATTTGCATGTGTTAGTATGTGTGTGAGTAACTCTATGGATGAGTATCGGCGTGTAACAGGATATATAGGTGTATGAGTACAAATGATGAGTGAGTACATGTAAGAGTGACTATATAGAACTGTTGGTGAATGAGTGGATGTGTATGTAGATTTTGGAATTACTGAATAGGGTGTTCAAACTGGTATTGGTATCTCCATATTTTTTGAAAATGTTAGTTTCTATTTTTGAATGTGTGTATCAAGGGTTATATTACACTGAGAGGAGGTCTGCCACTCTTTCACAAAGATGTCATCAGTGATGTCATCAGTGATGTCATTTGAGATGTCATCAGTGATGTCACTGACCATGTCATGAGTGATGTAATATGTGATGTCATCAGCAGTGCATTGCCGGCGCGTGAGTTATAGTTAGCTGAACTAACTATAACGGGGGAATTTCAATGGTTTTGTATGAGTGAAATGTCCAGCTAACTACAAAATGTGTGAAACCTATGGTTTTTTCAGTGAATTTCTAAGGTTTTTTGAATGCTAATTCCTAACTATAAAGTGGCTGAAACCTATGTTTTTTTCAGTGAATTTGAAATGTTTTGTAAATGATAATTTTAAAATGTATTAATTATTATATTTCTTTCTTTTTATAGTAATTTCCTACATTTTTATCATAAATATTTTCTTTATTTTTTAAGTTATATTTCATATTCTTAATGTAAAATAATAACAACACAAAACTCAAAAACATTTTTTTTATTAATTACATTTTTTATTCAATATATTAAAATCTAATTCTATATATTTCCTTTTTCATTTTTTGGGGGTAATCGTACGATACGCATACGATCGCACCATACTTTGTACTGGTAATCGTACACTGCACGTACCGGGCGCATACGTTGCGACTACGTTTTGACGTTACGCGTCGCATCAACGCTTCCGTGTGACATCATGCAAATTATGTGACACAACTCTCTCCAGGGGCGACCCCAGCAAAAAATATTCCTTTGGAACAGCGAGCATGGTGCGCCATGTGAAAACTCTGCACCCTAATAATTACAAAAGAGCTTGTACACAAAGGCTGCGGGACAACCCTCCACCTCCTGTTCCCAGCACATCTACTGCACCACCACCTCAAGCAAACAGTCCACACCCAAATATCGAACCTGATTTTGCGGATCTCGTCATTCATTGCAAATTTTGCAATGAGCTTTTGTGTTATGGTGAACCATCGATAGACTTGATTATCCGGAGGAAAAGGGGAGCACCGTTGTTCACGTCGTTAATTTTCTTTTTATGATTTGTTCCTGTTGGACACTTTTTGGGTTGCAGTTTAATTTTTTTTGTTTAAAAAAAAAACTGTTAAAAAAATCCCCAAAAAATACAAAACTTTAAATAACACAAAAAAAACAGTTCTTTTCAGAACTACCTTCACTGGTCAAAAAAAGAGCAATATTTCTATGATAGTGTGTAAAACTTTGTTCGAATGAATTTGTAGTGCATAAATGAATGAATGAATACATTAGTTGTGTATGGTGAATGTGAAAGTGCAGAACTATAAGGAAGTGCTACAGTATAAATCTATAAGGTGTTCACTTATAGTATACTGTAGTAGTTCTGAAGCACTTGAATGTAACATATGTGCATAAATATGTTACAAGTCTATGCCTCCCTTTGTACTGCTAGTGAAACTGCCTGGGTGAATTTGTAAGTGTTGGTTAGGGGCAGATTTACAACCCCCTTGTGCCTCTTTTACACCGCCGTTGTATCACTTTTCTAATGTAGCGGTGGTGCAAAAGATGCGCCATAGTGTGTGGTATTTGGAATGTGACGTATCTGGGAGGTGCATCAAATCCCTCTACCAGAAGGAGACATTCCTACATGGGGGGGGGGGCATTCCGGCACAGGAACACCTCCTAAAAGTGGCTGAGTGAAATCTACAAGATTTCACTTTGTCACTTTTGGGCTCATGCTGTGTCAAAACCCTGCACTAGCTTGAAGCAGGTGTAAGGATCGACACAGCATTCTGAGCATAGGGCCCCCAGAGCATTGCTGGAGATGCGTTGCACTTGCAACATAACTCAAACAATGCACCACCTTTACATCACAGATACATCACATTTCTGTGCCGTTTTAGTCCCATGGTGCATCCATGGTGGTGGTGTCACGGTGCACAATAATTGGCATATTCCTGGGGATATGCCAGTTATTGTATATGTGCCCTATTAGTGTTTTAATGTAGTGAACGGATTACTAAATACCAATGAATGAGTCACTACAAAACTAAAACAGCAGTGACAGAGTGTTTGGTGGTAGTGTAAGGATACAAACTGGGAAATTGAGGGTATAAAAGACAAGTTTGCACGTACATAGAAGACTGCATGCATAGTCTATAGGGGTTTGAAGCAGTCTATGGCCTAAGGCCTATTTTATTGCATGAGTACTTAGGTAGTGAGTGGATGATTACATTTCTGCAAGGAAAGAGCCTGATTGAATTTATAACAGCCTCAGTTTTACCACAGTATATAGATAAACACATACTGCTGAATGGCTCACTACAATATTCAAACAGTAGTGTGAGAGTGTTTGGTGAAAGTGTAAAGATACAGACTGGGGAATTGAAGGTATAAAACACAAGTTTGCCGGTACATAGAATACTGCATTCATGGTCTATAGGTGTTTGAAGCAGTCCATGCCCTAAGGCACACTTTCCACCATGAGTACTTGGGTACTGGCTGAATTATTACAATTCTGCAAGGAGAGTGTGTACCTGAATGTATAGCAGCTTTACTTTTACATCAGTGTATAGATAAGCATATACTTCTGTATCGTTCACTAAAATACTGAAACAGTAGTGTAAGAGTGTTTGGTGAAAGTCTAACGATATACACTGGGTAATTGAAGATACAAAAGGCAAGTTTGCTGCTGTATACAACAGTTAATGCATAGTCTATAATGATTTGAAGCGGGGGATGGGGGGGCGTTCTGGCGCAGGAACACCTCCTAAAAGTGGCTGAGTGAAATATACAAGATTTCACTTTGTCACTTTTGAACTCATGCTGCGTCAAAACCCTGCACTTGCTTGAAGCAGGTGAAAGGATTGACTCAGCATTGTGAGCATAGAGCCCCCGAGCATTGCTAGAGATGCGTTGCACTTGCAACACAACTTAAGCAATGCGCCGCCTTCATGGCACAGATACGTCACATATCTGTACCATTTTTTCCCCATAGTGCACCACATTCTAAATACGGCACATCCATAGTGATGATGTTACAGTGCACAATAACTGGCATATGCCTGGGGATATGGCAGTTATTGTACATCTATCCATTAGTGTTTTAATATAGTGAATGGATTAGTATACACTGATCAATGAGTCACTACAAAACTATAACAGGAGTGACAGAGTGTTTGCTGGAAGTACAAGAATAGAGACAGGGAAATTGAACATATAAAAGGCAAGTTTGCAGGTGCATAGAAAACTGCAAGCATAGTCTATAAGAGTTTAAAACAGTCCATGGCCCAAGGCCTACTTTGCTCCATGACTACTTAGATACTGACTGGATGATTACAGTTGTCCAAGGAAAGTGTCGAGCTGAATGTATAACTGCTTAACTTTTAAAACAGTGTATAGATAAACACATACTGCTGTATGGCTCACTACAATACTAAAAAAGCAGTAGCAGAATGTTTGGAGGAAGTGTAAAGATACAGACTGGGCAATTGAAAGTTTAAAAGCCAAGTTTGCAGGTGCATAGAAAAAGTCATTTATTATTTATTAATCTTCCCAATGCCCGAAGCGCCAGCACACCTTTCCGAGGGTAGGTTTACGATTTACAAATGCTAGCATTTTTTAAATTAAGAAGCATAATAATAAAAAATATTAATCCTTTTTTTTCTTCTTTTTTATTTTTTTTTATTTATTTTTTTAAGTATTTTTATTAAATTTTCCCCCCATTTTATATATTGGTACAGGGCACGCAATAAATACAGGATAATAAAAAAAAAATTTGACATACAAAATAATGTAAGTTCCAAATTATATAATCCACAAGCGTTTCTCCAACTTATACATTTCACAGAGACTTAATCAATAACTTTACAATCCTAAAATAGTTTCATCAAAGATAATTATTACATGTAATATCTTAGATCCAGCAAAATAATTAAATCATTGAACCCCTCCTTGTAATGGCTCCTATCCGGGATCTATATCTCTCCATCTTTGAATAGGTTCCCATATTTCCTTACCTATTTTCTTACTAGTTGAGCCTCTCCTAGCATAAATTGCTTTTTCAAGATTATATATATTCAATAACTTCATTAACCATTGATGAAATGTGGGTGGTATGCGATCCAGCCAGGCTGTGGAAATACATAGTCTCAGAACGGCCATAGCCAGAACTATAAAATATTCATAAGATGCCTGGGTAGCATTCTGATTAATTCCGAGCATTACCACTGCTGGAGTGAGTGTAATTTCTATCCTCAATGCATTTTTAAGAAATAATTCTATTTCATCAAAGGTGGTTTTCAGATGGGTACAGATCGCGAGCATATGAACAAGATCAGCTTCATCACTGTCACATCTTGGGCATGTAATTCCTGTTGTACCTCCCCACTGTGCTATCCTGGCGGGTGTATGATATAATAGGTACAAAGTCTTGTAATGTTGTGATTGAAGTGGTGCTGAGCATAGGAGTTTCTGGCCCAATTCTAATGATCTGTAAAAACAGTTCTTTTCAACCCCCAGTTTCTGTACCCATTTATTCTCAAATGTATCCAGATCATCAGCTTGGTGCTCTATCAACTCAGAATAAAATCTTCTTATTGTGCCCTCTGTTCCGTTCTCTATAATGGCCAAAATGGGATTTGAGTTAAATCCCTCGACCCCTCCAGTTTTTGGCGTGATAAAGCTTCTTATTTGCAGATATTTAAAAAAATGGGTTGCACCCAACCCATATATTGCCTGTAGGCCACTGAATTGTATTACCCCCTGTGCCCCCATAATATCACCCACTTTCGTGATCCCGCGACTTGTCCACTCGTTGAAGACCACCCCTGCAAATATCTCGTCAGGGAAATTAGGATTCCCTTTAAACCTAGTATAGGCATTATATCTTCCAAGTCCAAACTTTTTAGCAAATGACGTCCACATTCTATGTGCTGCATTGATTGTTTTAAATTTAGTCCTCTTGAAATAGCTATGATCAGTGATTTTCAAACAAAGATTCTCAGCATGCTCTCCTAAAGCCAGTGTATAAATTGCTAAGGTTCCTAAATGATCTTGTCCTTCTTTTTCTCCCCCTCCTAATAACCCTGCCATAAATTGAAGGGATGCCGCCCAGTAATATAATTTTAAATCTGGCAGGGCCCATCCACCACGCTCCCTAGGTAAAGACATAAATCTTAATGCCCTTCGGGTCTTTCCATGCGACCAGACAAATCGGTTTATCATATGCTCCAATGTTTTGAACCACTTCGCTTCAAATAATAGAGGTATAGCCCGAAATATGTATAAGAACTTTGGTAAAAAAATCATTTTAATTATATTCGTTCGTCCTACTATTGAGAAGTATATGTTGTGTAATCTATCTAATTCCTTCTTTACTTTACTTATTATAGGTTCTATGTTTACCTCCACTAATCTATCTAGATCCGCTGTAATTGTTACCCCTAAATAAACTCCACTTTCCACCACCCGACTATCTAAACAATATGCTTTACAGTTTTTAATGATCTGTGTTTTGCTTGTGTTGAGGGCGTAACCTGATACTTCTCCAAACTGTTGGGCTTCCATCTCAACCATTGCCATTGCTTCAGTAGGCTTTGAAGTCACAATCGCAACATCATCTGCGTAGGCCAGAATTTTGCACTGGGCTCCATAAGTGTCTACTGCGCAGATATTATCATTTAATTGTATGCGACGTATATACGGGTCCATGTATAGGGCAAACAGGAGAGGGGAACAGGGACACCCCTGTCGTGTTCCCCTTTTTATATTGAATGTTATGTTATGTTAATATGTGGTTTATATAGCGCGCGGCTACTCAGGCAGAGTGTCCCGGTGCTGTGCAGATCTGTAGAGAGACGTAGAGCAGAAAACAGGCGCACTAGAGGCTGAAGAGCCAGGTCTTTAGGCCTTTCCTGAAGGACAGGAGGTTGTCAGTTTTCCTCAGCGAGAGGGGGAGCTTGTTCCAAAGCTGCGGGGCACAGGCTCTGTAGGAGCGACCTCCAATGCGTGAATGCTTTACAGATGGAACGACAGCAAGGGCTTGTGTGGCTGAACGGAGCGATCTGGTAGGATGGTAGAACTGAACATGTTTCCTGAGGTAAGCTGCACCTGTACCGTGTAAGGACTTAAAGGTCAAGGTCAAAGTTTTGAAGATGATACGTTTCCTTACCGGAAGCCAGTGGAGTGCCTCAAGGAGGGGCGAGGTATGAGATCTGCGGCTTAATCCGAAAATGGCCCTTGCAGCGGAGTTTTGGACAGACTGTAAGCGAGATAGGAGGTATTCTGGGAGCCCTAAATAGAGCACATTGGCATAGTCAAGCCTAGATCCAATCATTGCTTGAACAGTGATTCTCCTATGAGCCTGTGACAGTAAAGGAAGAAATTTCCTAAGTATACATAGCTGACCAAAACATTGGCCAACTAAAGCAAGTATCTGGGGTTTAAAGGTAAGACCATTGTCAAATTTGATACCCAGGTTCTTAGCGACCGCAGTAGGAGAGGAAGGAGGATGCATATCTGCCGGCCACCAGGATTTCCATTGTGTATCAGGAGACCAGCCAAAAACCATTATTTCAGACTTGTCTGAATTACATTTAAGCTGGTTCAACTGAAACCAGGAAAAGACTGCCTCCAAGCAGCATTTAATAGAGTCACCCGCAAAATCAGAGTTCTTGTCACAGGTAAAAAGCAGCTGCGTATCGTCCGCATAGGACACGATACGCGCGCCAAAGGTCTCCACTAGTTCAGCCAAAGGGGAAAGGTAAACGTTAAACAAAGTGGGACTAAGGACAGATCCCTGTGGCACTCCCACATCGAGAGATGGAACTGTAGCTGAAAAAGGGGGAGACCAGATCAATTGTTGGCGTTCGGAGAGAAAGGACTTAAGCCAATTGAACACCGTCCCTCTAATCCCGATCTCCTGAAGTCTAGAAAGGAGCCGGTTGTGAGGGACGGTGTCAAAGGCCGCTGAGAGGTCTAATAGTACCAGCATTGCCTTTCCACCGCGATCAGTCACTCCCTTTATGGTCTCCGTTACCTCCAGTAATGCTGTTTCTGTACTGAGGTTAGAACGGAAGCCTGACTGCGTCTGATGGAGAATGTCATGGGCCTCTAAGAATTGTGACAAGGTGGAATGCACATGCTTTTCGGCGAGTTTGGCGAGGGCAGGAAGCAGAGATATAGGCCTGTAATTAGAGTGCTCCAACGGGTTCAAATTAGATTTTTTTATGAGAGGGATGACATGAGCCTTTTTCCAGGCCTTTGGGACCTCACCCGAGATAAAAGAGGCATTAAGGAGAGGATTAATCAGAGAATTAAGAACGGGGGCCATTTTTGAGAGGATTTTGGTGGGGCAAGGATCTGAGGGGGAGCCCGATGTCAGTTTTAGCATCAGGTCAAACGAGGCCTCCAACGACAGGGGAGGAAAATCAGACAGAGTATGGGTGTCCTGTGATGTGTTCAAAGTAAAGAAAGAGGGAAAAGGATCAATGGCGGGGGCAGCAGGCGGAAAAGATGCCTGGATGTTCAGAGTTTTATTGTAGAAAAAACTAGCCAGTTGATTAACCCAGAGTTCAGAGGGAGAGAATTTGGGGTTTAGAGCAGGGGGGGAGGTGAATTCCCTAACGATATTAAATATTTCCTTGCTGATGTTGCAGGCTGAGTCAATTCTTTTAGCGAAAAAAGCCTTTTTTGCTAGTGTAATTTCTTTGTGATAGGCCTTAATAAGATTTTTAAACCTTATTTTTAACAGGACATCATAATTTTTGCGCCATAACCGTTCGGCTTTATTACAATTTTTCTTACTCTCATCAAGTTCGGTGGTAAACCAGGGGGCTGAGATACGTTGGGACTTTGAGGATCTGGTAGGCATGGGTGCCAATTCATCAAAACGTTGAATGAGCCAAGACTGAAAGCTAGAGAGGTCCTGTTCAAGGTTACCAGTCCGTGGGCATGGATAAAGTGCTAAGGACCTCTCCAGCATATCAGTGGTGACACGATGGAATGGTCGAAATGCCTTCGATTGAGTGCTATTTTCCGTACAGGAGACTTTAGAGGGACCCACAATATCAAAATTTAATAGGAAGTGGTCTGACCATATCACCGGAAGTGGTGGATAGGGTTGAATAGACAGAGAAGAAAAAACTTGGTCTAACAGATGACCTTTGTTATGAGTAGCTGCAAAAAAATACGGTAGAAGATTAAACATGCTAGTGGTGTCATTTAATTTAACAGAGTCACTGGACTCAGGTTCGTCCATGTGGATATTAAAATCTCAGAGAAGAAGAAGATGCTTGTATTTTGTTGCAAGAGGGGATAAGGTTTGGTGAAGTTTATCACAAAATGGACCCAGGTGGCCTGGTGGGCGATAGACTAAAAGGCCAGCACAGGAATGCTGCGGGGAGAAAGATAGGCAGAAGCCTAATAAATCAACCCCCAGAATGTTGTCAATTTCAAGTACAGAGCAGGTGTAACGTTTGTCTACTACCATTGCCACTCCTCCTCCTCTACCCAATTCTCGATCTTTCCTGACTATATAATAGTTAGGGGGAAGGGCAGTAGCGATATCAGGACTGGAGGAGTCGCCTAGCCATGTCTCCGTAAGAAAAAGACATGACGGCTTCTGTTCTGAAAGTAGGTTGAAAAGGTCTAGAGCATGCTTACAGAGAGATCGAGTGTTTAAAAGCTTGCAAGGATACACGGGGGCCTTCACAGAAGTCTCTTCAGTAGTGTCGTTTAAGCCCAAAGTAATTGGTGAGAGAAGCGAAGTGGAAGAAGACCATGCACAGGTCTCACAAACATGCCTATCCTTAACAGGGTCCCATAGATGTTTAATACAGCCCAAGTAAGAGGTATTCCCCAGTCTAAGTAGCGTATCGCGATCGAAGGAAATTACCCTCTCCTCAGTGCAGTTAAAATGAGCGCGGTCTGCTGCCGTGCAGGGCGCCTCCGGGACGCGGACGGGCGCAGACGGGCTTACCTCAGGCGCACCTCCGGCGCACATGAGGCGCGCCCGCTGCACTCGTCCGCTGCACGTCCTTGTAGGCATACTGGATTTATAGGGCGAAGGCAGGTCGCCTGATGCTAAACACTAGCGTGCCAACCAACTTCCCCCAATATGGCGGCCGCGCTTAGGAGCAGCGTCCGAGATCGAGTGTGGAGTCAGGTAGGTAAACAATGCCTCTCACACACTGGAATACCTTCAATGAACAGGCGCTATGCAGATAATGCCCAAAATCAGCAGAGGCTAGAGTCTAAACACACAAGCCACAAGTTAAAACACGCAAGTAGCAGTATTGAATCACGCTAGTTGCAGACAGCAAAATAAAGCATACATTTTAAAAATAAGTGTGCGTGTGTGCAGGTTCCCGGCTGAGCCTCAGGAACAGATCTGAGCAAGGCGGCGAGAAGTTCGACCTTTAAGGTCGCCTGACGCTAAACACTAGCGTGCCAACCAACTTCCCCCAATATGGCGGCCGCACTTAGGAGCAGCGTCCGAGATCGAGTGTGGAATCAGGTAGGTAAACAATGCCTCTCACACACTGGAATACCTTCAATGAACAGGCGCTATGCAGATAATGCCCAAAATCAGCAGAGGCTAGAGTCTAAACACACAAGCCACAAGTTAAAACACGCAAGTAGCAGTATTGAATCACGCTAGTTGCAGACAGCAAAATAAAGCATAGATTTTAAAAATAAGTGTGCGTGTGTGCAGGTTCCCGGCTGAGCCTCAGGAACAGATCTGAGCAAGGCGGCGAGAAGTTCGACCTTTAAGGTCGCCTGACGCTAAACACTAGCGTGCCAACCAACTTCCCCCAATATGGCGGCCGCGCTTAGGAGCAGCGTCCGAGATCGAGTGTGGAGTCAGGTAGGTAAACAATGCCTCTCACACACTGGAATACCTTCAATGAACAGGCGCTATGCAGATAATGCCCATGGAATGCCCAGGGAATGGAAGTGTATATCCAGCATTTACTCGAATGCGAGCAGTTGGGGTCTCATATAATACTTGAATCGCTCTCACCATTCCCTCTCCAAAGCCCAGTCTCCTCAATATAAACCATAAAAGTCCCAGGAGACCCGATCAAACGCTTTCTCAGCATCCAATAACATAATCGCTATCGGGTCTCCTGTTACCTCTGCAACATCAAGAAGGGTAATGACTTTCCGTATATGGTGGATAGTGCCTCTCCCAGGTATAAACCCATGCTGGTTAATGCTCACAAGTCTATTAATTACTTTGGCTACTCTAAGAGCCAATACCTTTGAATATATTTTTGTGTCTGCATTCATCAATGTTATGGGTCTGTATGATCCAGGTTGTTCAGTTGGTTTACCTTTTTTCAAAATTACCACAATATCAGCACCTGCCCAGCTTTTCGGGATGGATGTCCCCCGCTGCGCCTGCTGCATTGTATTTGTAAGATCCTGTTTAATTGTGTCCCAAAAAGTCTTAAAGAATTCTACTGGGATCTGGTCAGGTCCAGCAGCCTTTCCGGAAGGCAGACTAGTCAAGGCAGTAAATATCTCGTCAGAGCTCAAAGGCTCTTCTAGTCCCTTTGCGTCATTCTCCAATAGCTTAATTACTGGGACGTCTCGAAGATAATCACTTATCCTAGAGGTGTCAGTTTGGTTCTCTTGGTTATATAATGAAGTATAGAATTTTCTAAATACTTCTCTTACACCCTCTGTGTCTGAGACTATTCTCCCAGCTTCATCCTGAACCCCTCGTACTTGAGCGGTAGACACATTCTGCCTGGTTCGTATAGCCAAAGTACGTCCCACAGATTCATTAAACTCGTAGCATCTCTCTCTATTTGCTAAGTATGTTTGGGCAGCTTTATTAGCTACGTTCTCCTGTGCCTCCATCTTTGCTTTAGCTATTTTTATTAGTACTTGATCAAGAGGTGCTCCCCTTATGACGTTAATAGTTAACTCGTCCTCCGCTTCTATCACCGCCTTGATAAGATCTTCCTCTTTTTGTCTATCCCTCCCCCTACTAGCTACACTATAACTTATTGTCTCCCCCCGAATAGCAGCCTTAAATGCATCCCAGACATTGCCAGGTTCCGTACTACCTCTATTAATATTTAAAAAATCAGTAATCCACTCTTTCATATGGGATATATATGCCTCGTCCTTCAACAGCCCCCTCTCAAATGTCCAAACACGATCCGGTCTCTTACTGCTAAGACTTACTGTTAGAACTAGAGGATTATGGTCAGAAATTATACGTGGTAGCTTTTCAATTTTCACTTTTGATTGGAGGGAATTTGAGACAAAAAAATAATCAAGTCTAGCACATACCCTATGTGGAGCTGAGTAATAAGTGAACCCCTGTTTATCAGGATAGATTGTGCCCCACACATCCATCAGTGCATTATTCCTTACAAGGTTACCTAGTGAACACCAAACTCTCCTTTTTCTACCCTGATAACCCCTATTAGAAACCAATCCAAGCCCACCTGCCCCATTAATATTAAGATCTCCAGCTAAGATTATAGTTGGTGACCATGTGGATAATTCTAAGTCTAAAAAGTCAAAAATGTCCGGGTCATCTTCCGTTGAGCCATATACACACACTAAGGTAACCCACTCCTGATTCATTTTATAGTCTATAATGACCCATCCCCCCCATCGGTCTTCAAGTTTTCTTCTTATTATAAGATCCCTTTGTCTGGACAGAATTGCCACCCCTCTATTCATTGCACCCTGTTTAGTGTAGGCTAGTACTTGATATCCCAACTGATCTAACAAATAACCCTGATCTCCTGCTATATGAGTTTCTTGGAGGCACACCAAATCCACATTTAGAGATCTTAACCACGTTGCCACTCGCTGCCTCTTAACCCGATCATTTAATCCACAAACATTCACAGTATTTATACGTTTACCCATTAATGTACATCAGTTATCTGTCCCAACAAGTTACCATTATCACCACAGATTATTGTATCATCTCCTCCTTGTAGTGAAGTCTCCATCCATTGGATTTTAAATATTTCATGAACTCTTCCCTGTACGTAAGAATTTAAACAAAAGTCATCCAAGTGCCCTGTACCCCTCCCCCACCCTCATCCCTTCCCCCACCCCACTCCTTACAGGCAAATAGGTCAGTCCTGACCTATGCGTGACAGCTGTTACCCCAGGTACCACTCGCTACACCCCCCCTGCTCCCCTGCTCTAGTTGCCATCTGCTTCTTTATGCCATTCTACAGTTACTACACTATTTAAGACAAAAATTACTTTTTTCCCCCTTTTACATAATGAATGATCCAAATTATTATTAAACTTTTTTTTTCTGGATTAGCGCAACCACCATGTTCTTAGTGCCTCCTTTTCTTTGCTTAATCTCCTCGAGATACTCCTGTGCTTTAATCTCGGAGAAGAACATTTTAGTCTGCCCCTTATCTATTACCTTTAGCCGAGATGGGAACATAAGATATGCTTCACAGCCCAAATTTTGGAAAGGAGTTATCATTTTCCTCATCTGCCACCTCCTTTCCACTGTGGTGTGGCAGAAGTCGGGGCGGGCAAAGAAAGTTGTACCATTATATGTTCGTTTTGCTTCAGGCTTTGCTTTGTCCATAATCTCCTGTCTTAAAAGGAAGTTCCCTACAAATATCAAAATAGCCCTAGGTTTATCAGTAGGTGGAGCCCTTCTTTGAACCATAGGGAATCTGTGTGCTCTTTGTATCTCCCTTTCCCATTCCCAGCCTGTTAATTCAGGAAAGCCTCCCTTAAGCAACTCAATAACAAAAGCCCGCACATCCTGCCCTTCCCTTCCTTCCGCCACCCCTAGTAGTCTTATATTGTTACGCCGTTGGCGGTTCTCATAGTCCTCCAGTTTCCAATGTACATCGCTTGTCATCTGTTCTTGCTCTTTCCGAAACTCGTTCCAATTCCCGACTTTTCCTCCAATTTCTCAGTCCTTGTTTCTACCTCAGTAACCCTTGAAGCCATCTCTGTGTATAGCTTATTACCTTTGCGTAGAGATGCCTGTATCTTTTGATTAGCATGTTTTGCCCTCCGAGACTCTATTCTAGCCTCTCCCTGCATTTGTTTTAGTGTATCCATCGTTGTTGCTTGTGCAGACAGATTGGGCTGCGGTTGTGAACCAGGTGCTGCTGCTGGTACCCCTTCTTGATAGAGCTGAGATGTTGCTGCATAATCCCAGTCTAACTTTTTAGAGACATCTGTGTGAGATAGGCACATGCTAATTCTTGACTTACTGCGAGATCTGTTTTTCACACTTTTCCCTCTTCTTTTTGCGTTCACCTTGTGAGTTACATCACTGTCCGAGGTTATAGGTTCGGATTCCAGCTCTGATTCAGTCTCCGAGCCCCCAATATCACTCTCAGAAGTGGAGTCCTCCTTCTCATTGCTGTCCTCCTCGTCGTTGACTGAGTAAAAACAATCATCACTTGGAGAGCCCGTGTTCATAGAATGGCCAAGAGGAGTTTGTATGACAGTCCCTGGTTCCCCCTCTCTCAATATTACCACCAGCCTCTGATTATGAGAGCCACCATTCTGTAATAATTGTTGTGGGGTCAAGCCTCCCTCCTCTATTATTGGGGCCCCATCATGCTCTTTCTCGTTTTCAAGAGGCGTTAAGTTGGATATCATCAGGGGCACAGACTGTACTCCAATCTGCACATCATTCAGCCTGGGCGGGGTAAAAACCACTGTTTCTGTGACTATCTGCTCGGATACCAGCTTCTCCGCCCGACCCCCAAGCTCCATCAGGCAAGTCTGAGTCCCGCCACTATACACACTGTCGAGACCATCACCGCCCTCTCCTCTCTCCTTACCGGTAACCAACACATTAGTCCTGATGAGCTGTCCACCGTCGGAGACTTCCATGATTTCTCGTCCTACCGGCAAACCGGCATCCTGCATTCTCGCGTCCTGCTCAGATGTTTCCGGGCAGTCTCGTTTCTCATGCCCTTTTTTCATCGTATTCTCACTCTCACTCTCCAGCATTTCCAGCGAATGTGGGGCTCCCTCTGCTGTCCGGTCATCATTTTCGCCTAGATTCTCCGACCGATCCTCACCAAGCTCCGCGCTCGATTCTAACACCCACAGCGAGGCTCCATGAGATCCATCGGGTTCTGCGTCTGCCTGCAGTAAGGCGGTTGCTACTTCCGCTGCTTCCGTCCCTGTCCGCGCTACTATCGCTGTATCCACTGTAACCGCTGCGCCTGGAAACTGGGCTACCGGAGGCGCTGCAAAGGATTCGTGAAGGGTAGGCTGTCTCATGTTACCTTCCTTACCCACGGCTTTGCCAGCGGTTTCATTATTCTGTCATTTTACACCTTTTTTATTTGCTTGCGCTTTTTCCTTTTTATCTTTTAATTTTTCCTTTGATTTTGCCCGTACTCCATCTTTCCTTTGTGGGTTCTCACCAGTGACTAGCTCTTCCTCGTACTCCGTATTATCCGTGTTATCTGGGTTGTCTCTCACTATGTTTTTACAGGTTTGAGTCCGAAAGTTAGAGCTTAGGGCCACGCCAGGGTCGCTTAGATTAGCTTTATCGCTTTCCTTTTGCGGTCTTGGTCCGCGTGGAGCCATGGTTTGCATCAAGTGCTGCCGAGGACCTAGCGGAGAGCCAATCCAGGAGAACACAATTATCAGGTTCACTCTGCTTCTCGTTATCCAGCTAAGGAACCGTTTCACAAACTTTGTAGGGTGCTGCATGCTATCCGAAAGTAGTGTTCGTCAGCATTTTTTCCCCATCTCTTTCACCTTCGAGCAGGAGCTAGGAGGGTAGCGACTGCCTCCTACGGTCTGTCAGAGGCCATCTTGCCTTGCAGAAACTTTAGTAGTGTAAGAGTGTTTGGTGAAAGTGTAACGATATACACTGGGTAATTGAAGATATAAAAGGCAAGTTTGCTGCTGTATACAACAGTGAATGCATAGTCTATAATGATTTGAAGCGGGGGGCATGGGGGGGCGTTCTGGCGCAGGAACACCTCCTAAAAGTGGCTGAGTGAAATATACAAGATTTCACTTTGTCACTTTTGAACTCATGCTGCGTCAAAACCCTGCACTTGCTCGAAGCAGGTGAAAGGATTTACTCAGCATTGTGAGCATAGAGCCCCCGAGCATTGCTAGAGATGCGTTGCACTTGCAACACAACTTAAGCAATGCGCCGCCTTCACGGCACAGATACGTCACATATCTGTACCATTTTTTCCCCATAGTGCACCACATTCTAAATACGGCACATCCATAGTGATGATGTTACAGTGCGCAATAACTGGCATATGCCTGGGGATATGGCAGTTATTGTACATCTATCCATTAGTGTTTTAATATAGTGAATGGATTAGTATACACTGATCAATGAGTCACTACAAAACTATGACAGGAGTGACAGAGTGTTTGCTGGAGGTACAAGGATAGAGACAGGGGAATTGAACATATAAAAGACAAGTTTGCAGGTGCATAGAAAACTGCAAGCATAGTCTATAAGAGTTTAAAACAGTCCATGGCCCAAGGCCTACTTTGCTCCATGACTACTTAGATACTGACTGTATGATTACAGTTGTCCAAGGAAAGTGTCGAGCTGAATGTATAACTGCTTAATTTTTAAAACAGTGTATAGATAAACACATACTGCTGTATGGCTCACTACAATACTAAAAAAGCAGTAGCAGAATGTTTGGAGGAAGTGTAAAGATGCATACTGGGCAATTGAAAGTTTAAAAGCCAAGTTTGCAGGTGCATAGAAAAAGTCATTTATTATTTATTAATCTTCCCAATGCCCGAAGCGCCAGCACACCTTTCCGAGGGTAGGTTTACGATTTACAAATGCTAGCATTTTTTAAATTAGGAAGCATAATAATAAAAAATATTAATCCTTTTTTTTCTTTTAATGATAACGATATTTTTCTTTTATATCTTCTATTTACATGTTTTTAATCATGAAAATGCAAAGAACACATTTTACCGAGTAATACTTTTTAAACTCTCCAACCTATGCAGATAATGATACCTTTACGTGTTTTGATCGAAATCGAAACCTTTACAGCTTCACAGTTTGTAACTTTTCCGGACACGTGCAGAAGAAAACCAGTTAAAACGTGAACACGTGTAAACTGCAAAACGTGCCATCTAAATAGGAGGACCCACAGCTTCCTTCCATAGACTACTAAACAACTCAAAACTATATAAACCACACCTACAGTGCAATTAGTTTTGTTTTCGCGAGTTATTTCTGATTCGCCAATCTATGTTGCAGGTTCCGTTTTCTAGCATCGGATTCTCTTTTTGCATCAAGAAACATATTCCGGAGTTGTAAGTTGTTTCAATATGGCATAGGCATAGTACTTAGGTATAATTTGTAGCTATTTACCAATATTTAAACATTTATATGCAGAAAAAAATGTTATTGCATGTTTTTCGCTTTTTCTCTGTAACGTCAGCTGCTTGTTTTTAGAAACAGATATATTATAGCAAACATTCCTCCTTTTCTGGCTCCTTTCACCTTATATATAGTGACTTTTTATATTATAATATTGACACTGTACTTAGCTTGAGAGGTGTTGGTGACCCCTCGACACAAACCCTAAACATTTACAATCAACGTCACCATCTTCCGCTTGCTATTGTATTTTCCCCTAGAGATCACATACTGTTAATATGTATATTATAACATTAACAGTCCTGGTGATCTTAGTGGAGTTCACGATCCGTCGTCACAAAGAGTAACGATAAGTAAGCAACGATACCGGCTTGCGGTTTTCAGTCTATTTTCCCCTTGTGATCATGTGCTGTGAGAATATATACATATTATTATTCTCACCATCATGATCTTAGAGGAGTTTATGACCCGTCACCACGGTGATCAAACTTTTTCACCTCCCGGATAAAAGAAGTTCAGTAAATAATTACCGCTTGAAAGTATTTCATTATGGATGTTCTGTTAAAAATACATAACTTTATTTTCCTTTTCTTTTTACTGTAACAATGGGATGAACCATTATATTAGAATAGATTGTCCTATTGCTATAGAAGAGGAATGGGAGATTTTTCAGCGCCATCTATAATATAACTTTTAAATATTAATGAGTACTTGATCAGAAATTTCTTTCAAGAAACATATTTTACAAAACAGCAGAACAAAAAAATATAGCTATCATGCATACTTTGTTACTCTAAACATTTAATAAACCCTACATTTCTGAATATTATTTTCTAATTTCTATTCTTATTTGCGGTTCCTATTCACCTTCTCCCTAAAGAATATATAGGACCTATACTTTATATTATAAGAGTACCATCCTATATATTCTTTAGTGAGTATGTGATTTATTAGCGGAACAGTCTACAACCTCTACGCACTACGACAGCACGTTCCTGAATTGTACAGAATACAAATTTTAAAAATAATAAATCATGCATTTCTATGTAATATGAAATCGTTTGTATTTAACTGTTTTTTACTTGTTCTTTTGATCTGAGATAATGTATTGCGGGAGTGTTTGCTGTAGGACTTCTATTCTACTTTATCTAAAAGAAACTGATGCCCTCTTACATCATCAAGAATGTGGGGCAACACTTTTACAAACTGTAGCACAAAAAAGAAGTATATAGCCACGCTTAACTGATATTTTATGAAATTCCATTTTTAATTGTCACCCCTTTCATATATACAGCGACAGTTTCTGAAGAAAGTTTATTTGTATTTGCTTAATAAAAACTGTTTCAAACCTAGACTGATTTTTTTGCTGCGCAACCACACCTCTCCATCAGGAAAGTAAACACCACATTATAAGTAAATAGTACTTCTAAGAAGTATGTCACCTACAACTTTGATAAAAAAAAACAGCTGTCATTTTTCCACCGTGATTTATACACCACACGGCAATTATATAAATGGCCCTTGAAACATATCAAAACATTTGTTTCCCTCATAATCCCTCTCCACCACCTTATGGGCACTGTACAGAGTAAATAGTGTTCCTAACCTGCCCTCTACTACTTTCTTTCCCCATACTCCTTAGGAAAATGCATCACAATAGAACCGTTCCCACCCAATAAGGAGCAAACTTGTGCTCGGAACACTTTAGCCAATAAAATGTCCATGTTGTTCCACAGACCAGCAAGGAATGACTGCCAAACCTTCTACTTTTAATACTTCACAGCCAATGACCATTAAGCTTCGAAAAAGTCCCGCTTGGAGCACGTTACCCTAATACTTCCCGAACAGGAAGGAATGGCTCACAAAACTTTTCCACTGACTTCTTCTACGGCTAACGGTTCCTATGTGAAAAATAAATATAAATCTCCAGCACAGTAACTATTTCAATTAGCAACATATTGTGGTGAACCTCTAACCTCTGTACTCACGCAAGTGATCTATGAACTGTTACTATGGTAACAGGCAGAAAGGTACTGGCTGTACACAAACCGTTATATTTACCCTGGCTCCTCAACAAGACAGAAAGGAAAACACACATTTACAACCCCCTTGCACAGTTTTTTTTAATAAAAAGAGGCCCGGGAGGGCCCGGGAGGGAGGCGGTCCCCGGAACTCCGGGGGCCATGAGCCCCCTGCATACATATAGTTAAAGACCCGGGGGTACCGATCCCCGTGCAGGGGGGACCCTCTGGGCCCCTATTATGAAAAAAAAATTGCCCCCATGATATGCCCCCTCCCCCCGGAGGCTAATTAACAACAAACCGGGATTCGCGTTTTTGTGTTTTTTTCGCCCAAAATGTGTACCCGGTGATTTGAAAAAAAAAATCCCGCGTGATGTCATGTACGGCGCGAAAGATTCTAATTGTTCAAAAACATATATTTATGTATTTAATGTACATATTAAGGGAAGACATTATCTGGGAAAATCATGAAAATAGTTTTTTTAAACTTTAAATAAGCGTATATTACTTTTAAAAGCAAATACAGAAATAGCGGCCGTACGTCATAAGAGGAAAGATGGTTTGAAGAGTTATACATTTTATAAAACAATATAGTACTGCACGCTAAAGGAGAAAAGACAGCACACTTATTGACCCCTCTCCCAACTTTTAAAAGCCCCTGGGGAAGGTGGTAAATGAATCGAGAGTCAATACGTTAGTACAGCCTACTGTGCATACGCTACCAGGAAAACACAACAACAGTGCAAGGCCTAGATTTCCATTGTAGTGATTTCTTAGTTGCAGGTCTAGTTGTCAGATTGACACACACACTCCCTCATGGCTGGTATACACCCACACCACACCCATCCAGCACATGTGTCACTACACACGTGACCCTATGTATAAAAAAGACGGAGCGCACGTGTTGTACGCCATTTTAAAGTTGTTCCCAAAGTACCGAACAAGGGGCCCACTACTACATGCGTGGTCTCTTTTGTCACTGAGTTAGTGGTGCCCGAAGCACTGAGCGGGTGAAGAACCTGCGATGATGATGATGGGAGCAGGAGTATGTCGTTAGCCATAGAGATATCAAGACTCGGCACCATATATGAGACTTCTTTGTCGGGACTACATCATGCAGAAGGTGTCTTATCCATGAAAAGGTGAGTGGTGAGGCTTCAGTACGCATCGGATGGAGTCAGGGTTGTAGCAGACTAGATACAAAAACGCGACTTAGTATTTTAGACGAACGCACTCCTATATAGTGTATTAATTTACATGTATAAATTTTTTTCCCAATAGCAGGAACTGTTTTTATAATCGCTGAAATGTCCGGATTATTACCAATACAAACAGTTCATAGAAATGTGACAAGGAACGTGTATAAAAGGGCAATGTTATCTAACTCCAAATTAATATAGTAACAATTACCAATCATAACATCTTTCTTTTAATATCTTTTAGATGTAGAGCTTCAGGATGGATTATGTAACAAGGACGACGGCACAAAGAAGCGTGTTTCCGAAAGAACGACAAGTTATCTGTGAAAGGAGAGAATGTGTGGTATGCAGCAGGCGCGAAAAACTCACATTGGGCTAACGGGGCTTCAGCTAGGATGAGATAGCTTCCTGGGCCCACACACAGTCGCACCCGAGTACTTCACAGGTCTATTAAGGACATTTTGCTTGTTAATGAGGCTTTGATGTCCCCCCCCCCGCTTACAGCCCCTGCAGCTCCACTCTTCTTTTTTCTTGAAGTTAAGACCCCCCCCCAAAAAAAAAATTCTAGCCCCCCCCCCGGATATTCTTGACTGTGGTTGCACCTCTGGCTTCAGGCACCCCCCCCCCCCCGTCGTGTGTGTCTCTCCCATGTTTTAATGTCCTTTTTTCTCTCTCTTTCTTACTCTCTCACATTTTTCTCTATCTTTTTTAAAGTTTTGGACGCTTCTATCTCCAGTCTGCTGTATACAACCTTATCTGAGTTGAAGTGGTGAACTCTCTTGGTTAGAGTGAAGGCTTCTTCGACACGTAGAGCACCCTCTTTCAATCTTGCCAATGGCACTAGGTGAGCAAAGAATTTTGTTTCCGAAACAACAACAAATTATTTGTGAAAGGAGAGAGTGGGTAGTGTGAAGCAGCTTGACTGTGTAGAAATGTATAAATACCTCCGAGCAGTGACAACAGATAGGTTACAACAACAATCTGAGAAACAGATCTACAAGCTTATTGCACCACTTTTGTGTCACTTTTAACATGGGAAAAGGTGCGCAAGGAGGTTGTAAATCTACGTCTGACTTTTCAAGAAAAAATCTCAACTCCAGACTCTGCGAGACAGTTTTAATGTTGTTTTCTCTCTCTTTCTCTCTCTCACTCTCTGTGACATCATTTCTCTTTTAAAGTTATAGACACTGCTGTCTACTTTGACGTGTAGAAGCAGAGTTGAATTGAAGTTGTGAGCTCCGGTGGCGGCAGTGTTTATACAAGGTAAGCACAGAGGTCTAGATATACAATGCCTCCCTTGCAATGCATTACAAATAAGTCGACGTATTTACAATCCTGTTGTGCCACTTTGTGTCAGTAAAGCAGTAGGCACTTCCATATAGACACCACTTGAACGCGGGACTATAACAGAAGTGAAATGTACTAGGCACACTGCACAGGTAAAATCGTAGTGTTACCTCCACTTGTAATGCTTCACCTTATTTAGTCACATAACTTTAAACTCTTTTTTTCTTTTTTGTTTTGTAGATTACCTACCCACCATCTTTTGGAGTCAACATCACAATTTGTTTATAATACTGTTTTATTAAAGTTATTTTTCTAATTGTTTATTATATTATCTTTAAGTTACGTTTTCAGTTATTGTTGTTTTAATAAAAGTTAATTAAAAAACTATATACTTGTTTTTTTTGGGGGGGGACGGTCCACAATAAAAATAATATTTATAATTTGAAGTACTATAGTAAGATGTTTGACAGTAGGGTTGAAAAGTACTGGCTGTACAATACGTTATATTTTCTCTGGATGGACTACAACATAAAAAAGAAATCAAAGTAAAACAAAACAATGTGTACCACATTTACAAACCTCTTGCGACATTTTCACTTGCAAACCTAACCCCCTACAAAATTAACTGTGTGGGCCTCAATGACGCCCCTCAAACCACGAAAATGACCACACCCTGGAAATTTCTATATTGTGTGAGGGAGGCTGCGTGGCCCACCGCAAGATGCCCTGGAGTCTGCCACACCCAGACCCGGTTCCTGCAGTGTCCTGGGGGGAAACAGCCATTACAAAGCGGTCATAACCACGTGTGACCATCACCACAAATTCATTAGCACACATATGGCTTTACCACGCATGCTTTTACAACTACTATACATTTACCACGCATGATAAAGGCATAAGTACGGTAATGGCTTTGTGGTGACGGTCACGCGTTGTAATGGCTGTGCCTTACGTGCTTCAAATTAGCTTTTAGGTATGCGTGTGACCAAGTCTGATAAGATGGGAGGCCAACGACAAACACCGTGGTGTCTGTGGCAGGAAATCTCATGGATCACAGAGAAGATAGGCGGGGGGGGGGTAAAATGAAAGTAGCAGGTATAATAAAAATAACGGAGGAAAACTACTAAAATGGCGGAGGACGGAGTATATATTTAACGTTTGGCGTCTCTGCAATACGTTTCAAATAAATATAGATAGAATATGATTATTAGAATATTACAAAAGTATAGCAGCGGATGAGGCACACGACCCAGCAGAAGAAAGCAGAAAATGTAATACCTGAAATGAGGAGAGGTTTGCTTGGCGAACTTGAAGAAAAACAAAGAAGCGTGGGCTTGGAAACGAGGCTGCGCATGCATAGAGAGTACAACTGGTGCAGAAAAAAACCCGGAAAGTTTTACATACTATCATAGAAATATAGCTCTTTCTTTGACCAGTAAAGTTAGTTCTGAAAATAACAGTTTTTTATGAGCCCCAAAGCCCCCACGGTCCCAGCCGCCTCCCCGCATCCTTCGGGAGTAGGCATTGCTTTTCGTCACCCCGGGCACTGCAGAAGGAGGCACTGTAGGTACCCCGGGACACTGCAGAAGCTGGCCCTGAAAGGTGGTGGTCCCCAGGGCCATCAAAGGCTCCAGGAAGGGGACCGAGCGGCCCCCCTCCCAACATTAAAAAGCCCCGAGGGGTGGTAGTCCCCGGGGCTGGTCGGGCCGTCCCCCCTATTTTCTATATTAGAGCCCCGGGGACCGGTCCCCGGGGTGTGTGTGGGGTGCTTGAAACCCCTCTACACAGTTTTTTTAAATGAAAAGAGGCCCCTGGGACTTGTGGTCCCAGGGGCTCCGAGGGGGCCATGAGTCCCCCCGCATAAATATTGTTAAAGCCCCAGGGGATGGCGATCCCCAGGGCAGAGGGACCCCTCTGGGCCCCCCATTATGAAAAACAAATTGCACTCCCTATATTTGCCCCCCCGGGGGCTAATTACCAATAAAGCAATCTTTTTTATCCCCAAACGCGTACCATACGAGTACCACGCGATTTAAAAAATAAAATTGGGGGGCCTAAAGATCCATGCAGGACCCCCTGAGCAGGCCTAGAGGGTCAGGATGTTTCTACCCTGCCTCCTTTGCTTATTTTCCAACTTTGTTTTACTGTTTTCTTGTGACAATATCGCATGAGCACCACAGGGATGTGGAGGCACCTGAGGTCAATGCATTCACAAAGGCTTGCACGGGCAGTGTTGGCTCATGCTGTGGCACTAGACTACTCTACAGGGGCTCCAACATATTTTGCTCCAGGAGATACTGTGCCTGAGCAGGTTTTAAGTGCACAAGCGGGCATTAACCCTATGTTTTTTTTAATAAAGCGCTATTTTGCAGCTTGGGTAAGGAGGTAATTTTTTTAAATCAGAAACAAACAGGTCTACCAAGAGAAGCTTGTCCAAGAGCACAAGTATCCCCCTAGGCAGTATGTTTTGTTTTTTTAACAGTTTTTGTAAGTTTTTCTCCTTTTTTGTTTTTATGGAGATCCTGTTGGTGTTTGTTCAACACTTTAAGTTGTATTATTTTGTCATACCCTTTAAAAAAAAAACAATACCACAACATTAAGAAAATGTTTGAAAATACAAAAAATGTATAGATGTTGAAAACAAAAAAAGTCTCTTTTCAGAGCTACCCTATAGTTTCATGATTTTGTTTGTACTATGTTTCCTTTTTTTCTTTCTCCAAAGCTCTCTCGAGGCTCTTGAGAGAGCCAGGAAGGCAATCTCTCACGTACAGTCTGAGGGCGCTTTGTTTACTGGTTTGCTCTCTGGAGACTCTAGCAAGACCATACTTTTTATAATGGACTTTGCATTTAATATAGGGATGTATGACATCACAACGCATGCTTTCACAACGCATGCCTTTACAACGCATGTTTTCACAACGCATGCCTTTACAATGCATAGTGCTTTGGGGCACTGGATAGTGAATTGTTTAATTTACTATTCCAACTCCAGTCCCCGTGGATAGTAAGGAAGGTGTTGGATAGTAAATTAAACCTATTCCCTATCCTAGAGCGCCCCCCAGCGCAATGCGTTGTAATGGTTTGCGTTGTAAAAGTTGCGTCGTAATGGCACTGCGTAGTAAAAGTTGTGTTGTAAAGGTTGTCTCCCTAAATATAGCCTATTGTAGTATGTATAATTTATATAGACCAGAATAGTAGTAGTGTGTTTAGTTTAATTAAATGCAATCCATTATATAATTGTGGGGAAAAAGAAATCACTTAGATATGTGAAAAAATCCCCCATGTTTTATATGCATTAGGCAAGGATTGGTACAATTGGTACAATGATATTCATTTATTTACTTTAAGTCCATTTATTAAGTTCAATTAGTGCTTTTCTGACAATCCTGAGAGAGTATCACATGATTGTAAGCATGTATTTAGAGGTAGAATTTACACACCGTATTACAGTAATGATGCCTTATAATCCCCATTAGTAGGGTGTAAGGAGAAAGTAGACTCTGAAATGATACCTTTTCACACTATAATACTTGTGCAAAGTAGGGTGGGAGGTACACTGTGATTTCACTGACACCTCTCCAGAACTGAACAAGTATGGATAGTAGACTATGGGGAAAGACTGGCCTCTCCAGTGAGACCTTGCATGAAGGTAACTAGTCTGTACAGTAGGGTGTGAAGAGACACTGCCTCTCCACTCACACCTTTCCCCAGGCTCAGCAGTATGCATAGAAGGGCAGGGAAGGTACACATCTCACATGTAACACCTTAGTATTCCATAGTAAGTACACATAATTGCCTATCCACTGAGACCTCTCCCCAGGAAAAACAACTATATTTATTATGGTGTGGGAATAAATTTCACTGTACAGTCACAGCTCTCCCCAGAATTACAACCATATACAGTAGTGTGTGAGGAAACAATCTCCTCTCCACTAGCACCTATCTCCGGAACAACATGGATGTGCAGTATGGTGTTGGCAAGGAGTGGACTCTCTGCTGGCACCTCTCCCTTGACCAACAGGGATACGCAGTGGTGTCTGAGAAGGGAGCAACCTGACCGCTAACACATCTTACCAGGGTGAGAGGTTTCTGTAGTAGGGTATGAGAAACATGCATCTCCCTACTCACACCTCTGCCAATGCTGACAGGTACACATAGTAGATTGTGGGGAGGAAGTGTCCTGTGTGCTGACAGATGCATGATAAGTGTCTTCCTACTATAGTGTGGGGGAGACTTGCCCCTCTCCTGTAACCTTTGGCTAGGGATGATGGGTGTGCTAAGATCTGTGTCTTGGTTGATTTGTGGGAATAGTTGAATGTAGGGAAACACTCACCTCTACCTCAGACCTTTCCCAATGGGGACAATGAGGCATCGTAGGGTGTGCACCGGGACAGACTTCTCAGCTGAAACTTCTCTCCAGAGTCACATGCAAATATAGTGACATGTGCAAAAGAAATGCCATCCCCACAATCAAAATCTCCACCAGCTGATAGCAGTGCGTAGTAGAATATGAGGATGCACTGGCCTCTATGCTAAAGCTTCTCTCTTGTATGAGAGATTTGTATACTATAGTAAGCACAAGGACTGATATCGCTAGTGAGACCTCACTATTGCATAAGAAGCCACCATACTTTGGCATTCAAATAATATTTCCTTCTCCATTAACAATTCTCTGTAGTATAAAAGATATGCCTAGTACTGTATAGATATATCTATGTAGAGCAGCACTTCTGTACTCCCTGAAGATGAAATTGTCAGTTTTAGTCAACATTATAATACTATAATATTATTCAAATCTATAACAACTATTAAGCAAACAAATCAGTAGCAACTTTAAACTTTTTATGACAAAATTAATTTAGGAACATTACAAAACTACAACAATAATTACATTAACAAACTATATCAACAATGATAAAACAAACAGAACAAGCAACTTTACTTATTTATAATGTTTTAATCCAATTTATGATAAACAGCCTGGTGTGGCTGCACCTCCACAGCCACCTCAGCCTGGCAAAAAGTCTTTGGTATGGCAGTTATTTTATTTTGAGGCCAGCTAGAAAAAATGTTTCAGCAAAGTTTCCCATGCGTACATTTTTTTAAAAGTCGTTCACAAGTGCTAGCGTGGGCAGGGTTAGCTCGTGCTGCTGAACTACAGAGCTCTTCATATGCTTCCACATCTTTTCACCCTACATACACTGTGTCTGCTCAGTTACTCACTGCTGAACAACACAACAATACAGCTTGCTTTAATAAAGCTAATTGTTGCTGCTTATGTATCCAGATAATTATTTCCTCAGACACAAGTAGACCTACACAGCGGAAGCATGTGCAAGATCTCAAATAACCTCCATGCAATACAAACAGTATCACTTGTCTTATTAATAGTTCTTTTCCTCACTTTCCACCCAGTAATAATTTCCTGTTTTTTCAAAAGTGAACAAGACTTTTTTTTTCTTCTACATATATTTTCACACATGGTAGTTTTCTTGTTTACAACTTCTTGTTTTCCATTTTTCTTCCTTCAAAAAGAGAAACTAGCCCAAAAAAATTAAAGTTACATACTAGTCAATTTATTCTTCACTAAATTCTTTAAAGTTAGCTATATCTTTGACCCACAATCACATATGTATATCTAGTGTACCACTTACTTGTTATTCCTTTCTTGAGAAAAATGCCACACCCTCACCAGCGTGTTATAACATGCCATCAAACCTGATTTCTTAAAAGTTTATAAAGTAATACATTCCTCTGGAGACACATTTTCTAACACTGAACATGATGTTTCACTCTAGAAATAGCAATATCACCACTCATAGGGCTGAAGTATTTGTACATTGAGGTTCATAAAAACATTAGGGTCTGTATTAAGACATTCCACATACGTTGTTTTATAATTAGAGAAACACTGCATCCTTTACAAGTACATACAGTTGGAACATTTCATTTTTCAACACAATCTGCAAACCATGCTAACATCTCTCTACATTATAATGTGTACCTCTCAAAAGCCTTATCCCTCTGTAAACATGCTGTAGAATGAGTTTACCAACATTACTACACTTACTACACTCACAACAATGTTTATAGAATATATTATTTAATAACTGAACTTGAAGTTCTTTCTTGAATACAGATGAAGATACCAGACTCTTTCAGCTTCACATAAATTCACCTCTACTGAGCACAACTAAAACAGACTTCCTTCTCCTCCAAAGCACCAAGGATAAAACTGAGCTATTTCTGGTTGTCTACCCAATCACATCACAGCATTTCTTCAACCTTGTAATATGATGGGTAACTACTAGTTGAGCCCTCTCCTCTTTTTTTTTCTTCTACCCAGAAGATTTCATGAGATTCTCACAGGATTGTGTTAGGTTTGAAATTCCCTTTTTATAATATGTATTTATATCTATTATATAAGTTAGCATGAGATGGCTAAATAGACACCATTTGTATTAGCATTATGAAACCCAATGAGTTATCCTTATGGCATGCAAGCTTGGTTGGCTTGAGTGCCTCCATGTTGTACACTAGGCCTCATTTGTTTTTCGCTTGCTTCAGCAGAACAGTAAAACTGTATATTGTTAATATTCTTTTTCTGCTCCCCAAGGTTGAAGTCGGATTTGCTAATGAATAGATGTTCTTTTTGTACATTTCTTTCTGTATGTGTAGTTCTGCTCCCACGTTAGGAGACATTGAAGCCCAACACATTGGCTTTGGAGCACTGATAATACACCCATCTGGCAGGCATTAGCTCATCTCTCTGTACCCTCTTTGTTCATGCCCAGCTCAGGCCGGTATTTTTCCATAGTATGCGTGGCTGAGGTCTCGAGAAAGCTTTATCATGTGTAGCGCGCTTTGGGAAACCAGTCCCCTCAGCTTCTATCTTAGTGTGCAGGTCTGACCAGGGCTCTCTTTGCAGAGAACTACTGATAAAGTAAGTTTGCATTCTCTACTGACTGACCAACTCTTCATCTGAGAAAGCATAGCTGGCGGTTGTGGAAATAACCCGTGGGGCCCTTAGAGGGCCATATCCTTCAATTGGCGCCCGAACAGGGACCCAGTGAAAAAGGCCCCCTCACCCGTAATCGGGTTGCAGGGGCTGAGTGGTGTCTGGTCGGTCGGGCAGATCGGGGACTCTCACATACAAGACTGAGCTTTGTTCTCGCAGCTGCCCCTCTTCCCGATTGGACAGATCCTCGGCTAGTGGCCCTTGGCTGGGGTCCTGAAGGCAAAACCCTGAAGCTGACTGGTTGGTCCGGAGAGTTGGCAGTGGATAATAGCTTGCTTGACCTGTGTGCACCAGGTGAGTGATTTGATTCTTGGAAAAAGGCGCATCGCTTGCATGACACAAGACTGTGGGCCGTGCCTGGTACAGTCTGCGGACTGTCTTCTCTTGGACTTGGTGGGTCTGCAGACCCTTGAGGGACACAGAATGCTGTGAGCAGTCTCCCAGGCCAACTGGTAATTGGTTTATTTGTGAAAAGGTCCAGGACTGTTCACAGGCAATCTGCCAGGCCAATTGGTAATTGGCTTCATTTTTTAAAAGGTCTGGGGCTGAAGGCCTAACCTCTTGTGTTGGTACAGTCTTTGAGCTGTCTTGGGTGCAGTTTGTGGACTGCCTTGCTTGGACGAAACCGGCCTGCGGGAAGTGGCTTGATACAGTCTACGAACTGTCTTGGAAGACACTAGCTGACGAGCTGTGTCTTAGCACGGTCTTTTGGGCAGTCTTGGTTTGTACTTGGTGGGTTTGCGGACCCTTGGAAAAGTCACAGATTGTTTGTGAACAATTTGCCAGACCAATTGGTAAATTGGCACATGTTTTAAAAGGTGTTGGGTTAAAACCTGTCTTCTTGAACTTGGTGCAGCCTTCGGGTTGGTCCTATTATGTTTAGCACATTGTGGTATACATTTATACAAGGGACAATGCTGATCTGCAATGGCCACATGCTGGTTCTTTTGATGAAAAAAAAAAACAAATTGTTTACTAGAAAAAGTAGGCAATCAATGTTTGATTCTTTAAGAGTGTGGCAGAAAGAAGTAAAGCAGCGGTGCATGAGAGCATAGAAAGACGCCAGTAAAAGACAGACACAGACCATAATACAGAAAGCTGTGGCCTATGAAAGGGAAAAGATAGAGAAATGTATAGAATGTGCAGACAGAAAGTTTCACTTGCAGACTGATAAATGTTATGTTTCGAGGGAAGAAGGTGAAGATTTCATTGAAGAGCTCTTGGACTCTCGTCCCCTGCCTCCTTATGCCCCTGAACGGATATACCCGACAGTCCGGACATCTCCGTCCCCGGTTCCTAGTACTGCCCACCCAGATACATCTACAACTAGTTCTACTGCCTCTGCCCTGTTCCCTCTTACCCCCTTCCCTACACACCAGTAACTGGAGTGGGTGCTGCTAGCCTTCCCACCCTGTCTGTCCATTCTGCTTCGGCTACCACAGCTCGTCCCACCCCTACTGTGCTGTCCCCTTACACAATGATTCCTGTCTCCGCATCCACTCTTTCCCCTCCAGGTGTGTCACCTCAAACACTACAGAATATTGACACACCTGTGGTTAATTCGTTCCAGATTGCTAGGTAACACAGTAATCCCATTTGAATTGATCAGCTAGTAATATTAATCTACCTTTTTTAACTTTTAAAATCATTTGTTTTGGTTGTAGTACTTAGGGACGGACTGCTTTTTATGTATTTTTGTATGTATGTATGTCTGTACTTTTATGATGAATATTTGTCGAATAAAGTATTACAACAACGACACACCTGTGCGAGGGATGTTTGAAGGAAATTGGGCTGCAGCGCGAGATCGTATGGAGAAAGTGTTGGTGTGTTCTGTAGTGGGCAATGAGGAAAAGATGATGGTGGCGAATCAGGCAGCCCAGTGGGCTCACAATGCGATGTATACTGTGGAAGATGTGTGGAGTGTGATGAAAGATTATGAACCATTTAATACAGCAGCTTGCTCTTAAGCATACATCAGCTACATTAAAAGGGTGTTGGACTGCAGATTATATACGATATACGAGACAGGGTCTATGCTATGTGCTATTACAATATGTTGATGACCTTCTTGTGGCCTTTGATTCTGAGGATAGCTGCAGGGAAGCCACACTTAAATAACTCTTACATTTGACACACCATGGCCACAAGGTGTCACTTTCAAAATTTCAATATTGTTGACAGGAGGTCACCTACTTAGGTCATCTACTGTCGAAGGAGGGACGCAGACTAACCCCAGAGCGCATAGCTGCTATCACTAATATGCCTGTTACCAAGACCCAACACGAGGTACGCGCGTTCATTGGGATAACATTGTATTGTTGGCATTGGATCCCCAACTACTACTTACTAACAAAACCCCTTCTTTACCTGACCAACAAAGAAGTGTATCAATCCTTGCCTTGGACACCTGCATGCCAGCAAGCATTCGAACAGCTAAAGGTTGCGCTTTGCTCTGCTCCTGGGCTTGGTACTCCTGATTACCAGAAGCCTTTTGTGCTCTATGTACATGAGGCGGATTGTTGAGTGCTTTCTGTTTTAACATAGGGTTTCAGTGATAAGCAGAGACTGTGTGCTTATTTCTCTGCTATGCTTGATAACGTCGCCAGAGCGCTCCCGAGCTGCCTGAGTGCTGCCGCTGTTGTGGCAGTTTCTATCAGACAATCGACAGGACTAGTCCTTGATACTGATCTCACAGTAGAGGTACCCCATTTTTTTTAAAAATATCTTTATTGCATTTTATTTTTTCCATTACATACATTACAAGAAACAATACATGTCATAGTTGTAGTATTATTTGCGTCGTCAATGTGAGAGTGCTCATACATTTATATAGCGCCTTGGGCACCTACAGCCCGCACACTCTGTTATTTCCAGTTAGGGGTCAGAATGTATCTAGTAAGTGCGCCTCTCCATAGAAGTGTTTGATAATGCAGTAATGCATCTATACATACAGAAATATTCTGTTTATAAGTGGCAAATTGTTAATTCACAGTATGGAGCACTTCCTGGGTAAACAAAATCAATTTACACGTAAATGCTGTATCTGCTCATTAGATATCTGTCTTTATAGCAAAACAACCACGTCTAATGAAAAAGAATATTAAATCAAAACAAAGAGATATCAAAGAACTGAAGGAATATGTAACTAGCGTGCAATGCGCCATCTGGGCATGGTGACAGCTAGGCTGATGTGCAAGCAATGAATATGGTCCACTACTCTTGTGTTCTTTGCAGCTTACATATATGCTAGGGTGTCATGTGGCAAGAGCCATATCTGTGTGACGTCTTGTGAGGAATGCGAGGTCTGCGCCAGGCGCAGCGGCTGTGGTCAGGGTGACACTTGGATACAGCGCATCACCTACCTCTATGCAGCCTGCAGGATGTTTGGTCACACCTACCGCGCAGGAGGCGCCCGTAAGGCGGCATTAGTACGTATAAGAGTTTTGAGCATGCCATCCCAGGACTGAGCAATTTGATATTTTTGCAGCCGTGCCGTTTCTTCTCTAAGTAGAGTGGTGCCCAGACTTCTAGGGACTTCCCCCAGTGTATTACTTGCGGTGGATCCTTGTGTTTCCATCGCTTAGTTATAAGTCGCTTTGCTGTTATTAGGCCCAGGTTGCAAAATCTGGAACTTACTTTATTGGCCTTAGTTCTGTTAGATAACCCCAGAATACAGACCTCCCACGTGATAGGCACCTCAGTGTTAGTGCATGTAGCAAGGGTGTCTGTGATCACGCGCCAGTAGGGTAAAAGCAGGGGACAGGACCATAACATATGTAATAGGTCAGCGCCTAGGGAATGGCAACTCAGGCATTCGGAGGTGTTGATGTTAAAATATATATTCATTTTATCTGGTGATATGTCCGCTCTGTGTAGTATGTAAGTTTGTATGAGTTTGAATCGCGAGTTACGTGGTATGTGTGTGGCACTGGCTAAAACACGTTCCCATGCTTTATCAGTCCAGGGACGGCCTCTGTCTTCAGTCCATTGCGTGCGAAGTCTCTGCAGTGGGTTTTAGTACATGGACGAGCAGTGCTTGAACTAACTAGTGTATCACATGAGATCCCTCCCCCATTACATGCAGGTTTTGCAATAATTGATGTGCCAGTGGCTCATGAGTTATGTCTCCCCATGCTAGCATAAGTGTCCGTATGATGGCTGCGTGCAAAAGGAATTGGCCTACCGGTAGTCTGTTATCCGCTGCTAATGTTGCAAAAGGTAACAAGGTGCCATCTGTGTATAAGTCTCCTAACGTGTCCACTCCCGCTGCAGTCCAGGTCATCATCATCGTGTCTGTTATAGAGTCTCTACCACTGAGTGTACCGACGAGAGGCAAAGACGGAGCATATGGGATTGTGTCTTTTGTGAGGTGAAGGCTTCTCATATAACTTCTATGCTCTAACTCAACATATAACTGTGTCGGGAGGGGAACTTTGCCCAGCGGATGAAACAGTCCGTACATATGAGTCTGCGTCCAGACCGTTGTCTCGGTCGCCGTGTCCGCCAAATTTTTGCCACATAGCCATTTTGCGACCCATTGGAACTGCGCAGCTAAATAGTATATTTCCAGATGAGGGCCTGCTAAGCCTCCACTCTCCAGGGGTGCATATAATTTCGGTAATGCTATCCTTGGTCGCCCTGCATTCCAAACTAGGCCTCAGATTAACCTCTCTAATTCCCTATACAGCCTCATTGGAACATATACCGGAAGGTTTGCAAAGTAATATATTAGCCTGGGTAATACTATCATGTTATGTTATGTTATTTTTATTTATACAGCGCACAGCTGCCCCAGCGAAGGGGCGTCCTGGCGCTTTGACAAGGCAAACACAACACAACACCGAAAGAAGGAAAAAAAAAAGAGGACACCGGAAACAGCCTAAAAACTAAGCAAACAAGAAGGTTTTGATGGCGCGCCTAAACTGAAGAAGGTCATCAATAGCCCGGATCTCAGAAGGAAGAGAGTTCCACCACTTCGCCGCTAACACTCGAAAGGAGCGGCCGCCAGTTCTACTCAACCTGAAACGCGGAACCACCGCCAGATTCTGACCCAAGGATCTAAGGGTTCGCGGGGGTACATACGGTGTCAAAAGATTCTCCAAGATTTGGGGAGACGTACCTTTGAGGAATTTAAACGCAAGGCAAAGAACCTTGAATTTGATCCTCTGATTTACGGGGAGCCAGTGGAGAGAGTGCAGCGTTTTTGAGACCGAGCACCGCCTAGGCAGACCTATCACCACTCTGGCTGCAGCATTTTGCACTCGCTGCAGCCGGGTAAGTTCTGACTGGTTAATCCCAGCCAAGAGCGAGCTGGCATAGTCCAGCCGGGACAGCACTGATGCCTGAACCACCAGCTGTCTGGTGGGGGCATCAAAAAATTTAAGGATAGGCCTAAGTCCTCTAATAATACCATAACAGGAGGCCGCCACCTTCTTGGTGTGGCAGGTAAAACTGAGTGTCGGGTCAAGCCAGACCCCAAGATTTTTTATCGCCGATACTGGAGAGGTGGTCACACCCAGTTCAGAAGGCCACCACTTGTCACCCCACAGCCCCACTTGCTTGCCGACCACCATGACCTCTGTCTTCTTGGTATTCAACTGGAGACAGTTGGAGTTCATCCAATTGGCCACTGCCCGTAAACCGTCTCGGAACCTGGGAGCCTCCATATCAGAGTCCCCACTCAACGTGACCGCCAGCTGCGTGTAATCTGCATATGAGACCATCGTCAGGCCCCATTGCTTGACGACCGCAGCCAGCGGTCTCACGTAAAGATTAAATAGAGTGGGACTCAACGATGAACCCTGTGGGACACCCAGGGCCAACGGGTAGGATTTGGACTTGCCGGGTGGAATCGCAACCTGGAAAGACCTTTCCCTGAGAAAAGATCGAAACCAGCATAGGGCAGAGCCCTTGACACCTACTTCCTCGAGTCGCTGGAGCAAAATCCTGTGCGAGACCGTGTCGAACGCGGCACTTAGATCTAATAGCAATAGTGCCGCTGTCCGACCCGCATCAAGCACAGAACGCAGGTGTTCGACCATAGAGAGTAGGGCCGTCTCTGTGCTGTGGCCCGCACGGAACCCATTCTGGGTAGGGTCAAGAATGTTGGCCCTGGTAAGATGGTCTGCCAGAATGCCGTTCACATGGGCCTCAGCAACTTTTGTGGCCCAAGGAAACAAGGAAATAGGGCGATAGTTCTCAGGTTTGAGGGGGTCAAGGGTAGCCTTCTTCAAAATAGGTGTAACTACAGCCTGCTTCCACCTAATAGGCACTACACCTGAAGAAAGTGACAGATTGATCAAAGACAACACCGGAGTACGGCATAGAGGCAGCATGTTCCTAAGCTGAGTCAGTTTGAGCAGATCTGCAGGAGAGCCCGACTTAATTTTTAGACTCAAGGAATCAAAGGCCTCCTTGGTCAAGGAAGGCAGAATGACAAGACACTGATTTGTGAAATAGGACAGCACCCTTCAAAAGTTAAGCACTGTTGCAAGACAATTGTCAAAAGAGAACATACATATGAGCAGAGTATTGTTTTCCCAAGCATACACAGAGTACACACAATCTTGTAACTTTGTTTTTCTTTCTTTTATTCAGATATCGTTCTTTATTTTCTTTTTTTTGATAGTTGCAAATAGCCAATAGCCGACGCGTTTCGTCCGTTACCGGACTTCTTCAGGGCTATACAAAAACACATACAAGAAAACATATATAACAAAAATTAGTGAACATAAAATTTTGTCTATACAGAGACACCCTAAACCAAAGAGAGAAAAAATAACAGAACCAGAATAGATCAAGGGGTCCGGTGGTTGATTTAAAACCACATTTACAAATATGGGAAAACATTTACATACCATAAAAAGAAGAATAGTCACGAAAAATAACAGAGTAGAATCTCATAACCAAAATACAGTTTTGTACAGCAATTAAGACATATTATTTACTTCTCACAGTGTATGACATAGAGTAACCTATCTGTTTGGAAACTAATATCAGCAATGTCAGTTGTTAATATAGACCAAAAATTAAACTGACATATTAAAACATTCACAGCATTACTGTAAAAGAGAAGAGAAGTACAACTTCTTCAAAGTACCTTAAAAAAGTCTTTCTGATTTCTTATTTCCTTTTTTCTTTTTTTCTCTTTTCACATTAGTACCGGTCAGGTTTTCAAAGAAATGTATCTCATTAATCTATTAATGAAATTGTTACAACATATATCAGAGGTATTACCCTCATAACATGATGCGTGATGAGGATTGAGAGAGAAAGTAATAAAAAATACAGCAATTATGTTTTGCTATATACTATATACTATGTTTATAAAACAAAAATATATATATCCTCCCTAGTGGAGACCTCTAAAGACAAATGATCTCTGTACTCACTGGAAGTTCATAAACAGGATTACAAATCCTAGTAGCAGTCAGTGTAGACAAGGTACAAGAGCAGGTCCACAGTCAGTTCTAAGGAAAGATATTCAAAAGGTATATATGTCGGGACGCGTTTCGTGCGTTACCGGACTTCTTCAGGGCTTAAAAAAGTCTTTCTGATTTCTTATTTCCTTTTTTCTTTTTTTCTCTTTTCACATTAGTACCGGTCAGGTTTTCAAAGAAATTTCTCTCATTAATTGGAAGTTCATAAACAGGATTACAAATCCTAGTAGCAGTCAGTGTGACAAGACACTCACTATCTCCCAAAATACATCTGGCCCGCTCTGGATTTAAAGAGCCCGTCGGGAAGGTTTGATAGATGGCTTGCACCTTCTCGAGAAAAAAAGAGGCCAGACCCTCACAATGGGAGTCCGAGCATATTTCTGCTGCCGTTGTCCTCTTAGCCATAAGGTCCTTTAACACCTCTTGAGCATAGTAGGCTGCTCGAGTTCTGCATACCGCCCTGTGGTAGATTTTAGTTTTAACAAAGTAGCAAGCCTTTAGCTCAGGATCAAACGATTTTCTCCACAGCCTTTCAGCCTGTCTGCAGGCTCTTTTAAGAGACGCTAAGGTACTGTCGTACCATGGACTAGGCTCTTTTGACCGCTGCTTAGACCATACCAGAGGGATCATCTTGGCTAAGGTGATGCAGCCCATCACGTTGATTGGCAGTGTCTTCAAGAATGTATCTGAACGTGGTCGGATACCAGTCAAGCTCAATCCCATTGAACATGATATCTGTCACAGCCACATCCTCGCGAAAAGAATAGGCCCCCAACTTAGCCCAGTTTACCTTGAGGCCCGATACCGCCTTGAAGCTACGGAACAGTACTGGTATCGTCGGCGGTATTGCATGTAGGTCCTTTATGTACAATAACAAGTCATCCGCATATAGGGACACTGCATGAAGTCTGTCCCCCAATCCACGCCACCCTCTCGGAGGAGAGCTGCCAGTGGCTCCATAGCTAAAGAAAAGAGCAACAGGGATAGAGGGCATCCCTGCCTGGTTCCTCTCCGTACCCTGATAGTGTCAGACAAGAACTTGCCCGTGCGAGCGTGCACTGTGGGGCGTTGATACAGCAGTTGCACCAGTTGCAAATATCCATCCCCCAGCTCATATTTACGCAATACCGCTGCAAGATAGGGCCACTCCAATGAGTCGAAGGCCTTTTCCAGGTCCAGTACCTGACAGCCAGAGCGGGGCCAGATCTCTACTGCAAATTCCTGGATTCTAAATAACCTGCAAATGTTTAGGGAGGTACTTCTGGTGGGAACAAAGCCATTTTGATCAGCATGTACTAGAGTCGGCACAAATGGGGATATACGTTTGGCCAGTGGCCGATAAGAGCCCAGGAGATCGGGATTTCTGCCCGGCTTCAAAAGAGAAACTAACATAGCCTCATTCTGTGTTGGCATGAGTGTTGAATATTCTAGAGCCGCCTCATATATCTGCAACAGTTCCGGCACCAGTATATCCGAGTATGCCTTTTAAAATTCAGCTGGCTGCTGTCGGGCCCGGCGTTTTATTATTCAAAAGAGAATAAATACTATCTCTCAGCTCCTCCGACAGCAGGGGAGCACCCAATTCCTCCTGTTGGTGTTCTGTCAGTTGTGGCAATATTAGGGTAGAAAGGAAGTCCTGTACATCAGCTTCCGTAGCTGTTAAATAAGATCTGTATATCGTGGAATAGTGCTCTGCAAAAGCGCGGTGTATATCACTTTGGGTATAGACCATGACTCCTTGCGTATTTTGTATTGCCGTCACGGATACAGTAGCTATGTCCTGTCGTTTCAGCCACGACAGTAGCCTACCAGGTTGTGGGTGCCAGTGGTGGGTGCACGCAGAGTGTGCTGCATGGTGAAGATTGTGGAGACGGTCAAGCAATCTAGCGTGCTCTCCTCTAACACGTTCCAAAGGTCCAGTATCCCCCCATCTCGTTTCCCCCTCTTCAGAGCGCATCAGTTTCAAGGCGTGTAAGGTCTGCCTCCAACTGTCTCCGCATGCCCACCTGTGCACCGAGACAATCGCCCCTGATCACCACCTTGAATGCATACCATTCTACATGAACTGATGTAGCTGTGCCGGTATTATCCTCAAAGTATTGGGTGATGTTGGAGGCTAGTAGTGCACGAAAGGGTGAGTTTAGCAGTAAATCAGGTTGGAGCCGTCAAGTCGGAATTGGTGGTCAAGGGTGTTCCCACAGCATCTCTAATACATGTGGGTCATGGTCAGAGTGCGTCCTGCCTAGATAGTAGGCTGACGATACATGGGGGAGAAGTACCTCCGAAAGCATATAACGGTCTAACCACACATGCAAGTTATGAGCCCCTGAGTAATATGAATATACCTTTTCATGGGGATAACGGTGCCTCCAGGCATCTCTCAAGTACTATTGTGTCGCCCAGTTAGTCAAGGCCTTCATGGCGCGGTATGTACTGGTGCCCGGAAGGAGTGGAAAGGATCTGTCTAGTGAGACATCAAGTACGCTATTATAGTCGCCTCCCAATAGCATGGGAACATCGTGCCACAGTGCAAGGATGTGTAATATCCTGTCAAGGAAAGCAGTTTGTTATGTATTAGGAGCGTATAGTGATGCAAGTACTATATGTCGGCCGTCTAGCATGCCCCTAACTATGACATACCTCCCCTCTGCATCTACCTGCAATTGTGTAATTGTAAGCGGAACACCTGACCTCACCCATATTAGTGCACCTCTCGCAAAGGCTGAGTACCCTGTAGCATAAAGTTGGCCACGCCAGCGGCGGTGTAAGTGTTTAACTCTGTTTTGGACCGGTGGGTCTCCTGCAGTAAGGCTATTTGTATGTGATGTTGTTTGAGCTCTGAATATATCTGGTATCTACGTGATGGTGTGTGCATGCCCCTCACATTCCAGGTACCAATTTTAAACGAAGATATACGTCCAACAACCCTTCAACTGAACCTGTGTCCGTAGAGGCCAAACTGATGTATCTATTGAATGTGGCCTAGTGTCACCCCTCTTGCCCAGCACGTTGACTTGTGGCACATTCCAGTGTATGAGCCCACACATAATGGTTGATATCCCATACCAAAACAAAAACAAAAACATAATCATATGCAATACCAAAAGGGCGAAAATGCAACCAGCAATCGTCCAAACTCAGATATGGAGACAACAGTCAAAACAATCCGGAGGGGTGCACTGCGAACTGCTTTTCATTAGCTAACAATCCGTGTATCTAGTAGCTCAGAGGCTCCCCATTATCAGGCAAAATACAGTATAAGTGAGGCTGGCTGCGTATAATAACTCAGATGCATTTATCAAATGAGTGGTGTACATTGATATCCTCACAATAGCAACAACTCACACAGCAGACGTCCACCATCCCACATGCAGCATGATACCAATCCCAGCTGTGAGTGAATAAACTGTAGTCATAGCAACGTCCACCATAGATGCCCATTTTTACAATGACGGCACACCCCCGCATACACACCCCAATACCTCAATTCGTAGTCCATGCAAAGATAGGAGCCTGTGGTGTTCATGCTATTAAGTCCGCCGTCTGTGGGGTGACATCTGGCTGTTCAGTCGAGTCCTGTGAGTTCTGTAGGCCATATATCCATTCGTCATCACTGGACAGATCTCGCTGGCTTGAGTTAGACGCATCCTCAGTCACCAACGAACCGCTGATTTCTGCTATCGCCTGCAGGACGTCCCGCTGCCCACTGAGGATCAATTCTGAGTGTGGGCCTATAGGTGGCGAAGGCGGTGTCCTTACTCCCGTGAATCTACATTCCCTCCACTGGCGGCAAAAGGGGCTTTTCAGCCTTGGCAGCTTTGCGGCACAATCTCAAGGTTCCGCGTTAGTGAAGGTTTCCAACCAGTCCTCTGCCTCCTCTGATGTGTTGAAAAAGTGTGTCTTATCACTGACAACCACTCGCAGTTGCGCCGGAAACAGCAAAGAATATTTCAGGTCGTTTTGCCGAAGACGCTTCTTCACCTCCATGAACGAAAACCTCTGGCGTTGTACCTGGATAGTATAGTCCGGAAAAAACATGATTTTGTGATTGTCAATTTAAGCATCCTGGAGTTTCCTGGTTTCCTGCAGTATTGAATCTCGATCCCGGTAGTTGAGGATCCGAAGGAGCATGGGCCGTGGGTTTGATCCCGAAGGGGGGACCTCATCGGAATCCTATGCGTATGCTCTATGACAAAGTGTGATGAAAGGGACCCCTCTGGCAATAAATCTCTGAGCCATTTTTCCATGTGTAGGAAGGGCTCTCTTCCTTCCCATCATTACGGTATACCTATTATGCGCACATTATTGCATCGTGCCCGGCCCTTGGTATCCTTAGCTCTTTCTTCCAGGAACTCCAAACGGTTCAGCAAGTCTTGTACGTGCTTATCTGTTTGTGTCACCTGCGGTTTGATGTCAGCAAGCGTAGATTCCAAGACAGTAGTGCGATCTGTTAGTTTCTGATGATCAGCGTGCAGGTGGGTAAGGTCAATGGCTACCTTGTCAATTTTAGATTCCAGGAACGTGCGGGTCTGGTTGAGTGTTTCCTCCATCCTTTCCATGGCAGCAAGCACCGCATCCAGCTTGTTTGAGGTCTGATCCCTGAGCCCAGCCAACGCCATCTTTTCCAGTTTAGACTTGGATAGCGGTGGTAAGGTATGCGCTCCCCCCGTCCCGGTCCATGCCCGGGTGCCGCCCGACATCAGGCGCAGTATGCGTATATCCGTCGTGCACCACGTCCAGAAGGTGTATGGCACACCATCTCTAGGGCACGAGTAACAGTGTGAGCTTCGTCTTGGTAACAGTAGGTCGCAGCTAGCCAATGCTCTATGGCTCGCAGCTAAGGTCATGGGGCTCTGCCCGCCACTCACTCGCGGCCCCCCGCAACTCAGCCGACAACCGCCTACCCCAGCCGTCCAGGCCCCAGGAGATGGTAGGGCACCAGTTCACTTCAGTAGGAGGGTTAAAGGATTCCCAGGCGGCACCACTCAGCTCCCACGGAAGCACTAGCAGGGTGTTTCATGTGGAGGGGCCACAGATAGATTCCAGTGTGTGGTTGCATTTACCAGTGTCATCCGCTATGCCAACATATGATTGCCTGCGAAGTTGAGTAATGGCTTGTGGGACGCAGCAGGCAATGTCCCGGGATGGAACCCTCACCCCAAGTGCACGCCGCATGGACATCGGCAACTGTGTCTGCCCAAACAGCGCGGCCATGTAAGGTCCTGCCGCCCCTCCCGCAGTGAGTGCCAGGGGGCCGGTGAATATCTGCGTCTCCTCAGCCCGCCGGCAGTGCAGCCAGGGCTCCAGCCACACCTCCCCTCTTGCCAGCTGGCACACCCAAGAGTAGCAGTGGGCAAATAGTCACCTTGTCTGGTTCACCAGCGGGGGGGAGGCACACACTGCAACAATGCCGCACAGTCAGCGGAGGGCAGCCAGTTCAGCCAGAGGTTGTCCCCGGCACACTGATGGGGGGGCCCCCGCAATCACGCCGCGTGGACCACGGCAACACAGGTAGGCAAGTTAGTGCCCACGCGCACAGTATCTTCTTAATATCCGCAGCAGATGGCATCCAAGTCGGGGGAGGCCACAGCCCGGAGTCTCGCAGGTGGCACCGTGGGGGCTCCAAGCATGTCCTGCCCACCACCGAGCCCGCAGCCGCACGGCAAAGGGACAATTACTCACGGGTGCGCATCATAGGTGAAAAGTCGCTCACCGCAGGTCTGCCGTGAGTGCAACAGGCAGTCCGGGCATCGTCACCTCAAACGGTCCACCCCCTGCAGTGTAGCAGTCCACAATCGGGGCAGTGATACCCGGGTGGGAGCAATCGGGCAGTCCATCAGGGGCTCAAGCTACAGCTCCCCATGAATCAACCGGCACACTTGCAGGCAGAGACAAGATGTGCAGTCAGCGTTCGTGGTTATCGTCTTGCCGGGACTACACCATTCCTTGCGGCCTTGTGGGTGGAGCCAGACCACGGGCTCGAGTAGATGGAGCCTGCCCAGTCAAGACCTTGCGGCAATTGGCTTCTGTAGTTGGGTTCCACAGCGCTGCTTCAGTATAATGTCCTGCATGGTCTCTTCTCTGTTTCAGACTCCAGAAGCGATTGAACTTGGAGATAGCAGCCTGTTTAGGGGAGCCTCCAGCAGAGCTCTACCCAAACACATCTGCCTCCATTGCATTCGTATCCACGCCCCCCCCACAGTACAGGTACCTCATGCTGAGGATACGCTTCTGAACAAGACAAAGACACAGCACCGTTCTAGTGCACGTCTGACTGGATATGAATTGACTGTTCGATCCACACATCACCATTAAATGGGTGCTACTCTGAACCCAGCCACGTTACTACCTTCAGAAGGAAAAGACAATGATGTCCATGATTGTCTGTTTCGGACTGAAGAGGAGATAAATGGATGGGTAGACTTGACTGATGTTCCCTTATCTCACCCACATGGGGCACTATATGTTGATGGCTCTTGTTTCAAACTGCAGGATGGCACTACTACTGCAGGCTACGCAATCACCACCTTACACACTGTATTTGAGACGTCTCGCGTTCCATACCAGTCGGCCCAGGCAGCATAGTTGGTTGCACTCCTAAGGGCTTGTGAGTTCAGTGAAGGATTAACTGTAAATATTTACACCGACAGCCAGTATGCGTTCAGTGTGGCCCATAATTCTGGGCGCCTTTGGGCAGAGAGAGGGTTCCTAACATCACACGGCCAAAGAATACAACAATGTCCACTGAAGAGGCAATGCGTTTGCAGACAATACAGCTAAAGAAACAGCCATATCCAAAATGAATAAAATGTTTGTGGCAGGTCCTGCTAGATGGGTCCCAGATAATGGGATGTTCGAGAATACTGTGGAAAGTGTAAGGGAAATACAGAGTGAGGCTACTGTAGACGAACTAGGCATGTGGGAGGAGAGGATAGGACATTTGGATGAGGATGGAAGTTGGACTGATTTGTCAGGAAAACAGAGATGGCTGTTACCCAATGCCTTGTTCTACCCGTGGTCATTATGGCTCATGGCCCGGCGCACATTAGTGCAAAGGGAATTTGTAAATTGCTAGGCCCGGTATGGCAGAATGAGAATATCTCTAAAGTTGCAACACACTTGGTGAGACATTGTATTGTCTTTTTGAAGCATAACCCCGGAAAAGGCACCCCTACACCTGCTGGTAATTTTGCACCGCCTTCTTTCCCTTTCGAGGTAATCCAGATGGATTTCATCGAGATGGAACGGGTCAACAATCAAAAATATGTATTAGTGGTAGTCTGTGCATTTAGTAAGTGGGTGGAGGCCTACCTGACTAAAGAGAACAGAGCTATAGCGACAGCAAAAGCACTTTTGAAAGAGTACTTCCAGCGCTACGGATTGCCACATGTAATGTGGAGTGACAATGGGAGCCACTTTAATGCTAAAGTCATTGAACTGGTGTGTAAAGGACTGCAAATAGAGCAAAAATGTCATGCAGCAAACCATCCACAGTCAGTCGGCCTTGTTGAGAAATATAACGGCATTCTCAAGTTGAAACTAGCAAAGATTCTTGAAAGTACAGGATTGCAATGGCCAGATGCATTACCCCTAGCACTTATGTCAGCGAGGGTGACTGCACATTCCAGGACTGGATTGTCACCCTATGAGGGGGTCTTCAGGTGCCCTGCTAATGTTTGGGGCGTTCCCAGACCTAGAAACTTTTCAGCAAAAGAGTATCCTCTCTTGATTGATTATTTGTAGGCTTTGTCTAAAGATCTTCATTCTGTTCACCAACAGATATCTGCTGCCCTACAACCATTTCCAGAGGGTCCCGGAAATCAGATACAGCCTGGGGACTACGTACTAGTCCGCCAGTTTCAGAGCAAGTCCTGCTTGAAGCCGTGGTGGAGGGATCCCACCCAGGTGGTTTTGGCCACTAGGACAGCTGTGATGGCCGGAAGCACTGGGTGCACACCTCTCACGCAAAGAGAGTGCCTCTGCTGCTCCCATATGATTCCTGGGTGAAAGACGGGATCGCAAAACAGGAAGGAGAGCTGGTACCTCGTTTTGTCTGATGTCCGGTTGAGAGGGGCACAGACCGACAAAGAGAGTGACGAGATCTTGCTTGAGGCGGTCCCCCCTGAGATAAGGTCCACCCCAGATACCCCAGCTCCTGCAGTGCAACTACCTGAGTCCTGATCCCCAGCAGAGTGTGAGTTCTTACCTTTGTTTGTTGATGAAAAAGTGCCTAGGCACACTAGGTACAATCTGCGCCCCGACGGAAAGACAGTGCATCAGCAGGCCAAAACAGGAGCTAGAGAAAGACTTGAGTTTAGGGCACAGGTGATGTACTCCTGGTATCTGCTTTAGCACAGAGTAAAGAATACTGGTGCAGTGTCTGGAACACTGGACAGGATCGTTGAGGGTATTTGCCCCAGAAGGAGGTTACCCCATCCTGAATATAACATTGCCTACAGCACAGACAGCGATTGTGTTGCAGAGTTGCAAGTGTGCAGCTCCACTGTGGGAGAGACAACTTTGATGAACATTAGAAGCCTGCCTGTGAGGCTTTGATGGACACAGGGGAGAGGAATACCCCTTTGGCTGGTTGTTAAGCAGATTTGACTTTCCCTAAATACTTTCTAGCTATGTACCCATTTGGTTGTGAAACAATGAGAGAGGAGCGCCCTTTAATGGCTTCTCCAATACAGCAGAATGGACCTGGATGGTCAGATTGGTCTACGGGAGACAGGGTGGTGGTGGTGATATTGATGATCACACTATTTGGAATAGTCTGGTATCTGGAGGATCAGCATCCTATACATACTCTGATAGGGACCACCCCAGTGCCAGCAGAGCATTCATTCATTACATTGCCCTGCATAAGGAGAGACATAGAAAAACATACACTCAAAATGCGTTTATTCAAATGCTCCATCAGGTGCATGTGAAAACAAAAATGGGGTTGGCTCTAATCAGCAAGGCTGAGCCTATACAACAAAGAACAAGAGAAATGCCAGTACTGATAACATTTATTCAATAATAGAACTCACCATCCACACCAAGAAAATTAATTCGAGATAGGGAATTGCTACTTAGTCGCAATTTTATTTTATAGAAATTCAACAGTTATTACAAAGTTTATCTGTTCATAAAAGAGAAGCATTACAGAAATTAGAACAATAAGGGACACATCAGATCACATTCATTGGAAACCTCATACATTCCAAAACCGCTATCATGTCACAGTCAACAAAACATTCACCACATTCATATCTGACTCAAACAAACCAAATACTGCCGCTACAGGGAGAAGAAAATATACACTGGATCTGCACAAATTATACAATAGTTCAGTACACTTGTTTGAAAGTATTACATTCCTGTCTGTTTATGAATTATTTGCCATTCATTAGAAATTAATACACTGAGAGGTAATGTACATAAGATGGTAGGGAGCCTGGGAGTAGTAATGACTCCTGGGTACTCAAGCAGACCAGTGAGAAAGTGGCCTACGCGTTTCAAATCCCCTTTTATTCGACAGGGATTCTCATCAGGGCCTCAGACACACCCAATAGCTTAATTGTAGTTTCTAAGGGGGTCCAAACGGGATAGGCTTCTCTAGGATGACAGAGCCACTAAGTGGCTCGGGTTAAACGGAGATGACTCAGGGTTTAAGCTGTGCGGAAAACCAATCACAGACCTAAAGGGTTAACTCCAACCGCCGGATTTGCAAAATGGTATCAAATAGGCGTGAAGGACGAGAGTAATCTTAGTAGCCTTCAAAGAGGAAATGGGCGCATTCCCACTCGATTGTAAATCGTTCGTGCTACGAAGTAGCGCTTCGAAGCGGTAAAACGTCGCTCATCTTAATAGTAGAGGGGGCAGCGTCAGCACATACCCGCTGGTCTAGCGTGTACGGAGGGATTGTATCCAACGCTGTCTCTCTTCTGTCTGCAAACTGTCAGCGTCTGACCTCGCGCTAATCTCTCACGCAGACGCCTGCAAATCCGGCGGTTGGAGTTAACCCTTTAGGCGTAGGCCACTTTCTTACTGGTCTGCTTGAGTACCCAGGAGTCATTACTACTCCCAGGCTCCCTACCATCTTATGTACATTACCTCTCAGTGTATTAATTTCTAATGAATGGCAAATAATTCATAAATAGACAGGAATGTAATACTTTCAAACAAGTGTACGGAACTATTGTATAATTTGTGCAGATCCAGTGTATATTTTCTTCTCCCTTAAAAAACACCAAGCAGGGGTATCAGGCCAAACGCTCTGCACATTTATCCTATCTAGTATGGTTCAGTGAATTTGTTGTGGGTGCTATTAACCTGAAGTCATATACCCCTAGACTCCCAATAATTCAAAGCAGCACAATGGTACAGCACCCCACACAGTATATCATTTACAATAACATTGAATACATTCTTCAAAGAGACAATTCAGTAGGACTGGAGGTTCTTTTTTTCTTGGCTTTTATTAACAATTTTCAAATTTTAAAATGAAGAAACGTAGCCTTTTCTTCTCCCTGTAGCGGCAGTATTTGGTTTGTTTGAGTCAGATATGAATGTGGTGAATGTTTTGTTGACTGTGACATGATAGCGGTTTTGGAATGTATGAGGTTTCCAATGAATGTGATCTGATGTGTCCCTTATTGTTCTAATTTCTGTAATGCTTCTCTTTTATGAACAGATAAACTTTGTAATAACTGTTGAATTTCTATAAAATAAAATTGCGACTAAGTAGCAATTCCCTATCTCGAATTAATTTTCTTGGTGTGGATGGTGAGTTCTATCATTGAATAAATGCCATCAGGTGCATAGCACAACAAATGTCACAGAGTGCTGGGTATGTGGCCTACTTCCTTCAGTTATGCATAAGAATCATCAATTAATTTCTATGCCTTTGTGTTACTTAGGTAGATGTGAAGCTTGGTTTCAACTATTGTCCATGGTTTATATGCAGTATTATGCAATGCAATGAAAATGATGCAGGCTGATTATGAAGCAATTTTAGAGTATATTGTGGTGCATCAGGGTTATACCCCTGGGGAAGATGAAAAGGAGGGTATGCTACACCCTGATGCGTGTATGAATGCTTTACAGTCCACAAAAATGTTACCTGGTTAAGGAATGAAGTATTAGACTTTCAAGGCTTTAACATCACTGAATACTTTAAATGTTTACAAGAGCATAATATCACTGAGGACAAAGCCATGCCTGTTCCTGTGATAAATACAATGGCTAGTTTCCGTGTTCAGGGATCAGGGAATGTTTCAGTGGGGCGAAGCCACTGTAATTATACTTACCAGCTGAACACAACTAGTAGCCCACCATTGTTGACACCTCCTTATGTGCGGAGAACAAGCATATGCTTGGCTCCCTAGGGGATGGTCTGGACAGTGCTATCACTCTTTCCTTCTGCCTCCTGTTTACATGGCACCATCCACATACCACAAAAATCATAGGTTGCATCGAAGGGATGTCGCCATGCACCGAGCCAAAAGAGTGGTTAATGTAAATGATATTGATCAAACAGATACTTCCCTACAGCAATTTACTGATTTAATGAAAGGTATTTTGCCATTCAGGGGTCCCAAGTTTAATAGCTGTAACATACGCCGCCTAGCTGGAGTAATTAAAGGAGCCTTCAATACTACTGCTGGTATACTCACTGAAATTACAGTCGAGCTCCAAACTACGAGACTCGTTTCACTTCAAAATTGGATGGTTTTAAATGTCATACTGGCTGATAGGGTTGGAGCATATAGGGTCATCAGCAGTAGCTGCTGTGTGTAAATTCCTGATAGTGCTCTGACTGTATATTCTGCCATACAAAAGTTACACAGATTGGCCGCAGAGATACACCAGGATAATGGATCATGGTCTCTCACAGGGTGGTTCTGGAACCTATTAAGTTCATGGTGTTGGAAGATATTTCTTGTATTGATATTGATCTGTTGTTTATGTATCAATTGTCTTCCAGCTTGCTGCACGTACTATGCAAATAAACTTACTTCCAACATGGTGAGGTCAGCACCAGAAAATAAATATTCCCCTATGATGGTGCGAGAAATTCAGTCAATAATATTGATTGATGAGGGAATATTTGATTATTAGCTTGCTACAATATTTGCATATTCTGTATATCTGCTTTACAATGCATTTTGCTATATGGACGACTATGCAGTAGCCCCCCTTTTTTTAGAATTGTAAAGACCCTGCCGGATAGCAAAAAAGCTTATTTAGCCTCCTATACTAAAAGAAGGGTCTGTTAGGTTTGAAATTCCCTTTTTATAATATGAATTTATATCTATTATATAAGTTAGCATTAGGTGGCTAAATAGACGACATTTGTATTAGCATTATGAAACCCACTGAGTTAATCTTACAGAATGCAGGCTTCGTTGGCTTGAGTGCCTCATGTTGTAATGTGCGACTACTAGAAATCTCTCTAGGCCGCAGCCACACCAGGCCTCATTTGTTTTTTGCTTGCTTCAGCAGAACTGTAAAACTGTATATTGTTATTATTCTTTCTCTGCTCCCCAAGGTTGAAGTCGGATTTTCTAATGAATAGATGTCCTTTTCGTTCATTCCTTTCTGTATGTGCCGCTCTGCTCCCAAGTTAGGAGATGTTGAAGCCCGACACATTGGCCTTGGAGAACTGATAATACACCCATCTAGCAGGTGTTAGCTCATCTCGCTGTACCCTCTTCGTTAATGCCCAGCTCAGGCTGGTATTTTTCCATAGTAGGAGAGGCTGAGGTCTCGCGAAAGCTTTATCATGTGTTAGCACGCTTTAGAAAGCCAGTCACCTCAGTGTGCATCTTAGGTGCAGGTCTGACCGGGGCTCTCTCTGCAGAGAACTACTAATAAAGTAAGTTTATATTCTCCCCTGACTGACTGACTCTTCATTTGGGAAGGCATAGCTGGCGGTTGTGGAAATAACCTGCAGGACCCTTAGAGGGCCACATCCTTCAATTGTAAAATACCTCGTGGCATGTCCAGTAATCTTGCATGCGGGTCTTGCGAGTGCCTCACAAGATTGCACAAGCCTCATGTGGCAAGCCTCACTCCCTGAAGCTTGCACTGTACTCTAACAAGACTCTCACAGGATCTCAACACAATTGTAAAATAAATAGTGGTGTACATGGGAAGGACTAGCCTCTCCACTAAAATCCCTCTGTTGGATAAAGGGTGTGTATGTTATACTATGAGGAGGATCTACCCTCTGCTTTCAAGCCTTTCTCAAATAATAACTATGCATAGTAGAGCATGTGAATGGACGGGTCTCTCCATTGACACCTCTCTCTTGCATAACGGGTATACATAATAAGGTGTGTTGTGGGGCTGGCTTCTCCTTTCAGACCTGTCTCTCAGATAACTGGTGTGCCTAGGGGACTTTTCTTTCCTTTGAAACCTCTCTCAGATGGTGGGTGTGCATAGTAAGGCGTGTGGAATAAAAAAAACTCTCCTTTGAGACCTCTCTCTCAGAGGACGGGTGTACATAGCAGTGAGTGGGAGGAACTGCCTTTTCCTCCCAGACCTCTCTCTCAAATGATGGGTGTGCATAGTAGTCAGTGGAGGGGGACAGCCCTCTCCTTCCAGACCTCTCTCTCAGTGCGTGTGCATGATAAGGTGTGAGGAGAGACCTCCTTTCAGAATTCTAACTCAGATAACAGGTGTGCATAGTAGTGTGTGGAGAATAACAGTCCTGCCCTTTCATATGACAGATGAGCATAGTAGTGCATGGGGAGGGACTGACCCCTCCTGTCAGACTTCTCTCTCTCAGATGAGAGGCGTGGGTAGTAGAGTGTGGGGCGGGACTGATCTCTACTTTCAGACGTCTCTCTCAGATTACAAGTTTGTTTGATATGGTGTGGGGAGAGAGACTGACCTCTCCGATCAGACCCCTCTCTTGAATGACTGTTGTGCATAGTAGGGTGTGTGTGTAGAGTGGCCTTTCCTTTCAAACCTTTAACTCATATGATAGGTGTGCGTAGTGTGTGGAGAAGGACTGGCCTCTCCTATCAAACCTCTCTATCAGATGACAGGTGTGCATAGTAAGGTGTGTTGAGAGAGACTGGCCTCTCCGCTGACACTTCTCACTCAGATGACGAGTGTGTGTAGTAGTGAGTGGAGAGGGGCAGTCCTAACTGCTAACACCCCTCTCTTTGATAACAGAGTACGGGAACAGACTGTACTCTACTCACAACTCTTACTAAGCTGATGGGCATAAATAGTGGACTCTAATAAACACCATCTACAGTAATACTCCCTCCTACAGTAACAAGTGTGCATATTACAGTGTATTCAAAGATCACCCACTGCTTTCTCCTTTTCATGAACCCATAAGAGTCTTGCAAGATCATACCTTTTAAAAAAATATATATTAACCTTCTAATCATCATGGTACTTATCTTTTATACACTTTCTCTCAAAAACAAGGACCACAGTATGGATTCCTACTAATAGAGTGGAATGAGAACTCACCTACTCCTTTTCACTATTCACGATCCTGCGAGAGACCTGAAAGATTGTAAAACTTGGTTTAAAAAATATATATTTACTATTTTTGCAGTAGTTATCCCTTAGATACCTCCTCTCTAAATCTAGGGGGACAGAATGCCTTAATGCTGCCCCTTTATATAGTTGTTTTGTTAGATTTCCACAACACCTCCAATTTTTTACTGTAAACAGTAATGGTGGCTATTTCATTCCTAACATTCCAACAGCCAGCAAATCAGATCGCTCCACTTGTGACACTCAGATCACTCCCTCTTGCAAGACTTATGGGAGTCTGTCACTCCCACAAGAGCGTGAAGGCTCACGGGAAAAACAGGCCAATCACAGGGCACCCTTTTTGATTTCGCTCTCTCACGGCCACCTGTGAGACTCTTGTGAGCCCAACTCCCAAAATATGAAATTATTTTTTTCCCTTTAATTCTCAAAAGCTACTAAACGAATTTACACCAAATCACAACGAGAATTGGCATAGCCAATAGGTCTCGCTTTTGGGACCTTATAAGTATTTAGTTATGCAGCAGAATATCCTTGGTGCAACAACACCAACTGTTGCATGGCTAAACACTTATAAGGTCCCAAATGCGAGACCTATTGGCTATGCCAAAGCTTTTTTTTGGTAGGCACTGGGAAATTAAGGGATTGCCCAGAATCAAAGGATGTTGAGCGCCCCTGCCGAGACTCGAACCTGGTTCCCTAGCTTCCAGGTCGACCGCTCTGCCGTTAGCCCACATCCTCTCATCTACTTCAAAGCTTTCTCGAAGTTGCAACAGAATGTTTCTAGCTATGGTACGATAAATGCCTGCCCAGCGTGGCTCCAAGGAGTACCTCCCAGCATGAAATTCTTACATCCGTATGTCTACCTTGAAATGATGTTTGTTGCCGCCCATTGAGTCACAAAAGTAAATTTCAATGGGCCCGACATGCCAGGAACTATGAAGGGCTTATCATACCACCACCTACCGGTTATACTGACTTACTAGGGTGTAATAAAATGTGAATTTGCAAATTGATTTTTGTAGCACAATTTTAGAAAGCACTGTATTTGGCAAACACTCTGTAGCATATAAGGATATGGTAAATTTAAATGTATAGGGATTACTCTCACATCAGCTTGCAAGCGCCAATAAGCCGCAAAGCCAGCATTTACACATAAACAACAACATACAATGCCTTTCTTTTGTACGGTTCAAAAGTGCGCCAGATTTACAACCTCGGTACAGGTTTCTGGTTTCTTACGGTCCAAGTAGGCCTAATGGGGGCTTTCCAGCTCGACTCCCACAGCTACTATTCAATGAACCTGCCACTGGCCATGAAGTGTGAATAGCTGATGCAGAACTACACATTACAAAAACATGAACATTGTGTGTGGGCGAAAAGCCCATCAATGCTGCATTTCCAGCAAAGAAAAAGTGGCCTTCTATATAAAACATTTAACTCCCTAGAAAAAGACACGAATGTATTACTAAAACCAAAACCTTGCAATAACTTTCCAGCTTTGAGTGAAATGAAATAACGCCACAGCTGTAAGATCTGGCAGCGGCACGCGCTGCTGCCACGAGTCACGGGTGGGGTGTAGCAATGGCCCCCTAGAGCAAGAATGCAGCCATATTCTCTCCTGCATTCCGAGAAAACTTAAGCGATGCCTTGTATAAGCCCCGAACCAGAGCCCTGGTGGCAATTGACGATGCACTCCAGGCCACAAGGAACTGGGCTAGAGGCGACACATCCCAGTTTGGTATGACCCTATTATTATGCCTAAAGTGAGCTAGGCGCACGCCTCTAAAACATATGGGGCCTCATTTATGAGGCCGGGCGTCACTTTTACGCCGCCGGTGCGTCACTTTTTGTGACGCACCAGGGGCGTAATAAATGCGCCTTGTTGCGCCATATTTACAAAGTGACGCATCTAGGTAGATGCGTCACTTTGTAAACCCCTGCGCCACATTATACCTGCGCCAGGTATAATGTATGCAAGGGGGGCGTATTGACGAAAGGAGGGTCGTAGAAGTGACGCAGTGAAATCTATGAGATTTCACTGCCTCACTTTTAGGACGCCGTTGCGTCAAAATCTTGCGCCTGCCTCACAGCAGGCATAAGACTGACGCAGGCCCTTTCACATGGGGCTTTCCCCATGTGAAAGGACGCATTGCTGGAGTTGCGTCACTTTTGTGACACACTCCAGCAATGCGTCACTTTTGCGCTTACAGATACGTCAGAAATTCTGACATATCTGTAACTCCTTGCGACATGATGCGTCATACATTAAATATTACGCATCAGGAATGTCGCAAGGAGTGCGCACTGAGAAGTGACGCATCGCTGCTTTCACGCAGCGATGCGTCATTTCTCATAAATGAGGCCCATGGTGCTCTGCAGGTCATGGATTCAAGCAAGGCTAACTCTGCATTTTATTTCTGTGAAGTGGTTAAATAGTAACACCCGTGATTTACATTGATTAGAAGCAGCAGAATAACACTGTGAGATATATACATGTATGTGTGTGTGTGTGTATACACAAATACATATACATACATATATAAATAAATAAGAGTTTTCATCCTGAAACATAACGCCTTGCTTCTAAAGATGGCCTATGGAGCAGACGCACGCCGGGCTACTCGCCAGACACTCCCACAGCAGAACCTTCTCTTGCATGTGATATATACGATCCGTGTAAATCCAATCCCTTTTAAAAAAAAACACCACTGAAACAATGTATTCCTCTCCCCCGAATCTGGTGTACTGTTTTGGCAGACCTGCCTGACCCAAAAAGCAGCTTTAACTTGGGAGTGCAAGCGATGTAACACCAGGAGCGGAGGCTGGGCCTACCTGTCTATCCAGGTGCGGCACTACTCAAACGGAGTGAAATGCCCCTGATGAGCATAGAAGACACTGTTGGGTAAGCCACTGGCATGCCGGAGGAATAGCGGGACCTGGCATCAGCGGACACCTTAGGCTGGAACGGAGGGTGCCTTGCCCACAGACCTCGCAGCCAACACCGCTGACGACTGCCTCAGAAGGAGACAGGGTGTTTTGATTGTGGCTCGAGCTAATAGCTGGCTGTTGTGGTGGCGCCGGCCGAGCCAGCCCCCTGGCTGTCCCTGGCGTTCCTGTGTAGTGTGACTGGATTCCAGACAGAGTCCTGTGAGCTGGCGAAGGACCAGAAAGGGCTATAGGCTTTGACCCTGCATCGCTGTGGGCCGGCCCCTGTGGATTCGCGCAATACAGTTTGAGCTGGCAACTGACAACGAGAGAAGACTGGGCCGGGTCCCAGGCGCTGTGAGGTGAGCGGAGGGGGCTCGGACACTGCTTTGCAATGGGCCTGGCGGGAGAAAGTGGACTTGGTGCCGTTTAGACTCCTCCTGGGGCCCGTCAGTAATTCTTCAAAACCGGAGGGAGTGAAGCCCTCCCAGTCCTACATATAGCGGAGGCTCCTTGGACTCAAGGACTGTGGAGAACAAGCATTGGCCGTGCGACCCGGCCAGGAGTTACATTAAACAAGCATTGGCTGCGTGGCGGGCCGCAAATAAATAATTAAAAAAACAATTAAAAAAACGTGAGTTGTGCGCACGCAAGCGTGACGAAAAAGATGCTGTGCACGTCACGTACGTGCTTGTGCGCACGCTAGTAAGCTGGTAGCTGGGAAAGTAGCACTTTCCCAAACAGCCTACAAATGTCTCGGCCAGAGCAGCGCATGCGCTGGATCAGGCCGAGACCTAGAAAGCGCTGCGCACCAAGATCTAGCTTCCTGATGAATTAGGGTCAATTCTGTTATGCAGTTTTTACTATAGCCCTACCTAAAGAAATCCATTGAAAATGCAAGGGAATTTTGTGTTTTTGGACCCCCATTTTCTCAGCCCCCACTTGATGCATCACTTCAAAACTTTCCATGCACAAACTAGTGAAAAAGTCGAACCGTTCTTTAAAGTTTTGTAGATATTTGTCAAAATGTGCTAAAGGGATTAGCAGCACAAAAAAAAAGGTTCCTATGGAAAAGCAATCCTAACTATAACAAACTAGTGGCAACAGCCATTAGGTTACATATATGTACGTATATAGATATATAGATAGAAAGATATAGATATATATCTATATATATATATATATATATATATATACACATACATTAAAAATTCTAACTTTAGCTCCGTTTGATAATTCTCCACAAACGTTTCCAAACATAAAGCTCATACACCTCAGCTCCTTCCATGAAATGTTCTGAGTGATCTGTCAAGTGGGGGCGAGAAAATGTGTGAATTTATTAAATTACATTTGATTACAGTTATTAGTGACTTTTTGGCAAAGTCAATAGGTCTCTTTTATATATGTTGATGACTGACCCCTTGCTAAAGATAATAGGCCTACCGCTTTTTTATATTTTCACCCCTTGACAAAGTCAATCGGTGTGCTTACTTAAAATGTCACCCTTTGCTTTGTTACATGGCATTGTCGTGCCGTGTGCAGCAAGGGATCGTGACCCTAACCAACCAATAATTGAAATGATATCAAATAGAGCCACTGGTTCAAAACTTGGCCAAGTGAATAGGTACTTCTCTCTGAGTGGAGAATGGAAAAATGGGTAGGGGGAAGAGAGGATCAATCTGATATTCATGACAGTTTTGCAGATAAGAAGTCACAAAACTTAAATTTTTTAGCGTTGTCAGCAAACATCTATTAGTTTGAAAATCTGCCATGCCCTCTCTGTCGTGTCCTTATTCACCACTTACAGAGACCTAACCCACGGACTGGGGGCTGTGGGGATGTATTTTCCGTCAAATCAGCTATGTGAGCCTTAGTTTAATATCATGCCTGTTGAAATCATCATTGCTGAAATACTGCTGAGATAGTATGCTCTCCTCCAGATGAGGGAATATATAAGGAATGCTGGTGAATTTATACTTAATAGATAACGAGAGAATATTATCAGTCTTGAAATGTCAGGATGACTTGGCTTTCCGGTTTACTGAACTGTCTGCTTCTCTGGTGAAATTAAAATGGTTATATCTAGATTACATACCCGGAATGCTGATTATGCCAAGTGTACTTCCTCATAATATTGATTAGCGTTGATAGGCACTCGTACCCCTGCTGCCACATTTTCAAACATTGGGGCAGATAGACGATTCCCATTCATACGCCAGGGGTGTGAAAATTACACATAGACTGGTTTGTAAATGGAATATAATTTGTGATGTGACTTGTCGTATGTATGCTAGGCTACCTCGCAAAGGGATCGCCCATTTACAGGATGTTACAGCATGACCTGCTTATTGAATATTTATTAGGCAAGCAACAATTTGCTACTGCTTGTAATTGACTGTGAATGCAGCGTTGGAGGTGTGCAATGGACCGCAAACCTCTGTCACTGCATTTATATTCCTAAATGGGAAACATTTTTCTTTCAAAATCAGCTCATGCCCAGCAAAGGGTGCTGCTTTTAAAAATATTTCATGTTTGGGAATCTATTGTGGGAAGCAGGAGCTATTACTCTTTAAGACCACTACCTGCTTTCCCAGAGGCTGAAACATGATTTCCAAATACGAAGCTGACCCATGGTGTCAGCCTTCTCTTTGCGTATCAATTACCACACCAGTTTGAAGGTCGGTAACTGGTCAATGGTTTGTAACCACAATTGCGGTCATACCCTATCAATGCACACCTTTTCAAATCAAAAATAAGACAGGAACATCCCTTGCTATTTTTCAGTGCCGCGTTGGAGGCCTCTATGCAACAGCCAACCTTTGCCGGTGCACTTACATTCCCAAATGTGAAACATTTTTCTTTTTAAAATTGAACATGTTTATTCAAAGAACAGGTGCGTCCTTTAAATGTGTTTCACATTTGGGAAGATTTCGCAGGAAAAGGGGATTAGTTCAATGAAAGACCACGGTGGTAGCGGAGTCCTTTGGCGCCCAGATCATATCCTACGCCGATGATACCCAGCTCCTGTTCACATGCGACAGGGGCGGGATGTTTGATGGCATACAGATTAGGGAATGCCTAGGTGCGTTTTTTGAGTGGTTTAGGTGTCATGGCTTGAAGTGCAACTCCGACAAGTCTGAGCTGCTCTTCTTTGGATGCGCTCCCGAGCCAAATTGGAAATCCTGGTGGCCACAGGATATGTTTCCTCCTGACAGTGTGTCCTTCAAGGCCAAGAATCTTGGAGTGATAGTGGATAGCCATCTGTCTTTTGGGCCACATATCTCGTGCCTTTCAGGGAAGTGTTTCGGCATTCTGCGGATGCTGACAAAGTTCCTTCCTTTGGTGTCACTTCACCATAGGAAAATAATTGTTCAGGCATTGATTGGATCACGATTAGACTACGCAAACGTCCTTTTTTTGGGTCTACCGAAGTATCTTTTGACCCGTTTGCAAGTAGTACAGAACTCGGCAGCCCGAGCCATCTATGGACTCCCGAGAAGAGCAGGTGCCACTGTATTACTTAACACCTTGCACTGGCTACCCACTTCAAAGAGGATCATCTTCAAAAGCCTGACATTGGCTTTCAAAGCTCTACATGGCGTAGGTCCCAAGTATATCGGGAAACGCCTTTCTTTTTACCAACCCAGCAGGACCCTGAGGTCAACCTGTCTGTCCAAAATGACGGTCCCTGCCATTAGGCGTGCAAGAATGGGAGGTCGGTCGTTTCGCTACCTGGTCCCGCGGGCCTGGAACGAACTACCACTGTCCTTGAGACAGGCTACCAGCCTTCTTGCTTTTAGGAAGGGCTTGAAAACGTGGCTTTTCACTAAATAGTCTTTATCTTCTTCCTTTTTTAGTTTGCGTTTTAGTTGTTATGTTGCCTTCTACCTGCTGATATTCTTCGTTAAAGCGCCGGGATGCTCCTTGGAATAGCCGAGCGCTATAGAAGAAAAAAATTAACATTAACATTAACTGCCTGCTCCTTTTGAGGCTGCAATCTGATTCCCAAAATGAAAGCTGTCTCATTGGGACAGCTTTCCCTTTCAAAAAACAGTTACCACCCAAACTTGGAGACTGGTAGCTGGTCAGAGGTTTCTAACTGCCATTACTACCCAACTCTAAATCAATCCATATATTTTTAAGAAGTCAACCAAAAGATTATTGCTACTAGATTTACTTTCGCTATACCAATAAGATTAGATAGCAGTGTAGTTATGTTGGTCGAAACGTTGAAAAGGTCTCTACTTGTTTGCAGAATGGTATAGCTGGCCACCTGGAAAATGAGAAAACATTAATGGGGCTTTCATCAGGTAGCATAAGAAAAGTGTTTGGTGGAGGAGAGAGTGAGTTTTTAACTGTATATATCGTAGGGCATTAGTAAAGGAGGAACAGGTAGGACAAGAATGAGGTTCATTGGAATTATCGATATCTTGAGGATGTTAAAGAACCCGATGCAGGTAGAAAAATTAGCATTTAATTGAACTGGTAGATCTTTTGTTCTGCAGCCATGAGGTTATGTTAATCTTAAAGCGCTACAATCAAGCAATCCCATGATCCTGGATCATGAAGTACTTTTGAATGTAGAATGTTTCAGTAAATAAGCAAATGTTAATATACTACAAAGTGATTCTACACTCTACACCATACTAAAATGTATAATATTGTGTACTCGTATTATAAGGCGCTTCATTCTCGTTTGTGGGGCGCCAAAACGCATTATTGGGCTGGCAGTATGCTACACAATGTCTTATTTTCTTTCTATGTTTGTAAACCTTCATCTATTTATCTATATACTTACAATTATTTCTAGCAGGACCAATCGTTAAATATTTGGTGCAAAAATAGCCAGATTAAAGATTTCATTATATTGGAGAGTGAAGCATTAAAAGTAAATTAAGTTGGAATGGTTTTGTTTGCCAGAATTTTGCTAGTTACCTTTAAGACTCTCAATTCTCGTACAAAGGTCAAACCAGTAAGTAGCTTTCTAGGTATATTAGCCGATCAACATTAAGGGTTATCGTTTTCTGCATGCCAGCGTTGGAATTGGGTTTCTGAGAATAAAATAAAGCTTTCCAATTATAATACACAGTGTAATGCTAATGAACCGCTGTGTTTGCATTTTCAATTCCTGTAGTATAAAGGGAGCTTTTGAATTTCCTGAAATTACTGTAATTGACATTCCGAAAAAGTTAGTATTGAAGAAATACCAGGAAAAGTCTCCATAAGAAGATTACGAAAACAAAGTAGCCACTGTAGAAGATTAGCCTACTTCTATTAAGTTTGTACACGGATAAGCATATGATCAGTTTTAGTCAGAATAAGGTTCATGTACAGGATGTTTAGAACGTCTTGGCTTTCTAGGAATTGAAAAGAAAACTGCTTTCTTATAAGCTGGTCTGTTAGTGCTTGGGAATAGGGAAAGAGGGGCATTCGCAAAAGCAAAGAGAACGTGAGCATATAGAACACAATTCCACAGAATGGATGCGTGTTATTGATTCACCGGATTAGCACTGTTGGAATTCTGCACCTCTGGGTCACAAGACCGAACTGTAAACACAAACACGCACATTAAAAGTATCAGACCCATGCTTTGTGATGCTCACAAGGTCATCCTGTTGACTGTTTGGAGGGTGAAGGGATTCTCCCCATAAACACTGTTTGGAAAAGTAGGGCAGAATTGCATTTTACAACACATTATTCAATATACACCATAATGTCATAAACTCTATTTGGAAAGGACATATTGTAGGTGTAGCTACAGTGATTGATTCAGAAGGAGATGTTTCTATGTTTTGCAACAGAAATACAGTTTTTCTAAACCTAAAAGAAAATAGTATGTTGGGTAGTAAGCAGCGGTCTAGGAGACCACAGCCAACTCTCAAACAAACTTTTCACAAAAAGAAAAGTTTTCTCTTTAATCGTAACACAAGTTAATTTAGTTGAAAGTCAATCACAGACGTGGTTTGCTGACTTTAGCAGCACTATCCCGATGATGCCAACCAACTGGAGTGAGTCAGAATGTTTTGGCCTACCTCGTTAATATTCCTGAGGTAGTTCAGATTGCCACCCACTCCTAATCGAAATTTAGGGAACCGACCTATAAGTATCTAGGTCAGTTGGTTAAATTCTATACCAGTCGGAAAAATATTGATTCCAGCTCACTGCCTTTACTCTTAGTATAAATCGCCGGAAAAGGCGCGCTAAGCATAACAACTGTACAAAATTTGCGAACACCTATCACCCTTTAGTTTATTTTATGAATTTTATTTAATGTTGTCAGTCCACGATTGTGTCATTGCATACTACATTTAAAGTATACCTGCAAATGCAAAATAAAAGGATGTTAAGAGAAAACATGCCATTACAGAGTAAGCATTAAACATTTTGTCTACCCCACCACCATATCAGGTCACACACATTAGCTAATTATCATAAAGGGATGTATCATACCCTAACCTATTGTAGCATATATGGGTTATATGTATGTATGTATGTATAACACACTTATAAAGCGCTACTGTCACCCGACGGGCATCCTGGCGCTGTGATCAAGCAGATCCTGAAGCACAGTCAATGCAGTATCAGCAAACGAAACTATCCTGACCTAGGGAACAGGTGTGTTTTTAGTTCTTTTTTAAAAGAAAGAAGACTTTCTGAGCATCTGAGCGACAGTGGCAAATCATTCCACAACTTAGATGCCGTGAAAACAAAAGAGCGGCCACCCATTCGCTTTCTCCGAATTTTGGGAACGACAGCCAAAAAAGCAGAGGCCGATCGGAGGGATCTAGTGGGGGTATACCAGGAGAACATCTCCTGTAAAGGCACTGGTCCCGATCCATGCAAGGCCCGGAAGACCAGGCATAAAGCTTTGAACTCAATCCGCTGAGGGATGGGAAGCCAATGCAAGTCTCTAAGTGCCGCGGAAGACGAGTCAGAACGTCGACGGGAAAGTGCTAACTTGGCCGCAAAATTCTGCACTCGTTGTAGCTTGCCTATCGCTGTAGTAGGTGCCCCCAGAAGCAGTGCATTGCAGTAATCAAGTCTACTCAAAATGATACTGCGCACTACTTCTGGTCTAGCATGGGCGGGGAGCAGAGGGAGAATCTTCCACAGGGAGCGCAGCAAACCCATACAGGTAGACACCGTTTTGTCAAGGAAACCATCTAGTTGAAGATTAGGTTCCATTGTTACTCCCAAGTTCCGAACCAATGTGACTGCCGCTGCCGTGCCCTGAAAGGAGGGGGGCCAAAAGTCCTGAGGTAAAGATCGAGGGACCCGGTCCGCTGAGCAGTGCAGCACCTCCGTCTTGGAGCTGTTGAATTGCAGCGAGTTGTTACTCAACCATGTTGCCGTGGTGACCATGCAATGGTGAAAGGTCTCCTGGGACACCGCATTCTCCCCCTCAAAGGAGAAGATGAGCTGGGTGTCATCAGCATAGTTCGTGACTGAAATGCCAAAGGATTTAATTAGCTTGACCAGGGGGTGGAGGTAAAGATTAAAAAGAATGGGGCTGATGGCCGAACCCTGGGGTACTCCCTGCCCAACCCTTTTAATGGTGGATTTAAAGGGGGGCAAGGCAACCACCTGATGTCTGTTGGTCAAGTATGATACAAGCCAATCCCGGGCCAGGCCCGACACACCAGCCTCCTCCAGCCTCCTGGTCAAGATGGCATGGCTGACCGTATCGAACGCTGCCGACATGTCGAGCAGCACTAGAAAGGCTGCTCGTCCATAGTCGGCACGCGAACGAAGGTCGCTCAAGACAGTCACCAAAGCTGTTTCGGTTCCATGCGCTGGTCTGAAACCAAACTGCGCCGCATCCAGACAATCATTAACTTCCAAAAAACTGGACAGGTGTTTCGTGACCAGTTTTTCCAGGATCTTAATCGGAAAGGGAAGTAATAAAAATGGGTCTGTAATTAGCGGGGCATGAGGGGTCCAGTGATTCTGTCATGAAGGTGGTATGTTCTGTTATTTGATAATTTTATGATACAAAACTACCAATAGTTTGGCACTTTGGTCGTTAATGGTTCAAAGCAATTAGAGACAGATGTGCATGTTTATTTACGAAAGTGCGTGATTGTAGTATTGCCTGATTTAGAAGAGATGGGCGAGGTGCATAGATAAGTTTAAAGGGTATGTGAGACAGACAAATTGTGCTTCATGCAACTAATTTACCTGAAATGTGTTGAGTTTTTATTTGGAAGATATACAGTTTTTTGTTGAGGTTCGCTGGTGTCTTGGTTGATGGGTGGTTTCTTAGAGGTTCCTTAGATGGCACGTTATACCCAAAATAAAAAAAAAGCCAAGTATTCTTGTCTTCTGGACAGCTAGATTGTTTCTCTAGCTTTCCTATCTAGGTGGAGGGAGATTCACAGCCTTCTAGCCTGAACTGAGAAAGATCGTCCACCGAGCTGGGCATTATTGTGTTCAATAGCGTTCAGGCGATTCCTTATCTCACTTCTGGGAATTGTTTACATGGTGTGGGCTGATTTGAGCTAAACGGGTGGCCATCGGGAGGAAAGCACCGCAGCTTACCCCCTTCCGGTTTGTTTACACTAGAACTGCCATCATGATAGGCTGCGCTCTAGTCTTTAGCACATCAGGGGCTACATAAATGGCCAATGCACTGAACGCGGTGAGAGCCGACTATTTTTAATGCTATCTACTTAATATGTTTTACTGTTGTTTCTGGGCTATTGTGTCTTAAAGTGCATGCTATTACGTTGTTTTTTTATCTGTGCCACTCTGTTTTTCTGCAAATTGGGTCACTTACCTCTGTTTGTATGGGTAAGGTAACGTGGACCACTCTCTCTTTCCTTTCAATTTTTCTCACCCGTAACAATTGTGTTCAATAGTGTCCGATTGACTCCTTATCCCACTTCTGGCAATTGTTTACATGGGTGGGCTGACTTGACCATCAGGAGGAAAGCACGGTGCCTTGCCACTTCTAATTGGGTTCCACTAGTGCCACCATCTTGATAGGCTGCACTCTAGTCTTCAGCTCACCCGGGGCTACATAAATGGCTGCTGCACCGAAAGCATAGCGGATGCGCAGCAGGCAGACCATTGGCGTGCCAAAGGCATGCCAAATGCAAGCCAGTCTGTGCCCATCTGTAACCTCCAGTACCAGAGGCCAGGATCCCTGCCCATACTGGGCTAACTTGATCTTCTATTACCTACCCCAGAGATGAACTTTATAAGCTCTCATCTGTTGTAGCAGAGAACTGCAGTCACACAATGGATATTTCCATGGGCGTGTCATGGTGCAATTGACTGCAGCTCTAACCTATGTGGTGAGCTTGCACTGAAGGCAGGCATAGGCTAAAGGGTCTAACAACACATGTGGTGCAGTGGTTGGTGGTCAACTGCTGCTGGCTACCTAGGCATAAGATGGAGACTTTTGACATTCTTTCTACACAGACAACTGACCTGTCATTTCTAACGGAAATTCGGTTTTTCGACTCTTCAGCACCGGATATCCTGAATATCATTTCAGATGACTACAATATAGTGAGACATGATCGCACTTTGCAGCGAGGGGGCATGATTGTAATTTGATTATAAAACAAACTTCACATTGATTTTTCAGATCCTTAGATGTAGAGGACAGTGAAACGGCCTTTTTCACTATTACAGCATCTGGTAAGCCCACCAGTGCAGGTTTTCTAATCTACTGCCGGCCCGGACCTGAAATGCACTTTATTTCAGCCTTACTGGATCTATTGCCATCTTATGCACCTCGCTATAAGCACAAGGTTAGTATTAGAGGATTTGGACTTACACTATGATGATAAAAACTGCCCTGCAGCTAATACACTGGTTGAGGATTTAGGAATTCTCAAACTAACACCGCTAGTTCAAAGCCCCACGCACCAACTGGGGCACACGCTAGATCAATTTTTTGCAAATTTTGCAGATGTTGCAGTGCTGCTTCTTGTGCAAGTAATTTGGCCAGATCATAGATTTATCCCCTTCCAGATACAGATTTTGTTTGGCTAACTGTATCTGGAAGGGGCGAAAACCTTAACACAGTGTTAGAACTGGGGGTCTCTAGCTGACAGAGGTAGGTACCACTGTCCAAATAGGGACCCTTGCTTCTAGTCAGGGTAAGGAGGAAACCCTCTGAGATAACCCCTGCTCACCCCCTTGGTAGCTTGGCAAGAGCAGTCAAGGCTTATCAAAGGCAATGTGTAAAGTATTTGTACCAAAACTCACAGTAACACAGTGAAAACACCACAAACTGACTCCACAACAGTTTAGAAAAATAAAGGTATTTATTCTAAACTACACAAGACCAAAACAACACAAATCCAACATACACAGTTCAAGAATATGGTAGCAAAAGAGTTCTTAATGTTAGCGTTAAAATAATCCACAGTTGCGTGAAAAGTTCAGAATCAGAATCAATTGAGCTTTATTTCAATTTAGAGTATAAATCATAAAAAGCGAACAACAATCATATGATAGTACATTTCATTTACAATAAATTCAATATATACAAATAAAAACCATCATGCCAAGTCTTCCACGTACAGAACTCAGTTAAAAAATAATACAATTATATCATGTTAAGAAACGAGACTATACGTGAGAGTTCTCGCTTTTGAGTTTTAAAACTTAATTGATACTTTTAAAAGTTTGCCGAAAGTTCAATAGATGACTCATTATTAGAAATAAAAAATAAATAACAGATATTTAGCTTAAGAACTCTCTATGTCTGACCGTGCATTTCAGAAAGTTCACGACGAGGTAAGTAGTCCTTTCACCAACCAACTGCTGCAGAAATAAAAAAGCTAGGCGGCATTGTCTGAGTCCAGTCTGTTTTAGTAGTGGGATCAACCACATTTTCCTGAAATCATGGAAAAATTTGCAGAAGAGGATGGTGTGCATGGTCGATTGAGGGGAAATGTCGTCGCATGGACACAACGGAAGGTCTTTGGTCAAGTTATTTCTTATAGGGAATGTGACCAATCGGTGGAACAGGTTCAGCCTAAACCGTACCAGGAGATACCTCTCATAACCTGAAGTGTTTAGTGTAAGGTATGGCTGAATGGAGGTGGTCGTTTGTATTTGTAGTGAATGTATTACTGAAGGTTTTGTTACCTCTGTTGTTAGTCTCAATTCCTCTAAATGGGATAAGCATTTCATTTTTAGTTCCTTTCTTGAGACTTCAGACATTAAAGAGGGATCGTAATAGTACCTTACCCACCCTAGAACTTGCAAAAACTTTTTTATGTAGCACAGCCACCTGGAGTTGTGAGCCTTATTCAGTGCTAGGCAGTCTGTTAAAATGGACTGGGTAAGAGTTGCTTTCTCGTTCCTCCAGATTCTATGCCATAATAATATTGGTTCAGCTTTTGCTAAATCAGTAACATGTGGCAGACCCAACTCTATGTGGCACGCCATAGTACCCGCGCTTCTCGGGACCGCCAAAAGGTATCTCAGGAAGGAGTTTTCCACTTTCTGAGTCTCGTCTGTCGGTGCAAATCCCCAGAGGCCGGCACCGTAGAGAGCCACTGATAGACATTTGGCTTGGTAAATCTTTATAAGTTCACAAGGAGGTCTTTTCCCTAGCTTTCTGGAAAGGTTTGCTAGAGCTGCTGTAGTTCTTAGGAAAAGTAGTTTTCTGGTTTCTACAGCTGTGTTCCAAGCTAGTTTGTTATCTATCGCTACGCCCAAATAGGAATAGTTTCGGGTGGTCTCTAGTTTTTGCCCATGTAGTCGAATGTCCCTCATTTTTCGTTTGTGTCCTGTGCCTGCCCTCATAACCAAGGTTTTACTTGTGTTAATTTTCATATCGAGCCCAGCCATAAAAGCCGAGTATCTGTCCACACTCTTTTGCAGTTCCAGGGGGGTGCGGGCTAAGATGACAGCGTCATCCGCATAGAGGAGCGCTGGTATAGATCGGCCATTCACCATAGGAAGGTCTTGGGCTCCCCTGCTCATTGCAACCTCCAAACCATTGGTGTAGAGAGTGAAGAGGAGGGGAGCCAAGACACATCCTTGCCTGACTCCCTTTTCCACAGAAAATTCCCTTGTTAGTTCCCCCTGCACCCCATAGCGCACTCTAGCTGTGGCGTTAGAATAGAGTTCCCTTAGAATCTTAAGCAAGTTTAGTGGAATGCCCATGTCCCTCAGTAGAATCCAGAGTTTCGAGTGGGACACGCAGTCGAACGCGGACGAGAGGTCCACATAGACCATGTACATGTCGCCCCTTTTGACATGAACATATTTATCTATTAATAGGGTCAAGTTCAGTGCCTGCTCTATGGTCCCCAGCCCCTGGCGAAAGCCATCCTGTAGGTCCGAAATAATCCTGGCATCGTCCACCCACACCTGTAGTTGTTCGAGTATTAGTCGTCCTGCCACCTTTCCCAACGAATCCAGGAGTGAGATAGGACGATAACAGGTTACCGACCCCCTATCTCCCTTTTTAAAAATGGGGACTAATATTGATTTTGACCAAGAAGGCAGGAGGCCTACGGAGCATGTTAAGTGGGGTCCAGATGTCAATGTGTGCTTTAAAAAAGTCAATTGGCACACCATCCGGACCCGGTGCTTTACCATTTTTACTTGTGCTTAGGGCTAATTCAACTTCTTGCATTGAAAAATAAAGATTGATCGGGAATGGGTTTCCAGGTCTATCAGTGTGCGTGGTATCCTGAATAGGATAGTGGTGATACTCGGAATCAGTAGGATTGATCGTGAATATCTTTGAAAAATGCTGGACCCACTCCTTTTCATCTATTACCACATCTATTTTAGGGTGATCTATATTATTTGCTAAGAAGGGGGACTTAATCACTTGCCAGAAGGCAGCTGAATTTTTCATAGCACAGCTTTCGTGGAGTTGTTCCCAAAGGAGGGACTTTTGCTCTTTTTTCCTATTTTTTAGGGCTGAATTATATTTATTCCTAAGGGCTCTAATTTCTGGTGGATTTCTCACCTCTTTCCTTAGAGCATTTTTTAGGGCTTGATATGTGGTTGTACATTCCTGGTTAAACCAACCCTTTTTTAGTTTTGATTTGTGTTTGAGTTCTCTCCATAAAGCATCATTTATAGTTTTAATTATGCTTTCAAAATTAAAGATTATTTCCTCATCTGTGGTATCAAGGTCAAGGCATTTCAGTATATGAGGAAAGGCCCCTGTGACCACTTTTGATGTTATCTCTTGTGGGTCTACTCTCCCCCATTTCAGGGAATAACCATTTAGTCTATTCAATGTTAGATTATTTTGGTCTAGAATGGTACCAGGGTTAATTTTAGGATTACAGGATAACGGGTATGAGATACTTAGGGGATAATGGTCACTGAGTGCGCTATCATATCTTGTGAATAGAGTATCCCCTATCCATGCCCCGTTTGAGACCAAAATGTAATCTATAGTAGTGTTATGTCCCTGTCCATGGAAAGTAGGGGCCAGTTTTGCCTTGTCATTATGGAGGTTGTTGGCGTGAACAAGATTTAGTTCAAACATTATTTCATTAAGTTGGCTACAAAGTGTACTATGCCTAAAGTGGGATATAGGATTTTCCCATTCATCAAGGATACCACATGTGTTGCCAGCTAGACATGGGCCTAAATTGAAGTCCCCCCCCCCCAAATGATCACTATTTCAGTGTTGATCTTTTCTGTTAGTGTACGAAGGGTGGAGCGGATCGAGGATACCAAATTTGTTGCCTCTTTTTCTGGACAGTTATTATAATAGTTCACTAAGAGGAACTTATCCACCTTATTTAGGGTAAGGGCAAGGATCTGGAAACTACACTCAGATTTTATTATTTCTATATCTGTCGCCACCAGAAGGTTGGAGATATAGATGGTTAAACCTCCCTTTGCTCGTCCTGAAGGCGAGGGTAATGCTGAACCCTCGCCTTCAGGTCTTGAACCCCATAATATGTATAGGATCAAGTAACCAAGTTTCTTGTAGGGCGATAATATCAAAGTTGGAGATAAGTCACGTCCAATCTTCGAATAGAATTTTAGTGCGTTGCCCTGCTATATTCCAGAATGAGGTAAGGAGGAAAGATCTAGATTCTCTCCCTTGAAGTATCCTCTTTCCTGAACTTAATTGAGTTGAATTTATGTCCTGGGAAAATGAAGTATTTAGGTCCAGAGGGATAGTGTTTTTATCAGACGGTTGATTAATGGAGGTAATGGTGTTCGCAAGGTCTTTAATGCGAGCCATGGGTTCTTTTTGGTTTGTCTGCCCCTCATGTGGGATTAGTTCGAATTTTGTCTCGATGTTTTTGAGGGGAAGGATCATGGGAGTGATGTTAGTATGATACAGTCAATCAACTACTTCGAGGCCGGAAAGACTCCCATAACGGTTTTGAAGGGGAATTGGATAATTGTCCTGAGGATGATTCATAGTTCTATAGTTAAGTGATCTAAAATTGGGAGGAGCGACCATTAGGGACCTAGGGTAAAAGTAGGTCAGGTCACAAGGTGAAATGGACGTGTTCCCTTTTTCTGGCAACCAGTTTAGGATGTAACTTACTGTTCTGTGATTTCTAAAGTTAATAACGACTATATCACCCTTTTTATCCTTTTTTCTGGCACCAAGCCATGAGAGGCGTTGAACATGCAGAATCTCTCCGTTTAGGTTTGGAGGGAGGGGGCGATTCTGTCTAAGCCAATATGTAGTTTTGTTTTTTAACTGGGAGTGATTTTCCCTTTTTCCTTCTTCTAGGGGCAGGACTCCTGTTAAGACCACCACTAGTGGAACTGATTCCGGTGGCAGATCCACTTGGCGCCCCCTTGGCTTTATTAAATTATCTGGATTGTTTTTGTCGTAATTACTCTGTAGGTTTCCCATGTTGCGAGTTGTCTTTGCCTTGTGTGCATCGCCGACTACATGTTGGTTAGTCTGGTTTGTTATTGTGCCAGTGTCTGCCCTAGGAGGTTTAGTTTTGTCAGACTCTATACTAACTGAGTTATTTAGAGTGGTGCGATTTTTGGGCAATGCTATGGTCTGTTTATCTTTGACCTGTTTGGTGGTGAGATTAAGTAACCCTGCGCTTGTGACTAATTTTTCCTCTAAGGAACCAAGCCTAGCTTCTAGTCTTTTAAGTCTCTCTATTATTGGGAGTGTAGATGCTCTAATTAAGTGCTCTATTGTCCCTATTAGGTCCTTTGAGGGGGTTTCTAGTGTCAAGCGTGGAGGAGGAGTACCTAAGTCGTGTTTCGTCGCGGTACTCAATGTGTGGGGTTTGGGCACTTTATCGGGATCTGTATGGCTAGTTTTTTTCTTGTGTGATTCGTACCCTTGTTTCCTTCGTTTCCTTGGAGGTGAGCCATGTGCTCTGGAGGGTTGTTTTTTTTCCCTATTTTTCCGTGTAGCCTTTTTTACAGGTAAGGGCGTATCTGGGATAAGTTCAATTTCTAGTGATGGGCTAGCATGAATTGAAGGAACTGGACTAGGTGGAGTATTAACTATATCAAGGGTGGGAGTGACATCTCGTAACAGAATAGGGATGCTGTTGATGCTATTGGCAGTAGAGTCTGGCTCCTCTATTTCAGCTACATCTCTGTTATTGGATGTGTTTACTCTCTGGTGCCTCACAGGCGAGAGGCGCTTATTTTTTATCAGTTCAATAGATCGCCGTCGCTCAGCGCGACGTTCTGCTAGCGCGCTCTCCCTGTCGGCATCCAAGGGAATCCTATACACAAAATTATCCAATGTTCCTTTATTGAGGGAACTGGAATCTTTGGTGTTGTCTGAAGCAATAAAGGTGATTACACTCGACCAGGGATAAATTTAGACAGAACAATGATGAGGTATAGCCCCAGAATACTAGGAACAAAACGAATATTAGCTCAAACAGGTAGACTGGGAGCAGGGCATAACAAAGGAGGAGGGAGCAGAAGTCATAATACCTTATGGAGAGATGTCAATGGGTAGGCCCAGCCCGGCCTCCCTCGGCTCCTGAGGGCTACAGAGGGCCCGCCATTTGCCCCGGCTTAGCCCCCGCGCGCTCCCGCGACGCGGGGGGTGATAGTCTTTTTAAATCGCCTCCGGGCGCTCTTGTGACCGCGTCAGGGTGCGCCCCCGCAGGTGTGGATGGGATAGCGAGTCCTCCGCTCGGCGGCCGCTAGGGTGTTAGGAGCGGCGGCGGGAGGACTCGCAATGCAAGGCGCTGCCCGGTTCGGTTAGAATCTTTCAAGCGGTAAGGTCTCTGGTCCCAAAACGATTTGTCCTGCTAAGGTCTCTGGTCCCAAAATGATTTGTCCAGCAAAGGTGAAAAGTTCAGAGTTGCGTCACGTTTAGCCAACAGTACCTTTAAATGCGACAAAGTTCCAAAACAGAAGCTGTTGCGGTGGAAAACAAGCTTTGCGACACTCCTGAGACCTTGGGGAGGTGATGTGACAATTCCGCTGGATGTAGTAGCGTGTTGCGATGACATCTGATCTGTATGGGGAGGGTTGCGATGACTTGTATGGATTCCGGTGCGGACGTTCCGTTGATGAAAAAGGCTCGCAAAGACACGATGTGATGATTCTCGGGGGCTGCGACGATCTCCGGAGCAACGATGCGCGGTCCAGCGGCGATTTTCCTTACGCAGCTCCTCGAAGCGATGGCTATCCGACGATTCTCGCAGCGACGTGATGCAGTGCTCTCACCCAGCAGCAGCAGGCTCTGCCACGATGTTCGCAGCGGCGGAAATCTTCCTGCTAACGAAGGGTGCGACGTCTTTGGGCAGCGCGGTAGACGCTGCGACGATCTCGATCTTCGAAGCGGCGGGTATTTTCATGCTCGGCCGGGTTTGCGATAGATTTTCTGTAGCAAAGTCTTTAAAAGTGTGATTTCCAGCTCCCCACCACAGGTACAACTTCCAGAGGCACCACACATGGGCCAAGCACTCCAGGAAGGACAGAGCTCTCTCAGCAGAGATCAGGGAAGCCCGGGGGTGAAGTCCTTTTGTTCCTCGGACTTCAAAAACAGGGAGCCAGCTCTTCTCAGGCCCTTGGAGATTCCTTCAAGCAAGGGGCACAGCACAAAGCAAAGTCCTTCCACTCTCCTTGGCAGCGAAGCAACAGCAGGTCAGTCCAGCAGAGCAACAGAAGGACAGTCTTCCTTCTTCAGTTTCAGCTTTCTCCTTGGCAGAGGTTCCTTCTTGATTCCAGGATGATCTAATTTTCTGTTGTCAGGGGACCTGCGCTTATTCCCCTAAAAGTCTTTGGTCTCTTTGTGAAAGTGGGCCCTGAGCCCGGTCTGAACCAGTTCTGGATGTTCCTTGAGCACTTTTTTTTCCTGGCTTATCCTTTCCTTCCAGAGTGAGGGGCAGGGTCGTCAGCCGCCCAGCAGGAGGTGGAGCCAGCATTGTGGAAGGCAGGCACAGCCCTATTCAGGCCCAGGTGCTATCTCCTCCCACCACTTAAGTTGCAAATGCAGTCTTTCAGCCTAGGGCTGACTCAGCCAGCCTCCTGGGTAATCCCCAGCCCCTGTCACTCTCAAACCAGACAGTCAATTCACAAACAGGCCAAGGCACACAGAAAGTTCAGACAAGAGAACAGCAACTTTCTAAAAACAGCTGTTCTCAAACACAGGATTTAAAAACAACCTTTCCTAAAAGATGTGTTATTAAATTCTGAGTTCAGGGATACCAGACTTTTATGTCCTATCTTGCTTCTATGGGAAGATATGCTGGTAGCCACTGTAGCCAGCATCCCCCATGATTGCCTATGGAGTAAGATAGCCTTACAACAGTGAAAAACCAAAATGGCTGTAATTTACTACCAGAGCATGTCACCTGCACAAGTACATGCTCTACCCTTGACATACACTGCACCCTGTCCAAGGGGGTAACTTGGGCATTCCATAGGGGTGACCAATGTGCACAGAAAGGGAAGGGTTAGGCCTGGTCAGTGGGGACACTGACCAGGAGGACATGGCAGTTCACAGACTGCACACAGGCACTGCGTTGGCAGGCCTGAGACACCATTTTAGGGCTACTCATGTGGGTGGCACAATCAGTGCTGCAGGCCCACTAGTAGTATTTGCATTACCAACCCTGGCACACTTAGGGCACTTTACTAGGGACTTCTTGGTAACACAAATATGCCAATCATGTATATCCAATCGCAATAACAATTTACACAGGGAGCACTTACACTCTGACACTGATCAGCAGTGGCAGAGTGTCCAAAGCATCTAAACCAGCAAAAACAAAATCCAGCGCAGCATCAAAACTACAGGAGGTAGAGGCAAAAAGACTGGGGAAACCACACCAAAGATGCCAGGTCTAACACACAGGAATCCTTTGAAAGGGGAAAGATGCAGCTGGAGGATCTGTTGAATGCTGTACATCAAACGACCCCATTCACTTCTTTATCAATCACAATTAGACAGTGTTGCTTCACGATTCACAATGAACTTCAATAAATACTTTGGGTACCACTAGTAGTACTGTAGCTCTACGTATCATATGCACAAGCACTTTAATGCCTTTAGCGATAGCTACAGCTAAGTATCTTGGATGGGCGTGGTCTATTAGACAGAGACTGTTAGTCACTTGATTGTCTTTCTTTTTGTTAGTCGGTCTGCATCTTATACTGTCATTTTTATCTCAAAAGTTTTTATCCCAAAACTTTTTATCCTGTACTTTTATAAAAATGTTATCCATAGAATTTTACTCTGTATTTGTATTTAAATTTCAATCTACTATCAAGTCTTAATATTAACTGAAAGTTTTATTCTTTAACAGTAATGATTATTAATCTGGTTTTTACATTGTTTTATGTACTTGCTTTGATGAGTGAACCTCGAATAAAGCATTATTTGACATGACTTGATAAATACTTTGTGCCTATTTAAATGGAAGACGAGATTGTCGACATTACAAAACTTAGTGGCATATTTACTAAAACAGAGTTAAAATTGTCGTCACTTTAACGCCTGCAAAGTAAAAAAAACACCAAAAATGGACTTCAAAATCCTTTGTTATCTTACTGCAAGATTTTCTCAATGTTGCTGTTCCCTATACAAGATTGAGAGCCACCTCCCGGGGCTATAAAATAAATGATTGTGGGGGATCAAATGCCCCCCTTCAAAATTAAAAGTGTGGGGACCTCAAGGACCCCCTCAATCCCCGTGAACCACCACCCCAGGGATTTATTGTATTGTGGGAGGCAGACTGCGTGGCCCCCCGCCTACAGCCCTCGAAGGCCCTGGAGACCCCCACGCCCAAGTGCCGGCTCCTGCAGTGTCCTGTGGTGCTCACCCCCGGGATACTGCTGTTTGCTATGAGAGGGCGTGAGTCTGGCGCCTTCCGCCCTCCCAGATTGCTTTTCCATATACAACTTAGCATCTCCCCATGTAGAAATGCAATGTCAGCTCCCGTACGATGCGAAGAGCCGACGGGACCGTGGGGGCATTGTGGCTCCCCCCACGGTCCCCAAATTTTTTTTATAAACCCCATGGGATGGGGTCCAGGGGCATATTAGAAATTACTGATAGGGACTATATTTTAACGTAAAATTAAAAGTCGCACACCCAGCGCAGTGCTCAGTGTGGCCATCTGGTGTGCATGCGCTGCATGCAAGACTCATAATCTGTAGGGTGCGTGACTTCAGCGCCTTTGATGCACAACTTCTACGCGTTTGGGATCCTCCATTGCTCAGTGTGGCCCCCTGGTGTGCACGCGCCTCATGCACGGCTCATAATCTCTAGGGTGCACAAATCCAGCGTCTTTGGTGCACAATTTCTACGCGTTTGAGAGCCAGCATTACTTTTCCACATGGAAAGCTACTGACATTCAGCTCCCCATGTAGAAAATCAATCTTATTTAGATTTTGAAAGAGAGAACAGATTTCCTTGCTATTGGAGGGCGGAATGGACACCCCGGGACACTGCAGGAACCGCCCCCCCACAATACACATAGCCCCGGGGAGTGGTGGTGCCCGGGGCTTTGGAGACCTTGCAGCCACCCAACCATTGTTTTATGTAGCCCCGGCAGTGCGGCCCCCTGGTGTGCACGTGCTGCAGGCACGACTCATAATCTGTAGAGTGCACAAACCCAGCGCCTTTGCTGCACAACTTCTACGCGTTTGCGAACCAGCAATGTTTTTCCACATGGGAAGCTACTAACTTACAGCTCCCCAAGTATAAAATAAATCTCTGCAGGAGCTGGCCCTCCCACAATACATAAAGCCCTGGGGAGTGGTGGTCCCAATGGCTTTGGGGACCTTAGACCCCTTGCCCCACCATTTTTTTCTTTTTAGCCCCAGGGGGTGACGATCCCCGGGGCTGAGGGGCCCCTCTAGGACCCCATAAACTTTAATCATTTTGCTCCCGGTATTTAGCCCCTCGAGGTCTAATTATAAGAGCCCCCCATAAAATATAATAATGTTACCCCCCGCTATTTACCCCCCCAGGAGCTAATTATAAAAAAGCTCTGTTTTATTTGATTTACTTTACGGCAGAGTCCGCACACCCTTCACGCACCTGCCGTTTTTTTTTTTTTTAATGTGGGCCACTGACATCCTCAGCCTCGCTTCTACCGAGACACAAAATGGCTGCCAACAGTTCTTGGTTTCGAATGTTTACAACCGCTTGATAGCCAATTAGCATTGAGGGTGTGATCGGGACGGTGCGCTTATGCTACGATGAGAATCCTCGCACAATCCGCAGATTTATATATAAATTACTGTAATTTTCTCAGGAACTACTGCACCGATTAACACCATTTAAGCAAAAGGCACAAGTCTGAACTGAGGGCTACCTCTTTGCCAAATTTCGTGTAATTCAGTTCATCCGTTCGGGGTGCAGCCGTGGCTAAAGGTCCTATGGAAAATTGCATGGGGAATTGCATGGGGAAAACACGTTTTCAGCGAGGCTGAAGAAGTCAGTGGAACAAGTGTGCAAAACGTAGAAAGGGGGCAGGGTAGAAATACTTTGACCCTCTAGACCTGCTTATGTGGTCCCAGAAGGACCCCCAGGGCCCACTAAATTATTATTATTATAATTTAAACGGCAAGTGGCATAGGGTGAGCGGACTCTGCAGTAAAAAAATAATAATAATAAAATGGAGCTTTTGTCATATTTAGCCCCTGGGGGGCCAATCCCGGGGGCAAAATTATTAAATTTTATGGGGCCCAGAGAGGCCCCCCAGCCCTGGGGATTGTCACCCCCCGGGGCTATAAAAAAAATATGGTTGGGGGGCTCCAAGGTCCCCAAAGCCACGGGGACCACCACCCTCCGGGGCTTTATGTATTGTGGGAGGGGGGCCACATGACCCCCCTCCTGGAGCGTTCAAGGGCCCCGTCATCCCCCGGGGCAAAAAAAAAAATGGTTGAGGGGGCTCCAAGGTCCCCAAAGCCCCGGAGACCGCCACTCCCCGGGGCTTTATGTATTGTGGGACGGCCATCTCCTGCAGTGTCCCGGGGTGCCCATCCCGCCAGTCCATAGCAAGGAAATCTGTTCTCTCTTTTAAAATCTAAACCAGATTGCTTTTCCACACGGGGAGCTGCATGTTAGTAGCTCCCCATGTGGAAAAGCAATGCCGGCTCCCAAAGGTGTAGAAGTTGTGCACGAAAGGCGCTGGAGTCGTGCACCCTACAGATTATGAGTCGTGCATCCAGCGGGTGCACACCAGGGGGCCACACTGAGTGCTACGCTGGGTGCGCGACTTCTAATTTTACAGCAAAAAATAGCCCCTATCAGTAATTTCTAATATCCCCGCGGACCCCATCCCCCGGGTCTTATAAAAAATGTTGGGGAGCGAGGGGGGAGACAAAATGCACCCACAGTCCCGCCGGCTCCCCGCGTCCTTCGGGAGCCGGCATTGCTTTTCCACATGGGGAGATGATAACTTGCATGTGGAAAAGCTATCTGGTTTGGATTTTGAAAGTGAGAACAGATTTCACTGCTCTGTCTTTCTAAATCCAAACCAAGTTTGCTATGGGAGGGCAGGAGCCACAAGACTCGCGCCCTCTCATAGCAAACAGCAGTGTCCCGGGGGTAGGCAGCCGGGACACTGCAGGAGCCGGCAGTGGGGGGTAGAGGTCCCCAGGGCCCTTGAGGGCTCCAGGCGGAGGGCCACGCAGCCTCCCTCCCACAATACACAAAGCCCCAGGGGATGGTGGTTCCCGGGGCTTGCGGGGGGTCGTTGAGACCCCCCACTTCTAATTTTGCAGGGGGGCCTTGGAACTCCCCAACCATTTATTTTATAGCCCCGGGGGGGGGGGGGGGGGCTCTCGCTCTTGCATAGAAAACAGCAATGTTGAGAAAATCTTCCGGTGCGATAACAAAGGATTTTGAAGTCCATTTTTAGCATTTTGTTGTAGTTTGCATGCCGTTGAAGCAGCGACAATTTTAACTCCATCTTTGTAAATATGCCACTAAGTTTTGTAATGTCCACAATCTCGTCTCCCAAATAAATAGGCACAAAGTATTTATTGAAGTGCATTGTGAATCGTGAAGCACCGCTGTCTAATTGTGATCAATAAAGAATTAAATGAGTTGTGTACTTCTATTGCTCGTAATGTGCATAGGGGCAGATTTACAAGTTCATTCCGTTACTATTGCATCACTTTTAAGATGGGAAATGTGACACGAAAGTAGCGCAAGGGGGTTGTAAATCTGGTACACAGTGTTCTGTTTTACTTTGCTTTCTTTTCTGTCATGTAGAGGATCCTGGGTAAATATAACGGTTTCTGTACAGCCAGGGTCTTTCAACCCTACCCCTAAACTGCTTACTGCTTGTTACCATAGTAACAGTTCATGGAACATTTAAGTGAGCACAGAGGTTAGAAGTTCATCACACTATTTTGCTAATCAAAACAGTGACTGTGCTGGAGTTTTAAAAGTTTTCCATGGGAACCGTTAGTCATAGCTATAGACTCTGGTAAAAAGCTAGAGCTGTTAAAGAACTAGCTTCAGTATTATACTTCTAGTTATAAATATAATTTCTATTTTTAAATGTTTTCTAACTGTGTTATTATCACACTAAATAATAGTGAAATGTTGTCAGAAAAAGAAGTTGTAAATACTTTTTTATTAACTTTTATTGAAACAACAATAAATAACTGGAAACGTAACTTAAAGCTAACAATATAATAAATAACTAGAAACATAACTTTAACAAAACAATTTAATAAACACAATGTGCACCCTGAAGCTCTACATCTAAAAGATAGTAAAAGAAAGTTGTTTTGATTGGTATTTGTTACTATCTTAATGTGGAGTAGAATTATATCGCCTTTTCAGACACCTTCCCTCCCGCATTTAAAAACAACTATTTATACAGTTCCAACTTGTTTAATAGGCTTCGATTTTTGAAAAATTACTATAGTAGTAATGTTTTTATGTGGTTGTGAAAGCAAGTGGTGCGAAGTGAAGCACGTGGTTTTGATCATCACGAGCGTCATACATTTGACCGATTATAAAAATGTTCCTGCTTTTGGAGAAAAAAAAATGCAATAAGATATGGTATATAGGACTGCGTACGCCTAAATCGCTGCGTCGCCTTTTTTGTATCCAGTCTGCTGCACCCCATCGACACCCTCCACTGCACACCCAGGCCTCATTGTTCACCTTTTCGTGGACAGGACACCTTCTATATCATGCAGTCCCGCTCTGCCACGAAGAAGTCTAACATATGGTGCCGAGGCTTGATATTACTATGGCTAACAACATACTCGTGCTCCCATCATCATCATAGATTCCTCACCCGCTCAGTCCTTGCGGTACCACTAACTCAGTGACCAAAGAGGCCACGCACGTAGTAGTGGGCCCCTTGTACTCGGTGGTTCGGGCCTACATGAGGTGTCCGAATCACTAGGACGGGCCATCACAGCGCTTGGGATGGGAGCAACTCTAAAATGGCGTAGAGCACGTGTGCCCCATCTTTTTTATTGGTAGGGTCACGTGTGTAGTGACGCATGTGCTGGATGGGTGTGGTGTGGCTGTATACCAGCCACGAGGGAGTGTGTGTGTGCCGTTCTGACAACTAGACCTGGAAGTAAGAAATCAGTACAATGGAAAACTGGGCAATGTTTTGTTTTTGTTTTTTCCTGGAAGCGTAAGCGGAGTAGGTTGGACTGGCGTATGGCAGTGCTGTGCGAGGCTCTGAACCATGATTCTGGAGCTATGGGCATGATTCCGTCGTTAACTATATGAAAAATTAAGTGATTCAGGTGTCCGTTTTGTAGTGCTGACATCACCTGGGTCTTAAACGCAAATGTGTCATTATATCTGTAAAGTTCCACAACTTGACCAACGTGGAAGGTACGGGGTATCACTGACTCCGTTCATAGTTGCATACATAAAAGATGATGGACATGACTCATTTCTGTGATTATGAATGTTTGTTGTACATTCAGTGGAGTGTTAAAGCTGTAGTACTACAGGGCTGTGAAAGGTTTAAATTGCAGTTTTTGGCACATGAAATGCAGCTAATATATATACGTATGTGGTTATTCAGGTACACTGTAGAACTTGGTGCTGGAAATCCGTGTTCGAGGCTCGGAGTTGCGTCCACATCCTGTTATTGTAGAGTGATGACGTAATGTACGCGTGCCTGAAAATATACTGTAAATACGGTGCTCATGTAAATTGCTGGTATAGTTTTGGATAGATTTTGCACTATTTAAATATGCTAAAAAGAATTACAAAAGGAGGAATAGCCCACACTTACTATCACAGGTAAGATGGTTGCAAACGCTATTTATAGCACAATATAATGTGGTAAGGTGCAGGAGCAGCATTTTACAAACATAATGAATACACAGACACAGATAGATAGTTGAAGTGGGTACGGGCACGTGTGCTCGACTCCATTTTATTACGTTGTTGTTGGTAACAAGTAGAATAGTAATAATGATATCATAAACAGATATTTAATCATAAATGGTTTATGACTTCTGCTGTACAAAGGTAGGAGCACTGTATGTGAAATAATACACAGAAGATTCTATAGTAAAGTGTTCATGAGTTGTGGTGCACTGAGGTAGGGGCGGTTTGTGTGGAGCCTGTGATGATGCGTGGTTCAGGCAGACCGCAAAGGTAAACATGTGTTTTGACTATTGAATGTTACCTTAACAAGGGCATGTGGCGATTATGTACGGTGTACTGAGTTAGTGGTACATCCGGTGTTTAGCATGTGCTCACTCTGCGATGATGCGTGGTCTGAACGGGCTGCACTCAAAGCATAGACTGTTGCATACTGGACTGCATGTACTTTGAGGGGGAAAAAAAAGTACCATCAATGGTTATCAATTCTTCAGCAACAAAATGATCAGAATCAGATGATTTTTCCGGTGGTGTAGCCATTTTTGTCTCCAAAAAAGAAATTCAGGTTTCCAATGAAGAAAAAGTGAGGTTCAAATTGTGACCTATGCTATCCACAGTGTAGACTATCATTAAGTGTACCTTTGCACTTGCAGCGTGAATTTAATTATTCAACTAAATCTATAAGTGATATAAAAGAAGTTCTTAAAGGAAGCATGATAAAGGGATATTGTATTGGGTTTGATAAATGTTATACTTAGTTTGCTATTGCACTCTGCAAATAATAAATCAACAGTGTAATTAATTTTGAGCTCTGATGACTGCAGTGTAGACAGGAGGCAGCGGTTAGGAAGAGCTCACGACCACGCGGCATTGAGTAGAGCTGCACAGTATTGGTAATTTAGTGTGTGGGCAGCCAGCGATGATATGTGGTGCACTGAGTTAGTGGCACCTGAAACAACAAGGTTCTGTGGAGCTTGCGATGATGCGTGGTCCGGGCAGGCCTTACTGATAGTAATGTTTTTGTCTTGTGAATTCTGCCTTAGTAAGGCCACGTGGCAATGAATTTTGGTGTACTGAGTTAGTAGTACCTTTGGCGCTTAGTGTATACGTACCCTGCGATGATGCGTGGTCGGGGGGAGGCACAGTGATTGAAGTAATGTCTTTTGTCGATTGAATTCTGCATGAATTCCCTTTAAAAGCGAAAGTATGCCTCATTGCTGACATAAAACTGTTCACTCTTCTTTGCGATGATTTATGGTGCACTGAGTTAGTAGTATCTTTGGCGCTGAGCTTGTATGTACCCTGCAATAATGAGTGGTAAAGGGGGGGCCGCATTCGGACCAATGTATTTTCTCTATTGAATTCTGCCTAAATACGGCCATGTGGTGATGAATTATGTTGCAGTGAGTTACTGGTACATTTGGCACTGAGATGATGCGTGGTCCGGACAGGCCGCAGTGGGAGTAATGATTTTTTGCCTAGTGAATTCTGCCTTAACAAGGCCCATGGAGATGACTTGTGGTGCAGTGAGTTAGTGGTACATGAAGAACTCAGCGTGTGTGCACCAAGCGATGATTTGTAGTTCGGGAGGGTTGCACTGGTACAATGTCTCTTGGCTATTGAAATGCATCATGTGCAATCACCATTCCACCTGAATCGTGAGCCCTCACAATGTAGATCGAAGGCAGTTGTCAGCACAGATATCAAAAAATTATTTTTGTGACTTATGTAAAAAAATCCGAACACATACAGTAGAATTGACTCTGCATTACATAAATGAAGGCTGAATTCCCTACTGTCTATAGTGTAGATAGAAAGCTGAATTCAAGTTGTGAACCCTGCTGTCCGCAGAGAACATTTATGTCAGTAGTCCACAAAAACATGGACGAATGCATTTTTGTCACATACGTGAACAAAATCTGATGACATAGTAGAATTGTCTCTGCCTTAAATAAATTGAGAATGAATGCAATGTTGTTTGAAGTGCATATCCGCTTCTGGTATCAAGTGGTGAACTCTGTTGATCGCAGTGTACATTTGAATGCAGTACTTAGTACAGACATTAAGGAATGTTTTTTGTGGCATCCATTAACAAAATTGTCTCTGCCTTACATAAATCAAGGGTAACTTGAATGCTGTCCGTAGTGTAGATGGAAAGCTGAATTCAAGTTGTGAACCCTGCTGTCCGCAGTATAGATTGAAGGCAGTTGTTCCACTCCTTTTTTATGCCCTCTGCCCTCTGTTCCACTTGATTTTTTGTGACCTTCTGCCCTCTGTGCCACTCGTTTTTCCCTCGTTTTTTGTGCCCTTCTGCCTCTCTGTTCCACTCGTTTTTTTGTGCCCTTCTGCCCTCTGTGCCACTCATTTTCCCTTGTTTCTGTGCCCTTTTTTCCTTCTGTTACCTTCGTTGTCCCTCACTACCCTCACCGCTGCATGCCCCGTGGCCCCGCCCTCCTGACTGCCCATTCGCGGCCCCGCCTCCCACCTCCCAGCTGCTCCTCCCTCCCATCTCCCCATATATGCCGGCTGCGCAGCGAGTGCGCTGAAGGCGCACCTAAGGCAAGCATGTCGGCACACGTCCGTGCCTGGACCGTGCCCAGCGCCAGAACCCCTGGCCCCCGCACCCACCACGACAACCGCTGCCACTACAACGCCAGCACTCTGCACCTGCTTCAAGGCCACCCCAAAATGCACACACGGTACCTTCACCTGCCGGAACTGCAGCTACACCAGCCTCAGAGCCGACGAACCACCCACCAAGAAACACCCCAACCACCTCGGATGCATACTACTGAACACCCGCTCCACACGCAAGCATGTCGTCGAGCTTTGGGACCTGCTCGACACAACATCCCCGGACGCCGCGTTCCTGACAGAGACCTGGTTTAATGACTCCTCCGCACCTGACATCGCCATAGCCATCCCAGACGGCTACAAGATCACCCGCAGAGATCGCACCAACGGAGTCAGAGGAGGAATCGCCATCGTCCACAAGAACAGCATCAGGGTCTTGACTAGCACAGATGACACTCTCAGCATCGCTGAACACATGCATTTCCAGATCCACACAGACCGTAACTCCACCCTCAGGGGCACCCTCATCTACCATAGTACTGACCCCCTGGATCCCGCCCCAAGTTCAGCGACTCCATCGCCGACTTGATCAGCATGCACGCCCTGACCTCCACCGACTACATCCTCCTCGGAGACCTGAACTTTCACCTTGAGAACAACAACGACAACAACTCCACAGCCCTGATCGATAACCTCGCCAACCTCGGACTGAAGCAACTCATCACAACGCCCACCCACTCTGCCAGCCACACGCTTGACCCAGTCTTCTCCTCAAGCCTGCACGTCTCCGTCAGCCACACCACCAAACTCCTCTGGATCGACCACCACTGCATCCACTTCGCCTTCCAGAAACCCACCACACACCACCGCACCCAACAGATACCCCACCACTGCTGGAGCAAAATCACCAAAGACCAAATACACGCAAACCTCGCTCTCAACCCACCCACCGTACCCTCCATCACCGACGAAGCTGCCCACAGCCTCAGACGCTGGATCGAAGACTGCGCCAACACCCTCGCCCTGCTGAAGATACCCCCCACAGAGACACCAGCAAGAGGGCCAGCTAGAGAAGAAACGGCACAGTGAACAAACTCCGGACAGCCACGCAGCACACAAGGACACCATCCGCAACCACCACCACCTCATCAGGGCGGCCAAGAGGACCTCCTTCAAAGACCGCCTTGACAACAACGCACACAATAGGAAGAAGCTCTTCAACATCGTGAAAAAACTCTCCAACCCCAGCTCCAACACCAACGACATCCCACCGTCGCAAGCCCTGTGTGACACCCTCGCCTTCTTCCACCCCGAGATAGCAGACATCCACGACAGCTTCAACACCCAGACAGCCCCAACAGACAGCAACACAACAGACCCTCCGCACACCATCGACCATGACCCCCTACTAGCCTGGGCCAGCGTGAGCATCGATGACACCATCAAGACCATGCGCACAATCCACTTCGGCTCTCCGTCACACCCATTCCCGCACCACATCTTCAACAGAGCAAGCAGGTCCATCGCACCCCACCTGCGCAATGTAATCAATCTCTCCCTCGAGACCACGACCTTCCCAGAGGTCTGGAAACACGCCGAGATCAACACCCTGCTCAAAAAACCTAAGGCAGACCCAAGAGTCCTCAAGAACTTCCAGCCCATCTCTCTGCTCCCCTTCCCGGCCAAGGTCATCGAGAAAACCGTCAACAGACAGCTAACCCAATACCTCAAAGAAAACAGAATCCTGGTCCCTTCCCAGTCAGGGTTCCGCAGCAACCACAGCACCGAGACTGCGCTCTTCGCTGCCACCAACGACATCGGGACCCTGCTAGACAACGGCAAGACTACAGCTCTCATCCTCCTAGACCTCTTTGCCGCCTTTGACACCGTCTGCCACCGCACACTACGCGCACGCCTCCATGTTGCAGGGATCCGAGACACGGCTCTGGATTGGACCACCTCCTTCTTCTCTGGCAGAACCCAGAGCATCCGCCTCCCCCATTCCGTTCCAAAGCCTCCGAGATCATCTGTGGCGTACCCCAGGGATCCTCCCTCAGCCCAACACTGTTCAACATTTACATGGCCCCGCTCGCACACGTAGCCCGACAGCACGACCTCAACATAATCTCCTATGCTGACGACACTGAGCTGATCCTCTCCCTCTCCAAGGACCCCATCACCGCCAAAGCCAACCTCCATGAAGGAATGAAGGCCACCGCCGACTGGATGAAGACCAGCCGTCTGAAGCTGAACTCGGACAAGACGGAGGTCCTCATCCTCGGCTCCAACCCTTCAGCCTGGGACAACTCCTGGTGGCACTGGGGGCAGCCCCGACACCCACCGACCAGGCACGCAACCTGGGAATCATCCTCTCAATGACCAAGCAAGTCAATGACATCTCCTCCTCCTGCTTCAACACCCTCCGCATGCTCCGCAAGATCTACAGATGGATCCCGACAGATACAAGAAAGACAGTCACACAGGCCCTCGTCAACAGCAGACTCGACTACGGAAACACCCTCTATGTGGGAGCCCCGACCAATCTCATCAAATGACTACAACGCATCCAAAACGCCTCGGCACGACTGATCCTCGACTGATCCTCGATGTACCACGCCACTGCCACAACACCCCCACCTGAAAAACCTGCACTGGCTCCCCATCAACAAGAGAATATCCTTCAAGCTCCTCACCCACGCACACAAGGCACTCCACAAAACCGGCCCAGCCTACCTCAACAGACGGCTCTCCTTCTACATCCCCAACCACCAGCTATGCTCCGCCGACCTCTCACTCGCCATCGTCCCGCGCATCCGAAGAACAACCACCGGTGGGAGATCCATCTCCCAACTCTCCGCCAAGACATGGAACGCCCTCCCACTGAGCCTATGACAGCCCCAAGACCTGCTGACCTTCAGGAGGATACTCAAGACCTGGCTGTTCCATCAGTAGCGCTGCCCCCCCCCCCAGTGCCTTGAAACCCTTGCGGGTATGTAGTGCACTTCACAAATGATTGACTGATTGATTGTTGTTGACACAGACATGGACGAATGCTTTTTGTCACTTATATAAACAAAATCTGAAGACATATAGTACAATTGTCTCTGCATTAAATAAATGAAGGCTGAATTTCCTGTAGTCCTGATGCGCAACTGGTATGAAGCTGTCAATTCTACTGACCGCAGTGTAGATTGAAGGCAGTACTCAGCACAGATAGCAATGAAAAATTTAGATCCAAAGTTGAATTCAAGTTGTAAACCCTGCTGTCCGCAGTGTAGATCGAAGACAGTAGTCGATACAGACATAAGTCTGCGGTGCTGTGGCGCTGAGTTCGCAATGGGCCTGTATCGAGGAGGCACATGGTCATGGTGGTAGCCACTTGGCAGGGTGCAGACCTTCACTGTGGCACAGTCGCACTCTCTTCTCTTTGTAGTAGTGAACAACGCCCAAGGCATATCCTAATTATTTATATTCTTATGTTGACATTGTATACGTTGGACTAGCCCACTCCGCTTCTGTTTCAAAGGGGGGGGTGAACACAGCTACATGACCGAAATATTAACCAGTGTCTGAGATAATATGGTTGCGTCCACTATTCAGTACACAACACATATCAATGGTATATCTACACACCGACAAGTTTTTGGTTTGTATAGTGAATTGTGTATAGTATTTCACCAGTAGTCTTGGTGTTGTGTACATTATTGTTGATGTTTGAGTTCTTTCCCTTATACATACTTGGTTGCCACATCTCTGCACATTGAGCGAGTGTGCTGTTGAGGAGATATATTATTTTGGAAAGGTCCATTGTCCTGTTTTGCGCTGCCTCTGAGGTAGTAGGGGGGAGGTGTCCGGGGGGGGGTGGTTGTGGTGGTGGTGGCGCTGGGTATTGTGATTTTGTTGGGTGTCGGAAGTGTATGATTAGAACCTCTATCACATATTGCTCTTTAAATATGGGTGTGAGTTGGATGTAATTCACGCAGTACATAGTCGTCGTTCTTACATTAGTTAAATTTTGATGTTAATTTGTTAGTGGTAAGTGGAACTATTGCCTGATTATTTAGGTAGAATTGTAGATTTGGTTTCTTGTTGAAAATATGGGGAAGTGGTCAACATTATAAGTAGGAACTGTCTTTTAAAAAACCTCTGAAATTCACTGAAAAAAACATAGGTTTCAAGAAGGTTATAGTTAGGAATTGTCATTTAAAAAACTTGGAAATTCTTTTAAAAAAACATGGGTTTCAGGGGTGTTATAGTTAGCTGGACATTTCACTCATACAAAACCATTGAAATTCCTCAGTTATAGTTAGTTGTACTAACTGTAACTCTTGTGCCCCGCAATCCACTGGTGATGATGTCATTCATGACATGGTCAGTGACATCACTTATCTTTCACAACCGAGTCTGCAGTCACAGTCTTCACCCTAGCATCTCAAATGGCAGTGCCAAGTAGAGAATCTGCTGTCTACTCATCAGCATACGGCGTCCCCCAGGGGTCGATTCTCAGCCCTTTGCTGTTTAATATCTATATCAGACCCCTTGCCACCATCGTGGAGGACGCCGGCCTAACAATCTATTCGTATGCTGACGACACGCAGATAGTGTTCTCTCTCTCTAGCAGTGAGGGCCACGAGGTCTCTGCTTTGAAGTCTGGTCTATCACGCGTTGCTGCCTGAATGCACCACCATCTGCTCAAGCTCAACGGTGATAAGACCGAGGTTGTTATTTTGGGCAAAAATAAAGATCTGTGGGGCCCTCGACATTGGCCCTGCGACATGGGTCCTCTGCCGAATCCAACCCCCGACGATAAGCTCTCAATGAGACAGCAGGTAACAAAGGTCGCTGCAATCTGTTTCTCCATCTTAAGATGGTTGCAGAAGATCTTATGGATGTTACCTTGCTCTACTCGGAGAACTGTCGTCCAGGCTCTTGTGATCTCCCGCATCGACTATGGGAATGTGCTTTATCTTGGGGCCGATAAGGCCACAATAAACAAACTCCAGGTGGTGCAAAACTCATCAGCTCGTTTATTGTGTAATGTACCCCGGAGATCTTCTACAGCCAAGGCTCTGTGTGACCTTCATTGGCTTAAGGTCCCGAACCGCGTACAATTTAAAACCTTATGTCTTCTTTTCAAAATTCGGCAGGGCTCTGCTCCTAAATACATGCAAAACCTGGTTCAAGTCTATGAGCCTGGTCGTACTTTAAGATCCTCCACCAGTGGCAATCTCTTGGTCCCTAGAATTAAATTGGCCAAAATGGGCGGCCGCTCGTTTTCCTATCTTGGTCCAAGGATGTGGAATGCTCTTCCGCTGGCTCTGAAAGCCGAGACTGATCTCCTCTCATTTCGGAAAAAATTAAAGACTCTTTTGTTTAATCGATCCTTCTGCACTGTTTGTTCTGTTTGGGCTTTTTGCTTGCTTTCTTCTCTTGTCTGTCCCTGGTGCCGGGAAACCCATTGAGGGTAGCTGTGCGCAATACAAGTTTAGATAAATAAAATAATAAAAGTAAGACTAATCAGCAGCTCCTTGCTAACCAAAATGCCTCATAAAATATCTAATATAACTCTGTCTCCACACGCCTCACCTCAGTGTCAGATTCTCCCTCCCTCCAGCTGCAGGAATGTAAGCAATGTACTTTACTGTCTGGGAGCAGTCTTCAACCTTCATTTTTCGATGGGCCAGGTGAGGGGTATACAAAATGGATTATACTGGTCTCCTTACTCTGGCTCAATCACACACCATGCATGTGCTCCACTGGCTACACACACAACAATGCTTTACACACCCTCAGGATGTCAGTGCAAGAGTCTTGGTAAGCTCATATAAGCAGAACTTTACAAAAGTGTGTTAGTAGCCCTTACTCGATTGACCAAGATTAAAAGGTCTGATCACACTATTGACTCCTTTAACCAGAGCATGCTACCAACACCATTCTAAGTTCTAAATCCATTGTAAATAATGAGGGAATGTGTTATACACCCCCTCAGGTAACAGCACAGGTTTGAGACCTCTCAAAGTCAAGGACAGTCCTAGGCCCCTGCAAACACGCTGAGAATAGTGAGTCAAGACATCCAATATACATGCAGTCCGAACTCAGAACAGGGGAACAAGCCCATGTATCAAGGTGTTTGGAATTTTTCAGATGCAATAATTATTACCTGAGATTTGTCCTGAAAATGGGGCATAACATGTACTTTTTGATGCTTACTACACCAAAATCTAAATATTCCAGTGTTTCCATCTATTTTTCTTTTTGTAAATTTCAGCAAGTTTGACCCAGTGATTTTATCTGAGGAAAATTGTAACAGAGTAGTGTTTGCCACAAAACTCATATTTCCATTGTATGCACTAATGGGAGTTTTCATGTAAGACATATTAGGGTACCTTCCCTATTCACTCATTGATAGGGAATTCCTTTAAATGATAGCTGGAGGCTTCCTCATCCTTTGAAACCACATGACTCATTATAGCAATCAATGAGAGAATATTCAAACTAATTTGTACAGCCTTGCTCCAATTTTCCACTGGGATCATTTAAAGGATGCACTGGATTGCAAGGCAGAGCCCCTCATGTGTAATAGCCCGACGGGAGAATTTAATTATTTGAAAATACAAGTCCTTGTGGATTGTCGTAAGGAGGCCTATACCAAATAGACAGAAGAGCATTCCCTAGTAAACTATGAGTAGTACTTTATTTCTTCAAAAATTATGGAACATTTGGACAAACCCTAATGAACAAGTGGACTAAAAAATAACACAAATGTCTTTGATTTTGGCCAACCCCAGTAACAAGGGAATTATCTCTGGGTGGACTCAGCACATGAAATTCACAAGAAGACACCATCACTAAAATATTATCAAGGACTGGAATGAATTGTAAATTAACATTTTCTGTAATAAATGTCAAATCTCATTTTGAGTTTCTTTTTCTGTATCCTCAGTCCAAATAATGTTATATATTTAGTGTTGATACTAGGAAGGTTAATCACACAGATTAAGTTTGTGGTTTAACTAACTAATACTTCACCGGTAGCGAGTAAAGCTACTATTATTGTGTCTACAAAAGCATCAGTAAATTTTCCATATAGACAACCACACACTACCTTAGATGTTTTAGCCCAGGTTTGCATAGGGTTCTTTTTGGCATTCCCCTACTAACCTTATTAGTAGGAGGAATCACAGCATCCAATTGAGTAGAGATAACCATTTGAGAGCAATGGAGGAGTATACATAATGACCTATGTACCACTCCGTTATGTGATTTTATTACAAGGGAATGAGACAGTACAGTATTCACTAACTCTTCCTGGCTGCTTCAATAGATGATAACAAATAAAGTTATTATGATATCATTGGCAGTTTAAAGTAGCAGGCACATAAGCAAACACACTCTATTTCTCCTGCTCCTGGCCAGCAGATAAGGGCTTCCTTCACTTAGGGCTCCAATCGCTTCGGGCTCCCTCAATTATTTCTCTGACACCTTCCTCACCCCTTTCTTTGGCCTCCTTTATCACTGTCCTCTCAATATTGCTATTCCACTATATATCTGTTTCTCTCATTCCTTTGTCCATTCAGGACATCCCTTTTGCTTTTAGACTCAGTTCCTTAATTTTCTATATTTACTCAACGTCTTTTTAACAGAGTGCCATTGTGTCCTTTTATTCATGATGTCTCTCTCTCTCTGCCCATGAACACTATTCCAAGCTTTTTATGAGTACCTAGGTTTGTATAGAATTCTTTGGGCATTCCCCTACTAACCTTATTAGTATGTGGAATCACAGTATCCAATTGAGTAGAAGTAACCATTTGATAGCTATGGAGGAGTAAACAGAATGACCTATTGAATTTGATCTTTCACCTATGGGATATCTGGGAAGGAAGTAGGACCAATAACTGCGCAGACTCCACCAAAGACGAGCCATACAGAATAAAACGTGTCTTTCTTTTTATTTGGTCTTGGTGTTAGACATCTAAGCAGAAGAATAATTCCCTTGTATAGAGGGGAAGAAGGCATCTTCTAGCTAAGCAGAAGGTGTGGCCTTTCATTGTATTTGTATCAATGGTACTGCAAGGGGATTGTTATACGCAGTTTAAACTCCCTGTGTGATATTTTATCATAGGTTTGTTCTATTCATATTGTGCCTGTGGTGGAAATTTTAGCTCAATAAAACATATAAGCAGTTCCAACATTTGAGAGTAATTGAAAGCTAATCGCATCTTGAATTCCTTCAAATTATATATTTACTCCTTTATGTGATTTTATTACAGGAGAATAAGAAAGTACAGTATTCACTATCTCTTTAATATGTCCTGGCTGCTTCAATAGATAATAACACATAAAGTTATTATCATGTCATTGGCAGTATAAAGTAGCAGGCACATAAGCAAACACCCTCTATTTCTCCAGCCCCAGGCAGCAGATAAGGGCTTCCTTCCCTTAGGCCTCCAATCGCTTATGGTTCCCTTCATTTATACCTCTAACACCTTTCTCTCCCTTTTCCTTGGCTTCTTTTATCACCGCCCTCTCTATATTGCTATTCCACTATATATCTGTTTCTCCCATGGTTCCCTTCATTTCTTTGTCCATTCAGGACATCCCTTTTGCTTTTAGACTCAGTTACTTAATTCCCATGTACACTATCCCATGCTTATTTATGAGTCCTCATGTTTTTTAACCTGTCCATACTACAGCAAACCAATTTCTGACCATGAGCGTGATCCAAATACCTTCATCTGCGCCCCATCCTTCATCTTAACATGCGCCTCATCTAGTAGCTGCAACCACAAGCACAGCTAGAGCTTCACAACTGTTTCTCACCATCAGTACCCCACACTACGTGAAATGCTCAGTGCATGATCCCCTCTTCATTCCTTTTGGCTACTTGTATGGCTGCCCATCATTGCATCTCTATGACACATTATTTCTTACAGCATCTCTAAAGTAACTAGTTCTAAGGGAGTTCATTTTTAGTGATAAATCTTCACATACATTTCTGTGATTTACTCTCTAAATGCTTTATCCAATAAAACAAAAAAGAAAGATTTCAAATAGACTCCCCTAAATCCGAAGCCTCCTCAACCCATACTGCTGCCACCTATCTTTGATTATGGCCAATTTCCCTCATATTCATAATATTACTATCAAGGATATAAATGCAAATATTAATCATGATACTCTATGTATTCCTCAGCTCTTTGCAAACCCAGGAACATTGCGTATTAAAAAAAAGTGAGGCAAGAAATCACAGAAATGAAATGACCAACATGCATTTCCCTTATTATTGAGAGACTAATTGGACGGCCTGAGCACCCATTATCACCTTACTGAGTCCTATGCCTTTCTATTAAGAAACCTCCAATGGCGGTCTGGTTTTGCAGCAACACTTGCAGCAGGTAATTAGAAACTCTAGCACCTGACTCCACACATCCTTAGATAAAAACCTTGATAAAATAGCATCCGCCTTTTGTTCTTCCCTTTATAGTACCTTCTCTCATGGCACTGAAGTTCCAGAGACTACCTCTGAGAAACACAGGAAGCACCAATAAAACTCGGGAATGTACTTGAGGCCTACATTAGGCCTTACCCAGGCTAAAGGGGCATACTCCTCTGATACACCACTCCGGAAGACGTTAAGGTGCTGCATCACAGAATGTGCTGGAGGTCGGCAAAGTCCATAATCAGGAAGATTGATGAGGTTGCAGTTTACAGCAATGAGGCTGATTACTAACCCTGGGCGTAGTGTGCGGAGTGGGGCTCCGCGGAGCTACGCGAAGTGGGCGCAAAACTACGCCCACCCGCGCACTCCGCGTAGCCCCACTACGCACCGCCCGCCTCCATCCCGCCCTCCCTAAATATTTAAATACAAGGATAGAAAGCTTTTAAAAACACTTACCTTGTCCGCCGCGTCCCCGGGGCTCCCTCTCGCCGTCCCTGGATTCGCGCCGCCGCCATTTCAGATACTCATGCGCATGCGCGGGTGCCCGCGCATGCGCATTTCTCATGAGAAATGCGCATGCCCGGCCGCCCGCGCATGCGCATTAGTATCCGAAATGGCGGCGCGAATCCAGGGACGGCGAGAGGGAGCCCCGGGGACGCGGCGGACAAGGTAAGTGTTTTTAAAAGCTTTCTATCATTTTATTTAAATATTTAGGGAGGGCGGGAGGGAGGCTGGTGGCGGCCAGCTACACACCGTCCGCGGAGCGCGCGTAGTGCCGCCTGGCTACGCCCGCTACGCAAAATGCGTAGGAGACGGCACTACGTGCACTCCGTGCACGGAGCGTAGCTGGCTGCCCACCCCTACTGATTACTCTTTCCTGTGCCTCACTGTCAAGCACAGATGAAGCACAGATTTCTACTTTGCCCCCAACACTCCTTCCACCTCCAAGTTCTCCATTGTTGATTTACTAAAGAACATGTATTTGATCTCTCTGAACTAAGACACCTTGATTGCTTTTCCTTCCCTCTTTTTTCCAAATATGTTCCCTCTCACAGATGACTATATAATCATCCTTTTGTAATGTTTTATTGCATTTTCACCTTAGAAACACCCAGATTCGATAATGCAGCAGTGAAATAAAACAGAATACACATATTTAGTTGCCCAGTGCTACAGAAAAAGCCACATGGGTTCCCCTTACTTGAAGCTACACCAAGAGTAGCAGATCAATTAACAATATCTTAGGAAATAAATCTGAGTCAGTCCCAAGTGATCATATCTCCCTCTCTAAATGTATTCCCCTGAACTGGACCCAGTCCTTCAAAACCCTGTGATGCTTCTGGGGACAACCCCTGGCTAGGTACACTGAGAACTCCAGACCCATGCAGTATTCTACACCTGTGGACCATCTAGCTCCTGAACAGGCTGAAACATCTTTCCGTGCACTTGCAATGTCAAGCTTAGGTATTATCAACTTCAACCAAAGTAGTGGCCTCTTGTATCTGCCCCCCATGTCTTCCGTGATGTGTAAGATAATTTGTTTGGGGCCTCTAAGAATCATCCACCCCAGTACTGTCTCCGGGGTCCCCAACATCCCCTCTCAAAAGTGTGATAAGCCTGGGCAGAGACAGAAGTATTCACTAAATCCCCATGAGGTCACCTGCATCGTAGACATGCTCCCAAAGAAATCAGCCCCATTTTGCCTTGTGAGGTATGTTTGATGCAGTAGTTTAGGTTGAATAATCAGAATTGAGAGGCTATCACAGCCTCCCAGTTGTTGAGTACTGCGTTTATGTAGTCATCATTATTTAGTGGCCCCAAGTCATGCATCCATGCCTCTTGTACTCCAACCATAGGATCTGATTGGTTATGTGGCAGCATCTTATAAAGAGCAGATCATTTGTGTCTTTGGTGTCTGTGAGTAAGATCTTTATTTCTAAAGAAATGTTTTCAGAGCTGACTGCATCATGAAGCAAGTATGTCATGAGTTCATGGAGGTAGGGAAAAAACAGGGTGCGGTGCAGGCAGTACTGCTTCTGCAGCACCTGAAAGGACTTTAGGGACGCATTATGGAACACCTTTCCCAGGGCCTATGTACCTATAGTGGTCCATCTGATGAACCTGTGCAGTGTTGTAACCTGTGGGAATCTGGCTCCCTTCCACAATGGCGTTTCTAATGCGAGTCTAGTAGCTGCCCATGTAGATAACACTAATTTCATGGAAGAAGGAGTAGACCCGGGCGGATTTCATGTAGTCGTGCTACAAGGAACTCTGCGGCCTGGTAAAAAACATGAAGTTCTGCAAGCAGTTGCTCACCACGCCCGTTCACGCACCACGCACAATCCATAGTGCGTTCTCACACTAGAAATCACTTGAGAATGGCACCATGTGCCCTGTTATAGTGATGGGGCTTACTTTTTGAATCCCTCTTTATTCTATCTAATACTACTCTTCTGAAACTTATCTACCCCTCAATTTTATTTTTTACCTTACCCTGTGTCTTTCAGCTTTTGTATTTTACATGTTTAGAAAAAAAGAAAAATGTGTTTTTGTGTGACTTTTGTACTTTTTTTCTTTTCACTTTACTTTCTTATTTCCTTCCTTCCTGTTTCTACTTTTTTCTCTCCCCCACCCAGTGCCATGGCAGAACAGGGGAGTGGCAGCACCAGGACCTAGCACCCCAAACCAGCACCACCCGCAGCATCCTACATTGTCGTCAGCCGCACCACGAAGGGGGTGCAGCAAACACAATAGTCCTCGAGGTGGAGGTGGCTGCACTCGTTTTTTTATGTGCAGTGCCACCTCCCCTCCACAGTTGCAGCAGGCAGCAGGCCTGGCCAGTCCTGGCAGCAGGTATGCCCTCCGGGAGCATAGGCATTGGCTGGAGAGGATGCCCCAGGCTGTGTGCCACTGCTCTGGGGACCAGAGTTCCCAACAACTGCTTATGCACCAGTGGGTGGACATCCTGCATAGGGACCAGGACCTGATCGACCTGCTGGGTGTGGAGGTTGTGGGGCTCGGTGTGTAATAATTATTTATTTAATATTTTTTACCCAAATAGCAAGCATGCTGCAAACACTCAGGTAAGCTAATTTTATGTTACAAATATTATGTGATCACAGAGTAGACAGATGCTCGGCTGCACTACCTAATCCTATTTGTTGGCGCTTGCTTGGGCTGTTTATTTAAGACGTCAAGCAGAGATTCCTCTGTCCTGTCACTAAGATAGTGGTGGTCATTAGTATTAGTGAGTTAACGCATTCTCTCACTTCTCTGTGCCTTTATTATTTTGTAGCTCATAAAATCCCCAACCCGAGCAACTGCCCAGTGAAGTGTTGCATGCACGCATCTATGCATTCAAAACAAATGCAGGTTTAGTTGGCCGTCAAAGGGGGTACATTGATACTGAGAGATTGAGAATGAGATGAGAAGCGAAGATCATTTGCTGTAATTTACTAGTAGTTCCAAAATGTAGTTTAAGAAATTTGAAAAATAGGTTTAGGTTTAAGAAATTAGGAATAGGTCCACAATACTTGTAGTACTATAGGAAATCTGATTTAGAAAAGTTAATTGTTACCGTAATTTCCTTTCCCTGTCAAAATATTTTTAAGGAGATTATTAATAACTGTACCACTAATCTTATTTTATGTATTTCTTACTTTAGCATGCAGGGGCAACAAGATGGATGGACCTGGGAGACCCAGTGAGGCGGACAAAGGAGCTGGAGGTGCTATTGCCTCCACAAGAGTCCCCCCAGCAGATGGCTCTGCTGGCCCGAGTAAGTCCTCCTGTTGTTAATATTATTATGTCCCTAACTTTTACATCTCCACATTTAGAATTACTTTTCCTTTTTGCTTTGCCTGAATCCTAATGTTTTTACAACTCTCCTTCGTTCTATTTGTTTCTTAAATTCTTCTTATCCTTGCATTATATTGCTTAATTATTTCCTCCTATAGTTCAAACTGTCTGTACTGTTCTGTCTGTTCTGTAGCTTCTTTTCTTCTGGTTTGTCAGTAAGATTTCCTTCTTACCTTCTATATATTGTGGACTGGTGGAACAGTAAGACTTAGGGAACCCATTTAAGGTCAGGTACTACTAATCTACTGTGAAAATTGCATGCCCAAGTAAGGATATTATGCGCATGTTTGTTGAGAAGGCTTTCTTGTTCTTGCTCATACTCAATCAGTAATAACTTGGAGAGATTGGGCATGGTCATGGTGGACCCCCCAATGTTGGGTATGTATTATTATTTTAGTATACCAGCAGGTGATGACTGTGCAGCATGGCTCGAAGTATGAGGATGGCCCCATTGCATTTGCCAATCTAGACCATATAGCCCTAATTGATCAATTATTCCATCCCCTTCACTGTGGTTCATTGACTAGGATTCATCATAATAAATTCTGTGCCTCCATTATTGCAAAATGTTTTTAGTTGGCTTCACTACCTGGCTTCTCAAAGATTGCCAACCAACAAAATCCCCAATGTGATATTTTTATAGAAGATACTGTAACTGGCCTGTAGTGGTGTTTTGTTATTGTGGTTGCATTTTGCAAAAAACAAATAATGGGGGAGGTGTAGCTGGCATCTAAAATCAAATGTGTCATGTTTTTTCTAGCCACATAGAACACCAGTGTCAGAGCCGGCAGCGAGGGTGCCACTGCCAGTGAAGTGGATCCGACGGCAGGGATGGGCGGTGGCAAGTCACATTGCTTGCTGATTGACAATTAGTAATAAATACTCACTACAAGGGGTTGATTCGTGAACACTCAACTTTAGCAGACACAGTGGGAGTTGAGATAATGATCTTTTCTATCTAGAACTCAGCAGACAAAGGTTAATAATAATAATTACATTTAACAACACTGGGTTGATAGGAAATGGAAAAAAGAATTGAAGGAGAAAGGATGGGTGCAATGTAATATGAGTGAAAGGATGCATGGGTGAATAGCTATGTGGGCGAAAGGAAAGGAAAAGGTGGGTTATACAATGCATGGGTGGCTAAAGGACGGATGAAAGGATATATGCTGTGAAAGGATGCCTGCATGGGGGGGTGAAAGGGTGCGGGTAAAAGGATGCCTGCCTGAGTAGGTGAAAGAAATGCTTGTGTCAGATAAAGCAGGATGAGTGAATGGGTGAAAGGATGCATGGGTGAGCAAATGACTGAATGTTGGGGCAAGGTGTACTTACAGCAATGTTTGGATGGATGGATATATGTGGATTGATGGTTTTTAATGGTGAAAGACTGGATGAGAGAATGTATGTAAAGCTTAATAGTGTGTATCTAAGTCAAGGGTGAGAAATACTATAACAATGAAATAATGAATGAATAATTGCTTGGAGGAAGAAACAAGTGAGCTCTTCAATCTCTGGATAGGGGTGTTGTCAGAAGCTCCAACTCTTCGCAGGGGCAGTAGTGACGAATGTCCCAATGACCCCTCCACGGGTACCCTCGTTTCTAAGAGCAAGACCACCAGCAGGGGGGGAAAGGGGAAGTGGACAGAGAAGAGAAAACCTTGGCTCCAACTGTCACCTGCACCTTCTAGGGACTGCGTATTAACTTCCAGCTGTCTTCCTATGGAGGTGCCTAATACACAGAATAGGGGAAAGAAAGAGAATATACCACAAACCTTCTTACACTAACGGTTTTTCTTGAAGATTAAGCAAAACTTGTCCTACCAGTTCTAGTCAAGATATTTTCCCCTCTTCTATTAATGTTGTTAAGTATCAGGCAAGACTTCTAGCTGTGAAAGAATACATAAATGTTAGTCTCTATTCTCACTGTAGAACTCCCTTCTAACTCCCTCTAGGTTAACTAATACCTGTGAAGCCTTCTGCGAGATGGGGTCTTGGGGATTCTGTTTTTAGAAGGTTTAAATTCCTTGGTGCAATTAGAAGAACTGTTCTCTCAGCTTTTCCTCAGTTGCGCGTGAAAAGGGACCAGGGAGGAAGGTTAGGGAAGGTAAAGAGAGGGAAAGCGCAATAGGGAAATGTCCTGAGGGAAAACTCCGTTGGATAGTTCAACACGGTAGCTCCTGCACGCTGTAACAATTATTTACATTTCGCATTACTGCCTTACTTGTCTTTACGATACTTCCTCTCCAGATAAGAAGCCTTTTATTCCCTGTGGTAGAACTTCACAGTATATAGGAACCTGTAGGACTGGACTGAATGGACTTCAGTTCATAGAACAGTCGAGAACGCTGAAACTCTGTGACTCCTTCTCAAAGCTGACACCTCTCAGGAAGACGAGAGCGCTCAGCGGGTAACGAAATTCTCACAGAATCCTAGACTCTAAGATACTCAGACGTGTCTTCAAAACAATATGAGTAGACATCCCAGGCCACCAAAACTAGCGCTGCACCAACTCCTGGGTCTTTGCAATTCCTTTGTTGCCTGCCAGCGGATGATCATGGCAGCTCTGTAACGCCTTTTCCTGTAAGATGGTCGTGGGAAGATATAAAGCCTCTTTGAAATAGGGTAACTGCTGCCGACAATGTCTTCCTTCTCCCTGTTGGACCCACTGCTGAATATCCTCCGTAGATAAGCTCTTACGAACTTCTTCCTGGAAGTTGTCTAAAGAAAGAGTACACACAATCTTGGCTTCAGGAATGATTGGTCTCGCTTCCACTGTATGTTCAGATTCTTCAGTATGCAATCGGGACAATGCATCCGCTTTTCCATTCTTAGGACCTGTCCGATAGGTAATCACGAAATCAAAGTCTGCAAAATAAAGCGACCAACGAAGATGTCGTGGCGTTAAAGTCTTGGCAGTTTTTAGGAACTGTAAATTCTTGTGATCCGAAAAAACAGTAACTGTATGCCGTGCTCCAAGCAAATAATGTCTCCAATCCTCGAAGGCATCTTTCACTGCAAGTAACTCTTTCTCTGTGATGGTGTAATTCAGCTCAGCGGAATTCAGTTTTCTTGAACGGTAAGCAACCGGGTGAAGTTGGCCAGTGGCTGCGTGACGCTGAGAAAGAACTCCCCCAATCGCTTGATCCGAAGCATCGGCTTCCAAGTAAAAATGTTCAGTAGGATCAGCGTGCAAGAGAAGTGGGGCCGAGACAAATTTCTTCTGCAAAGTTAAAAAGGCTGTATTGGTCTAGGTATTCCACTCAAATTTAACTCCTTTTCTTAGAAGACCCGTGATGGGGGCAATCAACTTGGAGAATCCCTGGAAAATTTGTCGGTAAAAATTGGCAAAGCCCAAGAACCTTTGAATCTCTTTAACATTTTTTGGTGCTGGCCAATCCTCCACCGCTTTCACCTTTCCTGGATCCATCGTAACCCCCTGAGGGGAGATAACAAATCCAAGAAACTCCACCTTGGAGGCATGAAACACACATTTTTCCAATTTGACAAACAGATGATTAGCCTGCAAACGCTCCAAGACCATCCGCACATGCTGAGAGTGTTCCTGGGTGCTCTGGGAATAAATTAAAATATCATCCAGATAAATGATTGCAATCTTATCAATCAAATCACTCATGATGTCATTGATGAAATGCTGGAACACCACGGGTGCATTGCAAAGGCCGAATGGCATAACACAGTATTTGAAAAGACCAAACTTGGTTCGAAAAGCGGTCTTCCATTCATGCCCTTCCTTCATACGGACCAAATGATAAGCTCCCCGCAAATCTAGTTTAGTGAAAATTTGAGCTTCTTTTATTTGGTCTAACAAGACGGAAATCAGTGGTAACGGATATCTATTCTTGATGGTGATCTGATTTAGAGCACGATAATCAATACAAGTTCTCAAGCTTCCTTCTTGTTTCTTCGGAATGAAGAACAGCGGCGAGGATACCGGGGACTGGGAAGGCCTAATAAATCCATTGGCTAAAAATCGATCCAAATATTCTTTAAGGTGTTCATTTTCCGCTTCCGTAAGAGCATAAATCCGGCTACAAGGGAGAACTGCTCCGGGTTCCAAATCAATGGTGCAATCATAAGCACGGGGAAGAGGCAGCTGATCTGCTTCCTGTTCACTAAATACTGTTTCCAAATCTCGATACTCCAAAGGAATTTCTTCAGTAGTAACCGCTCCAATAGATTGACCTCCAAAAGACAACATCATAGATTGTGTGGGTTCTTCCACCAGTGTTTTTGGACCATAGCAGTGAGATAAACAAAATTGCGATTGCAGACTGACTGTTCGATTTTCCCAGTCTATGGTTGGGTTATGAAGAGCTAACCAAGGCAATCCCAGGATCAGTTGAAACTGTGGGGCGTCTATTAAATTAAATTGTAACACCTCACGATGACCGTCCGCTTGAGTTATCTCCAATTCCTCGGTATGCCTGGTGATAGGTCCAGAGGTCAAGTTGGTACCATCGACTGCGCGTACAGGCTCCGGTCGATCTTTCCTGATAGCTTGAATTCCCATCTGACGAGCACATCGTATATCACAAAAGTTTCCTGTGGCACCTGAATCCAACATGATGGCCACTCCCAAGATCTGATGTTCACGAAATTGTAACGTAACATGAATAATCACATGAGGCGTCATAGTTTGGAGAGTATTTAAGATCTGGTGAGGTTCTGGAGTCGTCTTGTCTTCTTTCACCACCAGAGCGACTCCGCCTACTGATGGTTCGCTTCGTTTCCCTTAAACGGAGTCTTGGGTCTCTTGATGCATTCCTTAACAAAATGGCCTGAAGCTCCACAATATAAACATAACTTTTTCAACCTCCTTTGTTCCTTTTCTTCTTTACTCAGTGGACCTCGAACTGTTCCTATTTGCATTGGCTCCGATTCATTACTTCCCTCAGATCCTTTTTCAGTCCTCGCTCTGTCAAAACGAGGGACATTTAATTTCCAATCCTTCTTCTTTTCACCTTTTCTTTCTGAATTGCGAAAATCCAACTCCAACACCAAATCCACAAGAGCTGACAATTCTGTGGGTCGATTTGGAACTTGGGCTAGTGTGTCCTTGATTTCATCCCTTAAACCACGGTAAAATAAAGCTGCTCTTTTTTCCTCTGGCCAATTGGTCTCCAGAATTAATTTGTTAAACTGCGTAAGGTAAGTAATTAAATCTTTAGACCCTTGCCGCAATTCCAACAACTCATTATCGGTGGCCTGAGATATCCTTCTCCGATCAAAAATCCTGAGAAACTCAGCTTTAAATTTAGTAACGTCACAAAGCAGGGGGTCATCTTCACTGACCAAGGGCATAGCCCAATTGGCGGCATCCCCACTTAAGTATGATAAAATAAACGCTACTCTAGATTGAGCATCAGGGAACAAGGTAGGACGGCACATAAAATGGAGGGAACACTGCGTCAAAAAATATTGTGCCTTCTGTGGATCCCCTGAAAATCTTTCTGGAGCTGCTAAGGGAATCAATGGGGATACCGAATGGATTACCTGTGCAACTGCCTTCGCATCTGTGCTCAACCCACTAGTACTAGGCACTGAGGGACTCTGTACTGGATTTCCCATGGCTATCCCATCCACCTTCTGTGCTAATAATCTTGTCTCTTGACGGGAGGCCACTAACTCTAATTTTAAACTCTGATTTTCCTCACGAACTGCTCCTAAGTCTCTCTGAATTCCTACCAAAATCTCCCCTAAATCCTTTAAATTCATTCCTTCAGTCATACTGCCCGGGCGAAGGAATTACGTGGGCACTTCAATCTGTCAGAAGCTCCAACTCTTCGCAGGGGCAGTAGTGACGAATGTCCCAATGACCCCTCCACCGGTACCCTCGCTTCTAAGAGCAAGACCACCAGCAAGGGGGGAAAGGGGAAGTGGACAGAGAAGAGAAAACCTTGGCTCCAACTGTCACCTGCACCTTCTAGGGACTGCGTATTAACTTCTAGCCGTCTTCTTATGGAGGTGCCTAATACACAGAATAGGGGAAAGAAAGAGAATATACCACAAACCTTCTTACACTAACGTTTTTTCTTGAAGATTAAGCAAAACTTGTCCTACCAGTTCTAGTCAAGATATTTTCCCCTCTTCTATTAATGTTGTTAAATATCAGGCAAGGCTTCTAGCTGTGAAAGAATACATAAATGTTAGTCTCTATTCTCACTGTAGAACTCCCTTCTAACTCCCTCTAGGTTAACTAATACCTGTGAAGCCTTCTGCGAGATGGGGTCTTGGGGATTCTGTTTTTAGAAGGTTTAAATTCCTTGGTGCAATTAGAAGAACTGTTCTCTCAGCTTTTCCTCAGTTGCGCGCAAAAAGGGACCAGGGAGGAAGGTTAGGGAAGGTAAAGAGAGGGAAAGCGCAATAGGGAAATGTCCTGAGGGAAAACTCCGTTGGATAGTTCAACACGGTAGCTCCTGCACGCTGTAACAATTATTTACATTTCGCATTACTGCCTTACTTGTCTTTACGATACTTCCTCTCCAGATAAGAAGCCTTTTATTCCCTGTGGTAGAACTTCACAGGATACAGGAACCTGTAGGACTGGACTGAATGGACTTCAGTTCATAGAACAATCGAGAACGCTGAAACTCTGTGACTCCTTCTCAAAGCTGACACCTCTCAGGAAGACGAGAGCGCTCAGCGGGAAACGAAATTCTCACAGAATCCTAGACTCTAAGATACTCAGACGTGTCTTCAAAACACTCTGACGTTCTTAACTCCCACAACTCCCGTCATGAATTTCTGACGCGAGCGGCGGCAAAGAACAGCTGCTTGCATGAAAATCTGCGTTGAAGTGCGCAGTTTGAAGCGCTCGACTTCCCGATAACCACTAGAGGGCGCACCACCCAGCTTAACCCTGAGGGAACATAACGCGGCCATCTTAGGAAGAGTGAACTAAATACAATCTTTTCAGCAGTGTCTGTAATCAATCGGAATTCCCCACTAATGTGGAAGCCTCCCTGAGGAACAGGGAAACCAGACATTAGCTCAGGTAAAACGGGACATTGGCAGTGAATTGAATGTTCGTCTAGGGACGCTAACTGTGGAGACTCGATGAATCCTGACAAGTGTGTTCACCTACTTTGCTTGTTTAGAATGGTTTAATCAAAGCATTGATTCAAAGGGCTGGGGTGGGGTTTCTGCCTACTCCATTGACTCACAGTATTTTTTTGAAGCGTGGCAGATATTTGTTGTATCCCACCCAGCATCAATCATCACCTCCCTCCCTACCCATGGCTTTATGCTTGTGCCACCCATGATGACCTAACTGCTGCAAGGCTCAATTTGTCACTGCAGTGTTGGATGTGCAAAGTGCTTCTGCTTGAGTACTTAATGTGGCATTCACAAAGTTTTCAATGAATGGCAATGCGAAAAGAACTAAGTGTGTTTCCCTTCCCTCCCAGTGCCCACTCAGTCACTTCCTACCAGTCCTTCAGTCCTTTATTCTTTCCCTAGTTCTGTACCCCAAGCCTCACCGAAAATTTGAAAAATCCATTCTTTGCATGCACAATATTTTTCTAGCCAAGTGATATATTTCATCATGGCTTCGATAACAGATATATGCATCTTCAAATTGCTTTTTCAACATTCTCAACCACAGTGACTCAGAAGCCAAAGCTGAGACACATGATGATGATCAGTAAACTGTCTACTTACCCAGCCTAATTCCTCTAACTTACCCTGCAGTAGAGTAATTTAACTTTCCTTTCCTTTTCCTTACTGCCAAGCAAATGCATTTGTTGGACAAATTAATTATAAAGTGTGGTGGAGGGCAAGGCCAGGGAGTAAAGTGGGACTAATTAACTACCTTGACTTTTGCCGATGGGATAGTCTGTGACAAATGTGTCAAATCCTGTGTTAATCCTTTCACTGTACAGCAGTGCATCGCTTTTCTGACTGTCTACTTACGGCATGTCTGCATGATTGATAACTGACATTCATCAATATTCAGATGCCTTGTAGTCAGGTTAAGATTGAAAAGCATTTTGGAGAAGAGCAGGGACATTGGGATAAGATAATTGTCTATTACAGCTGCCCCAGCTGCAGACTGCAGAGAGTAGCAAACTATGACTAGTGACAAGTATGACAAGGGAGCCAGCTGAGCTAGCATGCCTCCATTCATTTAGCACAACAAGACAAAGAATACTTGTACTCCGTAGTGCATAAAGCCTTACTCATTAATGAGAGGTCGCTGATATGTATTTTTCCACATAAAATGTCTGTTTAGGCTTTTGTTTTTACTAGGAAATCCTTGAAAAGAAAGAAAAATAACAGTTTTTTTTAAACTGGTGTGCTGTGTTTAAATTCTGCCTTAATTCCTTTCAGAGAGTTAGTGCATTTGCCATTAGTTTTATGTCAGGCATGTGTGGGTAATGGCTGGGACTCTAATCACATCAAATTGAATGGACCTAAGGGACCAGCAATGTAATGCTACTGTGCCACCCAGTGCATAATTTTAAACAAGTGTTTTACACAGAGCATTGTTTACAATTTCTCTGTTTTCATTCTAGCTACTCCTGCTGTCAGTGGTGGTCATCCAAATCAGCAGCAGAAGCTGGAGCCGATATGGGACAGTTACCTATGGCTGCCGGCCCAGGAGGAGGAAGAGACCGCTGACCAGGGCCCCAGGGACAAATGATGTTCTTCTATATCTAAAATATCCATCACTTTTATGCATGCATTCATAAATGGTGCCAGTGCAGGCTATTGTTTTGGTTATAGAATGGAACTGAAGATCCTGTGCCGAGTTGGTATATCACACAGCCTGAGGGAAGAGTGTTAGGGGTTTGATGAATGTTTGGGAAAGGGGATTTGGGGAAAGGGGTGAGAAAGACAAACACTGCATCAAGACAATATTAATTTGGGTAATGTGCAGCCAACCATCAGCAATCTGTTGATGGAGGAAAAGGAAATGAAGGAATGATTATGACACAGATAACTTAAATCAATGCTGTGCAACCCAAACAGACCATCGTCCCCCGAGAGACCAAAGTTGTTATATTATTATGAATCTATATTTTATATCAACTAGGTTTGAAAAATAGTAAATACAAATTATGTAGGAGAGAGGCAAACAACACACACAGTTCTAATAAATGATTATTAAAAGAAAAATGATACTGTACTGCCAAATTGGAGATGCACCTACATTTCTTCTTGCATTGTACGTTAATCTTGGATACCTGGCTGATGCGGTACAGTGAGGTAAGCATGAGTGCTATAGTGCGTTTGCCTCTTTGTACATGAGAAGAGAAGGCCTGCGGATTGTAACAACAAAAATGATATTGTAGAACCAATGAGAAGGAGGGAAGTTAAACTTCATGAAAAGAGTGCACCACGAAGACTCAGAGGCAGCGCAAGAGAGAATAGTCCTTTTTGAAATCATTTGTTTTATGACTGATGTGTGATCAATTAATTAGGTGAGAGCAATACAACAACCAACAATCATGCACAAGTGGCCGCATGTACTATCAGACTGATCAAACTCGCAACTGTCATGATCATCATAATAATGATATGCAGGCTAGCACATGCATAATGTGATGATCACCACATGTCTGTCTCCAGTTACCTACAACAACAGGCCACCCACCCAACCACCACCTAGTTTAAAATTTGAGACAGCCAGCAGCATACACATTCTGCAACATTGCATTTCCCAAATCAAGTAAAACCAACACACCTCCTTTCCCACCACTCCTCAATGTTGAGTAGGGCTCTTAGAGTCATCATCACCAAATGTTGGTACCTATGAAGTTGATAACTTCCTTCTTCTGATGGCAGTTGTTGAAGTTGTCACCCCCTAAGTCCTTCCACCATCCTCCGAGTAACATGTCAAACTCGGTACCAACTGAGTCCCGAATCAAATGCAATCGATCGACATGTAGTGCAAAGCTGTTAATGAACAACAAGGGAAGCATTAAGTCACGTTTTGTGTAGACTAGATTTAGTTAGCTAAAGGGACTGTTCAAGTCTTTGAGGAGTGTGAAGCAGAAAAAGCAATATGGACCCAGCTAACAAATCTCGCTATTTATCAAAGGGGAATTGAAAAATCACCTGCATGAAAAAAAATGATCACACATCATTAGGCCACCAACATTGTAAATTATCACAAACACAATCAAGCTTAATAACTATAGTTAAAAAAACACGCAGTCTCACTGCCTGCCACATGAATCATCTTAACACACCCACAAACAACAGTCACTAATAATATATATCAACCTTTGGTGCATGCCATTTACCTGTTCTAATTCAAGCGCAGTGAAGGTGGCACATTGGCGATCCTGAAACTGACATTGGCCAGTCTTTTAAATCAAATAATGTGGGGCAGTCCAGCTAGTGAAATAAAGAAAGGATTGGTAGGCATGGGATGGAGGCAGACACAAATAAATGTGTCTCTCCAATGTCCTTGAGGGAAATGGGGGAGCATCTTCACTGCACATTGGTGCAACTCCAGTCTGGTAATAAAATATGTCTAAAGCAGTGGGGTTGCATTAGTCTCGCAGACACAAACAAACAAAATAAGCTAGTGTTCCCCATGTTTTTTTTGTTGTTGAAGCAGTTATGCAATAGAGAGAGAAAGTTATATGGTTGGTGGCCCAGGCCTAGTTGTCAGGGAAGTAGAGTTCATCCTCAAACTTAGGTGGTTCACCCAGAAGTAGGTCAACTAACATACTACTACCATGATTTAGGTCTGACCAATCACCTTCACCCTCCTCCTGTCGTACTCCCGGGGTGGTGTAATTCAGAGGTATAAAGTGCTGATCATGGTTAATCTCTCCATGTTTTGGAGTGAGAGACTGGTCCTTCTCACTGTGACAACTGTACTAGCTGCACTGAACACACGCTCAGCAGACAAACTGGCTACTGGCATACCAGATAGTTTAGTGCTAGCCAGCGTATCACTGGCAATTGGCGCCTCTTCCCATACCAATACACCAATGGGTTTTGATCAAGATAGACCTCTGTTGGGTCATCCTGATCGCCTAGACAATCCACTCAATAGTCATTAGTGCTCCATCCTGCTTCACCTCTTTTGCTTTCACCTTTGCACTGGACCTAAGCCCTGCCAGTAGACAAACAATCATATGCAGATTTTGGGGCTGATACTCCTGTTGCTATTGTTGCTGGTATTCTTGTTGTTGTTTTTGAGCGCTGTGAGCCAATAGCACAACCCTCAGTCTCTGAGGTTGAAAGCTGCACTGCAGAGCTTGCCCCATGGAGGAGTGGGCTTCTAATTCCAAGCCATTCTTTTTCTAGGTCACTGACTTGCTCAGTAATCCACATATTGTAGTTTGAAACATGTTCCCTGAAAAATAAATGAAAGTGGCCAGTAATGATTTGTATAAACAACTAAAGGAGTATCAACATTGGACCAAATCCATGGTCCTAAATGGGATGTAGGGAGTTGGAGATGTACCAAAAGAAAAATATTCTTTTGTTAGAAGACCCCTCACTCACCAACCTAGTTGGTGACATGCTTCATCATCGGGGTCCCACCCGTCAGCCGAGTTCCATCCGGGTGTGCTGCGATACCTGATTACAGTGGAGCGGGTTCTTTTTTGTGAGTGTGGTGCAAAAAAAGGGTTTCTGTGATGTTAAAAATCGTCGCAGTATAACTTCTTGAACACAAAATTGTATTCTGAAGTAACTGGACAATGTTAAAAACAGTTGTCCAGTAACTTCAGAATACAAGTGCAACATGTAAAAGGCTGAGTTCCAAAGTGTTGGCATCTCCTGTATGAGTGCTTTTACTAGCATTCTATTATCACACAGAATGACCCTTAGCTGCTTCCGGGTTTTAAAATAATGGGTAAAAGGAGTGCAGATTCTTCTGCAGGTGGACAGTAAGTTGCTGACTCTTCTTTTTTGAGAAAGTGCTGTACAATGATGTTGGTGCAGTGCGCCAAACACAGGACCCTGAATTAGCCACCATGTGCCATGTCCATAACTATATTACTGCATTGTCTGTGACAACAAATCCAATGTTAAACCCTCTTGGTCAAAGCCATTCAAAGACCTTGCTGTTAAAGTCTTCCAAGATGTTTGCAGCAGTATGGGATTTCTCCATGGCGACTGTCACATGCTGCCAAGCGGCATTAAAAAGCTCAGCAGTGTCAACACCTTCAGATATCATTTGTCTAATCCCCACAAAAGAGATCCAGTGTGCACTGCTGCACATGTAATCAGTGGCTTGACAACTTGTTTACATGTCGGCCATCAGGGTATAGTGTGAATTGCACTCTGCTGCAAAGCTTGTCCAAGCCATTCTAGGATATTCTGATGTAGCACTGGAACAGCAACTCTGGCAAAGTAGTACTTACTGGGAACCTTCCATTTCAGGCAGATGGCTGCCACAAATTCTAGAAAATCCACCCCTTCCACAAAAGAAAAAGGGAGGAGGCTCAGCGCTAACATTTTAGCCAGCTTCCCGTTGTACAAATGTGCCGTTGGTTGGGTGCGTTCGTACTGCCTCTCCTGCTTAAACCTGCAGGGAAAAGTAGCCTGGATTGTTTTCTTTTCTGGTGCCACATCACTGATGCAGGTTAATTCTTGGGAGCAGATGTTGGTAGGATTAATATGTGTCTTAGCGGAACAGTCACTGTAGGTGCTTGCATTGGTGTCTGGACCTGAGTCTTGTGCCATTGTGATGCTGCTGATGTGGGTGATACTATTGCACTGCTGGAGACAGGGCTGATTTGTGTAATTAAAATGTCTTCTTCACCTTCCACCGTGATGTGTGCTGTTTTCTCAAATGGTTTGTTTGGCTTCCTGTACCATAGTTTATGCCAGGCTTACCCCGACTTATGCATGCTCCACAAATGGAGCATTTGGCAATGGTTAGTTCCTTCTTGCTAACTGTAAAGAAGTCTCAAACTGGGGAGGTCCACTTTCTGACACTCGTGGCACTGCCAATGTTGGATGAACTGGCGGTAGGTGGACATTTTGACGTTTGCCTCTCTGCAGTACCTACTTCTACTGAGGTGGTTGTGGGTGTAGGTCGCTGCCTGGCCTTTGAAAATATGGCAGCTGGCGGTGGTGGTGGTGATGGTGGTATCAGTGACCCACTGAGATAGGGTAGGTTTTACCCCATGTCCTCACACCCTTTTGACCCTATCCAATGGGGCCACTGGAATAAATGGTTTTCGCTCACCAGGAGATAGTTTATTGACACCGTAGGTTCTTTTTCGCACTCTGCCTCTCACTCATTAAAATCATCATTTTGCTAATCAAAACACCTCCTGTCACAGGTCTACCTCCCTTTCTCATGCCTGTCTTGTTTAATGCTATTTGGTCCCAGGGACCTATGCTCGCCTTGTAGTTCCTGAAATTTCAGATGGTATCAAGTTGGTTAAATTAAAGTACTTTGATCATGTGGTGTTCCATGGGTTTCCTGATGGCAGTTTAAGTAAACTTTTTTAGTTAAAGCATATAATCATAAACAAGAAGTCATGCTTCACAATAAAACTAAAGTCTTTTCCAGAAATTCTCCACATGAATATTACCATGCGCGTGGGCCAACCGCTAGAAATGCTAATAAGCAAACACGTGTTAACCGGCAAGGAACTCAAGGTGAAAACAGTTCTGTATGATTGTATACAAACACGTGTTAACTGGCAAGCAAAGACAACTTGCATTCAAATGAGGCAGACAAAGGTATTTAAAGCGCTTCAACAAGCACTCGGAGCTTGGTCTCGTTTGTGTTGAATACTTACTTGTCTCAGGTGTTTTCCGTTGCCCAGCTCTTCACTTTGATTCGGTGGAGACGTTCCTTGGCTCCTCGTCTTCCAGAACAGCCACTTTGTCAGCGCGCAGCCAGAATCTTCTGCTTCTCATTTCCCGGTACCTCACTTCCTGAAACAGACAAGCAAAGAGAGTTAGCTTATCCAGGGAACCTGCAAGGTTTCAATAAACCGTGGTAAGTGAACTTTTAATTTCCTATGGTTAAAAACCTTCGGAAATTAAGACTTTGGACTCTGCAGAATTATGTACTTTGGGGTATTTTAAACACAGTTACTCTGCAATTGACCGTGCATTTTTAACCGCAATATTGAACAAATAGAGAAACGCCGATGAGAAAGTCATCTAAAAAAACATTGTAGCATTACAAAAGTTGAATGCGGATATATGTTTATGTTTCTTTTTATTTCTTTTTATTTTGAATTCATGGGCAAAAGTAATTTGTAAAAAGAAACTGGTGAATACAGACGTATCTTTCCTGTCTCATAAGTACAAAACAGGTGTGAGACTTGGCAAACGTGTACTGCTGTATTTATATTTACAAAGATTATCATAATATCGGTCATAACATCTGTTTATTACATTGTTTATTTAGTTGCCTAATTTAAAACAAGCTGAGCAATAATTGAAGTCCAAAGGCGAATATCTTCAGATCATGCATGTTTCATCATTATGTGTTTTAGGTATGAGGAATTAGGATTTTCAGAATAGTTATTACTCTAGTTTGAGATTGTGTATTCATTAGACAGTTTATCTTACATAATTTTTCTTTTAGACTGTCACAACTCTAGAACACACCACACAAAACCAAAAGGCTCACATCAGGCAGAAGAAGTTAATGCTGAATAACACATTCTCTGCAGAGTTCCTCTCCTAGCAAGAGGCCGGACATTTATCTCTCTCTCTTTCTCTTGTCATTCCAAATCCCTTTCCCCCTGGAGACTCCCAGACTGACAGTGTATGTTCATTTTGTACTGTCACGCAGTTAGTTTCCAGAGTAATTGGGTAATAATTGTCGCCAAGGTTGAACAACTGGAGAGTAGGTGAGTGCCCCATAACACCTCTGCTCCTCATGGTGTGACGCTCAGGAATTATAAGGTACCTTGAGGTCCTTGTGTGAAGAGGGAACCCGTTGATGAAGCATGTCACCTTCAGGTGAGTGAGGGCTCTCATCCTATCAGCAAAGTACTCCTTCCTTTTATTACCAAACATACAATAGTGTTTGAGGGTGGTATCTATGTCACATCACTCCAAGCAAGTTGAAATGGGGTAACGTCGATCCCACAGGGGCTGGGATAACATCCATGATGGCTGGCTCATCGTCAACGGGGGTGGGGGGGTTGGTGAAGAAGATGTTTGATTAACTATCCTTTTTCTTGCTGGAGATATGGAAGACAATGGATCTTCTGAAAGTGTGGCTTCTTCTGCTTCCTCAGCATAAAGCTCAATCTCCTGAACTGCTCCTACTTTGAGAGGATCTTCTATTGCTGGCTGCGGCTATTGTTGGGTACTACTTTGTGAAAGAGATAAGTCCATTTTAACGTCACTGCTTTGCCATGATTAGAATGGTTGCCTCTGTGACAGACATGGTATTTGGGCCGAGGTTGGGGTGGGTCCACTGATGCAGGGGTTCAGCTCCAAGCTTGCTCCCCACAGACTACTGTGGCAGGTACACTTTTATTTGCCCCAAAAAAGGTCTGGGTCGACATACCAGTGGTGGTAAGCTCCTTATTATTACTGGCACCTTTCTTTGGGGTCATCTTGAAACTCTCAGTTGGCAGTGGCACTTAGCTACACCAGCTGAAGAGATGTTTGTGATGTGTGGCCACGCTCAAAGTCGGGCACAGGCATTCTGTCTGGCAGTACTATGGATGATGTTGTCTCTTGTGCACATAAAAGCAAACAAGCAAGAACCACATCAGTGAAACATGGCATTTTTGCAGTTCGATTAGTAGTACAAGCAAACAATATCATTTAATGTGGTTACTGGTTAAAAACTTACCTACCCTCGCAGGGACCTCTCCTTGCCTCGTTGTCTCCCGCGCAGCCGAGGTAGACGCTGCAGCGGGTCCAGGCTCTCTCGCTCGCCGCCATCGGCGAGCCGCTCCCCGAGCCACGCCCACTCTCATCTGGCCACGCCCACTTTGGGGTTAAAGGTAGGAGCTGATTACAAGCTCGCCCACTGGATTCTCCCCTGCCTTCCGCGGGAGCTCTAATCGAAGCCCTGTTGTTTTAAAGACTTTTTTGTTTTATTTTGTGTTCTACATGCTCATTTTAATTAAAAACTTACCTACCCTCGCAGGGACCTCTCCTTGCCTCGTTGTCCCCCGCGCAGCCGAGGTAGACGCTGTTGCGGGTCCAGGCTCTCTCGCTCGCCGCCATCGGCGAGCCGCTCCCCGAGCCACGCCCACTCTCATCTGGCCACGCCCACTTTGGGGTTAAAGGTAGGAGCTGATTACAAGCTCGCCCACTGGATTCTCCCCTGCCTTCCGTGGGAGCTCTAATCGAAGCCCTGTTGTTTTAAAGACTTTTTTGTTTTATTTTGTGTTCTAACTGCTCATTTTAATTAAAAACTTACCTACCCTCGCAGGGACCTCTCCTTGCCTCGTTGTCCCCCGCGCAGCCGAGGTAGACGCTGCAGCGGGTCCAGGCTCTCTCGCTCGCCGCCATCGGCGAGCCGCTCCCCGAGCCACGCCCACTCTCATCTGGCCACGCCCACTTTGGGGTTAAAAGTAGGAGCTGATTACAAGCTCGCCCACTGGATTCTCCCCTGCCTTCTGCGGGAGCTCTAATCGAAGCCCTGTTGTTTTAAAGACTTTTTTGTTTTATTTTGTGTTCTACCTGCTCATTTTAATTAAAAACTTACCTACCCTCGCAGGGACCTCTCCTTGCCTCGTTGTCCCCCGCGCAGCCGAGGTAGACGCTGCAGCGGGTCCAGGCTCTCTCGCGCGCCGCCATCGGCGAGCCGCTCCCCGAGCCACGCCCACTCTCATCTGGCCACGCCCTGAACGGCCCCATAAATCATGTGCTTTCCCCGTACGCGCAGCGGAGGGGCGCAGCGGGCGCGCCGTTTGCGCGCCGAAGGCACGCCTAAGGCAAGCCCGTCTGCGCCCGTCCGCGACCGGCCGGGACCAGGGGCCATAGACCCCGCTCATTCTCTGTCTTACACATCTGCGCAACTATCTGCACTCATGGTTTCCAGCCCTCTCTCTCCTTCACTGGAACAACGTCTTGACACATTAGGTGTCCTCGCGCCCAACCCTCTTCGCTCACTCCCTTTTCCTCACCCCTCCACCCCTTCCCCCCCTGCTTATCCGGAAACACTCCCCCCCCTACCTTCACCATCTGCAGCCTCTGCTCTTTTGCTTAACACTCGGTCGGCAGTTAAGCATCAAACCGAGCTTTTCAATCTCTTATGTTCAGACTCTCCCGATTTTTTATTCCTCACCGAAACCTGGTTCTCTATAGACTCACTTCCCGACCTTCTGGCTATTCTTCCCGACACTTATTATGCTCTTCGCGCGGACCGCCCGGCTGGAAAAGCCGGTGGCGGTGTGGCAATGATAGTTCGTTCCACGCTTAGATTCCAGCTTCTCGATCATCCACCTATACCTAATGTGGATTTCCTTGTAGCCCGATCCATTAACCTCATCGCTCCCCTCACTTTTGTGCTCATGTATCGTCCACCCCTGGCCATGTCTCAGTTTGTTCCTTCACTACAGGACCTCTTGGCCACCTTGGCGGTAAACAACTCGTCAGTTGTCCTACTTGGGGATTTTAATTATTGGCCTGATGATCCCAGAGAAAGTCCGGCATCTAAAGACTTCTCTGCTACCCTTCAGTCACTAAATTTCACTTCCCACATCACTACCCCCACTCACGATAAGGGCCACACTTTGGACCAAATTTGGTCATTGCGTCGTCAAATCTCTCCCCCTTCTATTCTTCCGTGCATCTGGTCGGACCATTTCACCATTTCTTTTAACATTCTTTCTGCCTCTTCCGCTAAAACCCCTCTTTCCAAGAATATGTTAGCCCGTAGCTGGAATCAGACGGACCTCACTCTTCTTTCCTCTTCTCTGGCCTCCTCAGTGCCTGATTTGACGGATCTTCCTCTTGAATCTCAAGCTGACGCCATCAGTATCTGGCTTTCTTCCTCCTGTGACACCGTTGCCCCCCTCAGGAAAGTCAAATCCGTAAGGCCACATGACGCCCACAGATGGTTCAAGAGCGAACTTAAAGACCTTAAACTTAGCCTCAGGCGCTCGGAGCACCACTGGAGGCGAAAATACTGTCCCCTACTCCGCACTAAATATAAACTTCTGCTTAACAGCTATAAGAAAGCAATTGTGTCGGCCAAAACAAGTTACTTCACAGAGAAAGTTGCTCTCTCTGCAAATAAACCCCGCGAGATCTTTTCCCTAGTCAAGCAGCTTGCTACCTCTGATCGTGCGAATGCCAGTTTTGCCCCTTCCCAATCATTTTGTCTTGCGCTCAATAACTACTTTATCGACAAAATTGCCACCATCAAAGCCAATATCCCTGCTGTCTCTCAACCCCGAGCTACCTGTTCCCTCCCACCTCCGCCTCTCTTGTTGGATCACTTCCCTCCCATCTCCATCGAAAGATTTCTTTTTCTGCTTGCTAAGGTCAAATCCGGCTCTCCGGCTGACTGTGCCCCGGCCCGGATCCTTCAGACGCTTTTTACCCATTGTCCTGGACCCCCTCTTACCCTGCTCAATTCCTCGCTGGCTCTTGGTTCTGTCCCTTCTTCCTTTAAAACCGCAGCAGTTTTTCCCATCATCAAAAAACTCGGCTTGGATCCTTCCTCCCCCCCTAATTTTAGGCCCATCTCCCTTCTTCCCTACTTGGGGAAGATATTGGAAAGCCATGTTACATCTTGCCTGTCCTCACACATTGAGGAACACTGTCTCTTAGCCTCCCATCAGGCGGGCTTTCGGCCGGGCCACTCCACAGAGACCGTGGTCACTGCAGTGTTGGATGAGCTCAAGGGAAAAGCTGATTCTAATCTCCCCCAAGCTTTGGTGCTCCTTGATCTGTCGGCTGCATTTGACACGGTCGACCATGCCATTCTTCTCGGCCGTGTCAGCGCAGCCGGCATCAGGGGTAAGGCACTCTCTTGGCTAGTGTCCTTCCTCCAAGGCAGGACCCAAGCCGTCCATCTTGCAGGATTCTCCGCTCCCCCCCGCCCTCTTGTGTGTGGGGTCCCCCAAGGTTCCTCTCTTATTATTTCTGGTATTTGTAGAGCGCGACACTCATCCCAAGGGATATCACGGCGCTAAAAAGAACAAGGGGACTGCTGAAATTATACGGGGGGAGTTAGTTTTTAGGGAAAAGGTGAGTTTTGAGTTTTTGCCGGAATTGGAGAAGGTTTGTAGTGTGTCTAAGATCCATGGGTAATTCATTCCATCGTTTGGCCGCCAGGTGTGAGAAGGCTCGTCCACCCGTTCTTGTTTTGTAAATGCGCTTGGGTTTCGCTAGGGCTGAGTTGTTGGATCTTAAGTTCCGGTTTGGAATGTAAAACTCAATTTTCTCCTGCAGGATTGTGGGGCCGGTTTTGTGGAGGGCTTTGTGCGCGTGGCAGAGTAGCTTGAAGGTGGCTCGCTGGCGCATTGGCAGCCAGTGGAGTTGTTTCAGGCATGCTGAAGCTGAGTCTCGTTTGCCCTTGTTGCATACCAGTTTCGCTGCCTGATTTTGAAGGACCTGTAAGCGGGAGAACAGTTGCTCGTTCATCCCGTCAAATAGGGCATTGCCATAATCCAGGCGGCTGACCAGGAGGGCATGGGTGATTGTACGCCGACAGTCCAGTGGGATCCAGGAGAAGATTTTGGCTAGTAGTTTCAGGATTGCAAATCCTTTACCCCAGAGTATGCGTACGTGGTCTTTCATGGATAGTGCGTCGTCCATCATGATGCCAAGGTTTCTGGCATACTGTTTCGGGGTGGGGGCTGCTCCCAGTGTCGGTGGCCACCAGGTATCATTCCATGATAGTTTAGCTCCTCCGAACAGCAATATTTCGGATTTTCCGGCATTGAGCTTAAGGCAGTGGTTGCGCATCCACTCTGCCATTTCGGAGAGGCAACTATGTAGTTTATTTTTAGTTGTTTCCGAACTTTCCAATCTTTCATCCAAGGTCACCATCAGCTGTGTGTCGTCGGCGTATGAACATACGCCGATGCCCCACTTTCTTCCAATGTCAGCCAGAGATGAAACGTAGACATTAAAGAGAGTGGGGCTTAGAGAGGCCCCTTGTGGGACTCCACAGCCAATGTGACGGGGTTTAGAATGGAATTGGCCCATGTGCACTGCTTGAGAGCGATTGCTCAGGAAAGATTCAATCCATTTTAACGCTGTGTCTTGTACTCCTTTGCCCTGGAGGATGTTTAGCAGGCATTTGTGCGACACCGTGTCAAACGCTGCCGACAGGTCTAGCAGTATCAGAGCCACCGATCCCCCTTGATCAGTGATGCATCTGACACTGTCCGACACTGCCAGCAGCGTAGCCTCGGTGCTGTTGTTAGATCTGAAGCCGGTTTGGGTGGGGTCCAGGAGCGAATTGTCCTCCAAGTATTTGGACAGTTGTAAGTTTACCATTTTCTCCAGTGCTTTGGAGAGGTAGGGGAGCTGTGAGATCGGCCTGTAGTTTTCTGGGTTGAGGATGTCAGAGCCGGCTTTCTTCAGGAGAGGGGTTACAGATGCATGTTTCCAGGAATCTGGAAAGGACGCGGAGGCGTCTATTCAATCTGTATATCTACCCTCTTATTCTTTCGCTTCGTGAGCTGGGGGTCTCCGTGTATAACTACGCGGATGATCTCCAGCTCATCTTTGATCTTTCTGCTTCTGACTCTCCTCTCTTTCTCAGTTCCACTCTAGACTTCATTTCGGAATGGATGTCCATGAATCATCTTAAATTGAATCCGGACAAGACGGAGCTTGTCCTCACGGGTGGTCCCACTAATCCCTGGGCCCCGACTCATTGGCCCCTTTCCTTTGCCCCCCCCCCTACCAGTTCCCTCCGTCCGTACCCTAGGCATCAAGGTCAGCAATGACCTCTCTATGCATGCCCAAGTTAGCTCCGTCGTTTCATCGTGCTTTTTGTCCCTCCGCCTCATCCGAAAAATTTCCCGTTTTTGTTCCACGAATGCCCTCAAATCCATCGTCATGGCCCTCATCACCTCCCGTCTTGATTACGGAAATGGTCTCTATGTGGGTATTCCGGCCTTTGAAACACGACGGCTACAGGCTATTCAAAACCAGGCAGCCCGTCTTATCTTTCACCTCCCCAAATCTTCGCCCATCACGTCCCTCCATTGGCTCCCGGTGCACTTTAGATCCTTCTTTAAATTGGCCTGCTTAGCCTTCCTGGCTTATACCCATTCTGCTCCCCTCTTTATTGTTTCTTTAATCACCCCCTACACCCCAGCCCGCACTCTTCGCTCTTCATCTCTTCTCCTTCTCCAAGTACCCCTTTACCGTAAATCACGAACCGGTGGCACCCGCTTCTCGGTTTTGGCTCCCCAGTTCTGGAACAGTCTTCCGTTGTCCATTCGTTCTATTCCTACTTATCCCTCTTTTCGTAAAGCCCTAAAAACTTTCCTTTTCTCCCAGGCCTTCCCCGGTTAGTCCCCCTGGTTGCTTTGTAGAATCCGGCTCCCTCCCCCAGCGCCAGGAAGCAGCTTGGCCACAGTGCGCTTTAGCAAGTTTCTTTTTCATTTCATTTCATTCACTTTTTCATTTCACTGGTTACTTAAGTTATTATAAATTATTAACAATACAGGATATCCATTTGTACCACCACACCAACATAAACTTTCATGGTATACACTTAGGAAGGATAAGAAACATATAGATATAACTGTTTGCTTTATGTGCATCACATGGGATGTGACACTCAGGTAGATGCAGGTTACAACGGAATAATCTTTAGACAATGAATGCTGTTGTGCACCTATAACAGACATGGTACATTCCAGCCGCAACAGCAGCCATGTTGGCACACCCAACTGAGCATCAGCACACCCAACTGAGCATCAGAGCCTTATTTAAAGTTTTCTATAGAGAAAGTAAAAACAAAAGAGAGAAAGGACATTGCATACTGACAGCCAGGCACCATCTTAGAGTGGTTCACTCTACATGACATAATACATATTATAACAGGAATGAGTATGTACAAACTAGGAAACAATACAGCCCAAGTGGGCACACTCCTGGTGTAACTCATTGTATCTCCTTAAACTTACATTATGGTATGTATGTATGCAACAAAACATCCTTTAGAAACTCTCTAAACACAGGTTAACTACTTCGGGAGTCCTTCTGCTTAGAAATTATTGTATTACTCTATTGTAAAGTACAACTAACAACAAAGACTGAGCTCATATTAAAAGCCCAAGTAGTTACTGTCTCTGCTGAATCTCGAAACTAACTATTGTTTTTCTTCAATCTAGTCCACGTAGGCAAACTTGGGGGTCGATTAGTATGGTGGAAGGACCGCCACCGCCAGCCATTCGGTGGTGGTCCTTCCGTCTGCCGAACGCGAGTTTCTCCTTGCTGAATTAGGATAGCGGGGGGAATCGTTTACTGACCGCGGCAGACAGAAAGACCTGGCGGACAGTCCAGGGACCTTGAAATGGTGGGGGTACCAAGCAGGCATCGTCCACCACATTATGATGTGGGCCTCCATGTGTTGGGGGAGGTGAGGGTGCACTTGGTGGGTACCCATGGTACCCCCCTACATTTCACAACACTACTTGGCAGGCACCGCGTGGTGCCTGCCACGTAGTGCAGTAAAATGCACAACATGGTTTTTCACTTCGCGGCGGGTGCTGCTGTGAGCAGCATCTGCCACAATGTTAAAAAACAAAATGCGACCGCCATAGTGGCGGTCGCATCCTGATTTGGTATGCGGAACCGCCACATGTATTGTGGACGGTCCCGGTTTACCAAAGGATGGTGGAAGGACACAAGTCAGTCCGCCATCCTAATGAGCCCCTTAGTGTGCACCTTAAGGAATGTGGGATGTGACTAGCCCACAAAGGTGTATTAGGAAGGAGGAGAACAACACAATTTTCAAACGGTCCCACTGTATTTGTGAATAATATACCACACCTTCAATTCTCTGCGGGCTTCATACTTATCCTCCTGAATGACACAGATATAAGTATTATCAGTGTAGCCCAGGGATTTCAAAACTATGTTGTCCATAAGGCCAAGTGAACTGCAACACATATCAGTGAAGCCTTCAACCTCCAGTAAATGCATTAAATATTTAAGATCTAAAAACCAACTTCAAAAAACCAATGATTCAACACCCAATGTGGAAGGTCCCAGAAGAAAAGAGTAGGGGGTTCCGACCAATACCGTCTTTCTAGCAATGATCGTCATTGCTGCTGGAGAGTCCCTTCCTCGTGTCTATAAATGATAAAAGAATGGAAAAAAATATTAATATCTACCCAAAACATGATATGTGTTGCAAAGCAGAACCGTAAAATCACTCCATTCATCTCCAAAATGCACATTCACTTGTTGCTCTGTATTCCAGACCCTTAGCTTCAAGGTCAATGATATATGTTCACTCTTTTCTCCTAAATTGATGTTCCTTGTTCCCGCCTCTGTTCCAAAACTTTCTTTTTCACCAGATATATGGTACTCCCTATGAATATCTTATTGCAAGGGCATAATAGTATGTAGATAACCTAAATGGAGCTGTGTATCAGAAACTGTGTTATCTCTTAGTATCCTTTACCATAGGGAACAGGATACACTTTCACACTGTCACATTGTCACTGTTCTTACAAACATTTCTCTTTCCACAGGGATAGACTCCATTAAGATCAAAGAACTGGTTGCCCTCCTTCACTGAGATATTATTCTGCACTAAGATAACTATGAGGGATCTAAACTTCCTCCATGTGATCTCTGTAATATCTGGTCACATTTAAAGTGTTACCATTCTAATGTAAAATGTTGGCAATCTGTCTAGAATACACATTGTAGTTGATAATCAGTCAAACTTAATTCTCGTCATACTGTAATACGCCAGCATTAGACTTAAACAATAACTCTTTGATTCTTTGAATTTGGTCCTTTCAACTGCCTTTCCAATACCCATTCTGGGTAATCTGACTCTTTTAATTACCATGTGTTCCATCAAAATGTGCAATTGTGCCCCTTGGGCACTGTCTCCTCTCACCACCTCATAAACAGGTTCACTTAACCCATAATTTCCGTGAGTATTTTGTGTGTGCAAGGGAATATAAAGGCCTAGCCCTAAGAAAGTGTTGCTAGACTTGTAGGCCTTCCTGAGGTCTGATGCTTGTATAGAGAGAGCAGACTTTTAGACTCATATGTAGGTAGTCTCTATCCCAGACTATGCCTTCAATACTAGTTACAAAGTCCTAAGTGTCCTTGATACAGAAAGGGCGGGTCGGACAAAATGATCTTAAAAAATAATCCATGTATCTCCACTTGGAGCCAAATTCCAACTATATCATGAGACCTCATTCAATGGCTATCCTATGACCTGAATCCCTTTTTTAGATACAGCCAGGTTTTTTGGCCACTGATGATTTTTAACTTCAATTTATGCGACTAAAGTGTAAAATTTTTGACCTGTTTGAACCTGGGTTCTATATTATACCTGTGTTTCATTGCGGTGATCAGATGACCGCTGTTGGCACTTAATGTTTTTTGACACGATTTCTGCATTTAAACTTTAAAAATTCATAAATCTAGTTTCCCTTACTAGGGTTTTAGTGTAATTTTTTTCACTAAAATGCAATCCATTTTTTTTAATTGGTATGGTATTCATCTTGTGTGGCATTTGCAGTGGTGGCTGACACACATAAGAAGTGGTGGGGAAGGTAGAGGGGGCAAGCAGTCCCTGGGACAGCATCACGGACTCCCAATCCAATCCCCACACTGCTCTGAGGCATGAGAACATCGTTGGAATTGGTCGGAGTGGGCTGGATTAACACTAGCTCAAGCACAGATATTTGTGCTGTTTCTCCAATACATCTGGGTTGTCAGTTTGGCCAGCCTAAAATAGCCAGCCAAGCTGGCATGCACACTTAAAAGTGCACCTACCAGTCCTCCTCCTCCCTTCCATGACCGGCCCTCCCTGCACTCGCTGCTTTAAGCAGCAGCTAAAAAATAAAACAATAGAAAATATGATATTAATTTTCAGCTGGTGACTCTGAGCCAGTGGGGTGATGCTCCTTGCAATTGCAGAGGAACTGCTGCTGGCATTTTGACTTTATTATTGTTTGAGTTCTGCATAAATACTTTAAACATTGCCTCTAAGTTAAGCCTGTCTGTTCAGTGCCATAGCCACCAGGTGGGGTTAGCGCAGGTTAATTCAGACAAGAGTTCACTCTAACAAGGGTTGCGGTTTTCCCTTGCGGTTCATACATGCACCTCTCAACTAATACCCCAGTTTGTTGCACTTATATAAAGGTTGGCAGAAATCGAAAGGAGAGATATAATTGATGACTCAAAAGCAAAGCAAAAGCATTCAAATAATCTGCACTTACAACACTATATTACAGACTACACTCAACAAATTCTTGAGACCAACAACCCATAATTCATTGGTTCTATATTTTTTACACTTGATAAACAAGAAGCGGTAAAGCCAATAGATATTACCTCTGAGACTTATTTGCTGTGCCAATGTTTTTTAGCCTTGCAGTACAGCATCCTGGCAGCTGTGTACTATGGCGAAAGAAACATGCAGTGATACAGCTTTTGCTTCATTTTGTAGGTGCTAAAACACAAAGCAAACAGTAGTTATCTACAAATGGGCAGAGGAGCACAGAAGTCAGTCAATGAAAGAGGTGGTAAAGAGGCTATGTTCCATGGTAGGGGCAAACACAAGATTGACGGGCTGAAACAAGAAAAGAAATTGAATAACAAGCAAGCAAATAAGAGGGACTGTAAACCAACTTTTGTTAGAAACGGGTGGGCTGTAAGCCCATTTATGTACATATTAAGCCCACTATGTGTATTTTGCAACCACACAGCTTGCCCTGACTAGTAGGCTCAACTTAAAAAACAATACCTTGGGGTTAGTATTTTATTGAATGCAATAAATAGCACCTTGTAAGAGCGTTACCTTAAAATGACTTTTTTCCCCGAACAACATCAGCAGGTTTGACCTACCAATATTTATTCAGATAATGGGATTTTACTTGCAAAACTTTTAATTCTGATATGTGAAGTAACTGAAATGACTGCAAAACCCTCTAATCAAGGACTATGCTACCAACAATAAGTTAAATTTAAAGTGTCATGCTCGCTTTGACCCCCCTACACCCACAGAATTACAACCATGTGATAACATTCCAAAAATAGTAAAGAAAAAGTCTCTCAGCTATCCTACATTATATGAAGATGATTGTATGGGTCCAATGCAAGGTCTGGGCACAGGCAAGCACCCAGATTCTACACTCTAATGTCGACATCAACATAAAAAACAAAGAAACTAAAACTAATAATGCTGTTAAGGGTTGCAACTCTTTTCAATGGACCATGACCAAAACTCATCACAGCCTCTACCAATTCATTGTGTTGCAACAAAAAGAACTGAGCTACCAAAAGGTATGGCAAAACAATCCCTACCAAATGCTCTAAACCCTAAACAAAACAAATGTATGCTGTGCTTTCTAAAAACATCTGTTGTTTGAGAACATTGAAGGCATAGACTACCAAAAAGCAATAGTCTGCATCACACTCCAAAAAACTGAATCTGAAATTACAACATAAAGCAACTAATAAATAAAATATTTTTCTGCAAAGAAAAAAAAGGAAAAAAGGCATTTAAACACAAAAGTAAAGCAATACATTATAAAATGAAAAACATAGATGTACCTAAACATAATTAAAGGCTTCATAGAAAAATATAAATACAAAACACATTTAAAATATATGAAAAAAATACAATGCATTTCAAACCATACCACATCATAAAGTATAGAAACAAAGTATTTTAAAAACATCAACATAAAAATACACATGAATACATTTAAAAATACTTAGGGCCAGATTGCCAAACTTTATTTTGTAGTAGATACAGTATACCCAATTGTTACCACTATCTTACTACAAAATACATATTACAAATCAGAGAGAAAATTTCCACTTTTACCTCTGCTATATTTTCTATTGGAAAATTGGTGCACATGTAAGCTTTCTACTTAGTAGTAAATGTGTGAGGGACAGGGCAAGAATGGGGAATACCTACTACAAAATAGGAGGTGTTTTGGTAAAAGTAAGGAGGAATGGGGGGATCTGGCTATTAAAAAACTCTCAGCCACAGAACATAAGCATATGGACAAACTATACTTCTAAAGATAAAGCAACCCAAAAAGTGACAAAATAGTATTAAATGTACTCCAACTGAGCCCTTGTGTAGTAAAAAATACCACATGGCCACTCACATGTGCCGCAACCCACAGAAAATAATGGAGTCACAGACTTCAAATAACGTCCCATATGAAATAAGGAGATACAAGTAGATAATTAAAATTAATTTAATGGTTAGTATTACAAGATGGGGGTGGCTGCTTTGGTACAGCAGAAGCAGGGGACCTTGGGGGATGTCATGTGCCGGGTTAGAGCTTCTGTTGCCCATGGCCATGTGCCCCTGATGCCCTGCAGATATTGGACCTGGTTTGGACACGGAAAGCACCCTAATTGAGACAGGCTAGAAGGTCTTTTATTCAGCCCCGTCGGCTCGCCTGGATGCCAATGAGGCCCCACCTGCATTGACCGCTGTCCTTACAGGCCTAAATTGAATTGGCCCATTGAGGAACATAGTGTACATTTAAGGAGTGGAGGAGGAAAACATTTGGGGCCGCCAGGAATGGGTGAACAATATTGTGTAGGGGGAAAACGTTTTATTTCCACCATCCCATCAGAGTTTTGGGTCCGGTGCCACACCTGGAGAATTGTGGAGGTGCTGCTCACCTGGCTGAATTTGTCTGGGAGACCCACCAAAGTGATACAGTGAGATAGGGGTGCTCATGGATCCCCACTCAACAATAAATAACATTGTCCCTTGCCGAGTTTCTATCTCCTAACTAGGAGTCACTAGTGGGAAGGCTTGAAGGGTTCTTCTCATGAGAACATTAGATTCTGCAGCTACCAGGCAATTGGAACATACCCACAGACCCCATTTGTGTGATTCTGTCTGTGAGTTGTTGAACATTTGAATCCTGAGGCTTGCACTTATGGCTCTCCATTCTCTAGAAATATATCCTCTCTTTGCCTCTTCTGTTTGATAACCTCAAGACTGCTCCCTCTATAATATGTAAGGATCCCCTAGAGGACCTTAGGTATCTATTTTGGCAGGGTGTCGCTCTTTCTATTTACATTGTTCTAACCCCCTCCCTTCCTGCCTACATCATTCATCGTACTGGGGAACCCCCTTCTATTGTGTGTGCACCCTCTGCCTCCCTCAGGTGCACACGAACAATAATCTTTTTAAGGATTATTAGATTTTCTCCCTGCACTCCCTACCTGACATAGGACATAGATACTAGGGGTGGGCAGAACTTGTAGAGTTTCACTCAGTGGAATTCCACAGAGTTACATAAAAACTCTGCGAGAGTCTGCGGAATTTGGCACATTGTGCTACTCGTGCTGATTTTTAGTAGGCCTGGGCATAGCTCACAGTGCTCCCCTCTGCGGAATTCAAAGAAGTGACAAAAAAACTCATTGGAGTTCCGCAAGCAGTGGAGTGCAGCATGAACGACCGTTTAAGCTGGTCTTCCTGCTGCTCAGGTAGAAATTCTACCCAAGTGGCAGATCGCGCTTGCCAACTTACCATTGGCAAGCACGAGAAGGGAAAAAACTCTGTTCCACTATGCGGAGCAGAGCTTTCCGTACTCTGCGAGCTCCGCGGAGCACAGAGTACAGAAAACTCTACATTACTCCGCGAATGGAGAATAGTTCACCACTCAGGCCAAGTTTTTAGCACCAGCACCTTGTACCATGCTGTAAAATCAGAGTGAAATGCACCACATGGCGCACCACAGAGCAACACTTCTGTCTGCTGCTTGAGTAGATTTTCTACTCAAGCTGCAGCTTTCTCGGTGTGAACTTTTGTGACCTGCCACGACAGCCCATGTTGAGAAATCTTGACGGGAGGAATTCTAATCGAATCAAATTCTTGATTGTGCTTGCCAACTTACCATTGGCGAGTTGCACGCACGAAATAACTTCACCACAAGGTCGGTTGGCAGAGTTTGCTGGGAACTCAGCTTTCCAAGCCGAATATGGAGTGGGCAAAGCTTTGCAAACTCAGCCCATGGAGCGGAATGTATCACCCAGCCCTAATAGGCAGACACCAGCAATAATCTTTCTAAGGATTATTCCATTTTTCCCCTACACCCACCACCTGCCATAGGTGCACTCTCTTCCTGCCATAGCTGTATCATAGGCCTTTGAGGCACTTAAAGTAAACTTTCCAATCTGTTTGCTATTGAAATAATATGTTATGGTTTGGAATGGATACACTATTGTTCATTATTTGTGATGTGACCTCACTAAATTATATTGTCTGTATATTCTAAATGCTTGTGCAGCTAAGTGGCAACTACTAGAGCTCAGAAAGAACTTGAAGATGGATCCAAAGAAGGTTGTTCCTGCCATGAAAGTGACAAGTCAGGATGAGAAGAAGGATATTGCCACCACTGATGTGCCGCCCTATACCTTTTTTTCAGGAAAATTGGTGTTCCTGCTGCACCCACCTCTGGGCAGCAAAATGCTGGGAGCAGCACTCTCACATACTCAACAGCACCACCACAACCTAAGGCCAAGCACAAGCCCATGTCTCTCAGTAATGCTGTCATGGCGACGAGCAGTGAGTCTGAACAGGATTTGTATCCAATCATCGAAGGAAAATGTATAACAGGAGCTGCAGGCAGCAGGTCCTGATGTAGGAGCGGAACAGGAGGTTGAGATTATTGCTGAGCAAGATGTTGCTCTTCAATCATTGGCTTAACAATCTCCTGCAAGAACAAGAACAGGCACTGCATTATCTTCTCCAAGCCCATCTTGATCTGGATATGGATAAGACCCCAGAGTCCGATACCTTCCCAGAGCGACAAGGAAAAAGGTAAGTTCCTGAAAGCCTTAGAATTATAGCAAGTGAGAGTGATGAAGATGAGCCAGTGATTGTCAGAATGGAGGGAAGCTCAGAGGACACCCAGATGACCCCTTCTTAGTCAACCTGTTCAGAGTGATGTGGTCCCACCATCACTACCGCTGGCTTCCATAGTTGTAAGACTCCCATCAAAATCTGCATCCATTATTACTACAATCAAAGCACGCCCTAGAGAGAGAAAAAAGGCAAACCCCCCTCTCTCTAGTTCGTCAGGCATTGACAGTGGTATATTAAAAAGAAATCCCACCGGCTGAGGTCCAAGGCGTTTCCCCACCAGATGTTCTCCTTCGCTACTTCCAAATCTGCAGGAGTCACTATTTTTGTTTCTTTCAGGTTTCCCAGATACATTGGCAATAAACAGGCCAAAATTAAAGGTCGGCACTTAGCGTACACGTTCACCCTCGACACGCACACCTTTTCGATAGCCTCAGTATATGTTCCCAATAGTGGGCAGGAGGTTTTTATTAAAACTGTTATACAGGAGCTTACAGGCCTGTCGGACCCAACGATAGTGCTTGGGAGAGACATTAACTTAGTGTTGGATGGAGATATGGACCGCTCTGGGTAAAGATGGGGACAATCAAGGGCTCTTTCTAACACCGGGACCTGTTTATTGACAGAGGCCGGGCTAACGGACATTTGGAGGCTTTGACATCCCAACTCACGGGCATACACGTTTTACTCACATCCCCACAAAACATACGCCACAATTGACTAATTTATACTTCCGACCCCATGACGCAACAGGTGCGTGAGGTAGAGATTCTCCCCTGCCCCGGCTGAACACTCCGTGCTGCGGCTCTCTCTGACCCTGCCCCCGCGGCGTACCACCTGTCATTTCTGGCATCTCTGTGAGACCATGCTCCAATGCCCCACAGAGGTGCAACAGATTCAAAAGTGCATGACTGACTATCTAGCTACAAACGATACGCCTGACATCTCCACGACGACTCTATGGGAGGCGATGAAGGCAGTAGTCCGTGGAGACTTCATAGGCATAGCTTTGGCCGACAACAAGGACAGACAGGAGAAACAGGAACGCCTGATGAACGAGGTTACTGAGCTGGAGCGAACCTACCAAAGAACTTGAGCTCCTAGAGTTTGGAAGCTCCTAAAGGTAGCCCGTGCACAGTTAGCGGGGTTGGACATCGACCGGACTGAATACGTGGCTTTGCGCCTTAAGCATGCCTTTTACGTGGGGGAGATCGATGGGGTCGCCTTCTTACAACCCGTCTACGGGCGCAAAGACAAGCTCACAGAGTTGTAGAGGTGAGGGGCCCCCAGGGAAGAGAGTGTGGGAAAGACACAGGATTGTGGAAGCATTCAGGCACTTCTATGAAATGTTATATACAGCCCAGGTTCTGCCTGAGACCGAACCGGCCCACTACCTCCAAGATGTAGCTACCGCCAAGTTGCTTCCGGCCCATCTAGAGGCCTCCATTTGGCTGGAGAAGGTCATTTCGGCGATTTCCCACCTGAAACTCAACAAATCACCTGGCCCTGACGGGTTCACTTCCGGGTTTTCTAAAAACTTTTGGGGGTCGTTGGCCATCTTTTTAGTACGCGTTTTTAATTCGATCGGGTCATCATCGTCCCCTACATTCCCCTTTTCTATGTTAGAGACATTAATAACAGTAATTCCTAAGGTGGGTAAATATAAGCGCCTTTGCGGTTCCTCCCGCTCCATATCCCTTCTTAATGTGGATCTAAAGATCTTCACTGGAATTCCGGCATCTAGACTCTCCCGCTGCCTACCTGGTCTGATAGACCCGGACTAATCAGGCTTTGTCCCTGGGTGCCAGTGCTCCGATAATACCAAACAGCTTTTCCACTTGCTGGACCGATCCAAACATTTCCCGTCGGAGCACATAATCTCCTCGGTTGATGCCGAAAAGGCGTTTGACCGGGTCCATTGGCCGTACCTTCGAACCACACTGGTCCATTTTGGCCTCCCAGACCGCTTTATTAATTGGATCTTCCAGAGTTATGCGAACCCAACGGCTACGGTGCGGGGAACGGTGTGGCGTCGGCGGCCTTCTCTATTAATAGGGGGACTAGACAGGGGTGCACGCTGTCGCCGCTTCTTTTCACTCTCTATATGGATCCTTTGGCTCAAAGGGTCCGAGATGATCCAGCCATTAGAAGTACTTTGGAAGATTGGAGCATAAACTTTGCTTGTGTGCCAATGACATGGTGGCATTTTTAGGCGAATTGGCCCGGTTTGCCCTTGCCTCTGGCTTCCAGATCAATGTGCACAAGACACAAGCTCTTCATTTATCATTAGAGCTCGAAACACTGTTGTAAATCATTTTAGGACACTATTGTAAATTTCCCGATTCATGCCCTTATATAGGTATAAATCACTATGTCCTTATATAGGCATAAGAATCATAACCATATTTAGACATAGCTCATGCAGTCCAAATACGGCAGGGCTACTTCAACTAGTTCCCAAAATCTACAACGATTTCTTGGAAAACTCGGCTTCAACAGCTCGGGACTTTCCCTTGCTCGAGAACTGACTTCTCCAAGAACTCATGGAGTTTTCAAAGAACCGAGAGTCTTTAATGACGTTATTATGTCCACCTTTACGTCAAACTTGGCAACTTCAAGGTATAAATATGCTCACACTTGCTTTAGCAAACACATGGTGGTTTGGAGCAGTTCGACTATCTACTTGCGCAACACGCCCTGCTACTGCAAGTGCCGAAGGAAGCCAGCCCTCCAGCAGACGCGCTGTCTTTACTCCTGCCGAGAAATCCAGCTCCAGTGTTTCCAAGTTACCCTTGCGGGTTGTTGAGAAATCGAGTCCTGAGCCTGACCTTCTTCATTCCAAACTAAGGTACGGAGCTGATTAGACCCTAAGAGAAATCTTGGACAGATTCTTGGCAAAAAGAATACTACATTTATGCTACACCTCACTTACTTCTTCCCTCATACTAAGCTTAGGTTAGGTACATCGGGGTAGGCGTATTTTAGAAGCACCAGTTGAGTACTTTTAGCCTCTGTTATTTATGTATGTATTTATCTATGGTTTAGGAACCATACAATGCTTCTACAGTATTATTTTACTCTACTCTTTATACTGTATGTATTATATTTTACAACCAGTTTTACGATTGTAGCAGTTCATTTCTTATGCTTGAGAAAGAAGACTGTTCAATAAAACCCTTTTTATTGAAATGACCGTCTATCTGTTTCTCTGCTCCTCTGGTGAAACGAAGCATGCATGATTGACTGAGTGAAATATCTATCTATTGTTTCCACGACTCTGAAAATCAGTTTTATCTTGGGGAAACAAAGTTGTCATGTTTATGCGGTTGTCAGAAACGAATCCCTTCCTGTTTATTCGAGAAAGTTTCTAGTGACCTCTGAGTGTGGTGGCACTCACAATTAAGTCTAATATATTCGATAGAGACCTAGTCGACCTCAGTCCTACATCACAACTATAGGAAATGTTATTCCAATGGGCAGAGCCTATTGGGAATATAGGAACTACACTACCACACTGGACCTCCTAGAGCGCACATTCCAGATTCAGTGGGTCCACAACTCTATTACTTATCCAGGCCTCCAGTTGGCCCCTACAATCTCTGCCAGCAGTTGAACTACACAGCACACCTGAAAGAGGTTTGGAATTCCCTCCGAAAGTGGAGGCCCCACTCCCTCTCTTGGCTGGGCTGGATCGCAGCGGTGAAGATGGTGCTGTTGCCCCAGATTCTTTACCTATTCAACTGCCTCCCACTGATGCCACCGTCACGGGTCATACAGGCCTTACAGAGGAATATTGAACGCTTTATCTGGCGAGACCAGAGAGCTCGGCTTCGCCGCCACTTTGTGTATAGAGACCAAGTTGACAGAGGACTGGGTATCCCTAACCTCTTGGCGTACTGGCAGGCGCTCAGATGAGAGCATTAGTGGAGTGGTCATGCCCCGAATCCGAGAAGCACTGGTGGTTTATGGACATGTCCCTCACAGCGCATCCCCTGAGTTCCCTTCCTCTCACGCACAGGACGCAACCTTTACCTCTCTGAGGTAACTCGACCCATACTGTTAGCCTGGGATAAGACTGCCACTGCTAGGGGGCTCATGACGTTCTCATCCTCTATCAGACCCATTTTACAGAATCCAGACATCCCCCATACTAGACTTCCTTATCTTTTACCGGGCCCGCTGCACGGCACGTAATATAGCGTCTATCGAAACAGCCACTAAGTTGGCCACCTATTGCTATTTAACCCCTGTGAGGCTTTACAGGGGTAACCCTTCACATAGCCCGCTCTGCTGGCGATCCTGCGGGTCGCTGGGCACCCTTACCCACCTACTATGGGACTGCCCCACCCTAGGGACATATTGGCAACAAATCTTAGATGAATTCGACTCTCACTTTGATACCCAGATCCCTAGATTTCCTCTCCTAGGTCTCCAAAACACCATTAAAATTAAAGTTTCACCGCGTTTGAGCGGGTCTTTAGCTGTTGCCTTGGGGGTGGGAGCCATCTTGGGGGAGGAAGCGCCGGGGCGGGACGCCATTTTTGTTGACAGGCTAGTAGTTGCCTGCCTGACGACCTCGCTTGCTCGAGGCCATTTAAGCTGACCACATCAGGGCTTCTCCCTGACAGGTAAGCGCCGCGATACTAAGCTGCTGCTGCTGATGATTTAATACCATACTACCATACTGCTGACCAGCGCGAGTACAGCGCTCTTTTAAACGCGCCGTTTTTTGCTAATGTAAAATAATTAGTATTTTAATTAAAAATAGGTCTGCACTCTTGTGGGCTTGCATCAGGACATACCTGCATTTAAATAGGAAGTTTCACCGTGTTTGAGCGGGTCTTTAGCTGTTGCCTTGGGGGTGGGAGCCATCTTGGGGGAGGAAGCGCCGGGGCGGGACGCCATTTTTGTTGACAGGCTAGTAGTTGCCTGCCTGACGACCTCGCTCGCGGCCATTTAAGCTGACCACATCAGGGCTTCTCCCTGACAGGTAAGCGCCGCGATACTAAGCTGCTGCTGCTGATGATTTAATACCATACTACCATACTGCTGACCAGCGCGAGTACAGCGCTCTTTTAAACGCGCCGTTTTTTGCTAATGTAAAATAATTAGTATTTTAATTAAAAATAGGTCTGCACTCTTGTGGGCTTGCATCAGGACATACCTGCATTTAAATTGGAAGTTTCACCGCGTTTGAGCGGGTCTTTAGCTGTTGCCTTGGGGGTGGGAGCCATCTTGGGGGAGGAAGCGCCGGGGCGGGACGCCATTTTTGTTGACAGGCTAGTAGTTGCCTGCCTGACGACCTCGCTCGCTCGAGGCCATTTAACCCTACCCACATACGAGCGTGCAGCGCCCGCGCGCCGCGGGCGCGACGTGGGCACGCCGGAGGCTCGCCAGAGGCGAGCCCATCTGTGCCCATCCGGGACCAACTGGGACCTGGGGCCACGATGTTATCTATACTGACGCAGAGTTGAAGGCTCTTAACTCAGGTAATTTTGTCATCAGTCAGGATTGTGCTGATAGACTTAGGCAGGAAAGACTGCTGATAGCCCCCAGTATCTACCGAGGTCGGAAAACAGTTGTGAAGGCGCAAGGCCTGCGATACGGTCTCCTCAATACACGCTCTCTTCAACGCCATCATCTAGAAGTATTCACTCTCCTGGAAGAAGGAGATCTGGATCTACTCGGAATAACGGAAACATGGCTTGAAGACTCCTCAATGCCGGATTTAGTAGCCTCCCTGCCAGCTGATTTTTCGGCACTCTTCTACAACCGAATGGAAGTTAGGAGAGGGGGAGGCGTGGCCCTTTTGTATAGCTCGCGCCTATCGGGTGAAAGGTTTTTGACCGAAAATCTGGCCGGCGCGGAAGTAATGGGGGTTAAGCTGAAGCTGGGGACAGATTGCCTGGTCATCCTATTGGTATATCGCCCCCCGTGGGCCTCGCCAGATTTTCCCGATTTATTCACGAGACTGGCCTATGACATCCGCTCAAGATATGACAAAGTAGTCATAATGGGTGATTTTAACTATCACTGGGAAAAGGTACCGAAGGAAGGTCAGGCAGCACAGATTGAGGAGGCGCTAGCCTCATTAGATCTGGCCCAACAAGTGAATGGTCCGACACATGTGAAGGGACATACGTTGGATTTGGTATGGACGACAGTCCCAGTGCAGGGAGTGGCAGCAGTCCAGCCATGTGTATGGTCAGACCACCATTTGGTGAGGGGTGGCCTTTTAGTGGACAAACAAACTTTAGCGACTGGTGGAGGGTGGAAAGTAGTCAGGAAATGGAAAAATATTGATGGGGACAAAATGGTCAATCTTCTTCGTACCAACCCCCCCCCCCTCAATAACCAGATAGATAATCCAGAGCTCCTGTGTAAGGAACTTATGGATAAAGTCTCTAAGGCTGTGGATCGAGTGGCACCTATCCGCAGGGTGAACCTAGTGGATAGAGGACGAAGGGCTAGGTGGTATAATGAGCCACTCAGAGACAAGAAACGCGGGCTTTGCAAATTAGAGCGAGCCTGGCGCAAGGACTATAATCCGGACTCTAGGCGCAGATATATGCAGGCACTCACTTGTTATAAACATGCAATCATAGCTAGGAAGTCCGAGTTCTTCGAGGAAAGGATTACAACCGCAACGAACCCCCAGAAAGAAGTTTTCCAAGTTCTTACAGAGCTGAGGAAAAACAAGGAACAGACTCCTGACTTCACCCTGGAAGACTGCCAAAAATTTCAGGACTTTTTTACCAACAAAATTACTGATCTTGTCACTGAAATTAGGACAACTCCTAAGATAGACTGTCCGCTGCAGGCTGTGCCAGCTAAATCGGCAGTGACACTTCCACTATCCACCCTACCCTTGATTACTAAGGAGAGGTTGTCTATTCTTATGGAGCGGGTTAAGTCGGGCTCTAGTCTGGATCCGTGTCCACCTGAAGTGCTTAAACTAGCACTTCCTGGTATAGAGGAGGATGTGCTGAATCTCCTAAATCTTTCGCTGCAGGTAGGACAAGTGCCCGCCTCCTTTAAGGAGGCTCGGCTTATTCCCTTGCTAAAGAAGGCGGGGGCGGACGTGAAATGTCTGAAAAATTTCAGACCAATCTCTCAGCTTCCGTTTTTCACAAAGGTTTTGGAGCAACATGTTCTAACCACTCTATCGGAACACCTGGAGTCCAATTTATGGTTAGAGCCGAATCAGGCTGGCTTTCGTGCGAATCACAGTACGGAGCTGGTTATGCTGTCAATTGTAGATGAGTTAAGGAACAGAGCAGACAAGAAAACTCCCGGTGCCCTGGTGCTGTTGGACCTCTCCGCGTCATTTGATACCGTCTGTCATGAACAACTACTGTCGCGGATAAGGGAGTCCGGCATTCAGGGCACAGCACTTGCCTGGTTCGCATCCTTTCTTGAAGGGAGGAAGCAGAGAGTGCAATTAGGTGACCAGCTTTCCACCGCAACATCGATCACCTGCGAAGTACCGCAAGGGTCTGCTCTGTCACCTCTCATGTTCAACATATATCTACAGCCCCTGATCCTGATGCTCAATCAATTGGACTGCCAGGTGTATAACTATGCGGATGACACCCAACTCATCATCCAATTGGATGATAGTCAGGATGCCCCTGCAAGACTACACAACATCTTGAGAAGCACAGCTAATTGGATGTCCGAGAACTCCCTAAAAATCAATCCGGATAAAACTGAGGTGTTGCCAATCACTTTAGCTGGCAACCCATGGAGTGATCAATTCTGGCCCAGGGAGCTGGGTATTCCCCCGGAACCGGTGACAGTGGTCAAAAGCCTGGGCATCCGTGTGGACGATAAACTGTCCATGGAAAAACAAGTCACAGCTGTGATAGGCACCTGTGTCGGCCTTCTCCGACAATTGAGGAAGGTTTCATCTGTGTTATCCTTCTCCTCTTTGAGGAGTGCGGTTTCCGCTATGATTTTAGCCAGGCTGGACTATGGCAACTCTTTGTACATAGGACTACCACAGAGACTCTTAAAAAGAATGCAGATTGTTATGAACGATGCTGCGAGACTCATTTTTAAAAAACCAAGGCATACACATGCCTCCCCCCTTTTGCATGAATTACATTGGCTGCCAGTCAAGCAGAGGCTAATGTTCAAGGGGCTATGCATTGTTCATAAGGCTCTGTATGGAGGGGCACCCCATTATGTGAAGGCACGTTTGCTTCCCTATAGACCAGCTAGGGAGCTTAGATCTGCTGAAGCCTCCCTCCTTGTCCAGCCACGTTGTAGGTTGGTCACGGTGGGAGGTCGTGCTTTCTCACACACCCTACCAGCTCTATGGAATAAACTGCCTCATAATCTGCGGAAGGACACTACATTAATGTCTTTTAGAAAGAAACTAAAAACAGTGCTGTTTCAGCAAGCATGGGGCTGTTCCTAAATGATAAATCTGCTGTAGCCCTCGAATTGCCTGTGGATCCTGTCAAAGCGCTTAGAGACCTCTGGGTTATAGTCCGCTATACAAATCAAATAAATAAATCAAATAAATAAATAAATTACCTTCCCTCTTAGGTCCAGGAGAGGCAAACAGATTGCACTAGCTTTGGGTGCAGCAGTCCAAAATGTTTTGACGCACTGGGGTACCAAGACGGTCCCTACACGCCTAGGCTGACTTCATGGACTATGGTCCATCTTAGGGTTGGAGAAAATCTCTCTCTCCTTGACCAAGCCTGGGGCTTCCTTCCACGACGTTTGGGCACCATTCCGCGCACTACTGACATCCAATATCACAGAGCTCACCTGTCCCAAATGTCTCAGACTCCTGCGATTAGCGGACCCCCCTCATCGCTTGCCCCCACTACATCAAACACTTAGTATGCACTGGGTGGTTGACCTTTGGAATGAAACGCTTTTCTCTACCATATTGGGGTGGTTTTCTTTTGAGGAGGAGGAGAGGGGAGGTTTGTTTTCCTTTCTTTATTTGCTTGCACCTGACATGCGTGACAACAATATGCCAGGTTGCAACCCGAAGACTGTTGAGCACACTGGCTCGTTCAATTTTTCTTGTGTAAAATCAATAAAGAAATGTAAACAAAAAAAAGTTTTCCTCCCCAGTTTGGAATTTGCACTGCGGTAGTGGAGGCCAAGGATCCCATTTGAGAAAACATCACACAATCCGATTGGAGGAGCACATTCAAAGGATAGCTGCTGGTGGTGGTAGTGAGGAGAGAGGGAAAGCAGCTGAGTAGAATAAGAAGGTTCTCATGAGGAAGAAGAAGATGATGGCATTACACAAAGCAGTCTTGTCCTCTGTAGTGAGCCAGCATTGCTTGCATCATCTACCTCAAAATGGCCCAAGACTCAGATGCAGACACCTCCAAAACATTCAGTGATTTCCCCAAGATGCAGATTGAGTCTACCACCTCCTGTTTTTTTCCGAAAAACGGCTGTGTCAGTGGCACCACAAACGAAAAAAATCCAAACTACTATTACAGGCATGTTAAGGTTGGAGCGGCCATATGAACGCAACCACCCAAAGGCACATTTGCACAACGGGAAATTGGCTAAAATATTAATGCTATACCTCCTCTCATTTTCTTTTGTGGAAAGATTGAGTTTTTAAAAATGTATGGTGGCCATCTGCTCAAAATGGAAGGTTCCCAGCCGGACCTATTTTGCCAGAGTTACTGCCGTGTGAAGGGGGTTTTGACAAACACTTTCGGCATAGAACAATAACGGAATAACATCTTGGAAGGAAAAAGGGCAGGTATGGCCTCTAGCCCTCGGCTAGATACGAATGGCCCTTACATTCACCAAACTGGTTGCATGTATACCATTAACGTAGTGCATGCCATGTTCTCACTAATAAGGCTTTCTGGCCATTTAGCAGACTTACATTATTTGGTCTTCCAAATAGGTTTGAAACATCATCCTCTGAATTATATGAAAAGGAGGGATATCATCATCCTGAGACCCGCAAAGGAATTGTGACGGGGCCAAGTCGGCTGACTGGCCTCATTGGAGACAAGGTACCAGGCATCCAACAGGAGCCGTGGTTGGAAGAAGGTGAGCATTAGTTAGATGTTTCCTCACTAGCAATCTTTTTTAACAGCACTGACCCTAATCGACTTATATCTATTAACTCATAGGCTGTCCTACATGTACACAGTCCTGATGAAGACCCGCTTTTGATGCGCATAATTAGCGCATCGCCGTCCAGGGTCGAAACGTCGATGCACTTTTTGTTCCACGATCAACTGCACAAAGCCTACTAGGACTAAGAATAACCCTATGGGACTATTGTAATTTCAGTTGACATCCTTTAATAATCATTTGTGAATTGACCGCGTTATATGGTTGTTTTATATGTTATTGAGTCTTACACACACACTGTAAATGTCATTTTTGTTGAATTGTTTGAATGTTTTGTTTGGACAGCTATCTATGCATTTTAATGACTATCTTGAATAACATAAAAGTATATGACTACAAAACTTTACTTTGTTTCAATTTTGGGTTCAGTGTAAAAAAAAGTGTGTTTAGAGTGACAAAACCACTAGTATCTGGGTACCCTATTGGGGAACAGAGGACAGTAATAGTACAAGAGGGAATACTATATAACTGTGTATTTCATTCCGACAGAACCATTATTCATTGCAATAGAGTTACTGTTCCAGCACTGCATCCTGATGTCCTGGAATTGGTTAGCTAAGCTACGCAGCACAGTGCTAATTACACTATCCACCTGAAAACAGACATGTGACCCAGTTGAGAAGCAACTGATTACCTATGCATCACAGCAGACTGGGTCTCTTTTGTGGGGGTTAAGAAACAGCTATCTGCAGGTCTCAGCGCTAAAGACAGTTTTATGGGTGTTCAGTGGCATGCAACAGTAGCGATATTCACCACAGAAAAATCCCATACAGCTGTAAACATCTTGGAAGAGTTTAACAGCAAGGTGTTTGAATGGTTTCAACCCAGTGGTCTCAGAATTTGATATGTTGCCACAGACAATGGCAGTAATATATACAAGGCTTTGGTAGATGGTGGCTATTTCAGGGTCCTGTGCTTGCTGTGTTGCATTAACCTGATTGTGCAGTACTTTTCAAAAAAGAAGACAGTCAGCAACATACTGGTCACCTTCTGAAGAATCTGCACTCATTTCATTCATTCTTTTAAAGCCCGGGAGCAGTTTAGGATCATTCAGCGTGCTAATAGAGTACCAGTTGAAGCCCTCATACATGAGGTGCCAACACATTGGAATTCGACCTTCTACATGTTGCAACGTCTGTTCAAGCAGTATACGGACCAATCACTGACAGGAGGGAATGCAACTGGGAAAATAATGAAAGTGAAGGTGAACAAATGGGTGTTAGTCAAGTGCCTGACACAAATGCTAAATACTTTTGAGATTTTTTCATGGAAAGTCATGAAGGAGGACAGTATGAATAGCCAAGCAATCCCATTGCTGCACCTGCTGCAGGACCAGTTGAAAAAGGTGTCGCAAAGGTTTGCCGGTCTGAACGAAGAACTATATAAGAGTTGGTTCAGAGCTTACTCCTTTGCTTGGCTTTTACTCCAAGACAGCAAAGAGAGATTGTGACCTCCAGAGAGAATGTATATGTCACAATACTTGAGACACAGTACAAAGAAATCCTGGCCACTTTCATTCCTTTTTCCGAAGGGGATGTTTTACTTTACAAGACTTGGATTATTGATCAAGTGAGAAAGCAAAGAAGAAGAAAGACTGGAAGTTATAGGCCTAGATAGAACTTCTGGTATGCAGCCTTCAACCCCTAGAGAGGGCAGGGCTGTTGTCTCGCAGCCAATGTATCAAAACTAAAGAGGAGACAGATGGGAAAACTAGAGTAACTCGTCCTCCTATCAAATTACAAGCAAACAAATGGGGCCCTCCGTCAAAACTAGGAGTAGACATCCACATCTATATTGGAAAACTGACCCTCCAAGGTAACCCCTTGGTGGCATGCTTCATCATTGGGTCCTTCCCATTCCGCTATGGAACAGGGCATGCTAGGACATACAAGTTATGTGGTAGCACTTATAGGTGACTAAATAAGATGAATAGAGGTCAAAACTAGGAGTGGGGGGGATTTGAAGGCTCCAACCTCCAACCCCTATCCAGGTGTGATGACGCGTTTTTAAGATCTATTATCCACAATACAGATACATATCTCAAGGATACCAAAGACGTATTACTGTCACTAAATTACACAGTTTTTGACCCTTTAAAATAATTTACTCATGGGCTTAGATATAGAAAGCCTCTATACCAGTCTTCCACACACTAGGAGCCATATTATCAAGAAGGGTTGATACATTATCGCTGCTTTTATCGGCAGGAAACTGCCGCTAAAGAGGCAATAATGGGCTTGATATTATGCCCTTGTGAATTCCCATAGAAGCCCAGGTTCTGGTGTTAACCTGCGCTTCTATGGGAATTCACAAGGGCATATTATCAAGCCCATTATCGTCGCTTTAGCGGCAGTTTCCTGCAGATAAAAGCAGCGATAATGTATCGCCCCTTCTTGATGATATGGCCCTGAGACTTTTAACATAATTAAAGATGTGCTCTTTGAGGTTGATTGGGAATGTCAAATCCTGAAAAAACGTAGTTGCAAGTGGGAACTAAACCAAACTTTTTTTTAGATTTGAGGACACCCTATACCTGCAAAAACATGGGACCTCACTTTGTGGTGTTTTCCATGTTGGCACTAGCCCACTACTACTACCGGCATTAGGAAGGTCCTTTGTGAAACCCTGCAAAGAGCTTTGGGATGATTGAGAGAGGTAGCAGACATTGCTTAATCTATTCAGGTAAGAAAGACTAGTTAATAACTTAGGGCCTCATAACAATGATGGTAGGACTGCCACAGACAGCCGTTCGCTGACAGTTCCACTGCCATCGTATTGATGTTTCCCACCCGCAACATTAGGATGGCGGGCAGATGGGTGGTGGTCGGAGAGACCGAACACCACAGATCCGACAAGCTCAAGGAGCCCATCGGACCGTCAGAGGGATCTTGAATCCCCACAATGGTGGCGGTGCATGCCAGGCACCAACGTAGGGATTATAAAGTCCCTTCCCACTGGCTGTTTCATAGCTGGCCCCACTTCCTCTCCGGCCCTCAGTTCTGGGTTTTGGGGGCACCCCTACATGTCCCTGCACCATATGTGCCTGCTACATAGTGCAGGGATATGTACAGGGTGCATTTTTTGTACTACGCCATGTGCTGCAGCCCGCAGCACCGGCCTCTATACAAAGAATACACAGTGCGACCGCCTGCAAGGCGGTCGCATCGTAATCCCTATGGGGAGATCACCGACGGCTAGTCATTCAATCCCATTCCTGTAGGTATGGCGGTCAGATGGATGTCCGACCGCCATCCTAATCAGGCCCAAGTACTAACGTTGATATTAGGAAGGAGAGATAGATAAGATTTAGATTTTTGTGTATGTTGTTAGCAAACACCATTAGTGGTCAGAATTTACTGAGGGGAGGACAAGGGCAGTAACTAAACTAACCACTTTACAGTTCAATTGATAGGTGTCTGAGTGCTGCAAAACCTCATCAAGCAATAAAGTCAAACAGAATTAGCCACTTTTCTGTTTCTAGTGCCACACTGGTGGCGGGATATAATGACTGCAGGAAGAGGAAAGAAACCTACTGAAGAATAAATACATAGCATGGGACTTCTGGTAGAGAAAGTGTAGGGGTAAAAGTCAAAGTACATAAAAATGTGTAACAATTTCAAGTGACAGCTGCTTGTCACAAAATAACAATGTTATGCTATGCTAACTAGCAAAGCAAAGACAAATACTGACAAAAAAACTAAAGTCCATTTATTACTTTTTGCATTCGAAACACGCCCTCTCCAACAACAATTGGCCCTCTACCCTCCCCTGCAAACAAATATTGTCACTTTCACCCTTTCCTCAACTTTCCTCCCCACCCTTTCGACCCAAAGCAGGCGCACAAACCTTCCTGAGCCAAAACCCCAAATGTACCTTTTCACATTTTCCCCAACTTCCCCTCCCACCCTCTCCACCCACAAAAGGCCTTCCCAACAAAACGAAGTTCAGTAAAAAAGTGCATAGAGTGCACCCAGATCAGTTTTAATGTTAGCCATCTTCTGCTGCCCGCTCCTGAGCAGAGCCACCTCGCCCCTGTGCAGTACCAGCTCGTATGGCGTGCAGTGGAGGAGGCGGTTGGATAATGACAAGGAGGGGCGATTGTGGTGTTCTGGGTGGCAGTGGACCCCGGCTGCATGTGATGGCAGCACTGGTGTTCTTACTGACAAGTCAAGGAACCGGAGGCCCGTGCCTCCCCCTCTTCCTCCTCTACCTCAAAGGCCACCAGCCAATGATATTCAACTTCTGAAGCCTCCAATTTTTGGTGCTGCAGCCAGGCTCCTGCAGGGATGGTTGCTGGCAAGCTCCAGCATCAGGAGTAGCTATATCAAGAAGGTAAAAACAAAAACACAAATTGTGATACTCATTGCAAACACAGTGGGCAGTACAAGAACATTGCTGGTCTGCTAGGGCCATTGGAATTTAATTTGGATCTAATGATTAAACACAGGGCCAGATTTTTTCATTACATAAGGCAATAGAGCTGACTGCAAGGAATTAAGCCAGAATACCAACATAATCGAAAAGTGATTGTAGTTTACAGAATGTAATAGTGAAATGAATAGACACTTTCTGCAGGTTAATAAATGAATTTGCTGCCATTAATGTATAAGGCGTATATATGCGGAACAATTAATACTTGACTATGCTACATTAATAGAGCCATGCTGGCGAGTCTGCTATGCTATAGCATGGTTTTGGGGCAGCTGTAGCAAGTTATGTTATTAACTTATAATTCCAATTGCCCTGCTCTTCTCTGACTCCCTCTTCAAATGTACCCTTTAGTTCAAACTTAGGGGCTGATGAAGTCTGGCAGATGGGATACTTCTTACACACATAGGGGATAATGGATATCATATCTGTTGTATGACAGTAGACAGTACATAAAATATAAATGATACACTGTAGTACAGAGACTGTTGCAGGGTAGACTCCTAAATCTACTGAAAGGGTTGTGCAAAAGCCAGTTCATCAACTGGGATGAATACCAATTTCTTAAGAATGAAACGCCAACAACACCAACACTATTCCTACTACTACTTATGTGAGGGACACAAAGGACTTCCTACAAATAACACAGAACATACATTTGGGACAGGAACATTGGTTGGTTTACTTAGATGTTGAAAGCTTGTACACAAACATAAGACACAAAGTTGTATAAGAGGCTTGTAAATACTTCTTGAAATCTTGAAGTATACATCTTTTGGAACATACTCACATGTTACTGCAAATGATTGAGATCTGTCTTTTTGAAAATATATTTCTCTTTGAAAATGTGTTATGCAAACGGATACAGGGCAATATAACGGACACCAGCTTTGCCCCTAGTTACGCCAATCTCTTGCTGGGCTGGTGGGAAAAGCAGGTGCTCTGGGGTGAAGCACTGGAGACTTTGACAGAAAAAGTCAATCTCTGGCTCAGGTACATCAGCGATTTATTCTTTGTTTGGGAAGGTAATAAAATGATCTGAATACATTTCTAGCTAAAATGAATCACAATTATGTGAATTTGAAATTCACAATGCAATATAGCAGGAAAACAATTGAATTTCTTGAATTGAGATTAACAACTGAAAATGGGAAAATTAGCACTGGCCTGTTTAGAAAAAAATCAGCAGGTATGTACTAAACTAGGCAAATCACCATCGATCACATACAAGAAATGTCCATCCCTTAAGGATATGCTTGTCAGAATTCACCTAGCACCATGCAAAACCAATTGGTTAGCCAAAGGAGGTGGTTTCCACAAATATGGGAAGTGCAAAGCGTGTAGCAACAGTAACAGTGTCAAAGAAGTGATGTTGGTAAAAAACAAGAAATGGAAAATTCTGAAAAACATCAACTGTGGTCCTGAGTTTGTGGCATATGTTATTCTGTGTAATATCACTACCGTAGATTGGGGGTCAAGAAGGAACGTTTATAGACCAGTAGGTGTAAGTTCCCTAAATAATAACTGTGCATACCAAAAAACACACCTACAGTCTAACTCATATGTTTGGAAGCTTCACATGCAGTAAGGCCCTTCCTCTCTCAAACCTAACCTGTTGGCAGCCATCTTGTTATTGGCAGCCATCTTGTGACTCGGTAGAACCGAATCATAAGAAAACAATAGATAAAAGATTAACCCCTTGTATGCTCATGACGAGCTGAGCTCATCATGGCATACAGTGCTCGGGTGCTCATGACGAGCTCAGCTCGTCATGAGCCCCACCCACGGGGGGAGCGCTAGCGCTCCCCCCCGTGGGCGCCCAATCTATTTCGTTTGTACGGGGGAGGAAGGGGAAGACCTTCCCCTGCCTCCCCCTGCCCCACCCGCCAGCGCCATCATTGACGTCAGCGCGCGAGGCGCGATGACGTCATTGGAGGTTCCCTTTCTCCTCTGATGCGCAGGGAAGCCATTTGCTTCCTGCACGTCGGAGGAGAAAGAGGTTAGTTTTGGGGCTGAGGATGGGGGGGATTGAAACGAAAGAGGCATCGGGGGAAAGAAAAGGGTTTTCCTTTCCCTCGATGTCTCTTTCTGCATTCCTGCTGTGCAGCAGGAATGCCCACTAGACACCAGGGATTTTTTTTTATTTATTTCGAGTTGCCAAGGATTGTTTGCTGGGGGAGTGTCCCCTTGGGCAAGGGTCGCTCCCCCTTTTGGGGGCACTTAATTTGGCTTTGTCTGCCCCCCTGGGGGGCAGGTTATTAAGTTAAATAATTTAAAGTCGAATTTTGGCAATGCGTAGGGGAGTGGCCCCTTGGGCAAGGGTCACTCTCATTTGGGGGCCATTTTGCAAGGCCTATTATTTTTTGTTTGTTTTGGGGAGCGGCCCCTTGGACAAGGGTCGCTCCCCTTTTGGGGGCAAGTAAAAAGGCTTTGCCTGGCCAAATTTAATGTTATTTTAGGATGTGCTGGGGAGTGGCCCCTTTGGCAAGGGTCACTCCCCTTGGGGGCCATTTTCGGAAGCCCAAGTTTTTTGTTTTTGTTTTGGGGAGTGACCCCTTGGACAAGGTTCGCTCCCCTTTTGGGGGCAATTATGAAGGCTTTGTCTGCCCCCCGGGGGGGTCACATTTATTTTAAATTTTAGGATATGCTGGGGAGTGGCCCCTTGGGCAAGGGTCACTCCCCTTGTTGGCCATTTTAGGACACCCACATTTTTTGTTTTTTTGTTTTGGGTAGTGACCCCTTAGGTAAGGGTCGCTACCCTTTTGGGGGGCATCCTTTTTGCTCTATTTGCACCCCTAGGGGGCAGATTTAAATTTTTTAAAATGTATGTGGCAGACTGCCAATTTAGTAAATCTAGTGGGGAGTGGCCCCTTGGGCAAGGGTCACTCCCCTTTTTTGGTTCAACGGGGACTGTTGACCCTGCCTCTAGGCTAGGTTGCCGCCACCCGCTGCTGTCTCCCAGCCTGCCTCCTCGCCCAGCTGATCCCGCCGCAGCTGCCGCCATGGACTACCCAGCCGCCGCTGAGTCGCCCACCGCCTGATTTTCCGCCGCTGCCTCCCTGCGGCCCCGCCCCCTCCATCCTATTCGCCGCCCCGTCACGCCACCCAGCTGCTCCTCCCTCCCGGCTCCTTACTTATGGAGTCCACGAAGCGACCGCGCAGCGGACACGCGCAACGGGCGCGCCGATTGTGCGCTGAAGGCGCGGCAAAGGCAAGCCTGTCTGCACCCATCCGTGCCTGGACCACGCCCAGCACCAGGACCCCTGGCCCTCAACGATGCCAACGCACCCGATGAACCTACGACGCCGCCACCCTCCACGCACTCAACTCCAGCCGGAACCCCGCCTGCTACCGAGCCACCCCAAAACGCACCCACGGACCCTTCACCTGCCAAGCCTGCAAATTCACCTGCCTCTGAAACTGCACCGCACCCGCCAAGCCGAGCTCCAGCAACAACCACCTCAAGTGCATCCTGCTCAACACCCGCTCCGTCCACAGGCACGCCGTCAAACTCTGGAACCTCCTCGACACAACATCACCAGACGTCGCCTTCCTCACAGAAACATGGATGAACGCCTCCTCAGCCCCCGACATCGCCATAGCCATCCCGGAGGGCTACAAGATCACCCGGAGGGACCGCATCAACCAGACCGGAGGAGGCATCACCATCGTCCACAGAAACACTATCCGCATCACAACCAACTCCGACGACACCCTCACCGCCGCCGAGCACCTTCACTTCCAGATTCACACCAACCCCAAGACCACCCTCAGAGGCACCCTCATCTACAGGCCCACGGGACCACGCACACAATTCAGCGAAGCCATCGCAGACTTCGTCAGTCCGCACGCCCTCACCTCCACAGACTACATCCTCCTATGAGACCTCAACTTCCACCTGGAGAACAACAAGGACTGAAACACCGCTGCCCTGCTGGACAACCTCGCCAACCTCGGACTCAAGCAACTGGTGAACACCCCCACCCACTACGCCGGCCACACGCACGACCCCATCTTCTCCTCCAGCAAGCACATCTCCTTCAGCCACTCAACCGGACTACACTGGACAGACCACAGCTGCGTCCACTTCAACTTCAGGAGAACCACGACCCACCACCACCCACAACAGGCACACCGCAGAAGCTGGAGCAAGATCACCACCGACCAGCTCACCACCGTCCTCAGCCAGAACCCTCCCACCAACACAACGGATCCCAACGAAGCAGCCCGCAACCTCACACAGTGGCTCACCAACTGCGCCGACGAACTCGCACCTCTGAAAAATAATCCCAGCAGACCCGGCAGCAGGAAAGCCTCGTGGTTTACCAACGACCTCAAAAACTCCAAGAAAACCTGCCGCACCCTCGAGAAAGCCTGGCACCACGACCAGACAGCAGAACACATGACCGCCCTCAAGAACGTTACCCGCAAACACCACCAGCTGATCCGCACCACCAAGAAGACAACATTCAAAGAACGACTGGCCAACAACACCCACAACAGCAAGGAACTCTTCAGCATCGTTAAAGAGCTCTCCAACCCCAGCGCCTGCAACAACGACATCACACCCTCGCAAGACCTCTGCGACTCAATCGCCTCGTTCTTCCACCGCAAGATCGCCGACATACACAACAGCTTCGGCGCGCTGACCACGCACCCAACCACCGAACCAGCGCACCCCACCACCACCCTCTGCACCTGGACCCCTGTCAGCACCGAAGACATCACCCGCCTGATGAACACCATCCACTCCGGCTCCCCTACCGACCCCTGCCCACACCACATCTTCAACAAAGCCGACTCCATCATCGCACCCCAACTCCGGAACATCATCAACAGCTCCTTCGCATCCGCCACCTTCCCGGAGAGCTGGAAACATGCCGAGCTGAGCGCCCTCCAGAAGAAACCCACCGCGGACCCCACGGACCTGAAGAACTTCTGCCCCTTCTCGCTCCTCCCCTTTCCCGCCAAAGTCATCGAGAAGACCGTCAACAGACAACTCTTTGCCTTCCTCGAGACCAACGGATCCCTCGACCCCTCTCAGTCCGGTTTCCGAGCAAACCACAGCACCGAGACCGCCCTCATCGCAGCCACCGACGACATCAGTTACCTGTTCGACAACGGGGAAACTGCTGCCCTCATCCTCCTGGACCTCTCAGCAGCTTCGACACCGTATGCCACCGCACCCTGATACAGCGCCTCAGCAACACCGGAATCCAAGGAGCGGCCCTGGAGTGGATCATCTCGTTCCTCGACGGAAGAACCCAGAGAGTCCGCCTCCCCCCGTTCCGATCCACGGCCACCGAAGTCATCTGCGGCGTTCCACAAGGATCCTCACTCAGCCCCACCCTCTTCAACGTCTACATGAGCCCTCTCGCAGCCATCGCACGCCAACACAACCTCACCATCATCTCCTATGCCAACGACACCCAGCTGATCCTCTCCCTCACCAACGACCCCGCAACCGCCAAAGCCAACCTCCAGGAAGGAATGAAAGACGTCGCAGAATGGATGAAGATCAGCCATCTGAAACTGAACTCAGACAAGACGGAAGTCCTCATCCTCGGACTATCCCCCTCCGCCTGGGATGACTCTTGGTGACCCCCTGCCCTGGGCACCGCACCCAAGCCAATGGACCACGCACGCAACCTGGGATTCATCCTGGTCTCCTCCCTCACGATGACCAAGCAAGTCAACGCCATCTCGTCATCCTGCTTCAACACCCTACGCATGCTCCGCAAGATCTTCCAATGGATCCCCACCGAAACCAGGAAGACGGTCACTCAGGCCCTCGTCACCAGCCGTCTGGACTACGGGAACACCCTCTACGTTGGAACAACAGCCAAACTCCAGAAAAGACTCCAGCGCATTCAGAAAGCCTCAGCACGACTCGTCCTGGACATCCCTCGCCACAGCCACATCTCTGCCCACCTGAAAGACCTGCACTGGCTCCCCGTCAACAAGAGGATCACGTTCTGACTCCTCACCCACGCACACAAGGCTCTCCACGACATGGGTCCGAAATACCTCAACAGCCGCCTCATATTCTACACACCCACGCGCCAGCTCCGATCCGCCAGCCTCGCCCTCGCCTCCGTCCCACGAATCCGCAGATCCACCATCGGAGGCGGATCCTTCTCCTACCTGGCAGCCAAGACTTGGAACTCCCTCCCCACTCACCTACGGCTGTCCCAGGACCATCTCTCCTCCAGGAAACAACTCAAGACATGGCTGTTCGAGCAGTAGCGACCCCCCCCTCAGTGGCTTGAGACCCTATGGGTGAGTAGCACGCTATACAAATTCTGATGATTGATTGATGATTATATTTTGCCCATGATGTTAGGTTTTAGCTGGTGTAGCTCACTCCAGCACCCCAGTTCAGACATGGCCATATGCAAATTATTCTGACCCTATGCTTCATGGGAGCAGTCCAGCCCGAACTGCCAAGCCATATCTTACCTGGCCTGGAATCATCCATAATGGGAATGGTTACTGGCTAATCAGCCGTTATCAGCCAGGTTAGCTTGAGTCCAGTGGCAAAGTGAGCAAGGGACCCACCTCAGCCAACTTAAGGCAATCAAAGTGCAAAGGGTCAGTCTGATTTGCATTTGGCTATGTCTAACCTGGGTTGGTGAATTGAGCTAAATAATGATGATGGATTAAACCAAGATCAGTTGACTGGGGGTGAGTGTTAGATTTGCTCAAGGGCTCCGTCCATCATCCCCCTTTTGGTGTTGACTTGAAGGGCAGTTTTGCTGGGTTTTTTATGGGTCACTAGGGCACCAGGGTTTATTGTTATGCTTATATGCTGGGGATCCGTCCCTTGAACATGGGTCGTTCCCCCTTTATGGGAGGATGATTGTGGCCTTTACTGCCTCTTTGAGTGGTAGAGTAGCAGAATGTGTTTAGTCCAATCTGTCCCCAAGGGGGGCAGAAGCCACTGGACACCAGCGTTTTTTTAATTTTTGTTTTGGTGGGGGGTGGCCTCATGGGCAAGGGTTGCTCCCTTTTTGATTTTATACTGTTAGGCCCACCTACCCCTTAGCTTGGCAGGTGGACTGGTGCTTTTTTTGAATATGTGAATCAAATTTTTTTTTCTTCTTTTTAAATCTAGTGTAAAGCTTTTGCTTCCTGTTTGCGGTTTTGACAGTGGTTGTTCTGCAGTTTTGTGTAGTTGCATTATTTAGGTAAGAAAAATTATTTTTGTTGTATGTACTCCAAATGAGTTATATTGTAATATATGTAATTTTTTTTTTGTAAGCGGTGTCATAGTGGCATTTAGTTACTGTTTTGAGCATGAAATTCTTTGTGATGTGTTTTGCATTGTCTTATGTGTATTTTTGTTTTCTCTTTCTTTTTTAGTGGGATATTGTTGATCCATACTGTGTCTGTGCAGAGTACGTGGTGTTGAGTTTAGCTGCTTCACGCAAGTGAGTGGTTTTGTTTTGCAGTGTATAGGTATTTTTGATAAAGGTAAATTTTGTTCATTGTTTATTTTACATAGTGATTGTTGTTGTTGACTTGTATGACAATTTACTTTTATTAGTAATCATTATGGCTAGCCGTAGAATGACTGCTCAGCAGGTGGTTGGTATGCTTCTTGAGTCTTCCTCTGAGCCGGATTATGACACTGACAGTGTGTCTGAGGGAGAGGAGGAAAGGGAAGATTCTGGCAGTGAGTTTTCTCTCCGCATGGAATCATCGGATGATTAAGGTACTCTCAGTGCAGATGAAGTGCCTGTGTTAGAGGAGGACACTGCTGTGCCGATGGTGCAAGAGGCAGCTGGATTGCAGCCTGAGGCTGTTAGTCTTCCTACTGGAAGTGTTGGACTCTGGCTTGATCCTAACATGGTGCAGCCGGTGTTGCCTGCCTTTAGCGGTGATGCAGGGTGTAGAGTGGATTGTGAAAACTTTTTGCCTATACAGTATTTTCAGTTATTTATGGATGATGTGTTTTGGGGTGAGATTGTTGAGCAGACTAATTTGTATGCTGAACAGTTTTTGAGGGTCAACAGTGACAAACTTAGGCCCCACTCTAGAGCTACCCGGTGGACTCCCACAAATCTGGAAGAGCTGAAGAAGTTTTGGGGATTTACTTTATTGATGGGTTTGTTAAAGAAGCCGAACCTGGCTTCATATTGGTCTACCAGTCCCTTGATGGCAACAGCCATATTTCCAGCTGTTATGACTCGTGATCGGTATTTACTTTTGCTACGCATGTTGCATTTTGTGGATAATTCTTTTGCGTTGCCACGTAGTCACCCTGACTGTGACCGTCTTTTTAAGATTCGGCCTGTTATTGATCACTTTGTTGATCGATTTTCAGAGATTTACATTCCTGGGAAAGAAATTTCTATTGATGAGTCTTTGGTTTTATTAAAGGGTCGATTGGTATTTAGGCAGTACATCCCTAGCAAGAGGGCACGCTATGGAATTAAACTGTATATGTTGTCTAAGAGTAAGACAGGGTATGTTTTTAATTTTCGTGTGTACACTGGCAGAGATTCCATTATTGACCCCCCTGGTTGTCCATCCACTTTTGGAGTGCCAGAGAAAATTGTGTGGGATCTTGCTAGAAGACTGTTCAACAGAGGCCGCCATTTGTACCTTGATAACTTCTACACTGCTGTGCAATTGTTTAAGGTATTGTTTAAAGTGGACACTTTTGCATGTGGCACAATCCTCTCGAACCGCAAAGGTTTTCCAAAGGAGCTTGTTTGCAAGAAACTTCAGAGGGGTCAGTGCAGTTCCTTACGTTGTGGCGAACTACTAGCTGTGAAATTTGTGGACAGGAGGGATGTGTACATGCTGAGTACCATCCATGATGAGAGTACTTCACCTCTGCCAGTTTGGGGTCAGGTTGCTGAAGTGCACAAACCTGTGTGCATTGTGGACTACAATAAGCACATGGGTGGTGTTGACAGAGTAGATCAGAGGTTGGAACCTTACACTGCTATTCGGAAGGCTTATGTTTGGTATAAGAAGTTGGCCATCCATTTTTTCAACTTAGCAACTTTCAATGCTTTTATTGTGTTCAAGGAGTGTTCTCCTGGGTCAAAGTTGACATTTCTTCAGTTTCAGCACTCTGTGATATCTAGCCTTGTTGTTGTGGAGCAAGTAAGTGTTCCTAGATTTGGAGTGGTGGAGGATGTGGCTCGTTTGAAAGATCAATAATTATTTACAACAAAGGGGTGGTGATGGACAGAGTCTCTGAATTAAGCAGAGTACTCTCACCCAGTCAAGAGATCAGGGCCAGATCCAACACCGTTTTTTAGCTCATTGCACCATCCCAGTTTCAGAACCTGGCTGTATGCAAATTAGTCTGTCCCTGGCCCAGTGCATCATGGGAACAGGGCAGACCAGACTACAAAAGCCAATTCTTACACTGGGAAGGAAACAAGCTTCCGGGGACCGGTTTCTGCCATTTCAGGCGTCTTCGGCCCGGCTTGCTTGAATCCTGATGGTGCAATGAGCAAGGGACTCACATCTGAGTATACCCTTCCACGCTTAGGGTGGACAAAATTATTTACAACAAGGGGTGGTGATGGACAGAGTCTCTGAATTAAGCAGAGTACTCTCACCCAGTCAAGAGATCAGGGCCATATCCAACACTGTTTTTTAGCTCATTGCACCATCCCAGTTTCAGAACCTGGCTGTATGCAAATTAGTCTGTCCCTGGCCCAGTGCATCATGGGAACAGGGCAGACCAGACTACAAAAGCCACTTCTTACACTGGGAAGGAAACAAGCTTCCGGGGACCGGTTTCTGCCATTTCAGGCGTCTTCGGCCCGGCTTGCTTGAATCCTGATGGTGCAATGAGCAAGGGACTCACATCTGAGTATACCCTTCCACGCTTAGGGTGGACAAAGTTATTTACAACAAGGGGTGGTGATGGACAGAGTCTCTGAATTAAGCAGAGTACTCTCACCCAGTCAAGAGATCAGGGCCAGATCCAACACCGTTTTTTAGCTCATTGCACCATCCCAGTTTCAGAACCTGGCTGTATGCAAATTAGTCTGTCCCTGGCCCAGTGCATCATGGGAACAGGGCAGACCAGACTACAAAAGCCAATTCTTACACTGGGAAGGAAACAAGCTTCCGGGGACCGGTTTCTGCCATTTCAGGCGTCTTCGGCCCGGCTTGCTTGAATCCTGATGGTGCAATGAGCAAGGGACTCACATCTGAGTATACCCTTCCACGCTTAGGGTGGACAAAATTATTTACAACAAGGGGTGGTGATGGACAGAGTCTCTGAATTAAGCAGAGTACTCTCACCCAGTCAAGAGATCAGGGCCAGATCCAACACCGTTTTTTAGCTCATTGCACCATCCCAGTTTCAGAACCTGGCTGTATGCAAATTAGTCTGTCCCTGGCCCAGTGCATCATGGGAACAGGGCAGACCAGACTACAAAAGCCAATTCTTACACTGGGAAGGAAACAAGCTTCCGGGGACCGGTTTCTGCCATTTCAGGCGTCTTCGGCCCGGCTTGCTTGAATCCTGATGGTGCAATGAGCAAGGGACTCACATCTGAGTATACCCTTCCACGCTTAGGGTGGACAAAATTATTTACAACAAGGGGTGGTGATGGACAGAGTCTCTGAATTAAGCAGAGTACTCTCACCCAGTCAAGAGATCAGGGCCAGATCCAACACCGTTTTTTAGCTCATTGCACCATCCCAGTTTCAGAACCTGGCTGTATGCAAATTAGTCTGTCCCTGGCCCAGTGCATCATGGGAACAGGGCAGACCAGACTACAAAAGCCAATTCTTACACTGGGAAGGAAACAAGCTTCCGGGGACCGGTTTCTGCCATTTCAGGCGTCTTCGGCCCGGCTTGCTTGAATCCTGATGGTGCAATGAGCAAGGGACTCACATCTGAGTATACCCTTCCACGCTTAGTGTGGACAAAATTATTTACAACAAGGGGTGGTGATGGACAGAGTCTCTGAATTAAGCAGAGTACTCTCACCCAGTCAAGAGATCAGGGCCAGATCCAACACCGTTTTTTAGCTCATTGCACCATCCCAGTTTCAGAACCTGGCTGTATGCAAATTAGTCTGTCCCTGGCCCAGTGCATCATGGGAACAGGGCAGACCAGACTACAAAAGCCAATTCTTACACTGGGAAGGAAACAAGCTTCCGGGGACCGGTTTCTGCCATTTCAGGCGTCTTCGGCCCGGCTTGCTTGAATCCTGATGGTGCAATGAGCAAGGGACTCACATCTGAGTATACCCTTCCACGCTTAGGGTGGACAAAATTATTTACAACAAGGGGTGGTGATGGACAGAGTCTCTGAATTAAGCAGAGTACTCTCACCCAGTCAAGAGATCAGGGCCAGATCCAACACCGTTTTTTAGCTCATTGCACCATCCCAGTTTCAGAACCAGGCTGTATGCAAATTAGTCTGTCCCTGGCCCAGTGCATCATGGGAACAGGGCAGACCAGACTACAAAAGCCAATTCTTACACTGGGAAGGAAACAAGCTTCCGGGGACCGGTTTCTGCCATTTCAGGCGTCTTCGGCCCGGCTTGCTTGAATCCTGATGGTGCAATGAGCAAGGGACTCACATCTGAGTATACCCTTCCACGCTTAGGGTGGACAAAATTATTTACAACAAGGGGTGGTGATGGACAGAGTCTCTGAATTAAGCAGAGTACTCTCACCCAGTCAAGAGATCAGGGCCAGATCCAACACCGTTTTTTAGCTCATTGCACCATCCCAGTTTCAGAACCTGGCTGTATGCAAATTAGTCTGTCCCTGGCCCAGTGCATCATGGGAACAGGGCAGACCAGACTACAAAAGCCAATTCTTACACTGGGAAGGAAACAAGCTTCCGGGGACCGGTTTCTGCCATTTCAGGCGTCTTCGGCCCGGCTTGCTTGAATCCTGATGGTGCAATGAGCAAGGGACTCACATCTGAGTATACCCTTCCACGCTTAGGGTGGACAAAATTATTTACAACAAGGGGTGGTGATGGACAGAGTCTCTGAATTAAGCAGAGTACTCTCACCCAGTCAAGAGATCAGGGCCAGATCCAACACCGTTTTTTAGCTCATTGCACCATCCCAGTTTCAGAACCTGGCTGTATGCAAATTAGTCTGTCCCTGGCCCAGTGCATCATGGGAACAGGGCAGACCAGACTACAAAAGCCAATTCTTACACTGGGAAGGAAACAAGCTTCCGGGGACCGGTTTCTGCCATTTCAGGCGTCTTCGGCCCGGTATGCTTGAATCCTGATGGTGCAATGAGCAAGGGACTCACATCTGAGTATACCCTTCCACGCTTAGGGTGGACAACATTATTTACAACAAGGGGTGGTGATGGACAGAGTCTCTGAATTAAGCAGAGTACTCTCACCCAGTCAAGAGATCAGGGCCAGATCCAACACCGTTTTTTAGCTCATTGCACCATCCCAGTTTCAGAACCTGGCTGTATGCAAATTAGTCTGTCCCTGGCCCAGTGCATCATGGGAACAGGGCAGACCAGACTACAAAAGCCAATTCTTACACTGGGAAGGAAACAAGCTTCCGGGGACCGGTTTCTGCCATTTCAGGCGTCTTCGGCCCGGCTTGCTTGAATCCTGATGGTGCAATGTGCAAGGGACTCACATCTGAGTATACCCTTCCACGCTTAGGGTGGACAAAATTATTTACAACAAGGGGTGGTGATGGACAGAGTCTCTGAATTAAGCAGAGTACTCTCACCCAGTCAAGAGATCAGGGCCAGATCCAACACCGTTTTTTAGCTCATTGCACCATCCCAGTTTCAGAACCTGGCTGTATGCAAATTAGTCTGTCCCTGGCCCAGTGCATCATGGGAACAGGGCAGACCAGACTACAAAAGCCAATTCTTACACTGGGAAGGAAACAAGCTTCCGGGGACCGGTTTCTGCCATTTCAGGCGTCTTCGGCCCGGCTTGCTTGAATCCTGATGGTGCAATGAGCAAGGGACTCACATCTGCGTATACCCTTCCACGCTTAGGGTGGACAAAATTATTTACAACAAGGGGTGGTGATGGACAGAGTCTCTGAATTAAGCAGTAGCTTGTCTCCTTTCTGGTGAAGAATTGGCTTGGTAGTTTGGTCTGCCCTGTTCCCATGATGCACTGGGCCAGGGACAGACTAATTTGCATATAGCCAGGTTCTGAGCTGGGATGGGGCAGTGAGATAAATAACGGTGATGGATCAAGCCCTGATCTTTAGACTGGGTAAGAGTGGTCTGCTTAATTCAGACACTCTGTTCATCACCACCCCCTTTTCTGAATCGTTTGAAAGATCGCCACTTTCCTGATTACATTCCTCCCACATCTACAAAAGACTTTCCCACTAGGAGATGTAGAGTCTGTTGGCGAAAAGGTTTGCGGAAGGAGACTCGTCTTTACTGCCCTGGGTGTCCTTCTAACCCTGGGCTGTGTGTGCCTGCTTGTTATAGAGCTTACCACACACAAAAGAATTTTTGAGAGTATCCATGAGTGGTAAAATGTACAGCCTGGTCTGTGTTTTTTAAATAATTTGTATTATTTTTTAAAGTTGGCATTTGTGCAATGTATTTAGTTACAGATTTTGTGTTACTAGATTTTTATCTATTTGCAATTATTGTGTTTGTTTTGTTAAAAAAAATTCAAAATGTGATGGCGGTGTGCGTAGGCTGGCGCTTGGCTGGCGGAGTGGTGCTTGGCTGGTGGTGTGCCTGGAGTGGTGCTTGGCTGTCGGTGTGCGTGGAGTGGCTTTTGGCTGGAGGTGTGCGTGGAGTGGTGCTTGGCTGTCGGTGTGCGTGGAGTGACGCTTGGCTGGCGGTGTGCTTGGAGTGGTGTTTGGCTGGAGGTGTGCGTGGAGTGGTATTTGGCTGGTGGTGTGTGTGGAGTGGCGCTTGGATTGCCGTGTGTGTGGAGTGGTGCTTGGCTGGTGGTGTGCGTGGAGTGGCACTTGGCTGGTGGTGTGTGTGGAGTGGTACTTGGCTGTCGGTGTGCGCGGAGTGGTGCTTGGCTGGCGGTGTGCATGGCCTGGTGCTTGGATGGTGGTGTGGGTGGACTGGCGCTCGGCTGGCGGTGTGTGAGTAGTTACTTTCTGTTGGTCATTACACACACTGCTAGTTGAGTGACACTCCACGCAGTCCATCATTTTGTGTAGTTGCAGTGTCAGGAATGTGGGCGTGTGAAAGTGATGGGCCCTTGAATGGCGCTGTCTGCTGGTGTGAGTGTTGTAATGTGATGGGTCCGCGGCTAGCGGTGTGAATGTTTTGTATGTGTCACACGTATGAAAGTTGTATGAATGGCCTGTAAAGAGGTTGGTGCCTTGACGTGGCTTTACAGCTCACGAGCTGTGAGTCAGTGGTTCAGTTTCTCATACTTTCAATTATTCGCAGTGCATTTTATTTTTGTGAAATAACTTGCGAATACAATTGTATGTACTGAATCATCACTTACCCTCGTGCCAAATCCAACCAGTATGTGTGTGTGCTTGTAGATTAGATGGCTATGCAGTAATATTTGTCTTTTTTCTCATTCTGCAGTAGGGTGTACCTTGTCCCTTTTTGTGAATGTTGTAATGTGTTGCTTTTCCTTCCGGATGGTGCTAATGGTCTGGTGTGTATCGGGTATGAAAGGTGCGTGAATGGCCTGTAAAATGGTTGGTGCCTTGTCGTGGCTTTACAGCTCACGAGTTGCGAGTCACTGGTTCGTTTTTTATGCATTTATTTATTGACAGAGCATTTCATTTCGTTGAAATATCTTGTTAATAAAATTTTATGTACTGAACCATCACTCGCCCTCGTGCCAAATCCAACCTGTATGTGTTTGTCTTTGAGGAATAGATAGTCGTGCTGGAATGTTTGACTTTTGAGTAACTCTGTTAAGGTGTACATTACAGCTATAAATAACTTACTAAATGTAGATATTATTGTTAAACCATGGGAGTATATGGTCATGTCTTTCTTGGGAATTCTAAGGTTTTTTTTTATCCACAATGTCCTGCAAACTTGAAAATGTCTGTCACAATTTCCATGCAATATTGTCCCAAGAATCTCACGCTCTTGAATTGAAAACCTAATTCAGTCAAAACAAAATGGTTTTGCAAGGGGGTTCCCATGAGTTTTTGGCCCGGGTCTCGGCGGCCATCTAGGGAAACCTATCTAACCCACACATTTCTGGAAACTAGACACCCGGGGGACTCCAGTGAGGTATGGCTTGCGTGGGACCCTCATCATTCTCCTACCCTGAATCCACTGCAAAGCTAAATTTTTGTAAAACAAATTGCTTTTTTCTCACATTTCTATGTGGTGAAGCTGTGGAATCTGCGTGGATCCTCAAATAGCCTCTCACCCAGCGTTCCCCCTGTTCTCCCGTTGAAAATGGTACCTCACTTGCGTGGGTAGGCATAGTGGCTGCAACTGGAAAAGGCCCAAATCGTATGGTGGAGACTTAAAAATTACAAGTAAAATGATAGTTCACTTGTGTGGGTGGGCCAAAGTAGAACAGGCCAAAAATGTATTTTTAAAATATTGTAGAATTCGGTATTTACAAGAAAGCACCAAGAATTCTACTGTTTTGGGGTCATCCTAGTCACAGGCCTTTGGCCCACCCACACATGTGAGGTATCATTTTACTCGGGAGAACAAGGGGAATGCTGGGTGGTCGGACATTTGTGCCGGCACAGAGATCCCACGCAAAAATGTATGGAAAAGTGTTTTTTTAACCTAATTTTAAGGTTTGCAGTGAATTCTGGGTAGGAAAACTTTGGGCAACCCAAGCATGCCAAACCTCTCTGGACTCCCCGGGTGTCTAGTTTTAAGAACTGTTTGGGTTTGGTAGTTTCCAAAGTTGGCTGCCGAGCCCCGGGCCAAATTGGGCTTTTTTCCTGTTGCAGCCATTATGCCTACCCATGCAAGTGAGGTACCATTTTTATTGGGAGACCTGGGGGAACGCTGGGTGGGTGGAAATTTGTTGATCCACGCAGATTCCAGAACTTTCCACCACATAAATGTGAGGAAAAAGCATTTTTTTGTCAATTTTTTAGCTTTGAAAGGGATTCTGGGTAACAGAACCTGGTGGGAGGCAGTTGACTCACCCCATCCTGAGTTCCCCTGGGTGTCTAGTTTTCAAAAATGTATAGGTTTGCTAGGTTTCCCTAGGTGCCGCCAGAGCTAGGGTTCAAAAATGAAAGGTAGGCACTTTGCCAAAAAAGGGCCCGTTTTCACTGCGAAATTGAGGTGTGACCATGTTGCGTTTTGTGCTGTTTCCTGTCGCAGGCACTAGGCAGACCCAGGCAAGTGAGGCACCATTTTTTTGGGGAGACCTGGGGAAACGCGGGGTGGGTAGAAATTTGTTGATCCACGCAGATTCCAGAACTTTCCACCACAGAAATGTGAGAAAAATTTGTTTTTTTTGTCAATATTTTAGATTTGCAAGGGATTCTGGGTAACAGAACGTGGTGGGAGGCAGTTGAGTCACCCCATCATGAGTTCCCCTGGGTGTCTAGTTTTCAAAAATGTATAGGTTTGCTAGGTTTCCCTAGGTGAAGGCAGAGCTAGGGTTAAAAAACTACAGGTAGGCACTTTGCCAAAAAAGGGCCCGTTTTGACTGCAAAATTGAGGTGCGACCATGTTGCATTTTGTGCCGTTTCCTGTCGTAGGCACTAGGCAGACCCAGGCAAGTGAGGTATTATTTTTCTGGCAAGACCTCGGGGAACGCGGGGTAGGTGGAAAATTGTTGATCCACGCAGATTCCAGATTTTTTCACCATAGAAATGTGAGGAAAATGCGTTTTTTTGTCAATTCTTAGCTTTGCAAGGGATTCTGGGTAACAGAACCTGGTGGGAGGCAGTTGAGTAACCCCATCCTGAGTTCCCCTGAGTGTCTAGTTTTAAAAAATTTATAGGTTTGCTAGGTTTCCCCAGGTGCCGGCAGAGCTAGGGTTCAAAAACTACAGGTAGGCACTTTGCCAAAAAAGGGCCAGTTTTGACTGCGAAATTGAGGTGCGACCACGTTGCGTTTTGCACCATTTCCTGTCGCAGGCACAAGGCAGACCCAGGCAAGTGAGGTACCATTTTTCTCGGGAGACCTGGGGTAACGCGGGGTGTATAGAAATTTGTTGATCCATGCATATTCCAGAACTTTCCACCACAGAAATGTGAGGAAAATGCGTTTTTTTGTCAATATTTTAGCTTTGCAAGGGATTCTGGGTAACAGAACATGGTGGGAGGCAGTCGAGTCACCCCATCCTGAATTTCCCTGGGTGTCTAGTTTTCAAAAATGTATAGGTTTGCTAGGTTTCCCTAGGTGCTGGTAGAGCTAGGGTTAAAAAACAAAAGGTAGGCACTTTGCCAAAAAAAGGCCCGTTTTCACTGCAAAATTGAGGTGCGACCACGTTGCGTTTTGCGCTGTTTCCTGTCGCAGACACTAGGCAGACCCAGGCAAGTGAGGTACCATTTTTTGGGGGAGACCTGGGGTAACGCGGGGCGGGTGGAAATTTGTTGATCCTCGCAGATTACAGAACTTTCCACCACAGCAATGTGAGGAAAACGCGTTTTCTTTGTCAATTTTTTAGCTTTGTAAGGGATTCTGGGTAAAATAACCTGGTTGGAGGCAGTTGAGTCACCCCATCCTGAATTTCCCTGGGTGTCTAGTTTTAAAAAATGTATAGGTTTGCTAGGTTTCCTTAGGTGCCCGCAAAGCTAGGGTTCAAAAACAAAAGGTAGGCACTTTGCCAAAAAAGGGCCCGTTTTCACTGCGAAATTGAGGTGCGACCACGTTGCGTTTTGCGCTGTTTACTGTCGCAGGCACTAGGCAGACCCAGACAAGTGAGGTACCATTTTTTCTGGGAGACCTCGGGGAACGCGGGGTGGGTAGAAATTGGTTAATCCACGCAGACTCCAGAACCTTCCACCACAGAAATATGAGGAAAAATTCATTTGTTTGTCATTTCTTTAGCTTTGCAAGGGATTCTGGGTAACAGAAACTGGTGGGAGGCAGTCGAGTCACCCCATCCTGAATTCCCCTGGGTGTCTAGTTTTCAAAAATGTATAGGTTTGCTAGGTTTCCCTAGGTGCCGGCAGAGCTAGGGTTAAAAAACAAAAGGTAGGCACTTTGCCAAAAAAGGGCCAGTTTTGACTGCGAAATTGAGGTGTGACCACGTTGCGTTTTGCGCTGTTTCCTGTCGCAGGCACTAGGCAGACCCAGGCAAGTGAGGTACCATTTTTCTCGGGAGACCTGGGGAAATGCTGGGTGGGTGGAAATTTGTTGATCCACACAGATTTCAGAACTTTCCACCACAGAAATGTGAGGAAAATGCGTTTTTTTGTCAATTGTTTAGCTTTGCAAGGGATTCTGGGTAACAGAACCTGCTGGGAGGCAGCCGAGTCACACCATCCTGAATTTCCCTGGGTGTCTAGTTTTACAAAATGTATAGGTTTGCTAGGTTTCCCTTGGTGCCGGCAGAGCTAGGGTGCAAAAACTACAGCTAGGCACTTTGCCATAAAAGGGTCAATTTTTAACTGCATAATTGAGGTGTGACCACGTTGCATTTTGCGCCGTTTCCTGTCGCAGGCACAAGGCCGACCCACACAAGTGAGGTACCATTTTTATCGAGAGACTTAGGGTAATTCAGATTTGTAAATCAACTGTTATTACCTATTGAGTCTTCATGCATTTCTCCCTTCCCAATGAAAGATATTGTGTAAAAAAAAAATCATTTTGAAAAAAGACCAATAATTCTCATGCCAGTATGAGTATTCCCAATTTTGAAAATGTGCAAATATATACTCTTTCTAAACTCTATAATTTGTACCCAATTCAGAAATACATAGGTGTCTTTCATACCGATTTTTCCATGTATACATTTTCCAAGAATAAGTGCTCTACACCCGGTAAATAGTAAAATACCATTGCAAGTTGCTGCTCAGTTTTTGGCTCTGGGTTCGTCGGGTTCTTGGTGAAACTACAAGTCCTATATATCCCCACAACCAGGAAGGTCAAACGGATGTAACGGTATATTGATTTTAAAGAGCTGTCAAAATTACAAGAAGTTACAGGTGAAAACGTTGAGACAAAAGGCTGTTTTTTTCAACTAATTTTCAATTATTCTAATATTTAACTGTTAGTTTCTATAAAGAAACCTTCATGGATTTAGACAAATTACCCTTTTCTGAATTCAGAATTGTGTCTAATTTTCAAAAATGTATAGCTTTCCAGGATCCATTATTGCTTTCAAACTCATTTCTACCATTAACTGGAAGGAGGTTGAAAGCTCTAAAATTAGCAAAAATAGGCTATGTCCCAGAAAAATGCCAAAACTGTGTGAAAAATGTTGGTTCTCTGACAAAAGACTGTCATTCCCTAAAAGCTGAGAAAATGGAAATTTCAGCCCCACAAACCCTTTTTTGATAACATTTGCAGGGAAAAACCAAGAGGCTTTCATTTGCAGCCCGTTTTCCCATTTTTCTGAAAAAAACAAAAATGTTACTGTATTTTGCTTAATTTCTGGGACCCCTCCAATGGAATCCAAAAACCCTGGGCACCTTTAGAATCCACATCATGTTGGAAGAAAAGGACGCCAATTTGGCGTGGATACCTTATGTGGTCAAAAAGTTACAGGGGCCTAAGCACGCACTACCCCAAATCGCCAAAAAAAGGCTTAGCACAGGAGGGGAAAAGGCCTAGCAGCGAAGGGGTTAAAAAAAGAAGAAAAGGGGCTGGGTAGAAACACCCTGACCCCCTAGGCCTGCACAGGGGGTCCTACAAGGACTCCGAGGCCCAAAAAATAAATACAATAAAAAATAAAAAAACATCTGAATGCGCGATGGGTGCGCGAATCTGGCTGAATTTTCTTTTTTCAAATGAGCCAAAGGGTGGGCCACGTCCCGGGGGAAATTCTATAATTATATTGCGGGGGCCTGTGGAGCCACTGCAGCCCCGGGGACCCCCACCACCCCGGGGCTATATAAATGAGGTGCGAGAGGGTACACGGCGTTTCCGCAGCCCCGGGGACCACCGCCTCCCCGGGGGCTTGTTTTGTAATTAGCGGGGGCCTCCGGGGTCCTCCTAAGCTGTGGGGACCAACACGTCCCCAGGGGCTTTGAAAATAGAGGGAGGGGGGCCGCGCGCCCACCCTGGAGCCCTTGATGGCCCCTGCAATGTCTGGGGTACCCACCCCCAGGACATTGTTGTTTGCTATGTCAGGGCAGGAGCATGGCTCCTGCCCTGTCATAGCAAACCCTGCTTTGCTTCATTGAAGCAAGATCTCACTTCAATGAAGCAAACCATATTGCTTTTCCTCAAGTGGTGCTGCATGTCAGCAGCTCCCCGTGTGGAAAAGCAGGAGGCGGGGAGCTGTGGGACCGTGGGGGTTTTGGGGCTCCCCCCACGGTTCCCTACAAAGAGGCCAGGCCCATGGGGATGGGGACCTAGGGGCTAGAAGTGGACAAAGGAAGAGGGACCCAGCGGCCCCCCCTTTCCTAAAGATTTATAAAAACATTCAAGAATTGGGCATGCCCCGGGGGGATGGGGTCCTCGGGGTGAATATAAATTAATTGAAGTGGACCGTTTTTTTTTAGAAAAGTTTGGAGTGGCGATCGTAATGTGGTGCTCAGCATGGCCCCCTAGTGTGAACGCACTGGGTGCGCGGCTCTCAGCGTGGCCCCCTAGTGTGAAAGCGCTGGGTGCGCAGCTCTCAGTGCGGCACCTGAGTATTTCCCAGGTCTTTAAAAGACCATTTACCTGTTAATGAGGCTTTGTTGTGTTTTCACCCCTTCTTAGAGCCCTCTGCCTATGACTGAAAGAATTAGCCCCCCCAAAAAATGTTATCAGCCTCCCCCGAAATTTGGCTCTAGTTGCCCTCCTGACTGGCACACACCGGCTCTGCCCACTCCGCTTATGCTTACAGAATTCCGTAGATTCTGCCTGTATGTCAATGATCCAGCTGTGGGGCTGGGAATATCTTGCAGACAGGATTCTGGGCCTTTTATTACTGAGCTCCATGGACCCAGCAACTTGATTTAGGGGATCCAGTGGAAGGGACTCCGGGGATCTAACAATCAGAATTCCTTGATCCAGAGATCAAAGACCTGGGAGGGTATCCACTGAATGAGAATGCAGTATACCACAATGAGAATTCCAAGCTCCTGGACTCTGTTTTCCAGGCACCTGTGCGGAATTCCCGTTAGCCAGTGGCTCAGATTTTAGTGGGCAGGAACCCAGGGCACTAGAGCAAAGGCTGTGGGGATCCCCAGGCAAAGAAGGCGGGTGCTTCAGGAACCAGTGCGGTGCCTACTCACGCTCTGTGCATAGCGTCGCCTCTCCCAAGGCTTGATTTGCAATCCTGACGCTCTGCCGGGGTTGCCACTGGTTGGCATCCAATTAGAGCCAAGCTCGTGCTCGGGGTTTAGGCTCCGCCAACATATGTAATTATCCAATCACTCCGCCATTCCCCAAGCACTTATAAATTCACCATACACTCTCCTTGCAGTACTCTAATCATCCAGTCTCTACCCATGTACTTATAAAATGACTCAGACAAAGTTACATAACCGAGGTCTTCCCCACTGCCAGAGGTAACATGGTTGTGTGCACAGTCAACAGCACATTGTAATGTGGTAGGGCCCAGGGCTATCATGCATACATAATGAACACACACACACAGTTAGATAGATAGAGGAACTGGCTACGGGCACATACACTCTGCCCCTTTTTATTTAGAGATTCACATGTCCAGTGATGTCTGTGCTGGATGCGTGTGGGGTGAGTGTAAGCCAGCCCTCAGGGAATGGTTGGTGCTGGAAACAACTTTAACAGTGATCATCGGATCACACAGAGAGATTCAATCATAAAGGGTCCATGACTTGTGGTGCACTAAGGTAGGGGCACCAGATCTGAAAAAACACACAAAAGATTCTATCGTAAAGGGTCCATGACTTGTGGTGCGCGGAGGTAGGGGCACCAGAGATGAGCGTGCTTATGTGAAGAAATGATTAATGTCCCTTCAGAATATTCCCGCTGCCTGAGGTGACATTGTTGTGCTCGGTGTCTACAGCACGAATCATAAAGGGTCCATGAGTTGTTATATACAGAGTTAATGGCACCTGAAGAGCTCAGCGTGTGTGCAGCCAGTGATGATGGCATGTCCTTGCAGGACAGGATTGGATTGGATATGTGTGAGACCTGCTGACCACAATGTAGGCCGAAGGCAGCGGTCACCAATGGACCACAACCATGTGGTATTGACTTATGGTGCACTGAGTTAATGGCAACAGTGGCGTTTAGCGTGCGTGCAGCCAGTGATGATACATGGTTCGGGCGGGCCGCACTGGGAGCGATGTCTTTTGACTAATGAATTCTGTCTTAATAATGCCACGTGGCGGTGACTTGTAGTGTACTGAGTTAGTGACATCAAAAGCATTCAGCTTGTGCGCAGCCAGCAATGATGAGTGGTGCGGGCGGGCCGCACTGGGACTAATGTCTGTTGCCTATTGGACTGTGTCGTCTGCAATCGCAGCTTGATCTGAATTGTGAGCCCTGCTGTCCGCAGTGTAGATCGAAGGCAGGAGTCATCATAGACATCGAGGAATGCCGTTTGTCACTTACTCTTGACAAAATCTGAGGACATAGAGTACAATCCACTCTGTAATTAATAAATCAAGACTGAATTCGAATTGTGAGCCCTGCTGACCGCAGTGTAGGTATATGGAACAAAAGATTAAATATGTATGGAATACCTTGTCAAAATATGTAGGTTTCAGGGACGTTATAGTTAGTTGCCTACTGGACTCTGAAATTAATGAATCAAGACTGAATTTGAATTGTGAGCCCTGCTGACTGCAGTGTAGGCTGGAGGCAGCGGTCAGCAAGGGCCCACAGGCATGTGGCATTGAGTTGAGCTGCACAGTTAGTGGCACCTGAAGCACTCAGTGTGTGCACAGCCAACGATGATGCATGGTCGGGGAGGGCCGCACTGGTATCAATGTATGTTGCCTACTAAATGGCGTCTTCTACAATCATGACTCAAACTGAATTGTGAGCCCTGCTGTCTGCAGTGTACATCGAAGGCAGTAGTCAGCACAGATATCAAGGAATGCTTTTTGTCACTTCCTCTTGACAAAATCTGAGGACATAGAGTACAATCCACTCTGTAAATAATAAATCACAACTGAATCTGAATTGTGATCCCTGCTGACCACAGTGTAGGCATATGGAAAAAAAGATGAAATATGTATGGAATACATTGTCGAAATATGTAGGTTTCAGGGATGTTATAGTTAGTTGCCTACTGGACTCTGAAATGAATGAATCAAGATTGAATTTGAGTTGCGAGCCCTGCTGACCACAGTATAGGACGGAGGCAACGGTCAGCAAGGGCCCACAGGCTTGTGGCATTAAGTTGAGCTGCACAGTTAGTGGCACCTGAAGCACACAGCGAGTGCACAGACAGCGATGATGCGTCGACCGGGCGGGCCGCAATGGTAGCGATGTCTGTTGCCTACTGGACTGCGTCATCTGCATTTGTGACTCAACCTGAATTGTCAGCCCTGCTGACTGCACTGTAAACAGGAGGAAGTAGTCAACAAGGGCCAACAGCCACATGGCATTCACTTGAGCTGCACAGTTAGTGGTATCTGAAGCACTCAGCATGTGCGCAGCCAGCGATGATGCATGGTCCGGGCGGGCCGCACTGGGAGCAATGTCTTTTGCCTAATGAATTCTGCCTTAATAAGGCTATGTGGCAGTGACTAAGTTAGTGGCACCTGAAGCACTCTGTGTGTGCACAGCCAGCGATGATGCATGGTCCAAGAGGGCTGCACTGGTAGCAATGTCTGATGTCTACTGGACTGTGTCATCTGCAATCGCGACTCGATCTGAATTGTGAGCCCTGCTGTCTGCAGTGTAGGTCGGAGGCAGCGATCAGCAATGGCCCACAGCCACGTGGCATTGAGTTGAGCTGTACAGTTAGTGGTACCAGAAGCATCAGCGTGTGCACAGCCTGCGATGATGCGTGGTCCGGCGGGCCAAACTGGTAGCAATGTCTGTTGCCTACAGGAATGCGTCATCTTCAATTGCGACTCGATTTGAATTGTGTGCCCTGCTGTCCATGTCCACAGTGTACATCGAAGGCAGTAGTCTGTAAAGACATAACTCTGCGGTACTGTGCCACTGGGTTCGCAGGGGGCCTGTGTCGAGGAGTCCGGCGGTCACGGTGGCGGCCTCATGGTAGAGTGAGGGCCGTCACTCTGGCAGATGCATTGGCCTTCCCAGAAGTAAACCGCGCCCAGAGCCCCGGCCTATTTATTCACACTCCTACGCTGGAGTGGCATACATTGGACCAGCCCACTCCGCTTCTGCTTCCAGGGGGACGACACAGCTACATGACCGAGATCTTCCCCACTGCCTCAGGTAACATAGTTGCGTCCACTGTCCACAACACTACAAGCACCAGCAGTATATGTCCACATGGAGTGGTCTGTGCTCTGCATAGTGAGGTCTGTCCAGCACATCACGATACACTTGGCATTGTGTACAATGTTATCTATGGGTGACTTGCCTCCTTCACACATACTAGGTTCCTACCTCTCCCAAAATTCAGCTATTGTGTGGCTGAGGGGCCATGCCATTTTGGGATGGTCGGCTGTCCTGTTCTGCATTGCCTCGGTGGCAGTAGGGGGGTTGTCTGGGGGTGGTCCTGGGGGTTTTGGGGGTGGGTGTTGTGGCCTTCTTGGGTGTCGGAGATGCATGATCCATAGTTCTATGACATGTGTTGGTCTTTAGATGTGGCTCTGGGCTGGGCTCCCTTTCATGCTGTAGGTAATCGTCCTGCTTTACACGGGTAAAAGACAGATGGTAAAATCTGTCTGCTAACGCCGCTTATCGCCTGTTTTTGGATCGCAGATTTGGCTGGTCTTTAAAAATAACGGGAAGTGTTTTTTTGTCGTTTTTTTGCATAGAAATGCCTACTCTACATATCATTAGCGTTAGTTGTCGCTCTCATTCGTGGCGATGTTTTTTGCGGAAGCTATCGCTGGAAAACTGGCAATATCCGCAGTTTGCACAAGGTTGAGAATGGGATGATAATTCTTTTGCCACTTTAGCTGCGCTAAAGTGCTGATAACTCGGCGATAAGTCCTTGAGAATGCGCCCCATCTTTTTTTTTCGTTCGGATTCACACACCCAGCCGCATTACCAAAATAAAATAATAATAATTTTTGGGCCCTGGGGGTTTTTGTGGGATCCCCTGAGCTAGGGGGTCAGGGTGTTTGTACCCTGCACACTTTTCTTAGTTTTTTTCCTCTTTTTTCTTGTGATTCGCATGTAGCTACAACAATGTCCTAATAAACACAAGGGCTCATTTTAAAATCACCCTATAACCCAACCGTGGGAACTTATCGCAGAGTTATCGACACTTTAGCGCAGCAGAAATGGAGAAAGAATTAACGCCCCATTCTCAAGTTGGTGTACACTGCCTCATTGGCCACAGGCTGATTGTACCAACACAGCGGACAATCAACATCCTTCCGCAGACAAAGCTGCTGGCTGTGCTGCACCTGTTGGCCTCTGGTACCTTCCAACTAACAACTGCCAGAGTTGGAGGAGTCTCATAGCTAGCCCTATTAAACTTCCTCACACATGTTGGATGCATGTCCACAAAAGCAACGTAGGGCCCTTGAATCCACACCACCCACTTGTCCCAATTGGTAGTATTCCTGCACAACCAACCCTAACGCCAGCCATTGCTTGACGCGTCTGTGCTCCTGATCCACGATTGTAGTCACTGAAATGGGGGTGCGCCAGGTCATGAAGTCTAGTAGTCAACAGTAGTGGAAAAACAGTACTTTATTAGTAAAACAAAAATTAACAACACAAAAACATCAAACAATGAGTGACAATCCCAATGGGGAACATCATCAGGGCAACTTGTGGATCGAAATAACTGTAGATTGTCATGGAAATCCAAATACGCTGTGTTCAGAAACCTGTTGGATAAATTAAGACAATGGTCAAGCGTTAGTATGGTCGCAAAAGTAATATGGTACAATGTATTGCACTTGGACAAACCGGAATGCTTACAGGTATGATCAATGCCACACAGAATGACCGTAACAGAAGTTTGTGTGGTCATAACTGTTGTAGGAAAGAAAAGGAACGTTACAACCACACGAACTTCTGTTACGGTCTCATTATGCAGGATTTATCATCCCTGTAAGCATCACGGTTAGTTTTAGCTTGATACACCTGCATGTTCACTTCACCCACACTGTGCAGGAACAGCTGGAGACAAAGCAAGGTAACCACGCCATATCAGGCTTCCTGCACATGTTGGGGGAAATTGACTGCACGCATGTATTACTTGTGCCCCCTGCCGACACTGCACACAATCACAGCAACAGAAACCACATGCGTTCCAACAATGTGCAGGCAAAACTGGACCACCGGTGCTTGTAAACTAATGTTGTCACAAACGTCTCAGGCAGTGTGCTCGATTTCTACATCTTTCACAAGCATCCCAGCCTTGGTCCCCAGACCAGTCCACCGCCTAGCGATGACTGCCCGACCCTGCACACCCAGACCTCAACGCTCACCTGCCCCACCGGTGCATCTCCAAGAGGGCCCACCACGTGCCGGAGCAACCTCCTCAGCAGCTGTTGGATTCTGTGGCACAGGCCCCCAGCACATCCTGCTGCACCGCGCCGAGGAGTCATCTCTGTACAGCCAGCTACCTTTGGCGTACATGCGGTCCAGCCGAGCTCACAATTCTAATTGGGTCTTGATTGCCAGGATGGTGTATCAAGGCCTAAGCATCATTGCAGGCTGCACAGCCACTCAGCTCTGGTGGCATTAACTCAGTACAGCTCAAGTCATCGCCACGTGTCGGGAGGCCTGTGCCGGCCAAAATGCCTCGGCTGCCACCAACTCTGTGCACCTCAAGTCATTGCCACTTGGCAGGAGGCCAGTGTCAGGCAAAGTGCTTCGGCTGCCACCAACTCTGTGCACCTAAGTCATCGCCACGTTGCGGGAGGCCCGTGTTGGCCAAAGTGCCTCGGCTGCCACCAACTCTGTGCACCTCAAGTCATGGGCCCTTTATGATGAGTATTGTGGTGCGGACATCATCATGTTACCTCCGGCAGTACAGAATGTGATGTGGAAGGTCCCTAGGACCTCATGCATGCATAATAGCCACACAGTCACACCCAGATAGAGAATGGAAATGGCCTTGAGCACGTGAGCCTGCCCCTTCTTATTGGCAGCGTCACGTCATGTGACGCCTGTGCTGAATGGGTGTTGTGTGGGTGTAAACCAGCTGTGAGGGAGTGGCTGTGGCATGCTGACAACTAGACCTGTGATCAGCAGATCACTACAGGGAAGACCTGGGACATGTAGCGTTGTAGTTCCCTCCCTGTAAGCGTAAGCCGAGTGGCCTGGCTGAAATGCGTATCCTTCACGACTTTACCAATATGGCCGTTTGAATCCGCACACCCATCAAGATAGGAATACGATGGGTGCGTGACTCCACTTTTTTCTCCCAAAAAAATATATATGTTAATATTTAAGAAAACCGAAGACATTGTATTATTTTAATAATAAACAAAACCAATTACAAAAACTATTTTAGGATATTAAAATTACAAAATATCACCCCAAAAAAATTCAAAATTACAGAAAAAACCATAGGTTTAATGAACATTATATTTCAAAATTAGCATTAAAAAAACCTTTGAAATTTACTGAAAAAACCATAGATTTCAGGCACAATATAGTTAGAAATTAGCATTTAAAAAACCTTGGAAATTCACTGAAAAAACCATAGGTTTCAGGGATGTTATAGTTAGTTGGACATTTCTTTCATACAAAACCATAGAAATTCCCCCGTTATAGTTAGTTCAGCTAACTGTAACTCGCGCACCCGCAATGCACTTCTGATTACGTCACATAATACATCATTCATGACATGATCAGTGACATCACTGATGATATCCAAATGACATCACTGATGACATCATCCACATGAAAATCTGATCCACCTCCTCACACTCTATTATAACCTTTCATACACCCAGAATAAAATACAGACTACCATTTTCGAAACCATAGACACACCAATACCAGTTACTACATACGCACTCACTGATTCCTAGGTCTACACACACATCCAGTCATTCACCCATACAACCACTCATACATGCAGTCACTCATCAATACAACACTATCATAAGCACTCATACACCTATTCAGACACTCACATACCACCACTTATCCAGAGTTACTCACATACCTAGTCAGCCATGCACAGAATCAATTACACTTCCATTTACTGACCTATACAGTTATACACACACCACATTACTTATTCAAACAAAAACAAATGCATACTTACTCTCTTATACAATCACTGGTACAAGTACACACTCATCCATACAGCCACTCTCACAATCACTGACTCTCACGTATAGTCATTCATATACTTCAACTTTCACATACACTGCTTTTTACATATGTAGTTACTTGGACATGTACCATTGAGACATCTATTCACTCACCAACACACCAATACACATACTTACCCACCAATACAGCTGTTTCCACATGCACTTTTGAACCCATACACACAGTAAATCAACCACTCAAACATCTATGCAAAGAGTCACACACCTCCCACCCATCCACACACACACTCAGGCACCCATACAAACACGCAGGCAACCAATTGATAACCCATATAGACACTCATGTAGCTACTGACAAACCCATGCAGCAGCTTCTACAACAACAGACAGACTAATACAGACATTCACACAGTTTAGTCACTAACCCATGCATTCAGTAAGACACATGTAATCACTCACTTAAACAGTCAGTCAAGCACCTACTAAATCCTCCATTCAGATACTTATTTACCCACTCATTCTTCAATACACTTTGGCATATATATAATACATATTTAAACTTTAATGAGAAACACAGTTGCTGGATGATGTCATAAGTGAATTCATTTGAGATGTCATCAGTGATGTCACTGACCATGTCATGAATGATGTAATATGTGACGTCACCAGCAGTGCATTACGGGTGCGTGAGTTATAGTTAGCTGAACTAACTATAACAGGGGAATTTCTATGGCTTTGTACGAGAGAAATGCCCAACTAATTATAACGTCCCTGAAACCTAGTGAATATATATATGTGTGTGTTTCTCACAATTCCACCGTCCTTCCACTCCAGGAATCCCAGACGGCACTAGGGGGACCAGAAATTTTAAAGAATATAGTCTTTAATCACCAGTGCAACAAAACATAGGGACAGTCCCTCTATATCTATATTTTCCTTTTTAATTGAAAGGTTATTTTGATATTTTGTAATACACTTCTAAACTGTTTTTTCAAATAAAAAGTATTGATCATTTTTTTTGTTCTTGAAAATATGTTGGGCACTCTTTTTTTTTAGTTTTGTAGTACTTCCACGGTTCCCTTGATACATGTTCACCAGCCACAACTCTATGGTTTTGTACTCTGATCATGTGATTGCAACGAAACCGCAGCGATGGCACCATGGATTTGCCAAAAATTAAAAAAATTAAATCCTTCCTATACACAACACTATTTCTGATTTAGTCAAGAGGGTAGACATATTAGAGGTGTCCAATATACCATAACATATTTATTTTTATGTATAACTCACCCAATTACTGTTTTAACACTTTGGGCCGCATGAGTACACAGCAAAACATGCTCATTCCATTGGTCAATGTGGGACCACTCCTTTTTGTGACTGAAATCCTATCCAGGAGATTTCATTTGTATTAGAAGACTACAGCAGTAGAACATGCAGAAAGGTAACTACTGCTTTTCAAGTTCTTCTATTATAGTATTTGGAAATCTGTTCCAATGGCTGCAAGAGGGGACGATCATGTTACTGTGGATAAGGAGGAAGAGGTTGAAACACCAGTGGCTAAAACGCATAGTGAGGTTTGGAGATTCTCCCTATCCCTTCAGCGGAGAAGAAAGTGTGTGCAAACATAGTAAAGTGTACTATCTGCAGCAAGGAGCATCTCATGGAATATCAAAGAAATACAGTCATGGCACGTCTTCCCCGTGGAAGCATTTCAAAACAATTCACAAGAAGGCATATCACCGAATGATTGTTAAAAAGGAAGCTACTGCTCATGGATCCACATCTACATCAACTGCACATGGAGCTTCACTTTCAGTTACAATCACAGTGCAAGTTGACTCTTCTAATTTGGGTCATATGACCACCCACTGTTTATGCTGCCATATGCCAGTGGGTTTGAACTCCACATCTGTTCCTGAATAGTTTGCAGGCAATGAACTCTCATACCATTTTTGGCCAGGAATTACATCAACCAGAATTTCTGGGTGTAGTTCTAAAGTTATAGTTCTTTTATTAAAGTTTTGTACCATGTTCTTATCAGTAATTTAGTTTTATAACTTGAAAAAAATATAAACAAACGTATAAAAAAAGCTTCTATTTAGAACCATGCAACATCCAAAAAAGTTGTCTCTGTGTTCATTTATTGCTCATTATTGCTCATAAATATAATGTGTTACGGCATGCATCAGTGTGTGCCAGGGTGTGTTAGTAAATATATGAGAGAGTGCGAGAGTGTCTCAGTGTGTAAGCAACTGACTGTCTGAGTATCTCAGTGTTTTAACAGGTGTGTCATTATATTTATGAGTGAGTGTGTGACTATCTCTGTGAATGCACGAGTGTGTCTATGAGTGTCTCAGGTTATGTATTAGTGATTCATAGGGTGTCTGGAGGGGTGTTTGAGTAGCTGTATGAATGTGTTAGTAAAGGGGTTAGTGCATCTATGTGTGTGTCAGTATACGTATGACTGAGTTCCACAGTGTCTAAGTGTGTGTATGAGTGAGTGTGTTGATTTGTCAGAAAATGCCTCAGTGAGTGTATGTAATATTGAGTTGTAGAGTGTGTTAGTGTGTGTAAGACTGACTAAGTGAGTATGTCAGTTAATGCATTAGTGCGTCCATGGGTGTGTTAATGTATGTGTGAGTAAGAGCTAGGATGTGTCAGAGTGTATATCATTCAGTCAGTGAGTATGTGCCTTAATATATCAGTGTGTGTGTGTGTGTGTGTTCATATATGTCTTATATTTGTCCTACTTATGTTATATATGTCTTACTGAGTAGTAGAGTGTGTGAGTATGTATATGACTGAGTGAGTGAATATGTCAGTTAATGCAACAGTGTGTTCATGGGTGTGTCAGTGTATGTATTAGAGAGTCCTAGATTGTCTCAGGGTGTGTAGACATTAGTGTATGAATGGGTTAATAAATGCATTAGTGAATCCATGGGTGTATCAGGGCATGTATCAGTTTGTCCTAGGATGTGAGAGAATACAAGTGAGTGGGTGAGCATGTTAGTTAATGTATTAATGTGTTCATGAATGTGTCAGTGTGTGTATTTGGGAGTCCTAGGTTGTGTCCTAGGTTGTGTCATGGTATGTAGAAGTATGTGTGTGTGTTACTGAATGCATCAGTGAATTCATGGGAGTGTTAGTGCATGTATTAGTTTGTCCTAGGATGTGTACAACTAACAGTTTGAATGTGTTAGTGGATTGATGTGACCATGGGTGTGTCAGTGTGTGTCTAGTTAGTCCCAGAGTATGTCAGTGTGTATATGGGGTAGTCTGTCATTTTGTCAGAGAATGCCTCAGTGTGTCCATAGGTGTGTTAGCATATGTATTAGTGAGACCTAGGGTGGGTCAGTGGGTGTATAACTGAGTGAATGAGTATGTCAGTTAATGCACTAGTGTGTTCATGGGTGTGTTAGTGCATGTATTAGGGAGTCCTAGGGTGTTTCAGGGTGTGAAGAAGTAAGTGTGTAAGTGGGTTACTGAATGCATTACTGAATCCATGGATGTATCAGTTTGTCCTCGGTTGTGTAAGAGTGTACACGAGTGAGCGTGTGAGTATGTTAGTTGATATATTGGTGTGTTCATGGATATGTTAGTGCATGTATGAGGGAGTGCTAGGTTATGTCAGGGTATGTAGAAGTTAAGTGTGTGAGTGTAACTGAATGAATTAGTGAATTCATGGGTGTGCAAGTACATGTATCAGTTTGTCCTAGGGTGTGTCAGAGTTAAGTATGGGCGAATTTTGCGAATTCGCAAAAAAAACGCGAATTCGTGGATTTCCCCGCGAAATCGCGGATTTTTTTGCAATTGCACTATACTCAACTGGAGTACTTTCTACTGGCTAATCAGTAAGTGCTACTTCGTTGAGAAATTTATCATGCTTTTCCTACACTACAGCTGCATAAAGGCCCAGAAGAGTTGTCCAGTCACCACTTGTGTCTGTAACTTTGCCACCGCGCCCATAGGCGCAAAGGTCCCTTGTGTGTGCTGCCATCACAGAGGGGGAAAGGGCGGGAAGAGGTTGCATAGCCTAGTGTGTGTGGGGCCGGGCTTCTGTGCGAGTTCACATGCCTCTTGTTTATAAAGGGTCAGACACCGATCAGAGCAGCAGACGAGGAGAAAGCAGTAAGTGCTACCTTGTTGGGTAAATGTATCATGCTTTTCCTACACTACAGCTGCATAAAGGCCCAGAAGAGTTGTCCAGTTACCACGTGTGTCTGTAACTTTGCCACCGCGCCCATAGGCGCCGAGGTCCCTCGAGTGAGATGTCCATCACAGTGGGGGAAAGGGCGGGAATAGGTTGCATAGCCTAGTGTGTGTGGGGCCGGGCTTCTGTGCGAGATCACATGCCTCTTGTTTATAAAGGGCCAGACACCGATCAGAGCAGCAGTTGAGGAGAAAGCAGTAAGTGCTACCTCGTTGGGTAAATGTATCATGCTTTTCCTACAATACAGCTGCGTAAATGCCCAGAAGAGTTGCCCAGTCACCACGTGTGTCTGTAACTTTGCCACCGCGCCCATAGGAGCCGAGGTCCCTCGAGTGAGCTGTCCATCACAGTGGGGGAAAGGGCGGGAAGAAGTTGCATAGCCTAGTGTGTGTGGGGCCGGGCTTCTGTGCGAGTTCACATGCCTCTTGTTTATAAACAGTCAGACACCGATCAGAGCAGGAGATGAGGAGAAAGCAGTAAGTGCTACCTTGTTGGGTAAATGTATTGTGCTTTTCCTACACTACTGCTGCGTAAAGGCCCAGAAGAGTTGTCCAGTCACCACGTGTGTCTGTAACTTTGCCACCGCGCCCATAGGCGCCGAGGTCCCTCGAGTGATCTGTCCATCACAGTGGAGGGAAAGGGCGGGAAGAGGTTGCATAGCCTAGTGTGTGTGGGGCCGGGCTTCTGTGCGAGTTCACATGCCTCTTGTTTATAAAGGGTCAGACACCGATCAGAGCAGCAGATGAGGAGAAAGTAGTAAAGGCTACCTCGTTGCGTAAATGTATCGTGCTTTTCCTACACTACAGCTGCGTGAAGGCCCAGAAGAGTTGTCCAGTCACCACGTGTGTCTGTAACTTTGCCACCGCATGCATAGGCGCAGAGGTCCCTCGAGTGAGCTGTCCATCACAGTGGGGGAAAGGGCGGGAAGAGGTTGCATAGCCTAGTGTGTGTGGGACAGGGCGTCTGTGCGAGTTCACATGCCTCTTGTTTATAAAGGGTCAGACACCGATCAGAGCAGCAGATGAGGAGAAAGCAGTAAGTGCTACCTCGTTGGGTAAATGTATCGTGCTTTTCCTACACTGCAGTTGCGTAAAGGCCCAGAAGAGTTGTCCAGTCTCCACGTGTGTCTGTAACTTTGCCACCGCGCCCATAGGCGCCGAGGTCCCTCAAGTGAGCTGTCCATCACAGTGGGGGAAAGGGCTGGAAGAGGTTGCATAGCCTAGTGTGTGTGGGGCCGGGCTTCTGTGCGAGTTCACATACTTCTTGGTTATAAAGGGTCAGACACCGATCAGAGCAGCAGATGAGGAGAAAGCAGTAAGTGCTACCTCGTTGGGTAAATGTATCGTGCTTTTCCTACACTGCAGTTGCGTAAAGGCCCAGAAGAGTTGTCCAGTCACCACGTGTGTGTGTAACTTTGCCACCGCGCCCATAGGCGCCGAGGTCCCTCGAGTGAGCTGTCCATCACAGTGGGGGAAAGGGCGGGAAGAGGTTGCATAGCCTAGTGTGTGTAGGGCCGGACTTCTGTGCGAGTTCACATGCCTCTTGTTTATAAAGGGTCAGAGACCGATCAGAGCAGTATATGAGGAGAAAGCAGCCTCCTGGTCACTGGAAGTACAGGGGGATTGCGCTTGAGAAACTCGTGGATGCCTAGACCTCCATCACGGATTACAGCTATTTGTAGATGGTAGATTTGGGGAGAAAGCACACCTGCCTAGCATCGACCGTGCTCACTAGATTCTTGGGCTGATTATAATGCGTTACTGAATTTGAGCTTCAACTCGGGCACCTGCTTTATTTATATCTGTAAGTGCTTCCTGCTGAGGTTTAATTTTTGTGACAGGAGTCTCGTTGCCTAATTATAACTATTCTCTGACCCTGCTTCGAGGGTCAGAACAGGGTCAGAGAATACTTGCAAGTAGGCAACGAGGCACCACTCAGGAAGCACTTACAGGGTTACAGCAGGTGCCCACGTGGAAGCTAATTTCTTTGTAACCCTTTTGTAAAGGGTTACAAAGAAATTAGCTTCAACTTGGGCACCTGCTGCTGTAACCCTGTAAGTGCTTCATGGAAAATTCATCCCGCTCGCGGATTTGTCTGCGATTTCGTGAGATTCGCGGCTTGAGAAATTGCAGAAAATCTGCAAATTCCGTGAGCGGAACGAATTTTCGGCCCACACTTAGTCAGAGTGTGTACGACTAACTGTTTGAATGTTAATGTCATTAATGTGTTAGTGAATGGATTGGTGTGCCTATGGGTGTGTCAGTGTATGTACAGTTAGTCCTAAAGTGTGTCAGTGTGTATATGAGTGAGTCTGTGATTCTGTCAGAGAATATATCGGTGTGCCCATCGGTGTGTTAGTGTATGTAGTGGAGAGACCTAGGATGTGTTTGTGTGTGTATGACTGAGTGCGTGAGTATGTCAGTTAATGCATCCATGTGTTTATGGGTGTGTCAGTGTATGTATCCAGGAGTCCTAAATTGTCTCAAGGTGTGTAGAAGTAACTGTGTGAGTGTGTTACTAAATGAATTAATAATTCCATGGGTGTGTCAGTGTATGTATCAGTGAGTCCCAAAGTGTGTCAGGGTGTGTATGAGAAACTGTTTGAGTGTGTTAGTGAATTAAATAATTAGCTCATCTTTCCAAATTTATTTGAGTAGTAATTGCAAAGGAGCAATCTTCACAATCATGATTACATGTGTAACACATTCCAAATAATTGATCAGTATTAACTTCTATTCCTTCCAAACATCCAAGCATCACCATAATACATTCCTGATTGTCTTGTTGATTGTTGAGAGAAAATACTACAGATCCACTATGCATGTCTATTACATCTCGAATGCCTGAAGCAGAATGTACCATAGTCTTATCACTACCAGCAAAGTACAGAGATGAGAGCAGATTCTGTTGTCTCCTTTATGTTGAATTTCATTTACAAAAATGCTGTAAATTGAAGAGTATGTTGAGAACCACATTTGCATAGCAGTTGACACCATTACTGTTTTCTAGCTGAAAACCTACAATATCACCAGAAATTGTCAATACATTGTCAATGATTTCATCTTAACACCTTCTTGTTCTTTTTTTTGCTTCTTTTGAGGAACATCCATTGACTGCTTACTTAGATTCCACTTAGGACATATTGTTTATTTCTCATAAATAGGATACTGTCTGTCCTAAGAGAGGAGCATATACACTTCTTAATCAATTTTATTCTCTAACACAACTACTATTAGCAGTACCTTGCTTTTCATCAAAATCAACCAAATACAAATCGGACAATGTCCTAACTCGCAACAATGCTACATATAACATACCTTCTTTAGATACAGTGCTTCCAATGTTAATAAAAGCTACATCTATAATAAACCTGGTGATTTATGTATGGTTACTGCATACTCTCAAGAGAGAGTGGGAACTGCTGGCACCTTACATATAAGTCTTTCACTAGCCAAAAATGTACAACACATTGGGCCATCCATCTGATCAAATTTTCAGCCCAAGTACTCATCCTCATTCCTATTTGGAAAATTAATGAAATACATAACTTTACCCATGGCACCGTTTACTAATCCTTCCTCAACACAAAATGATTCTACAGTTTTTACAGATACATAAACAGTTTTCTAATCCAACATTCCTAGATATAGAGTTTTGTAATGAATCATCCAGTTTTCCTTGAGGTTTTTCATTTAGCACTATTCTTACTCCCTGGTGTTCTATTTGTCAATAACTGTAAGTTCAAAAATGTCTTCTCCAGTTTGAGCAATTCTTCATTAAAGTTGGCGCATTCTTTGAGTGCAGGCATTAAACAAACTATTGATTTTCCTTCTTCGATTAAATTGAACATTAGGGCCTTATTACGATGTCCCAAACAACACCATTTTTGTGTTTGAACCCCCAAAACATAGGTCAGCGGTTTCACACACCTTATTACGATGCAAAATTCCCATTTTTCTGTGGGATCTTGTGCAGCCATCAGAAATTGCCCGCAGCACAAGCTCCCATTGAGAAATGGGAATTTGTGAAAATCCCTGCACTGTGTGGCAGGACCTCAAGGCACCTGCCACACGATGCAGGGATTTGCAGGGGGACATCATAGGTGCCCCCCAGGGCCACAACCCACTGGGGGGAAGGGGGCCCTGCTAGGGGCCCCCAAAGTTGCTTTCCAACAGTCTTTCTATGTCAAAAAGGCTGACATGGAAAAGCTGTCGGAAACTGACATCTTAATACCGAACGGCATCCTAAAATGAAATGGCGTCCTAAAATGATAATGAGCCCATCCCAACTGTCTGACGGGCTCCTTGAGCCCATTAGAACCGAGTCGGTTTCTCCAGCCAGTTTACACTCTGACTGCCGGCATTGCTAAGCGGCGGTCAAAGTGTAAACCTATCACGTTTGTCAAGAAGCCTTGAACCAGCAGTCAGAGGCTTGCCGACCAATATCGTAATAAGGCCCCAGGTGTGCTGCTGTTTACTTACACTTAAACAGTTTCTAAGGTACTCTTACCTTCCTTTGCCAGAAATCCAACTCTGATATTTCTCAGAATATTTCCATATATCTCATCAGATACTTTATGCATATTCTTCAGTAGTTCCTTGTATAGGACACTCAGCCAAATGTTTACATTTCTAAAACTTCTTAATCAATTATGAGTATGATCATGCAAAAGATTCTTAAAAACAGGCTCTCCTTTTACAAGGGTTAGTTGCAGTAAGTCACCAAACACAATAAAATTATTTCCTCTGAAGAGAACATCGTACTCTCTTCTTAAAATCTGTTGCATTCTTAAGTGAACAAAAGCAAGCATTACATTTGAAACCATTCTTACCTCAACAATGACTAAAAGTTCAATTTTCTTCAAAACTGTTGCTACTTCATGACATGCTTCAGCAGATAAGTTCTGAAATACATTCCAGTTTATTATCATGAACTACAGGTACCATTAATAGTCGATGCAGAGTAATTCCTTTAATATTGTGTGCAGCTACTCTAGTTACTGCTGTTGTGTTGTCCTCTGTAGGTAAGCGGTGAGAATTTTAATCAAAAATTGTCCACGAGCCAGCTTGTCCACTCATCTGTAATAGAATTGGTTTAAAAGATTAACAATTTAATTCTTTCAACTCACGGAGAAATCCATGTTCTATTTTCTCTTTTACTTCCATATAAATGTCGTACTGTCCATTATTGAGCTACACAACTAACTGCTCCAAATGTATAGTATTTTGTCTAGCTAGTTCCATTTCACTTTCCACCTCATTCAAAGCTATTGCAGCTTAATTTTTAATAATAGGTGCTCCAAGAGGATCTTGCCTGAGTAGTGCTGAGCTTTGACTGCTTTTTGAACTGGAACTGTCCTTAGCTACCTTTCCTGCAACTGTTTTTTCTTGCTGAATCTCATCAGTTAACATTTGCATATAATGTTGGAAGGCTAAACACTGAGTGCTGCCTTTCAAAGCATTAAATAAATCTTCATAGCAGTAATAGCCTCCAAGTAATTTTGATTCAGCACGCCAAGGCTTGAACAGAAGTGCCAAATAGAAAAATTCTCCTTTCTCTGAAGTTTGGCAACTATGTTTTCTGTGATTTATTACATTTCCTTTTGCATGTCTCACTTAACAACCATTACATCCAAGTACTACACATTTTCCTTCCTCTATGTTTTCTGAAATATTGCTTTTGTACCAGTAGCGTTGAAGAACTTCATATGAGCACATATCTTCCAGATGTACACTAATTCTTGGGTAGTATGTATCCAACATGTTGGATTTTACAATGTCAGTACTTTCCGGTTTGAACTCTTTAACACTCTATTTTGTGTGCTTGCCAGGCATAGACTTACCCAACCATTCCCTAGACTTCGAGAATAAACGGGCTGGGCTCAACCTGTCACAACATTCAAAAGAACGCATCTCCCTAGGGGATAGCATTTTTAAACTAAAGCTGTATACCTTTTTTGTTTCACTCTTTCTGAAGAAATCTCCTCCGTTATCTCTTTCATTTTAGTCTTCACCGATTTTGTAATGTAGGAAGTCCCATAACGAGGAGCTGCAATGGAGTTGTCTGCAACAAAACAAATGTCCATATTTGCATTCAACATTTTTAGAATTACAGCATTATAATTAAGGCTCCCAGTTTTCAGTTTTTACAGATTTTTACAGATAAATACAGACAAAAAACAATGTCTTTCCTGTCTGTATTTATTTATAAATGTTGAAAAGTACTGAAACTTGTGCTTCTAGTGAGTGACTTTCCATGCTGTCTGTTATGAATTTCAAGACGACAGATGAGCAGATAGCCGGCATGGGGAGTTAAAAAACAGGTTAAAATATCTCTAAATACAGGCATATGTTAAAATATATTTGTAGTAAATGGGTGTAATGCTTTGATATGTTTGGCTGCTGAATTTGGTAAACGGTGACGGGCCTCAAAGTACGATTGCATATTTATCAGTTAAATACATGCAGAAATGTACCATTTTTTATTCCACTTATTCACAAACCACAAAATAAATATAGATAAATACTAATAAGATGGCCAAATAATAAATGTGGATAAATACAGATGGAAATGTAAAAAGAAATACCATAAAAGCGGGAATACTCATTATAATCATTCAGGAACCTGGAAGCCTCTGTTATTCTTAGGTTGTGCATATTTTTCTGTGATTTCTGTGTACTGTATGTCTTACTGCAGACAAAAAGCTGTTGAGCTAAAATAACCAGCCGTGGAAAGCCTAAACAACATCTTGTGTAAATCTCCATTTGCTTTTGCCTTTTCACCGATGGTACTTTCCACATCTATATGTTTGGAAACACAGAACGTGTTCTCTCAGGCCTTTGGCAGTAGTATCTTTTGGGATGGCACATGTCACACACTGTTCTATGAGAGACAGCACACGGTCATTACTGTCTGTTCCAAATTTTGGAGCATCTTTTATCTGTAACAGTATGTACATATGAGGGGCACCTCTTGCTTGGTATGCTTTACACCAGAAGAAATCAGTTACTTCACCAAGAGAAGGATTAGGTTTGTTGAAGATAAAAGATCGCATGGCTTGGAACCTGTGGTTAAAATATCAACAAACATTAGCAGGTTCTAAAGAGAAAAGTCCTCCTGCTGTCTTTACATTGATGTCCTCAATGTTTGAGTTTGCCTCTCTTAAAAGTTCTAGCAGTTCATCACATGCATATTAAGGACAACTAAGTGTAACAAACCAAGTTGGCGCACCCAGGATTCTCAACATGCATTTGAGTTCTCCATGACAGCGATACCAATACTTGTTGGTGCCATGTTGGCTTGCCATCACATTAATTAAGTCTAAGGTTTCATCTGTTTCTTGAACTTCATCAACAAATTCCCTTGCAGACAGATTTTGAAGACTAACATCTGGCTTCAGTATATCATTCACGGCATGTGAAGGTCCAGACAAGTTGCTCTCAAACAGAAGATAGAATATATACGGAATGCACTGATGAAATCTTGGATCCTCTGAATATAGTCGCATTGAGCAGTAATCAGCTGCTGATATTTGTACTGGATGATCATCATAGCGGCCTCCTGCTCCAGTGGGAACCAGTTGGGGAAAACAGTGAGCCTCTAAACATTTTTCCCATACACTTAAAGGAGCTCCTTTTGCTTGTTTCATTTGAAACAGCTCAACAGCTTCACCCATGATTTCCTTAGAATGTAGGGCATGGATGCTGCAGAGTTCATAAAATTGTTTTCAATCTGTCCAATTGATACTAATGTCTCATTCTCTATACAAGTTATATTTTTGGCAACATAATGACAATAATCCATATTTGTTACATGCGAACATATCACCCTTTAAGGTTTTAAGGCACTGGGGGCTGTCTGAGAGATTAAGTGAGCTATTGCCCAGAGTCACATGATGCTGAGTTGAGCTGGTACCGGTGCTGGGGTTCGAACCGTGATCGCACGTGCTCCAGAGTCAATCGATCTGGCCACTGCGCCACACCTCTATTTGACAAATCAACATTTGTATTGCAAACAGTATATTTTGATAGGTATAATGTTGCTTTTTTTACTTTATTAACACCTACTAACTCTTGCCATATGTTTCTACTCTTTGTTGAAATGCCATTTACTAAAATAATAAGTGGTTCTTCATTATCTTTATATACCCCTATGATTTCAATATTCTGTTTAAAATCTAAAGGTAAATACAAAACGCTTCTTTTAGTCTTTTCTGGAGCTTAGGTGGAAGTAATTTTCGAGTCTTTGGCTCCATGCAAACTATGGCTTGGAAATAATGTATACACTGTATTAGAATTGATTCATAAATATGTAATACTTTAAGCTCTTCTGGAACAGACACCAAATCTAAGTTATTATATATATGGCTCTAGCTGGCATATTAATAGTCTCTAACTTATCAAAGCAGTTCTTACATATAATCTACTGTGCGGACAAATAAAATCTTTAATCAACATAATAAATATGCACCAAATTCTTGCCACATATCATTGTTCCATTTTCAGCTTTAGAGTACACCACTACATTGCGAGTTTGCGTTCTGTAGTGAATGCATCGAAAACAAATACAAACACAGTTTGGCTTCTCCTAGCAAACTGGGTTAAACTTTGCAATCTGTTGTGCAAAGTTCTAAGTACTAATTTCTGTATCCTGTTCTTGTATACCTTCAGTAACCAACTCTACATTTTCCTACACTCCTGAAAGGTGCTTCTGCAAACTTCCCTTGAAGGAAATGTCGCTGAATGTCCCTGTAAATTACTTTATTTTCTCACTTTACATAGATATAATCCTTGCAAAATTGCAATTTTCTGCTTGATACTTCTGGATGAAAAGTCACGCACAAATTATTTTAATAAATCAATTGACTCCTGATGAATAGTGCAAATGTAAATGTAAATGTAAATGTCATGGTACTTATAGAGCGCACTGTCACCAGACGGTCACCTTGCGGTGTCGCCTATTCGGCTTCCTGGCGCTGATACTCATACCGCCGTGGAACCCCTCCTGGCTTTCCCTGTGAAGTGTCCACTCCTGGGCACCCCCAGGGTGAAGCCAGGCATCCTTAGCGCTGTTGAGGCCGGTGTGGAGGCTAAGCAAGCTATTGCCCAGAGTTGCAGCGTGGGGCCTGTGATTAGAATAGGCACAGAGGCGAGAATTAACAGGTCCAAGGAAATTGAGCCCGAGACCCCGCCGAGGCGGGAATCGAACCCTGGTCCCTGGCCAGAACTCTGCATCAGGCTCTGCCGCTCTAACCATTGAGCCACACTCCTCCACTAGTACTAAAGTTCTATTTGTATACAGCGGCCTGTATACGCATCCCTTGCACCTGTTCATTTACCACTTTCTCTACATTCCTAGGAATCATCTCCTCTTTATTTTGCAGCAGGAGTGTCATCTTTTACTTCATAACAATTACCAGATAAATAAACTATAAGCAGTAGTGTGTTCTCATGCAAATTGCTTTCTTAATTAAAATAGGGTTCTGTACTAGAGGTTTGCTTCCATTTACCTTTAAACATTTAGCACAAATTACTTCTATTATTAAGCCTTTTTCCAACGGTTCCTTTCTTCATACACAACACTGTTTTGTCTAGTAGCCTCATTCTATTCAATATTAATATGAATTATTTCCTTCTAAGAGCAAATGCTTTCTCAACACTCTCATTATGTTCTAGTTTTTTTAACTTATTTTTATTGGCATTTCAATATACATTTATCATCAGATATCATTATTCACATATGAAGCATAAGACATGGAGGCTCTCCAACATTGGAGATGTTACACAGAGTTTGGTATGGTTACTAAGCACTTTAGGTCCCAAATGTGTCTGCAAAGAGGGGCACAGTAGGCATGGTACTCATTGGTAATGACTCTTCATTCCGCCTGTAGTATTAACTAAGAACATAAGAACGGCTCCTATGCCCATCTTCCCTTTAAGACATTTGTGCTTTCTGTGCAGCCTGAGGGAACTATATCGGGGTGCGTATTGACGTTGCCATCTTTAAGATTATATATGCAAGAGTCTCGAGAAAGAAAAATGTAAGCACAGAACTTCTAACTGCCTGGCATCGACCAGCGCGGCTCTATCTGCAGATAACTCATTATTAATTCTGTTATATACATGGAGGGGCAAAGAGAAGAAAAGAATAAATAAAAAAGGGTGAAGAAAGAAGGGGGGTGCATATGGGGAAGAGGCCTCCCGATTGACTCACTGCGAGACCCTGGGTGTGACCAACTTTGTTTCCACCCTATGTCTCATATCCAATCAACATTCATTCCCTCTTCCCTAAATACGCAGGCTAGGCTGTGCACTCTCAGGCGGGGTCTTCGTGTCTCACTGCACCAGACTGAAGGGTGCTCACTTTCTCTGTCCCTGCTACTTGGAGAACTCGGGTACTCCCAGGCATGTAACATATTCCTCCAGTGTTCTGCTATTGGGCGTTGACGCAGCCCCTCATTTCTTCCATGCGTAGTGCCCTCTCCTCTGTTCCAGCCCAGGTAGTCACCTCCCTCTCCCAGACATTAAACTGTGGTACCACGGGTGCTTCCCACATAATTGATATATGCCTCCTGGCTAGTCCAAGTGCCAAATCTAAAAAACAGTTTCCTACTTTTTGCTTAAGTGATCTAGGAAAGAGTCCCAGTAAACAGACGTCCCTGGTGTAGGTAAGCGCTTGTCCTAATGTGCCATTGAGTTTAGTCAAGTCAAGTCAAGTCAAAAAGGCTTTATTTCGACATAAAAATATCTTAAAAAGCATACATACATATAAAATTCATTTTGGGCAATAAGAATAAAACGTATAAAAAGACCCCTTGCATGATGGAAATCAGCAATTCTTACTATTATTTTTTTTTTGGGGGAGAAATTGTATAAATTACCTAAAAAAGTTATATTCATTAAACAGACCCAAGAAATAAAAACATGATTAAACAATTTGTCTAAGTCTTTTTGACCGAATCCGCCATGCCCACCCAAGATACTTCGAGGTGGCGCATGCATAAAATGAGCGAGTGTCTGAAAGTAGTATCCTTAGTGCCACATTACAATGTCTTGTTCCCAGTGTAAGGCACATGGGTTTTAGCCATTTCGTCCGTGGAACTTTATAGACAGGACACTCGAATAAAAAATGAGGGACAGATTCATGCCGCTGTGGGCAGAAAGGGCACCACGGAGCAGTCTGATAGGGAATTTTCCAGCGGCTTGTGAGTTCCATTAAGGGGAGAAGACCTATTCTAAATTTAAAATACAGGGATCTTTCCCATGGGGCTGAGATAATGTCTAAATACAGTTCTCTGATGGGGACATCTTTAGACTCCATAAAATTTCTAGACGATTTACAAATCGTTACAGAAGAGTTTCTTTTATTTGCCACCCATTTCCAGTAGAGTTGTTTTAGCATTAGTTTGGGCGGAGCCGTCTGTTGATGCCATGCTTCTTCTAGGCCCAGATTGGCAAGTAATGCTTTGATATCCCTTAACCATTTTATTTTTGTCCAGCCTGTGGATTTAATTATCTCCCGCAGGCCATCCGCATAACTTGAGAGCTCAGGAACTCTCCAGATGCGGGCCCACAGAAGCAAAGGGCGTAACTTAGCTTGGTCTTCAATCGCCCGACAGCCCATGTCCAATTGCAACGGCAGGATGGGGACAGAAGGGCCGAGGGACATCAAACTTCTCAAGAAGGTGTTCTCAGCTCGAGTAAGCTCTTTCATGTTTGACATCCCCCAGAGTTCCGCCCCATAAAGAGCGGCACTTACTCCTCTGGCCGAGTAAATGTCCATTACTGCTGCTATGGGTTTTGTAGAGGCTGCTCTCTGCTCTTTCAACAGGGCCCCAGTTACTCTTTTCAAACTTAGCAACATTTTGGTCAAGTGGTGGTCCCATTTCATCGAGTCCACCAGCCGGATACCCAGATAATCAAACGTCTTGGTCCTTTCCAGTGCAACAGACCCCAGTGTTGGTGGAGGGCCAAGTTTATGCAGGGGATTCAGGATAAGATACTTTGTTTTATCTGTGTTAATACAGAGTCCTCTTTGCTTACAAAAGGCATCAAAACCAAAGAGAAGCTGCTGAAGTCCCATCGGGGATTTTGGGACTTTAGTGATTACTTCATGCCAAAAGATTTCTGTAGCCCCACACTCCCAGGTCATATGTAAGAAATCTGCATTCTCTCAACTGCATCTCGGGCATCTCTTCGGTTCCCCCCACTAAGTGACAAAAATCCTACGCGGTGTCAAGTAAGTCATATGTACATAATTACATTGAACATACTTCAAACCCATATTCTGCAATATTTTCTTTGGTGATTCCAGGACTCTACTCCATTTTATGTCAGCCAGATCCCTCCCCAAATACTATAGGGCTCATTTGTATAGCAAGCGGATCGCCACCGCCCGTATGGCGGTGGCGATCCGCCCGCTAAAAACCACCGCCCGCTCCCAAATTCCCCCCGCCACATTAGCATGGCAGGGGGACCCTGGCAGACGTTAAGACAGTCCGCCGGTTTTCCGCCCGGGTGACTCTGTCGAAGCAGCTAACATGGTGGCGGTGTCTGAGAGACACTGCCATCCATATTAGCATGAATGCGGGGATGTGCCTTTCCATGGCGGCACAGAAAGTCAAGCAGTTTCTGCCATTGGGAGCCCATAGTGGTCCCCCAGGGATTCTGGGGGGTGGGAGGTGCAAGGTACCCCCCTGCAGTTCCTGCACAACATGGCAGGCACCGCGCGGTGGCGGGCGCATCCTAATGGCGCCCACGGGACCCCCGCCCTTATGGCGGCCTGTCCCATTTCAAGATAGCATGGCGGGCAGACAAAGTCCGCTCGCCATCCTAATGACCCCTTATGTTCTTTTTGCTTAAATGCAGCACTTTTCCTTTTATACTTCTACCTCCTTTTCAGCAAATTTTGTATCACTCTAGTCTGAAACATTTTGGCTCTTAAGTCCTTAAACTGTTCCTGTCTCCATGACAAAGTCATTGATTTCTTAGAGCATTTTCTACTTTCAGAAACATGCACGCCTTCCTTTTATCCACTTGATGTGTAAGTTCCATTTTTAAATGAGACTGTAGTCACATTTTACATTTTCAACATATTTGAGAAACTTCTTAGTACTCTTACCAGCTTTTCTTTTTTTCCCTCTGGATATTCTCCTCCTTCTGTTGTTTGTCTATCTGAGTTGGCTGCTAATAATACTGTTTTCTGTATCTTTCATCTTTTTGTGTTCCCAGGCATTGTAAATCTTGTTTGTCAAATAAAATCAGATGTCTGTAAAAAAAAAAACAATAAATAAACATCTACAATGAATAACTTAAACACTAATTTACTGACTAACTGGTTAGTCTTTCATCTAGGGTTTATATTCAGTTAAACATGACATACTTTCCTTTTATTTTTTGTTTTGCTTTCCCCAGTACATAGATATAACTCTATCCATATATTTATCTTGGGTACATGTATCAGTCAGCGTTGAGGTGTGTTTAGTGTGTATGAGTAAGTGTCTCAGTAACTCAATAAGTGTATAAGTGTGTCAAAGGTAGTGTCAGTGTTTGTATTAATGACTACTAGGGTTTTCAAGGTGTGTATAAGTATTGTATGGATGGGTGTGTCAGTGCATTGATCAGTTTGTCCTAGGATGTGTCGGAGTGTGTACAAGGGAGTGTGTGAGTATGTTAGTTAATGTATTTGTGGGGTCATGGGTGTGTCAGTGTATGTATTAGAGAGTCCAGGTTGTCTCGGAGTATGTGGTAAGTAACTGTGTGAGTGTGTTGGTGTATGCATTAGCGAACCCATGGATATGTCAGTGTATGTATCAGTTAGTCCTAGAGTGTGTCAGGGGCTGTTTGAGCAACTGTTTAAATGTGTTACTGAATGGATTGGTGTGTCCATAGGTGTGTCAGTGTAGATATCAGTTAGTCCCAGAGTGTCTCAATGTGCATATTAGTGAGCATATGATTTCGTCAGAGAACGCATCAGTGTGTCTATAGGTTGTTAGAGTATGTACTAGTGAGACCTAGGGTGTATGAGAGTGTGTACGACTGAGTGAGTATGTCAGTTAGCTCATCAGTGTGTTAGTGTTTCTCAAACATCCTGCTCACTTTCATCAACATTACTCACACTCACTCTATCACTGTCAACTACTTTTTTATACTACAGCTTAATTCACATACCTGTTAAAAGTGATTGTTTGGTGTGTATTATTCTTTCTCAGTATCAGATTGTCCATCTTGTCTCAAAAAAGGAAACACAAAAACAAAGCCGAAGAATGGTAGACCCCTCTCATATAAGACAACCATTAATGGCACCCTATTCAACTTTGCATTCAAGGGTACAGAGGCTGCAAACAAATAGAAACACTTCTTTCATTTTCTTACTAATCATTCAGCTCTTCTGTATGGTCACATTGATAAATCCTTTCTTTGACTCCTCTAAAGAGAGCCCAATTCGGTAGCAATTTTGGGTGAGATCTGCAGATTCACAGCGTTCAGTGCACCCCCCACCCCATGTAAACCCACTGTGGATCCGGGGACCCAAGCAGCAACACAAAATCTTTTTTTTAAAACTATTCCTAAACACTTGCACACCACTTCTTATATGTCCCCAAATTTTGACTCAAACAATCTTTATTCATTATTTCTTTCATGAACGATGTCTACTCACATTTAAAATCCCTGTTTGTTTTGTTCTTTTTCCCCATACTCCTGTAGCTCTGTTACCATGGTGACCAAAATTGTGACATTGTCTGCTAGCAGTAGGTCTACAGCAGCATGCTAACTCCTAAACCCAAGACAGCAAGTGTGGTTGACTGTATGCTGTTAGAAACATATCCCAACTAGCCAATCAGACATAAACGTACTTTAAACTAATACCACAGCTTAGTTTTAAACAGTGACATAATTACAGCATCTAATCAAATGTGATCTTATTTCTTTTACTTGCCAGGTTCTCTTTTAAATGACTTAATTTTTAAAACTGCCTCATTCCGCTGCTGTTTTCCCAGCTTTCTCATGTGGGCTACTGCTCCATCCTTCAAAATGGTTAGAGTGTGAATTGTAGGTCAGAGCGTTGTGTTATGGGCTTGAGAGTTTGCTAAAAAAGAGTGGGATTGACAGCGACATGTATTTTCCTAATGTGGATATTAGTTGGTTTTTAAAGTGGCAGCAATTGCTTCCATTGGTTTAAAGCATTATGGATGCCAAACATCCAGTCCTTATAATTGTGCACTGTGGTGACAATGGCCTGGAAACACTGACTGGGGTAGTACTGGACATCCTAATGAAGACCACCTTTAAACAATAATGCACCTTTTCCCTCACACTGCCTTGGTGTTTTCTAACATATGCCAGAGGCAGAAATGGAAACTGTCTTCTGAATGTTGTCCACAAATAGAGGGAGCCAGGAAAACATGTTAATAAAACTCTTTCAACATACCTCAGAGACCATAACATGAGCTCTGCATGCATAGAATATACAGGAGAGACAGTCCTCACTTCACGGACAAAGGCAACAGGGTGTTTCTGAGCAACTTGAAACTCTGCATCCACTCGTATATGTAAATCCCTTTTTTTAAATGTATTGACTCTGCAGATCCAGAATCAGAATACATTTTATTGTTCAGTTAATTAAAAACATAATAATATACCAAGAGGACTGCATATGTTATACCATTAAAATATACATATTAAAAGTTATATATTGCAGCAATGCCATAAATACACAATTAGAAGATACAGAATAAAAATGATATAGTGCATAAAGTAACGGCACTGCCAACCAAACGCACACATTCAATGCAAAAGAGCACATTTAATATTTCTACTAGAGGTTTCTGAATAGATCTCACAGTGGGTATAACAGACTCTAAATGGGAACCATTTCAGGTGCATAAGTGTCTCTATGCAAATCTTAGTGGCTGTAACAGTCTCTGTATGGGTATATCAGTGAGTGTGGGACTCTTTGAATCATTTTGTAAGGGGCTATGAAAAAGCGGGACATCTTAACCCAAGACCCGATCCTATGTACTAAACTAGGCAAATCACCATCGATCACATACAAGAAAAGTCCATCCCTTAAGGATATGCTTGTCAGAAGTCATCTAGCTCCATGCAAAACCAATTGGTTAGTCAAAGGAGGCAGTTTCCACAAATGTGGGAAGTGCAAAGCGGGTAGCCATAGTAACAGTGTCAAAGAAGTGATGTTGGTAAAAAACAAGAAATGGAAAATTATGAAAAGCATCAACTGTGGTACTGACTTTGTGGTTTATGTTGTTCTGTGTCCTTGTGGCAAATGGTACATAGGGTCCACCACCTTCCCAGTCAATAAATGCATACTAGAACACTGGAGGGCAATTACCAACAAGGATTCCAGCTACAGTAAAGCGAAGCACTTCAATGAAGCACATAATGGGGATTGGACCACTGCCCAATTCTTTGGTCTCGATACAGTCCCAAGTAATCCTAAGGGAGGCAATCGCACCCAAGCATTATGCAGACTAGAATCTAGATGGATATTGAAAGCTGGCAGTGATTTTCCTATAGGGATGAATAATGATGAGGAACTATATGTGCATTTGTAAATTGCCACTTACTTCCCCTACCCCTTCTCCCGTATGGAGTTTCCGGAGTTTTCTGTTTAAAACAGAACCTTTTAACACTTTTCAACTAACACTAGATTTCTTTTCCCTGCACTTTTCCCCCCCTCCATGGCTAGCTGAGCCTCCAACGATTCAGCACATGAACAACAATAATAATAGCAGTAAGGAATATAAAATAAACAAAGATATGTACAAAAGTTCTAGTGTAGGCTGCATGCTCTGTCTAGATGATAGATAAAACAGGAGTAAAACACAATTTATTAACATTCTCTATTTTCTCTCTCTGTAACAGAATGGCTCTCAAGCAACAGATCCATATGAAGAGAAATCACTTGATAGGAAGATAAGGCCCTGAGTACCGGTTCAGTTCTGCAAAACTGTACCTCACCCTTAAAGAAGCCAGGACGAGAGCCATAAGTAGTATTCAGTTTAGTTCTTTTGGGTCTAGGCTGTTTGAATTTTGGTGAGTACCAATCACTGATGTCTAAAAAATTATGGATGCATGAGTATATATCCACCGTAACTGATTTATTATTGGTTTATTATGTTTTTTGTACAATGTTGTTTCAGGGATGTTTTCAAATATTCTCCAAGGGTACTATTCCTGATATTGCAGTGTCAAACGCTGAAAATCAAAGCTCATGCAGTGAACAACCTGGTGGTATTTACAAAAAGCATTTGACATAATATGGGTACTATACCCGAAAGAGACAGAGGCCCACATGCATCAACAATGCCATTTGCGATTCCTTATTAGCGAAAAATAAGGATTCGCTAATAAGGAATAGCAAAAGACTATGCATGAAGAAATCGCAAAAAAAATTGCGATTTCTGAATATTCCTTAATTGCGACTTGCAAATTGCGAGTCGCAATTAAGGAATACCTCCCCATTCATTCCTATGGGCATAGAGGCCCATAGGAATGAATGGGAAGACATTCTCAATTTGCGATTCGCAATTAGCGAATCGCAAATTGAGAATGCAATTTCAAGGGTACAGGGGTGTCCAAAGGATACCCTGTTGCACCCCTGAAATTGATCTGTGCACATATGTTGCGAACACACATGCCCTTTGGGCATGTGTGTGCGCAACATGAAACTTTGAAAAATGCACAAAAGTACATTTTTTTAGGTTTTTGCAAAATACTATGAAGTTGAACTTCATGGTAATTTGCTCCCCCTATTTGCGAAATCGCAAATTTTTAAACTTTCATGCATTCCATTTAAGGAATCGCTAAATGCGTTTCCTTAAATGCAATCGCAATTAATTGCGAATTCTCAAATTACGAGGGCCTTGACCCTTGATGCATCGGAAAAGCAAATTTTGCAATCGCAAACGGCCGATTTTTGTGAATCGCACCGTTTGCGATCGCAAAAGGCTTTGATGCATTTCCCTGTGTGTGCTTCAAATTGGTTAAATCACATCAGTGTAACATGTTTTAGGTCAGCCACTACGTGGCCAAATCCTATGAACAAATCATTGACTGATGATAAAGAACTGATCAAGCACTGGAAAGTGGCCTCAACAGTAATTAATGCATTATTGTTGGATAATATACTGAATTAACTTATGGTCATTCTTATTTATATATTTTTTGTATTTAAATAACACAATGCGCTATATCATGATAATGGAATGGCAAAAACTCCTTCCCAACGAGAAAAGGCGGAGGCCAAATGGGATTTTCAGAGGAAAGCTTTATTTTAAAAACGCATCAATAAGTGCCGGCGAATGCGTTTCGGCTGTATTGTTGCCTTCTTCACCGCCCTGCACTCACGAGTGTTCAGCAATTCACCCAATAGCGCTGCTCCTTCTGAAGTAATGGTTGCGTCACTGAGCTCCTCCCCTAGTCATTCGCTCACCTGTCGGAGATCGTGTCTGAGTATTCGAACTCCAACTCCCGACATGCATCATGCTTATGCATGTGGGTTGGTGGTGTGGGGGGCACAGAAACCTTGAATGGTGCCGGCTCAAGTGTCCAAATGCAGGCTATGGTGGCAATAACTCATCCCATGCATCCCGAAGCAAAAGCGCCTCCAATTGTCCCCTCGGACTGCTACAGCCTTGTAGATCTGGGCGACGAATGTGCAGGGACAGCCATGCAGCACATAACGTCCTAACAGAGGTACAATACTTCACTCCGCACTAGTCAACCAGTCCACAGGGCGGACACCGGAACTCCCTATCCCTCGGGCCAAGAACACACTGTGGAGCAGTGCGGTGCCAGACAAATCCGGGTCACTATATATATATATATATATATATATATATATATATATATATACATATATATATATATATATATATATTACCTACTGGCGGTCGCCAGTAGGTATATATAGTTAGGATTTTTTCTCTATGGGTTTTTTGAAAATTCTATGTCTAATAACTTTGGCGTTTGTGGACGGAATCGGCTGAAATTTTCAGGAAAATGGCACATTTTGTTTCTGAGCAGCCCTTGAAAATTTGGGGGGGGTTCGTCCAGTGGGGGCCGAGAAAAAAGGGGGGTCCCAAAACGTGTTTTTAACATTGAGTTTTCCATAGGGCGGTTGGCCTCACTTTTAGCCCGAACGGCTGAATGGATTTGCACGAAACTTGGCAAAATTGTAGGGACTGGTAGCCCGATGTGCCTTTTGTAGGTCTCAATATATGTGCTCCAGTGGATTTTGAGAAATTAACGTTTAAAAAAAGATATATATCTGTAACAGCGGACCGGTTAGCGCTCTGGTTCGCGGACTTTTCGCGCAACGGAGCTTTGTGAAGCGAAGCTGATTGGTTCTCCGGCGTCTGTCAACATTCCAAACAGTCCGTAGCGGCCGCCATCTTGTCTCTCGGTAGGATCGAGAGACAAGAGGAGGTCAAAACAAAGGGGGAAATAACTATAAGGGGGCATAGTAGATCCTCGCTGACCCCCTAGGTTTGATGTGGAGGTTTTAAAAGGGCCCCGCGGGGCAAAAAAAAATAATAATAATAATAATCGAACGGCTGAATGGATTTGCACGAAACTTGGCAAAATTGTAGGGACTGGTAGCCCGATGTGCCTTTGCTAGGTCTCAATATATGTGCTTCAGTGGATTTTGAGAAATTAACGTTCAAAAAAAGATATATATCTGTAACAGCGCACCGCTTCGCGTACTTTTCGCGTTACGGAGCTTTGCGAAGCGAAGCTGATTGGCTCTCCGGTGTCTGTAAACATTCCAAACAGTACGTAGCGGCCGCCATCTTGTCTCTCGGTAGGATCGAGAGACAAGAGGAGGCCAAAGCGAAGGGGCAAATGACCATAAGGGGGCATAGTAGATCCTCGCTGACCCCCTAGGTTTGATGTGGAGGTTTTAAAAGGGCCCCGCGGGGCAAAAAAAAAAAATAATAATAATAATCGAACGGCTGATGACCATAAGGGGGCATAGTAGATCCTCGCTGACCCCCTAGGTTTGATGTGGAGGTTTTAAAAGGGCCCCGCGGGGCAAAAAAAAAAAATAATAATAATAATCGAACGGCTGAATGGATTTGCACGAAACTTGGTAAAATATTAGGGACTGGTAGCCCGATGTGCCTTTGCTATGTCTCAATATATGTGCTTCAGTGCATTTTGAGAAATTAACGTTCAAAAACAAGATATATATCTGTAACAGCGCTCCGCTTCGCGGAGATAAAATTATATGTGTATTACCTAGCTGTTGCTAACACCAGTTAGCGACGGCTAGTAGGAGATAGCGACCATCTTGGGTCCCACTTTGCATGTGAGTGATATTTATCACTAATGACATGCAAAGTGGGCATGCCAAGATGTTAGCGACTGGAAACAGTCGCTAACATCGCTATCTCCTATTATCAACTTTTGGAAATATTCGAGATAAGCGCGAATATCTCCAAAAAGTAACAGCTGCCCTGAGCAGTTCTTAGCCATGTTATCCAATGGGAGGTGGATAACATGGCTAAGAGCATTAGCTCGGTAATGCATGAATATCGCGGAGTTTTCAGCGATATTAATGCATTGCGCTCGTTTTTTATCGTATTTGCGATAAACCTTGATAATAGCAAGGTTTATCTGCGATAATTTCTGACGGTAAAAAAATCTTTGCAATGCATCGTTAGGGATAAATATCGCTTAACTTTGGTAATATGCCCCAACGTCTGTTAACGTTCGATTCGAAGGAAATCAGGAATTGTTGAAAAACATTGTGTGCGCCATCTTGTCTTTTTTCAAATGCCACACTTTTGTCGTGCACGGCAGCCATTTTAGATGCCTTGACCAGATCCACTCTGTGCACGCTGTCGATCCTTAGCATGGCTCCCCACCCTCGCAAGCATCTCCCCCAGGCAGTGGTCACCCCCGCTCTCTGTTTTATGCATGGGTAATAAACCTCCCCCCATCTGCGCTGTTCTTCCCTGAGAATCACACCCTGTGCCCGCCCGACACCTCCCTTTCGCCCTATTCACTACCGCACCCTCTGACACTCCTTTTCCTCTGTGTCCGATTGTCCAGGCCGGTCCTAGGCTATCAGCTAGCCCTGCAGATGTAGTTTATGGCCACAGCTGTAAAGAATCACCCGTCTTCAAAGGAGTTATAGTAGATCAAGGCCCACACTCGATGAGATCCGTCACAGCAGAAGCGTTGCTATTATCTGAAAACCATCCTGTATTGTGATTGGGGAGGGGACCGAGCGTGAAGCGGAAGATTCCAGGGATGACTCTTTGTACATCAAAGTTTTTACAATTATGTGTCACATTAAAAATATATAGCACTCCGACAAAGTAGTAAGATTATAAAACTTTAATAATTTATAAATATATACAAGAAAACAAAAATAGTAATAACATATAAACATTTTTAGAGAAAAACAACGAAGTAGCGGTCGGCTGTGCGAATAGTCCCAACGCAGCACAACGTCCAGATTTCCGGCGTGGGGCGTCGCGGGGGGGTGGGTGATCAGTAGCAAACTGTTGTGCGAATAGTTCCAAGGCAGCAGAACGCGCCGAAATCTAGATGACACAAAAGTGATGTCTAGTAAGTTGCCACCCAGCAAATAACGGCGTGGGGCGTCGCGGGGGGTGGGTCATCAGTAGCAAACTGTTGTGCGAATAGTTCCAAGGCAGCAGAACGATGGCACCAAGGTGATGTCCAGTAAGTTGCCGCACTGGTTTTGGTATCCTACAATGCTGCTCCGAATAACGGCGTGGAGCGCCCCGGGGGAGGCGGCGTGAACGGGCCTCTCCAGGTGGAGTCTCGTCTGTTGTAGTGGGGCGCCCCTTTACCGTTTCAGTTGCCATTCCGTCCGCTTTTGGTCCACTGTGTCAAAATCCGCCATTCAGCTGAGTTGCGCCCACTCTTGCGGTGCAGCGATAGGCGGCTGTCACAGGACTCTCAAAATGGCGGCAGGCTGTTTCCTTTTTGGGCCTGGTCCACTGAAATGGCCCTGGGACACCTTGGAAATCGGACGCTTGTCTGCTAGGTCTTGGACCCCATTCTCGAAAGCGTCCCCTCCGCCTTGAGAATTCATCAAAAGTTTTGGGGGCCCTGACTCCTGCAGGCTTCTGGTGGGGAGCGGCTGCCATGATTGCTCGCGGAATGACCACGACGGAGCTACGAGATGGTGGTGCTCTCATGGTGACGCCAGCTTCAGTCTGAAACATCCAGAAACAAGGTGGGGCTTTCATCGTTTGGGGGAAAAAAAAAGTTTTCATCCAATGAAAAGTGTTGTTTTTAGGTCATATGATCAAGCCTTCCATCATTAGGAAACCAAAAGTAAAATGAACCAATGAAAAGTTTTATAAACAAGTCACATGACCTGTTATGCGGCATAGGGTATAAAATGCGGAGAAAATACGTTGGCACGTGAGGCGGCGTCAGTAGCGGACCGATGTGCGAATAGGCCGAAGGCAATACAACGCGCCAAGATCCGGATGGCATCGAGGTGGTGTCATAGTTGAGAGTTCTGAGCAGCGGTTGTAACACTGTCTGAAGCTTATTTGCAGCTGCTGCAGCTTCACTACGCGCCAAGATCCGGATGGCACCGAGGTGGTGTGTAGGAAGTTGCCGCACTGGTGTGGCCATCCTACAATGCTGAAAGTCGGCGTGGGGCGCCCCGTTGGCCTGTGAGTTTGCGTCAGTAGCGGACCGATGTGCGAATAGGCCGAAGGCAGCACAACGCGCCAAGATCCGGATGGCACCGAGGTGGTGTCTAGTAAGTTGTCGCACTTCTGTGGCCATCCTACAATGTTGAAAGTCGGCGTGGGGCGCCCCGTTGGCCTGTGAGATGGTGTCAGTAGCGGACTGATGTGTGAATGGGGCCAAAGGCAGCGCAACAATATTTTCTACTATATTTCCGGTGTAGAAGAGACCACAAGGCGCTGAGATGCCAAGATCCGGATGGCACCGAGGTGGTGTGTAGCAAGTTGCCGCACTGGTGTGGCCATCCTACAATGCTGAAAGTCGGCGTGGGGCGCCCCGTTGGCCTGTGAGATGGCGTCAGTAGCGGACCGATGTGCGAATAGGCCGAAGGCAGCACAACAATATTTTCTGACTGACACCACAAGGCGCTGAGATGCCAAGATCCGGATGGCACCGAGGTGATGTCTAAGTTGCGGACTGATGTGCGAATGGGGCCAAAGGCAGCGTAACAATATTTTTTGTATGGAAGATACCACTAGGCGTTGAGATGCCAAGATTCGGATGGCACTGAGGTGATGTCTAGCAAGTTGGTGTGGTCATCCTACAATGCTGAAACTCGGCGTGGGTCACCCCATTAGCCTGTGAGATGGCGTCAGTAGCGGACCGATGTGCGAATAGGCCGAAGGCAGCACAACGCGCCAAGATCCGGATGTCACCGTGGTGGTTTCATAGTTGAGAGGCACTTCATCTGCAGTGGGGCGCCGAGATCCGGATGGCACCGAGGTGATGTCTAGCAAGTTGCTGTACTGGTGTGGTCATCCTACAATGCTGAAACTCGGCGTGGGTCGCCCCATTAGCCTGTGAGATGGCGTCAGTAGCGGACCGATGTGCGAATAGGCCGAAGGCAGCACAACGCGCCAAGATCCGGATGTCACCGTGGTGGTTTCATAGTTGAGAGGCACTTCATCTGCAGTGGGGCGCCGAGATCCGGATGGCACCGAGGTGATGTCTAGCAAGTTGCTGTACTGGTGTGGTCATCCTACAATGCTGAAACTCGGCGTGGGTCGCCCCATTAGCCTGTGAGATGGCGTCAGTAGCGGACCGATGTGCGAATAGGCCGAAGGCAGCACAACGCGCCAAGATCCGGATGTCACCGTGGTGGTTTCATAGTTGAGAGGCACTTCATCTGCAGTGGGGCGCCGAGATCCGGATGGCACCGAGGTGATGTCTAGCAAGTTGCTGTACTTGTGTGGTCATCCTACAATGCTGAAACTCGGCGTGGGTCGCCCCATTAGCCTGTGAGATAGCTGTTCTTTGGATTTGGGCCTGGCTCGTCTGCTGTAGTGGGGCGCCCCTTTACCGTTTCAGTTGCCATTCAGCTGAGTTTCGGCTGCTCTTGATGCTACAGCGACAGGCGGCTGCAACAGGACTCTCAAAATGGCGGCCTGTTCTTTGGATTTGGGCCTGGTCCACTAAAATGGCCCTGGGACACCTTAGAACTCGGACGCTCGATTTTTTTTTCCTTTCCTGTACATGCAAAAAAAGGTAAATGCCCGGTACGTTACACGCTTCATCTGCCACGATGAACTCTCCAGAGGAACCGAAAAAAAATATAGTTGTGGTAACTATACCATGCATCGTCATATGGAGAGGTGGCACCAATTAATTATAGTGCTGCATAAAAGAGAGATTTGGAGGAGAACCCCTGACCTGCTAGTACATTCATCAAAGAAGTGGCACTGAGAGCTTCAGAGGCAAGGGAAACGGTCCCAAATATTTAGAAGAACTTTGGAAAGATTAAAATGACATGTTTAGATTGTGGCAAATTAATTTCATGTGGACAGATGAGTGTTACTCTAATAAATACAGCATATGAACATCATCATAGTCGATGGTTGGTAGAGACATTTTGACTATATCCTGGACCTGCCCGTCCTCGCCCAAAATGGCGCCAGAATAAATGGGACTCGTAACTCCTTGTTGTGTACTGGTTGCAGAACCTTGAAATCACGAGATACGTATGCAGTTTTGAAGCACATGGCGGGCGGGGACGAGAATTGATTGAATATTTCGACATCCCTATTGATATTAAGTTCTGATGTGTTATTGATTACTGTACTGTTGAAAGTTCGAATTAACGTCACCCATGGTACTTGCCCGCAAATGTATATCTAGATAATTTTATTGTAACTGGCCCTGTCGTATTTTAATTATAAAATGTACGTCCACCGATTCCGTAACTGTTAGACACCTTAGTTCTTGCAACCTAATGGCCCGCCCGTTACGTTCCTCTACAGTGTAAATGTCTATTCATCATATACGATTACAGTTTGCTCCGTGGCCGGCCCACGTGGTTATAGGCTCGTATTTGTATAATGAAATTTTCACAATAAAGGTTTTTAAAAGAAAACATGGTAGTAGTATATACATTGGTAAAGTTTTTAATAATAGTCACTGTTTTAGAATCATTAAAAGGCAAGTGAAATAAAGCAGACCAATTACATGAAGGGTAAAAGGTATAATACGAAGGAACGCAGTAAAGATAAATGGTCAAGGGCTGTTGTGTTTTCTATTCCTGCAACATAAAGTGATCGATAAGAATCTCATATTCAGGCGTATCGGCGACTAAGACAGCAGGTCGACCCTCTTTTGCTCAACGGCTCCGTCATGGGACGAAGAAACGCTCTTTTTCTCGAAAAAAGAATATATTTTACTTGCAGGACAGTTGTAAAATTTCCGGGAAAGTACATTAGCCTGGAACATTATAACATATATTTAAGAAAAAATAATGTTCGGAAGTAATGAAAAGCGTAATTTTTAGGTCATATGACCAAGCCTTTCATCATTACAATAAGAAAAGTAAAATGAACCAATGAAAAGTTTTATTAACAAGTCACATGACTTGTTATGCTTACGTTACGCGCTGCGCGCCCCGGATGACTTCCGGATGCGCTAACGCGGCGCGTCATATGACGCATTACGCGACAACGCAGGTACAGAATATAGTCAAAATGTCTCCACCAACCAGCGGTCGGAACACAACCCCTTTCAGCAGGCTAAATAGTTCTGTTAAATGACAACAGAAGGGACAGGCAACAAGAACCATCAGTCAAAGAGGGGAGGGCTAGTTCTTCTCTACCGGGTTACATTGGGGCGCTACCGGAACTGATCGAATTGGTAGTCTACAGTGTTTCTGGATGTTTCAGACTGAAGCTGGGGTTAGCATGAGAGCAGCACCATTTCGTAGCTCCGTCGTGGTCATTCCGCAACCAATCATGGCAGCCGTTCTTTATCGTTATTTTGGGCGGTGTGGGTGGCGGAGCCGAGCTGTTTTGCAGCCATCATTGTGTGGAGTTCAGTTCATCTCACTAGTTTTGTATTTGTCATGAGGGGTTGTTCCTAATGTTTCTATTTTAGCGAGGTCAAAAAGAGATCCCATTAGTGGCCTACTGATTTTGCTCGATTCCTTTTCTTTTTTTTTACACGATTTTTCGTTATCTGCAAAGACTAAACAGAGTATTGCGACTCTGTGTTTGTTTGTAAATAGAGAATGAACCAAAGAGAACTAATTCTAAAACAGTAAATACTTGGATAACAATGAATCAAATGGAGAGAGAAGCAGGCACGACGGATTACAATGGGGGCAAAGACCTGCGTTAACTACCTTTCACTATCTGCAAAGAGAGAGTACTCCTAATAGAAATGAGGGGGGGGGCACCATTCAAAGCAGATCAGTGTGCATAAACACGAAAATGTTTTCACTTACCACGTACTTGACATTCGACAGCTTATGATATTTGCTATTAAAAAACCATTGAAATTCACTGAAAAAACCATAGGTTATAGACCATATATAGTTAGGAATTAGCATTTACAAAACCTTGAAAATTCACTGAAAAAACCATAGGTTATAGACCATATATAGTTAGGAATTAGCATTTAAAAAACCTTATTTTACTCACACAAAACCATTGAAATTCCATATATAGTTAGTTGCACTAACTATATATCGCGCACCTGCAATCCACTGCTGATGATGTCACATATTACATCATTCATGACATGGTCAGTGACATCACTGATGACATCACTGATGACATCTCAAATGACATCACTGATGACATCACTGATGACAACATCCAGTGACTGTATGTTTCTGTAAAGTTAAAATGTGTCTTACATATTGAAGAATGAGTGGAAGTATAAGTGTCTGGACAAAGGATTTAGTAGGTGCATGACTGAATGCATGAGTGAGTGATTAAATGTGTCTCACTGAGTGCATGGGTTAGTGACTAAAGTGTCTTAATTTGTGCATCATTATGTCTGTTGTTCTGTAAACTGCTGCATGTTTTGATCAGTAGCTATATGATTAACTATATGGGTTACTGATTGATTGTCCAAGTATTTGTATGGGAGACTGAGTGTGTGTGTGGCTGGCTGGGAGGTGTGTGACTCTGTGCAGATCAATGTGTACTTGTATCAATGATTGTATAACAAGGTAAGTATGTGTTAGTATATGTTTGAAAATGTAAGGTGCTCTATGTTTAACTGTATAGACAAGAAAATGGAAGTGTCATTGATTCTTTACAGGACTGACTAGGTGTGTGAGTAACTCCATGGATGAGTGGCAGACTGTGAGTGTCTGTATAGGTGTATGAGTGCATATGATAGTGTTGTAAAGATGAGTGATTGTATGTATGAATGATAGTATGGGTGAATGAGTGAAGGTGTGTGTAGACGTAGGAATCAGTGAGTGCGTATGTAGTAACTAGTATTGGTGTGTCAATGGTTTCAAAAATTATATTCTGTATTTAACACTGGGTGAAACAGGTTATATTAAAATGTGAGGAGATGCATTGTATTGTCACATGAATGATATCATCAGTGATGTGGTCATTGATGTCAAATGAGATGTCATCAGTGATGTCATCAGTGATGTCATTTGAGATGTCATCAGTGATGTCATCAGTGATGTCACTGACCATGTCATGAATGATGTAATATGTGACATCATCAGCAGTGGATTGCAGGTGCGTGATATATAGTTAGTGCAACTAACTATATATGGAATTTCAATGGTTTTGTGTGAGTAAAATAAGGTTTTTTAAATGCTAATTCCTAACTATATATGGTCTATAACCTATGGTTTTTTCAGTGAATTTTCAAGGTTTTGTAAATGCTAATTCCTAACTATATATGGTCTATAACCTATGGTTTTTTCAGTGAATATATATATATATATATGTATATATATATATATATATATATATATATATATATATATATATATTCACTGAAAAAACCATAGGTTATAGACCATATATAGTTAGGAATTAGCATTTACAAAACCTTGAAAATTCACTGAAAAAACCATAGGTTATAGACCATATATAGTTAGGAATTAGCATTTAAAAAACCTTATTTTACTCACACAAAACCATTGAAATTCCATATATAGTTAGTTGCACTAACTATATATGGCGCACCCGCAATCCACTGCTGATCATGTCACATATTACATCATTCATGACATGGTCAGTGACATCACTGATGACATCACTGATGACATCTCAAATGACATCACTGATGACATCACTGATGACAACATCCAGTGACTGTATTTTTCTGTAAAGTTAAAATATGTCTTGAGTGGATGTATAAGTGTCTGGATGAAGGATTTAGTAGGTGCATGACTGACTGTATGAGTGAGTGATTAAATGTGTCTCACTGAATGCATGGGTTAGTGACTAAACTGTCTTAATTTGTGCATCATTATGTCTGTTGTTCTGTAAACTGCTGCATGTGTTGATCATTAGCTATACGAGAGGCTATATGTGTTATTAATTGGTTGCCCAAGTATTTCTATGGGAGATTGAGTTTGTGTGGGGGTGGCTGGAAGGTGTGAGACTCTATGCATAGATGTGTGAGCAGTTTATTCACTAGGTGTATGAGTTCAAGAGTGCATGTGGAAACAGCTACATGGGCAGTTGACTGTGTGCATGAGTGTATTGATGAGTGAATGGATATCTCAATGCTACATGTCATAGTAAGTACATATGTAAAACACAGTACATGTGAGAGTTGGCATATATAAATAACTGTGCATGAGAGCCACTGAATGAGTGAGTGGTTGTATCGATCATTGTGAACTTGTATCAGGGATTGTATAAGAGAGTAAATATGTGTTAGTATATGTTTCAATAAGTAAGGTGTGTTTAACTGTATAGTTGAAGAAATGGAGGTGAGATTGTTTCTTTGCATGACTGACTGGGTGTGTGAGTAACTCCATGGATGAGTGGCAGTGTGTGAGTGTCTGTATACACTGAGTGTATCTAAGGTTATATTAGAGTCTGAAGAGGTTTATCGTATTAGCACAAGAATGATGTCAAATGAGATGTCATCAGTGATGTCATCAGTGATGTCATTTGAGATGTCATCAGTGATGTCATCAGTGATGTCACTGACCATGTCATGAATGATGTAATATGTGACATGATCAGCAGTGGATTGCGGGTGCGCCATATATAGTTAGTGCAACTAACTATATATGGAATTTCAATGGTTTTGTGTGAGTAAAATAAGGTTTTTTAAATGCTAATTCCTAACTATATATGGTCTATAACCTATGGTTTTTTCAGTGAATTTTCAAGGTTTTGTAAATGCTAATTCCTAACTATATATGGTCTATAACCTATGGTTTTTTCAGTGAATTTCAATGGTTTTTTAATAGCAAATATCATAAGCTGTTGAATGTCAAGTACGTGGTAAGTAAAAACATTTTCGTGTTTATGCACACTGATCTGCTTTGAATGCTGCCCCCCACCCCTCATTTCTATTAGGAGTACTCTCTCTTTGCAGATAGTGAAGGGTAGTTAACGCAGCCCTTTGCCCCCTTTGTAATCCGTCGTGCCTGCTTCTCTCTCCATTTGATTGATTGTTCTCTTTGGTTCATTCTCTATTTACAAACAAGCACAGAGTCGCAATACTCTGTTTAGTCTTTGCAGATAGCGAAAAATCGTGTAAAAAAACAAAAGGAATCGAGCAAAATCAGTAGGCCACTAATGGGATCTCTTTTTGACCTCGCTAAAATAGAAACATTAGGAACAACCTGTTGAAAATAGCAATGCGTATGTACATAAGCGGCGTTCATTTGTGTTCACAGTACCCCTTGTTGATTGTTTCAATCGAGCATTGAATTGTTCGATGTTAATTCTCTTAAGGATCTTCTCTACCTGCAAACGAGGAAGAATAGGAATATTCTCTCTCCCTTTGCAGATAGTGAAGGGTAGGTAACGCAAGCCTTTAACACGTCGTACCTATTTCATTCCTCATTGATTGATTGATTGTCCGAACATTGACTGTTTGGGAATTAGTTCTTTTTGGAGGTATTCCCTGTTTGCAAATAAACGTAGGAAAATCTTTGCAAGTAGTGAAAGGGTACGTAATGCGGACCTTTCTCCCCCGTTGTAATCTGTCATGCCTATCTACTCCCCACTGATTGATGCACCTGTTTCACCCGGACCATTTACTAGACATACGTCATCTGGCCCGACCAGAGAGCACCCCTAGTGAAAAGGACATATGCAATAATAACGAAGTGATCACTGTATCCTGTTAACAGAAACTTTAGCATGAAACAACCTGGAAAGAAAAGAATAGGAAAACGAAAATCAGTAGGCCACTGATGAACATGAACTTTTATTAAACAACGAACAAAGAAACGATAACATAACGTAATGATAAAACCTATTAATGTCCTAGAAACAAGAAAACGTTAAAATATGCCAGTGGTGAGAGACCAGAAAAACAGTAAGAGAAACCAAATCACCCCTCGCTGTCCCACCGCCTGCCACGCCCAAAAAATCGATAGACTAGGGAAAATGCAAGTCAGTAGAACATCCGCCCCCACTCTGGAAACTTCCAAGGTGGGGCAGGGTTCCGGCTACGCCCAGCCGGGAGCAGCCCATATAAGGCAGGTCCTGCTGCCACGCCTCGGCCAGGAGATCCTAACGTAGGGTGTAGCCGGAGGAGAGGCCGAGACCAACGGGACCCGGCCAGGGGATTGCCTTTACAACGCTGAACAGTTGCAGGGGGGGGGAATGTCTCCTCGACCCTCCCCTCTCTCTCCCAGTCCGGCCGCGGTGGCCCTTGAGAGTTGCAGGTAGTCCCGCCACATGCTCTTCCGGTCCGGCCACCAACGGTCGGGGGGCCGAGGCCGACGGAATCCGGCTGCAGCCGATAAACCAAGAAACCCGTTCATGGGGCCAGAGCCAGGGGCGTCCGGCCGACATCTACCGGAAGCCCGGCCCGAAGACGGACGGGACACTTCTTCTTTCTTGTATAATTGCTGCAACAACCCTGGGGGGGGATGTCTTGCACATGCCTCCGACCCCCCCCCCTCGTCCTCATCGCCTGGTCCGGCCATAACAAATCTCAAGCGAGACGCCGTGGGGTGCACTGGGAGGGAGAGACGGTGCGAACAGGCCTCTCCCGCCTCCCCAGTGGAGGCTTCCCAGCTGCACCCTCAGCGGTCCAGGCGCCCGGAAAAGAGTTCTTCCACTGTGGCCATGCTGCAACGTCTCGCCCGGCAGGGTGGAGCCCGTCCGCTCATTTGACCCCGCGATCGCCAGTAGCTACCGAACTCTCAAAATGGCGGTCGACCTGGCAAGAGCGGGCCCAGCATAAAGAAATGGCCCGGTCACTGGTTGACTCCACCACCGTAGTCCTCCACGACCTTGAAGATTCTAGAGGAGCCGCGGGAGTCTCCGACCCCCGATGGGGAATGACTGCCATGATCACCCGTGGAGTGACGAAACTGTATCCGCGGGACGTCGGCGCCAGCCTCACTTTGAATTACTAGAATCCTGCAGACCTCACTTCCGGTGAAAGCACAGTGTGACCCGGTAGGAAAAATTGTTGCACCCCCTCCCCTTTTTGACTGATAGTTCAAACCACCGATCCTTTCCTTTGCCCTTTTAACGGAACTTTGGACTGCCTCCCCCTCTTTTACATTTTCTAGAGAAAACAAAACATTAACCACTACATTAGCATAGCAGTTGACACCAGAACTGTTTTCAAATTGAAAACCAACAACATCTTCAACAGAATCCTTTTTGTTTCTGCTGTGACCCTGCTCCAGCACAGGCATTGTCCCCAGCAGTAATTCTGCAATGCCGGTAAGAATAGCTGTGGTGCCTACTGGACTCACTCACCCCCGCGGCGCCCCACGCCGTTATTTGCTGGGCGGCAACTTGCTAGACATCACCTTCGTGACATCCAGATTTCAGCGCGTTCTGCTGCCTTGGAACTATTCGCACAACAGACCGCTACTGACAAGAATATTTCATTATTGGTGCTGTCAATTTCAATAAATCTATTGGATAATTCAAAAGAAATTGCCACGGTCTCTTCGTTGTTTAAATGTTTTTACTGTTTTTGTTTTGTTGTATATATTTATATGTTATTAAAGTTTTATATTCCTACTACTTTGTTGGAGTGCTATATATTTTTTATGTGACACATAATTGTAAAAACTTTGATGTACAAAGAGTCATTCCTGGAATCTTCCGCTTCAGGCTCGGTCCCCTCCCCAATCACAATACAGGATAGTTTTCAGATAGTAGGAACACGTGTGGTGTGACGGATCTCATCGGGTGTGGGCCTTGATCTACTATAACTCCTTTGAAGAGGGGTGATTCTTTACAGCTGGGGCCATAAACTACATCTGCAGGGCTAGCTGATAGCCTGGACAATCGGACACAGAGGAAGAGGAGTGTCACAGGGTGCGGTAGTGAATAGGGCGAAAGGGAGGTGTCGGGCGGGCACAGTGTGATTCTCAGGGAAGAGCAGCGCAGATGGGGGGAGGTTTATTGCCCATGCATAAGACAGAGAGCGGGGGTGACCAGTGCCTGGGGAAGATGCTTGCGAGGGTGAGGAGCCATGCTACGAATCGACAGCGTGCAGAGAGTGGGTCTGGTCAAGACATCTAAAATGGCTGCCGTGCACGACAAAAGTGTGGCATTTCAAAAAAGGCAAGATGGCGCAGACAATGTTTTTCAACACTTCCTCATTTCCTTCGAATCGAACGTTAACAGACGTTGGGGCATATTACCAAAGTTAAGCGATATTTATCGCTAACGATGCTTACCAACCAATTTTTTACCACTAAGCATCGTCAGAAATTATCGAAGATAAACCTTACTATTATCAAGGTTTATCGCAAATGCGATAATAAACGGCCGCAATGCATGAATATCGCTAAAAACTCAGCGATATTCATGCATTACCGAGCTAATACTCTTAGCCATGTTATCCACCTCCCATTGGATAACATGGCTAAGAACTGCTCAGGGCAGGTGTTACTTTTTGGAGATATTCGCGCTTAGCGCGAATATCTCCAAAAGTTGGTAATAGGAGATAGATATCTTGCATGTTGTAATGCAAGTTATTGTGGTATATGGAACTCATACCATAATCTCTCAGGAAAGCAGAAACTGATCCTTTTGGGACCGCCTAAAAAGGCCTAGGGGGTGAGGAGTACTCTACTTTGCCCCCTTTTCACGTTCCGAACTATTTTATTTTACTCTCTTCTGTAATTACACAAAATACCAGCGATAAGATGCATCGGAGACACACAGTGAGAGAAAGGAGGCCGGAGATGAAGAAGACATGTCAAATACACATTGGAGATAATATAGTGGCAGAAGGGAAGTAAATATGAGTAAACTTACCATGTAACATAAAAATGTTGCACTCTATACTATAAGTCTCATTTTATACTACAATCACTTCGCTACAACCTCATAAATTAAAAATAAAAATAAATAATGTCTCAAACAATTTTTGATTTCTAAATATAAATTTATTCTTCAGAATTTTCTAAATTTGAAACAACTAGTAACATGTCCTCATCAGTAATTTCCTCTTCAATCATCTCATCTGGAATCTCCTCATTAAAAGTCTGCAATGATGATTCTTGTAACTCTATGGTCTCCAAACACTCGATAAATTCGCCATCAAGAGATTGATCAAAAAAATCATTCAAGTCATCTCCTCCTTCTGACAATATTTCATTATTGGTGCTGTCCATTTCAATCAATGTAGTGGAATCATTCAAGTCATCTCCTCGTGACAATATTTCATTATTGGTGCTCTCAATTTCAATCAATGTAGTGGAATCATTCAAGTCATCTCCTCCTTGTGACAATATTTCATTATTGGTGCTGTCCATTTCAATCAATCTAATGGAATCATACAAGCCATCTCCTCCTTGTGACAATATTTCATTATTGGTGCTCTCAATTTCAATCAATGTAGTGGAATCATTCAAGTCATCTCCTTGTGACAATATTTCATTCTTGGTGCTGTCCATTTCAATCAATCTAATGGAATCATACAAGTCATGTCCTCCTTGTGACAATATTTCATTATTGGTGCTCTCAATTTCAATCAATGTAGTGGACAATTCAAAAGAAATTGCCACGGTCTCTTCATTGTGAGCCATTTTATTTTGAAATTGCTTGCTGTAAATTGCAGAAAAAAATAATCACTTTCATTTATCGTTTTTAGTAATACATAATATAAAACTAACTTCATCAAGTATTTAGTATAACAGAAGGACTGCAAATAAATAACAGAAAACATTTTTCAAATTATCTTCAAGTGTACAACATAGTTCCCCTTACAAATTAACAACTCACCTTTTTAAAAGTAGCAGAAGTGTTAGTACTGTGTAAATCAAACACCAGAAATTCACCACCAAAAATTCCTCACAAATGTACCTCAGACAGTAGTATCACAAAATGGCTGTGGTTTCCTCTCATTTGACATATATACATAACCAATTAACTTTCATCACACACAAATACAAAACCAAAGTAACATTTTAATTGGTTCTAAATTTCAACACTTTCAAATGTGTTTTCCCCATGCAATTTTCCATAGGACATTTACATACGTCTACAGCCTGAATGGCTGAACGGAATTACACCAAACTTGGCAAAATGGTACATCAAACCTAAGAGGTCAGGAAGGATCTACTATGCCCCCTTATGGTCATTTCCCCCTTCGCTTTGGCCTCCTCTTGTCTCTCAATCCTACCGAGAGACAAGATGGCGGCCGCTACGGACTGTTTGGAATGTTGACAGACGCCGGAGAACCAATCAGCTTCGCAAAGCTCCGTAACGCGAAAAGTACGCGAAGCGGAGCGCTGTTACAGATATATATCTTTTTTTGAACGTTAATTTCTCAAAATCCACTGGAGCACATATATTGAGACCTAGCAAAGGCACATCGGGCTACCAGTCCCTAATATTTTACCAAGTTTCGTGCAAATCCATTCAGCCGTTCGATTATTATTATTATTATTTTTTTTTGCCCCGCGGGGCCCTTTTAAAACCTCCACATCAAACCTAGGGGGTCAGCGAGGATCTACTATTCCCCCTTATGGTCATTTGCCCCTTCGCTTTCGCCTCCTCTTGTCTCTCGATCCTACCGAGAGACAAGATGGCGGCCGCTACGGACTGTTTGGAATGTTGACAGACGCCGGAGAACCAATCAGCTTCGCTTCACAAAGCTCCGTTGCGCGAAAAGTACGCGTCCTGGGACGCTGCCCGGTCCGCTGTTACAGATATATATCTTTTTTTAAACGTTAATTTCTCAAAATCCACTGGAGCACATATATTGAGACCTACAAAAGGCACATCGGGCTACCAGTCCCTACAATTTTGCCAAGTTTCGTGCAAATCCATTCAGCCGTTCGGGCTAAAAGTGAGGCCAACCGCCCTATGGAAAACTCAATGTTAAAAACACGTTTTGGGACCCCCCTTTTTTCTCGGCCCCCACTGGACGAACCCCCCCCAAATTTTCAAGGGCTGCTCAGAAACAAAATGTGCCATTTTCCTGAAAATTTCAGCCAATTCCGTCCACAAACGCCAAAGTTATTAGACATAGAATTTTCAAAAAACCCATAGAGAAAAAATCCTAACTATATATACCTACTGGCGACCGCCAGTAGGTAATATATATATATATATATCTTCACTGGAAAAACCAAATAGTTTCAGGCACGTTATAGTTAGAAATTAGCATTTAAAATACCTTGGAAATTCGTAGAACAAACCATAGGTTTCAGGGACTTTATAGTTAGTTGAATATTTAACTCGTACAAAACCATAGATATTCCCCCGTTATAGTTAGTTCAGCTAACTTTAAGTCGCTCCCCCGCAATACACTGCTGATGACGTCACATAGTACATCATTCATAACATGGTCAGTGACATCACCGATGACATCACTGATGACATCTCAAATGACATCACTGATGACATCACTGATAACATCATCTAGCGAATGTGGTTTCTTTAAAATTTAAATATGTATCATATATATACCAAGCTGTATTGAAAAATGAGTGGATGTATAAGGGTCTGTATGGAGGATTTAGTAGGTGTGTAACTGACTGTTTAAGTGAGTGATTAAATGTGTCTCACTAAATACATGGGTTAGGACTAAACTGTGTCAATTTATGTATCAGTCTGTCTGTGGTGTGTAAGCTGCTGCATCAGTTGGTCAGTAGCTACATGAGTGTCTATATGGGTTATTGATTATTTGCCTTAGTATTTGTATGGGAGACTGAGTCTATGTGTGGTTGGGTGGGGGGTGACTCTGTGCATAGATGTGTGAGTGGTTGATTGGCTGTATGTATGAGCTTAAGAGAGCATGTGGAAACAGTTGTATGGGTGGGTGAGTGTGTGTTTGGGTTTGTTGGTGATTGAATGGATGTCTCAGTGCTACATGTCCAACTAAGTACATATGTAAAAGGTGGTGTATGTGAGAGTTGTTGTATAAAAATGACTATATGTGAGAGTCAGTGTTTGTAAGAGTAGCTATATAGATGAGTGTGTACTTGTATCAGTGGTTGTATAATAAAGTATGTGTTATTATATGTTTGAATAAGTGAGGTGGTGTGTTTAGAACTGTATAGGTCAGTAATTGAAAGTGTGATTGATTCTTTGCCTGCCTGACTGACTAGAGGTGTGAGTAACTGTGGAGGAGGGCTGCTGTATGAGTGTCTGTGTAGGTGAATGAGTGCATATGATAGTGTTGAATTGATGATTGCATGTCTGAGTGATTCTATGGGTGAATGAGTGGATGTATGTGTAGACCTAAAAATCAATGACTACATATGTAGTAACTGGTATTGGTGTGTCTATGGCTTCAAAAATGGTATTCTGTATTTTGAAGACGGTGTATCAAAGGTTATATTAGGGTGTGAGAAGGTGCATCTGATTTTCACATGGATGATGTCACCAGTGATGTCATTTGAGATGTCATCAGTGATGTCATTAGTGATGTCACTGACCATGTCATGATTGATGTAATATGTGCCGTCATCAGCAGTACATTATGGGGGCGTGAGTTATAGTTAGCTGAACTAACTATAACGGGGGAATTTCTATTGTTTTGTACAAGTAAAATGTCCAACTAACTATAACGTCCCTGAAACCTATGGTTTTTCCAGTGAATTTCTAAAGTTTTTTAAAAGCTAATTTCTAACTATAACGTGCCTGAAAGCTGTGTTTTTTTTTTGTGAATTTCAATGGTTTTTTTAAATGCTAATTTCTAACTACAACATCCCTGAAACCTATGTTTTTTTCAGTGAATATATATATATATATATACATATATATATATTAGACCTACTGGCGATATCCAGTAGGTATATATAGTTAGGATTGTTTTCCATAGGGAAATCACAACATTCTATTGGGAATAACTTTGTCGCCGGTTGAGGAATCTTCCTGACATTTTCCTTAACTGTGCCTCACGACGCTCCGCTCCTTCCCTGAAAGTTTGGGGGGGATTCGTCAAGCGGGGGTCGAGATAAAAGGGGGGTCCCAAAACATGTTTTCCCCATGTTAATTTCCATAGGGCGGTTGGACTCACTGTTAGCCCGAACGGCTGAATGGTTTTCCACCAAACTTGGCAAAATTGTAGGGACTGGTAGCCCGATGTGCCTTTGCTATGTCTCAAGATATGTGCTCCAGTGGTTTTTACGAATATTAACTTTGAAAAAATATATATTGGGCTACATTGGCCTATATATATGTTAGAGCCCAAATGTAGCGCAATGTAGCCCAATGTAGCCCAATGTAGCCCAAAGATGGCCACCAGAGACAAAAAAAAAACAAATGTAGCCCAAATATCAGCCAGATATAGCCCAACTATAGCCCAATGACAGAATGTCCCAGAGTGTTCTAAAGAACAACTAGAGCGCTAACAGTCTTACTTATGACAAAAGTATGGCACACCTGAAGTCATCTTTTTTGTAATAAAGTGTTAACACTTAAAAAATTTCATTTGCAAAGGAACAAAATGAGGGGATTCATTTTGCCATAGAAATTATGATTAGTGCTGAAGAAAGAAAAATTGGGGCACATTTTGAGTGACTTCTCAAATCCTCTTATATTTCATTAAAAAAATTCTGATATGCAGTCTCCCAAGATGGCCACCAGAGACAAAAGAGCCCAAATGTAGCCCAAATATCAGCCAGATGTAGCCCAACTACAGCCCAATGACAGAATGTCCCAGAGTGTTCTAAAGAACAACTAGAACGCTAACAGTCTTACTTATCACAAAAGTATGGCACACCTGAAGTCATCTTGATTAGAATAAAGTGGTAACACTTAATACATTTAATTTGAAAAGGAACAAAATGAGGGGTTTCATTTTGCCATAGAAGTTTTATATATATATATATATTCACTGAAAAAACCATAGGTTACACACCAGTTATAGTTAGGAATTAGCATTTAAAAAACCTTTGAAATTCACTGAAAAAACCATAGGTTTCACACCAGTTATAGTTAGCTGGAAATTTTACTTGCATAAAACCATTGAAATTCCCACGTTATAGTTAGTTGGACTCACTATAACTTGCACGTCTGCAATGCACTGCTGATGACGTCACATATTACATCACTCATGCATATATTTAAATATTTAAACATTACTCGCTAATATATGTATTCACTAAGATACACTTAATAAGCCAGTTAGCCAATCAATCAATTTTTTTTTAAAACACTGAAAAAACTATAGGTTTCAGGCCTTATATAGTTAGGAATTAGCATTTAAAAAACCTTTGAAATTCACTGAAAAAACCATAGGTTTCAGGCCTTATATAGTTAGGAATTAGCATTTAAAAAACCTTTGAAATTCACTGAAAAAACCATAGGTTTCAGGCCTTATATAGTTAGGAATTAGCATTTAAAAAAACCTTTGAAATTCACTGAAAAAAACATAGGTTTCAGGAGTTATATAGTTAGGAATTAGTTTTTAAAAAACCTTTGAAATTCACTCAAAAAACTATAAGTTTTAGTGGTGTTATAGTTAGCTGGACATTTTACTCATACAAAACCAATGAAATTGTTCCTATATAGTTAGTTGTACTAACTATATTTCGCGCACCCGCAATCCACTGCTGATGATGTCACATATTAGATCATGCATGACATGGTCAGTGACATCACTGATGACATCTCAAATGACATCACTGATGACATCACTGATGACATCATCCACGTGACAATCACATACACCTTTTCATACACTATTACAATTTTTCATCACTGTTTGTAAAATACAGAGTATCATATTTAAATCCATTGTCACAGCAATACAAGTATCTAAAAATCCACTCAGTGATTCATAGATGTATACACACATCTAATCACTTACCTATGTATTCACTCATACATGCTGTCAATGAACAATAGAACACTATCAAAAATACTTATACATCTATATCGACATTAAACAACAGCACGCATCCTATTCACATATGAAGTCATCCTACTCACTTATGCAAACAATGGATCATACTTACATATTTACTTAGCAAAACACTTATACAAACACCACTTCTTCTATTCATTTAGATAATAAGTCATACTTAGTGTATTATAAAATCATTATTACAAGTATACAGTTATCCATACAGTCACTCACACAATCATTGTGTCTTATGTATACTTATTTATATACAACAACTGACACGTACACTGCCTTTTATTTTTCTAGTTTGTTGGACCTGTACCTTTGAGAAATATATTTGCTCATCACCACACCCATAAAGAGATTCCCTCACCCAAACTGTTAGAACATGTAGTTTTAACTTCATATATCTACTGAATCAACTATTCACACATCTTTGGACAGTCACACCCCCCCCCCCACCGAACCACACACACTTTCACACTCCCATACAAATACTCAGTTAACTAATCAATAACTAATATAGACTTTCACATAGCTAGTAACCAACTGTAGAATCAGTTTACACAACAACTGACAAAGTGATACAGATATTCACACAGTTTAGTCACTATCCACTATATTTAGTGAAACATTATAAATTGGTCAATTAAACAGTCAATTACACTGCTACTAAATCCTCCATCCAAATATTTATTTATATATATCCACTCATTCTTCAATGTAAATTGCTATATATGTAATGCATATTTAAATAACGAAGCAAACCACATTCACTGGATGATGTCATCAGTGATGTCATCAGTGATGTCATTTGAGATGTCATCAGAGATTTCACTGACCATGTCATGACTGATCTAATATGTGACATCATCAGCAGTGGATTGCGGGTGCGCGAAATATAGTTAATACAACTAACTATATAGGAGCAATTTTATTGGTTGTGTATGAGTAAAATGTCCAGCTAACTATAACACCACTAAAACTTATAGTTTTTAGAGTGAATTTCAAAGGTTTTTTAAAAACTAATTCCTAACTATATAACTCCTGAAACCTATGGTTTTTTCAGTGAATATATATATATATATATATATATATATATATATATATATATATATATATATATATATATATATTTTATATATATATATATATATATAAATATATATATATATTACCTACTGGCGGTAGTTATAGTTAGGACCTAGTTTCCATAGGAAATCCGCAACATTCTATTTGGAATAACTTTGGCGCTGGTTCACGAATCTTCGCGAATTTTTCCAAGAAAATGGCCTGCTCCGCTCTGCTCCTTCCCTGAAAGTTTGGGGGTGATTCATAATGTGGGGGCTGAGAAAAAAGGGGGGTCCCAAAATGTGTTTTCCCCATGCAATTTTCCATAGGACCTTTAGCTAGGGCTACAGCCCGAACGGCTGAACAGAATTACACCAAATTTCGCAGATCACGCTTTTTGTTGAATGGTGTAAATCTGTTCAGTAGTTCCTGAGAAACTCAAAAGTAAAATCATAGATATATCTATATGTGAAGTACCAGAATCTGTACTGTACTCTGTACTCTGTACAGTACGCGTACCTTCCCGAGCACGAGCTGCATGCTGATTGGATGTCAACTGTCTGTCAACACTCCAAACCAGGAAGTGTTGGCAGCCATCTTGTGCCTCAGTAGAACCGAGGCACAAGAAAGCAGAAAACAAACGCGCAGAACACGCGTAGGGGGAAGGGTAGACACCCCCTGAACCCTAGGCCTGCTCAGGGGTCCAATGAGACCACGTCCCTTTTTACATCTCTCTGCAACGTAGCCCCCCGGCGCATACTGGAGGTTGTTAGTGGGCTAGTTGGCCCCCAGGGACCCACAGTATGCAAGGGGAATTAGTTCCCCCTCTGAAAAAGCACCAGGGGGCTGAATTGCAGAGAGGTATAAAAAGGGGCGTGGCCTCATTACACCTCTCTGCAACGCAGCCCCCTGGCGCAAACTGGAGGTTCTTGGTGGGCTAGTTTGCCCCCAGGGACCCCCAGTATGCAAGGGGAATTAGTTCCCCCTCTGAAAAACCACCAGGGGGCTGCGTTGCAGAGAGGTGTAAAAAGGGGCGTGGCTTCATTACACCTCTCTGCAACGCAGCCCCCTGGTGCACACTGGAGATTCCTGGCGGGCTAGTTGGCCCCCACGGACCTCCAGTATGCAAGGGGAATTAGTTCCCCCTCTTAAAAAGCACCAGGGGGCTGCGTTGCAGAGAGGAGTAATGAGGCCACACCCCTTTTTACACCTCTCTGCAGCGTAGGCCCCTGGCGCATACTGGAGGTTCCTGGTGGGCTAGTTGGCCCCCATCGACCCCCAGTATGCAATGGGACTTAATCCCCCAACTTAGAATGTGGTACGGGGTGTGTTTGCACAGTGGTGATGGTAGGTGGCAGGGCTAGAGGTGATATGTGTGCAAACATGCCCTGTGGCGCGTTTTAAGTTGGGGAATTAATTCTTCTTCAATCCAGAGGTCCCCTAGGGGCCAACTAGTCCAACAGGTACCTCCAGTAAGCACCACGGAGCTGCATTGTAGAGTGTTGTAAAAAGGGGGCGTGCCCTCTGATCACCTGTCTGCAACTCAGCTCCCTGGCGCACACCGGAGGTACGTGGTGGGCTAGTTGGCTCATAGGGGACCTCAGGATTGAAGAGGAATTAATTCCCCAGCCTAAAACGCGTCACAGGGCGTGTTTGCACACATGTTACCTCAGGCCCCACCCCCTTCCTTAACTATTGAGCAAAATATTCCTGTAAAATCAGGCGAACTACGAATTCCGATTTACTCACCTGTTATCAGGAGAGACCTCAGTGCTGCATCTTTCAGCCCACTACTGATCCTGAAAAGTAATTCTAACCGTTGTTACAGTAACTTGAATTTCCTTCCATAGACTAACATTGACTGGTTTCACTTGGAAATTCTTCTAAATGTGGAGTTTTGGAATTTAAAAAAATTCCTCAAAAATCAGCCGAACTACGAATTCCGATTTACTCACCTGTTATCAGGAGAGACCTCAGTGCTGCATCTTTAAGGCCACTACTTATCCTGTAAAGTAATTCTAGCCGTAGTTACAGTAACTTGAATTTCCTTCCATAGGATATCATTGCCTGCTATATAAAATATATATAAATTAAAAAAATATTTTAAAAAATAAAAATATTACAATTTCAATATTTTAAAAAACATTTATTTTTCAAATTATATAAAAAAAATCTAATGTAATTTAAAAAATAAAATATCTAAAAATAAATAATTTAAAATAATGTAGTAAATCAGTATAAAAAAAATAACAATTAATACATTTAAAAATTATCATTTACAAAACCTTTGAAATTCACTGAAAAAACCATAGGTTTCAGCCACGTTATATTTAGGAATTAGCATTTAAAAAAACCTTAGAAATTCACTGAAAAAACCATAGGTTTCAGCCACGTTATAGTTAGGAATTAGCATTTAAAAAACCTTAGAAATTCACTGAAAAAATGGTAGGTTTCAGCCACGTTATAGTTAGGAATTAGCATTTCAAAAACCTTAGAAATTCACTGAAAAAACCATAGGTTTCATACATGTTATAGTTAGCTGGACATTTCACTCATACAAAACCATTGAAATTACCCCGTTATAGTTAGTTCAGCTAACTATAACTCGCGCCCCCGCAATGCACTGCTGATGACGTCACATATTACATCACTCATGACATGGTCAGTGACATCACTCATGACATCACTGATGACATCTCAAATGACATCAGTGATGTCATCACTGATGACATCATCCTTTTGAAAGAGTGGCAGACCTCTTCTCAGCGTAATATAACCCTTGATACACACATTCAAAAACAAAAAGTTTTTAAAAAAATTGAGATACCAATGCCAGTTAGAACAACCTATTCAGTAATTCCAAAATCTACATACACATCCACTCATTCACCAACAGTTCTATGTAGTCACTCATACATGTACTCACTCATGATATGTACTCATACACCTATACATCCAGTTACACACCGACACTCATCCATAGAGTTACTCACACACATACTCACACATGCAAATAAACTATCAAACATCCATTTATTTGCATATGCAGCTATACACACACCACTACACTTACTTTTACAGAAACGTACACATACTTATTCTCTTAAACAATCACTTATAGAAATACATACTTATGTATACAGGAACTCGTCCAATCTCTCACTCTCACATATAATCACTTATATACATCAATACTCACATAAACTAGATTAAAACATATGTAGTTACTCATAAAGATACTATTGAGACAGTCATTCACTCACTATCACACCCATACACACACTCATCCACCCATACAGTCCTGCACACATGCTGTCTTCAAAACATATACAAATAGTGAGTCACTCATTCATGCATCTATACGCTAAGTAATATCCCCCACTGAACCATACAAACACTCATACTGATACTCAAAAAACAAACTATCAACCCATATACACACTCATGTAGCTACTCACCAACCCATGCAGCCACTTATAGACAAAGTGAGACACTGATACAGATATTTACATATTTAAACATTACTCGCTAATACATGTATTCACTGAGATACACTTAATAAGTCAGTTATGCAATGATTTTTACAAAAAAAACATCCATTCAGACACTTATTTACAGATGTATTCTTCCATCGACCTTTAGATATACATGTATAAAAAATATTTATTTTTCAGAAAGACACACATTCACTGGATGATGTCATCAGTGATGTCATTTGAGATGTCATCCGTGATGTCATGAGTGATGTCACTGACCAGGTCATGAGTGATGTAATATGTGATGTCATCAGCAGTGCATTGCACGCGCAAGTTATAGTGAGTCCAACTAACTATAACGTGGGAATTTCAATGGTTTTATGCGAGTAAAACTTCCAGCTAACTATAACAGGTGTGAAACCTATGGTTTTTTCAGTGAATTTAATAGGTGTTTTAAATGCTAATTCCTAACTATAACTGCTGTGAAACCTATGGTTTTTTTCAGTGAATTTCAATGGTTTTTTAATAGCAAATCTCTATAGGTATAAAAAGTAAAAAAATGTATAACAAATTTTATATTGTATAATTTTTTAATAGTTTTTTTTTTTTTTTTTTTTGCCCCGGAGCGCTCCCGGGGCGCGTACCGGTGTACGCACGGGTAAGCGCAATGTTGCGGCGCGCCCTGGGGTGCGTACCGGTGAGCGTCCCGTTAGCGCTATTCTCGCGAACGAAAACAACATTGTGATGTTTCGCGTAAACACGTGATGCATCATATGACGCCCTGCGTAAGCGCACCCGGAAGCACGCGAGCGCATACGATCGCGCAACGTCCTGACGCGCTTACGCTACGCGCCCCCGGGCGTACTCCAGAGCACGTAGCGTAAGCGTAACAAGTCATATGACCTTGAAATAACTCTTTTCATTGGTTCCTAACTTCTTTTTTTTTACAAAGACTGAAATCCCCACCCATTTCCTTCACTTCTTGTTTCACTTTTGTGAGTGCAAGACCTGCTTTTGGCACCTGTGTCATATTTACTTCTATTATCATGGCTGCAAGAGCATCCAGCAGCAGTGATGAGACTGAGGATTTCATTGATGAGGAGGTTCCTGAACGAACTGTGAAGGAACATTTCATTTGGAAATTTTTCAAAATTCCAGAGGGGGAGAAGAAGGTAAATGCTCCAAAGGTGGAGTGTAAAATATGCCACACCATCTTATCGAGAGGAAATCCCAGAAAAAAATACAGCTTCGGGAACTGGACGATGATACACCACGTGTCAAGGAAACATCCCCAGAACTATGCACGGGAGAGTGTCAGGGCTCTGGCACGAGAGGCTCCCAGGGATGGTGGCTCTACTTCTACCAGTGGAGCAACACCTTCTGTGCGTCGGCGTGAGCAGGAGATGATACTAAATATTCAGCCTGCTTTTAATCAGGCTATATTAAAATGCCGAAAATTTTACCATCTTCTTTGCTATGGGGAGCAAAGTGTTTCACTCATGGTTCGAGCTCTCGAGAACCACCGCTGCCATCCCCAGGCCTAATTTTATTTAATTTTTTGGCTCCTGTTGAGCTGTTTCCAGTTCCCTGTTTTTGTTTTTGTTAAAAAAGAAGAAAAACAAAAGTTCTTTTCAGAGCTACCTCCAATTCTCATCAAAGAGCTGTGTTCTTAAAAAAATGAAAAAGAACTACCTCCAATGTATTTAAAAATGCTACATTTGTAAAGAAGTCTGTCATTGTTTTTTCTCCAGAGTACGCTCCCCGAAACGCGCACCGGGCGCGTACCGGGCGCTCCCCTTGCGAAAATCGATTTTAATGCGGCGGGGCCCTTTTATGACCCCCACATCAAACCTTGGGGGTCAGGGGGGGTCTACCCTGCCCCCTTTTGGTTATTTCCCCCTTTGTTTTGGCACCTCTTGTGTCTCGATCCAACCGAGACACAAGATGGCGGCCACTCCGGTCTGTTTGGAATGTTGACAGACACCCATGAACCAATCAGCTTTCCGCTCGCGTACTCGCGTAGCGCGCAGGGTGCGCTCCCCGGTGCGCGTACCGGTGCGCGCTTATAGATATATATATTTTTTTGAACCTAAATTACTCAAAATCCACTGGATCACATATCTTGAGACATAGCAAAGGCACATCGGGCTACCAGTCCCTACAATTTTGCCAAGTTTCGTGGGAATCCATTCAACCGTTCGGGCTAAAAGTGAGTCCAACCGCTCTATGGAAATTAACATGGGAAAAACATGTTTTGGGACCCCCCTTTTATCTCGGCCCCCGCTTGTCGAATCCCCCCCAAACTTTCAGGGAAAGAGCGGACCACCGCGAGGCAAATTTGAGGAAAATTACAGGCAGATCCCTCAATCTGCGCCAAAGTTATTCCCAATAGAATGTTGCAGATTCCCTATGGAAAACAATCCTAACTATAACTACCTACTGGCGACCGCCAGTAGGTAATATATATATATAATCTGAATCGCCGTGAAAACGGAACACAAGGGAAAGTGGCTGCCGCTGGAGACCGGCTCCAGCATGACTCCTGCACTCACCTGAAGAGGGGTTGAAGCGGGGCACCAGGCTGTTGAAATTCCACCGGAGGACAGAGAAAATGCATGGGAGAACTATAAAGACCAGCATGCCCACCAGAGGGAAACTTGAAAAAACGCTATGAAAGCATCACCAATTGAAAATGCTGGTACTGTGGGAACTCCAAGCAATCAGAATGGCACACCTTTGAAAAAGTCGAGTGGTCGACGAAACGCGTCAGGAAAGCCAAACCTGCAAAAATTTTATTAAAGAAATTCAGCCCAGTGAAGTGCGACTCCAATTTCCTTAGGCAGAGGAGGAAGATTAATGAAATTTATTACGGCGTGGTCCAGCCGTGGGAGCAGCGCACAGCCAGTCAGAGCGCCGACAATTTCCCTGACAGGACTAAATCTGAATCGCCGTGAAAACGGAACACAAGGGAAAGTGGCTGCCGCTGGAGACCGGCTCCAGCATGAATCCTGCACTCACCTGAAGAGGGGTTGAAGCAGGGCACCAGGCTGTTGTAATTCCACCGGAGGACAGAGAAAATGCATGGGAGAACTACAAAGACCAGCATGCCCACCAGAGGGAAACTTGAGAAAAAGCTATGAAAGCATCACCAATTGAAAATGCTGGTACTGTGGGAACTCCAAGCAATCAGAATGGCACACCTTTGAAAAAGTCGAGTGGTCGACGAAACGCGTCAGGAAAGCCAAACCTGCAACATTTTATTAAAGAAATTCAGCCCAGTGAAGTGCGACTCCAATTTCCTTAGGCAGAGGAGGAAGATTAATGAAATATATATATATATATATATATATATATAATACAAGCTCCTCCTCGGATTTCACAGCGTTTCAGGCAGCAACGCACGCCAGCAAACGAGGGAGACGGACCACAGGAATCAGCAAAGGTGATTTATTGTTGCAACCACACAGAGAACACCTACCCGTTTCAGGCTAACTCGCCCTTGTTATATATATATATATATATATATATATGGAGGGTTAGGACCAAGTTTCCATAGGAAGACCATTTTTTGTTTCGCTTATAACTTTGGCGTCGTTTGATGAATCTTCATGAAATTTTCCAAACTAATTCTTTGTTCATATGTTGACAGATTGGGGGTGATTCGTCAAGGGGGGGCCAAGAAGAGAGGAGGGTCCCAAGATGTGTTTTCTCCATGCAATTCCCATAGGAAACTTTAGACAAGGCTATAGGTCGAACGGGTGAACAGAATTACCCCAAATTTGGCAGGGAGAAGGGTCTTGGTCTAGAAAGCACGCTTTTGTTTATTTGGTGTAAATCCGTTGAGTAGTTTTAGAGAAATATGGAAATCTACAGATATCGATATTTGGGAATTCTGCCATCTGATTGGCTGAGGCGTTACGAGCACGAGCTTGATGCTTATTGGCTGCGATCAGTGCAAGCGGTTGCAACTAGGAAGTGTTGGCAACCATTTTGTGATTCCGTTGAAGCATGTAAGGGGAAAAAAGGTCAAAAAAAGTAGGAAAGAGGAGGGTAGGAGCACTGTAACCTCTGTGGGGTGTTTAGGGTGAGCTATACAGGGGGTGCAAAGTGAAGTATTCACCCCTACCGGTGTGAAAGTGCTGGGGTACAGAAAATATGTGAGTTATTATCTAGAGTCTCATGGTGGTAAGATGAGCTGCTGCTGGACTCGGGGTTGAAAGCGTGAGTCCAAACTGAGTGTCATATGCTGTGAAGTTATGTGCTCTGGCCACTGTGCCACATCTGTCCAAGTAGTGTCAGTATGTAGTTATACCTACTCGTAGGAATTTTTGTTTCGAACATTGTAACTTGTGTATGGCGCTTAGGGGGTGTTATACAGGGAGTGAGAAGGTAAATCAATACGGTATTTGTAAAGCACAAATTACTCACCTCTATGGGTCTGAAGGCCCTGGAGGCCGGCGTGGAAATTATGTGAGCTATTAAGTGAGCTATTGCCCAAAGTCACATGGTGCTGAGCTGAGGTGCTGCAGGAGCAGGGGATTAAATCGTGAGCCCTGTGCTCTGAACTCATATTTTCTGGCTGCTACGGCACACCTGTCCAAGTAGTGTCAGCATGTGTGCATAAGTACTAGGAGGAACTTTTGTTTTCGACAGTGTGACGTCTGTAGGGTGATTGGGGGGTGCTATAGAGGGAGTGTGAAGTTCAATTCTGCCGTTTCAAATCAATCCAGTATTTGTAAAGTGCAAACTACTCACTCAAACGGGTCTGCAGGCACTGGGGGCAGTCGTGGAAATTAAGTGAGCTATTGCTCAGAGTCATATGGTGCTTTCCTGAGCTGTCGCTAGAGCGGGTGATCAAAGCGAGAGCTCTGTGCTCCAAAGTCAGATGGTCTGGCTTCTGTGCAACAGCTGTGTGGAGAATACATTTTGGTGAGGATCCGGGAGTTGCTGTTACTGGGTCCTAAAATAGCGGGCCTAAGTTGTCAGTTATAGGGTGGCTCTAAAACCAGCCCTTGTATTCATTAGTTTAAGCTACATGTAGGTGCAGATGCACAACTTCAGGTTATTTAGAAAAACTTGGTTTCCTTGATTAGTGAAGTGTACGCCATCATTTCTGTAGATATCAGTCATATCAAAACGTATGCTGTTGTACATCTCAAATCTGTGGATCCGGGTTCGAGTCTCAGCAATGACCCTGAACATCCTGTGATTCTGGGCAAATCACTTATTCTCCCAGTGTCTAACAGTCCCCCGCCGCGGAAGTGCGAATCCGGCGCCATTACTCCAATGGTGCCGAAAGAACATTGCGAGGGAAAGAAACAGCAAGGCAGCAATTGTAGTTATGAGACAGCCTCCAACTGTGGAATATAAAACTGTGTAAAGTGACTTGGCAGCAGAAGCTACTTCAGGTTTATCGGTTCAAGTAACTGCAAGTACCAGAAAGCACTGAGCAAATACTGGGCGGGACTACGACCCTAAACAGCTTATAACACTGAACTGATATGCTGCTTTACTCTAGAAGCCATCCCTGTGATCAAGGGCGGAAGGACGCCAGAAACGCGTAGGGGGAGATTAACGGCGTACAAAACAGCTGTACATACGTAATTGATGAGCCATGCTGCCTGGCAAAATAAATAGTTTGACACGATGAGTGTAGGACTTCAACTTTCGGGTACTCTTCATTTAGATTATATAGCGGCCAACCCTGGTCACGGAGTCCCCCGCCGCGGACGTGCGGATCCGGCGCCATTACTCCAATGGTGCCAAAATAAATAGTTTGACAAGATGAGTGTGGGACTCCAACTTTCGGGTACTTTTCATTTGGAAAATATATATATATATATATATACATATATATATATATATATATATATATATATATATATATATATACAGACCAAGCTCCCTTCTGTTGAGAAAAGAGTGCGAAACAGCTCCAGGATAAACTGGAAAAGGCTTTATTAATATTAAAACGCTCTGTGTGCAAAGTCCAAAGAAACGCTCGGCAGACGCGTTTCTGCTTTCAATTAGCTTAATCAGTGCCTGTTTCTGTGGCTTTTCATTTTCTTGGGGGTCAGTTGATTTAAAGATGTCTGCTATGACCACTTTCCATCAGGTGATTTCTTGCCCCTCCTCCGCCTTAGGGACTGCTGAGCACCTCGCGCTCCTCCCTCTAAGCTGCTGCATTATGGGTGTTGGAGTCCTCTGTGAGAGCCCATTCAGTGACGGGGCCTCTCAGCACACCATGTGATGTCCCAGTCCAGGCTGGCAGTTTTCCCCACACCACCGCCGCCGCTTGGGGGGTTCTAAGCCACTTCCAGTCTTCCTTCTCAGGCAACTCGATTTTGCCTCCTCTCTCCCCATGTGCCAGTTACCTCCATGTGGAAATTAGTAGCACCGGGGGGGAGACGTGTTGCAGACAATGCTCCGACCAAACGTTGCAGGTATCCCACGTAGCTCCAGAACGAGAGGGCGTGTCACTAGCCAGTACCTGCAGGCTGGCAAAACATGCAGACCAGGCTCCCTTCTGTTGAGAAAAGAGTGCGACACAGCTCCGGGATAAACTGGAAAAGGCTTTATTAATATTAAAACGCTCTGTGTGCAAAGTCCAAAGAAACGCTCGGCAGACACGTGTCTGCTTTCAATTAGCCCATTAGATTAATGGGGTGTTCACCCACAAAATCAAAAAGGACCTGGGTATTTATGGTATAATAACAGTGGTCCTTGACTATAGATTTAAAATGAAATCATCAGTAAACCAATATACATTCCGTAATGCGAATCAATCTGCATTTATCAAGACTAAATCTGTATGGGAGAAAAAAGACTTTTTTTATAAGCTCTCTGTATGGCCTACAGAGACAGTACCCAAGGGGAACAACTAAATTTACAAGGAAATGAACCAAACAATAATGGTATAGTCTCAATTTCAAATTTTATCAGCAAAAAAACACACAATCACATTTATTTACAGTACCAACAGGGACAGTGCTGTTGATATCCGGCGCAAGTGCTAGAAAAGAAGGAGAGAAAAAGGGGTGCTCAAGTGTTTTAAGTGAGAAATGAAGAAATCATGCTAAAAAACAGTTCCAATATTTACAACAATATACACAAGCGATAGCTTTCCGCAATTAATAATACAAACAAAAAAGCCTGTTCACTTCCTTCCAGGAAGAATAATGGAAGGGGGGGGGGGGGGGGTTGGGAGAAACTATGATACAGGCGGTTTACAAATTGGGCGTCGACGTTTCGACCCTATTGCACGTGGGGAGTTTACTACCTCGGCGGCGGGTCTTCTTCAGGACAATAAGGGGGAGGGGGGGGGGAGGAGGACAGAAGGGCTTGGCCACAATTCACTAGGATTCTGGATAGTCACCTGTAAAACAGAATTACGGTGGATTTTAGCCCAAATGTTGCTTAAAAGGCTGGTTTGTTTAAAAAGACATTTTTGGGGGGGGGTTACATTACCAATTAGTCTTATTTGGTCCAGATTCCGTCAATTGGAGTGGATCACCTGTTGGGTACAAGGTAGGATAGTGGTCAGTGATCTGCTCCCTACAAATCACTAACTACAATTAACCAAACCTCCTTGTGCGGAGTATTCTTCAACTCACCTGTCTGTGAGGCAGTTTAATTGTCGGTGAGTGGACTCGGGCAGTCTGGGGGTCCAGTCTATAGGAGAGGAATACCCTAGTTAATTCCAAGTGGGACATGAAGCCCATCTGCCTTCAAGTTAAATGGTAGATGTGGAATTTACACTTACCAATATATTTTTCTAGTAGGCTGTAGATTACCGGCGCCCCCACGGGCCGTCCGGTAAAGACTTAGACAGATCACGCCTTTGTTTCAGATCAGGTTGCAGTAAACTGGAAAAGGCTTTAATAATATTAAAACGCTCTGTGTGCAAAGTCCAAAGAAACGCTCGGCAGACGCGTTTCTGCTTTCAATTAGCTTCATCAGTGCCTGTTTCTGTGGCTTTTCATTTTCTTGGGGGTCAGTTGATTTAAAGATGTCTGCTATGACCACTTCCCATCAGGTGATTTCTTGCCCCTCCTCCGCCTTAGGGACTGCTGAGCACCTCGCGCTCCTCCCTCTAAGCTGCTGCATTATGGGTGTTGGAGTCCTCTGTGAGAGCCCATTCAGTGACGGGGCCTCTCAGCACACCATGTGATGTCCCAGTCCAGGCTGGCAGTTTTCTCCACACCACCGCCGCCGCTTGGGGGGTTCTAAGCCACTTCCAGTCTCCCTTCACAGGCAATTCGATTTTGCCTCCTCTCTCCCCATGTGCCAGTTACCTCCATGTGGAAATTAGTAGCACCGGGGGGGCGACGTGTTGCAGACAATGCTCCGACCAAACGTTGCAGGTATCCCACGTAGCTCCAGAACGAGAGGGCGTGTCGCTAGCCAGCACCTGCAGGCTGGCAAAACATGCAGACCAGGCTCCCTTCTGTTGAGAAAACAGTGCGACACAGCTCCGGGATAAACTGGAAAAGGCTTTATTAATAGTAAAACGCTCTGTGTGCAAAGTCCAAAGTAACGCTCGGCATATATATATTTGTGTGTGTGTGTGTGTGTGTGTGTGTGGGTGGGTGTGTGTGGGTGTGTGTGTTTCTTACTATTCCACAGTTTTTCCACTCCAGGAGTTCAGGAATCACAGACGGCACTAAGGGGGACCAGAAATGTTAAAGATTGTTTAATCACCAGTGCAACGAAACATAGGGACAGTTCCTATATATATCTATATTTCCCTTTTTAATTGAAAGTTTTTTTTATACTTTATAATATGCTTCTAAACTCTTTTTTCAAATAAAAAGTATTGATAATTGTTTTTGTTATTGAAAATATGTTGCACACTCTTATTTTTTTTCTTTTTTTTTGTAACGCAGTACTTCCGCAGTTTCCTTGAGGCACGTTGACCAGCCACAACTCTATGGTTTTGTACTCTGATCATGTGATTGCAACAAAACCGTAGTGCAGGCACCACAGATTTACCAAAAATTCAACAAATGATATCCTTTCTGTACACAACACTACTTCTGATTTAGTCAAGAGGGTAGACATATTAGAGGTGTCCAATGTACCATAACATATTTATTTGTATGTATAACTCACTCAATTACTGTTTTACCACCTTGGGCCGCATGTGTACACAGCAAAACATGCTCATTCCATTGGTCAATTTGGGACCACACCTTTTTGTGACTGAAACCCTATCCAGGAGATTTCATTTGTATTAGAAGACTACAGCAGTAGAACATGCAGAATGGTAACTACTGCTTTTATATATTATTTAGAAATCTGTTCCAATGGCTGCAACAACACCATGTGCAGAGGGGAAGGTCATGTTACTGTGGAGGAGGATGAAGAGGTTGAAACACTATAGCTAAAAAGCATAGTGATGTTTGGAGATTTTTCACTATCCCTTTAGTGGAGAAGAAAGTGTGTGCAAGGAGAGTAAAGTGTACTATCCGCGGCAAGGAGCATCTCATGGAATATCAAAGAAATACAGTCACGGCACATCTTCTGTGTGGAAGCATTTCAAAACAATTTACGAGAAGGCATACCACTGAATGATGCGTGAAAAGAAAACTACTGCTCATGGATCTACATCTACATCAACTGCACTTGGAGCTGCACTTTCAGCTACAATCACAGTGCAAGCTGACTTCTCCTAATTTGGGTCATATAACCACCCAATGTTTGTGCTGCCATATGCCAGTGGGTTTGAACACCACATCTGTTGTTGAATATTTGCAGACAATGAACTCTCATACCTGTTACTTTTTGGGTGGGAATTACATCAACCAGAATTTCCGGGTGTAATTCTAAAGTTCTAGTTCTTTTACTAAAGTTTTGTACCATGTTCTTATCAGTACTTTAGTTTTATAACTTGAAAAACATATAAACAACAGCATAAAAAAGCTTCTATTTAGAACCATACAACATCCAAAAAAGTTGTCTCTGTGTTCATGCATTGCTCATAAATATAGTGTATAAGTGTACATGAATTTGTTACGGCATGTATCAGTGTGTGCCAGGGTGTGTTAGTAAATATATGATAGAGTGCCAGAGTGTCTCAGTGTGAGAGTGAGTGAGTGCATGAGTATCTCAGTGAATGCATCAGTGTTTTAATGGGTTTGTCAGTGGGTGACTATCTCTGAATGCATGAGAGTGTCTATGAGTGTCTCAGAGTATGTATTAGTGATTCATAGGGTGTCTGGGGGAGGTGTTTGAGTAGCTATGTGAATGTGTTAGTAAAGGGATTAGTGCATCCATGTGTGTGTCAGTGTATGTATGAATGAGTCCCAGAGTTTCTCAGTTTGTGTGTGAGTGAGTGTGTTGATTTGTCAGAAATGCCTCAGTGAGTTTATGCATGTCAGTGTATGTAATATTGAGTTGTAGAGTGTGTTAGTGTGTGTATGAATGAGTAAGTGAGTATGTCAGTTAATGCATCAGTGTGTCCATGGGTGTATCAATGTATGTGTGAGTAAGAGCTTCGATGTGTCAGAGTGTATATCACTCAGTCAGTGAGTATGTGACTTAATACACCAGTGTGTATATGTGTGTGTGTGTGGTCATATAAGTCTTACTGAGTTGTAGAGTGTTTGAGTATGTGTATGACTGAGTGAGTGAATATGTCAGTTAATGTGTCTGTGTGTTCATGGGTGTGTCAGTGTATGTATTAGAGAGTCCTAGATTGTCTCAGGGTGTGTAGACGTAAGTGTGTGAATGGGTTACTGAATGCATTTGTAAATCCATGGGTGTATCAGGGCGTGTATCAGTTTGTCCTATGTTGTGAGAGAGTGTGTATGAGTGAGTGGTTAAGTAGTTAATGTATTAATGTGTTCATGAATGTGTCTGTGTATGTATTTGGGAGTCCTAGATCTAGAAGTATGTTTGTGTGTTACTGAATGCATTAGTGAATTCCTGGAAGTGTCAGTGCATGTATTAGTTTGTCCTAGGATGTATCAGAGTGTGTACAACTAACAGTTTGAATGTGTTAGTTAATGGATTGGTGTGCCTATGGGTGTGTCACTGTGTGTCTAGTTAGTCCCAGAGTATGTCAGTATATATATGAGTTAGTCTGTCATTTTGTCAGAGAATGCATTGATGTGTCCATAGGTGTGTTAGCATATGTATTAATGAGACCTACGGTGTGTCAGTGGGTGTATAACTGAGTGAATGAGTATGTCAGTTAATGCACCAGTGTGTTCATGAGTGTGTCAGTGTATATATTAGGGAGTCCTAGGTTGTTTCAGGGTGTGAAGAAGTAAGTGTGTAAGTGGGTTAATGAATGCATTACTGTATCCATGGATGTATCAGTGCATGTATCAGTTTGTCCTAGGTTGTGTGAGAGTGTACATGAGTGAGTGTGTGAGTATGTTAGTTGATATATTGGTGTGTTCATGGATATGTTAGTGTATGCATTAGGGAGTGCTAGGTTATGTCAAGGTATGTAGAAGTTAAGTGTGTGTGTGTGTGTGTTACTGACTGCATTAGTGAATTCATGGGTGTGCCAGTGCATGTATCAGTTTGTCCTAGGGCGTGTCAGAGTGTGTACAACTAACTGTTTGAATGTTAATGTCATTAATGTGTTAGTAAATGGATTTGTTTGCCCATGGGTGTGTCAGTATGTGTACAGTTAGTCCTAAAGTGTGTCATTGTAAATATGAGTGAGTCAGTGATTCTGTCCGAGAATATATCGGTGTGTACATCGGTGTGTTAGTGTATGTATTAGTGAGACCTAGGGTGTGTCCGTGAGTGAGTATGTCAGTTAACGCATCCATGTGTTCATGGGTGGGTCGGTGTATGTATCTGGGAGTCCTAAATGTTCTCAAGGTGTGTAAAAGTAACTGTGTGATTGTGTTAATTAATGAATTTGTAATTCCATGGGAGTGTCATTGTATGTATCAGTGAGTCCTAAAGTATGTCAGGGTGTGTACGAGAAACTGTTTGAGTGTGTTAGTGAATTAATTAGTAAGCCCATCTTTCTGAATTCATTTGAGTAGCATTTGCAAAGGAGCAATCTTCACAATCATGATTACATGTGTAACTCAGTCCAAATAATTAATCAATATTAACTTCTATTCCTTCCAAACATCCAATCATCACCATAATAAATTCCTGATTGTCTTGTTGATTGTTGAGAGAAAATACTACAGATCCACTATGCATGTCTATTACATCTCGAATGCCTGAAGCAGAATGTACCATAGTCTTATCACTTCCAGCAAAGTACACAGATGGGAGCAGATTCTGTTGTCTCCTTTATGTTGAATTTCATGTACAAAAATGTTGCAAATGGAATAGTACGTTGAGAACCACATTTGCTTAGCAGTTGACACCATTATAATTTTCCAGCAGAAAACCTACAATATCACCATACATTTTCAATGTTTTCCTCTTAACACCTTCTTGTTCTTTTTTTTGCTTCTTTTAAGGAAACATCCATTGACTGCTTACTAAGATTCTGATTAGGACAGATTGTTTGTTTCTCATTACTAGGATACTGTCCTAAGAGAGGAGCATATATACTTCTTAACCAATTGTATTCTCTAACACAACTACTATCAACACTGACTTGCTTTTCATCAAAATCAATCAAATACAAACCGGCCAATGTTCTAACTCACAACAATGATACATATGACATACCTTCTTTAATACAGTGCTTCCAATGTTAATATAAGCTGCATCTATAATTAACCATGGTGATTTATGGATAGTTACAGCATACAGTAGAGAGTGGGAACTGATGGCACCTTGCATATAAGTCTTTCATTAGCAAAAAACGAACAACAATTGGCCAATCTGTTTGATGCCATCCATCTGATCAAATTTTAAGCCCAAGTACTCATCCTCATTCCTATTTGGAAAATTAATTAAATCAATAACTTTACCAGTGGCACCATTTACTAATCCTTCCTCAACATTTAAATTATGCCTCAAAATGATTCGACAGTTTTTACACATACATAAACAGTTTTCTAATCCAACATTCTTAGATATAGAATGCTGTAATAAATCATCCAGTTTTCCTTGAAGTTTTTCATGTAGCAATATTCTTACTCTCTGGTGTTTTCTTTTGCCAATGACTGTAAGTTCCAAAATGTTGTCTCCTGTTTGAGCAATTCTTCATTAAAATTGGCGCAATTAAATTGAACATTAAGGGCATTATTATGATGTCAGTCGGAGTTGTCTCTGACCGACACCATTTTTGTGTTTGAACCCCCAAAACATAGGTCGACTGTTCCGCACACCTTATTACAATACAAAAATCCAATTTTTCTGTGGGATCTTGTACGGCCGGCCAAAATTGCCCGCAGCACAAGCTCCCATTGAGAAATGAGAATTTGTGAAAATCCCTGCACTGTGTGGCAGGACCTCATGGTACCTGCCACATGGTGCAGGGATTCTTAGGGGGGCATCATAAGTGCCCCCCAGGGCCACAACCTGCTGGGGTGAAGGGGGCCCTACTAGAGACCCCCAAAGTCTCTTTCCAACAGTCTTTCCATGTCGGAAAGACTGACATAGAAAGGCTGTCGGAAACTGACAGCTTAATCCTGAACGGAATTCCTTAAATGAAACGCCATCCTAAAATGATAATGAGCCTATTACGACTGGCTGACTGGCTCCTTGAGCCCATTGAAACCCAGTCGGTTTCTCCAGGTGGTTTACACTCTGACTGCCGGCATTGTTATGCGGCGGTCGAAGTGTACACCTATCATGTTTGTCAGAAAGCCTTGAACCAGCAGTCGGAGGCTTTCCGACCGACATCGTAAAAAGTCCCCAGGTGTGCTGCTGGTTACGTAGACTTAAACAGTTTTTTGATAAGTCGAATTTCTAAGGTACTCTTACCTTCCTTTTGCCAAAAGTCCAACTCTAATATATTTCAGAATATTTCCATATATCTCATCAGATACTTGATGCATATTCTTCAGTAGTTCCTTGTATGGGAAATTCAGTCAAATGTTTACATTTCTAAAACTTCTTAATTATGAGTATGATCATGCAGAAGATTCTTAAAAACAGGCTCTCCTTTTACAGGAGTTAGTTGCAGTAAGTCACCAAATACAATGAAATGCTTTCCTCTGAAGAGAACATCATACTCCGTTCTTAAAATCTGTTGCATTCTTAAGTGAACAAAGGCAAGCATTAAATTTGAAACCCTTCTTACCTCATTGATGATTAAAAGTTCCATTTTCTTCAAAACTCTTGCTACTTCATGACATGCTCCAGCAGATAAGTTCTGGTATTCATTCCACTTTATTATCATGATCTACAGGTAGCATTAATAGTCGATGCAGAGTAATTCCTTTAACATTGTGCGCTGCTAATCTAGTTGCTGCTGTTTTGTTGACCACTCATCTACAATAGAATTGGTTTAAAAGATTAACGATGTCATTCTTTCAACTCATGGAGAAATCCATATTTTATTTTCTCTTTTACTTCCATATAAATGCCCTACTGTCCATTATTGAGTTGCACAACTAACTGCTCCTAATGTATAGTATTTTGTCTAGCCAGTTCCATTGTACTTTCCACCTCATGCATAGCTATTGCAGCTTCATTTTCAATTATATGTGCTCCAAGAGGATCTTGCCTGTGTAGTGCAGAACTTTGACTGCTTTTTGAACTAGAACTGTCCTTTGCTGCAATTGTTTTTTCTTGCTGAATCTCATCAGTTAACATTTGCATATAATGTTGGAAGGCTAAACACTGAGTACTGTCTTTCAAAGCATTAAATGAATCTTCATAGCAGTAATAGCCTTCAAGTAATTTTGATTCAGCATGCCAAGGCTTGAACAGTTGAAGAAGTGCCAAATAGAAAAATTCTCCTTTCTCTGAAGTTTGGCACCTACTTTTTCTATGATTTATTACATTTCCTTTTGCATATCTCACTTAACAACCATCACACCCAAGTACTACAAATGTTCCTTCTCCTATGTTTTCTGCTTTTGTACCAGTGGTGTTGAAGAACTTCATTTCAGCACATATCTTCCAGATGTACACTAATTCTTGGGTAGTATGTATCCAACATGGTGGATTTTACAATGTCAGTACTTTCCAGGTTGAACTCTTTAACACTCTATTTTGTTTGCTTGCCAGGTATAGACTTACCCAAACAATTCCCTAGACTTCGGGAATAACCTGGCTGGGCTCAACCTGTCACAAAATTCAGAAGAACACATCTCCCTAGGGGATAGCATTTTTAAACTAAAGCTGCACAGCTTTTTTGTTTCACTCTTTCGGCAGAAATCTCCTCCCATATCTCTTTCATTTCAGTCTTCACCGATTTTGTACTGTAGGAATTCCCATAACGAGGAACAGCAATGGAGTTGTCTGCAGCAAATCGAATGTCCATATTGGCATTCCACATTTTGAGATTTACAGCATTATAATTAAGGCTCCCAGTTTTCAGTTTTTACTGATTTTTACAGATAAATACAGACAGAAACCAATGTCTTTCCTGTCTGTATTTATTTTTTAATGTGGAAAAATACTGAAACTTGTGCTTCTAGTGAGTGACTTTCCATGCTGTATGTTAGGAATTTCAAGACCACAGATGAGCAGATAGACAGCATGGGGAGTTAAAAACAAGTTAAGATAGCTCTAAATACAGGCATATGTTAAAATATATATGTAGTAAATTGCTACTATTTACCCGTGGGTGTAGTGGTTTGCTATGTTTGACTGCTGAATTTGCGAAAAGACAACGGGCATCAAAGTATGATTGCAAGTTTATCATGTAAATAAATGCTGAAATGTAACATTTTTTATTCAAATTATTCGCAAACCACAAAATATATTTAGAGAAGTACTAATAAGATGGGCAAAAAATAAATATGGATAAATACAGACGAAAATGTAAAAAAAACCTAAAAAACGGGAGCTCTAATTATAATCAATAAGGTACTTGGAAGCCTCTGTTATTCTTAGGTTGTGTGTATTTTTCAGTGACTTCCGTGTTGCTGTATTTTTTACTGCAGATAAAAAGATGTAGACTTGTGAAGTAACCGGCCGTGGAAAGCCTAAACAACATCTTGTGTAAATCTGCTTTTGCTTCTGCCTCCTCACCGACGGTACTTGCCACATCTATGTGTTTGGAAACACAGAACTTGTTCTCTCAGGCCTTTGGAAGTAGTGTCTTTTGGGATGGCACATGTCACACACTGTTCTATGAAAGACAGCACACAGTCATTACTGTCTGTTCCAAATTTTTGAGCATCTTTTATCTATAACAGTATGAAAATATGAGGGGCTCCTCTTTCTTGGTTCTCTTTACGCCAGAAGAAATCAATTACTTTGCCAAGAGGAGGATTAGGTTTGTTGAAGATAAAAGATAGCATGTCTTGGAACCTGTGGTTAAAATATCAGCAAAAAAATAGCAGGATCCAAATAGCAAAGTCCTTGTGCTGCCTTTACTTTGATGTCCTCAATGTTTGAGTTGGCCTCTCTTAAAAATTCTAGCAGGTCATCCCATGCATATTCAGGGCAACTAAGTGTAACAAACCAAGTTGAGGCACCCAGGTTTCTCAACATACATTTGAGTTCTCCATGACGGCGATACTAATACTTGTTGGCGTCATGTTGGCTTGCCATCAAATTTATTAAGTTGTTTTCTAAGGTTTCATCTTTTTCTTGACTTTATCAACAAATTCCCTTGCAACCAGATTTTGAAGACTAACACCTGGCTTCAGTATATGATTCACAGCATATGAAAGTCCAGATAAGTTGCTCTCAATCAGAAGATAGAATATATACGAAATGCACTGATGACATCTCGGATCCTCTGAATATAGTTGTGTTGAGCAGTAATCAGCTGTGGGTATCTGTACAGGATGATCATCATAGTGGCCTCCTGCTCCAGTGGGAAACAGTTGGGAAAAGCAGCGAGCCTCTAAAGATGTTTTCCCCTTTGACTCAACTGAGCTTCTTTTGCTTGCTTCATTTGAAACAGCTCAACAGCATCTCCCATGATTTCTTTAGAATGAAGGGGATGGATGCTGCAGTGTTCATAAATTTGTTTTCAATCAATCCACTTGATACTAATGTCTCATCCTTTATACAAGTTCAATTTTTGGCTACATTATAATAATAATCTATATTTGTAATGTGGAAACATATCACCCCTTAAGGTTTCAAGGCACTGGGGACCGTCTGAGAGATAAAGTGAGCTATTGCCCAGAGTCACATGATGCTGAGCTGAGCTGGTACAGGCGCTGGGGATCGAACCGTGATCCCCACGCTCCTGAGTCAACCGATCTGGCCACTGCGCCACACCTCTCCTTTGACACATCAATATTTGTATTACAAACAGTATATTTTGATAGGTATAATGTTGCTTTTTTTAAACTTTAAGAACACCTACTAACTCTTGCCATATTTTTCTACTCTTTGTTGAAATGCCATTTACTAAAACAATAAGTGGTTCTTCATTATTTTTATATACCCCTATGATTTCAATATTCTGTTTAAAATCTAAAGGTAAATACACAACTTTTTAGTTTTTTCTGGAGCTTAGGTGGAGGTGATTTTCTTGTCTTTGGCTCCATGCGAACTATGGCTTGGAAAGGATGTATACACTGTATTAGAATTGATTCATAAACATGTAATACTTTAAGCTCTTCTGGAACAGACACCAATTCTAAGTTATTATATATTTTCCTCTAGCTGGCATATTAATAGTCTCTAACTTATCGAAGTAGTACTTACATATAATCTACTGTGCAGACAAATAAAATCTTTATTCAACAAAATAAAGAAGCACCAAATTCTTGCCACTTTTCGTTGTTCCATTTTCAGCTTTAGAGTACACCACTACATTGCGGGTTTGCGTTCTGTAGTGAGTGCATCGAAAACAAATACAAACACAGTTTGGCTTCTCTGAGCAAACTGTGTTAAACTTTGCAATCTGTTGTGCAAAGTTTTCAGTACCAATTTCTGTATCCTGTTCTTGTACACCTCCAGTAACCAACTCTCCACTTTCCTACACTCCTCTTCTGGACCAAATTACCAAAACTGAATATCATCACAAGCATTTTATACCTCTGCTACTTTACCATATAGTAAAATGCTAATCATCTCTCCTAAACATAAGGCAGGAGTTTTTACATGGAGAAGTCTTCTAACCAAAGTTCATATTTTGGAGTGGTGAACTGATAGCATCCTCAAATGATGAAAGGTGCTTCTGCAAACTTTCTTTGAAGGACATGTTGCTGAATGTTCCTGTAAATTACTTTATTTGATCTAATCTTTGCAAAATTGCATTTTCTGTTTGATACTTTTGGACGGAAAGTCACGTACAAACTTTTTAAATAAATCGATTGACTCCTGACGAATACTGCAAATAGTACTACAGTTCTATTTGTATACTGTGGACTATGTATGCGTCCCTTGCACCTGTTCAGTTACCACTTCCTCTGCATTCCTGGGAATCATCTCCTCTTTCTTTCGCAGTAGGAGTGTCATCCTTTACTCCATAACAATGACCAGTTAAATCAACTGTATGCAGTAGTGTGTTCTCGTGCAAATGGCTTCCTTCATTAAAATACGGTTCTGTACTAGAGGTTTGCTTCCATTCACCTTTAAACATTTAGCACAAATTACTTCTATTAATAAGCCTTGTTCCAACAGTTCTTTTCTTCACACACAACACTGTTTCGTCTAGTGTCCTCATTCTATTCAATATTAATATAAATTCTTTCCTCTTCAGAGCAAATGCTTTATCAACACTCTCATTATGTTCTATTTTTTGTTACTTATTTTTATTGGCATTTCAATATACATTTATCATCACATATCACTATTCATATATGAATCATAAGACATATAGGCTCTCTTACATTGGAGATGTTGCAGAGTTTGGTATGGTTACTAAACACTTTAGGTCCGAAATGCGTCTGCACAGGGGGCACAGTAGGTATGGTACTCATCGGTAATGATTGTTCATTCCGCCTGTAGTATTAACTAAGAACAAAAGAAGGCTCCCAGACCCATCTTCCCTTTAAGACTTTGTGCATTCCATGCAGCCTGAGGTAACTATATCGGGTTGCGTATTGACGTTGCCGTCTTTAGGATTATATATGCAAGAGTCTTGTCAAAGAATCAATCAATCAATCAGTGAATTTGTAAAGCGCACTACTTACCTGTGAGGGTCTCAAGGCGCTGAGGGGGAGGGGGGGGTGCTGCTACTACTCGAAGAGCCAGGTCTTGAGGAGCCTTCTGAAGGTGAGCAGGTCCTGTGTCTGCCGTAGATGGGTGGGGAGGGTGTTCCAGGTTTTTGCAGCGAGGAAGGAGAAGGATGTGCCGCCGGAGGTTGTTCGTTGGATGCGCGGGACGGAGGCAAGGGCAAGGTTGGCGGAGCGGAGCTGGCGGGCAGGGGTGTAGAAGTTGAGTCTGTCGTTCAGGTATGCTGGTCCGATGTTGTGGAGTGCTTTGTGTGTGTGGGTGAGGAGTTTGAAGGTAATCCTCTTGTTGAAGGGGAGCCAGTGCAGGTCTCTGAGGTGGGGGGAGATGTGGCTGCGGCGGGGGATGTTGAGGAACAGTCGGGCTGAGGCGTTCTGAATGCACTGTAGTCGTTGCAGGTGTTTGGCCGGGATTCCTGCGTAGAGTGTGTTGCCGTAGTCTAGCCTGCTGCTGACGAGGGCTTGGGTCACTGTTCTTGTTTTGGTCGGGATCTATTGTAGATCCTGCGAAGCATGCGGAGGGTGTTGTGGCAGGAGGAGGAGATGGCGTTGACCTGCTTCGACATGGAGAGGGAGGAGTCGAGGACGAATCCTAGGTTGCGTGCGTGGTTCGTGGGTGTTGGAGCTGCTCCCAGTGCGGTCGGCCACCAGGAGTCATCCCAAGCAGAGGGGGTGGAACCGAGGATGAGGACCTCCGTCTTGTCTGAGTTTAGTTTCAGACGGCTGTTCCTCATCCACTCAGCGACGGCCTTCGATCCCTTGTGGAGTTTGGTTTTGGCGGTGTGTGGGTCCTTGGTGAGGGAGAGGATGAGCTGGTTGTCGTCGGCGTAGGAGATGATGTTCAGGTTGTGCTGGCGGGCTACTTGTGTGACGTGGCCATGTAGACATTGAACAGGGTCAGGCTGAGGGATGAGCCCTGGGGTACGCCGCAGATGATGTTGGTGGCTTTGGATCGGAAGGGCGGGAGGCGGAATCTCTGGGTTCTGCCGGAGAGGGAGGGCGTGGTCCAGTCCAGGGTCTTCTTCTGGATTCCGGCTTCTTGGAGGCGTGTTCTTAGTGTGCGGTGGCAGACCGTGTCGAAAGCAGCTGACAGGTCCAGGAGGATGAGGGCTGAGGTTTCGCCGTTGTCTAGCTGGCGCCTGATGTCATCAGTGGCGGCGATAAGTGCAGTCTCGGTTGCTGTGGTTTCGTCTGAATCCGGACTGGAATGGGTCTAGGATGCTGTTGTCCTCGAGGTGGCAGGTCAGCTGCATGTTGGCGATTTTCTCGATGACCTTCTCCGGGAAGGGGTGCAGGGAGATGGGTAGGAAGTTCTTGAGGTCTTTGGGGTCCGCCTTGAGTTTCTGAAGGAGGGCGTGCTTCCAGCTTTCCGGGAATGTCGCTGTGTCGAAGGAGATGTGGATGATCTTTCGCAGATGGGGTGCGATGGTTGCGCCAGCTTTGTTGAAAACGTGATGTGGGCAGGGGTCTGATGGAGATCCTCAACTCTCAACTGGTTTGTTAGTTTTCTTTCAGATCGCACTTTTCAAGTTTTCTCCTCGTCCTCTGCTTCTCAAACCTTTACATCGGCGTACGGCGTACCGCAGGGTTCCATCCTGAGCCCCTTGCTCTTCAATTTGTATGTCAGACCCTTGGATACTATTGCAGAGCAAGCTGGGCTCACTATTTACTCGTACGCCGATGATACCCAGATCATCTACTCCCTTTCCTCTGACTCTCACTCCTCATCCTCTGCCCTCCGTACAGGTCTGAGTAACATCGCAGCCTGGATGTTGGACAACAAATTACAACTAAATGGGGGCAAAACTGAGGTTCTTCTGTTCGGTCCCAACACCACCTTATGGGAACCCAGGCAATGGCCTTCACAAATGGGCCCTTTACCCACTCCATCCATAACCGCTCGCAACCTTGGCGTCACCTTCGATAACCAACTATCTATGAAGAACCATGTGGTTAAAACATCATCCACTTGCATCACTATCATTAAGTGGTTGCGAAAAATCATTTGGATGCTTCTCTTGGACACTCAGAAGACAGTGGTCCAGGCTCTTATTACTTCAAGACTGGACTACGGGAACATCCTTCTTCTGGGAGCCAGTAAAGAGGTGACGCGTAAGTTGCAGACAGTTCAAAACATGGCTGCGCGACTTCTCTGCAAATTACCTAACACTTCTCCTACCTCCAATGCCATTCGTTCCCTGCACTGGCTCCGAATTGAAAATCGGACAAAATTTAAGGCCCTCTGCATCATCCACAGAATTAACTCTGGCTTAGCCCCCTCTTATCTCAACCCCTTGGCACAATCATACCATCCCCTTTGTAATCTCCGATCTTCTAATCAAAACTTACTGTCAGTTCCTAGAATCAAGAAAGCCAGAATGGGTGGCTGCTCATTTGCTTGGCTGGCCCCCTCACTCTGGAATTCTCTCCCCCTTCAGATACGCACTGAACCTAACTATCTCAGGTTCCGTGGACTGATAAAGACCTGGCTATTTAATATCTAAACAGTTTCTTCTGACTTTCCCCTCTCACTTTTTGGTTTTAGCACCGGGAAACCTACGGGTATCTGAGCGCTTTAGAAATTTAATTATAATATAATAATAATAATAATAATCCTGAGTGGATGGAGTTCATGACTTTGCGTGTCTCTTCGTCGTGGTGAAGGTGGCGTTCGGGGTGTGGTCTGTTGCGGTTGGGGCGGATGAGGAGTTGAAGCTGTCGTGGATGTTGGCGATCTTGCGATGGGAGAAGGTGGCCAGTGAGTCGCACAGCTCCTGCGAGGGCGGGATGTCATAGGTGTTGGCGCTGCGGTTAGAGAGTTCCTTCACTATGTTGAAAAGTTCTTTGCTGTCGTGTGCGTTGTTATCCAGTCGGGCTTTGAAGGACGATCTCTTGGCTGTTCTGATGAGGTGGTGATGTTTGCGGATGGCGTCCTTGTGGGCTGCGTGGCTGTCTGGCGCGCGGTCGTGGAGCCATTTCTTCTCCAGCTTCCGGGATGTTCGTTTGGAGATCTGGAGTGCTTCGGTGAACCAGGCGGCTTTCTTGCTGGGGTGGTTGATGGAGAGTTTCTTGATCGGGCGAGGGTGTTGGCGCAGTCGTTGATCCACTGTCTGAAGTTTCGGGTGGTGGCGTCTGTGTCGATGGGGTCCGTGGGTGGGTTCTGGGTGAGGGTGGAGGTCAGCTGGTCTTTGGTAACTTTGCTCCAGCAGCAGCGAGGCAGCTGTTGGGTGCCGTGGTGCATGGTTGGTTTCTTGAAGGTGAAGTGGATGCATCGGTGGTCAGTTTAAGTGGTGTGGTGAAGGTGACGTAAGTGCTTGTGGAGAAGACGGGGTCAAGCGCGTGGCCAGCGGCATGGGTGGGTTCGGTGACGAGTTGTCGGAGGCCGAGGTTGGTGAGGTTGTCGATCAGGGCGGTGGAGTTGGCGTCAATGTTGCTCTCGAGGTGGTAGTTCAGGTCCCCGAGGAGGATGTAGTCCGTGGAGGCAAGTGTGTGGGTGCTGGCGAGGTCGGCGGTGGACTCGCTGAACTGAGCCCGGGGTCCGGGGGGTCTGTAGATGAGTGTTCCTCCGAGGGTGGTGTTGGGGTCGGTGTGGATCCGGAAGTGAAGGTGTTCGGCGGAGTTGAGTGAGTCGTCTGCGAGGGTGTGGACCTTGTGGGTGGACTTGTGAACGATGGCTATTCCTCCTCCCATCCTGTTGTTGCGGTCTCTGCGGGAGATCTTGTAGCCGTCCGGCATTGCTATGGCGATGTCAGGTGCCGAAGAGTCGTTCCACCAGATGCCAGTCAGGAAGGCAAAGTCTGAAAGGGTGGTGTTGAGCAGGTCCCAGAGCTCAACGGCGTGCTTTCATGCGGAGCGGGTGTTGAGGAGTATGCAACAAAGGTGGTTGGGTCCATTCCTTGGGGTTTTGGTGGTTCTGTCGCAAGTGAAGTTGCAGGTGTGGCAGGAGAAGGGTCCGTGGGTGCCTTATTGGGGCGGCCAGGAAGCAGCGGTGGTCTCGGCCGGTGTTGAGAGCGTGGAGAGTGTTGGCATCGTATCGGATTCTGGCATTGGGGCGTGTGTGGGGGCCAGGGGTTCTGGCGCTGGGAGTGGTCCAGGCAGGACGGGCGCAGACGCACCCGCTGCCCACGTCAACTGCGCGTCTGGGCTGCGGCCGCCATTTAAGGCGTGGAGGGAGGGAGGAGCAGCTGGGAGGCAGGAGTGGGGTGGCAAGGGAGCATGGCCGCGGGGGACGGCAGTGGGAAACAACGGGTCGCAGAGAGCAAAAGGGGGGCTGGGGGGTCAGGTGGGCTACAAACGGTAAAATACAGGAGCAGACTGAAACAAAATACAAGCAGGCAGGAGGGAGAAAACAGAAAATCAAACCACAGTCAGAGCGGTGATCCTGGGCACAGGAGGATCGAACCCACACTAAGAGTGGCAGCAGCAGGGTGGCCGCGCACCGGTGGTGCTGTTCGGCGGCAGGGGAGCGACCCGGCCCTTAAGCAGGGTCAGAGGTCACCCCTACCGTCAGGCAGCAGCCACCTTATGAGGCGTGAAGGGAGGAAGGAGTAGCTGGGAGGCGGGAGCGGGGCGGCGAGGGGGTGTGGCCGCGGGGGACAGTGGCGGGAAACAATGGGTCACAGAGAGCAAAAGGGGGGGTGGGGGGCAGGTGGGCTACAAACGCTAAAATACAGGAGCAGACTGAAACAAAATACAAACAGGCAGGAGTGAGAAAACAGAAAATCAAACCACAGTCAGAGCAGTGATCCTGGGCACAGGAGGATCGAACCCACACTAAGAGCGGCAGCAGCAGGGTGGCCGTGCACTGGTGGTGCTGTTCGGCGGCAGGGGAGCGACCCGGCCCTTAAGCAGGGTCAGAGGTCACCCCTACAGTCGGGCAGCGACCGCCTTATGAGGCGTGGAGGGAGGGAGGAGCAGCTGGGAGGCAGGAGCGGGGCGGCGAGGGTGCGTGGCCGTGGAGGACAGCGGTGGGAAACAACGGTTTACAGAGAGCAAAAAGGGGGTGTGGGGGCAGGTGGGCTACTAAGGGTAAAATACAGGAGGAGACTGAAACAAAATACAAACAGGCAGGAGGGAGAAAACAGAAAATTAAACCACAGTCAGAGCGGCGATCCTGGGCACAGGAGGATCAAACCCACACTAAGAGCGACAGCAGCGGGGTGGCCGCGCACAGGTGGTGCTGTTCGGCGGCAGGGAAGGGACCCGGCCCTTAAGCAGGGTCAGAGGTCACAGAAACATTTAAGAACAGAACTTCTAACTGCCTGGCATAGACTAGCGATGCTCTACCTGCGGATAACTCATTATTAATTCTGTTATCTACATGGAGGGGCAAAGAGAGGAAAAGAAGAAATAAAAAAGGGGAAGAAAGGAAGAAAGAAGGGGGGAACGTGGGGGGAGAGGCCCCCCGATTGAGTCACCGCGAGACCCGGGGTTTGGCAAACTTCTCTTCCACCCTATGTCTCATATCCAATCAACCTTCCTTCCCCTTTTCTTTATGCAAATAGGGGGAGGGTCTTTCAAGATCCTCCACCTCGCATTCGAACTCGTGCGCTAGGCTATGCACTCTTAGGCGGGGTCTTCGTGTCTCACTGCATTAGGCTGAAGGGGGCTCACTTTCTCCGTCCTTGCTACTTGGAGAACTCGGGTACTCCCAGGCATGTAATATATCCCTCCAGTGTTCTTATTGGGCGTTGACGCAGCCCCCTCATTTCTTCCTTGTGCAGTGCCCTCTCCTCTGCTCCAGCCCAGGTAGTCACCTCCCTCTCCCAGACATTAAACTGTAGTACCACAGGTGCTTTACACATAATTGTTATATGCCTCCTTGCTAGCACATATGCCAAATCTGAAAACCTGGTTCCTACTTTTTGCTTAGGTGATCTAGGAAAGAGTCCCAGTAAACAGACGTCCGCTGTGTGGGTAAGAGCTCGTCCTAATGTGCCATTGAGTTTAGTAAGTACTTCATGTCAAAAGATTTGCATATCCCCACACTCCCAGGTCATATGTAAGAAATCTGGATCGTCTCGACCGCATCTCAGGCATCTCCTCTGTTCCCCCGTAAGTGACAAAAATCCTATGCAGTGTCAAGTAAGTTGTGTGTACCTAATTAAATTTAACTTATTTCAAAAGCGTATTCCACGATATTTTCTTTGGTGATTCCAGGACTCTACTCCATTCTGTATCAGCCAGATCCTTCCCCAAACATTATGCTCTTTTTGCTGAAATGCAGCACTTTTCTTTTTATACTTCTACATCCTTTTCAGCAAATATTGTATTACTCTAGTCTGAAACATTTTGGCTCTTAAGTCCTTAAACTGTTCCTGTCTCCGTGACAAAGTCATTGATTTCTTAGAGAATTTCCTACTTTCAGAAACAAACACTTCTTCCTTTTGTCAACTTGACATGTAATTTCCATTTTTAAACAAGACTGTAGTCACAGTTTACATTTTTCGACATTTTTTTTGAGAAACTGGTTAGTACTCTTACCAGGTTTTCTTTTTTTCCCTCTGGATATTCTTATCCTTATGTTGTTTGTCTATCTGAGTTGGCAATTGATAATACTGTTTTCTGTTTCTTTCATCTTTTTGTGTTCCCAGGAACTGTGCATCTTTTTTATCAAATAAAATCAGATGTTTGTAAAAAAAAAATTAACATCTACAATGAATAACTAATTTACTGACTAACTGGTTAGTCTTTCATCTAGGGTTTATAATCAGTTATACATGACATACTTTCCTTTCATTTTTTTACTATGCTTCCCACAGTACATAGATATAACTCTCTATCCATATATTTATCTTGGGTACATGGATCAGTCAGCGCTGAGCTGTGTTTTTGTGTGTATGAGTAAGTGTCTCAGTAACTCACTAAGTGTATTAGTGTGTCAAAGGTAGTGTCAGTGTTTGTATTAATGACTCCTAGGGTTTTTCAAGGAGTGTAACAGTAGGTGTGTGACTGTGTTAGTAAATGCATTAGTGTATGGATGGATGTGTCAGTGCATTGATCAGTTTGTCCTAGGATGTGTCAGAGTGTGTACAAGTGAGCGTGTGAGTATGTTAGTTAATGTATTTGTGGCATCATGGGTGTGTCAGTGTATATATTAGGGAGTCCAGGTTGTCTCAGGGTCTGTAGAAGTAAGTGTGTGAGTGTGATATTGTATGCATTTGCGAATTCATGGATAAGTCAGTGTATGTATCAGTTAGTCCTGGAGTGTGTCAGGGTGTGTATGAGCAACTGTTTAAATGTGTTACTGAATTGATTGGCGTGTCCATAGGCGTGTCAGTCTATGTATCAGTTAGTCCCAGAGTGTCTCAATGTGCATATTAGTGGACAAATGATTTCATCAGAGAATGCATCAGTGTGTCAATAGGTTGTTAGTGTATGTATTAGTGAGAACTTGGGTGTGTGAGAATGTGTACCACTGAGTGAGTATGTCAGTTAATTCATCAGTGTGTCAATGTTTCTCAAACATCCCACTCACTCTCATCAACCCTACTCACACTCACTCTTTCTCTGTCAACTACTTTTTTATACTACAGCTTAATTCACATACTTGTTGAAAGTAATTGTTGGTGTGCATTTTTCTTTCTTAGTATAAGATTGTCAAACTTGTCTCAAAAAAGGAAACACAAAAACCGATCAGAATAATGGTAGACCCCTCTCATACAAGACAACCATTAATGGCACCCTATTCAACATTGCATTCAAGGTTACAGAGGCTGCAAACAAATAGAAACACTGCTTTCATTTTCTTACTAATCATTCAGCTGTTCTGTATGGTCACATTGATAAATCCTTTCTTTGACTCTTCTAAAGAGAGGCCAATTTTGAGTGAGATCCGCAGATCCACAGCGTTCAGTGCACCCCCCACCCCATGTAAACTTGCTGTGGATCCGGGGATACAAGCAGCAAAACAAGATCTTTTTTTAAAACTATTCCTAAACACTTGCACACCACTTCTTACAAATCCCTGCAATCTTTAGCCATTATTTCTTTCATGAACGATGTCTCAGCACATTGGAATTATCAGCTTTTTCTGTTCTTCTCCTCCCATACTCCTGTAGCTCTGTTTCCATGGTGGCCAAAATTGTGCCATTGGCTGCTAGCAGTAGGTCTACAGCAGCGTGCTAACTCCTAAACCCAAGACAGCAGGTGTGGTTGACTGTATGCTATTAGAAACAAATCGCACATAGCCAATCAGACATGAACTTACTTCAAACTTATACCACAGCCTAGTTTTAAACAGTGACATATTTACAGCATCCAATCAAATGTGATCTTATAACTATTACTTGTCAGGTTCTCTTTTAACTGACTTCATTTTTAAACCTGCCTTATTCCACTGCTCTTTCCCCAGCCTTCTCCTGTGGGCTACTGCTCCATCCTTCACAATGGTTAGAGTGTGAATTGTAGGTCAGAGCTTTGTGTTATGGGCTTGAGAGTTTGCTAAAAACACAGTGTGGGATTGACAGGGACCTGTATTTGCCTAATGTGGATATTAGTTGGTTTGGCCGGAGAGGGTTAAAGCGGCAGCAATTACTTCCATTGGTTTGAAGCATTATGGACTCCAAACATCCAGACCTGATAATTGTGCACTGTGGTGGCACTGGCCTGGAAACACTGACTGGGGTAGTACTGAAAATCCTAATGATGACTGCATTTAAACAATAATTCAACTTTTCCCTCACACAGCCTTGAGGTTTTCTAACTGATGCCAGAGGCAGAAATGGAAAAGGTCTTGTGAATTTGGTCCACAGATAGAGAGAGTCAGGAAAATATGTTAATAAAACTGTTTCAACATTCCTCAGAGACCATAACATGAGCTCTGTCTACAACCAGCGCTTCAACATGCATAGAATATACAGAAGAGGCAGTGCTCACTTCACGGACAAAGGCAACAGAGTGTTTCTGAGCAACTTGAAACTCTGCATCCGCTCGTATATGTGGTGACCATATACACATAATGAACACAACAGTTCTTCTAAGAGCCAAAATGCTGTTTGAGCTAAGAGCTAAACTGCTGTTACTTGTGGTTCCGGGATCCGGGCAGCCTCCGAACGCCGTGCAATGCAACGCTAAGTGTGTAATTTCCGGATTCCTGAGCCCGCGGTTCGGTGCTTTGAACACGGAGCAAGGTGCTCATAAGGTGCAAAACATGGAGAGCAGAGAGCGGAACGCAGAGAGCGGACAAGAGCTTGGTTAAATTCCTGTTATATGGCCGACAAACCTGCTGATAATAAGTAATAAACCTGCAGGAAACCTGCGGGAGCCCCCAGTGGGAAAGAGACTCGAATAAGGGAAACAACTCGAGCAGGGTCAAGAAGTTATTCTCGTTGGTGGGGAGGTTACGCTCACGGCAAACCAAATGCACCACTTTAAGTCACAGCAGAGGTAGTGAGGCTGTGGATTAATTGGTGATTAATTGACAAAAAAATGTTACTTTTATTTTATCTATAACAGAGTGCTGGGTTGTCGTAGCCTTGTCTCAGCAAGTGGATACAGAGCTGAATTGGCTAAGTAGAAGTGAAAAGTAATTGCATGTAGGGTGTAGGAGGGGAGACAGAGCCTCTACAGTTAGGACTGATTGAGAACTTTCCTAAGGCTTCCATCAACACTATCGAGGCGATTTTTTCTTTGAAATTTTGTGTCTAAAACTACGTTGATATCAGTACACTCTAAATGGCACATAAAGAGCAAAAAATTATTAAAATAAGAAAAGACCCTTTGATCACAAACAACGATATAAGCGAGTTAGCTAGAACTCCAGTGGAGAGTATGGAAGAGAAGGATGAGAGTGTTAGGAAGGGTCAAAATAAAGCAACGAAGAAGGACAAGAAACAGACGCCAAATACATCGCATGCAAGTACGAAAGGGGGAGCTCTGACTCTAAAACAATAAAAGACTTTACTAGGAATCCCATGTCCAAAAAAATCCAAGAATTGGAGAAGGATCTAATTCAAGTCCACAAAACAAATGACCAAAGCACCCAATGCATAGAAGATTCATTCCCTAACCTTGCAACTTAAGACAAATAAACATTAATTTGGAACCAAGACTTTCTTCATCGCCAAGGATTTTTTCTGAACTTGGCACTGTAGATTGGGAATATGATGAGAGTATCTCAAAAGAGCAGCAAGTTCATAAGGATACCTCAGACTTGGATGAAAGATCAAATGTAGATAAGACTCTGGATCAATAGGCGAGTCAAAGTCCCAAGGCACTGGAAGATATGTTGCACAATAGCACTAGTACTGGGAACTTCGGCATCAATGCTGGACTTGATGCTAATGATTCAAAAGATTTTGAAAGGCCTGTTAGTGGTTTCACTTTCAAATAATAAAATACTAAACGCCCAGGCGACGAGTCTAAGGAACACTGTGTGTGAACTACAAGGCAAAAGGGGCCTAATGCCATCAGTTGTTAGGCCAGTGCTGGATAGTTCCACCCAAGGGAAACTGAGGAATTAGGTCAAACGAATAATGGCCAGGATGTGTACATCTCGAGATACCCAATGCTAATTAGGAGAAGAAGTGATCAGTGGTGCTATAGGTGGCAAAAGTCTAGATATCCCCCAAGAAAATTTTCCCAGCATAAAGGGAAACATAAAGGGAAACAAATGGCCTATAAAAAAGCAAAGGGTAAAGAAGGCAAATGTCATGTAACACACGTCACTACAGTAAGAAGAGGTTCTCCTCCAGTTACTAAAAAGGAAAGAAGAAAGTCAGTTAGCTACCAAGGTACGAAACCGGAAAAAACAAGAGAAAAGGGAGCCCAACAAAAAACTCTTGGTAACTAGAAAGGGTGGGGAAAATGCTAGAAAAAAGGGAAATTTTACAGTAGGAGATAATGCACCAGAAGACTGCAGAGAAATAGGACGTTAAGTCAAATAAGTCAAATATCCCAAATATAAAAATAGATACGTATGGAAAAAAGAATGGGGGACCCGAAGAAAAGTGTCAAGCGATAAAAAGTGGTTATACTTTGAACCCCTGCATACAGCGAAGAGGAGGAAAAAATTGAGGAAAATCATTCCCTTAAATTGATCTCAACTTTTGTTTTCCTTCTCAAAATGCCCAAGTCTGTGTGAAATTGAATCAAACGACTCAAGGCAGATTGGCTTTTTACCAAGTAGCAAAGGCAAGGATCAGGGATGATTAAATCTGCAATATTAAACGCTGAAAAAGAAATATTAAAGGAAGGAATAAGACTAATCACAGAGGCAGAATTAGAAAGTGTAAAACAGCCAGATTGCATCTTCTTGAATTGTCATGCAGGGTTGGGAAAAAGACAAGCAAGATTGATTGCAGGGGCATGCGGGAAAAGAGAAAATATCAAAATAGTTGTTGAAAATCAAGAGCCTGACAAGAACTGGGGAAACTGGAGCATAGAAGATAGTGATATAAACCCATCCTGGTGGGCATTAAATAAGTCTGGCCATCTCAGTGAAATAGATTAGGAATGTGGGTCGTCGCATAGCCTAAGATTAATATCGTGGAACATCAATGGTTTTAAAGAGCAAATAAAGATTAATTGTGTTAAAAAAGTTTCACGGCAGGCAGATATCATTTGTCTGCAGGAAACCTGGCTATGCGACGGTACCCTCGTAGTGGAAGGCTGTATCCAGTTTTAGAAACCTGCTACGAAAACAAGATTTGGTCGTCCATCAGGTGGGATAATGACACTCATCTCTACAAGAATAGTAAATAAAGTGACTCTGATAAACACTGCATGTAAATGGATATTGGTCAATTAAGTAGTCTTACAGGGCCCAATAAGGTCAATCGAACATGTGGAGTTACCTAGAAGAATATAAAAGAGAAATGGGGCTCTTTAAAGATGAATTGAAATCACTTAGCGAGAAATATGACAAAGGATTTGGTAATAATTATGGGAGATTTTAATCATAAGCTAAATCCCGAAAAAGTTGATCCTTGGCTGGAGGAAATTCTAAAAGTATATGAATAACGACGGCACACTTCCCCAGCTGTAATATGAATAGGCAAGATGAAGCTCTAGGGACATTTTTAGGGTCACAGGGGTTAATTAGTTTAAATGGTACATTAGAATTTGATAGACCTGCAATGCAAACATTTAGAAGAGGCAACCAATTGTGCCCCATAGACTATTTCTTTATACACGTATAGAACTTTGCCCTAGTAAAAAGGTTTAAGGTAATCAAGCGCAAAAAAGTGACCATCACCTACTCTATTGTGAAATAGTGAGAGCTCCCCCAAGAATCTGTGAAAAAGTTCTACCGCAGCAAATGGATTGTCCAAAACGTCTGACTACAAAACTAACGGATGAATGTATAACAAAAGTGGCTAGTTACCAACAAAATATATCCTTGGAGGTAGGATGGAACCAGAGAGTTCCATGGTTTGAAGAAAAAATCATCCAAGTAGTACAATGCCTTAGTGTTAATTTAAAGAAGACGGAAAAGGGTGGACACATTTTGCAGGGTGGGGGTAGTAAGCAAATGGGCTGGTTTGACTCTATATGTAGGGGAAGAAAAAGGATATTGAGGAGAGAAGAAAGAAGTATGAGGTTAAGGTATGATGGGGAGGGTTTTAACAATTTGCTAAATTTAAGGAAAGAATACAAAATGTTATTGAGATCCAAGAAAAGGAGCTTTAAAGAAAAATGCTGGGATTCCTTATTGGAAACTATAGAAACAAAAAATATTAAAGGGTTCTGGAAACTGATCCAAGATGCATCGGGTCGGTCCCCGGGAACTATGAGCCGTGAAGTCGATAAGGCGTCCTGGGAGGAGCACCTCAACCAGTTATACGTGGCTAGTAACGTGCCAGAGTTAAGCAAGGATAAAACTCTGATGTGGCGGGTAGCAAAATAACGAATCCCCCTATGCTCCACTGAAAATGTGAAGAACACTATCAGGAAGTTAAACCTAAACCGTGCGGCAGGGCCCTATAACTTACCGGCAGCTGTAATTAAAACTGAGCTAAACTGGTGGGCCCAATTTTTCTCTAAGTTTTGCACCGCCGTATTAGTCTCAGGCACTATCCCAAAATCATGGAGGGGAGCGGTAATCAGGCCACTGCACAAAAAAGGAGACAGAAAGGACCCAAAGAATTATAGATTCATTAATCTTCTAGACATTGGTGTGAAAGCGTTCTCTAAAATAATCTTGCCCACACTGAAGGACTGGGTTGAGCAACATGCGATTAACCCTGTGGAACAAGGAGGGTTTAAGGAGTGGCACTCAACCCTCGATCACTGTTTTGCATTGTAGACTTTAGCTCGGAAGTCGGTAGAACAGCAGGGTAAATTATACTTCTGTTTTGTTAACTTCCGGGCTGCTTTTGATCTGGAAGATAGAGAATGTCTTTGGGAGGTGTTAAAAAGTTATAATATTCCGGATGAACTCCTAGTAGTCATTCAAGAGCTGCATAATGAGAATTGGGCACAGGTTGGTAAAGATATAGCAGGGGGTTTGACACATAAGATAGCAAAAAATAAAGGCCTAGGACAGGTCTGCGTTTTGGCACCTCTTTTTTTTCAATTTTCCTTGCTGATTTTCCTTCCTTTTTAATGATTAAAAGAGGTGCATGCCCGAAGGTAAATGGTAAGCATTTGCCCTGCTTACTATACGCAGATGATCTAGTTATTCTCGATCAAACAGAACTAGGTTTGCAAAGAAAATTAAATTCATTTAATATATATTGTACATCCAAACACTTAACAGTGAATATGGAAAAATCTAAAATATTGTGTTTCGGAAAGAGAGACTAAAAATGCAGTTGGTTCCTGGGATAAACAAAATTAGAAGTTGTAAATGAATACAAATACCTGGGAATATGGTTTGATAAAGCCTTAAAATGGGGCATGCACTTACAGGCCCAGAAAACAAAAGGCTCTGCGTCAGTTTGCGGGTTGAAAAAATTTAACAGTAATTATGGAGCTATGTCGCATAGACCCATGTTGAAGGCCTTCAATGCTATGATCCCTCCTCAAATGCAATATGGAGCAAAAATGTTATGCTTAGGGGGGAAATGCTCCTGGGACCGCGAGGAAAAGAAATTTTTAAAACCCTGCTAATGTTGCCCAGTTCAGAAATGATACATGCTATTAGGTTAGAACTAGACTTAGTAGCATGGAACATACAGGTTCAAGTAAATTTATGTAGATTTTGGAAACGGCTAGGGCCTGGGGAAGAGGAGAAAGTGTCATATTGGTGTATGAGGGAGATTCGACAAAGTGAATTGAAGTGGGCAAAAGAAACAAGAAAGAAACTTCACTCTATCTGTGACAATCTAAAGGTGAAAATTGACCCTGTGTCGCTACGTATTGAAGAACAAAAGAGTGTGCTGAAATCTTTAGGGAAAGAAAAGTCTTGACAAATTGATATGGACTACCTGAAACAAAAAGAGTCTTTACATTTTATGTTAAATAGCTGGAGGAATGATAACTGGTATCTGTATTTAGACATCCTACCAAATCAATGGTTGAGAATTGAATTGTTAAAGGTGAGAGTAGGCATTAACCCCGCACATGCAAATGAGAAAATAACAAGTATATTAATGGATGGTGATGGTAAATGTACATGCAGGATGGTTTTGAAATGTACTTGTGTACATATCTTAATGGATTGTCAAAAATTGCTAACTCTATGTCAATTGTTTTTACGGCCAGTCTATTTAAAATATGGTATAGGTCAAGGATGCAAGCAATTGAGCTCCTCCTTGATATGCAGTTCTTTGATATTGCTACTGCATTGGCGAAGTTTATCCAAGTGACAAAGAGATTCCTTATGGAATAGGAAATGCAAGAATGGACTAGGGAGTAACAAATAGAGACTAAATGGATAATTGTAATTGTTTATCGCAGCCACTAATTGTTGGATTATGTATTGGACCTTGCTTACATTAATTGATACCAGTAAAACAAGTTTTTAGGAGATAAAGAAATAATGAATTTGGAACAGTCCCAGAAGCTGTTTTTATGGTTCTTTTAAAGAGTTTTAACTTATTGTACTTTTAGCTGTTTTATGGTGTTTTTATGCAGTTTAAAGACCAATGGTCATAATAAACTTACTTTTTGATTGATTGATTGATTGATTGAATTATAAATATCTTTTTTTTTAAATGTATTGACTCGGCAGATCCAGAATCAGAATAAATGTTATTGTTCAGTTAATTAAAAACAACAATATACTGATAGGACTGAATATGTTACACCATTAAAATATACAAATTAAAAGTTTTAGATTGCAGCAATGCCATAAATACACAGTTAGAACGTACAGAATAAAAATTATATAGTGCATAAAGTAACGGCACTGCCAACCAAAATCATACATTCAATGCAAAATAGCACATTTGGGGCCAGATGTAGGTCGCCCAATACCGGTTGGTAACGGCCGAAATTACCGAATTTCGGCCGTTACCGACCGGTATTGGGCTTTTTACATGTAGATGGCATTTTTGTAGGATTCGGTATTTTACCGAATCGGTAATTTAAGGATTCGGTAAAATACCAAATTCTTAACATACCGATTCGGTAAATTACCGAATCCAGGATGTAGGGAGCACTCAAGTTAGTGCATTCCTCAGTTAAGGATTAGTTATTTACCACCAACTACAAGTTGGTGGTAAATAATGGAAACCCTTGAAAAGCATTTTTTTTTGCTTTTCCAACAGTGCCATGTTGCAGACATACATGCCCTTAGGGCATGTATGTCTGCAACATGTGCACCCATACACAATTGAGGGGTGCAATAGGGTGTCAAAGTGACACCCTGCCACCCTTCAATGTTTTCCCCCTTTTACCGAATCGGTATTTAACGATTCGGTAATTGACATTCATTCCTATGGGCCTCCAGGCCCATAGGAATGAATGGCAATTACCGAATCGGTAAATACCGATTTGGTAAATACCGAATTTTACAGAATCGGTAAAATTTACCGAAAAATTACCTACATACTATTTACCTGTTCTTAAATACCGAATACCTACATCTGGCCATTGATATTTCTACTAGAGTGTCCTGAATTGGTTTCACAGTGGGTATAATAGACTCTAAATGGAAGCATTTCAGGTGCATAAGTGTCTCTATGCAAATCTTAGTGGATGTAACAGTCTCTTTATGGGTATATCAGTGAGTATGAGACTCTTTGAATCATTATGTGAGTGGCTATGAAAATATCTGTATTGGTGTAAGTGTGCATGTGAGATCTTTGTAGGGGTTTGTAACTGGGTGCAACAATGTCCCTAGGATACCCGAATGGGTGTGAGTGTCTGTACGGGTTTGTTAGTGGGTGTAAGAGTGTCTATATAGGTGTCAGTGTGGGTGTTAGAATTTGTGCATGAGTTTGTGAATGGGTGTAACAGATTCTGTATAGGTGTAAAACTGGGTGTGACAGTGTGCATATGAGTTTGTGAATGGGTGTAACAGTACCTTTATGGGTGTAACTGTGGATTTAATAGTATTTGTATGGCTTTGTGAGTGGTTGTGCGATATCAAGTTCAAGTTCAAAACACTTTCTTCAGATAGCACCATATCCATAAAAGCACAATACATAAAATAAGTTAAAATCCACAAGAAAAACAGTTACAATAGCATACTCAAAAATGCATAAAAATTAAAAAGCTAAACACAGACATCCTTCATAAATTACCCATCGATTTGCGAGCACAAAAAGCTATTCTCGGAAAAGTACCAACATGGAAAACTAACTCATCATTTTCTAGTTTGAGTATGCTACTAAGCACATCTAATAAGCGGATGGGTGAAATTTTTTTTTTTTAAACGGCATTAACAACCATTGAGCATACTGTGTATAAAACTTGCAAAAGAATAAAAAATGTATAAGTGTTTGTCCACTCCGATCATCGCATGGGCAGGGCAGCATTATTATTAGGGGAAAACAAAGCAGATATTTTACAGTGCCAGCCCTTAGTCGAAAGAGAGGTCCCCTCTCCCATTTACACATAGGCAGGATAAGGTAACTAGGCAAACAATGGCCGGCTTGATCAATGGGTTTAAAATTTGCGACAGTTGATTTCTTAGATTTCTTCTGTAGTCTTTCCGTACTATAGAGTGTGTTCTGTGCTGTCGTAAGGGCTTTTTAATGTACGGACTCCGTTGCATTAGGATTTAGAAACAGACCGCCAAAATTAACACTTCCTAAGCTCTTTTTAACCCCTGCAAGCCATGGAATATCCATCACTTTCTCACAACTAAGGCAGTTGTCTATTATCTCTCTGGTCAGCGATGCTGCTGAACTTTTCCAAATGGCCAACCAGAACAAAGCAGGGCATGCCCTTATGAGTTCTTCCATATAACTTCATTTTAGTTTGTTGTGGCAAACATATTGGGAGGTGGAAATCGGACCGACCAATATTTTCCGACAGAATATTTTTTCTTCTTGCTGAATATTAAGCAAGAGTCCCTTGAGGTAAAACGAGTGTAAGGATCTCACACAACAGCACTCTACCGTGTTAACAAATATTTGATAGAACTATTACCTGAAGACACTGATAGGATGTTATCAGTGAGTCTCCACGTGTAATTACCAGCCCAAGATGGCATAACCTGCATTTATTTCTTTTATAAATATTTATAGTGAGTTCCAATTAGGTATAAGGAGCTGGTGTACCCAATATAGTAGTACACTAGCATGGTAGTAAATATTTGGTTATACTGTCATTCAAAAACATTGACAGCACTTTCCTATTGAGTTCCTACACGCATTACCCAGTCCAAGATGGTGTGACTTACATTTGTGTACCAGTCCTTCCTTCGTTTTTGACTGCACAGCACGTGAGCGCGACCAGCCTACGCGCATTTTTGAACTACGGTCTGTATATAACCGGCACGACATTGACTGACAGTAACCCCTCTTGATTCTTCATCCGGCCGTCCCTTCGTCGAGCCCGGTAGGATTTTTTTTATGCAAAATTAAAGTAAGACTCATTGCAGTTATCTGTAGCTTATGCCACAGGGCATTAGGCTTTCCCGCATTGCTTCATAATTTCTAGCGGAGGTCCATATGAGTCAGCTACTACCATCGCGCTGTAGATAGCCAGACAGTGGTATGGTTTAAGGCAGCTTTTAATAATCGCTTTTTTGATCTGGTTTGGTCTCCCAAATAGGTCTTACATGTGTCCACTTTCAGGTATTCTCACATTGGGGCACATATATGGTCCCGTAGTAGCATGAGATAAGTATTTTTGTTGAGATTGAAAGTCAGCATTCCGTTCAGTGAAGGAAGTCTAATGTGAACCATCCATTAAGGTTCCTGCTTATAAATCTGTCTATTATCACATTATGCTGTAGTAGACACAATAGGACTTACGTTGCATAAAATACAGGATAACTTCTTGCTGGCACACATGCATGTCCTTAATGTGCCACAATTTTGACCACACCAGAGTACAATATTTTCTTACATCAGGCTTACAACTTATACATCTCATTATGTTGCTCTTTTTTCAGTATTGCTGGGCTCAGACCAATACAACCTAACATACACTTATACTGAAATGTCGCCAAAGTGGATTGATGCAGTGTAACACAGTATGATACAAAGACGTTAATGAACTGATCCAATAAGGTACGGCGTATCTCATTAGCCTATCATATTAGCAGTCAACACCTGTCAGTTATGGCTCAATAACTCTTGGATGTTTTCCCCTTCCATAGGAATTATCACTTTGCCGAGAATATACTTGCATATATGCCCCATTTATTGCACAGCGCATATGAGAAATTTAGGTAAAACATCAATGACCCTTAGTATATCTTATACTAGTAGATGCAATTGGGACACTAGTACTCATGATACTTATTGTTTTATCTAGCCTGACAGAGTGTGTCATAAGAACTTAGAAAAAGTATCACAAAAACAAAAAAAAAGTCTCTTGTGGAGTATCATTAGTAGTAAGTACCTTAGAGGAGCTTTTGCCCCTCGCAAATTGTGCCTACCTTGCAATATAGGGTAGTCATAATTCTTTTGGCAAATAGTGGTGTTTTCATTCTGTTTCTCTATTTTCCCCTTTTTTTGTTTAAACTGCCTACTATGGCACACTGTGGTGGTGGCACAATATTTTAAATGTTATCTAAAACTCCTCCCTTAGTAAGTAGGGGTAGGTTCATGTAGTTAATCTTGAGAGTATATGGAGCACATCTTTCAGTGTTTTTCACCTTTAGGCATGTGCATCATGTCTGGTCACAACCTATTGCACTTGTAAATTAAAGTTTGTGCTTGAAGGTCCAATCGATAAAACCTGTTTTATACATGAGCTATGAACTTATTGTATTTATGCCTTTTCAGGTATCCCCTGGGTGTACCGATATTGGTCTGAGGAAGGTGGTGTTATCCATTCTTTAAGCCACTGAAACGTGTGTCGACAAATGTTGTTCAGTTCCTGCTACAGGCAGTTGCTCTAATTGGTCGCGAAGATTAAAACAACTTTTTGCCTCCCACTCTCCAGATATATGCATTAATGAATGTGGTATGAGTGTAATAGAGGAGGAATGCATGTGAGGTAGTGTGTATGAATGTTCCATTCTTGTTTCTTTACTCGGGGGTTTATGATGCAAAGATGTTTACACATTATAATGTCATGTCATTAATATGCAACACTGTTTGTAGATGTTTAAAATATTGATTTTATATGTAAAAAATATGTAAAAGAAAATACAAAAATATTTTTGATAAAACAAAGACAATTAATAAATAATGTGAATATTTATAAATATGATCATGTTTTTGGATTTTGTTGCTGTTTAGTTCTATTTCAGCCCATGTTGAATTCATTTTCAGTTTGATGAAAGAAATATAGGTCACAAGGGAGCCTCTTCAGATTGTAATGTTGTTTTCCCCTCTCCTCCCTGACCTTAAAATATTTTGCCTAGTGGGGTCCCTTTATCTTGCGTAGAATACTAAGACTTTTGGAAGTGCCCCAGACCTCGGCGCCATAAAAGGCTGTAGGTAGACACTGAGATTTAAAAATCTTTTTAATCGCTAAGATTACCCTGGTTCTTTTTGGGTGAGGGAGGTTAAGAATGGAGTTGGTGGCCTTTGAGAACTTGTTTTTACAAAACCCCATGTGGTCAGTCCAGGTTCCGTTTGCAGCAAAGACCAACCGATGGTATGGAAAAGTGCAAGTGCTTGTTAGTTTTTGGTTGCCCACTGATATCAAATAGAAGAAATTATTTCTTTGACCACATCACATTATAAAAGATTTCTTAAAATTGGTACATGAATATAGACTAGTCATAAAATCACTAAAGTGCGTAGTGTGTTCGGTGTGCTTCCCATTAAAACTGCATCATCCGCATATGGTAACACAGGGAGTATTTTGCCTTTTGGTCTAGGTAGATAATTGGTGAGTTTAATCAATGATTTATGAAGATTATTAATGTAAATTATAAAGAGAAGGGGGTCTAGGACGCACCCTTGCCTGACCCCTCTATTTATTTTTATGTCATTAGACACCTCACCGCCAATCCTGACCCAAGCCTTAAGGTTGGTATGCAAGTAGGCCAAGAAGTGCACCAAGATCTCATCCAAAGCATATGCCAAAATAATGGACCATAATTGAGACCTATTAACAAAATCAAAAATTCGGGGAGAGGGGTTGGCCTAACGGCTAAGGCGCTCGACCTCGGACCTGGGGATCTGGGTTCGAGTCTCGGTAACGACGCCAAAAACCCCCTGTGATTCTGGGCAAATCACTTAATCTCCCCGTGCCTAAAAAATGAAAGTGTGTCCTCATGTAACGTAACTGGTGCTATGTAAAGCGCTCTGATAACTGATTCGATTCGGTTCTAGTTCGCGCTATATAAAACTCCGAAAAAAAAAAGCAATGGTCAGATCCATAAAAGTTAAATATATTGGTGATCGCTGTGCAATGGTATAGTTTCCTAAAATAATAAATTAAGACTTAGGCTTTGTTCGTTTGTGCCAACTTTGCTCCTAAACCCCAGTTGACACGACTAGTATTATATAAAATTCTACCTGAAATTTTGAGGGTGTTATCTATTAGGGAAGTCGGTCTGTAACAAAAAAAAAACAAAAAAAAAAAACAACTGGGGTGCTAGCGATCAACTTTTAAAAAAATTTGGAGAAATAATACTTGTCGACCATGAACTTGGTAACCGAGTGATAGTTAGATTGTTAAAAACATTTAGCAGGAGAGGAGCTCAAAAAATCAGGTTTATGTTTAATGAGGTCAATCGGTAGCCCATCCGGGCCTGGGGTCTTTAATACCGAGACTCTGATGGATGGTCTCCTCTACCTTGATGGAGCAAGGATTCGCACGTAAAGCGTCTTGCTTGTAATCATGAACCTCGAATAACTTTTATTTATTAATCAACCTATTTGTCTTATTAATTTACCCCTTATTCCGACATTTTGGGTGTCCGAGAGATGCTTGCCTATGTGTTTACTAATCCTAGTACGCTTGCTACTTAAGATGGCTGCTGCAACGCGGGAATTTCTTCTGCGTATGCGTCGGTCATACCCATGTGACGTGACGTACTCGCAGTTCTGGTGGGAAACTCTTTGCACTTGCGCAGTAGAACTAAGATGGCTGCTGTGTGTCCTCACATGCCTGAAGCTTGCATCGCTGCTTTTGCTATGCTGTTTGTTCTGCATTTATCATTAAGGCTATAGTTATTATGCAATAATGGGAGTAGTATAGTGATTCATGGTATACAGTGCATTTATTGCTTCTGTGTTCTAAAACTGTTTCTTTCTATTTCATGGTACATTACGAAATGTGGCCTGCTTCCCACTTGCTGTATTCCATTTTGATTGAAACTGAGTCTGCGCGAGATCCGAGAGCCTCCCGAAGCAGATGACCTTTCAAATGCTGCCAAGGAGCTGACTGACTGAGAAAATGCTCATGGGAACCTCACCTTACGAACCCTAGTCGCATACATTGTATTTGTGAAAAGAACATGTATTGTTGTACATCATGAGAATCTGAAGTTCGAGGGGCGGTCTTGAAAAATGCAAATTATGAGCTTGAGAAAGTCAAATCCTAGGTGGTGTGATGACCTGTCCTATCTTTTGTCCAATCGAAATTGGGGATTCTAACACTTGCAACACTTGGGGGGTTGGAACACTGACCTGAAAACAGTATAACTAGCCTTGGTTAACTAGAGAATTTGTTCGACTTGTCCGAATAGCTGACCTGTCACTGACCCAACGCACTCAATAGCTGATCGAGAACAGAGGTGCTGCGGAGTACTGTGCATATGGTGAAATTGTTAGTCGGGTGACCTGCGCGCTCTATCAGTAATTTTTTGGTAGCAGAGTGATGGTTAGGGACTAGTTAAGATAGGTAGGTAAAATGCTGCTAACTGTGAAAATCAAAACTTGCTGCTAAATAAAGAATTGATCGATCAAATGAAAAGTGTTTTGAATTGTTTGAAATGTTATGAAATGTTTTAAAATTTTCTATGATATGCTGCTATATTGATTTATGTTCTAACCAAACTCGTTAGTGATTGTTATATGTTTGTCTGGAATCCCCGGGGGCAGAATAGCGAGTGGTAGAATAGAAGCCACGTCACAGTGAGGTCAGTGGCTCGAGGAAAATTGGTGTGGGTTGGGCAGAACTGGAAGCACTAATCAGGGTTTTCTGTCGAAATGTATGAATAAATGATAGCAAAGAGTTCGCTGGGAAAACTTCTATTGTGATATAACCTAGTAAGGGTCACACGGAAGGAGTAGCAGGTTTGTCTAAGCTTGATTGTTAGCAAAGGGGTTCGCTGATGAAACTTTTGACTTAGTATATATCCCAGAGTGGATGAGTCGAAGGAGTAGTAGGTTCTCTAATGCTTGTGTGAAGAGTAGGCAGAAGGGATCTACTCGCAGTATATGAAAAGTAAACAGAAGGGATTTACTTGCAGTGAAGCAAATCTTTTTCTTTCTAGAAACTCGAGTACAGTGGCAAATGTTTTTGCGTTGTAAAATAAACAGAGCACTTGCACTTTAAATAAAGAATTACATTTTACGATACCTTGCGAAGGAGGGAGTCAGTTGCAGAGCTGCGCTGACGTCACTCAGTGGTCGAAACAGCGGGCGAGTAGCTGAGATAGTATTGTAAAGGAGGGGTGAGCACAGGAGCGTGAGAACTCGTTTAACGAGAAACGCAGCACACTCATTGGTTAAAATTGTTTGAAACTGCGCATTTGGTTGGTTGCAGAAAAATAAGAGACTCATTTGTATTGGAAGTGATTTTGTAAACAAAGTAATTTGTGAAAAAGGTATATGTGGTATCCAACTCATCCCGAGACTAGACCTGATCCGAGATATCAAGGTTCTGTGAGGGATCAGTGGAAAAACGCTAGATATAACATTATGTACGGAAGCAAGAGAAAAATGACATTTGTAGACAAAGTAAAGAATTATTTCAAGAAAGACAAGCCTATCAAAACTAGAGAAGGAGTTATCATTCCACCACCTAATACTCCCGCATCATTTATGTTATTCGACAGAGGCTACCATGCTTGTGCACGGCTATTTGGGTGGAATATACTAAAGATGACGGAATTTTAGCATTTCCCTTAGAAGGTACATTTAATGGGAGAATTTTGTTCAATCTGAGAACCCGAATGAATGATTTGCATCCCAGACCTAGACTAACGTAATATGAGGCATTAGAAGAATGGGAAATAGAGGCTTTTGAGCGAGACAGACCTAGAATTGACAAAGAATTAGCTAAATTTTATCCGAAGGTAAAGAAAGAAACCCGAGAAAAAAGAATGAAAGAATGGAGACAGAACATGATGGTAGAAGGACTGTACTCTGTATTAACAGTAGAAGAGCTCATGGGAGGGAAAAGGACAGAGAAAACAAAACATTTAATGACCAGTGGTGATTCAGACGATGATTATCTGGAGGATTTGTTAATGAAGAATCCACCACCTTATAATGAGGAACCAAGATCCCTAAGCCCGAGAAACCCATTCCTGAAACCTAATTATGGCGAGGGACCAAGTATGACAAATCCAAGTGCCCCGAGTTATGGCCCTCCCTTAATTCCGCAGATAGTACATGAAACCTCCATGGATAAGGTACTGCAGGATAGAGAACGAGAGGCTTTAGTAAAACAAAGAACAGAATTAATTCAGAAAATCTCCCAATTAAATACCAGTCCTGAAGCTTTGACAATTCCAGTAACTATTGGTCCAGTTGTTCCTTTGTACGGGGACAAACAAGCAAGTCCGAAAACTCCAAGTATAACCCCGTCTGTAGTACAGCCAAGAAAAGAGCCCTTGATAATAGATGACCAGGCAAGTGAATGCGAATCTGTGATTTCCTTGATGGATTTACCGGAAAAGGGAACCAGAAGGGAGTTCACAGAGAAAGAACACTCCTTTTACTTCAAGAGAGGTTAAAATTGAGTCAGCTTCAGGTACTGGAAGTGCTACAGTAGTGACTCCTGAAGACATAGATAGATGGACCCGAGAATTAGAGAAACCAAATCCTCAGCCAAAACCATTATATATATATACAAACTGAGAATAGAATTGGAGGAACTGATGGCTGGGAATGTGGAGTTGGACAGACTGAACACCCTTAGTGAAGAGGAATTGTTATTAATTTGCAAAAGTATCACCCGTAATACCCGAGTGTACCATGAGAAATTAATGGACACTGCGGCTAGTATGGGAATAGACATTAGCAGGTCTAAAGTGTTGCAAAAACCTTACAGAGCAGAATTCTCAGACATAGATTTAGAGAACATGAACGTGTCAGGGAAAAAGATACAAATAAGAGAATTGCTAAACCTGTTACAAAAATGGGGAGATTTAGAAAAATGGAAAGCCAGGTGGGACAAGAAAAAGGAAGATAGAAGATCAAAGCAAATGCCCTCTGAATATGTTCTAAAAGAAGCAGAAAAGGTGGGAAAATTATATCCTATGAGAGAAGTGCCAGGTGGAGGATATGTACATGTTCCATGGTCCCGACAGGATATTGTGTCCTTTACAAATGACTTCCCAAAATTGCGAGAAAAACCTGTAGAATGGTACAGACAGGTCGAGAGATTTGTAAAAGTTCAAAAATGCCTCCTGGAAGATCTAGATGGTTTCTTTGGCATTGTAGTTCCCGTAGATTTATGGACAGAATGTAAAATTGCTGCTGATTGGCCTAGTGAAGAATTCCCGAGAGACCAAAAGACAGGGGCTCCTTCAGGGGATGTCATGAGGAAGTACAATCAGGTGATGTGGTATCTGAAAGGAAAGGTGCCTGCAAAAGAAACTGATTGGACCCGAATAGATAGAACTACCCAGAATCGAGATGAAACTGTACATTCTTATTATGAACGACTGTTACAGGTGTTCAAGACTTATAGTGGCTTGGATAACATAGAAATGAAGGACATGACCCACTCATTTATTGATTTGTGTTAGGATTAAGGCCTGAAATCTCACAGTGGATCAAAGACAATAAAATCTGCTGGCAAGCTAAACCAATTGATGAAGTCCTTAAATATGCTAAGTATTGTGAAGATGAGCTGGAAGATAAACGAAAAGAATTGAAAGAAAAAGTCATGGGGGCACAGGTAAAATTAGCAGAGCACCAGGAACAGCAGTTAAGCAAAATTACTAATAATCAGAGTCAGGGCCCTGGGGGTGGGGGAAAGCCGAGGGTGAAAATGAGCCGAGAAGAGGCACGGAAGAAATTTCCCTGCCACGGGTGCAGAAAGATAGGACACTGGAGAGACCAGTGTAAGGCTGTACAGAATGGTAATGTGCAAATTAATGCTTTGAATCCACAGACACAGAATGAGACACCACAGAAGACCCAGAAGCAGGTAAAACAGAATCAGTTGCCTCGTGCACCTAGGCCAAATTACAGGAGCAAAGCACAACAGAGTGAAGGCACTGAAGGTTGGGAAGGAAGGGAGGATAGAAATGCAGCAACTTCACAATTTCCGTTAAATGACACATACCTCTGTGACGATACTTACTGACGGTGCCTGAGGGGGGAGGACGAGGAGTGGGTGCTTGACGCCTCCTTGCTGGTGGACCAGTCAGGGCCATACATTGAAGGAAAGGTTGAAGGAAATGACGTCACCTTTCTGGTGGACACTGGTGCTACCCGTTCTATTGTGAGAACAGCAGACGTTCCAAACCTACCCCTCTCGGGAGAAGCGATCCAAGTAGTGGGCGTTTCTAATCAGCTAATTAGTACCCCAGTTACCGAACCAATGGAAATTAAAATAGGGAATTTTAAAGAGATGCATAGATTTGTTGTTTGTGATTCCAGTCCAGTGAACTTATTAGGACGAGATTTGTTGTGCAAAATGAACTGCACTATCTTTTGCACTCCAAATGGCGTCGAAATTCAGACCCAAGATGAAGATGGGATTTACAAATTAATGTTAGCAAGACCCGACTCGGAAATTAAAAGACTGACGAGACAAGACTTACCTGAAGAACTCCAACAGACAGTGAAACCAGAGGTATGGGATTTTACTGGAAAAGATGTAGGATTAATGGCAAATTTAGACCCAATTAAAATAGCCATAAAAGAAGATGCAATCTACCCAAATACCAAACAGTGCAAAATGAATGCAGAAGTGAAAGCAGGAGTTGCTATTGAAATCAAACGGTTGCTAGAAGCAGGCATTTTGCAAGAAGTGTTGAGCAGTCCTTGTAACTCACCGATAATTGGCATAAAGAAACCAAGTGGTAAGTACAGGGTCGTACATGACCTGCGCAAGGTTAATAAAATTGTGGTTCCTTGCTGTCCTGTCGTGCCAAACCCTGCAGTGATTCTATACCAAATACCGTGGAATGCTGGATGGTTTACCGTTATTGACTTATGCCATACATTCTTTTCAATTCCATTACATCCAGACAGCAAATTTCTTTTCTCATTTGAATGCGACAGTCATGTATACGTCTGGAATCGTGTTCCTCACGGGTACACAGAAAGCCCTTCGATCTTTAATCATATTTTGAAAAAATGCCTTGAAACTCTGGCATTGCCCGGAAAGTCAGTCCTGGTGCAATACGTAGACGACCTCTTGGTGGCGTCTAAAAGCAGGAAAGACTGTGTTGTCGACACCATTGCCTTACTGAACCATTTAGGTGAAGGAGGACATAAGGTGTCACCAGAAAAACTGCAGTTCTGTACCTCATCAGTAAAATATCTGGGGCACCAGATAGACAGAGGTATCAGGAAAGTTACCACAGAAAGAATTAGAATAATTCAAAACATGGAATTGCCAAACACCCAGAAAGAAATCAGAATGTTTCTTGGAGTTGTAGGATACTGTAGGCAGTGGATTGTGGGGTTTGCAGTCCTAGAAAGACCATTGATAAAGATGACAAAAAAGGAGCAAAAGATCCTGTGGAATGGGATGACGAAAGCATGACTGCTTTTGTAAAATTGCGAGAATGTCTGTGTACAGCACCTGCATTAGGAATGCCTGACTATTCAAAAGATTTTGCACTTTTCTGTGACACAGGAGACAATTGTACACTTTCAGTCCTGACCCAAATTCATGGTTTAACTCGACGTCCAGTGGCATATTTTTCTTCCACATTGGACCCAGTAGCAGCTGGATTACCTGGATGTTTGAAAGCTTTAGCTGCAACCTGCATGAGTCTTGAACAGAGTGAGTCCATTGTGATGGGACATCCAGTAACTGTGTATGTTCCACTTTCTGTTGTGATCTTGCTGGCAAGAACTAAAACTCAGTATCTCACTCCAAGTCGGCAGACTAAGTATGAGAGAATCCTTGTAGGTGCAGAAAAGGTGACCATTGCTAGATGTAATATTCTGAATCCAGCTACCTTACTGCCTAATTCATTTGTAGCAGAAGTGAGGGAGGAAATTGAACATGACTGCATTGATTTGACCGAGTTTAGTACAAAACCACGGCAAAACATTAAAGAAGGCCCTTTAACTAATGAAGATTATGAGCTATTTGTAGATGGCTCATGCATGAGACATGAGGAGGGACGCCTAAGCGCTGCCTACTCAGTGTGTACTTTAGGAGGGCCAGTGGAAGCATCTTATTTACATGGTGTCAAGTCTGCACAAGTAGCTGAATTGGTTGCATTGACAAAAGCTTGTAAATTTGGGAAGAATTCGAAAATAATCATATATACTGATAGTCAGTATGGTTATGGGGTTGTGCATGACTTTGGCCAGTTATGGATGCAAAGGGAGTTCCTGACTTCTTCAGGCACCCCTATCAGAAATGGAAATTATGTACAGGATTTACTGGAAGCAATCCAGTTACCAAAAGAATTGGCTGTGGTCAAGTATGCTGCTCACAAATCTGGCGATGACAAAGTGACAGCAGGTAATCAATATGCTGACCAGTTAGCCCAACATTGTGCAAGATACCGAATAGCAATCAATATAAAGGTTGGGGGAAATGGAAACAGCTGCCAACTTCTGATGCTAGAAGGAATAAATACATGGGAGGAAGTGAGAGACTTACAGAATGCAGCAGAGGCAGAGGAAAAGGAAAATTGGAAGAAATTTGGTTGTCAGAGAAGGAATGGAGATGGTGTCATTGTTTACCTGGATGGTATGCCTGTGTTGCCAGACTGTCTGCTTGCTCCTATGGCTAGGTTAATAGATGGAGACACACATTTGGGAAGAGACGCGATGATTCGCATGTTCCGCCAGACATGGTTCCATTCGAAATTCAGAAACATAGCAGAGGCACTCTGCCAAAGGTGTCTGATTTGTCAGCAATTTAACCCAGGAAAGAAAACTGTAGTGTTGCCAGGAAAGATTGGGCAGGCAGAGGGCCCCTTTATGCGACTACAACTTGACTTTATTCAGTTACCCCCTTGTCGAGGAATGAAATACCTACTTGTCATTGTCTGCCTATTCTCAAAGTGGGTGGAAGCTTACCCTGCACGCAGGAATGATAGCCTCACTGTAGCTAAATTGTTATTTAGGGAACTTATACCTCGGTACGGTTTTCCAGTCACAATTGAATCTGACAGAGGAAGTCATTTCCAAAATGAAATAATTAAGCAGATGTGTGAAGCATTCAAAATCACACAAAAACTGCACTGTGCATATCGCCCAGAGGCTTCTGGAGTGGTAGAACAGCTGAATGGCACTATCAAATCAAGATTGGGAAAAATGTGTGAATTCACTCAAATGGAATGGCCAGATGCTTTGCCCCTTGTGTTGATGGAATTTAGAAGTATTCCAGACCGGAACACGGGCTTGAGTCCCCATGAGATACTAATGGGAAGAGCAATGCGGCAAGCATGGGTGCCAGGATACAAACTGATAAGCATATCTGATGATTTGGTGTTAGAATACTGCAAAGAACTGGCTGACCAAGTGCGTTCTATCTCTCACCAGGTTGGGGAAGACGCTGTCGCCAGGCCAACGACTCCAGCACATGACCTGAATCCAGGTGACTGGGTCGTAATAAAGAAACATACTCGGAAAAGTTGCCTTGCACCAAGGTGGGGAAAGCCACGACAAGTGATTCTGGTTACCACCACAGCTGTGAAATGTGCAGGAGTACCTCGCTGGATCCATGCCAGCCATACAAAGAAAGTGACTGAACCTGAAGAAACTGAGGCTGAAGGTTGTGCAGCTGAGGGGTCCCAAGACATCGGTCCTGAAGTAGCTGAAGAAGAACAACCGAGCTCCAGTCAAGTTGATTGGATCCCAATAGTCGAGCTGACTATAGATCCTGTGAGAATAGGAAGACAAACCTATTTAGATAGACAGTGGGATAGTGAGGACGAGACAGGTATAGAAGCAGGTACTCAGATCATCGAAATCCAAATTAAATCTCATTCTGAGGAGGACCAGATAGGGAAAGAACAGGTAATTGGCACTCCACCAAGAAACCTGAGCCAGAAGAGGGACAGATAGAAATTAGGGCGGGAGTTCAAGCAGAAGAAAATCAAGAGTTCGAAGAGCTTGAACAGGACCAGATAGAACTAGACAATTGTGTTCAGGAAAAGGACCAAAGCCAAAATCAGCATACACCTGAACAAGGCCAGTTTAGGGACCAGGCAGAAGAAACCGATGAAAGACCTGGACCTAGTCAGTTAGGGAGAAATATTGAAGACAAACTTGAAACAAATGTGCCACAACTGAACGAAAACAAAAGAGTGTTTGAGGAAAGTCAAGACACAGTGCCAGTTAAAAGACTCAGAAAAGGTGACTCGGTACCTAGATTTGTAAAAAGACTGAGACTGCGACTAAAGACAATAAATGAAGAACCTGAGCAAATAAATGAAGTATCAAGTCAAACAGACCCAGCTGTAATAAAACTGAAGCGAAGAAGTGCCCGTATAAAGAAACTGAATAACAAGTACCAGAGTCCTGAGTGGACTTACTTTGTATTGGAAGAATTTGAAAATCTGGAAATAAGTGACGAAAGTGATGAAGAATTGATTATTGACCAAACCGAAGAAGAAGCGAAACCAACTTGAAAAGTTGCCCCGAATAAGCAAGCTGTTCAGAGTTACAAAGAGGGATTTAAGCTTCTTTTGAGTCAAAATGTCTGATTCTTCTGTGAATGGGAGACCAAGACGAGGTTGTTTTAAAACATGCTGCCAGGTATGTTTATGGAGTGTAGCAATAGTACTGATACTTTGGATAGGACTAACAATAGCTATTCCTTCTATGATGAGTAAAGATCTGAACTTGTACCTAAATAATCACCTACCCGAAGACACTGTAGAATCACACACTAGAAATACACCACAAAGAATAGATGTACCAGAAAAGACACTTAGCCTTAAGGAAACAAAATTAGATTCAGAAGCACCAGATGAGGAAGGATTACATTATAATAAGATCCATAACAAAACGCATTTAAATGTTTTCGTAAACCTGTTAGTACATTATGTAGAAGCTATGGAAGTAGACAACTGTTATGTCTGTATGAAGCTGCCTATTTCGGTTGCTGAAGGTGTGACGTACCATCACTTGCCCTTAACCTATGGAATTTCCTGTAGTATTCTAACTAGTTTATTCTATAGAAGAGGACCTTTACAATATTATTACTCAAACTTTGATGTGATATTTTCTGAACTTCCTGTGCGAAGAAACCTGAACCCTGTGCATACAACTAGAGATGTAGCTAAATACATGAGTGACTATTTTCTAACTGTAGGTAAAATAAACATAGATGACGCACACAAAGATAACTTGACCTGTTCATTACACGAAAAAGAGAAAATGTTTTTGAATTTGGTAGAGAAAAGAAGAGAAAGTTTCCAAAAGAATCAAAAGACAAAAATCAGAAAACCCCTAAATGGGCGGAAAGCATAGAGAGTACTTCAACTGGTGGGGCTAATGCTGCTATGATTCTGGATTTCGAAAAGAAGGGGAAACATTGTCTTCAAAGAGAAAGAACCAGTTAATATAACAATATATTCATTGGTTCCAGTGAATGCGAACACAATTACAAGGTAATTGGGCGTTGGAATTAGTATGTAGCAAAAGAGAAAGTGTGGGTGAAATAGTAGGTGATATTTTTAGTGCATTGATACCTACAGTGGGAGTGGCTCTAAACACACACAGAATTTGCAAATTGTCAACAGTGGTAGATCGGTTATCAACTGACACTGCTGGAGGGTTCCTGATGGTTAATACCGAATTGGTTGCGGTCAGATCAATGGTTTTACAAAACAGACTTGCTCTTGATACGTTACTGGCAAAAGAGGGCGGAGTCTGCAGAATGTTGAAAACGCAACATTGTTGCACTTACATACCTGAGAAAAGTGTGGAAATTAAAGGGTATGTGAGAAACATTAAAAATTTGGAAAAAGAGCTTAAACCACTTGAGGTTGAGAGTGCCTGGAAGAGACATACAGATGGTCTCTCTGCTGTACGTAGTTGGTTTTCTAACCTAGGTAAGAGTCTTGTAAGTAAAATACTGATGACAATTGCGGGAATAGGTTTATTAGTGTTTATAATAATAATTTGCTGCAAATATCGAAAACACAAAAAGAAATACACTGTGAATAAGAGAGGAGTGAAAAGAATTGCTGATGAGCTCGAATTAGAAGAATTGAATAATCAGATTTATAAAAGGGTGAAAAATTCTCACCCTAATAAAGATACTGAGTAAAAGCTAAACAGAATGTTTGAAGAGATTGAACTAGGTAAAATGTGAAAAGTTGGCATCTGGTTCCATTAATTTGTGATGATATAAAATATCATCAAAGAGGGGATTGATGGAGCAAGGATTGGCACGTAAAGCGCCTTGCTTGTAATCATGAACCTCGAATAACTTTAATTTATTAATCAACCTGTTTGTCTTATTAATTTACCCCTTATTCCGACATTTTGGGTGTCCGAGAGACGCTTGCCTATGTGTTTACTAATCCTAATACGCTTGCTACTTAAGATGGCTGCTGCTACGCGGGAATTTCTTCTGCGCATGCGTCGGTCATACCCATGTGACGTGACGTACTCACAGTTCTGGTGGGAAACTCTTTGCACTTGCGCAGTAGAACTAAGATGGCTGCTTTGAGTCCTCACATGCCTGAAGCTTGCATCGCTGCTTTTGCTATGCTGTTTGTTCTGCATTAATCATTAAGGCTATAGTTATTATGAAATAATATGAGAAGTATAGTGATTCATGGTATACAGTGCATTTATTTTTTCTGTGTTCTAAAACTGTTTCTTTCTATTTCATAGTACATTACGAAATGTGACCTGCTTCCCCTTGCTGTATTCCATTTTGATGGAAACTGAGTCTGCGCGAGATCCGAGAGCCTCCCGAAGCAGATGACTTTTGAAATGCTGCCAAGGAGCTGACTGACTGAGAAGATGCTCATGGGAACCTCACCTTACGAACCCTAGTCGCATACATTGTATTTGTGAAAAGAACATGTATTGTTGTACATCATGAGAATCTGAAGTTCGAGGGGCGGTCTTGTAAAATGCAAATTATGAGCTTGAGAAAGTCAAATCCTAGGTGGTGTGATGACCTGTCCTTTCTTTTGTCCAATCGAAATTGGGGATTCTAACACTTGCAACACTTGGGGGGTTGGAACACTGACTTGAAAACAGTATAACTACCCGGGTTAACTAGAGAATTTGTCCGACTTGTCCGAATAGCTGGCCTGTCACTGACCCAACGCACTCAATAGCTGATCGAGAACAGAGTTGCTGCGGAGCACTCTGTCAGACTCACAGACCCAATCGGGGTTTTGAGAACCTAAAGTGCTGGTGAAGCACTTTGCTGGGGAATTTGCAACCCAATCGGGGTTTTGACTGAGAGCTGCAGAGAGGGTGTAGCGCAGGCGTTGCAACTGAACTGTGGGTGCTGGGCTCAACTTTGGTGGTCCTGTCCTGATCCTAATCTGGTTTTCCTGTCCTGGGTTTCTATTTCTGCACCTGCTGGCCTACTGGCGACTGCATTCTTTGGGGTTCTCCTGTCCTTAACTGACCCGTGGCCAGGGTTGGTCTCCACACCGTTCTAGGTAAATATAATTCTGTGAGGGAAACACATTTGCGTTCTTTCCTTACTTTTCTTGAAGTAGCTAAAAATCTTATTTGCACATGTGTTCCTTTTCTTACCCTCCCTGTGCTGACCAAAAAATAAAGTTTTACATTTTAGCTGTTTATTAGCATGTTCCATTTTCTTCCCATCCTTTAAGTCAATGGTGAAAATACTGCTCATGAAATATAGTTGTTCCCTTTCTTTACCCCTCCTTTAGCCAAATTAAAGTGGTTGCTCTGACTTATTAGCGTGTTCCATTTTTCTTACCTTCCCTATAGCCAGCCACATGGTTATCTCAAAACGTCATCATTAAACTACTTTCCCAAGTTGCACTTGTTATATTGCAGCTTATCGGGGTTAATGGCTGTCCCATTGATCGCAAGTCTTTGGCAGTGGCCCAGAAAGTATTCCTGTTTTTTAAGCTAGCAGCATTAGCAAGTGCATCCCAACGCTTTGTTAGTAATTCTTCCTTCCTTTTTCTGATCGTTAACTTATCCTTCTGCCTTAATGTTTTGATGAGTAAATTACATGAAATATGTAACAGGGCCTTACGTAACTGTCTATTGGCCTCTGAGCATTCTTGATTGAACCATCTAGGTCCACGTTGTACTGTGGGAATAGGATTAGATAATAGGGATTTGATGGCCTCGCAAAGTTCAATAAAGGCGCTAATTGCCTCAGGATGTGGATCCTGTTCCAACAAACATGAATCAACAAGATTCAAGTTATCCCTGGCCATCATGCAGAACAGATCAGTATTATTTATGCCCGCCAGACCAGTCTTAAGTTGTCAATAGAAGGTGCTAAGTTCCTGGTGCCGCATTCTATGTTATGTGTTGGCCTAGGGGATAATCTCAGTACTGTTTGGATTGGATTGTGATCCCCATAAGTTGTGGAAAATACTTTTGCTTTCAATAAGGAGTCTTCTAAGGCAGAGGAAATAAAAACCTAATCGATTGTAGAGACACAACCCCTCCCTCTAAATGTGGGCTCCGAAGAATTATTATCATTCATTACAGCTGCAATTTTCATGACATTGATTAAATTATGATTGTTCAGATGTTCTACCAATTCCTTGCCCCTATGGCAAATTTGTCCACTACTACATGGCATTTTACGGGGCCTGATATATGGTAAGTTAGCATTACAATCGCCGCCAAGACAAATTCCTGCTGTCTTCAGGAAATATTTAGCACATTGAACAGAGGCAATTAATTCAAATAGGTCTATAAAATTCTCATTTGATGCTGAATGGAAATCATTATGAAAGGAATAAATTAAATGAAAAGAGACACCTCTGTTATACAATAAGACTTGACAATTAGCACTATTGGTACTTATGGCCTTAACACTACCACCTGCTGCAATGTTTACCCAACTTGGGAATCAGGGCTAAAATATTATAACATTTGAAGCCATCAATGTATGGATCTTGGGTAGCCCAAGTTTCCTGGAACATAAGAAAGTCCTGTTTTTGTACAAGTTTTAGCCAGCCCGGTTGATGCAGATTGGACTGAAGACCAGCCACGTTCCAGCTCAAGATGCTCAGATATGGAATGGTCAAAACCTTTGTTGAAGTATCTGAGTCATTGGTCTCAATTGCTGAAGGGAGAATTACGGGCCCAACAGGGAAATCGAGAGATTCCAGGGGTGACGGTAGTGAGTCCTGGGTGTCCAACTCAGACAGGGGCAAAAACATATGGTGTGTGATAGGAAGAGTAAATCGTTTGCAGAGGGCCTGAGATTTGTTTTTTAAAAATAGCCCAGCTGCAGTGAGCATATGCTGGTATTGTTAATTGTGGTGAGCTCACATGCCCTCAATACGGATCTCACCGTGGATGGTCTGCGGAAGTTGATCACAATGCAGTCTCCTTCAATATTCTTTGGAGATGCGCCAACCCACCCAACTCTGTGTGATATAATGATCCCATTCGTATCTGATGGGTAGAACCTCCTATTATTTGATAACCATTCTACACATTTATAGTGTAGTTGGTCCCAGGACTCATTCTGGTCTCTCTTTAGAGTCTGTATGCCAGCCAGCACCAACACATAGGGGCAGGCGGCCGGGGGTAAACCAGAACATCTAGACTTGACCTCTCAATATTGCTACTGGGGATGGCTGACGCATTACAACCTACCTTGCTATGTATTAATTTCAGGTCTGCTACATCAGATCTGATAGCTCGACCGAATATGGAATTGGAATACTTGATAGTGACCAACTCATTGTGATGTACTAAAGCTTTCCTATTAGAAGAACTGTTTGGTATTAAATGTGCCTTAGGTTGAAAACTTTACCTTACTTGTCTGCAACTAAGACACGCTTTGCTTGGAAACATGCCAGCGGGAAGCGGAGTAACAGTGCCGGGAGCAGTGATGGTAGTAGTGGCAATAGGAAATTGAATGTCATTAGTTAGGATGCCAGATGTAACGATGGGCCCTCCCCCCACATCAGCCGCAATGGGTGCATTTCCCACTGATTGACTAGGCTTCCCTATAAGTGTAGTCAAGTTGTCTATATGTTCTAGGAGTGAAACAAGCTTTTTGCTCAAGAACTCGTTAATTTGTTTGGTTACCGTCTCAATCATAATGTTGGCAATAACGTTCCCAAGGTTCCCAAAGTCCTGTGCCGCCTCACTCTAGGTGCAAATGGTGTGGCTTGAGTTCGCTTTTGGTGCTGTCACAGGAATACCAGAAGTGCCTGGGGTGCTTATACGTGGAGATGGCTGTATCCAAGTAGACAGACAGGTTCGCAGGGTACCGTTTTGAGGCAGTTGTTTCCTTTTGAAACAAATGAGCTTCCCGCTCTTCCTTTTCCGTTTAACTGCTGGGATTCCCGCTGATGTTGATGTTAGATGTCTGGTTGTAAATCAGCTGAATCACACTTGCTTATACTCCCATTTGCAAGTGAATTTTCATGGTTGCTAATCCAATCAGACTGGGGTGAGGGCAGTACAATGGCAGGACCCAGTACATGTATGTGGTTTATTAGTGCACCTTTGTGCTTGGCAGTGTTCAATCGACCCTCGCTGCCCAATGACAAACGGCGATCCGTCAGTTCAATTTCGCCAGATACTATCTTGACTAATAATGCTGCTAGTAGTGGTACGTGGTACATGCAGGAGGAACGACGGTGTGCTTTCCCATTGTGGTGGCTCAGAGCTACTCTTTAAGAGTTATAATTGCTAAAGTTGCAGAAAGGGTTTCAGATATAGTTGTAAACGACACTCACCTCATGTTACTCACTCGGTGCCACAATGTACTTGAAAGGGGGTATCCCTGCCCTGCCTCCACCTGCCGCTGATGGGCGCAGACGGGCACGCCCGTACATGTCCCACACTGCGGGAGCTGCAAAGTGACTTTATGCAGGCCTGGGATGATTTGGAAAGAGCAAGTGCCCTGAAGGATTCTAGGAGTTTTTGGGAGGTGTTAAATCGCCCGCTTTTCAGTAATGAAATGAGGACCATCGATACTAATATAACGGGGTTAGTCTGGGAGGCCCACTTTCCCATATATTTAACCCAAAGAGTGTTTCCTTAAATGAGTGCAAGGACGACATAAAATTTAATCTGCAGACTGCACAACAGCTCAGTTTATCACTTTCCATGAGTGAAGTAGAGGAGGCTTTGAGAAAAGGTATTCCCCTAAAAAGCACCAGGGCCAGATGGTGTGCCCTTTGACTTATTTAAAAATAACCCACAAATGTGGGCCCCTTTGTTACTTAATGTTTTTAAAGCTGTAATTGTGGGCCGTATTCCATCATCATAGAAAGAAGCAGTGGTGGCGCCAATTTTTAAAAAGGGAAACAGAAATTACACTAAATGCTGTAGGCCGATTTCCCTAATAGATGCTTGTTGTAGATTGTTGGGGAGGGTAATCCTTGCACGTCTGGAGACATGGCCCAACGCTTCTGGTATCATTGTAAATACCCAATATGGCTTCAGGAAAGAAAGGGGAACGACTGAGCAATGTCTCAACCTGTCTATGATTATGGCCAAGTACATGGAGGCCAGGGGTGTTTCTATCCATCTGGCCTTCATAGACTTGTCCAGTGCTTTCGACACAGTCTGTCGGGGAAAGTTGTGGGTGTTAATGGACACCATGGGATTTGTCGCGCAGACTGCATGCAGCTACTACAGTAGCCATTTGGTATGGTCCAAGATGAGAAAAGACCAAGTCAATTCCCTTAACTGAGGGTGTACACTAGGGATGCATATTAGCTCCCTTTCTATTTTAAATATATACAAACAGCTTGGAACATTTTTTGTATTACAACAAAAATTGGATTTTCCAAGAATAGAAGGCAAACAAGTATCTTTGTTGTCCTATGCAGACAATACAGTATTGATGACTTTAACAGCAAACAGCTTACAAAAATGTCTGAATGCATTTAATGAGTTCATGTTAGGATTGGATCTCAAGGTTAATTTTAGCATGTCTTTCATTATGGTTTGTGGTCCAAATAAAACTAAAACACATAAGTACACTGTCAATGACATAGACCTATTTGGGGAATCTTTTTAATAATAAGTTGAGCTGAGATCACTTGATTACAACACGGTTACAACAAAGTAGCAGAACCATAGAGGGGCTCTTTCGCATTGCCAGCAAACTTGGTCATAAGCTGATAGCTGAACTGAAAAAAGTGTATAAATCTAAATGTCTGTCAGAAGCCATCTATGGGGCAGGGGTATGGGGATACACATTTTTAAAACGCCTCCTATTTATCCCCAGTAGTACTTCTACTTTATTCTGTCATTCCGAGGTGGGTTTAGATTATGTGATTGACAGAAGTCATGTTTCCCTGCTGCTTTTATGAGGGAAAATTTGAACCTCAGAAGAGCTGTTATTTGCAATAGGTATTTTAAGAGACTGTATGAACCTTGACAATGCAATGGCGGTACCATGGTTACTTTATGTCAAGGAAACTTTTTATAAGATAGGCCTTGCAGATTTTTAGGAAAACCCGGAGTCTATTCAATCTAATAATGAAGAAGTCATCAAGAATGCATATCATACTGTTTCAAGTTTGTCTAGTCAGGATAGTAACACAGTGGCATATGTATCTTTAAAACAACAACAGTTCTACTTGTCTTTACTCAGGCTCATTTGTGCTTTTTAATGACAAGATTGCATTTAAATACTCTTCATTTACTTGTGGCTTTTGCGAAACAGGGGGGATGGTGCGAGAGACTTCCCCCTTGTCCATGTAATAACAGAGCCCATCAGAGCACAATGCATCTTATGTTTTTTTGTTTATTTTATAAAGATCCAAGAGTCCGTTTCATTAAGCCCATTCTAAGGGACACTCGTCCCTGTACTTATTAAGAAGGTTTTGATTACCTGAGGTCATTATCAACCGTTACCATTTGTAGCTCTGTGCTCAGTTTTATTAGAATTGTTCTTTTAATTAGGAAACATTATGAATAATGAACAAATTTGATTGATTTTATGTAACTTAATATCAATTTTTGTGAACTGTTTGCTAAAATCTTTTGCATTTCAAAATGAATGTACGAACTTTCTTGTAAACTTTTATGATTCTTTTGAATTCAATAAATTTATTTAACTGACTGACTTTAAGCTCCTCCAGGTGCGGGAAATGCATAGTAGGCACCTCCTGGCATAAAGAATTGTGGGGCTTTGAGTCCCCCCAAGGTGCAATATAAGGCAATATTCAGAATGGATTTGTTTAGATATTATTTTTGGATGTATTGGTGGTCATTGAATGTCTGATTTTATCTGTTTTTGCAATGTGTCCGCAGGGATTGCGATGTCGTTGCAACGATCACCAAAAAGTAAAGAGTAAAAAAACATTTGGAAAAACACTTCACAATATTGTGGGTACAGGGTGGCTCTGACAAGAGCCATTGTGTTGGTTCTATGTATATGGTTGCTACACATAATACTGGATGCAGAGTTTCAGGTTACTTAGAAACATCATGTTGCCTTCATTTGTAAAGTACACTCCATCATTTCCATATATACCATGCATGTCAAAACGGAGGTTGTTGTTATAGATACAGCCCATGGTCTCTGAGGAAAGCAGAAACAGTTTTATTGACATGTTTTCTGGCTTTGCCAATCTGACCCTTAGGAGTCAGGGTGAGTCCGATGATGAAGCATGTCACTATTGGAGTGTGTGAGGGCTATAATAACAAAAGGGTCTTCCTCCCTTCCTACCCTTCAACTAAGGGGTAATACTAAATCAGTAAAAGGTGTAGACTCTATCAGGTGTTCTCCTTCACTTTAGAACACCCCTTCCTTTATCATTGGTTATTTCGTCCCCTTTTTTCTCTCTTTTTGCTACTAGCCACCTTCTTGGTTCCAGGATAAATATCTATTCGTTAAACCAGTTATACATAGGGAGGACATATCCATTCCCCCTCCTCAGTGAAGCCCTCTCTACCCTTTTCGAAGCCACACCAGGGTCCCTATTTTTGTGACACTGATTTATTAGAGTGCCCCTTGACAGTGTGAGGGAAACGTGAAAATAGTTCTGCAAAGGTTTCTTTCATTAGGATTTCAAGCCCTACCCCAGTCAATGTGCCTAGGTCACTGCTACCACAATGCAAAATTATGAGGTAAGGAGCTTGGGAATCCCCAATGGATTTAACCAAAGCCAGCAGCTGATGAAACTTTAACCCTCTCTGGCCAAAAACAAAGTCCCTGTCAATACCTCTCTTTTTTGCAGCCTCTTTAGCCCAATATATGTAGCCGTGGCCAACAATTCACATCCCTAGCATTTTGAAGTGAAGGAACAATAGCAGTCAAGAAAAGACTAGAGCTGAATGAGGCAGTTTTCCCAAGGAAAAGCAGTTAAAATGAAGGTTGTCCTTTTTCACAAAATATATATATATTTCATTGGATGTTGTCAGCATGAAAGTGAATAAAGTGAGGTGGGGTATTGGATGGCTCAGAAAGAAGTCTTATTATTGGCTGTTGTTTAAAGAAAGAAATGTAATACAGACATGGAAATGCTTTAGAATCTATGAAGTAAACCATACCTGCCATATCTTATTTGAAAGGAGAATGTTCCTTCAAGAATGTGCTGTGAACTGTTGACCTACTGGTTCCACTGGGTTGATAGCTACACTGAGAAAAATGAGGAGTGATGACACAATGTAAGTAACGGCAAGTTTTAATTTCCAACTGAGGACAATGTAATAAACTGTTGTGTAGTATTTAAATTTCAAAAAAATAAAGCTGGATATTGGTTTGAACTCCCTTTTTTCATGAATATTCTGCGATGATCTCGAAAACGGGGCAAAAGGAATCTTTTTTCAAAAGGGAGGGAAATGGTTAACAGGTGCTAACCATTCACAATTAGAGATGCAGTCGTCTAAAATGAAAGACATGATTTCATTTGCTGCATTTCTCATAATGATAGAATGGAAAGTTGCAGAGGTTGCCATTTTAGACTTGCTTTGTATGTGAGTGGTGTACCATTCTTGTGCTTAGTTTTTAGAAATTTTAACAGTGTCCAAACTATGTGGAAAGATCTAAAATAACAATATAATCTACAAACTGAATTCATTGGTATGTATATAACTTAGAAATTATTTTAAAAATACACATTAGAAATGAAGATGTATGTCGGAGTTTGATTAAAGAAAGTACCACAGTGATGAGAAAAAATATATTCGATGAACTGTATCTATTACATGGTATGTGTTTAAGAGGTTAGGGGTGAATGTTTTGGAAAGTAAGAGAAAAATGAATTAGTGCCTGTTTATTACATTGTGTATTTTATTGAAAAATAACAATCTAGTTTTGTGGAAAGTTGAAATGGGGAACTAAGAATGTTTTAAATGCCTAAACATCATGTGCAGAATGGATATATCTGTCATTTCCATTCTGGGAGTTGTAGTACTTTTAGTAACATTATTAAACAGGAATAGAGTGGTGAGAAATAAAAGAATGGAACATGTTGTCTGCGTGTAAATGAATTAGAAATAAGTAATACTTATTAGGTATATATTGGTAAGTGTTTATCAATGTGGTTTTTAACTTATAAGACAACTTTACATATTCTTAGATGGTGAGAAATAGTTTTTGTGCTTGCATATAGCTGTATATATGGTGGGACTTTTGAGTTTGCTTAAAGATGCAGAGAGGTATATAGTTTAGGAAAGATGGCTTGAAGGTGTACATCTATTAACAAATGGCATATATGTTTACATGGTGATCTATGTTCAGAAAGACTGATAAACATTTCGGGCCAGATATACGACCATTGGATTTTGTGACTCGCGAGTCGCAAAATCCAATGTACAACAGTGACTCAGACACTGTTTGGGATTCCCAATGGGGTCGCAAATTGCAAGCCTCATGAATATTAATGAGGTTGTCACATTTTGTGACCCCATTGGGAATGGCTGGCACTCCCAGGGATGGTGGCCTGCTGGGGTCAGCAGACCACCATGTCTGGGACTACTTTGTCAATAAAGCAGTTTTTTTTATAAATGCAGCCCGTTTTCCTTAAAGGAAAACTGGATGTATTTAAATAAATAAAAATGAAACATTTCACTTTCATATTTTAAGGGCAGGAATTGTTCCCTGGGACCACTGACTGCTCTTACAAAATATTTACGTATCCATTCCCAAAGGGTAACAGGAACCCTTCCCGTTTGCAAAGGGTGGTAAGCTGCAAGTGTTTTGCAACCGCAATTGCAGTTGCAAAACATTCATACATAGGTTTTTCACTCGCTATTAGGAAGGGACGCCCTTGGAATGCCCCTTCCTAATAGCGAGTCGCTAACCCTATTTTGCGAGTTGCTTATTGATTAGCGATCCCAAAATAGGATTAGTACATTGGGTGACCTATTTCGGCCCCTCTGCGACCGCAAATAATGGTCGTACACCTGGCCCTTCATGTGTATGGTGAGGGTAGTATTTTTCTTTAAACACGGTTTGTTTAAAATTGAGAAGGATTAACAGTGTAGAATGCCTCGAAAGTTCTTGTGCTAGCTTCATTTTGAGTGTTACTTTTGTTTGAGATATGCTGAATATATTTTTTAGAAGCACAAGAAGTGTTTGAGAAATGATGTTGGTATGCTATTTGTAAAAGGTTTTGTGCTCTGAAAAAAGATTTGAAATGTTTTGCATTTTAGAAACTTACTGGTGCATGTGCAAGCTTAGTAGCAAAGCAATGTATGTTTCTAGAGGGCTATGTATGTAATTATATATCAAGGGTGCTACCTAGACCGAGTGGTACATAGCTCAGAAGAAAAGCATGTATACCGTAAAACAGGTAGTTTGATACTGACAGAAGGAGATAGCCAATGATTCAGAGACATAGTGACAAGTGTTATGTATCTAACAGGGATTCAGGTAAACTCTTAGTCAGACAGTATTCAGGAATTCATGGAATCACCTAGCCACTACTCAAGCAGTCAACAAATCAGTGTTCCACTATCCATGGAGTTGTTTAATTAGCCAGAAACTATACACGTACTCTTGCAATCAGGCAAGCAGAAATTATGTAGTTATTGAAGTATGCAGGCATTACGTATATTTTCATCTAATCACCTAGGTACTATATAGTGACTCATGCAATTAACAAGGCTGTAACAATGGAATCATTATAACATTTGTGCAGAACCTATGCAGCCAACTAAAAACCCACTTACAAACCATGTAGTCATTGAAATACTGAGGCACATGTGTGCACTGATGAAACACTGATGCACTCATGTAATTATGTTGAGAGTACCATTATGGTAAATCTATCACCCATCCAGTACCTATGCAGTCATTTAATTACTGAGCCAATAGTCTTATACTAATACAATCACCCCAGAAGTATACTATTTTTAAAGAATAGTGAGGCACACATTATATTTTTTCAAGAGACTCATGTGGAAGCACAAGAATGTAAACAGAGTTACAGTAAAGTAAGATGGGTCCAGGAGGTGCTCTGCTCTGAGCAAAGAAGAAGTACAAGGGGAGTTTCCCTAGTCATAAGAAAAAATGCAGTAATAAAAGTAGTTAAATATGAGACAGACAAATCAGGGAGGTGGTTGGTGGCTACTATATTGATTCAGGACAGACCCTTGGTGTGTGCAGTATACTGCGAGTCAAATGAAGATAACCCGGGAGCACTTTCAAAACTTGAAGTTTGCCTGTTAGACACAACAGCACCGATCGTTATGGGAGGTGATTTTAACTTAGTTCTAAATAGGGAAAAAGACCGCACCTCGAAAGTAAAACATGACAGTCCCCCACAAACATATGCAAGCTTAAAGAACATGATGAGAGAATTCAACTTGTTGGATATTTGGCATAGTAAGATGGGTAAAACCATAGATTTCACTTTTTATAGCAAAAAATACACATACCATTCACAAATAGATTATGTTCTTATAGATCAGGAGTTGCTTACAGAGGAGGAGACAGTAAATCACATCCCTGCGATATTATCAGATCACTCAGCTGTAGCCATGACTGAGGTTGCGGCAAAAAGAGGCGCAGAGGAGGTGGACAATAGACAGGACGATATTATTAAACGAAGAAGTGATCAGCGATTTGGGGGAAAAAACGGATGAGTATTTTCGATTAAATATGGGCACAGCTATGGATCAGATAGTTTAGGAGGCTTTTAACGCGTATCTAAGGGGGGTAGTCAGCTCCTTAATGGCAGGGAGGAGAAAAGCTATGAAACAAGATGAAGAGAGAAAAATTAGCGAGATTAAAGAAAAAGAAGGAGAACTGCAGAAAGCAGTCTAATTAAGGTCTAAGTAAAGTACCAGCACTAGCGAAAGAGCTGGAGGGCTTGCAGGCTAAGTTTCAGGCACAACTAGACTAGAAGCTTTTAGAAAGATGGAAAACAAGTAAGCTTTAGCACTTCGCATATGTGGAAAAGTGCAGTTCTTTACTGCGTGGAAAGCTAAGGCAGATAAGGCAAGGAACACAATAAGGAATTTAATTAAAAGAGGGTCAGGAAAAATCATTCAAGCGGACATAGATATTTGTGAAGAAGTTTGAAGTTTGAAGTTTTATGAGAAAACTGTATAGTGAAGATATAATGCCAGGAAAAGAGAAAATAGAAAATTGGTTCAAAACAATAACACTCCCTCAATTGGCAAATGAACAGAAGGCATTCCTAGAATTAGGCATTATAGAAGAAGACGTAAGGGCACAGTGCAAATAAATGGCAAGGGGAAAGGCAGCAGGACCCGATGGCATGTCAGTAGAGTTGTGTTTATGCATGTTGGATAAAGTGGTGCTGTTAGAACTGGGATTTCTGGTAGGCTAAGGCTGACGCCAAAGCCAGGCAGAAACCACCATTCTAGTCAGGGCAAGGGAGTCACACGCCAAGATAACCCATTCTCCCCCCCCCCCCCCCCCCTTGGTAGCTTGGCACGAGCAGACAGGCTTATCCCGGGGGCAATGTGTAAAGCATTTGCGCACGCACACAACAGCAACTACATCCTAGGCACACCACAAAAGAAACTCCACACAAGGTTATATAAAAATAACTTTTGTATTGTCAGAACACATCAGATAGAAGTCACACATGTACATTGTGCCAACTGGCACGGGCAATATTCACAAGGGATTATTTACAAGACAGGGCCACCTGGACCACTGTCAGGAATAAACACTTTTAAAACTAGAAATATTGTTAGAAATAGCACTTTGTAGATCATGGAACAATAATCACTTTAGCACACAACCAGTAATCACTGGTAACCAGGTAAGTACCACCTACGCAACCCTAACCACCTTAGGAGAATATTACGCAGGGAACCAGGACCTTACTAGGACCACCTGTACTAGAAAGAACAACCACCTAAGTATCACAATACAATTAGGGGTATAAGCAAGAACACATTACACATGATGCATCCCAACATTCAGAGGTGTAGGGAAGGAAAACACATGATGCATAAAAACACATTCAGAAGTGTAAGGGCAATTGCGCAGAAATCACCTTTAGGCAGGAACACCAGAACTGTCCCATTGTCAGGGGCCTAAACGTAGCAGTTGCCCACAAAGTGCTGGGCAACTGGTGCAAACAATGGGGCCACACGTTGGAGCCTCGTGGGCTCAAGAACCAAACAGAATGTCACCTGACGTTGGAGTCCCCCTTCTGGGGACTCGTAATCAACAAATGGCCCCCAAGAGCCTCGTGGGCTCTAAACAAACGCTGTGGCACTCCAGAGCCTCTCAGGGCTCGCAAACAACAATGCGGGCAGGGAGCCTCGTGGCTCTGAAGGAGAATGCCCCCAAAACTGGTGGAGTCCCTCTCGGGGGACTCGACAACAAATGGGCCCTGAGCCTCTCGGGGCTCGAAAACATAGTAATGCCCCTGGAGCCGCTCTTAGGCTTGAAAACAAATAGGGCCGGTCGTTGGAGTCCCCCTCCTGGGGACTCGTGGACAACTGTGGAAACCAAGAGCCTCTCTGGGCTCAAAAACACCGCAGTGCCCCCGGAGCCTCTCAGGGCTCCTCAACAGATATGCCCCCTAGAGCCTCTCTGGGCTCTCAGCAGCCACCTCAGTAAGATCAGCAAAGAACAGTTTGTGTGGGGACACAGCCCCATTTTTATACAGGTAATCCTTTGTTCTGGCACAGGGTGAGGGGGCAAACCAGTCACAGCTGGTTTGGAGTACCCTTGATGTGCTCAACTACCCTTTTCATTCACTAGGCAGGCTAGGGTCATTAGACGCACCACAGGGGGCGGAGCCAGCATTGTGTGGGGAAAGCCCAGCCCTATTCAGGACCCAGGTGCAGCCCCTCCCTCACATCAGCATGCTAATCTCTCCATTCACCACCGGGGCAGACCCACACAGACTCCTGGAGCCAGGCTACCCAGCCAGCTTCAGCCAATCACGCGCCAGCATACTCCCTGCACAGACAGGCACACGTCTAGAAGTGGCACTTCCATACTAGACACACACACGCCTCATACATCATTTTGCAGCATTCAATCACACGAGTCCGCACATACCAGACTCGAGCCTGTACACCCCACGCATCAGGAACTATCAGGGACACATACATTCCCCATGCATTCCTAAGGGAGGGCAGGCCTATCTCACCACATGCACTCAGAGTGCGCACGCACTTTCCACTGGGACACAGTGAAAGTGTGCAGAAACCAAAAATCACTACTACTGGGTCACCATTAAAAGCAAAAAGGTTAGGGGTGAACCTGCCAGAAGGGCCAAGTCCAAAAGGTGCCAATCTTAAAAACTATGTTTAATAAAATATATACAGATGGGGAAAATCCACCCAGCTCATGGGCAGAAGCCACAGTTACGCTAATTTTAAAACCGAATAAAGATCCACAGATGATTGACACTTATAGACCTATATCTTTATTAAATACAGGTTACAGGGTATTCTAAGTCATAGTGGCATCATGGGTCGCAAAGTTTATAAAGGGGGTTGTCCATTCGGACCAGAGGGGCTTTATACCAGAGAGGCAGTTAAACAAATTTACTTTCCAGATAATGGGGGCCATAGATATCACAAAAGTTAGAAAAGTTCCATTAACTGTGGCAATAGATGCTGCCAACGCTTTTGACCAAATTAACTGGGCATACCTGTGGGAGACCTTTAACAGTTTTGGCATCCAGAAAAACCTAGTTAAGACATTGGAAAATCTATAGCATAGCCCCATGGCAAAGGTGCTGGTGAATGGGGAACTAACAGATTGGTTTCGCATTACAAGAGGCACAAGACAGGGGTGTCCTATGTCCCCGCTCCTGTTTGATTTGTATATTGAGCCTCTTGCTAACTGGCTCAGGGCAGACAACCAAATTTCTCCTTTTAGTTTTGCAGAGTTGGAAATTAAACTAGCTTTATATGCAGATGATCTGTTCCTTTACACAACAAACCCCCCAAGAAGCAATTCCTAGTTTAACGGAGAAGGCAGAGAGATTTGGCGAGATCTCGGGTTATAAGATCAATAGAGGAAAAACAGAAATTATGGAGTGGAATCAAGAGGTGACAAGCCAGGGAGTTAACAATCAAATGAGATTTTTAAGGGTACAGCGTATTCAGAAACAGGAGGATATTGCCGTACTGAACTGGAAGAGAGTTAGTAAGGAGGTAATGAACTTACTTTCACGATGGGCAAACCTCCCGTTAAACATCTATGAGAGGGTAAACCTCGTAAAAATGATTATTCTACCAAATATTACTTTCCTCTATAACTCTATACCCCTGTCCTTCAGGAAAGAAGATATAGCTAAGCTACAGGAAAAAATAGGTAGCTTCATTTGGTCTGCGAAAGGCCCAAGAATAGTCTGGAAAAAGCTTAGAAGAGGGCTCTCAGGGGGTGGGTTGACGCTACTGGATTTACTTACTTATTGTTATGCTTTCCACTTTAAAAAAAATTATATGATGGCTAGTAAGACCGATAGATCATCATTGGGTTTACTATTTGGTGCCATGTTAAAAAATGTGGGTCAAGGTCAGCAACATTTTCTCGTTAAATATGGAGCTCCAAAGTTTTACAAGAAAGTAAGGCTAAAGGTTTTAAAGGCTGCTTTAGAAACTAATGGTCTACATAAGAAAGAGAATGAAGATTCCATACTACTCAGCACGGGCCCTGATCTGGGACTCCAGAGGTTCCCCTGAATGCTTGAGAGATCAACTCAGCCAGCCTCTGAGAATGGGAGGTATAAATTACTGGGCAGACCTTAAAATGGAATCGAATTTAGTAAGCTGGGAAGTGCTCAATAACCTTACAAGAGGGACGTTAATGAGGTTTACATATTATCAGTTGTCCTCCTGGTGGGTGAGTCAAAGCTGGCCCCAAGAGGAGGAAAACCAGAAACTGCGGATCAAGCAACAAGAACGGATAAGTGATAGGGCCATCCGATATGAGAAGAACCTCCTGCCACCTCTGCAGTGACTAAAGAGAGACACCGCCACCTGGAAAAAGCTCCCGCTATCCTTATTGGGCCGGGCAGCACTTTTTAAAATGATGGCGCTGCCAAGGTTTCTCTATGCCCTGCAAAACTATCCGGACTTAGTTCCGAAGAGATATTTCGCTGCCATTGAGGCCACACAGAGAGATCTTCTTTGTGACTGGGATGCACCGCATATCCCTACAGAAACTCACACGGGGATGGTTTGATGGGGAGTTAGCACTCCCGGACATCCGGAAATACTACTGGGTGGCACATCTCTCTGCCATTTACCAAGGAACTTACTGTGCTGGGCATGATCCGGGCTATGGGATGGACTGATGGATCCTCCCGGGTGGTAATTTTGAGGCCGTACTTTATTCCAGGCCGGGCAGGTACTTCCTCACGGGACCTACAAAGCATTCGGTGCAGCTGTGGCACATCGTTCAACAAAAATTGGGATGGGCTGGCAAACTAACAATGCCTACCCCGCTGTGGGCATCCAAAAAGCTGGGCACACTGAGTCGTACGAAAGGATTCCGCAATTGGGATCTGATTGGAATCTCTCAGGTCAGAGACCTATGGGGCCCGGATTGGGTTATCTCATTCGCTTTGCTCCAGAGTGCCTACGACCTGGCCCAAACAGAGCACTTCCGCTACCTGCAGATCAGGCACTCCCTTCAGGGTAACATCCCTCCGGTGACCCAACTCCCGGAGTCCTCCCCTCTCGAGGACAGGCTGCTGGACGGCCACCTTCCGGAGTGGGCTATCTCCCTAACATACAAAAAACTCATCAACCACACTCTTGACCCATTACTAGTACTCAGGGGGAAATGGGAGGCGGACGGGCTCGAAATTGATGATTAGGAGTGGAGAGAGGCGCTTGCATCCCCCAAGGAAATTGCAATATCAGCCAAACTTAGACTGATTCAACTAAAAATCCTTCATCGGGTATATGTGTCGGGCACGAGGCTGATGCATGTGGGGTGAAGCGCAGACGGTCTCTGCCGAAGGGGGTGTGGGGAGGTCGGTACCTTCTTACATATTTTGTGGGAATGTCCTGCGCTTCAGAACTACTGGAAACGAGTACTGGCCTGTATGCGTAAGGTGTGGGGGGTGGAGTTGCGTCCGGAGGTCAAGAGATACCTCCTGAATATTTGGGAGCCCACAGACATACCATCAAAAGGCAGGATATGGGTAAAGTTGGGATTGGCAATTGCAAAGAGAAACATAGCGAGAATGTGGGGGCAAAAGCACCTCCAACGCTCAGTTCATGGAAAAAGGATATGGACTGGTGTATGGTCCAAGAGAAAACAGTGTATGTGGCCCGGGGCTGCCCCCGGAAGTGGGTGGCGGTGTGGTCCAACTGGGATGAATACCGTGGAAAATTATGTGAACACCCTCGAATTACCCCCATTGACGAACTGATTACAATGTGATTTAGAGCTAAATTGGCACCTTCCAGACTTATACTGTACTAGAAAGACATGAGTTTGCTGTGTTTCTCTGATAAGGATAATGTAATAAATGTATTCCCTGTATGTGATGACCACCTAATTTAGTTACTTTTGCAATAAAAAGAGTGTTTTTTTAAACGGATAAGTGGAAGAAAGAAATATCTTTCTGGTATTGGGAACTTTTGGTAACAGAGGATAATGTAGAAACTGAAATTATAAATCTTTGGGGCAAAGAATATAGAGATGAAGATATCGAGAAACTCTGGTCTGACTCGTTTGGCATGGTACAGGCAGTAGTAAAACCTGAATTGCTTAAGAGGAACCACTTGTATACAGCCTACAGAGTCTACTGGTCTCCACAAAAAGTATCTAAAGTCACAGGTAATATGTATAACTGTCCTAGATGTAAGTATCCCGCAGCAGATGACTTACATATTTTTATGGAGTGTCCAAGAATCAAATCTTATTTGCTGGGGGTATGCAATTTTTGGGAAGAAGTGTTGGAGATACCAATGGAAGTAAGTACCAGTTTCATATTTTTTGGAATTATGAATGATTACCAGTTGAACGCATCTAGTTCTAAGTTTACGTTTTACGTGATAATTTTGGCGAGACAAGAGATATGCAGGCTGTGGAAATCAGAAACTCCCCCAACGTTTGCTGAATGCTAAAGAACATTATTTACATCAGTGAATCACACATGGCGTGTGATCGAAGAAGTAGAGATAGTATTTGGTCTGCACTGTTGGATTGGAGGGAGAAGGCAAGTGAGTCTAATGATTAAGGCAAGCATGCTGTTGGTCCAGGCATCCCTAGTACCCCTCTGGGGCCCCCACAAGTTAACAGGGGAAGGAAATGGAAACAGCATTATCATTGCGAGGAATCTCTGTTCTTTCTATCCCCCCAAGGGTTGGTATAGGTTGGTATATAGAGACAGGGGGTATTGGCAGAATGAGGACTAAAAAAAATAAACCCAGCAGTATACTTACTTTCATCCAATCTCTCTAGCTTTAACAGTGGAATTATGCAGTCACTCAGACACTAGGCATGCACTCATCTAATTAGGTAGGCACTACTGATGCACTTATTCAATTCTCCGGGCACTACCCATGTAGTTACGTAAGCATTCAGTCAACCAAGTAGACATAGCTGCATCCAATCCCTGAACCACTATTCAGCCACTCATCCATTAGGCTAGGTGCATTGAAGGTGCCTAAACAATCATGTATGCACTATCCATGCACTGCATAAATCACCTATATAATATGCATGCACTCTTGCAGTCAATCAGGTACTAGAGTTGCGCACTAATTTAATTATCTATGTATGTATTGAATTATTGAAGCTTTAGTCATGCACTTGTCGAATCATTCAGGCTCTACTGATGCACTCATTCAAACACCCAGATACTAGTGGTATACTCATGCAAACACGCAGGGGGTAAGTATGCAGATATTGAATGACCAATGGAGTTATGACATAGTCAGGGAATCATCTAGGCACTACTTGTATCCTCAGGGGATCAGCTAGGCACTGTATCTATTCAATCATAATCCCATGTATTTACAAGTTCAACAGAGGAATATGATTCTTTAGACAATATGGGTGATAGATTTACTAAAATGGTACTCTCTGCGTAATTACACGATTAGAACCTGAGCGTTCCTTTAGTGCAAACGTGTGCCTCAGTATTTCATTGACTTCATGAGTTGTAAGAGGGTGTTTAGATGGCTGTATAGGTTCTGCGCAAATGTTATAATGATTGCATAGTTACATCCTTGTAAATTTAGTGTTACATTTTTAAGAAGTGTAGAAGGAGAGATGCAGTGAAACAGAAAGAACGAGTTGAGAGATTGGTTGATAAGGCTTTTGCTCTGAAGAGGAAGCTTTTCATTTTGATTCTAAATAGAATAAAGACTCTTGACAATATAGTGTTTTGTATGAGGAGATGCATCGTAGGCTCCTCCTGGTGCAAAAGGTTGTGGGGCTTTGAGTCCCCCCAAGGCTGCTGCTGGTGGTGTCTGTGTGGTTGCAAGTGGCTCCCGTGCTGCAGGAGCTGCAAAGTGACTTTAAGCACCTCCGGGCACGGGAAATGCGTTGTAGGCGCCTCCGGGCGCAATTAATTATGGGGCTTTGAGTCCCCTCAAGGCTGCTGCTGGTGGCGTCTGTATGGCTGCAAGCGGTGTGTGAGAGTATCTGTATGGGTATGTCAGTGGGTGTCACAGTGTCTGTATAGGTTTTATCGCTGCATCACAGAGTCTCTCTATAGTTTTCTGAATGAGTATGACACTGTATGGGTTTGTGAATGGGTGTAACAGTGTCTGTATATGTGTAAGAGTGGGTGTGAGAGGGTCTGCATTGGTATGTCAGTGGGTGTGAAAGTGTGATGTAACTGTGGGTATGAGAGTCCCTGTACGGGGTTGCGAATGGCTGTAACAGTGTATGTAGGATATCTGAATGGCACCACGAAAATGGAAAATAGGATTTAGAGTTGGTTGTTCTAGAAATACACAAGAAAAAACTGAATTTGAAGTGTACAGTAATATACCTCTAGTGTGTAGAATACTGTAATGTGTGTGCATATAGGTGTTTTCACTTTATGGGAAAGGCACGATCGTCACGATGGCCAGAATGAATGCAAAAAACTGAAAAAAGGTCTGAAATATGATTTTTAAAAATGCTTAATACAAAAATTTGAGTTTAAACATGCTTTGAAAGAAGAATGTATATAGTAATGTGTGTAAGGCGATGTTCAGAATGGATTAGTTTAGATATAATATTTTTGGATGTACTGGTGGCAATTGAATGTCTGATTTTTATCTGTTTTTGTAATGTGTCCGCAGGGATTGCGATGTTGTTACAACCAGCCCCAAACAGTAAAGAGTAAAAAAAACTTTTAGAAAAACACTTCACAATATTGTCGGTACTAGGGTGGCTCTGACAAGAGCCATTGTGTTGTTTGTATGTATATGGCTGCTACACATAATGCTGGATGCAGAGTTTTCAGGTTACTTAGAAACACTCTGTTGCCTTCATTTGTAAAGTACACTCCATCATTTCTATATATTTCATGTATGTCAACACGGAGGTTGTTGTTATAGATACAGCCCATGGTCTGAGGAAAGCAGAAACAGTTTTATTAACATGTTTCCTGGCTTTGTCAATCTGTAGACAGAATTGATTTGATTTGACCACTTTCATTTATGTCTTTGGCCCAGACAAGCAGGAGAGCAGAGCCAAGTAGGTCTCCTACGGGGATAGACCTTTGATGAAGTAATGATGTCCCATTTTCAGAATTAGATGCCTGGCCATCGACTACAATTCATGAAGGCTACGTCCCGCAGCCCCCGTAATTAATTACATTAACAAACATTGCCGGCTTGTCTTCTGTTTTGTCCTCCTTGTTTACTCTTGTATGTGGCTGCTACACTTAATACTGGATGCAGAGTTTTCAGGTTACTTAGAAACACCCTGTTGCCTTCATTTGTAAAGTACACTCCATCATTTCTATATATTCCATGCATGTCAAAACTGAGGTTGTTGTTATAGATACAGCCCATGGTCTCTGAGGAAAGCAGAAACAGTTTTATTAACATGTTTCCTGACATTGTCAATCTGTAGACAGAATTGATTTGATTTGACCACTTTCATTTATGTCTTTGGCCCAGACAAGCAGGCGAGCAGACCTTTGATGCAGTAAGAATGTCCCATTTTCAGAATTGGATGCCTACAATTCATGGAGACTACGTCCTGCAGCCCCCCTAATTAATTACATTAACAAATATTGCCGACTTGTTTTCTGTTTCGTCCTCCTTGCTTACTCTTAGAATGTGACTACACGCCTCTCCCTCCAAGTCCCCCATTGGGAGCTGACGCCCTGTTGTTGTGAGTGCCTGAACCACATCATCATTTTCACATTTGTTTTTATTTTTACTCACTTTAGACAACTACAGAAAAGGGAAATGTGTGTGTGTGATACTGAGACACATTACTTATTGCATACGGCACGAATGAAACAAAATTTCGTTTACATGTTCTACCCATAAAATAGATGGCTAAGTGACAATTCCGTGGATGTCTGTCACTGGGAATATTTCAATTTTGTGAACACCGGACACAATCACTCTCTGGTGCGCCTTATAACAACAAAAGGGTCTTCCTCCCTTCCTACCCTTCAACTAAGGGGTATTACTAAATCAGTAAGGTCTAGACTCTGTCAGGTGTTCTACTTCACTTTAGAACACCCCTTCCTTTATTATTGGTTGTTTCTTCTGCTTTTTTCTCTCTTTTTGTTACTAGCCACCTTCTTGGTTCCAGGAGGGATATCTATTTGTTAAACCAGTTATACATAGGGAGGATCTATACCTTTCCACCTCCTCAGTAAGGCCCTCTCTACATTTTTCGAAGCCACACCAGCGTCCCAATTTTTGTGAGACTGATATATAAGAGTACCCCTTGACAGTGTGAGGGAAACATGACATCAGTTCTGCAAAGGTTTCTTTCATTAGGATTTCCAGCCCTACCCCAGTCAATGTGCTTAGGTCACTGCCACCACAATGCACAATCATGTGGCGAGGAGCTTGGGAATCCCCAATGGATTTAACCAAAGCCAGCAGCTGATGAAACTTTAACCCTGTCAATGCCTCTCTTTTTTGCAGCCTCTTTAGCCCAATAGATGTAGCTGTGGCCAATAATTCACACCCTTAGCATTTTGAAGTGAAGGAACAATAGTAGTCAGGAAAAGGCTAGAGTTGAATGAGGCCGCTTTCCAAAGGAAACGCAGTTAAAATGAAGGTGTTACTTTTTTTACAAAAAAATATATATATATTTCATTGGATGTTGTCAGCATGAAAGTGAATAAAGTGAGGTGGGGTATTGGATGGCTCATAAAGAAGTCTTAATATTGGCTGTTGTTTAAAGAAAGAAATGTAATACGGAGATGGAAATGCTTTAGAATCTGTGGAGTAAACAACACCTGCTGTATCTTATTTGAAAGGAGAATGTTCCTTCAAGAATGTGCTGTGAACTGTTGACCTACTGGTTCCACTGGGTTGCTAGCTACACTGTACTATGACTGTATTGGCGAAGAAATGTGTTAAAGAGACAGAACAGTTTTTTGAAAAATTGAGGAGTGATGACACAATGTAAGTAGTGGCAAGTTTTAATTTCCAACTCAGGACAATGTAATAAACTGTTGTGTACTATTTAAATTTCAAAAAAATGAAGCTGGATATCGGTTTCAGCTCCCTTTTTTCATGAATATTCTGCGATGATCTCAAAAACGGGGCAATAGAAACCTTTTTTCAAAAGGGAGGGAAATGGTTAACAGATGCTAACCATTCACAATTGGGGATGCAGTAGTCTAATGATTTCATTTGCTACCTTTCTCATGATGATAGAGTGGAAAGTTGCAGAGGTTACCATTTTAGACTTGCTTTGTATGTGAGTGGTGTACCATTCTTGTGCTTAGTTTTTACAAATCTTAACAGTGTCCAAACTATGCAGAAAAGCTAAAATAACAATATAATCTACAAAGTGAATTTAGTGGCATGTATAAAACTTTGTAATTATTTTAAATTTACACATTAGAAATGAAGATGTATATCGGAGTTTGATTAAAGGAAGTACCACAGTGATGAGAAAAAATATATGAGATGAACTGTATCTATTAGATGGTATGTGTTTAAGAGGTTAGTGGTCACTGTTTTGAGAAGTAAGAGAAACATGAATTAGTGCCTGTTTATTACATTGTGTATTTTATTGAAAAATAACAGTATAGTTTTGTGGAAAGTTGAAATGAGGAACTAAGAATGTTTTAAATGTCTAAACATCATGTGCAGAATGGATACATCCGTCATTTCCATTCTGGGAGTTGTAGTACTTTGAGTAACATTATTAAACAGGAATAGAGTAGTGAGAAATAAAAGATGAGCGCATATGTTGTCTGCGTTTATGTGAGTTATAAATAAGTAATACTTATTAGGTATATATTGGGAAGTGTTTATCAATGCGATTTTTTACTTAAATGACAACTTTACATATTCTTAGATGGTGAGAAATAGTTTTTGCCCTTGCACATAGCTGTATATGCGGTGGGACTTTTGAGTTTGCATAAAGATGCAGAGAGGTATATAGTTTAGGAAAGATGGCTTGAAGGTGTACATCTATTAACAAATGGCATATATGTTTACATGGTGATCTATGTTCAGAAAGACTGATAAACATTTGGGCCAGATGTACGACCATTGGATTTTGTGACTCGCGAGTCGCAAAATCCAATGTACAACAGTGTCTCAGACACTGTTTGGGATTCCCAATGGGGTTGCAAATTGCAAACCTCATGAATAATAATGAGGTTGTCGCAATTTGTGACCCCATTGGGAATGGCTGGCACTTCCAGGGATGGTGGCCTGCTGGGGTCAGCAGAACACCATGTCTGAGACTACTTTGTCAATAAAGCAGTTCTTTTTATAAATGCAGCCCATTTTCCTTAAAGGAAAATGGGATGTATTTGAATAAATAAAAATGAAACATTTCACTTTCATATTTTGAGGGCAGGAAGTGTTCCCTGGGACCACTGCCTGCTCTTAAGAAATATTTGCGTATCCATTCCCAAAGGGTAACAGGACCCCTTCCTGTATGAGAGTGCTTTACCACCCTTCTGAGAAGGGTGGTAAGCTGCAAGTGTTTTGCAATTGCAGTGGCAACACATTCATACATAGGTTTTGGACTCGCTATTAGGAAGAGACGCTCTTGAAATGCCCCTTCCCAAAGGCGAGTCGCTAACCCTATTTTGCGAGTCGCTTACTGATTAGCGGCTCTCAAAATAGGATTAGTACATTGGGTGACCTATTTTGGTCCCTTTGCGACCTCAAATAATGGTTGTATTTATCTTTAAACACGGTTTGTTTAAAATTGAGAAGGATGAACAATGCAGAATGCCTCGAGAGTTCTTGTGCCAGCTTCATTTTGAGTGTAACTTTTGTTTGAGATATGCTGAATATACTTTTTTAGAAGCACAAGAAGTGTTTGAGAAATGATGTAGGTATGCTATTTGTAAAAGGTTTTGTGCTTTGAAAAAATTCTAAATGTTGTTTTCCGTTTTAGAAACTTACTGGTGCATGTGCAAGCTTAGTAGCACAGCAATGCATGTTTCTAGAGGGCTATGTATGTAATTATATATCAAGGGTGCTACCTAGACCACTCACACATAGCTCAGAAGAAAAGCATTTATACAGTAAAAGAGGCAGTTTGATACTGACAGAACGAGATAGCCAATGATTCAGAGATATAGTGACAATCGTTATGTATCTAACAGGGATTAAGGTGATTTCTCAGTCAGTCAGGCAGTATTCAGGATCTCATGGAATTACCTAGCCACTACTCAGGCAGTCAACAAATCAGTGTTCCGCTATCCATGGAGTTATTCAATACCCAGAAACTATACATGTACTCTTGCAAACAGGCAGGCAGAAACTATATAGTTATTGAAGTATGCAGGCACTACGTATACATTCATCTAATCACCTAGGTACTATCTATTGACTCATGCAATTACCAAGGCTGTAACTATGCAATCATTATAACATTTGTGCAGAACCTATGCAGCCAACTAAACACCCACTTACAAACCGCGCAGTCATTGAAATACTGAGGCACATGTGTGCATTGATGAAACACTGATGCACTCATGTAATTATGTTGAGAGTACCATTGTAGTAAACGTATCACCCATCCAGTACCTATGCAGTCCTTTAATTACTGAGCCAATAGTCTTGCACTAATACAATCACCCCAGCAGTATACTCTTTTTAAAGAATAGTGAGGCACACATTATATTTTTTCAAGAGACTCATATGGAAGCACAAGAATGTAAACAGAGTTACAGTAAAGTAAGATGGGTTCAGGAGGTACTCTGCTCTAAGCAAAGAAGAAGTGCAAGGGGAATGGCCCTAGTTATAAGAAAAAATGCAGGAATAAAAGTAGTTGAATACAAGACAGACCAATCAGGGAGGTGGTTGGTGGCTACTATATTGATTCAGGACAGAACCTTGGTGTGTGAAGTATACTGCGGGACAAATGAAGATAACCCGGGAGCACTTTCAAAACTTAAAGTTTGCCTGTTAGACACAACAGCACCGATCGTTATGGGAGGTGATTTTAACTTAGTTCTAAATAGGGAAAAAGACAGCACCTCGAAAAAAATATAACAGTCCCCCAAAACATATGCAAGCTTAAAAAACATGATGAGAGAATTTAACTTATATTTGGCATAGTAAGATGGGTAAAACCAGAGATTTCACTTTTTATAGCAAAAAATACAGACACCATTCACGAATAGATTATTTTCTTATAGATCATGAGTTGCTTACAGAGGAGGAGACAGTAAATCACATCCCTGCGATATTATCAGATCACTCAGCTGTAGCAATGACTCTGAGGTTGCAGCAACAAGAGGCGCAGAGGAGGTGGACAATAGACAGGATGATATTATTAAACGAAGAAGTGATCAGCGATTTAGGGGAAAAAACAGATGAGTATTTTTGATTAAATATGGGCACAGCTAAGGATCAGATAGTTTGGGAGGCTTTTAACACGTATCTAAGAGGGATAATCAGCTCCATAACGGCAGGGAGGAGAAAAGCTATGAAACAAGATGAAGAAAGAAAAATTTGCGAGATTAAAGAAAAATAAGGAGAACTGCAGAAAGCGTCAATGGAAGGTCTAAGTAAAGTACCAGCACTAGCGAAGGAGCTGGAGGGCTTGCAGGCTGAGTTTCAGGCACAACTAGAAACGATTTTAGATAGATGGAAAACAAGTAAGCTTCAGCACTTCGCATATGTGGACAAGTGCAGTTCTTTAATGTGTGGAAAGCTAAGGCAGATAAGGCAAGGAGCACGATAAGGAATTTAATTAAAAGAGGGTCAGGAAAAATCATTCAAGTGGACATAGATATTCGTATAGAAGCTCGAAGTTTTATTAGAAAACTGTATAGTGAAGATATACTGCCACGACAACAGAAAATAGAAAACTGGTTAAAAATGATAACACTCCCCCAATTGAGAAATGAACAGAAGGCATTCCTATAACTAGGTATTATAGAAGAAGAAGTAAGTGCACAGTGCAAATAAATGGCAAGGGGAAAGGCAGCAGGACCAGATGGTCTGCTAGTAGAGTTGTACTTATGCATTTAGGATAAAGTGGTGCCAATCTTAAAAACTATGTTTAATAAAATATATATAGCTGGGGAAAATCCACCCAGATCGTGGGCAGAAGCCACAGTTACGCTAATTTTAAAACCGAATAAAGATCCACAGATGATTGACTCCTATAGACCTCTATCTTTATTAAATACAGATTACAAGGTATTCTCAGGCATAGTGGCATCATGGGTCGCAAAGGTTATAAACGGGGTTGTCCATTCAGACCAGAGGGGCTTTTTACCAGAGAGGCAGTTGAACAAATTAACTTTCCAGATAATGGGGGCCATAGATATGGCAAAAGTTAGAAAGGTCCCATTAACTATAGTGGCAATAGATGCTCCCAAAGCTTTCAACCAAGTGAACTGGGCATACCTATGGGAGACCTTTAAAAGTTTTGGCTTCCAGAAAAACCTAGTTAAGACATTGGAAAATCTATACCTTAGCCCCATGGCAAAGGTGCTGGAGAAGGGGGGCCTAACAGATTGGTTTAGCATTACAAGAGTCACAAGGCAGGGGAGTCCTATGTCCTGTTTGATTTGTATATTGAGCCTCTTGATAACTGGCTCAGGGCAGACAACCGAATTTCTCCTTTTAGTTTTGGAGAGTTGGAATTTAAATTAGCTTTATATGCAGATGATCTACTCCTTTACACGACAAACCCCCAAGAAGCAATTCCTAGTTTAATGGAGAAGGCTGAGAGATTTGGCGAGATCTCGGGGTATAAGATCAACAGGGAAAAAACAGAAATTATCGAGTGGAATCAAGAGGTGATAACCAAGGGAGGTAAAAATTCAAATGAGATATTTAGGAGTACAGCTAATTCAGAAACAGGAGGATATTCCTGTACTGAACTGGAAGAGAGTCAGTAAGGAGGTAATGAACTTACTTTCACAATGGGCAAACCTCCCGTTAAACTATGGGAGGGTAAACCTCGTAAAAATGATTATTCTACCAAAGATTACTTTCCTCTATAACTCTATACCCCTGTCCTTCAGGAAAGAAGATATAGCTAAGCTACAGGGAAAAATAGGTAACTTCATTTGGTCTGTGAAAGGCCCAAAAATAGTTTGGAAAAAGCTTAGAAGAGGGCTCGCAACGGTTGGGTTGATGCTACCGGATTTACTTACTTATTGTTATGCTTTCCACTTTAAAAAAAATTGTATGATGACTAGTAAGACCGTTAGATCATCATTGGGTTTACTATTTGGTGCCATGTTAAAAAATGTGGGTCAAGGTCAGCAACATTTTCTCTTTAAATATGGAGCTCCAAAGTTTTACAACACAGTAAGGCTAAAGATTTTACGGGCTGCTTTAGAAACTAAGGGTCTACATCAGAAAGAGAGTGAAGATTCCATACTACTCAGCATGGGCCCCGATCTGGGACTCCCGAGGTACCCCTGAATGCTTGAGAGATTAACTCAGCCAGCCTTTGAGAATGGAAGGTGTAAATTACTGGGCAGACCTTAAAATGGAATCGAATTTAGTAAGCGGGAAGTGCTCAATAACCTTACAAGAGGGGCGTTATCGGGGTTTAAATATTATCAGTTGTCTTCTTGGTGGGTGACTCAAAGCTGGTCCCAAGAGAAGGAAAACCCGAAACTGGATCAAGCAACAAGAACGGATAAGTGGAAGAAAGAAATATTTTTCTGGTATTGGGAACTTTTGGTAACGGAGGATAATGTAGAAAAACTTCAATTATAAATCTTTGGGGCAAAGAATATAGAGATGAAGATATCGAGAAGCTCTGGTCTGATTCGTTTGGCATATTTTTATGGAGTGTCCAAGAATCAAATCTTATTGGCTGGGGGTATGCAATTTTTGGGAAGAAGTGTTGGGGATACCAATGGAAGTAAGTACCAGTTTGATATTTTTGGGACTTATGAATGATTACCAGTTGAACGCCCCTAGTTCTAAGTTTACGTTTTACGTGATAATTTTGGCGAGACAAGAGATATGCAGGCTGTGGAAATCAGAAACTCCCCCACCTTTTGCTGAATGCTTAAAAAACATTATTTACATCAGTGAATCAGACATGGCGTGTGATCGAAGAAGTAGAGATAGTATTTGGTCCGCACTGATGGATTGGAGGGAGAAGGCAAGTGAGTCCAATGATTAAGGCAAGCATGCTGTCGGCCCAGGCCTCCTTAGTACCCCTCTGGGGCCCCCACAAGTTTACAGGGGAAGGAAATGGAAACAGCATTATCATTGCGAGGAATATCTGTTCTCTCCCTCCCCCCCCCCGAGGGTTGGTGTAGGTTGGTATATAGAGACAGGGGTATTGGCAGAATGAGGACTAAAAAAAACTGGCAGTATACTTACTTTCATCCAATCTCTCAAGCTTTAACAGTGGAATTAGGCAGTCACTCAGACACTAGGCATGCACGCATCTAATTAGGTAGGCACTACTGATGCACTTATTTAATTCTCCGGGTACTACCCATGTAGTTACGTAAGCATGCAGGCACTACCTGTTCAGTCAACCAAGAAGACATAGCTGCATCCAATCCCTAAACCACTATTCATCCACTTATCCAATAGGCTAGGTGCGTTGCAGGGGCCGAAACAATCATGTATGCACTATCGATGCACTGCATAAATCACTTATATAATATGTATGCATTCTTGCAATCCACCAGGTGCTAGAGTTGCACTCATTTAATTATCCTACCAGTATCTATGTATGTATTGAATTATTGAAGCTTTAGTCATGCACTTGTTGAATCATTCAGGCTCTACTGATGCACTCATTCAAACACCCAGATACTAGTGGTATACTCATGCAAACACGCAGGCAGTAAGTATGCAGGATATTGAATGACCAATGGAGTTATGACATAGTCAAGGAATCATCTAGTCACTACTTGTATCCTCAGGGAATCAGCTAGGCACTGTATGTATTCAATCATAAGAACAATAGTTACTTACCTGTAATCTGTGGTTCTCCAGTATTGGTGTCTTTCATAGATTCACATGCCTGAATCATTCCCCGTCGTCGGAGTGGGAGTCCCACGGTATATAAAAAAGCAATAATATGCTATAAATACATAGTAAATACCAATAAAAAACAAACCAGGAAGTAAAGTAGCCAAGCTACAGAAGAAAAAACTTCCACATTAGTGACTATCCCTGTCATTTTGTGTAGCCCAAACTGCAGCCAATCAGGCGACAGCACCCACCAGAAGGTTCCCCCCAGAGGCTCAGGCTGTCAGATTTTGTCGCACGGAGTGATAGTAAACCAAAGTATGCTAAGAGCCTCTGAAGGGGAGGTGGGCGGGTGCATGTGAATCTATGAAAGACACCAATACTGGAGAACCACAGATTACAGGTAAGTAACTATTGTTCTTCTCCAGTATTAGGGGTGTCTTTCATAGATTCACATGCCTGAATCAGAGTAGATAGCAGTAAATATCCTTGCTAGGCAGACGCCATAGTAACCCAGCTTGTCAAACTGTGCACATTATATGAATTATATATAAAATGCCTTAGCATAGCCTGGAGCATGATAAAATGCATCTAGTGAAGAATGTGCACTCTGAAAACGGTAGCAGAAGCGTCTGACTGCAGGAAAAAAGGAGGTGGGAACAGAGGCTCCCCTTAGCTGAAAAGATTACATAGAACTGCTGGACACATGGAAATATCGGTCCTACTGGCTGCAGCAAACAGTAGTGATTGGAGAAAGCAAGGCTGCTAACCTAGGTTGCCGCTCTGCCGAGGTGCTGGAGAAGAACTCCATCAAACAGAGCAGTTGAGGAAGACATTGGCCTGGTAGAGTGCGTTCTAGGGGCTGCTAGCAAAGCTGTTCAACTTGTGTATGGCAAATATCGATCGGAGCAAAAGATCAATAATGCAACTGTTCGCCCGGACCCTGTTGGGTTTTAACTAATCGTACCTTAGTAATAAATTGATCAGATCTGCGAAAACCGAACTATCCCTTGTAAACAGAACATTTGAAACCTTTTCTATTATCAAGTGTATGGAAAAAACCACTTTGTTGATAGTGGTGGAGGCAAAGATGCAGTTGAATTTACCGGCTCGATCCGAAAGAAATTCCGGAGGCACGTTAAGTAGGAATTCCAGAGTAACTCGAACCACCATAGAGTTATAGAGAACTGTATGAAAAGGCTAAAGAATCGAAAGATCTGAACCTAACTGACTAATAGAGGACTGTTAAAGCCAAGAAAAAGAAAATGACACCTTTCTAAGTCATCGTAGATCATCACTGAGGAAAAGTTGAAAGGATATCACATGAACTGCCCTATTACCACACTGAGATGTCTCGATGGTAATGGACGAACTGGCGGAGAAAAAACTATCTGAAATTTTCTTGAAGGATTGAGTTATATTTTTTGAGGAATAAAAAGATGTGATCGCCTCGTGTCGGCATCTGGAGCCGCTGCCAGGTAAGGCACTAGTAGAATTATGAGGCAATCCTGGACTTGACAGCTAAATGAGAACAAACTGGAAGATCCTTTCCATTAAGAGTAAAAGGATGAACTCTAGCCGAACAATATCAGATACCGCAAAAACATTTGCGTTGGAGACCTTGTCCCTGTTATGGCGAACACTCCCTTGCAAACCGCAGGGATGTTTTAGATAGGCGAACCAAAGGTAATCAGGGGCTAGGCCACTGACCTCAAAAATGGCTGTTCCGAGTGATAAATCTGGCCGCTCTGGAAGAAAATAGATCCGGAGGTGGACATGTCCGGATTGATTCGCACTCCGACTGGAAAAAGGAGAAACTCAGTAAACCAGTCTTGGCGAAGCCATGAGGGGTGAAGAGGGACACTCGACACCACTCCATTTTGTTCTTTCGGAGAACTCTGGGACCCAAAGGTATCGGTGGAAAATGGAATCAGATTGAGATCAGTTGGACGACAAACGCATTTCCCTGTAAATTCTTGTGGTGATGCCAACTTGAAAAGCACCAGTATGTGCTGTTCTTCTTGGTCGCGAAAAGACCAGATCTGGAAGCACCCTACTGCCGAAATTTGAATCCACATTTCGTAGAGGAAAAACTCAATCGAGAGTGGAAATTGTCGTCCTGCTGAGAGTGCCTGCCAGACTGTGTCTTGTACCAGGAACGTGGAATCGCCAGAAAGTTGTGTGCGTTCTATCGCTCATGCACATAGATCACCGGCTTCCTGAGGCAACAAAGCTGATCTAGCCCCTTGTGTTTAGTGACATAGAGTACACCAGTTGTATTGTCTATGCGCCACAATACAGTTGTCTCCTCGAAATTATTGCGTAACAAAATTGGAGGGCAAGGAAGATGGCTCTTCGCTCAGCAGGATGATGTACCAACCTCATATGAGGGCTCATTTCCCTAAGACCTTCAGCCCCTAAATAGTGCTCCCCAATTCCTGAGGGATGTGTCCATGGTGATTGTGCAATTTGATACCTTTTTGAGGGAAAAAACACACCTTGTGTATAAATTTCTGTCTTGGATTCACCCAAGAAAAAACCTCTCGCATCGAGGAGGGATTGTAATGAGATCTTCAAATGAATCAGAGACGTGAAACCAATGTTTATGCAGTTGCTGTAGCAGCGTTATCCTGTGCAGAAGGACACTCACAGGAAGCAGGTGGAGGTCATGGCCCGCTGAAATTTGGAGAATGTAATGAAATAGACTAATGTACTCAAAAGAAACAGCAAGAAAGAGCTGCAGGCTTCTCATTCGTAAGAGACAAACACCCTTGCTGAATTAGCATGGACTGTTGTTCCTAGAAAATCCTGTGTCGTAACTAGGAATAACTGGGACTGGACATGGTATATCGATAAAAACCAGGCATTGAAACAGTGACTACAAAGTCTGGGTGTACTGGATTGCTTATTAAGAAGAGTGATCCTCTGTAAATAAACCTGTCTCAGAAATGATGAATGCGTATGTATTGCAGACACAGATAGGCTGCCAGAATCTACATAAGAATCACGTGGAGTGGACCGAGAGTCCTGACAAGATAGGCCTGTGATATAACTTAGAGTATAGATCAACCACGTTCCGTGCTGTGGAAGCATTGTTACCTAAACCTTGACACTCTGGAGGTCGAGTGCACATGTTAGGTCCCTGGCAATAACATTTGAAAAACTTTCTGGAGGTACAACCTTTGAAAAATGTTTGTGCAGAGATGACATTAATCCGGCGCTACATATCTGACCAGCTAGTTGAAGAGGATCTGAGAGGAAAAAACCTAACTCCTTATTAGATTCAGAACCACTCCGACGGTCCCTGATGTATCCATAAGTCAATTTGTAAATGACTCGCGCAGATGAGTTGAATGCGGTCACTATGAAGGCGTAGCATACAGGAAATTGCCAAATTCTAGAGCATGCTCTTTTGACATCACAATTAGAATTTTCCATAGATAAATAGCAGTGGTGACCAAATGAAATCTTAGAGATATGCCACCCTTATCCCACTTGGAATGGAGTCATGATGGGCTTTAAAGTAAGTCGTAGTGTCCTGGAAAAATGACGTCCTGTATACGATTTAGAGTCGAATCATACAGTTGCATATCAGGTACTGGGTGGAACTTCTTGGATTAAATGCGAAAACTGTCCTCGGGCACCCCGAAAGAGTTGATCCCCGTACTGTGGAGAATCGAAGGCGCGGTATTGTCTGGTCAATATGATGGCCCAGAAGTAACAACTATAAAAAGGTACGGCCATTATCTCAGTATGGACTTGTGGGCGAGGAACTAAGGGTTCCTCCAACCTTAACTCCGCAACACAATACTGCAAAACTTGGAGATGTAATGTACACTGCACGGTGTTTTGTTGATGATTATCTTTTGTCCATCCTTTTTGTTAAAAATTCTAGAAATGCCAGTGTAGGGGTATTCAAGGATACGCACATTCTGTGCCCCTATGTTAAAATTGATCCTGTCCAGAGAGCTAAAAGATTGCCCGAGAGTCACCAGCGTCGATCTTTTGGCTTAAGCAGAGCTCAAAATCACTGTCAATACAATATTGAAAGAGAAAGAAACCGTCCGCCTCTATCCTGGTGACAAGGGCTTGACGAAAGCGCGTCACCGTTCCTTACATGAGGAGGTTAAATCCGTCAACATCCGCCGGAGGATAGAAGAATAAAGAATCATGCAAGATCCCGTAACTTGCTGAAAGGAGGCTACGACTAATAAGTATGGTAAAGTAACACTGTAATAAGCCCAACTGGACCAAGCGTCGACTAACCTGACCATGGACTGGGTCCAGCATCAGAGAGGTCAACAAGAAAACGTGACCCTCAGTGTCCGCATAGGAAAACTGTTGCAGACTTAAACTACTGTGGAGGTGACTGCTGACGCTGTCAGTCTACAAGTCCTCCGTAGACGTACTTCTTGTTGGCAACGAAAACTGATCCTTAACTTGGCCAACATTCCACAATAAAACTCACCATCACTGAGGATGATTGATGAATCAAGTAGTTTGTCAACTTTGAAAGTCGTCGACGAGCCTGCTAGTGATTAAGAGAACTGTCGTCAATGGGCCAACTGTGTACGGACCTAAAGCCTGCGTGGCCACTGCCGATGTGCCCACTGTTAATGGCCCCAACTGCACTGTTTATAGGCCCACTGTTGATAGCCTAGAGATGCCAGGTCCACTGCCAATGGCCAAGTGCCGATGGATCACATGTCAGAAGGGCCACTGTCAGTGGCCCACTGCTATTGAGCCAACCGTCGCCCAAGCTTTCAGTTGACTATGTCAGCTGAATAGGCTCACAAACGCCGACGAGACTCTTCACTGTCTATGACTGCTCTTCAGCGTCGACGAGGGACACACTGCTCCGTCGACGAGGCACCTCATCTCACCGTCGACGAGGCACCCCTCCGTCGACGAGGCTCCTCACCGTCGACGAGGCACCCCTCCGTCGACGAGGCACCCCTCCGTCGACGAGGCTCCTCACCGTCGACGAGGCACCCCTCCGTCGACGAGGCACCCCTCCGTCGACGAGGCTCCTCACCGTCGACGGGGCACTCCTCCGTCGACGAGGCACCCCTCCGTCGACGAGGCTCCTCACCGTCGACGAGGCCCCTCACCGTCGACGGGGCTCCCCACCGTCGACGATTGCTCTTCAGCGTCGACGAGGGACACCCTGCATCGTCGACGATGTTCCCCACCGTCGACGAGGCATCTCACCGTCGACGAGGTCCTTCACCGTCGACGAGGCACCCCTCCGTCGACGAGGCTCTCCACCGTCGACGATAGCTCTTCAGCGTCGACGAGGGACACCTCTCACCGTCGACGAGGCTCGCCGTCAACGCGGCTCGCCGTCGACGGAGATCCCTCGTCGTCGACGAGGCTCGTCGTCGACGCAGCCCCCTCGTCGTGGACGAAAGGTTCCCGTCGACGATGCCACCATCACAGTCGACGTTGCTCGTCGTCGACGCGGCAAAACTCGTCGTCGAGGCTCAGCATTGACGAGGCAAAAGTGCATTTTGTGAAAAAGCTGTTGGTCAACGAAGCTCTTTGTCGGCTGCGCAGCATCCTGCGACTTACAACCAGTGCATTTGAGGGCTCTGTCAACAGGATCCTGTAGCCCTGTGACACCGTAGATCACCAGTGACGGCAGAGATTGCCGTCGTAGAATACCAAGAGCGTCTAGTCAACAAGCTGGCACCTCCTCAGAAGAAAAATGCACAGAACGAGTCTAAACGCCTGAGAGTAAATCACGTGGGCGTAGATGTGGGAGGCAGACTCGTAGCAGGTCAAAGACCCTTACCTTAGAAGCAACCTCAGCTGGTGAAGTAAAGCAAAAAACATCACTGCACAGAAAGGCGCCATATAAACATTGAAAATCCTCCCACATCAGAAGGGGGGTAGCCAAATCACAAGAACATCCCCTTCTATCCTACCATGTCAGCAACAGCCAGACAAAATGATCCATGGAAACGGTCTCAGCTTTCCACCAGTGACACAGGGTCAACAAATAGACTTCGTGTGAGAAAATATCACAAAATTTAATAGATATATATAATATAAATGAAGAAACTGAGCAGAGCTCAGGGAGACTCCCTGCACACGACGTGCGGTAAAAAATCTGACAGCCTGAGCCTCTGGGGGGAACCTTCTGGTGGGTGCTGTCGCCTGATTGGCTGCAGTTTGGGCTACACAAAATGACAGGGATAGTCACTAATGTGGAAGTCTTTTCTTCTGTAGCTTGGCTACTTTACTTCCTGGTTTGTTTTTTATTGGTATTTACTATGTATTTATAGCATATTATTGCTTTTTTATATACCGTGGGACTCCCACTCCGACGACGGGGAATGATTCAGGCATGTGAATCTATGAAAGACACCCCTAATACTGGAGAATCCCATGTATTTACAAGTTCAACAGAGGTTTATGATTCTTTAGACAATATGGGTGATAGATCTACTAAAATGGTACCCTCTTTGTAATTACATGAGTAAAGCCTGACCATTCCATTAGTGCAAACATGTGCCTCAGTATTTCAGTGACTGCATGGGTTGTAAGTGGGTGTTTTCTCACAAAGCGTACCCAAAGTGTCATCTTTGGTCCGTACCGGTCGGAGGAGGTGGAGATCTCAAAGGGGGTGCCGCAGGGCTCTTGTTTGAGCCCCACGTTATTTAACATCTACGTGGCCCCCCTGGCTAACATCATGAGATCCCACGGTTTCATCCCGGTATCGTACGCGGACGATACTCAACTCCTCTTTCCGTTTAAAACGCTGACATCTGAAGTGCGAAACTCCTTTGCCCGGGGGATGAAAGAGGTGGCCCACTGGATGGCATCAAACTTTCTGCAGTGCAACGTTTCCAAAACGGAGGTGATGCTCTTTGGAGAAGCTAAACGCCTGTGGACTCCTGACTGGTAGCCTCAAGATCTGGGCCCAGTCCCTGAGCCCAAACAGGTTGTGAAAGATCTTGGAGTAAAATTGGATCAGGAGCTCTCCTTGAAACAACATGGAAACCAAGTGGTCGGCTCCTGTTTCCATGTCATTGGGCTTCTCCGGAAAGTATTCCCCCTGCTCCCTGATACCACCAGAAGAACTTTGGTACAGGTGCTCGTGTTGAGCAGACTAGATTATTGCAATGGATTGCTGCTAGCTGCCAACGAGGGGATTATTTCAAGATTACAGGTTGTGCAAAACACTGCTGCACGCCTTGTTCTTAATGCTCCTGCTCGTACTCCATCTAAACCCCTTTTAACCAAACTTCACTGGCTTTCAGTGAAACAGAGGGTGATGTTTAAAACATGCTGTGTCATTCATAAGTGCCTCACAGGGAAAGGACCCGACTATCTGACTAAAAAGTTTAATTTATATGTCCCCTCCCGATCTCTTAGATCAGGAGATCGAGAATTGCTATGTGTCCCCAGGATTAAGAAGACAAGACAAGGGGGAAGGGCCTTGTCAGTGGCTGGCCCAAAGTTGTGGAATAATCTCCCCATAGAAATCAGACAATGCAGAGATCATCTTCCTTTCAGGAAAAAACTTAAAACTTTCCTCTTTCAGCACTAGGCTATCTATCTAGGGAGGAATGTTTTTATGATTGGGTCCTCTTTGCTCACAGATGACGCCAGAGGCGCGGAGATACTCCTTCGGGAGTAGATTCCCAGCGCGGTATAAGTTTGCAAATAAAATAAAATAGATCGCTGTATAGGTTCTGCGCAAATGTTATAATGATTACATAGTTACAGCCTTGTAAATTTAGTGTTACATTTTTAAAAGTGTAGTAGCAGAGATGCAGTGAAACAGAAAGAACGAGTTGAGAGAGAGGTTGATAAGGGTTTTGCTTTGAAGAGGAAGATTTTCATTTTGATTCTAAATAGAATGAAGACTCTTGACAAAATAGTGTTTTGTATGAGGAGGCAAAACCAGAAGAAAAGATTAGTTAATAGAAGTAACTGTTGTATAGTTTTTAGTGGACAATGGATACATACTTCTTGTACAGAAGCTTTCTTTAATGAAGAAAGCTATCTCCAGGATAACAAATTAGTTCATGCTATTGATTAAAGAGGACAATGTTATGAAATGAAGAATGGTGTCCTATAGCAAAAGAGGTGATGGTACATAGAAATGTCGAAGACGTTACTGCAGAAGAGGTACAAGGAAGGCATAGTCAGGGTACTGTATACAAATGGAATTGTAGTAGTGTTTCTAGTATTAGAAAGTAATCCTTTGATATATTAAGAACATTCCTACGTAACTTTCAAAGGCCAAGTTTAAACCCCAAAATAAGTTATACCACTCAACAATGCACACTTTAATAAGGAGGCTATATTAAGTGAACACTCCTGCTTTATGTTTAGGAAAAATAAGTCGAGCACATTTGCATGGTAGTGTGGCACAAGTAGAAAAGGTATGTGGTGATGTGCAGTTTTGTTTCTTTAGTCCTGAGCAGGATTCTAAGGAAAGTGAGTTGTTAAGAAGAGGATTTGCAAAAAAGACACATACATAATTGTTGACAGTTTTAAAAAAGAGATTACAAAATTTAACAGTCTTCTGTAAAACACCAGAGTATGTTTGTATATATTGTTGATGCACTTACTAGAAGATTTCAACCCAGACTGTTGACTAATATTTAAAAAGTAAATCATGATAACTGGTAAGGTTACCTGTGTATTTTTATGTAGAGGGATGGTTTGACTTGTCTATATGGCAAGTTATATGTAAGTAATGTTACAATAAATTGGAAGATAGTAAAATGGACAAGACATAGATATTAGATACCTATTTTGTAAGATAATAAAATGCCTGCTAATGTAGATACCCATTTTGTAAATAAATAAAATGCCTGCTAATGTAGAAAAACGATGAAAGGCAAAAATAAAAATAAACCAACATTTATTATTCTTTCCAGCGAAGGCCCGTTATGGACTGCTCTCCAGGACTAACTACAACTCGACAATCCATGCAGTATGATGTAATCGGGGAAAACTGTAGTGCCAATTCTTGAAGTTGAGATTGGACTTTTGAATGGACTTTCTGCTTTGGTGTTGTTGTGCTGCTATTGAAGTTGAGGGCCCTCCAGCTTTCCATTGCTTTCTTGCTGCTCACTATGAGCTCCTCTTATGAAATGTGCAAAAAATATAAAAGGGGGAAACAAAATACCATGTATGATTTTTGGCATCATTGTGAATAACTGTAACACACTGCTCACCAGCTGTTATAACAACACTACTGTCCATACAATACGTGGCCATTCTTGAAAACTGTGGAGCAATATCTGTTGTAGTAGTATTGTTGCTGCTGCCACTGATGTAGATGGTCCTGCAGCTTCCCTCATGTAGATCGCCAGTTGGAAACATTTCCTATGATAGGTTTTAAGATAATATCAGATGGACGTCATCCCACATGAATATTTTTCGTTTGCCCCTCGAGAGAGGTTCCTGTCACACATTGTGCATTCCACTAGTTTTGCACCACTTTTTGATTCCCCATGAGTTTGGGTATCAATGGATAGCTTGATGTTTGTTTTAAAATTATGTTGTGTTTGTGAGTTCACATGTTGAAAGTTATTTTTTGAAACTGTTGTTTTTTTACAAATATGTTGTTAAAATAAAGTTAACCCAGTTTGGAGCATATGTATGAACAAACCTTTTTACAAGTCCTTAATAGCGAAAGGACTCGCAAAATGCAAGTATGTGGAAATCACAATTATAATTGCGATTCCTTAATATTCCTTCATTGCGAATTGCAGATTGCATTTCGCAATTAAGGCATACCTTCCATAGGCCCATAGGAATGAATAGGAATACATTCGCAATTTGTGAGTACCCATTAGGTACTCGCAAATTGCGAATGCAATTTCAAGGGTGCAAGGGTGTCAAAAGGACACCCTGTTGTACCCCTAAAATATGTATGTGTGCACATGTGGAGCACATACATGCCCTAGGGTCATGTATGTGTGCCACGTGCCAAGTTGAAAAATGCAAAAAAGTGCATTTTTCAAAGAAATTGTAAATTACCCCCAACTTGAAGTTGGTGGTAATTTGCGATTTCTTAGAGCAAAATCGCACAACTTGTGTGCTTCCAGCATTGCATGTAACCCTTTAAATGCTGGCAAAATTTCCCACGTGCGCAAATCGGATGGCTCCCGACCGTCCGACGCACACGCCACCTGTGACATCGGACGGCCGGGGGCCACCCGACGCATCTAAAGGGTTAAAGAATCGCAATTTGCAATTCCTTAAATGCATTCGGAAAATAGGGAATCGCAAATTTTGCGATTCCCTATATTGCGAGGGCCTTTTGGGATGATACATCCTAAAAGGCATTTTCCCGTTTGCAAACGGGACGATTCTGAGAATCGGCCTGTTTGCGAGGTGGAATTAGGCTTCATACATATGCCCCTAAGTTACTAAACAGTTAGACTGAAACTTTGTGTAAAATATGTTTCTATATATGTTTTACACTTTTTCGTTTGTATTTGTGACTACTGATGTCATTCCGACCTCCGGTGTTGCTGTGAAGAAGGGAAATACATTTTTGATGCACTTATTTTGACAAATGAATACAAAGGAGAAAGTTACATTAGGATCTTACTAAATAGCTACACTCAAACTTTTAGTCAAATATGTCTATATATGTGTTTTACACTTTGCTGAAAACATCCAGTATTCGCAGTCTATCCTAGGCAATGGTACTCATAGAATCATAAAGGTACTACCTGTGCAATCATCAAGGACGTCCTTTCTGCATCATTCTGCAAACCTGTCTCTTGGCATAGTACTAGTTGGTAGATTAAGTCCCCTTGGCTATTGAGGGTATTTGGGGACCAAGTATCCCTCTTGTTACCACCAGCAAGTTCCACACAGTCAATTTGCTAAGAGGTGTTCTGAGGCCACACTCCTTTCTGCACCACTCTGCACACAAGTCTCCTAGCACACTAGTAGTTGGGGAATAAGGTTTTCTTGGATGCTAAAGGACCTTGGGGACAAAGAAGCCCCCTGGTACTTTCTTTAAGTCCTACTCAGCTGGATTTCTGAGAGCTGGTCAGAGGCTCTGCTCTCTTTCCAGACCATTCTGCAAAGACCATTTCTACGTAAAAATACGTTATAGTTAGGAATTAGCATTAAAAAAAAATCAAAATTCACTGAAAAAACAAAGGTTACAGGGCTGTTTATAGAAAAGAAATAAGATTAAAAAAACTTAGATATTCACTGGAAAAAACAAAGGTTACAGGGACCTTATAGATAGAAATTCGTTTTTAAAAAACCTTAGAAATTCCGAGAAAAAAACAAAAGTCACAGAGACATTATAGTTAGGCTCACAGTTCACTCATACAAAACCGTGAAATTCAGCAGTTATAGATAGCTGAGCTAACTATGACTTATATCTATGTATATATAATCATCACATAAGCTTAACTTACCTGTGATCATAAAATAAAAATATTAGCACTTTTAATAAACAAAAATATTAATCACTGAGGTGAGGTGATTCACCTTAACACATAGCAGCTCCTATCCCCTGTCTAGGATGTCTGCCCAATAGCGCGTCAGCTGCTGCTGGATGTACTCATTGAGTGCCAGTGCTACGATGTGCACAACTCTGCACTTGCCCATAGAGCACCTGATGGTCCTGCAGGTCATAACCCTTACCAGTCCTGCCACCTTTTGACAGAATTATAACAGAAAACAGTGGTTCCTGTGGGCTAGTATCTATATGTAAATACATATACTAATGCGCAATTGCGATAAAATAGGGTTAGCATAGATGTCAAAGAGAGGGAGACCAATTACACTGAAGGTTTCGTTATAAGCATATGTATTATTCAAACAGTATATCAACTAATATATACAGAAATCTGCATTTGTGAAGGAGTGTCCCAAGTGTATCATGAACCCGGCAATTTAAGTGACAAATTGTGACATTATTTACAAGGTTTCATGTATGTTTTTCACTAAAAACGACCATGAGAGTGATTTCTTCAAAATAAGCAGTAATTTTCCTCAGTAATAAAAGCTGTAACAATGGTTTGTTTCATCAAAAGTTGTTGACGACGTTTCAACCCTCTTATTGGATGTGGGGTCTTATCAGGACCTATGATGCTTGGAGACTCTGTAATCTTAACAGCATAGTTCAAGTGAGACATGCCAACCATGTGTAAAGTAAGGGAAACAATACTCACAGAGAGTCCCAGCCGAGTTCCCTGTGAGGGAAGAACTCGCAATGTCGATGCAATGAGCAATAGAAGAGCAAGGTCAAACGCGGAACTTGGAATGAAGTCACAGATCGTGACTGATGAGGTAGCGGGCCAGTCACGGCGGTGAAGTCCACTTGGGGTATGGATAAAGGGATCCTTGATAAACGATGGAATCTGCGGAGCACGTACAATGTGTGTTTCCCGCACGGCTAAGTAGTCTGTGTGACGAGGTACAAGGTGTAAAACCAAAACTAAACTCTGTTTAAATATTTTGTGAGGACTAATATACACAGCATGCATGCACCCATTCTATAAGAAATGGAGTTATTAGTTGAGGGGGTAAGTGCAATTTGACGCTGACTGCATTGCACTGCAAGTCGGCTACACTAAACAGATTTGTCTTGGTCAAAGAGTTTACCTTCTGACTTAAAACCTTTGAGTCCCAATCTAACACAGGAGAATACTTCTAAGGCTCCCCATGACCTCAAGGGAGGCACCTACATAGTCTTGCTGGGGGGGAGACAAAGGCCAGCACAAGCGTCCAGTTCAGTTCCAGTTGCCACTGGACACCTGGGCAGTTGCAGGAAAAGACCTTTTGTAATTTGTAGTGAACCTGTAGATTTAACAGGAGATCAGCCTTATGATTATTGGAGTCAATATCTTTGCCCTATCTAATGGGATAAAGGTTTCTGGGGCTAGTCCTGCCCACTTTGGGCATTTTTAAGATGGGCGAAGTCTTTGTCCAAAATAAACATGGGCTTTGAGGGCTGAGGGTGTGGGTAGCGAGTGTTCTATGCTAATCCCGGTGTCCTCCCACATCTATCACCATAATCTAGTTTGCTGCAGTCACTGTATCCTCAAAAATCTTAGGGATAACCCTTCCTTATTTATGTAACATAATCTCTAGTGGTTTACACTTATTCTCCCAGCTTATCACACTTCACCAATTTCCCTTGTTTCATGCTCCCTTATATTTCTTACATCATTAGCTCCATCCCATTCTGTAGCCTTTCACTCACCTGTATTTCCTCAAATCATCCCTCTAATTTCCACCCTCCGCTCTGTCTCATGCATACATTTGTACCACAACAACCTCACATAAAATCCAACTCCCCCTGCCTTCCATACTTGCTTCTACCACTACCATACATTTCCCACTCACACATGTACTCTTTAACATTTTGCCCACCTCGCTCACCAGACTTCTGCTCCATGAACTTCCCTTCCCATATACCCTCACCCCTCTGAAACCACTGCCCTACTAGCTCATGTTATGCCTCCCTACTCTGGCTTCCTTGCCCACCTATTCTCAACCCCTAATGCCGTTACTCAGCGTGCTTAACAGTGACTCTATTACACCTATTACCCCCCTACTAACATATCCACTACAAACCTTCCTTGCACCACCAAAGTATATTCACTTATTTTGCTAAATCCCTGTAAATGCAAACCCAATGAACAAGAATCATCTAACCATGTGTGTTTTGATGTCAGACTATAGAACCTGGAAAAAGTGGAACTTCTCACTCAACTACGCTCTTCCTGATCAACACAACCAAATATTATAGTTCTGTAGTTTCAGCATTAGCTGCCATCTGTCCTTACTAACATCTTATATGCCACTTAACAAGTTCACATCAACATTGTAAAGTTGGTTGGGAGACTGGAGAGTGAATACCTGTCAAACCCAGGAAAATATTTGTGGGGAGACAATAGACGAAACAACCAACTGTGATGACAAACTCACCCTGCAACATCATTTCTAAATCTATAAAGCTTGAGATATGCCACTTTTTTGTAAGCTTGTAGAAACCTTCGACGGATAAAGCGCTGTTGATACTTTTTCATTAGCATTTGTATCTGTTTTATTAATTATGACAATTATTTGATCGTGTTTTCTTGTTTATCTTGTAGTACCTTTTCTTAATTTTTTTAACTGTTAGACCTGTCAGACTTAGGGTAGTCTTTCCCCCAAACTTTGTGTCTTTTACCTTCCAGTTTTGCAGAAATGTGTTTTTTGTTGGCCTTAGAACTCTGTGCACTTTACCACTACTAACCAGTGCTAACATGCTTGTGCTTACTCCCCTAAACATGGCAAAATTGACCCACATCGGATTGGCATATTTAATATACTTATAAGTTCCTTGCAAAGTGGTATACCATATACCCAGGACCTGTAAATTGAATGTTACTAGTAGGCCTTCAGCATGTATTGTGCCATCCACTTAAGTAGCCAAATTATGTCACAGGCCTGCCATTGCATCCTGACTGCAGTTTTAAACTGCCAAATCGACTTTGCAATATAACCCATTGCCAAGCATTAAACTCCCCTTTTATTTCATAAGAGTTCCTGCTAAGGTAGGCCCTATGTAGACCATAGGACAGAGTGCATTGTAATTAAAAGGTTGGACAAGTACTTGTCAGTCCTACATGTATTGGTGGCATTCCTAAATGCATTTTTCACTACTGTGAGGCCTACGTCTTCCATAGGATAATATTGAGCTGCCTTATTACATTTAAAAGGTGCTTACATTTTGATTGGGGCCAGATGAGCATTTCATCTTTAGTAACTATGGAATTGTAATTTAAAAAATCCTCTTTAATGGGAAAGTCAGATTTCAAATTACAATTTTGAAAATGCTATTTTCAGAAAGTTGGCATATTACTGTCTTTTGCCAATGGTGCCAGCAGTCTGTCCTAGGTCACATGACTGGGTGTAGTTGGCAGTTGGACTTTGAACATTTCTCCCAGACAGTCACACAATAAAGGCAGAACACCAGGGTTGTCAATGAGTCAGCAGACTTGTGATATAATGTTGTCTCCCAGACCAAACTTGTAAAGGATGCAAAAAGTCATCCCCACTCTATGTGGTCGAAAGCCTTCTCAACATCAAAAGACAGGGCAAGCACCTTGTCTGGCATGTCTATGGACGGTCGGGGAACATGAGACAGAGTCTTCAGATGATTGCAAGACGTCTGCCAAGGGACAAAGCCAACCTGTGTGTGGTGTACCAATGTAAGTATAACTTTCTTGAGCCTGGTCACCAAAACACTTGCCAGGAATTTGACATCATCATTCAGCAGCGAAATGGGTTGATAGCTGTCACAGGAGAGTGGGTCGTTGCCCGGTTTGGGGAGCACTGTTATGAGCTCCCAATTGGAGATCAGTCCCAAACCTCCCAACTCCTTCACTTGCTTATAAGCTGCCTCAAGAGATTCCACATCAATGGATGTCCATTTGCAAAAAAAGGAACAGTCGGGGGGGGACAAGGGTATAGATTGCAGTGACATAAGGAACCAAAACAGCAAAAACTAACTGGAGGTACTCCTCCGGTTAGTAGTGCAGGGTGCCAAGGGTTCACCTGGTAATCTTCACCTGCTGATCCAGGGGCCTTGGCCATTTTTATTGGGGAGTGGGATTTGTCTCCTCGTCTGTGCCCTACCCAGTTGTCTGGATTGTCAAGAGGGCGGGAGCCCCAACAGGGACATCCCAACCAAGAACCACGGAGGAGGGCTGTGTCCATGGTAGATTACTGCAGGGAGTCCAGAAAATTTCTGATGTCCTCCGAATACAAAATGTCTGTGAATTTGCCATCCATAATGATCCATATGTGAGCAGACTCATGCAGACGATATTTGATGCCCATTTACACAGGGTTGTGTGCAAGGCCAGGAAAGTGTGTCGCTTGTTGATGCTCACCCTGGAGAAATTCCATGCCATGAACATTTAATGCCATTTGTAGTAGTAGGGACTATGTCTGCGGGCACTGATCGGAATTTTCATGGCTTGGGGGTGTCATAGGAAACATGCTATGAACAGATGAGGCTTGACAGCATCAAGTGGCCTGTAACTGTGGATGTGGTGGGCACACTGGATATTAGGGAAGGTGAACGACAAGTTGACAATCCCATGAGGCACGGTAGGAGATCACAGAGGAAGCGACCTGTGTCATCTTGTAACACCTTCTCTGGAAAGCATAAAAAACAGATATTATCTCTCCACCTCCTATCTTCCAAGCCAGCAGCCTTGTGGCAAAGGTGCCAGAGCTCAGAATCCCAGTCTTCTATGGTTCTCACCCGCAATTCCAATGCAGCAAGGTGATTCTCCACTCTATCCATCCGGTTCTGGAACACCCTGATTTTGTCCTGATGGATTTCTTATCTGTGGTGAGATCAGTGATCTTGGCATCCATTAGTTTCAGCTTGTGGTACATTGTTATGGTTTCTTGCAAGATACAGTCCATTGGCTAATCCAAGCATGTTCGCAGTGTTGACATTGAGGGTTTATGTTAGGAAACAGCCTCTGTGAAAGGGACACTTTTCCGACTGCCATGAGCAGTGGCTGCTGAGTGGGGCAGTGAGGACTCTGTCTCCATCAGCAATCCAGGCATGAGATTGTAAGTCAGAAGAGGGACCCCCCCAGGCCAGCTGGGCACAGATAAGGGGCCCGAGGGGCAGGAAGGCATGGAGAGGCCACAGATTCCAGAAGAGGTGGGGGTCTTAGCCAAGGGGAGGCTGCAAGAGTGAGCCCGGTAGAGTGGAGGGAGGTGCATGGAGTCCAGCGGGGGCAGATATGCGACTGATACTGGTAGGAAAGGGAGGCCATCTGTCAATGAGCAATAGCAAACCAGAACAGGTCAGGCCTATGTCCATGACAGCAGGCAGGTGATGCTCAGCCAGTCAAGGCAATCCACCTCCTCAGCGCAGCATGAGGACGGTCCACAGAGGAACAGAAGCAGCAGCTCAAGCAGGCTGTTCAACTGCTTCCTATTCAGGTGCTCAGAGAATTCTGACAATCTGGTTAAGCACCTTGCGCTGAGTCCCAGCCAATCCAAAGAGAGAGTTCCTCAGAAGGTAGGTGCATGATGACTGGTACCTGCCTGTGCCTCTGCAATCATGGGCTGTCCCTGTGTCCGATGGAAGGCTTCTGCACCGTGAGTCAGGGTGCATGAACCCTAAAAGGTGAAGGGCAACAGGGCAAGCCACAGCGAACTACGGGCACCCAGGCCCCGTAAACCTGGCTCCACCTCCAAGAGCCACTGGCTGCAGTGGTGTTGGGGGAGTCTCTCCCATCCAGAGGGACGGCAGGGACGAATGGGAAGCATAAGAGGACCCTGCTGGAGTTATGTGCCCCCTCAATCCAGTTCGCCAGTCAAGGCGATGCAGCCAGGGCAGGTGGAGATGATGGGGGAGGCTATGGTAGTCTCTTAACTTGATTCAAGCCCCAACCAATATAGGATCACTGAAAGCATCTTCTGAGAGCTGCAGGCACCGATTGTTAGGAAGCAGGGCTGATCCTCTAGGCCAGGAAGGCCTCACCTGTGCTGGCTCCTCTTTTGGGAGCGCCATGACTAGCAAGCCTGCAGACCCTGCAGATGTTAAAAGAGGCTGCTAGGGTCATCAGAGGGTGCCCAGGAAGATAGGAGCATGGTACACTGCAGTGTATGGACAGATGGCCCCCTTGGACACCCCAAACTCTCCAGTAGTCCATGGCAGACAAGAGCTCTGGTACTAGGTAGCCATCATTGTCAGCAGCCAAGCTTCACTCATGTGTGCCTAGTTTTAAACTGCCATTTCGACCTGGTAAATAAACATTTTGTCAGACCCAAACCTTCCTTTTTAATACATATAAGTCACCCCTAATGTAGGCCTTGGGTAGCCCAGACGGCAGGGTGCAATGTATTTATAAAGTAGGACATGTTCTATTAAGTTTTAAATGTCCTGGTAGTGAAAAATCATTGAAGTTGTTTTTTCATACTGCAAAGCCTATCTCTCCCTTAGGATAACATTAGGGTTGCCTTAATACATTTAATAAGTGTAATTTCCAAATGGGAAGAGATTTCAGTTCATATTTGGTGTCTCTGGAATCCTAATTTAAAATCCTAATTTATGGTGAAGTCAGGTTTTACATTTTAATTCTGAAAATGCTACTTTTAGAAAGTTGGCATTTTATTTCCTTAGCTATTTGGTGCCTGCAGAGTAGCTCTGAATCACATAACTGAGTGTGGGTGACAGTTGGGCTTTGTGTATTCCTCCTAGACAGTCGCACACAATGGGGAGCTTGGTTGTGATTGGACAGGCCATCAATGGGGAAGGTGTTGGGCCCAGCCCCATTTTACACATGAATAGGCTGTGTCCTGTCTCCACACAAAGGGCTACATACCCCCTGTAGTTAGTATTGAGCCAGGGCCAGTAAGGCGGGGCATCTGTGCACTTCAAAGGCAAGCCTCTAGAAGCTTCACCCCCCTTCTAAGGTACAACTGTGTATTAAAAAAAAGAACATTGGACACAAACTCTTCAGTAACTTCTAGACCTTTGGATATTCTGCCGGAAAGAATGACTTCTGTGTTGCTACAAAGACTGTGACTCTGCTTGAGTGCTGCTCTAAAAGAACTGCTGTCATGCTGTGTTGACCTGCTGCCTGGTGTCCTCGTGACTTTGGAAGAAGAAGAACTGGACCAGCAACTTTATCTTGAACCAAGGACCCCAGAATAGCTCCAAAGGCTGATCTGCAGACCTCCAGATCTGAACCTCAGGGACATAAACCAGCTCTTGGATACCGCTGCAGTGAGTTTATAACCCCAAGTGGATGCACCTCAGGTCCTGGACCCTTGGTGTGGATTACAGGCTCATGAAGTCAAGAACTTGGGCCTTTTTTGACTGCGAACAGGCCAAATGGCACCAGAACCATGTCTCTTGCACCTAAGTTCAACGTGAGCCACAGCAAGCCCGTCTCTTCAGACAGCAAGCATCGATCCCCGCACAGAGGACCACCAATGTCATGCTCCAGCACGCCTGTCTGCGACGCCCAGCCTACTCTTTGTGCCATGCCGATCACCACCAGCAACGCTCTCAAAGTGGGAGTGATCTGTGACTGTATCTGACCCATGCTCCAATGTAGTCGTCCTGAACTTTGACTTTGACCTGGTACAGCGTGACCAGATATTCCTGGTTGGCGCTATATGCTTGAAGGCACTATTTTACAGCATATTATTTCAATATAAGTAACTCTGGTTCTACTGATTGAATATTTGTCTTTTTAGTCTTGTTTTCTTTATTAAATTAAAGTCTATTTTTCGAATCTGGTGTGGGATCTTTTTGTGTGTTTTCACTGATTTAGTGTTGCACAAATACTTTACACATTACCTCTAAGTTAAGCCTGACTGCTCTGTGCCAAACTACCAGGCAGTTGAGCACAGGTTAATTTGGGGCTGTCTTCTGACTTATCCAGACAAGGATCGTGGTGGCTGCTTGACAAGGTTTCACACCTCACTAAGCCAAAAACCCAATTTCCCACAGAACCATTAACAAAGTACTATTTTGTAAAGGTTTAGAGAGAAGAATGGAATCTAATTGTGCAGCTATTTTATATTTGGTGGGGAAAAAAGTATATTAATTTTTATCAGGATTACTCCTTCATAAAGGATCATAACGGTCTTTTATTATATTTTTACTGAGCAGAAAGTATTCTGTTTACAATGTGGGTTGTATGTATCTGTTAGAAATGGGGGTCTCTAGTCAGCAAGTGTTTGCACCTTTGTCCACGTAGGGCCCCTTCCACTCTTAAAATAACCCCTGCTCACCCCATGGGTAGCTTGGCAGGGGCAGTCAGACTTATCTTAGAGGCAGTGGGTAAAGCATTTGCACATAACCAACAGTAATACAGTGAAAACACTACAAAAGGACACCACACCAAAATATCCAATATTTTTATATATCCAAAACAAGACCAAACATTTATAAAAATCCACCATACAGTTCTCAGAAATCTTCAGTAATCAAAATAGACTTGAAATACAGTTCCTTGAAGTTGATAGCTCCATCTGGGGCTATCACTGTGTCGTGAACAACAAATTTAAACAGTTCTGGCTGACCGCGGCGTCACGGACCAACTACGGTGTCGGGAAGACCCGCAAAACAGTACCTTTAGATATGTGGGGTGTCGGCGATCTCTTGATGAGCCCCGAATGGCTGGCATCCGCAGGCATCAGTGCCAGAGGTCGGCGCAGGAGCCATCAGGCCCTTGAAGTCACGCGCATTGCAGATTCAACTCCTCGCGGTTGAAGTCAGAAGCATCAGCAGTAGTTGGGGCTGCGGTGCAAAACGCAACGGTGCGGCGTGCGTTGCCCTCAAATCTCGATGCAGGCAGCGGTTCAGTGACGCTTGTCCAGCGGTGTTGGTGAGACCAGGGCTGCGGTGCGAAGTTATGCAGTGCTTGTCGTGGTGCTGGCAGATCACAGTGCAAGCTGCGGTGTCGTCATTGCTGAAGCACTGTCGTCGGCTGACGAACTGGAGTCGATGTCGCTGGCGTCGATGGCCATGGCTGCAGTGCACGATGAGGAGGCTTCATTGTGTAACTTGCAAGCGGTGCCCTCGAACCACGGTGCAAGCAGCAGCATCGATGTCCGTGGAGAGCGACGCCATATACCAAGATACCAAGGCGGCAGCGTGAAGCGAGGTGGTGCGATGTGTGGTACCCACAGGTCACGGTGCAAGCAGTGGCTTGGTGACAGCATTGGGTGGCGTCATCGGTGAGACCAGGGTTGCGGGGCAAAGTGTAGCGGTGCCCTCTGTGGTGCCCTCAGGACACGGAGTCATCAGCAGCATCGTAGACTCCATCAGGTTGCTTTTTCTTCTGTTGCAGCACAAAACACACAGTCCCTAGTGCTAATGCCAGAAGAACTTGAATTCTTTGCTATTCCTGAGACTTCTTGAACAGAGGGCAAGCTCTACCTCAAACCCTTGGAGATACTCAATAAAGAAGTAGCAGAAAGTTCAGTCCAGTCCTTTCGCAGCCAAAGCCAGAAGTAGCCACTGCAGGCCAACACAGCAAAGCTCTCTTCAAAGTGGTAGGTCCTCCTCACAGCTTCACCAGCTCTTCTTCTTGTCAGTGTTCTTGGTCCAAAAGAGATCCAAAGTTCTGGGTCTGGGCCCCAGTATTTATACTACAAAATCCTTTGTTCTCTCAACCAGAGAGTATCTGTGCTGGGTCCAAACCAGTTATGTACTCTCTGGCCCAGCTTCCTGGCAGGACGTGGAGACAGCATTGTGGAAGGCAGACCAGGCACATTCAGGTGAAAGGAAATCTCCTCCCCCTACTCTAAATGCAGCCCAGTTCTATTCAGCCCAACCCTGACTCATCCGACTCTCTGGAGCTACTGCACATCCCCAGCCCCTGTCACTCCAAAGCCAGACAGTCAATACACATCCTAGCAGAGGCACAATGGCTAAGCAAGTAAATACCTACTTTCTAAAAGTTGTATTTTCAAACACAGAAAGTAAAAATCACCCTCACTAAAAGATGCATTTTAACATTCTGAGTTCAGGCAGACGAAACTTTATCTTCCTATCTAGTCCCAATGGAAAGTTATATTTATAAGATGTCATAAATAAACTCCCATTCTATTGTATGGACCAGATAGCCATTCAATAGTGAAAAACAAAATTGACAGTATTTCACTATCAGGATATGCCACATTCATTAGGGCATGTCCTACTTTTCACATACACGCACCGTGCCCACAGGGGTACCTTGGGCCTTCCTTAGGAGTGACTCACATGTAAGAAAAGGGAAGGTTAGGGCCTGGCAAGTGGGTGCACTTGCCAAGTCGACATGGCAGTACTACACTGCACACAGACACTGCAGAGGCAGGTTTGAGTTACCTTTACAGGGCTACTCATGTGGGTTGCACAATCTGTGCTGCAGGCCCACAAGTAGAATTTGATTTACAGGCCCTGGCACACTCAGTGCTCTTTGCTAGGGGCTTACCAGTAAATCAAATATGCCAATCATGGAATCACCAATCCATAATACAAATTTCACAAAGAGCATATGCACTTTGGTACTGAATAGCAGTGGTAAAGTGCCCAGAGTACTAAAACCAACAGCAGCAGGTCAGGAAAAAATAAGAGGAAGAAGCAAAACAGTTGGGGGTAACCCTTCGAAAAGGGCCATCTCCAACAGTATCTAAGTATGGATATTGAATAAATTAAAAATCTCCTCTGATTATTATTGAATTACTTGAAGGGACTAATGCCAATAGTAAATGTTCATAGAACAACTGATCATCTTCAATGGGAACAGTTATCAAGAAATGGGAGTTAATCATAAAGTCAACTCATAATCACTGATCTCCTTTCTCTGTCTCATAATTGTGTATTTTTCTACATCTTTTTTATGGCAACATAGCCACCCCTCTATTAGCTGCTGTTGCTACATTGATAAAGTTGGGTTGAGTCGAGTTTTTCAGCATTCCACACTCTTTAATGTGTGTGTTCAGAATATATGTTTCCTGGTGTAGGATGACATAGGGGTTATGAAAAACAATTCAGGATTTTACTGCCTTTCTCTTTGTCAGATTATTCAATCCATTTATGTTTAAAGAATATGTTTTTAACCCTGTTGAAATCAGATTTGCTTTATTGTCTGTGCTCAATATTTCCTTTTGTAGTTACTGTTGTATCTATTTTACATGACTGGTTAATTAATGCTATACTCCTAAATAATCTTTTATTATTGCTAATATGTCTAATCCTATGTTGAGTATAAAGATCACTGCCTCTCAGTTTACTCTTGCTCCCTTTTATTTGCTTCATCACTCTCATGTGTCCTACTCTATTCACCCTCCCTCCATCATATGTTTTCCACTCATGTTACCCTCCCAATCTGAATGTGCCTTTTTCCCAGTGACTAAGCAGACCAATGCTAGCAATGTTCTTCTTCTTTTGACTGTGCTGAATGTATACCCCATGGTTTCAGTGCTCAGTCTCTATATTGCTTCCATATTTTAGGTTATTTCTTTCTAGAGCCCCGGATAGTGGTCAGCGATTATTCCGCTTTAGATATTTCTAACACTGTATGAAAAGATCTGATCATAGGATCTTCAATCTGACATGTTATTGGATTTGCAAGTGCCAGGCGCTCAGAACTTCTCTGAAACTGGTTTAAACTCCCAGGGTCATTTAGAAGTTTCAAAAGAAACATCTGGAAAACTTTTTAAAGCAATAGCCCTTGTACCAATAGACTTTATTTGAATTGCCTTGGGTACATTTTTTCTTTAATTCTTAATGGCCTGATTTAGATCTCGTCGGCCCGACCACCGGCCTGCTGCAGCAGCGGTCTTGGAAACATCATTGAGCTGACGGGAGTCTGTCCACCCTATCTAGATTTATACCCAATAGACAGAAGACCACCACAACGGCAGTATTCTATTCTGGCGAACCTCCTGCTGTTGCCAAAATGACGGCGGGGTCCCGAAGGGCAGATCTGGATGTTCCTGTTGGCCTGGCGGTGTCCTGTTGGTGGAGTACTGACAGGATTTAACCCTGGAGGTGGGAAGACAGGAAAGTGATTTTTTTTTACTTAAATTACTTATGTTATGTAGGTGTACATATGTGTCTGTGGGATATGTGTTAAGTGCATTATGTGTACATTCTGCACTGCACCCCACCAACATAAACACACCATGCAATGTATATCTGCACACACTACCAACACTTACATTCCAGTCCGTCAAAAAGGGGTGCAGGTCCATCAAGGTGCAGCAGGACAGGGGGGACCTGGATAAAGGAGAAGAGGGGGAAATTGCAACCAGAACAGCAAAAAAAGGTTTTGTCCATTTCCACTGGCTCGAAGTAGGAGGGATTCCCATTGAAATTCGCTCCGAAACAAGCCAGAACTAAATACCGACTGCAGTAATCCTGGCTGGAGTCCTGCCGCAGCCCCCTACAGCCCATTCCGCGAAAGGGATTGGAAACAAAGTCCTGGTGGAATCAGTGGGACCGCATCGGTCTTCTCACCCATTGTAATGCTGCATCTAAATCGGATGGGCTAACCGACAGGTCAGTGGGAGGGAAGACCGCCAAAAGAGCTCACTCCATCGCAGTCCCACCAACATCTAAATCAGGCCCTGAGTCTTGAAAGTAGACCACTATAGTTTGCAGTTTGCCTACATCTATGGGTGGGGGTAAATGACACTGGGTACCCTCCGGTAATTGTAAGATCTGGATGTGATTCTTCAAGAACTGATCTATGAAATTAGTTTTGCTCTCTCTTTTTCAAGTAGTCCATGTTCACATACAGTTCTGGGATCCCCACCAGTCCCAAATTTGATCTGCATGATCAATTTTTCAGCCCTTCCAATTTGGCTTTATTCAAGATCAGCTTTCTGTAACTGAAACATGGAGGTTTAAGAGAGACAAGGGCATCCCCTACTGCTGAAATGTCTTGCTCCAATTTGTTGCATTCATCATTTGTCTTTCAATAGTGGCCATCCAACTTGTCTTTTAATAGCGTTCAAGTTTGATTTTATTTTAATAATTATGTCTGTTTGTGCCTCCTTCGAGTCTCTAACATTGATCACCTGCTTCTGTAATTGAGCACAGAGCATTTAGATAATGGGGAAACAACTATTTTCTGGAAATCCGGGTTCTTCTTCAGTGCGTTGATCTAAAGTACTGTTGATTAACTTCAATGTGGTCAGATTTGTCCTTCAGATCATCTCTATCCTTATTGTTATTGTGCTCATTTATAGATTTTTCATGCTCAATGATAAGTTTGTCTATCACTGGACAAGGGATCTGTGGCATGTTATTCTGTGATGCCAGTAGTTTCTCAAATTTTGAACACATTATAGAATACTGTGATGTTATGATCCTGTGCTGTAGGAATAGAAGGTGTCATTCTGCCACAGCTCAATTCTGCGCCTGAATGAATTAGTTATATCTTCTAGGACCAGGGGTTTACTTTGCCAAAAGTCAAAAGTCAAAGTCAAAAAGATTTTATTTGTATCGGTACTCAACAGAGGACCACAAATATTGCATATAAACGAAATACAGAGAGATAAAAAGTTTACATCGTTAATTAGTATAAGAACAACAAAGATTTAAAAAATTTATAAAAATTGTAACAAACAAGTTCATTTGGGGGCTGTTTCCCCGCTGTTAATAGATCTTTTTCTTTTGTAATCCTGCAAATACGATATATTGAATCAAGATACATAGCACGTGCTACCACTACTTTAGAGCTAGTGCATACGAATAATAAATGCTCAACGGTTTGGTCACCCCCTTGACATAAAGAACATATTGAGGAGTCTACAGTTGACCATCTTGTTTTAAAAGATTGCACAGGCAAAATACCCAGTCGTAACATTGAGATCACCCTCCTAACACTATGTGTGAGGGAAAACCCAATGTACGGCTGGATATGTTTATACTCCAGTAAGTCTATATAAGATTTGTAGGTTGATAATTTTATGCTGTGCGCAAGATCTAGGTCAAAACTTAGTTTAGGGGTGAAACATTTAAGAAAAAGTTTCAATTGCGATACAGACCAAGTTAGTAAAATATCTGTACTGATTTTAACCATTCGAAATGCAACTGTCATGTTCCCTAAAAAAGTTTGCTTAGCCGCTTCTGTATCGAATGTTTCTTTTTTCAGCAGGAATCTTAGTGTTCCCTCCTTTGCATGTAGGAGGTTGTAGGCCCACCTAATAATGTTTGCCACAGCCGTGGCATACGAACTTGTTAAGGAAAATTCTAGTCTTAAAACTTGAACTGGTATAGCAGCTGAGACCTTCATAATTCTTTTCAGGATTTTTCCTTCTTTGCGGTCCATGAAGCCCCACTGTTTTATAGGGATATATTCCGTCGCATATGATAGGACTGCAGGAATCTTTACTTTATATATTTTTAACAATGAGGAAAAATGCCTGCTCCCAGTAGCATTATAGAGTCTAGAAAGTGCTCCAGCGTGTAAATCAGATTTCTTTGTTAAGTGATCTATATGTTTTGTGTTTGTTAAGTTCTTTGAAAGAATCCTGCCAAGATATATATATTCATTTACTTCATCAATTTTTTCTCCACCTAGCCTCCAGGTGTATTTGGCACTTGATTTCCTCCCCGAAAAAGCTACAACCTTTGTTTTCTTTATGTTTGGAACCAAAAAAATTTCTTTTGAGTATTTACACAAAATGTCCAGTGATTTTTGCAGACCAAATGGAGTGAGGTCAAACATCACTATGTCGTCCGCATAAAGCAGCGAATGGATACTTTGTTTGTTAATTTTTGGAGGCAAACTCGAGCCCTGTTGTAACTGATATGGCAAGTCACTGAGGTATAGAGAAAATAACAAAGGGGCTAAGAGACATCCTTGTTTTAGACCATTACCTGTATTTATTATTTCCGTTAAACCTTTTTCGCCCCCCATTTGAACTTGGCACCAAGTTTTCGTGTGAAGGCTTATTATAACTTGTAACAAGTGTTCATTGATACCAAAACTCCTCAGTTTGTTCCATAATGTGGGTCGGTCAACACGGTCAAATGCGGTAGAATAGTCTATAAATGCAGTATAGACAGTCTGAGTTTTCCATGTCACGTATTTGTCAAGGATAACCTGTATAATTGCAATGTTATCCGTGACAGAATGTTTAGGTCTAAAACCAGCCTGAAACATGGGTATTAGACCCCGCGAAAATGCCCAATGTTTTAGATGATGCAATACTTCTGCTGCAAAAAAAATTCCGGTAGCATCCATCAATGCTATTTGACGGTAATTTCCTGCTACCGTTTTACTACCTTTTTTATGTATAGGAATGATGATGCTCCCCTGCCATGATTTAGGTACTAGTCCAGCGGTCAAAATATGGTTAAAGAGTGGTGTTAACACAAGGCTCCATTCCTTGGGGTCTACCTGCAGGGCCTTGATCGATATTTGGTCAGGACCGAAGGCACCTGTGCTTCTCGCTTTTCTAATATGAGTTTCTACCATTATTGCCGTTGCTATAGGAATTGATGATTTGTGTATTTCCTTAGTTTTTCCAACACTGTTTTCATGTAATTTAACCATATTTGATTTATAGAGATCCGTCAAGTAAATTTCCCAGTCATTAGGCGGAACCGGTACAGCTAATAATTTCTTTTTAGTTCCGGTTAATTTAGCTATTAGGGACCAATATTTTCTCTGGTTATGTTCTTTTGCAGCAATTTGTAAGTCAACCCAATTACGATCTTGGAAAGTTTTTTTCTTACTTGATTTCTCTCTTCTCAGCTGGTTTTTCAGTTTGTTTATTTCTTTCTTTCTTGAAGGAGAAGAATTTAAATACTGAGCACGTATCAATTTGTTAAGTTTTTTCTTGGTTAATGAATTCCGGGTTTTGTTTATGTTTTTCTTCTTTTTATTACCTGTGTTGTCTTGATGTATCATTTTTGATAATACTGCTTTAAATTCCTTGAGCATGAACTCAAAATTTAGTATAGGGTCTTCTGAGTAAGTTTTCCTTAGTAATTGTGTATGCTTAATCAATACTGTTATTTTGTCAACAAGAGGTGAATTCCAAAAGATACGTCTCTGTTCACTATTTACCATGGTTGCATTTCTATAGAGGATCAGCCGTCCTTCTGCTGCTGTTTGGACTGTCCAACTAGTAACTAGTTGCATCACGGCATGATCGCTGTCTGCTGTAAAATTTGAGTGCAAATACGTGACTGTTTCAAATAGATCCATACCACAGATGATATAATCTATGATTGAGGGGGTCCCGTTTCCCTGTCTAGTATATGATGCCGGGATATCCCCTTCGACGTTCCCATTCAGGATTACCCCATTTATATTAAGCAGCGCTGATATCATCAGTTTCCCTCTTTTATTTGAATGAATGGCTCTGGGGAATTGAGGAGTAGAAAAATCCAATATTTCTTCATATATGCATTCCCACTTTCTTATTTCAGAGTTTGAGATTTTCCCATTGAAGTCACCCATGATTATGTAAGGCAGAAATGAATGGTCCTCTATTAATTGCGTGATAGTTTCCATGGTATCTATAAATAAGATGTCTTGCTTTCTTCCAGGGGGGGCGTATATTAAAGAGCAGGATTGCTTTTTGTGGAGCTGTATTGTGAATATTTAAAGAAAGCTAGATACATTGTAAATTGTCGTGATTTGTCTCAATTATCTCCTGCGCCCACAGATGGTCCTCCCTCAATAAGATAGCCAATCCTCCTTTAGCGTGGCCCCGATTAGTTGCTTTTGCTGGTATGTTGTAGACATAATAGCCTTTCTGTGAGAATGATTCTATTGCCCAAGTTTCTTGTAAAGTCAGAATATCAGGCTGATTATTTAAGACCTCATTCATTTTGTTTTTTGTTCTCCCTGCCATGTTCCACGATGTTAGCTTTAGACCTTTGTTAAAGAGGTTGCTTCAGGCGAGTGGGCATTTTATTGCTGTTCAATGTCTCCGATATCCAGGTCCAGGATTTTACACTATCAGTATCAATGGCTCTAGTCTCATCTGAATCTAAGTACCAAACTTCCCTTTCTCCCTGGGTCACTTGGATTTTGAGGATGTCCTCCCCTTGTCGGATACCTCTTGAGTAGCTTACGCCAGGATCTTCCGACGCTGGGAAAACTCTGCGAGTAATTTTTGGTTGTGGATTAAAGATTGATTGTGTTTGGTTTTTTAAATTTTTATAGATTTTGTTTTCTTTAGGCTCATCCTTTATGATGATGTCGTACCCAAACCTATATATTGTCTCTTTTTCCTTAAGGATAATCCCAGGTAATACTGGTGACCAAAAGGAGACCAATGCGATTTTATTAGAGCCTCCTTTAGGGAAAGTCACTAAATCTATTTCATTGCTGGTCAAAGATTGGAGAGGCCGTATATTTTGCAAGAGATTGAGTATCCTGCCTCTGTTGAGTGGAATATTATCGGTGGGAAAAAGTTCTTCAAATTGGAGTAAGTTTGATTGTAAATCTTCTCTTCGTTGGAAGGTCCTCACATCGCCACTTCCAGCTCCAAGTTCTTCATGACCTATCTTTGTGAGTATCCTAGCCGGATGATATTCGTCTGCTCTTGGGTTCAATATTTGCGTGTTCTCTATGGTTTTTCCTTTAGTGGTTTCTCCTTTTTTTGTACTATGTGGCTTAATAATCTCTCCATTTTTTTCCTCTAGATCTTTTTGAGGTGTATTAGTTTTTTGAAATTTTAGCTTGCGTGTTTTCTTTTTATGAATCCTTCTTAGAGGTTTTTTTCTCCTCTTCTTCCTTCCTATTTGCTCTGATTCATTTTTCTTATTTGTTGATGTTCTTCCTTTTGAAGTTTCTAAATTAGTACTAGTGTCTTTGTCATCCTTAACAGAGTCTTTATCGTTAGTATCCGTTTTTATGTGTTTTGTGAAAATTGGAAACTGTTTTACTTTTTTTGTGGTTTTTCTCTAAATAGTTTTTTCAAGGAATAAAGTGTAGATTCATTTAGAGATTCCGATGTTGTCTTTTTTTGTATTTCTGTTAGTACTTTTTCTGATGTCTGAGTAGTAGAATTACATTTTGTTTGTTTGTGGCCAATGTCGATTTGCTTAGTGTTATTATTTGATTGATTTTCCGATGATTTTAAGGACTCTTTTTTCTTTTTCTCTTCAACTAGGAACTTTAGGATACCTATTTGAACATCCAAAGTTTGATCTGAATTTTCTAGGATGTTTCCTAGAAAGGAGAGAACCGATTCTAGTATCTCTTGTAAGGAGAAAAGAGCCTTTGATATTGGAGTTGTCGATTTGTCATAGTTGTTGTTTTCCGATAAGAATGGATCCAGAAAAGAGTCATGTTCCTTAGATCGTCCTGATGTTTTTTCTTGGTGATTGTTTGATAACTTTGATTCAGGACTATATTCTACTGCCATTAAATTGAGTAGACTTAGGTCCTCTAATTTATGTAGACTCCCGTTGCCTCTTATGGGAGTAGAGGATTTCAGGAAAGTAGCCTTATTGTCCATTAGTTCTGGATCGATTAAGGAGCGATTGGATTTATTGTCAGAAGCCATATCATTTACGTTATGCGTCAATTGGGGTAACTCTGATAAGCATGTTTGATCCCTGATGCTTAAATGTATTTCGAATTTAGTTTCGATATCCGGCATTATCTTTTCGGGTTCCTTTTTTAATGGTACAGCAGAGAAATATTCGCTAATAGCCGGGGTTAAAGTACTTCGCCCATCTTTTATTGCTTTATTTGTCGATTTCCTGACAGCTTCCTCGGTACCCATTCGCTTCATAAATATTGTACGTGAACGTCGTTTTTTGACACCCATTTCACTTACTTCTTGGAGAGTTTTCGATGTTATTAATATAAAAACCTCAATGAGACACGTTCTTGATACTATGAACGAATTTGCGCAAGACTCTGGTCAGCCCCTCCTTACAGGTGATAGAGTAATTTGCCTCTTTTAACAATGATGTTAATGGTAAATACCTTTTGTCAGGAATTCGATGTAAATATATCTTTTGAGGAGGATGATGTTAGTAGGGTAGCCCGTCCCGTCCACGTTCCGCCCCGGACGGCCACAGACGGCCCGCCCTTTGCCCGGGCTTAGCCCCCGGCACTCCCGCGCGCTCCCGCGCAGGATCCTTCAACGTTTTTGTAATGAGGATGAGAGGAGGTGGGCGGGGCGGTCAGGGAGAGCGGGCCAGCTGACACGGCCGGTGGAAGCACCGGGACTCCTGGGAAAGCGAGTCCCGGGTTCCACGCTTGCAGCCCTGCCCTGTCGCACACCCCTCTTTCCCCACAGCAAGCAGGTGCTCAATCCTCTGAGCGCAGCGGGACCCGCGGAGCGGGTTCCGCAAGGTGTAGGTTGAACAGACGTGAAGAAGAAGAACGTCTCAGCAGGTTAGGTGCTGTGGCAGCAATTTGCACAAACAGTGACAGAAAGAAAGTATCCCACGACGGTTGGGCGTCCTCGCCTTTTCTGCTGAATGGAGGTGGGCGGGGCGGTCAGGGAGAGCGGGCCAGCTGACACGGCCGGTGGAAGCACCGGGACTCCTGGGAAAGCGAGTCCCGGGTTCCACGCTCGCAGCCCTGCCCTGTCGCACACCCCTCTTTCCCCACAGCAAGCAGGTGCTCAGTCCTCTGAGCGCAGCGGGACCCGCGGAGCGGGTTCCGCAAGGTGTAGGTTGAACAGACGTGAAGAAGAAGAACGTCTCAGCAGTTTAGGTGCTGTGGCAGCAATTTGCACAAACAGTGACAGAAAGAAAGTATCCCACGACGGTTGGGCGTCCTCGCCTTTTCTGCTGAATGGAGGTGGGCGGGGCGGTCAGGGAGAGCGGGCCAGCTGACACGGCCGGTGGAAGCACCGGGACTCCTGGGAAAGCGAGTCCCGGGTTCCACGCTCGCAGCCCTGCCCTGTCGCACACCCCTCTTTCCCCACAGCAAGCAGGTGCTCAGTCCTCTGAGCGCAGCGGGACCCGCGGAGCGGGTTCCGCAAGGTGTAGGTTGAACAGACGTGAAGAAGAAGAACGTCTCAGCAGGTTAGGTGCTGTGGCAGTAATTTGCACAAACAGTGACAGAAAGAAAGTATCCCACGACGGTTGGGCGTCCTCGCCTTTTCTGCTGAATGGAGGTGGGCGGGGCGGTCAGGGAGAGCGGGCCAGCTGACACGGCCGGTGGAAGCACCGGGACTCCTGGGAAAGCGAGTCCCGGGTTCCACGCTCGCAGCCCTGCCCTCTCGCACACCCCTCTTTCCCCACAGCAAGCAGGTGCTCAGTCCTCTGAGCGCAGCGGGACCCGCGGAGCGGGTTCCGCAAGGTGTAGGTTGAACAGACGTGAAGAAGAAGAACGTCTCAGCAGGTTAGGTGCTGTGGCAGCAATTTGCACAAACAGTGACAGAAAGAAAGTATCATTTTGAACACATTATAGAATACTGTGATGTTATGATCCTGTGCTGTAGGAATAGAAGGTGTCATTCTGCCACAGCTCAATTCTGCGCCTGAATGAATTAGTTATATCTTCTAGGACCAGGGGTTTACTTTGCAATCATATAGTCTATTTCCAGTCTGGTTAATGTTTTTGTAACTTGCCAAGATGACTTTCTGAGCGGGATGTATGTTTGTCTATCCTGGGCTCAATGGAGGAGCTGTTACTAGTTTCTACACATGTCCACATCTGTTGCATTAAAAAAGTCTCAACAAGTTTCTGACCCAACTTTACGTTTCAGAAATATTCACTTTTGGAATAGCCTTCTCTCAGTTTGTTTTACCTTTTAGCATACTAATCTTTGGTATGACAGGTATTGGTTGATGTATATGTGCTTATTTGGTCTATTCTTCCCTTAGTTTTCGCAAATTTTGCAAAATGCACCATTGACTATAACATTCCTTTGAAAATTCCGTGCTGAAGAATCCTTATGTGCCTAGTGTAACAGACAAGAACTTTTCTCTATATCTGAAAAATGCACAATTAATTAATACAGTAGGTGTTGCTAAATCACTGCTAGAAAAAGATATTTTTTAAACGAAAAATCAAACAAACATAACATGTACTTCCTACTCAATGGTTAACAAACTATATTCTATTCTAATCATAAAACAAAAAAACGCCATACAAAATGCAAAAAATACACAATATCAATGAGACAATTATTATTTCCATATATATCAATCAAGGAGCACTCAGTTAAAGAGTCCAATGTGTATTAAATCCATTGCCTCCAATAGGTGAAAGGAAAGTTGTTAGAATATTGTAAGAGTCTTCTTTATTGCGTTGCAACTATAAAAACCAATACAGCCACAGCCAATGTGTTTTGTTCATGAAAGAACTTCTTCAGGACTGTGAATAACAACATATATAGATAAATAACAGATTATAGCACAACTACATCACAAACCATATAGATTATCACATCCATACGTCGTCATTAGAGACACAGAGTTAGTCACTAATTAAAAACAAGGTCCCTCGTCATCAAACAAGAGTCTAAGCGTAGGCAAGAGGAATCCCCATGAACTTATCCTATAAATAGTGACTAAACAGTGGACAATTAAAAAACCGTTGATACTTATTTTATTGGATATTCTCAATGGTTACACCAGTTTACTTAGTGCTACATTTCCATCAAAATTCATTCAAACTGAACTATTCCATACTGACAAAGTGGACCTATACACAAAAAAAGGAAATATGTGAGACAAAACTCCCAAAAACATAAGTAGGCCAACAATAAAATATACAACTTAACTCAAAAACAAAATTGCAGATGGTAACTTCCTAATATGCAATAAACTGTTAAAAGAGCATCTGCACATCTGTATGATGCATCTCATCAACGCTTTGTTTTATTGTGTGATAGGATGAAGAAATCCTTCCCAATCTGTAATGTGGTCTTGGGAATACTTACTATTAGAACAATGTCTGCCTCATTTTACCAGCCATTACCCGCCAAAGGAGCTTGTGACCACGCAAATATCCCCCTCTTCTGCTGCTGTGTGTTAGTGGACTCCAGAAAACCTTTTCACTATACAAAAACCACCGGCTTTGTTGATGAAGTTTTACTGGCACCACCTTCTCCCTCTTAACTGACTAAAATGTTGCCATTGAATAAAAACTAGGTGACATCATCACACTTGGGGGTGGGGGGAGCGCTGCCCTTCCATTCTGGTAATAAAATGAGAATGACCACTTGTCTGCACTGTGAATTTTGTACCCCTGCCAATACAATGAATAGTGCGTCGGAAACCAACACCAGGCTGCGATTTGTTCCAAATTTTAACGAAAAGAGCAAGAAGTTGTGAGGTACTGCGTATTCCTCATACACTAATAGCCCTCACTAATTGCCTTTCGATACATACGTTCTATTTCAAAACGTTACACTTTTCTAGAGCTGCACTTGTCAAATACATTTAAGTTTCACATTAAGAGAAACGAACGGCCAAGAAGGGGTCTGGCCTTCAGCATCGTCGGCACGGTCTGCGAGCTGAGTTGCCGCGCCAGCCCCTCCACCCAGCGCGAGGCTCTTTGCCGAGTCATCTCCCGCCTTCTGGAGAGCGATGCCTTGGCTCGCGGCCCTGCTTCCTTGTCTGCCGCAGCAGCGCGCGCCTCGTCCTCAGCTGAACCCAGCTCGTCTGCCAAGGAGTCAGAGCGCCGCTTGTGTGCGTGTGTGACTGTGTGTGTGCGAGCGCGCCCGGGAAGAAGAAGCCGGCCTGTCACAACACAGCCAAGGAACGGCGTCAGGCAGGCAGACTCAGACACACACACACTCACACACACAGGTGATACGTCACCTCACGACACAGACAGGGCACCAGCCGGGGGCACATATCCTGCCGCGCTGAACAGGTAAGCCAAATCTGTTCAACACCGTGAGAAAAAAATAGTCCGTGTGTTTTGTCTGTGCGGCAGTGGGCGGCGCTCCGCCATTGTCTGAGTGAACAACGTATGGCGACCTCCCCCTTCCGGGAGCAGAGAAGTGACAATTGATGGGGCGGAGAAACAGTCGCACAGGCGAGGTCAGCGGAAGGTTTTTTTTTGTGTGTAAATCCGCTTGCCGTGTCACCACGTGAGAATGTGCCTGCGCTTCATGTAATGAGGCGGGAACTGAAGCACAGGTTTGAAGAAAGGAGCTGCTTCGTCCGTTGCAATGATGAGCGCCCGAACACTGTTGTTGTGGTAGGGATACAGCATGAGGCGGCGGGCTCACCGCAGATCGGGTGCTCTTGTATAAAACGACCAGAAAACATGTCAAACACACATCGCGTTATCAAACGACACATAGCAGACCTCACCGCCAGACGCTGGTAGGTCGAACCACAGGTTAGAGAAGAGCGTGGAATAATATGCCTCAGTTCTCTCTACCCCAACCGCCCCCACCCCCCTTCCCCCTTTCTCCGGTCAGTGCAGTCTGTTAGGTGGCGGGGAGAGGGGGCACGGGGGGCGGGGGGGGTTGCATAAATATATATGCGTCACTGCAGTCCCTGTTCAGACAGACGGACGGCACATTTATCACCTCTGAACTTTACAGTTACAATGAACGTCTGCTGACCTGAAAAGGAACGCTCGGCCTGAAATGGGATGTTCCAGGTTCAACTCCAGACGCACTTGAGCTGGACTAGATACACATCTGAGGGCAGAGGCAGAATGTTGATCATTTTGTGACTTGAGAATAATGGTTGAAACTAATTTGTGTTGTGAGTTCTGCACTCAAAGGCTAGATAGACCTGCAGTTGTGCTTTCTGTGACCTTCAATACAGTTGTAAAATGTCTATCACTTCCCCGTGAACAGCTATCCTTTAAAAGCACGTATATAACTGATGAGATCACGAGCATACCTACGATAGGCAGGCGGGCACCTAGAGCCAAATTTCGGGGGGGGGGGGGCTGAAAATATTTCGGGGGGGGGGGGGGGGGGCTAATTCTTCCAACCACGAACAAAGTGGCTGTGAGAAGGGGTGACCACATAACAAAAGCCTCATTTACAACTAAATGGTATTTTAAAGACCTGTTAAGTACTCGGGTGCGGCTGCAATTACATGCTCGCCAGCCCGCGAAGCTGTGTCAGCCCGGGCTGACAGGCACGACGGGGGGGGGGGGGGGGGGGGCTTAAGCCCCGTGAGCCCAAAGGGTGTTGCGCCCCTCGATAGGTGTTGACCAGATGGCCCCTGTCGTCTGCTGTGATCTAAAGGTCAAATACGGAAATGAAACGCGATCTAAACTCGCATTATGCGTACAATGAAAGCAATTTCAGTAAAACCAGTGAACACAAACCATGCGTCATAGGTGCATCTAAAAATAATACCTTATGGTTATCCAGGCCTTTACCTTTCACCTGGTATGAGATAAATGTGTGGTGTGAGGTGACACACTTTCTCCAGTGGCACTTCGCTCGGAGCTCTCATTTTACTCTCATTGTGAGTGATCTCTTTTGACCTTGTCCTGCTGCTATCCTTAAAAGAGACACCCTCCACTTCAAATAATTGACCATACTACTTTATTCAGCTCTCCCACGGTCACCACCCTGTGTAATCGGAGTCATGACCGATTTGCTCCTTCAGGTCCCTATGTATGGCAGTGTCCTTTTAAAAAATACAGCAGATAAATACACTGCCGCCAATTGCACCAAAAAAAGAAGGAAAAATGTTTTCATGCTTTTACGTCAGCGAATAGCACCTTTAGTCACATATCTGAGCTAGTTCAATGGCATTTTGAATCTCTGGGCAGACGCCTGAATTAGAGGAGGAAAATAATGAACAGCCCTCATGACACATTACCCATCCTCCAAAGACTCGCCGCTTACCGAATGGTGTCTCTTTTAAGCACCAATATATACGTCTTTCACATGATTGCTCAATAAGGTTTTGGCGAACATAAAACGCGTGGACCTACACGTTCCTATATGAAAACGACTACTAACACGTTTTTTTATTTAACGAGAGTTTAGTGCCATTTCTTACTTTTACACGAACAGAGTTCAAATGATAATACGTTGGTGGGAGGAGTCAAGCTTTAACGTGGAGGAGAGAATGACGTCACAATTCAAAATAATATTAATTAATCATGGCATAGGGCTTCTCTTTAACACGAGGAGTGATCAAGAGTTACTTTTATAGTAGGCATCGGGCGTTATTTTAACTTGAAGAGTTATCGACCTTTCTTAATGAGCTGTCCTGCTTTACTTTTGACCAATAAATAGAGCTGAATTTTATCAAGCCGAAGCCAGGTTATTTATCGCGACTGGGATTCAGGTGGTTGTTTACCACTTGAAACTACTAACCGAGACCTATGTGGGATTATACTTTATTTTAACAGGATCGGGGTCAAGGTTACTGCAGACAAGCGCAAGACGGGTCCTTCTTTTAACTTAAATGGGAAACGACCCTGCTTCCCTGCGAGAGAGAAGTGGCCAGTCTGTTCCAAAAGGAGTCAAACTCCATTTTATCACGGACAGGGGTAAAGTCATATTATACTCCGGGTCATTTGTCGAGGAGCACTGTGTCTTTTGTTCTGACTTTAGTGGGTTTATTATGTTTAAAAGTGAAACTGACAGTCCTAGCATGCAATTTCCCATGACTAAAAAGCCATAACTGTTTGAAGCTGTCACAGATGAGATGGGACACTTGGTGGCTATAAACGAGAGTAGAGCTGAAGCCTTTCTTCGGCATAAGAGGAGATCAACCAACATTTTTGCACGAGGGCTGGAGGAGTATTTTAACGGGAAGGCCAACAATGTGTTTTACCATGAAGATGATTGAATGTATCCTGTTAGTTTTCTGTCTGTTAAAATAAGGAGGAGAGGAAAGGGCAATAAATAGTCTACCTTACCCTACAGCATAATGGCAATAACTGTATTATCATCCCCACCACCCTTTACTCTTAGCCACCACAGACAAACATATTTCATTTTTGTCTCTGCTTTACACTCTCACTGAATTTAGAATGCAGATGAACAGAAGTAGTTTATAAAACGTTGTGTTAGCACGAGGATGAGTTAGGAGTTATTTAATTGCGAGTAGGGTTCAGATTTTGCTTTATCACTGAGATTGCAAGGTTTATGTTATCATAAGGAGGGATCACTTTTACATGAGGACGTATAAAACATTACATCAATAGGTGAGAGATCTCTGTTTGGCATGATAAGTTATCAAGCTGTAATTTACCAAAGAAAGGGGATCAAGCTTACTTTATCATGAAGAGGAATCATGCTTTACTTCAACAAGAGGAGAGATGAAGCTTAAATTTAACATGAGAAGAATTAATACTTTAATATATAAAATGACCACACTTTCCTTTAGTTGTAAGAAAGTGCCGAGATCTACATTAACATGAAGAGGGATCAAACTTTATTACAACGTGAAATGAGATCAAGCTTTATTTCACATTGAGGAGGGTGTGCACTTTACTTCAACATAAGAAGAGATAGAGATAAACTTAAAGGTGTGCAGATATAAAATTTTAGCTTGCGAAAATGAAGCTATATTTAACTTTAAGCCGTTGTCAACATCTACTTAAGCATGAAGAGGGATCCTGCAGAGGAAGTACTGTTTATTTCAACATAAGAAAGGATAAAGATCAACTTTAAACCGAACAGAGATCAAAACTGAAGTCGAGGAGATACTACTTTACCATTAAAAAGGATCACACATTTACATGAGGAGGGTTCAAGCTTTTCTTTAACGTGAGATTTTTTCGCGCTTCAATATGAAAAGGGATCAGGCTTTACTTTAACTTAAAAGTTGTCAAGTTCTATTGTAGACTGAAGCTGGATTAAGATTTACTTCAACATAAGGAGGGATCAAACTTTACATTAATATTAAGAGGAATCAAGCGTTATCATAAGGGAAGAGAGATCAAACTTTAACACAAGAAGGGATTACAGCTGTATTTTAATTGAGGCAAGATGAAACTACACTGTTGCATGAAAAGGGATACACCTTAAGACAAAGTGGTTAGAGCTTTGCTTTGACTTGAAGAGGAATCAAGCTATCATTTATTATACAGAGAAATCAAGCATTCCTGCAATATAAAGAGAGATCAGACGTTATCATGAATGGGCTCGAGCTATACTTTATTAGGAGGAGTGATCAAGCTTTAACACTAATGAGAATAAAGTTTTATTTCCATTGAGGCTAAGTGAAACTACACTATAGCATGAAAAGGGATACACCTTAAGACAACGTTGTAGAGCTTTTCTTTGACATGAAGAGGAATCAAGCAATAATAAAACGTAAGGAGAAATCAAGCTTTCCTGTAATATAATGAGGGATCAGACGTTATAATGAATGGGCTTGAGCTATACTCAAGCCCATTCATTATATCAAAAGGAGGAGCGATCAAACTTTAACACCAGGAAGGATAAAGTTGTATTTTCAATGAGGTTAAATGAAACTACACTATAGCATGAAAATGGGCCACCTTAAAATAAAAAAGGTCAGAGCTTTGCTTTGACACGTCGAATTATAAGGATGAATCCTGCGTTGGTTTGACAGGAGGAAGGATCAAGCTTTACTTTCATTGGAAGAAGGATCCAGCTGCCACTTAAACGTGGAGAAGGGGCAAATGTGACTTTAACATGAAGGGGAGTGCATTCTACTCTCACAGGAGGAAAGATCAGGCTATATGTTAACAGGAAAAAGAATACAAGTTTACTTTGATATGATGAAGGATCAAGCTTCAGCTAGAGGAGGGATGAAAGTTTACTTTGGCATGAAAAGGGATCCTGCTTCATCAGAATGTGGTTCCAGGTTTTACTTTAACATAAGGAGTGAACACTTAATACAATGAGGGATCAAGCTTCGCCAGTGACTTAGCAAGGGTACCATGGGCCTCATGCAAGCCCCAGTTTGATATGAAAAGACTGCTCTGATGTTAGTATATTAGCCCCTTCTCATCACTTGGCTTCGGCGCCACTGCACCTGCTGACTCATTGATAACTACGCCCTTGAGCGTTGCTTTCAAAGGTGGAGAGACCACACTGAGACCGAGCTGTACAGTAACACGGGGGTCGTGAGCGTTACTGTAAGAGGAAGAGAGGTCGATAAGGTGGGATCGATCCAGATTTAGGTTTCCAATAAGAGAGAGTTTGCTTTCTGAGAGTAGTTCATACTTTGTATATAGGCTGGTATGCAGCTTTAATTCGAAGGTGTCCGATCTCCGAGAGGAGGAGGGCGCACGCTTCACTTTACAATGAGGATGGATGGATGCATTTTAACTTGAGCACGAGGCGCATCATCTGTGTTTATAGGTGAAGAGGGACAGCCGTTAGTTACTAAGAGGCTAAAGACAAGCTTTGCAGCAACATTAGGAGAGGCGCTGCCATGCTTGAACGCGAGGAGGGGCTCGGCCCTCTTCTCTCCATCACGCCCTGTTTTATTGTAAATAACTTGCAGTGATGGATCTGTGATCTTCCGTCATTTGCATGGAGCAGCAGTGGCCTGCCAGAGAATGACCCAGAGGCCCGACGCTGTCCAAAGACTTCGCCTCAAGCGACCTCTCTGCGCAGTGCTGGCCGCGCTGCCCACCCTCCCTCCCTGCGAAGAGCAGAGCCCAATAACGGGCTCGGATGACTAGAGCATCAGCAGCGCGGCCGCCCCCGGCAGGCCCGCCCCCACCGCCGCACGGCTCAGGAATGAGCCGACGGTATCCTCAAGTGACACCGCAGCTATCTGCAGCTCTTCGCCGAGAATTACAGCCTGCGCCGCGAAGAGAGCGCAATTAAATATGTATTTATACATTCCCCAGGACTGCTGAGAGCTCTGCTCGCCTGATGCCTGGGAGCCCGGGCTCGGCAGACCCGGTGCTGGCTGTGTCGCTGCAATAACAGCCTCATATCTGCTGCGGGCTCGTACCACAGCACTGCAGGGAGCGAATTTCAGGAGTGTTAAAGCCTTCGATGCCATCGGACTTAAGGATTGTTGAACATTCCAAACTCTTTAGCTATAAAGCTATCAGTCTGCTGTCTCGTGTGTTTAGCAGCACATTTGTCGTAACCGCACATGACATGTTTCCCGTTCCCCGACACCTTTCAAAGACCTGCTTCTGTAAGAATGTACTGCCCTGCCTATGGCTGGATAGCAATTACCCCCAGCAGGCAGGGAAGACCCAGGGCAGGTGGCACAGTTCATGGAAGGCGGCAGTGGGAAGTGATCGTTGGGTTCAGGTTTGAAGAGCTGCCAGTACCAGTGCCTGTAGGGGCCTTTCATGCCTAATTGCCCTGCTATGAACATCAGTTCGAGGGTGCGGTGGACACTGCGCGCGCCTGTGCCCCGACACCCTGTAAGCCAGTGATTGCAACAGAGTGTAAGGACTATGGGTGCCCTCCACCCAGGGTACCAGCTTCCTCCTTAGATATACACGCCTGTACCAGTTGGAATTAGCAGCGAGTATTGCTGGCACACTCGAATGAAAGAAGCGCAGGTGCCCAGCACCTGTCAGTGCCTACCTGTTTGAAGCTTTCCCCCTGGACTGAAGAGATGGGGGCAGAGATCCTGGCTGACGGTGTCCGTCCCGGTGGGCTGCTAGCAGCAGGCTCTGCGGGGAGGGACTGCCAAACAGAGAGGGTGAACATCTTCACTATGGTTCTTTTCGTATTATAGGATGGGTTTTCACTTATTCATTTTTTTCTGAACTTACCATCCAAGGTTTTGCCGATCTGTCATGGAAACACTGTTATGAGTCAGTTCCCCACTAGTAACTTTCTTGTCGTGCTCATCTTACTTATGACATAATTCCATAGACCCTGCTTGTGGTACTCTTGCTACTGAGAGGCCAAGGAGCGCCGTGGTTCCCGAGGGGAAGCGCTGCAGCTCTCCTCGCTGTCGGGATCCCTGGCGCCTTTATTGTCCGAGATTCCCTGAAGTTAAATCTGTTTTTACTCGGTTTACTTTTTAACGGTAGAGACACAGAGTTATTCATCTTTCTGCCCCTTTCACTTCTCGACCCTTAGACATACATATTATATCTCTTCAGCTACTCCTGCGCACCATGAGCAGGAAAGTCGTTAGTCTCTGGCGCTTTAGTCTGCTATTTTATTTTGTTTCTTTACCACTTTACCATCAGTTTCATGTGCTTATGATTGAAAGTTTACCGGAAAGTGCAGCAAAGTATGTAATACGCTTAGTTCGATCTTCTAATAGGAAAACCAATAAAATAAACTGCAATTAAAATTATTTAAATATATATATTCCCTAAATATTTAAGAAGACTTATAGTTAATATTTTTTTAATAAAAACTGAGTGTTATCTTAATATTTTTCTCTACACCGTGTGTCCGCAATTCACTGTAAACTCATTTGAAATGCCAGCTGGCATGAAAGCTAATTTGCGAATATTTCGAGGTATTAGGTTGCCAAATCTTTCACACAGTTTTACCAAACGGAAAATGAAAATGAAATCGTCTCCCGCCAGGGTGAGCTTTTCCACCTGCGAATACAGCCTGCAATAAATAGCAAGCAGCTCTCGTTTGACATATAACGAATGAATATTCGAATATTTCCCTCTTACTCCCACATCCCAAAACTTAGCAAGGAGCTAATTTTGATGTCGCACTCAATTAAGTTGGCAATGCTTTAACTTAAAAAACAATGTAAACATGTGTAAATGTTATGAAGCTTTTTTTATCCAGATATTGTGAAAAATAAACGTTTATCTTTTAAATTGTCGTTTTTTGGTGATTGGTCGCTGATCCTATTATTTCTAAAGCTCCACTCTGGGTTTAAATGCCGATTCTGTGGCCTCTACTATTCTAGTTACGAGAATGCCTCGTAGAGTATACCATATATGGAAAGATAAATCCCACATCGAATATATATCCGTGTTACTCGCCCAACACATTGCACATGTAAACCGTGGAAGTTCCTTCGTCAATTACAATATATAATATTGAAGAACACTGGAATGATAATCGCACCTGGAAGAATAAGTTAATATCCTCGCCTATAAATATGCCAATCGTTTGCCTCCTCCTTGTCAAAATAACACTTTTTACCTGTTACTCGACCCCAAAAAACGAGATTTGGTTTCCGAAAAAATAGTTCAGAAATCGACATGAGTCACATCCCTGTTTTCTTTGCTGAAGCAGCTCACATAAATTAAAAGCCAGGACGCGAATCTACTCTTCAACGGAGCAGCTCGCTGGGATTATAAAGTAGGAATGACTCAGGATCAAGATGCCGATAAAACAACAATTTAAAGCTTTCGGTCTCAGTGGAGCGCTTTCTCACGCCGATATACCGTACACCGCACTTGAGGTGAACGTGTTTTAAACCGGCAGAAAAAAACAGGAATAAAGAAGTATTTAAAAGTTGAACAAATGATTGTGAGTGCGATAATCCATGCTTAAACCTCTAAATCCAATTTAACAAAGTAATGAGCGGTGACATTAAATTGCAATGCCCGTGTTTAGGCAACACACAGAATCAATGGGGCATTTAGCTTTAAGATGCCAAATATTAGATGAGGTATTCGTTATTTTTTTTTCGAACGAATGCATTCCATTATAATTTACTAAACAGCTGTTCATATGTCGATACTGTATTTCCCCCCACAACTTTCGTATGTATTTTAATAAAATTGCGTTCTGCCTTTTTTAATAGAACGAAGTTCGTCGTAGAGGGTAACTTTCGTTCAGATATAGTTTTTGTAAGCATGTTGCACCCGAATAATCAAATGATGACTAAAACAGTCAAGGCAAACCATGAACATAACTGTATAATGTGAATACAATGACTAGTTTTCCTCCCTAGGAACTAACTCCCCACCCCCAAAAATCCTCTTTAAAATAGCAACTATAAATGTAAACATACTAAAACATATTCTTGGACTGGACTGCACATTAAACGAATTGTTATCTCTGTTATGTATATAGTCTCAATATCTAAATATGGCGTTTGCCAATTCCTTAAGTCGGAATCCGTTAGTGTGCCCTTGCACTCTGCATGGTATTTGCAATTCTCACTCGTGATTTCTCCAGCATTTAGTTTTTTCCATTCTTCTTTGCTTTGTGGTTTCTCATCGTCAGTTCCTTCAGAGATCGCCACAGTCCTGAGCCCAGGCCTTGTTCATGCAATCTCTCCCTCTGCAGAGGAGCACCCCTTTCTTGTAGAGATCCTTTGCTTCCAGTTGTACCACCTACGCACTAAGAGGATGTATGTATTTGTGTCTGTGGAGTTGATTCAAGGAATCCGCGTTTAATAAGACGTTCGTAATACAGAGCTGATATAGTTAGAAACTTCCAGTACCACGTGGCATACACAAACCACCCCCCGAGGGCACCTCTCTGCCCCTCTGTGTGCTCAGTGGCGTCTGCTCACGTCTGATGTCCACTGCTCGATCTGCCTGCATTGGGTGGGCATATACTCTGTAAATTAACATGACAGAACACAACTTAATCACATGCACTAGGGCTGGGTGGTGTGTTCTACGGCCACTTTTGTGATCTTCATTATTATCAAAATGCACGACAGGCGAAACCCTTATTTCAGAAAGATGCTAGCCGTACATTAGATATTCTGCTATATTCCTACATCGCAAATTATATAGCACAATAATTATTACCACTGTAGACCGTGTTTTAAATAAGTGTTGTCATCATCAAGACAGCAGCTCGTCTTGTAGACCGAATGAAGCTAATGTTAAAAGGAAGGAACAGATAAAGGGCCGTCATTTCGGCTCAGGCTTTTCCCCGATTATTTGAGTGGCAAGTAAACCCTTGATGACCTATATGCAAATGGTAGCAGAGTTTTAGTGTCCCCTGCATATTGATTCCTTGACAATATTTAAATATAGGCACGTTTATACATTGTATTTTGGGAATGCACAGTTAGTTTCTTCGAAATGCACACTTTCAACCAGTGTGCCTTAATTCTCCGTAGAGCTGAAGAAAGGGATGGTAAGGGCACTTAATGTTACATTCAGCGTTCTTCACAGACCCGCTTGATCAAATGCAGTGCAACTTTTACGTGGTCTACTCTACCTTACTGGAAATACTGTGTGTCGCGTTTTAGTACAATGCAGGCAGGCCGTCCATCCGACCTTGAGATATGAGTGGCAGGGTAGGATCCTGCGAAGGCCGGCTGGCATCCTCCAAAGGGTGACATGTGACATACACAGAACTCGTGGGAGCACAGAAGTGGAATAGACTTATGTCGGTGAAGAAGGTCGTGGTTGTGACCGAAAAGCCGGAGGAGGCCTTGTGCAGTCTGTCTCAAAAACACCCATGAGAAGAAGTGAGCGGAGGGACTACTAGTAGTTATGACACTGTAATCTATTCCATATTTCCAGGTCTGGACGACACCTTTGAACTGGTTTAAAAAGTATCTGTTGTTGTAGATCACGCATGATGGTAGACTAAGGACACATAAAATACTATATCACAATTAGGAAAGGAAGACCCATTTGCACCCCTTCTAAATTGTGAATTAATAAGTCCACAAAAACCACTTTACAAGTCGGAAAACGTTTCCGACTCGTAAAATGGGGTTGGTACATAATAAATAGCAATTTTACTATCACAATCCCAGTGATTTTTTGCAAATCATAGGGGTTGCAATCGCCAAATCCTCTATTACATGTGTCCCATAGTTCCATACATTGGACCCTTGCTTGAAAGGCATAGAGAGACAAGCTGGAACTCTCCCACTGATAATGATGTATACTTCCAGACTGGCCTGGTGATCTCTCTATCAAATAAAATACGTGCATGTTCTCAGAGCATGGCAGTGCTACTGCCTGCCCATTTAAAAGCCATGTTCCTGGCGAATCATAACAACTAAAGAGTAGCCCAAAAGAAACCAAATATTTTCCAAATTGGCAAAATGTGTGAGATCGTTTGTTTTGCAGTTTCATTGGACAGATTGAACTACCTAAATAATTTGAGTCTTTACAAAGGCAACGCAGGCAGCCCTCAGCAATTCAATCAGATGGTTTTGGGACAGAAAAGGTTTTCCTATATAACTGAAGACTGAGCATGCTTCCCTTTCTTGAGTTCTCCTTTGCAAGTTCGGTAGGTGTTTTCACTTTTTCGCTGCAGCACACATGACAATTATGCATGTTCGTTGAGGGCTTCCTGTAACACAGTATGTGACAGGGTGCATGGATCTATGGTCCGGAAACGTACACCTTGTAGGCTCTTTAAGTACTGATCGTGACTAGCTCACCTCATCAGAGAGCTGAGACCTAACAGTGGTGGTAACAACAGCTTATAGTGGAAGGACAGGCCTTTTTACCTGTAAACTGCCAGGAAAAGACCTCTGCAGGCCTCTCCTGTAACTTTTAATTATACATTCTTCTGAAATCCATAATGGCATAACATGTTATATTCTGAGTCCTCAACATATCTGGTTTGTCCTGTGTGTACAGGAGTCTCCTTGGCCTTCTCACAGCCTTCAATTAAATGTAGCCGCATTATCACACCTTTCAAACTCTTACTCCCACACGTGACCCTTTTCCACCTCTGTATAGCACATCACGATCCATTTGTTTTTTACTTTCAACAGGAATGTTTGGTTACCTAGATTCATTGTTACTAATTTTATTTGTGGAGGTAATGAAGGTGGAGTGCGTCTTCTCTAGCCTAAATGCATAAACGTATCTATGTTATAAGCATTAAGGTGGCACACTTCCTGCCTTAGTATGGCGGTGTAGTATCTCCAGCTGTCTAAGTATACTTTTTTCACACAGCTTTGGCTTTCTGCCTGACTGGATTAATCACGAATTGGCACCTGTGAAATATACTTAACAGACACTGACCAGTATCTCTCAAATATTTTGAACAGTCACAGCCTCACATCTCGCTATGATGTTCAAAGTCACGGATTGGCATTTGTCAACCATGTTTAGTAACATATATTAGCATGTTTCAAAGACATACAGCAATCCGAAAAAAACCCTAGCATGTCACCAGACAGGACATAATGTGCTGTGAGGAGCTAGTTTGAGGTATGTTATCTGCTGGAAGGGATGGAGCAGAAGACTAAAGGAATGGATGTGAGAAGAGAGCATGAGTTAAAAGGAAAGGGAAGGATGTACAACTCCAAAGGGAGATGCGCGGCAGGCGAGTCAAGGGCTTGTGGGCTGATAGGAATCATGGTAATCTCTTCCAGGAACACCGAACCAGACCAGACAGAGATGCTCGAAGGCAGCCCAGACAGAGATGCTTGAAGGCAGCTCAGACAGAGATGCTGAAAGACAGATGAATGCCTCCTCATCGCTTCACAACAATGTCACTGTCAGGCACCTCATGTAAGCCTCTCTTCCAACTAGATACCGCTGCCTCTGATTCTACAGCTGAAGAGGGACCTGAATGAGAGCTTAGATGGGGTAGCTATTCCCTAGGTGCCTGGGCTGCCATGACCAGACGAGGAAAGGGGAAACGTGTGTGTCGTGTGTGTGTGTGGTCACATGAGTGGAGGATGAGACATCTCAATCCTCGCATCACCGGGATAGTCTTCCCTATGGTGCATGGGAAGTGGCAAAAATTATGCTTCTTCTGTTGAGTGAATTTTGGACCTTGTAAAAATACACTAACTGGCGATTGTGCGATGGCAAAGCTTACGCTCCCCATACGCCAGTAGAACCATTGCCATCTAACTGAAACATGAAAAGCCATGACGGACATGTGAGTTCCTCGGTGTGCTACCAATGAGGTTTGGATGACAATGGGTTGACTCCCGCCTGTGTATTACTAGCACCTTGGGGGGTGATCGCATTTGAGAGATCATATTCTATTTCTCCACATACACAGAAGACACTCGATTCCAGTCGCCCTGTCAGTGAAGGTGGTACTGAGCCATTGTTACTTTGGAATTTGTGATAACTTCGTGAGACAGCTTTTGCTCCATAGCAAAATATTCTCCCGTTTATTACTTCATACGTCTTGACACATATGGTTAGAGCACCATATCCTCCAGTTTCAGATTGATATCCGAAAGAAGCACAGTCTGTCAGTTAGAGTTTTCCTTTTCCGATAATAGACTTTTGTTCTGTCTCCAGTATCGTCCGTTTTTAGAGAAGATATGTCTGATCTTCCTTCCTCTGAAGAGAAAAGAAGGCAGCGGACAGGATCCTTTGCAATACTCGCGACCTGTTCTGCTGTCCCTCTCTTAGCAATCTATTGTATAGCTATAGGGATTAAAAGGGGGGAGTGTTTTGCTCTTAATCCACTCTGTGCTCTCTGGTTAGATTCAAAGGGCTTGTATATCGTTTCAACCAAATCGATTCTACCTATTCAGTTGGTAAAAACCTCTGTCCATGTTTTCTAAATTGTAGCCTGTTTAAAACAAAGCTCCTCCTCTCCTTCTTTGGGGATAAATGCTACTATTTCTGCTTGTTTCTGTGGTTTTCTAGACATTCTCCTTGACTGAACTGAAGTCAGACCAGAGGTAAGTTTGGAAGGTCCTTGATCTCCAGTTGCTTGCCATCGAACCCGTCCATGAGAGCTGACATTGTCCTTGGCGTTCGTTTTTCTAAAAAGCCTCCTGAGAACATTTTATTTTAGGCATTTATAGAGCATGTTCATTCACCCTTCGGTATCTTGGCTCTAGTAGTCATTCAAAGTCAGGGTATGCAGTTAACGCCCAGTTACATGATAAAAGGCAGGTTTTTTTTCCTAAACCTTAGCAATAAGGATTATACAGCGAGTTCCTTGGTGTGGTAGCAGCCACCAAGAATGACATCACCCTCCAGGGTACTTCTAAAGAATCTTTAGACATTCACTAAGAAGGAAGGAAGGCCCTCTTCAAGCACAAACTGAGGCTTGGGATATAAAATGAGAGCCCATTGGGTAGACGGCTAGGATTGCAGGAATACAACGCTGTATGTGCAAGACATAAGAATTTAAACCTGAGCCTATGACTAGACTCATGAAAATAGACTCAAAGTTCTTGATATTTAGGACCAGTCTGGCTGTTGCATTTTAGACTATTTGCAGTTTATTAACCACCTTTGCTGTTCCAGTCTTGCAAACAACAAAGGTGTTAATAATCTATATTCTTTTTTGGATGTTGAAAAGGTAGATGATTCCTTTAAGAATCCGGAGTTGAAAGAAACTGGTCCTCACTGTTAAGTTAATCTGTTCAACCATTGACAGGTTTGTATTGATTTGATCCATGGGGTTTCACCGAATGAACAGGGGAGGGCTGTTGGCCAAGAGAAAGTGGCAAGAAAGTGTGTTCCCACACTGTTGATTTATGGTAGGGGAAAATCATTTCTGTTTCCCCCCCATTCAGTTTTAAATCATTTTGAGATATCCAGGAATGGCCAGACATGTTTATAAGCAAGCAGCTCTTGCACTAGGGTCGCTGTCAATCACAGATCGAATCAGAGTGTCTTAGACGTACAACAGGCAGTCTGTTCACAATTCACAATCAAATGGGCTAACAGCACCATATAGAAATTAAAAAACAAGAGAGAAAAGCACCGGCCTTTGAGGCTCACAACATGTCAATGGCTTTGGTCTGGACAATTAGAGGCCTAGTTCTGCTTGGGTCGCCTGATCAACCATAACACATTGAAACCATTTTTGAGTTAAATCTCTGTAGCTCAAACTCCACAGGTGCCCTAATAACATCTGAAGGACCTTGGTATCAAACACTGCTGATAAATCTAATAATATCATAGCCATAGAAACATCGCTGTCTGCGTAGTAGTGTAAGTCATCAAGAGATGCTTTTGCATCACTTTCCGTATACATTCTGCTTTAAACCATGCTTGAATAGGGTGGAGAAAATGTCACTGGTCTACAAATGATGAAAGTTGATTAAACACAATATGCTTCAATAATTGTTTAAGGTATGGAAGTTGGCATACTGGTCTTTAATTTTTGAGACTTCCAGGTCAAGATACAGTTTTTCCAACAGAGGGAGGAACCCCGCTTTTTAAATTCAGTTGGAAAGATCCTGACAATAACCAGGAGTTAATAACAGTCTGTATGTCGGAATGTGTATTAAGTAGCAGTTCCTTATGAGTTGTAGCTGGTAAAATGTCTACCCCTAGGGGTCTGCTACCATTTTATTACACCTTGACATTCCTCATCGTTCAGTACGGTAAACTGGCTGAGACTCTCAGATATATTTGGTGGCAGGTCTTTTAATATGGTAAACTCTTTCATTTTTGAAGCCAGCATAAAGTACCCTTTAATTGCTTTGACTTTCCGCTCAAAGAACTCAACAAATTGTTTTCAGCCGTGGTGGTACACATACCTTGACCTGCTTTTATCCCGCATCTGTTTTCTCCAGTAATGGTTATATTTGTTTTGGCCTTGGAAAACCTGAGTGTTTCAGTAAAATGGGTACCAATTCCATTTATGTGATTCGGGGAGTGATGAATTTAGCAAATAACAGTCATTGATGGATTGGGTGTTTTCAGTAAATGCTGAGTACAGAGTTTCAGGGTCTTAAGATCCTCGCCTTGGAATAGGAATCACAGTGTTTCAGTGCATGCTAACTTGCATGAAACTAGCTTGGGAAAATCAAATACAAAGCAATCAAAGAATGTGGAACCTTTGGCTTCAATAAAAGTGATATCACCTCTGCCGTTCAATGACTATTTCCATCTCCCAACCCAACATCAGTTGCAAGATGCCCACTGGCTGCACGAGAATCTTTTTATCTCAGTCTTCGGGTATAATCATTACATAATCCCGAGCCACTGGTCGTGTGAACCTGTGGACCTTTGTTAGACAAGAAGAATTTAAAGGGAGCAATCATTTACATTTTAACCTTCACTAACAATAAACCAATTTAGCATTTACAGTAGTCAAGAAAGAGAGTCGTTAATTAAAGGGTTTTCTGAACAAATCTAGTAAGTTTAAATAGTTTTACTCAGTGAATATTAGTCTTTGGCCATCATCATTACAATTTCAAATACTCAATTAGTCGGTATTTCAATACAAGGTAAAATATAAAATTAGTGACAATACAGCAAGCGTGTTCCATAAAGGAATTTCCCTCCTAAAGTAAGGATTAGGATGACAATTTAAGCAGAAGTAAGGGTGTCAGTACAGAAACCTAATAAAGAGTTCTGGTGAGAGAAAAAGATGCATATGCATAAAACTTCAGTTTTTAAGCAAAATAATGTTTAAGCTGCAACGTATTCTTAGCTATAAATCAGTAGACACCATTTAAAAGGAAAAAGGCAAAAAAGTGAATCCTGAAGAGAGGTTTCCCTACAGATCTCAGTAATAGAGTTCAAAGGGCTATCAAATGATAGAACTCTGAGTGCCATCCTACTTTAGGAATACATGCTAATTTTTAATTTGTTAAAGTATAAGTTGAAACAATTGACACATGCCCTGTTCTCAATGTCCAATCAAATTGCAACAAACCCCTAGCAATAGGTAAACTCCTTAGTTTCTCACATTTTCACAATAGACAACATAACAAATCCTTGAAAAGATATTTTATCCACATATTGCGATTCAGGCAGTTCTTCCCATGAGTCATGTTTCCTGCCACCTTCTCTCCTCCTGGTAAGAACCTCACTGTCAGTTGTCTAATACATAGCAAATGCCTTTCCACTAACTAACACAGGCTTCTGGAAAGTTACAGCATCTACAGTGGAAGATAAAAACATCTCGTGAAAACAACAGTTCAATGTGAAAACAGACATTTCATTGGTAATGTATAAATCATTGTTAATATGGCATCATTAGGTAGGGTAACTTAAGCCACTACATTAAATAAATAAATACTTGAATTTGTATAGCAAAGCTTATCACAGTGAGGGTATCCAGGCGCTCTCCGTAGGCACAGGGAGATTACGTGATCTGCCCAGAATCATAGGATATTGAGCCAACACTGAGACTCGAACCTGGATCCCGAGCTCCGAAGTCGGCAGCTCTGGCTGGTACGCTACATCCTCTCCCTGTTACATAATGTTACTTCATTTGTATGCTTGCAATTCATAAATTTGATTACCTACTACAGATTAGCTTTTCCCACATAACTATGGGATTGCTAGACTGGATCAACAAAAAACCGGGGGGGGGGGGGTTTAGAGAGCTATCATTCATAAGCTATTGGTTCAATGTACTTTAGAGTTAGCTAACATCACTGCGAGCAAAGCTGTTTTTTTTACGATCACAGTTGCCGCTAATTATATTAGTAAAGGATTTTTAATCTACAGACCACCAGGTCCCTCTACCCAGTTTGTATCGAGCCTAATGGAAAAGGTGATACAACCTGCACTTCGATATAATAAAGTGCTGGTGTTGGGGGACAGGAACCTACACTTTGATGAGATGGATAATACTGGAGCACAAGGACTTTGTCAGGAATTGGCTGCCTTGCAGCTGGTGTTGCAATCTCCACTTCCGGCCCACCAACTAGGCCACCTACTAGACCGGGTTTTTGGCAACTGGGGGGATCTAGTAATTGAATGCTCCATTGCAATTCCTTGGACTGATCATTATTTGGTTCCCTTTAGTGCCCTGATACCTAACACCCCTATACTAAAGACGTTAGGTGCAGTGACGTTGCATAGGAAGTGGGCTAGATTCTCAACAGCAAACTTCAATCGTGCACTCCAACAGGATGGCCCACCGGGTGGCATAGATATTGAGTCGGCCTGTAGCTTATTAGACGAACGGATTATGGAGGCACTAGACAGAGTAGCCCCATGGTCCTTGAAAGCGCGGGGAGACACTCAAAATCGGACCCATGGTAAAATGAAGGACTCAGAGCAGCTAAGACTTCCTGCAAGCGGTTAGAACGATTATTAGAGGCAAGACTTTTCAGACCACAGGAAGGCTGAATACAAAACCAGTCTTAAGTACTATCACTCCCTCATAAGAAAATCTCGTGACACCTACTACAATGATAAAATAGAGCGAGCTGAGAATTCTTCTAGAGAACTTTTTTACTATTTTCTAAGACATTTCGTTACTAGCCAGAACTACGGCTCACAAAAGCGGATCGGTTGACTCTTGCAATTTGGTGGCAGACTTCTTTGCAGAGAAGGTAGCAAGGATTTACATTACCTTCCCCAATGAAGCACGCAATGGGAGATCCGATAGCGAGGGGAGGGCCAACGTGGGGGAGGCAGACTACCTCTCCATATTTGAGCTCCCCTCCTGTGACGACCTCAAATGCATAGCCTTAAGTATTAAATCCGGTTCACCTAGGGACCTCACTACTCCTAAAGTTCTAAGAGACAGCCTGGAAATCCTAGTACCTCATATTAGGCACCTCCTTGATCTCTCCGTTGAGTCGGGAGTGGTCCCAAAAAGATGGAAAGAAGTGATTGTCCTCCCCATAAAAAAAGCCAAATGTGAGTGAGAGTCAGTTGGAGAACCTTTGACCATTCTCACTTCTGCCATATTGTGCGAAAATTATTAAACAAAACAAAAGCCAATACTGGAATGTCAATTCAACAAAAACCCAGTTCTAACGAAAGCTGCTTTGATTGAAGCAAAAACAACCTATTTGTCTTTTAACACCATACAAATTTATTCTTATTTGGTGTAATGGTCATTTTTCTTTTAAAGCACACTGTTTGTCGTGCTTGGAAAATACACAATACAAAATGCAAAAAGTTATATATACAATATATACAAACATATGAATCTACAATTTCAAGCACACTTGGCCATTCATTCATACACCATCCTTTCAAAACAGTAACATCAATAATGAGAAAACAATAATACAGAAATACAATACAGTGCGTCCAAGCTCCGGTTAATGAATTAGTCCAAAATATTTCTTTTCATATTTTTGCGAATTATTGCAGTTGTAATTGTCACAAGATCCCTCGTGACTCAATAAGTGAGTCACGAGGGATCTTGTGACAATTACGACTGCAATAATTCGCAAAAATATGAAAAGAAATATTTTGGACTAATTCATTAACCGGAGCTTGGACGCACTGTATTGTATTTCTGTATTATTGTTTTCTCATTATTGATGTTACTGTTTTGAAAGGATGGTGTATGAATGAATGGCCAAGTGTGCTTGAAATTGTAGATTCATATGTTTGTATATATTGTATATATAACTTTTTGCATTTTGTATTGTGTATTTTCCAAGCACGACAAACAGTGTGCTTTAAAAGAAAAATGACCATTACACCAAATAAGAATAAATTTGTATGGTGTTAAAAGACAAATAGGTTGTTTTTGCTTCAATCAAAGCAGCTTTCGTTAGAACTGGGTTTTTGTTGAATTGACATTCCAGTATTGGCTTTTGTTTTGTTTAATAAGTTCAGTTGGACTCAGCCTTTCTGAGTAAGGAGTCAAGGCCCTTTTTGATACTTGTGATATTGTGCGAAAATAGCAGAAAAAGTGGCCAATATGCAATTGATGGACCACATTAACCGGCATAGCGTATTGCACCCTAAGCAATCAGGTTTTCGAGCAACTTACTCGACTGAGTCAGCACTGCTCCTGTCAACTGAAACTATTCGCAGACAGGTAGATGAGGGCCAGATGGTTGCACTGGTCCTCTTGGACCTCAGTGCCGCATTTGACACTGTAGCCCATCCACTACCCCTACAGCGCCTCAGGAAAGGCGGGCTGGATAAACTGGCCCTTGAGTGGCAGAGGTCCTTTTTACAGGATCGTAACTTTCTGGTGGCTTAGCGACCTCATTATTCTAAAAGCATGGCGCTTGCTCAAGGGGTCCCCCAGGGCCCTATATTAAACCCCACTCTTTTTAATCTCTATATCGCCCCATTGGCAGAGATTATTACTAAACATGGAATCAGTGTTGTGTCATAGGCGGGTGACACGCAACTGGTGGTCTCACTGTCACAATCCCATGAAGAGGCTGCCACCAATTTTTCTTCCTGCCTACAGGAGCTGGCATCCTGGATGACGAATAAGTGTTTCAAATTAAATGGCAGCAAAATGGAGGTCCTAGTGGTGGTTAAGGCTCCCTCGATCTGATCCTCATTTTGGTGGCCGCAGACACTGGGCCTGACCCCCTCCCCCAGCAGTCAGGTCAAGAACTTGGGGAATGTGGCTGGACTCCAAGCTCTCCTTTGAGAATCACACCAGAATTGTGGCCGGGAAGTGTTTTGGAGTAATGAAAGGACTCTGGAAAACTTTAGACATGCTTCCAGTGGCAGCGAGGAAAACCCTAGTCCACGCGCTGGTAACTTCCTATCTGGACTACGAAAATGCTCTATACCTGGAAGCAAGTAGTAAGTGTCTGATGAGACTTAAATGCATTCAGAACGCAGCAGCCTGCTTTGTTCTAATGCTGTCCAGGAGAACTTCCTCCAAGAATGCCCTCGCCGCCCTTCACTGGCTTCCAGTGAGGGAGCGAATACTTTTTAAGGCCCTGTGTGTTAGTCACCGCATTCTGCAGGGGAAGGGCCAAGTCATCTACACAACCTACTGTCCCCCCGATACTCCATCACGACATCTAAGATCTTTGGGGACTGGACAGGTCACCCCGGTTATCAAAAGAGCAAGAATGGGTGTCCAATCCTTCCGCTTCCTAGCCACGAAACACTGTAATGACCTCCCTCTCCGGAAGGAACCTTCTGAAATAATTTTTGGGAAAAAACTGAAGACATGGCTCTCCTCTAAGCTATGTCACATTATTGCTCCTGACGAGGTCTAGCCGCAGCGCGGGGACACACTAGTGAGTGTAACCATGCGCTTTATAAGCTTGCTTATTATTATTATTTATCATACATGTGTTATTTATGTGTAGACTTTTGGACTTTCTATTTAAATGCATTTTTGTTTGCAAAATGAGAAGATTCGCTCCAGCACCTCACTGAAGTGTTCCTTGAGCAGTGCAGAATCTGACCACTCTAGTGAAAAAAAGTGATAAACAAACAAGTGTGCGAAATCTCATTTGACCTGGACTGTAAATCCCTACATTCAAGTCCACTCTTAGACTCGCTGAATAGTTCTTACAAAGCAGGTAAAGCCCAGGCTTATATAAGTGACGCTATTACACCTTCAGCTTGAAGCAAAATTCTGTCCATGAGACTAATCACCTTAGGAATCGTGGATTTTAATCCTGCATGGGCTCGTAGAGGGGAAGCCACTAAATGCAGACTCTGCCCATACAAGAGGGAATCGTGGCTCCACCATCTATGTTGTTGTCCCAATCTTATCAAGGAACAAAGGCAATTACTGCGTCCGATTTGGGCCACTAACGGAACTAAATTCTGTAGCTAAGTGTCAGCCATGTGTTCTTCCAGCCTAGCACGATAATCTTAGCTAGACAGAGGACATTTATCCATCATATCAGGACTGCCCTAAAACTGGCAAATGAACACAATAAAACTCTGGAGTAGAATATTACAAAACCAGCGCAAGGATGTTGAGGTGGCCTAGTTCGTGCATTGATGCTTGTCTGCACTTCCAGCATCCCCTCCATGAAAGCCCCTTTCATTGTTAATGGTCTAGAGGCCAAGGGGAATGAATCACAGCCTCATATTGTCACCCATAGAACAACATGGGAATCCGGACTGCCACCAAAGCCACACCTCCAAAAACACAAACTCTGGGGAAGTTTGACTTTGCTGGAATTGGGGAGGGGAGCCAAACTTTTTTATCAAAACATATTGTAAACCCCTGTTACAAATAACAGCTTTTAATTATTTGTTCTAGCTGCAATCTGATGAGCACATTTACTGTAATGATTTTAATTAATTGTACAGTTAATAAATAAATTGTAGTGGTGTGATGACACTGTTAGCATCTTGGAACACCTCAATAAGAAGGTTAATGGTACAGAGTCAAAGTTGATGACAGTAGAGCTCAGGTGGAATTCATGTCAACTAGTATCATAAAATGTGAACAATCAGTGTTGCCTTTAGGAAAAAGGACAGGCCTCTTGAAACCCTGACTGTCAAGCAGCTGAACTTGGTGGCAACCTTTGTGAATTTCTAGAAGTATGTACTAATATATCTTACAAGAATGGAAGACAGGTTAAAGAGATTGAAGAATGTAAGAGGAGACAATGTCCTCATGCATGGCTGGCACTCCCAGAGGGGGAGACTGTCATCAGAGCTTTTTTGCAGAATCCCATGAGACTTTGAGATGAGTCTCGGTCTATAAGTTTGAAAAGGACTATATGAATACTGGTGATTGACCGACAGCACAATAGTGATAGCCAAGGTACTAACTGTACTGTAAATCCTTAGGCAACCTGTCCACTAATTCACATATATAGATTTACATAATTGACAGACCTCATAAACACACCAAATTTGAAAAAATACAAAATTGTTTTATTTTCAACATTCAAGTATTGTACGCACATGTGACATATACATAAATATAAAACATTCTAAAAACACACGACCATAACAGGCAATCACATCTATCATAACCCATACATGAACATAAATCTCATTTGATAAACAGATGATGAAAAATCCACAGTAATTGTGTCTTCTCTTGATAGTGACTTGATTGTTTCTAATTCAATGTATAACAGAAAATAGCCAATCGCCTGATATTAACAACAATTGATATATATGATACACTTCACGTGTCTCCAATTTAATGGTAACCTTTAGTACATCTCTCTGTGCACGTTTTGGCTCACAGGCCTTCATCAGGCGAGCCATATTTATATGGTTTGAATAAGATCTTAAAACAATTGGTAGATGATGACAAATAAAACAAAACAGATGATATGTGGGCACTTGTTATGTGTGTGTGGTACAAGATATATTCAAATAGCCGATAGTTGTAACTAACATGTGAGTTTACATCTGCTGATCGTTTCAACCAGCTAAATCGCTAAAATGCAAATTCTCCTTTTTATATCCTTCCGGGTAGATGTATCTGTTTCTCTAGGGTGAAGCTGTAACTTGTTCATGCTCACTCAAGAAAAATAATTTAGCTCAAATGTCATCCAAATAGGTTGCTCTAATCAGCAGAACCATCTGGAATCCATGGATACTGCAATGGTTGGCAGTAAGAAATGCTTCCTAACTCATTCAGATTTGGAAATGGAGGTCAGAGCAAAAATACTTTATTTGTTCTAATTAATTACTTAAGGAAGGTCCCATAACTCCTGGAGTTTCAGTCAACTCCAAAATGGTAATTGGAAAAATGTCTGTCTCCTGACCAATCAGATTTGGCCTGAGCGTGAATGATTTAAATGATTTGTAAATCGGAAATGTGAAATCGTTTTGTTTCAACCTCACTCAGTACCACATTGTAATGCAACCATCTTAAAAATTGCTGACTAGATGTACACAAAACCCAACTGTTCTTGCTTTAGCAGTAAAGAAAAACGGTGCTTCAAATAAAAATGCTACTTTGTGCTAATGCTCAATATTGTAGTTCCCTTTGACCAATCTGCCCTAAATTGGAAACAAAGGACCACAGTGGAATGGATCAATCACCTTCCAAAATTTTTACAGATTTTTCAAATGACAAAAATTTTACTAGAAAAGGAAATGGAAAAGACATTGGACATGAAGACATCAACTCAATCATAATTAGAAAGTTGTTATTGCTGATAATTTGAATATTCCTTTTGTATTCCCCTCATGATTCAGAATGCTTTAAACACTGTTTAAATGTATTCGCTGAAATAATCGCTGAGAATTTCAGTGACAACTTAACATTTTAATGGTACAAACAACTGAAATTCACCCTTTATAGTTGATCGGGTAACTATAACTTGTACCCTAACTAACTCATGCCCTTGCCATGCAGTTTTCTTGCCAATAATTTAATTGCAAATATTGTAGTGATAATATCAGTGATGTTGTGGGAGATGTCTTGAGTGATGTAATATGTGAGATAGTCTGCAGTGCATGGCAATAGTACGAGTTATAGTTACTTTAGGGGACAAGTTATAGTTACCAGAGCTAACTTATAGCCGGTGAATTTCAGTGGTTTTGTACATTTAACGGAAATTCTCAGCTAAATATAACGTTACTTTAAGCTTTCTTTTTTTCAGTATTTTTTTTTTAACATAATGGAATACTTTATTCCTGTACTTAAAGCCAACCCCGCTGCACACTCAGGCCAACCCCACCCGATAGGCAGCCAACCCCACGCTGGGTAAAGCCTTTGATCATCAAGAATGGTATAGGGTTGGCCACAGGGCTTGGTTTTGGGTTGGCTTGCAGCCAGGCCCTGTGTCCAACCCACCACAGGCTCCCAACCCCATGCTGCTCACGGTCTTTAGCCATGTGCAGCAGGGAGTTGGCCACATTGTTTATTCTACGATCTTCAAATATTTTTGCTGATATTTTATATTTGAGAGTTTCATACCACCTTTCAATGTATACTAATGTCCTCAAGCTATAGCAAGTGTCTGGTAGCTCTATTGGCTTCTGATTTAATTCCTAAACTCAAACAACCATCTTTTTAGTCTATCGCTTCCAGATGTGTCATGAGTAGAAATCAATGCTATAAATATGGAGTTGGGGAAATCAGAATTTTCTCATATGTGAGGTCATGTTTTTGGGTCTGTGGGGAAACATTGTCATTTCTTCCAGTGGTGTGGCAGGGGATGGACTGAAACCAGACTGTTCTCCTGCAGGAAACCCATGCCCTTATAACTGAAGTGGTTTCACCAGGTGCAGCTACAGCAGGTGACACCAGGCCTCTGATCCCAGACCTGTAAGCATCTTGTTTGAAGACACCAGGCTAACTCTAATTGCCTGGTGCAGTTTCCTAGTTGGAATTAACGCCCCAGAAGAATACAGGATCTTGTAAGCAGGGCCTACTAAGTTGATTTAAAAGGCATACACAGCAAAATAAAGCATAGTTTGTAATTTTCTTTTGAACTGCCATTTAATGCAACCCCACCTAAAATAAGGTGTACCAGCATTGGAACAAATTTTGTGTTAATAATACAGTAAAGAGTGCAAATCTAGTACCCCAAAAAGTGAATTAAATTGTGTGCCAAAAAATGCTATGAGCAGGATGCTGGAGTGGAGCACGGGTGGATGCCTCCTGTCTGTGTATCTGGAATGAATAATAGTGCTGGTTTGCTGGCTTTATAGGCACCGGTGCATGTCCCAAGGTCTTCTTTGTATTTTAGGATGTCTGAATAGGAAGTAAGTATGCAAGACATACTGTGGCTGCTAAACAGTGATTGGTTATGCTGGTTACATGTGGCAAGTTCACTCAATCAATCAATTAATCAATTAATCATTTGTAAAGCGCACTACATACCCGCGAGGGTCTCAAAGTGCTGGGGGGCAGGGGCGCTACTGATCGAACAACCAGGTCGTGAGTATCCTCCTGAAGGTCAGCAGGTCTTGGGTGTGTCATAGGCTCAGTGGGAGGGTGTTCCATGTCTTGGCGGTGAGGTGGGAGAAGAATCTCCCACCGGTGGTTGCTCTTCGGATGCGTGGGACGGTGGCGAATGAGAAGTTGGTGGAGCGTAGCTGGCGATTGGGGATGTAGAAGGAGAGCCGTCTGTTGAGGTAGGCTGGGCCAGTCTTGTGGAGTGTCTTGTGTGCGTGGGTGAGGAGCTTGAAGGATATCCTCTTGTTGACGGGGAGCCAGTGCAGGTTTCTCAGGTGGGGGGTGATGTGGCCATGGCGTGGTACGTCGAGGATCAGTCATGCCAAGGCGTTTTGGATGCGTTGCAGTCATTTGATGAGCTTGGTCGGGGCTCCCGCGTAGACGGCTTTTCCATAGTCGAGTCTGCTGCTGACGAGGGCCTGGGTGACTGTCTTTCTTGTATCTGTTGGGATCCATCTGTAGATCTTGCGGAGCATGCAGAGGGTGTTGAAGCAGGAGGCGGGGACAGCGTTGACTTGCTTGGTTATTGAGAGCGTTGAGTCGAGGATGATTCCCAGGTTACGTGTGTGGTCGGTGGGTGTCAGGGCTGCCCCCAGTGCCGTCGGCCACCAGGATTCATCCCAGGCTGAAGGGTTGGAGCCGAGGATGAGGACCTCCGTCTTGTCCGAGCTCAGCTTCAGATGGCTGGTCTTCATCCAGTTGGTGACTGCCTTCATTCCTTTGTGGAGTTTGGCTTTGATGGGGTCCTTGGTGAGGGAGAGGATCAGCTGAGTGTTGTCGGCGTAGGAGATTATGTTGAGGTTGTGCTGTTGGGCTACGTGTGCGAGCGGGGCCATGTAAATGTTGAACAGCGTTGGGCTGAGGGAGGATCCCTGGGGTACGCCTCAGGTGATCTCGGAGGCTTTGGAACGGAATGGGGGAGGCGGACGCTCTGGGTTCTGCCAGAGAGGAAGGAGGTGGTCCAATCCAGAGCCTTGTCTTGGATCCCTGCGGCGTGGAGGCGTGTGCGTAGTGTGCGGTGGCATACGGTGTTGAAGGCAGCAGAGAGGTCTAGGAGGATGAGTTCCGCGGTCTCGCCATTGTCCAGCAGGGTCGGTCCTGATGTCGTCGGTGGCGGCGATGAGGGCAGTCTCGGTGCTGTGGTTGCTGCGGAACCCTGACTTGGAAGGGTCCAGGATTTTGTTTTCTTTGAGGTATCGGGTTAGCTGTCTGTTGACCGTTTTCTCGATGACCTTGGCCGGGAAGGGGAGCAGAGAGATGGGCCCGAAGTTCTTGAGGTCTCTTGGGACTGCCTTAGGTTTTTTGAGTAGGGCGTTGATCGCAGCTTGTTTCCAGATCTCTGAGAACGTTGCGGTCTCGAGGGAGAGATTGATGACGTTGCGCAGGTGTGGTGCAATTGAGCTGCTTGCTCTGTTGAAGACGTGGTGCGGGAATGGGTCTGACGGAGAGCCGGAGTGGATTGTACGCATGGTCTTGATGGTGTCATTGATACTCACGATGGCCCAGGCTAAAAGGGGGTCGTGGTCGATGGTGTGCAGAGGGTCTGTTGTGTTGCTGTCTGTTGGGGCTGTCTGGGTGTTGAAGTTGTCATGGATGTCTGCTATCTTGCGGTGGAAGAAGGTGGCGAGGGAGTCGCACAGGGCTTGCGACGGCGGATGTTGTTGGAGCTGGGGTTGGAGAGTTCCTTCACGATGTTGAAGAGCTTCTTGCTATTGTGTGTGTTGTTGTCGAGGCGGTCTTTGAAGGAGATCCTCTCGGCTGCCTTGATGAGGTGGTGGTGGTTGCAGATGGCATCCTTGTGCGCTGCGTGGCTGTCCGGAGTTTGTTCACTGTGCCATTTCTTCTCTAGTCTCCGGCAGGCTTGCTTGGAGGCTAGGAGTTCTGGGGTGAACCAGCTGGCCCTCTTGCTGGTTTCTTTAGTGGGCGAGGGTGTTGGCGCAGTCCTCGATCCATCGTCTGAGGCTGTGGGCAGCGTCGTCAGTGTTGGAGGGTTCAGTGGGTGGGCTGAGAGCGAGGTTTGCATGTAGTTGGTCTTCGGTGATTTTGCTCCAGCAGCTGAGGGGAATCTGTTGGGTGCAGTGGTGTGTGGTGGGTTTCTGGAAGGCAAAGTGGATGCAGCGGTGGTCGGTCCAGAGAAGTTTGGTGGTGTGTGCAGGCTTGAGGAGAAGATGGGGTCTAGCGTGTGGCCGGCGGAGTGGGAGGGCGTTGTGACAAGTTGCTTCAGTCCGAGGTTGGGGAGGTTATCAATCAGGGTTGTGGAGTTGTTGTCGTTGTTGTTCTCAAGGTGAAAGTTCAGGTCTCCAAGGAGGATGTAGTCAGTGGAGGTCAGGGCGTGCGTGCTGATCAAGTCGCGATGGAGTCGCTGAACTGGGGGCGGGTACGGTGGGTCGGTAGACGAGGGTGCCTCTGAGGGTGGAGTTAGGGTCTGCGTGGATCTGGAAATGCATGTGTTCAGCGGTACTGTCCGCGTTGTCGGTGCTAGTCAAGTTGTCAATAGCATGTAAAAAAATAAAGCATATGTAGAAGCAAGCAAAATAGCGGTACAGGAGGGTCCTTACCCCTCACGTTCCTTTGTAGGAAGTGGATGAAAAAAAGATTTGGTAAGCTAGCAAACTTGCCATAAAATCGTTGGTGCTGAAGAATATCTCACAAATATATGTGTTATAAGGGAATTCTTAAAGGGTAGACAAAAGCACTAAACCTGTGTTTCCCAAACTGTGAGTCACAACCCAGTGGTGGGTTGAGAGCTGATCTTTGGTGGGTCATGCAAGTCAGAGTCATAAATAATTGAAATTGAAATTGAAATTGTTTATTTATTGTTCAGTTAGTTAAAATCATATACAATATACCAAATCCAAATTTTAAAAGTCTACGTCACATAAAAATTACATCTCTATAAAAACATAAAATCCTAGAAAGCTATATAATTATAAAATGCTTTTCATACTATTACTGTGATTTAACATTCAGTTCGTGCTCATTGATTCGTAAAAATGTAATCAATTTGCTGTTCATTTGGGGGTCATTAGAGTCTAGTCCACATATGATAGCTGACCTACACGATCTTATGCCTCTGTCCTGAAATGATCGTCACAATATTCTGGTTCGAGCTGGTTGCAATGTCTTACAGTGACATACAAGATGGATCAAATCTTCTTTTTATAACCACAATGCCGGCAATTTTTGTTTTCTTTTAGTTTCCAATGCAGCACTTCCGCAAGAGTAGGGAACTGTCCGAACCTTAACATTATTAATTTCCTCTTTACATAGATGGAATAAGTGGAGTCCAAATAGGCTGCTTGCTTCAAGGTTTTATAGGTGTTGATCAGTGTCCATGAGTGACTTCTTGTGCGAAAATGATGTTTATCAATCAATAATGATTGGAACCTTGCAGCTTTGTTTAATATTAATTTGAATGCTTGGTAAGGCCTTTGTTTACTCCACAGCTCCCTTGTGCAGGTGATCTTTAAGGAGTGTTCAAGAAATTTGTGTGCTGGCGAATATTTATCTTGATCCATTTCCTGCCATAGGGATTTATTAAGACCATTTTTTTCTACATTTTGTTTTATTTGATACCATACTTTAATGTATGAGTAGAGCCTACCCAATGTTTCATTCATTAGCCCAAACTCCAAGCGCATCTGAGCTGGTGAGGCAGTCTTTGGAAGTAGAAGAACCTTTTTGTAAACGTGCGTTATTAGAGTGTTTAGGGTTTCTGCGTCGTTTCCATGCATTGAAGCGCTGGCGTATGCTAATGTTGGCAGAGCTTTGGCTGACATTATTATTAGTAATGGTTCCAGAGACGGACCCTACAACTTCTTTGCCAGGATTTTGAGGGCGAATGTTAGGGCCCCTTCACGTTGTTTTGTGTACTTTTGGTGATTCAAAACCAAATGTCAGATGTCAGGCTACGTTATTCTTTGTGTAATAGGTGTTTACTATTCTTTCTCTGACTGCAAAGTACATTATGGGACAATGTAGGATGTTATTTTTTGTAATACATAATAAAATGTAAATACCTGTAAATGAGCTGTATGCATCCAGCAGTTAGGAAAGTAAAAATGAAACACTTTTTTGTAATTCTGAAGTGTGCTGGTAGCAGAGATTTTAATAGGATCAAAACAAATCAAGACACTTAGGGCCTCATTACAACCTTTCAGCTGAAGTGTAGTTCCTATATTCCCAATAGGCTCTGCGCATTGGAATAATATACACTATAGATTTGACATAGGACTGAGGTCAAAATGTCTCTATCGAGTATATTAAACTTAATTGTGTGTGCCAGCTAGCTCAGAGGTCACTAGAAACTTTCTCGAATAAACAAGAATGGATTAGTCTCTGACAACCACATAAACATGACAACTTTGTTTCCCCTAGAACCGGAACAATATCTTCAGAGTCGTAGAAACAATAGATAACTAGTTCACTCAGTCAATCGTGCAAGCTTCGTTTCCACAGGGTCGCATAGAAATATAGAGACAGGCGTTTCAATAAAAAGGGGTTAATTGAACAGTCTTATTTCTCATGCAAGAGATATGAACTGCTACAATCGTTAGACAGAAAGCAAAGTATAATGCGTACAGCGTACACAGTAATATAAAATGATACTGTAATAGCATTGTCTGTTACTATGACATATATAAAATACATACATAAATAACACAGGCTTAAATACTCAACTGGTGCTTCTAAAATACGCCTACCCCAGTGTACTTAACCTAGGTCTAGTACGAGGGAAGAAGTAGGTGTTGTCTTTAGCATAGGTTTAGTTTTGCCAAGAATTCCCAAAGGTTTCTCTAGGTTCTAATCAGCTCCATACCTTTAGAGTGAGAGAGGTTAGTATCTCTTTCTCAGGACTATATTTCCCAACACCCCACAAGGGGAATCAGAAACACTGGAGCTGGATTCTCTGTAGGAGGATGACAGCTTCTGGTCAGTGCGTCAGCTGGAGAGTTGGCTTCTTTCGGCACTTGCTGTAGCAAGCTGGGACGTGCACGTAGGTAGTCGAACTGCACCGAACCACATTGTGCTTTGCCCTAGCAAGTGAAGGTATATTTATACCTTGAAGGTGTTTAGGAATGCCAGTATTGACAATAAGTCGGGCATATGAACGTCATGAATGAACCCCTAAGGAATCGATATTCATGCATAATAAATGAGTTCTTGGAGAAATCAATATCCAAGCAAGGGGAAGTCCTTAATAGCTTAAGAGTCTGGTTTTCCACGAAATTGTTGTGACGTAGATGACCAGATGGAAGTAGCCAAGCCTTTATTTGGGTAGTATGGACCATGCCTAAATAAGGACTGGATATCTATGCCTATATAAGGGCAATGTAATGTGTACCTATATAAAGGCATGAATCGGGAAATTCAATCGGAACCTAAAATCGAACACAAGACAGCAGAGCGGTGGTGTGGCAGTGCAAACCGCCACACCACCGCTCCCCCGAATGTTGCCACCACCCACCCGCCAGATTATTACTTTTCAGTGGACTGGTGGGTGGGTGGGAGGCCTGTGTGGCCGTTCCTTCTGCAGTGCCCTGTCAAAGGCGGCGGTGCCTTTTCAAAAAGGCACTGCAATGGGAACGCCCCACAAGGTTCCTATACGTGCAGGAACCTATATGCATGTAACAGGGGGCCACATGTTATGCCCCTCTGTGTGCCCCCACATAAGGTCAAGGCATAGGGGGGCCCTGTAGGCCCCCTTTGTTTCCTCTCTGCCAGGCTTTTCATGGCAGTGGAACTGCCATGAAAAGCCTGGCTGAGCGGAAACTTGTAATATGCTTGGCGAGACATGGCGGTCACACCAAGCATAGTTTGGCCTCTGACCGCCACTCCTATGTCAGGGAATAGCAGGTCCCTGGCAGAGCTTGTGGTCCTAGGGTGGTCCGCCTGCCCGAGTTGTAATTGGGCGGTCAGACCAGCGGTGCAGCAGTGACTGGATCCGCCTCCAGCGCGCCACCATGAGTCTGGTGGTTCTCAGACCACCAGACTCGTAATAAGGCCTTTACTTGCTAAAGCACAAATGGTAAATATTCACAGTAACCAGATTTCGACACATTATGATATGTGCGCTATATAGTTTTATCAGTAAAACTGTATGTCTGTGCAAATTTAGTGGCCATTTCAATGGAAAATGTGCTGTCTGTAAATTTTAATTGTAAGGGCTATTTATAAAGAGCACTGTGACCAAAAATGATATCCCGGCGCTATAACCACTATGTAAGAAAACAGCTGATGAAGAGACTGAAGAGTAGGTCGCTAGTGAGGGAATAGCCAGGTTTTCAGTGATTTCCTGAATTTTAGTAAGTCAGAATGAGATCGTAGGGGAGCTGGTAATTTATTTCCATATCCAAGCTGCATTGACTGTAAAGGTACGTCCGCCTTGTCTGACTTTTTGAAATTTGAGTTCTTGGACATAGTTGCCTGTGGTTGAATGAAGATTTCTGCCAAGAGTATTTTTTTTTAGCTTGTTTTGCAAGGGTTTTGGTTCTTTATTGTGCAGTGCCTTATGGACAATACAGAGAGATTTACAGATAATTCTCTGCTTGATAGGCAGCCAGTGAAGCTCCTTCAAGGCCTCTGTGATGGATGAATATCGAGATCTGTTCAGTGTTAGCTTAGCTGTGATTATCTGGATGCACTCTAGCTTTTTTAACAAATAGCTAAGGGCTCCTAGTAACAGGGTGTTGCAATTGTCCAGCCTACTCAGTATTACACCTCTGGAAATCAGTGATCTAGCTGGTAGGTCAAGCAGAGGATATAGCTTCCTAAGGGCTCGGATCATTGCAAAACAAGTCCTGGTTAGTCCGTTCCCTTGATTTTCCATAGACAGACTTTTATCCATGATCACACCCACGTTTCGTGCCACCGCTGGGTTACCCAGTGGCATTTCCGTGGGTAACAGCCAGAAGTTAGACGATAGGGATACCGGGATTTTATTGGAGGAGCAACAGAGGAGTTCAGTTTTGTTTCCATTCATCATGAATAAATTTGCATTCATCCAGTCAAAGATGTCAAGAATGCATGCCTGGAAGTTACCACCTGGTTATTGTTAATGATAATGCGCTACCACATGATGCTTTAGTTACATAAAAAAACGCCCCCCTCATATCCATTAAAGGTAGGTGGGTGGCGCAAGTTTGTTTTTCTAAAAAGTGGGTCGTAGTTCTAAAAAGTTTGGGAACTACTGCACTAACCGATATTATGAATCACAAGCTGATGAGTAAAGCTGATGATGATGATGAAGAATTTATAAAGTGTGACAAATACCCTAGGGTGTCTACGGGCTATCTTTATCACATACGGTTTAGACTGGAGCTAAGTATGAAAATTATGCATAAAAATTATGCTTTAAAAAGCCAAATTTTTAAGCCCTTTCTAAATTTTAACAGGCTAATGTCTTTTTTAAGCGAGGTTGACAAAGAGCCCCACAGTTTAGTTGTTATAGTGGTGAAGCTCCTGCTAAAAACTAACCCTACTAACTCTTGGAACAGTTAGATTTCCAAGATCGGCTGACCTAAGGGATCCTGCTTGAGTATATGGCTTAAGGAAATTCACCATCTGCGTTGGTCCCAAGTTGTTAAGTGATTTAAAGGCAATGCAAAGTGATTTGACCTGCAGCCAGTGCAAATGGAATAAAGCTGGGGAAACTGAGTCAAATTTAGAGATTCCCAGAAGTACTTTTACTGCTGCGTTTTGAGCAGTCTGCAGCTTTTGAATGCTGCTCTTAGAGGCGCTGGTAAAAAGGTCATTACAATAGTCCAATCTTGATGATATCAACACAGAAACCACAGTTTTCCTTAAATTCATAAGATATTGAGGGGAGAATCTTCCTCCAAATTTTGAGGATAAAAAAGCAAATCGAGGTGACCGAGTTGGTTGTGTTTCAAAAGAAAGCTACGTATCAAAGATGTCTCCTCAGATTTTGGCTTTAAGCACTGGTTTAGGTAGAGGACCAAGTTGAACCAGCCATCAGCTATCAGTCCAGAATGAGGGATTGTTCCCTAATACCATAACCTCGGTCTTGGATGAGTTAAACTTCAGACAATTGTCTGTCATCCAATTGGCTAAATGGATCATACAGTCATGAAAGCTGATGGCTGTGAGCCCAGATTAGTTGCTCACAGAGACAATGATCTGTGTATCGTCTGCATATGATACGAGTGCAAAATCATAGCTTTTTATTGATCTGGCAAGAGGTGTGACATAAAGATTAAAAAGCGTTGGGCTCAGGGACGGTCACTGAGGAACTCCAGATGGTAGCGAAAAGGAAGGTGAAAAATAGTTTCACAATGCAACCACCTGAGACTGTTCGGCCAGGAAGGAGACCAGCAGGTCTCCTTCCAGAGCGCCTTATCCCTGATCCAGATGGAAGCCAGATGGACCAGCAGATGCTCATGGTTAACCGTATCAAAAGCTGCTGATAAGTCCAACAGGATCAGGACAGTGCACCCTCCACCATCTAAAGTCTGCCTGAGCTCCTCAGTAGTTGTAATAAGGGCCAGCTCTGTGCTGTGATAAGCACGAATTCCAAATTGGGAGGGTTCCAGAATAGAATTATCATTAATGAAAGAAGACAGCTCGATGTTAATAGCTTTCTCGATCACTTTTGATGGAAAGGGAAGTCTTGATATAGGTCTATAGTTGAGAGTTTCCTTAGCATCCAAGTTAGATTTCTTTAATAATGGTAGTATGGAGGCTTTCTTCCACTCCATTGGAAAGCGCCCTGATGTGAACGTAGTGTTAAAAATTGCCTTGAGGGGAATAGCTTTAATTTTTAGAGACATGTGCAATATTTCTGGAGGGCAGGGATCTGTGGGAGAGCCTGATTTTGTTGCACCAATAATTTTGGTAGTCTGTTCAGTATTCAAGGCAGTGAAGGATGAAATGATTGGTGACTCGTGTATCTTAGCATGAGCTGTGAATTGTATCTTATTAAGTTGAAGGGGGTCTGAGCCAAGCAATTGTCCTGAAGTACAAATGTGTCAAAAATAAACTTAACCTTGGGCTGAAAGGATTTAGCTAAAGAGTTACAGAATTCCTGACTGATGTTAATATCTGGTGCCGCTGGCTTCTTAGAGAGATTCTTTACCATAGTACATAGAGTTTTAGGGCATCTGCTGGCCACTAATATTTTCTCTGTAAAATAGGACCCCTTTTCCCTGAGGATGAGTTTCTTATATGTTTGAAGGGATGATTTATATTCTGTGTGGGTGAATGACTTATCCTCAAGTCTCCATTTCCTCTCTAATTTACAGATAATTTGTTTCTGAGCTCTCAATATGTCATTAAACCATGGTTCGGAAGGTGAGCACCAAGAACGTCAACTATAGTTAGGGGGGGTTAGTTGCGTCATGGCTGAATCTAGTCAAAAATTGTATTCAGCTGCTGCTTGATCAGAATCAGTGGACAAATGTAGTAAAGTTTCTAAAAGAAGAGGATTCAGTAGTTTAGCCTCTACCGTGTTCCAGGAACGACTGACAAAGGGTTCCGAGTGGACTTTGGAGCATTTTTTATGAAGCAGTCATATTTCAAAAAGGACTGCCTTGTGATCAGACCAGATTATGGGCAAGGACTTAGTCCATCTTAGATGGGGGTTATCTGAGGAAATCCTGTCTAGACAATGTCCAGCAGTATGAGTCGAACCCCTAACAAGTTGACACAACCCTACACTAGCCATTTGATCAGTAAGTACTTCGGTATCCGGGTCAGTGACATTTTCCATGTGGAAATTAAAATCTAACAGAAAGAGTTTGGAGTGTTCCGCTTTGCGAGCTAAGAGGAAACCTAGATTCTCAATAAAAGATTCTGTCGATCTATGTGAGCGATAGAGTAAGATGCAGTTGAAAGAATAGTGACCACATTGTTCAACTTTAAAGTCAAAGGCTTCACAGTCCCGATTATCCAAGTTCACTTTAATGCAGGATTTAAAACTTGTTTTAAGAATGAGGGCTATACCATCACCTTTTCTTCCTGCTTGGTTTAATTTATGAATTTTAAAACTTACCAGTATGGCAAGAAGTAGATCTGAGTCAGAGTAGGCGTCTGCCCACGTTTCAGTTAAAAAAGCAATGTCAAATTGATTGAATTCTTAAAACTTTAGGAATGCAATGGCATTTTTAACTAACGGCCTCACTTTGATAAGTAGGTAATGAAAGGTACTAGAAAGTAAGTCCACAGTTAGAGCATTGCAATGTGCCCTGAGCTATGTTTGGATCAAAATACGGACTAGGGCATGTCTTACTTGACCGTTTCTATTCCATTATAGTGTCCCTTGTGTACTGAACTTTAAGCTTTGAAAAAGAGATATCTGGTTCAAAACCGACAGCGTGGCTGGCGCTGAGTGCGGCCCAAGCGCGGATGGGTGCAGACTGGCTTGCCTTTGGCACGCCAGTGGCGCACCCACTGCATGCACCGGTTTCCATCCTATTTTACAGTAATTGGCCTGAAGTGGCCTGAAAGGCTAGCCCATCAACCTCCCCCAAAATGGCGGTCAGCCGGAAACAAGATCTAACACAGCCAACTCTCTCCACAATAAGCGGGACACCCCGTGGTGGACCAGAGAGTTTGAATTAGCGACAGCAGGGAGGGACAGATTTGTACTTAAAAACAGAGATAAAAAGTATCCCAGATTTGAATTAAAAACTATTTTCACACTCTTCCCAGAATATCCAATCAATAGTAGTTAAGGCTTAAAAACACCCACAGCGGTGCCTTACCCACTAAATGGGTCCACTGCGCGTCCGGGTTTCCATCCTATTTTATATTAATTGGCCTGAAGTGGCCGGAAAGGCTGAACCATCAACCTCCATCTAAATGCGGCCAGCCAGAAGCAGGATCTAACACAGCCAACTCTCCCTGTAACAAACATGACACTATCTCGGAGCCTTTACTTCCCTTTAATGAGGCTTTGACAGAGTCCATTCTTGAGGTCTTGCAGAAGCAGATGTCTGCTCCAGTGGTGTACAGGGCGGTGGTAAGGAGGTACAAGGTGGTTCAGCGGATCCTGCTTTTGTGTACTCCTAACCTTCGCCAGAAAGCTTGGTCGTCCAGGCTTTGTGGTCCTCACGGCAGTCTATAGGTTCCTTCCCATCTACGCCTGCACATATGAAATCGAAAACGCACGGAGCAATCGCCGATGGTGTTCTCATCGGGCAGTATGGCCCTCAAGTCAACAATTGCCACATGCCTTTTGGGTCGCTACATCCACGCCCTCATGGACTCTTCCAGGGCAGTGGTCCCAAAATTGCCTGAGGAGGTACAAGGGCATTTTTCAGAGATACTGTCAGATGCCCAAGCTGCGGCCTGCCAGGTGATACAATCTGTTCTGGACACTGCTGATCCGGTTTACTCTAGTGTGGGGAGCCCATCTGGTGGATCTAAAGGTCAAAGGTCTTTGGTTTCCAGAGGATACATTGTTTTACATCAATCTTCTGGAATTACAGGCAAAACGTTTGGCTCTCAAGGCCTTCCTTCCCTCCCTTTGTGGTCAGTCGGTTCAAGTCCTAACGGACAACACTACAGGTACATCAACAAACAGGGAGGAGAAGGGTTGAATCTTCTCTGCAGACCGGTTCTGCAACGCTGGTCTTGGGCTCAGGACCATCAGATTTGCGTGATCGCTAAGCATGAGCGAATTTTGCAGATTTGCGGTCTGCAAATTCGTGCAAAATCGCAAAAAAATACGCAGGTTTGCGCAAAAATCCGCAAACTCGCGGATTGCACAATGTGATCATGACCACGTGTGTCTGTAACTTTGCCACCGCGCTGAAAGGCGCCGAGGTCCCTCGAGTGAGCTGTCCATCATAGTGAGGAAAGGGCGGAAAGACGTTGCATACCCTAGTGTGTGTGGGGCGGGGCCAAATGGGTAGGGCTTCCATGCGAGTTCACATGCCTCTTGTAAGGGTCAGAGATCGATCAGAGCAGCAGATGAGAAGGAAGTAGCCTCCTGGTCACAGGAAATACACGGGGATTGCGCTCGAGGAACTTGTGGATGCAAAGACCTCCATCAAGGATTACTTCTAATTGTAGGCCGTAGATATAGGAAGGAAGCACACCTGCCTAGCCTAGACCATGCTCACTGGTTGCTTTGGCTGATTATAATGCAGGACTGAATTTGAGCTTCAACTCAGGCACCTGCTTTATTTATATCTGTAAGTGCTTCCTGTTGAGGTTTAATTTTTGTGACAGGAGCATCGTGCCAGAATGAATCCTTCCTGCATATTTATCCATGAAGATGCCACCGTGTTGTGCCATACCTGTACTCAACTGGAGTACTTTCTCTACTGGCTAGTAATCAGTAAGTGCTACCTCGGGTAAATGTATAGTGCTTTTGCTACACTACAGCTGCGTAAAGGGCCAGAAGAGTTGTCTCCAGTGACCACGTTTGTCTGTAATTTTGCCACCACGCCGAAAGGCGCCGAGGTCCCTCGAGTGAGCTGTCCACCATAGTGAGGAAAGGGCGAGAAGACGTTGCATACCCTAGTGCTTGTGGGGCAGGGCCAAATGGGTGGGGCTTCCATGCGAGTTCACATGCCTCTTTTAAGGGTCAGAGACTGATCAGAGCAGCAGATGAGAAGGAAGCAGCCTCCTGGTCACAGGAAGTACAAGGGGATTGCGCTCGAGAAACTTGTGGATGCAAAGACCTCCATCAAGGATTACATTTAATTGTAGGCCGTAGATATAGGGAGGAGGCACAACAACCTAGCCTGGACCGTGCTCACTGGTAGTTTGGGCTGATTATAATGCGTGACTGAATTTGAGCTTCAACTCGGGGACCTGCTTTATTTATATCTGTAAGTGCTTCCTGTTGAGGTTTAATTTTTGTGACAGGAGCATCGTGCCAGGATGAATCCTGCCTGCATATTTATCCACGAAGATGCCACCCTGTTGATACCTCTACTACAAAAAAAAAATCCGCCCGTGAGCGGATTTGTGGATTTTTCGGCAATTTCCCGAGATTCGCGGATCGCGAAATTTCCGAAACTCCGCAAATTCCGCGAGCGGAACGGATTTTGCGCCCATACTTAGTGATCACAAATCATCTAGCTGGGCAACTGAATGTGTGTGCGGGCAGTCTCATTTGGCAGTGTTCGGCCAATCATGAGTGGCGACTCCATCAAGAAGTGGTCCTTCACATTTTCGGGACGAGGGGGTTTCTTCAGTTGGACCTGTTTGGTACTCACAAGAACACGCACTGCGCATCATTCTGCAGTCTCCAGTATATGATGTGGGGAGCGTTGGGGGACGTGTTTCACTTAGGTAGGGCTCACAGCTTCTTTACGCTTTTTCTCCCATTTTTTTTTTAAATATATTTTTATTGCAGAGTCATAGTTTGTACAACCATTTCGTCGGTCAGTCTCCTAAATAAAAGCCTTACACGGCCATTTAGCTCACACCCCGGAGGTCGAGCGGCATTAGACAGGAGAGCACTAGTAGCTGACAGGTGCATTAAGGCTCAGATACAACTGTTCCTCAGGCAGTACTCAGGGCTGCTTTTCTTTTCTCCCGGTCCTCTCGATCCCGGCCTATTGAGCCCCTAACAAAACCAAACAAACATCCCCCCCTCAAAACTCCCCAACCCAAGCCCCCATATCCCTTACCCCCCTACCCCTATCCCCCCCACACCCCCCTGCCCCCGCCCCCCCCTCCCAGGCGTGTCAGAGTTCCACAAGAGCAAGCCAGAATCCCTCGCGGGCAGTGCAGGTCCGAGACAGACTATCAGGAGTAACCAACCAGGCCCGGGCCCGCTCCAGAGCAGTATCAGTACCTGCCCTGAGTGCCAGCTGCAGACGTACCTCCCCCTCACAACGGGCCCATTTATTGAGCTCCGCCCGCACCTCTCCACCGTGGGACCCTCACTCGCCTTCCACTGGGATGTTATGGCTCGTTTCGCTAAAAGCCGACCCAGGTCCAGGAACTTACTAGTGATTTTGTTCTTTGATGTGTGTGGGAACCAGTGTAGAACGCAGTGTGCCATTGTGGGTTGTAAATCCCTCTCAGTGACCTCCCGCAGGCTCTCCACTATCCCCTGCCAAAAAAGGAGCCCAGTGCCGGGCAGGACCAGAACATGTGTTGGAAATCGGCCACCTCTCCGGGCAGCGCGGGCAGGCCGCCGAGTGTGTCGGGAAGTATTAATGTAGTTTTTCAGGGGTCAGGTATGCTCTATGCAGGATGTAAAAATGCATCAGCTGAAACCTCGTGTTGCGCGTCCCTTTCCAGGCCCGCTCCACTATACCAGACCACACCGCCTCAGGGATCTCCGTCGCTAAATCCGCCTCCCATTTCGCCTTCAGAGCTAGTAGCGGGGTCAAAGCTTCCATAGTCATGCGCTTATAGAGGCACGTAATAGCCTTCACCGTCCCCGCGGCCATTACCACGTATTGACAGCCCATGGATAGTGGCGGTTCCGTCATACCCGTCCTCCAATGTTTACGGATTGCCGCCGTCAGCGCCGCATGAAGGGGGAAGTCTCCCCCCGGAAGATCAAAGCGATCCCTCAAGAGATCAAAAGGCAGTAGCACTCCGTCATCAAACAGATCCCCAACGGTCGCTAGACCCTGATGCTCCCAGTCTTCCAAACGATGCCATGTGCCCCCATGCGGGAGCGCCCTGCATAGCTTGAGCGGGATCTCAGGTGCGTATGGAACCGCAATATGTCCCCTCCGCAGATACCTATTCCAACACTTTCGGACCGTCGAGAATTCCTGGGTGAGATGGAGGTCCCCCATCGGGAGGCCCAGAACGATCCGGGATACTACCCGAACCGGTCCCGCCGGTTCACCGGATCCGTCCTCTTCTCTCGTGGCTCTCGCTACCCACTGTGTCAACCACTGTAACTGGGCCGCCAGGTAGTACAGCTCGTAATCCGGCACCGCGAGACCCCCCTCAGCCCGAGGCCTTAGAAGCGTGGTGTGTGCCACTCTGCATCTACCCGAACCCCACAGAAAACCAATTACCATGGCCCGTAGCCGCCGGAAGTAACTCGCCGGGATCCAGACCGGAAGAGTTCGGAAAAAATAGAGCAATCTCGGTAGAGTCACCATCTTAAGGAGCGCCACCCTCCCTGCCAGAGACAATGGAAGCGTACTCCAGAAGTCAAAATTAGTTTTAGTAAGTCTGATTGCCGACCCGCTATTGCCCTCTAGAATGTCTATGCTATTATGATAGATCGAAGTACCCAGGTAACGAAGACTCCTCTCCTCCCAGGCCACTCCTTCCGTAGAGTGCGGGCATGTTCTACGCGCACGAGTCGGGAACAGGTAAGATTTCGCCCAGTTCACTCTGAGGCCAGACACCGTGCTCAGCGACTTAAGGAGGGATTTAGCCCCCCGCAGGGAGGCAGCAGAGTCCGCCAAAAACAGTAGGAGGTTATCAGCGTATAATGCGATATGGTGCACCTGCCCGTAGACGTCCAACCCCTGATACGCCCGCCCCAACCGGGCTCGCGCCGCCAAAGGTTCGATCGCTATGGCAAATAATAAGGGGGAGAGGGGACAACCCTGCCGAGTGCCCCTTCCTACGGCGCAAGCCTCAGATATTACACCTCCTGTTCTGACCCTCGCCGTAGCGTTCCGGTACAATAGTGCCAATCCACAAAATCCTTGCCCAGTCCCATTGCGCGCATAACATGGAAAAGGTAGGGCCATTCCAGGCTGTCGAAGGCCTTCTCCATGTCGATTGCAAACACCGTGGCCTCGTCCACATCGTATGTGTCAGCCTCCAGAACGTGGAGGAGCCGTTGTATATTAAGCGCGGTGTTGCGGATCGGGATAAAGCCAGATTTGTCCACGTGGATCAGTGTGGACATGTGGGGGAGTAGACGCGTCGCCAAGATTTTGCTCAACATTTTGTAGTCCAGGTTAAGAATGGACAGCGGGCGATACGCCGATCTGTCCCAAGGCTGTTTGCCAGGTTTCAATAGTGGGACAATTAGCGCCTCGCCAGTGGTCTTCGGTAAGCTACCCAGCCGTTTAGCCTCATTGTAGAGCCACGCTAGCCGGGGCGCCAGGAGGTCGACGTAGGTGTGATAGAATTCCGTCGGGAGACCTTTGGAGCCTGGTGTTTTATTCCGTGCCATACTCTTGATGGCGACTACACCTCCCTCACCTCAATTTAATCCCCAGAGGTTTTGCATCCTCTTTGTCCAGCCCTGGCAAACCCAAACACTCCAGGAATCTCTAGAACTCGTCCTCCGACGGAAGGACCCGACTACGGTATAGTTCCGTGTAATAATCATAGAATAGCTCATTAATTCCCTGTTGGTCGAACCACGCCATTCCCGCGTGATCTCTGAGTTCAAGGATGACCGAACCGCGGCGAGCCAGATTGGCTAGCCAGGCCAAGAGAGCCCCCGTTTTATCCCGTTCCGAATGTGCACGCGTGAGGTAGGATTTGTAGTCGAAGCACCTGAGACGTTCCACCGTCGCCGACGCTGATTCCCTCGCCTCGAGTAAGGCCTCATGAGTGTCCGGTCGCTCAGGTCGTTCTCTCCCCAGCGAGCGTAGCTTCTCGTCCTCTGGGCGAATGTCACTTAGTAAGGTTTTCCGCAACCCCGACACCGTCGCAATGCATCGCCCCCGCACCATTGTTTGAAGGCGTCCCATTCAACCGCGGCCGACCCCGCGGTCTCCGCATTGATCTGAAAATACGTCTCTATACTCAAGGCTATCGCGGTCCGGAAGACCTGATCGTCGAGCGTCTCCGGGCGTAGTTTACAGGTGGGAATGCGTGGGCGACGCTGCGACCATTGCAGCTGCACCAGCAGCGGGTTATGGTCGGAGATCGTGCGCATAAGGTATTCACTGTGGCACACCTCTCCATTCACTTCCGGGGAACACATGAAGGCGTCTATACAGACGTGAAGTTCGTGAAGGGAGGAAAAGAAGGAATAGTCCCTGTCTAATGGGTGGTTAGCTCTCCATGAGTCAATCGGCCCCCATTGACATTGCCAGTCAGAACGCGCAAGCGCCAGTTTGCTCGCCGGTGCATTTGGTAAGGGGGGATGTGAGCGGTCCAATGCAGTGTCAGTTACACAATTAAAGTCCCCTCCAAGGAGCAATGGCCCCACTAAAAACGGGGCCAGTTTGCGGGACAACGAGGAGAAGAAGGCAGGCTGTTCCACGTTCGGGGCATATAGACAACCCAACGTTAGGTCCCTCCCATCTAGTTTTCCCCTCACCACTGCATACCTCCCCTCCGGGTCAATAAGATGCTGCATGCATTGAACCCCGCCCTTATCCAGATGGCCACCCCCCTAGCGTAGACCGAGTAATCAGTGTGGTAGACTTGCCCCCTCCATCTCCGTTGCAATGCTTTCCCCTCTTGTGCTAAGAGATGCGTTTCCTGGAGGAAGGCTATATGAATGCCCCGCCGAATTAAATATGAGTGAATCTTGTGGCGTCTATGCGTGGTATGCATCCCCCTCACATTCCACGTGAGACATTTGTAGCCTAAGTCAGGTCCCATGGCAGCCCACATCGCAGTTCACATGTTCCCTCATAGGACCCTCTGACACGCCCAGATCCCACCCACCACCCCCCACAAACGCAACCAAACAATCCTACCCAACTCCCACTCCCCAGGACAGACAACCAACGTGGTAACCCCATCCAAACCCTGCAAATCAAGCGTAAATCAACCAGAGCAGGCTAGGCTGTTTGAAACGTCAATCTTAGTCAGATCCGGAGCTTCCCCCCCCTCTCCCAAGTATTTAGAAACAATCCACAGCTCACCCCCCAATATCATAGTAACGATCAACAGAAGCAAGCTGCCCCCCGCCTCCCAGTGCCAGCAGGCAGGGCCCGCCCCGTGTCCCAGTACCGTACATCAGCGTGTCCAATGTCCTCACAGCCACATCAGCCAAAGATGCCATCCGCCGTTTGTGGAGTTACCACCGGTAGGTCTGCCTCTGAGAGACCATGAGCGCTGCTGGAGCTAGGACTTAAATCAGCATTCTTCGAGCGCTCCGAGGCGTTACTGGAGGGACTGACCTCCCCCTGGCTGATGGCCGCCACCGCCAGCACCGCCTTATTCCTTTCTTGTTGCCACCCAGCCGGGGAGCCAGGTCATCACGTCGGTGTCAGATCAGTGGAGCTTCGTCTAGGCGTGGTCGCTGGGGGGGTGCCCCCACCAGCCTCCCCCTGACTTCTATCCAGTCCCAAGCTGCTTGCGGTGTAAGGAAGAAGTGTGTGTCCCCTCCAGCAATGACCTTCAGTCGGGCCGGGAACAGCATGGCATAGGACAGTTGCATAGTTCTCAATATTCCCTTGACCGCCAGGAAGGAGGCCCGTTGTCGTTGGATGTCCCTGGTGAAGTCCGGGAAAATCATGACCTTGCTGTTACCAATGCGCAGGTTCGGTAAACTCCTGGCCGCCTGAAGTATGTGGTCGCGATCCCGGTAGTGCAGAAGGCGCACCACCATCGGGCCCGGCGTCCGCCAGCTCTAGGCGGGCACGTCGGGACTCTGTGGGCGCGCTCCAGGGAGAAAAATGGGGAGAGCGCCTCTGGCGCCACCCCCACCCGCAACCAGGTTTCCAAAAAGGACACCGCATCTTGGCCCTCCTCTCTCTCCGGGACACCTACGATACGGAGGTTGTTACGTCTGGAGCGCCCCTCACTGTCCTCGGCCCTGAGTTCCAGCACCCGAACTTTCTGCGCCACTTCCGCCAATGAGGCCTTCAGGGTAGCCACTTCGCCAGGAATGTCCTACATGTTCGCTTCCGAAGTCGTTACTCGCTCCTTCAGCTTCCTGTGGTCATCCTTCAAGAGGGACAGGTCAGACCCAATGGTGTCCATCCGCTTCTCCAGGGCCTCACGCGATGCCACAATGGCCTGCATAATGTCACTCAGGGAGGGGTCCTGTGGCGGGGCCAAGCCCCCAGAGCCAGACGTTGCCCCGTCTCCCGCCATGGAATGACCCGGGTCATCGAGTCTCAGCACATCGAAGCCCTTCTTTTTGGCCCCCCTGACCATCTTGTGGCAGCTTTCGAAGTCCACTCCAAGCGATAGTGCTGGACGGGTAGTCTGAAAAAACAGGCGTCGTCCACCCGGGCCCAGTGCCCCCGGCCAGCTAGCCCGCTGCCGCCACGCCAGGGGAGGCACCAATGCTGGTCTCACACTCCCCTGTCCCTTGTGGCAGGAAAATCCGTTTTACCGTCAGTGGGCGCAGGGGCAAGGTCAGCGCAGGGGAGACGCTCCAGCGAGGACCCTCAGGCAGATCTCCAGGGCCAGCACTAAGCGGTCAACTGCAGTGGTCAGCAGGCTAATAGACTGCCTACAGACCGCAGGGACCGCGTTCTGCCCCAGGGAGCAGCTCTCTTCGTTCCCAGGACCCCTCCCTGCAGGCCCACAATGGTCCCCGTCTATGTCACAGCTCCCGATGCAGGATGAGGAGGAGATTGGGGCCCCGGGCCCTCGCACCACTGGGGGGTCCAGTAGAAGCAGATAAAGCGGGCACCGCCGGTCTCCGGGGCACCAGAGCACTAACAGCCAGCTCACTGGTGACGTTCCAGGCTCACGCGGGCGCCTGGCGAAGGTGCACCCCAGCACTCCTGTCTTCCTCACAGAATGGTCCCCCAGGCAGCCAGCAACCACAGCCAACGGTCGTCACTCCCCCCAGGGATAGAGGTCACCGGTGCCCCTGCTCCAGCAGCAGGGTGATCCCCTCTCAGGGGAAAGCTGCGGGCCCTCCGACATCTTTGAACGGTGGTCCAGGGGCAGCCTCGATCATGCGGGCGCCGCCATCTTAGGGTCAGGCAGCTCGCTAACCTGCCGCTGCCGGGCCTCGTCAAACCCGAAATTCCAGGCAGCGCTTCCCCACCTCAACCAGCTTGTGGGCCGCTCTGCTCCAGCACAGGTAGTTCCTGCCACCTCCGTGGGCCCCCCGCCGCCGGCAGCTCACCTCCATCAGGCAGCACAGCCAGTGACTCCGGCCGGCATTTCGTGAGCCCGCCACTTCGCCCGCTCCGCTCGGGGGAAAAAGTTTTTTTCCAGCGGTCGTGGGGCACTCAGCGCCTCCAGCTTCTCCCCCAATGCTCCCCAGACCCTCCGATGCAACTGTGGAGGTCAGGGGTCCGATTTTAGGGGCAGGATATGTGACAGAGAGGGTCGGCTACGGAGGAGCTCCGGAGTCCCGCTTCCACCTACATCGGCGCTCAAGCCACGCCCCTACGCTTTTTCTCCCATACCCTTAATTTCTCAAATTCTGAGGAGGGTTCGCCAAGACCAGGCCCAAGCAATATTGATCGCCCTGGATTGTTTGCAAAGGGTGGGTTACACAGACCTTTACCTCTCATTGTACCCTCCGCTCTGTCTCCCTCTCAGGACAGAGCTCCTCTCATAGTTGCAGGGTAGGTTCTACACCCCCACTTCCAGAGCCTGCACCTTCATGCCTGGAGATTGAATAGGGCAACTGGAGCTCTTTCTCTCTCCCGCCGGATGTGGTGGATGTTATTTTATTGGCCAGATGAAACTCCAAATCTGTCTATTCTGGTGGGTGAGTCCAGTTTTCTAAATGGTGTGGAGAGATCGATTGATCCTTTGCAGGCCCATTTGTCTGATGTCCTGAGTTCCTCTCTTTCCCTAGCTCAACAGGGTTGTGCAGTGGCTACTGTTAAGGGCTACTTGTCTGTCTTATCGATTTTTCTCAGTTTACCAGATCAATACTCGTTGTTTAAATCTCCCATAGTTATGAGATTTAGTAAGGGTCTCACAAATAGGTTTCCTCCCACTCCTTTTATCATGCCTCAGTGGGATTTGAATTTGGTTCTCCCTTTCCTGATGGGTTCACCCTTTGAACCCTTACATAGTTGTCCCGTAAGGTTCCTATCATTTAAAATGATATTTCTGGTTGCAATCACTTCCTCTAGGAGGGTGAGTGAGTTGCAGGCTCTTAGCTTCAAGCCTCCGTTTACACAATTCCATGTGGATAAGATGGTTCTTAGAAATAGAGCTGCTTTACTGCCTAAGGTGGTCACTCCTTTCCACTTAGGGCAATCACCTTACCCACTTTCTACCCTCACCCTCACCCTTCAAAGGAGGAGGAGAGATTTCATCGTCTGGCCCCCAACACGGCGGTCAGCTTCTACCTGGACAGAACCAAGGGCTTCAGGTTGGATGATCAATTCTTCATTGGAAACGTGGGCAAGATGAAGGGCAAGGCAGTCCACTAGAGAACACTGTCCAAGTGGATCATCCTCTGTATCAAGATCTGCTAAACCTTGGCCAAGAAGGAGCCTCCTGAAGGTATTAGAGCTCATTCTACCAGAGCCTAGAGGTGTCCCTAGGGTAGACATCTGCAAGGCAGCAACTTGGGCCTCTGTCCACACTTCTGCGAAGCACTATTGCTTGAATTCAGACGTAAGGAAGGATGGCTATTTTGCACTTTCTGTGCTGCAGGACTTTTTGTTATAGGCAGGCAGGCACCCTCCGCAGCGAGCGGGACTGCTTGGGGATTCAATTCAAAAGGTGAGGAATACACAGGCAGATGTATCCATCAGAAGAACAAGTTACTTACCTTCGATACCACCTTTTCTGGTGGATACAGTATCTGCCTGTGGATTCCTCACTGACCCACCCGCCTCACTGTTGCCCATCTGCTTATACCAAAAAAGAATCAGTGTATATCTTATGTGATTTGTTGTTGGAATCATGTGCTGCTTGGCACTAGGAAATATCGATGATGAAGAATTTCCAGTTTTGATTTTGTTTGCTTACTGTGTATACATGTGAAAATATTGTTGGTTCACCGTTTGCCTCGAAGGCATGGAAAAAATGGGTGGAACTCAGGTCAGCACGCCAAGAAGGTCTTCTTATGGCTCCAATGACGCCACGCAGAGTCGCGTGCGGAGCCATCCCATTGTGATGTCCTCGTTGATGTGGGAAAGCTGGGGAGAAAAGTTTAAATGAAATGCTGAGCGTTGGGAGAATTCAAAAGGTGAGGAATCCACAGGCAGACACTGTATTCAACAGAAAAAGCATTACTGAAGGTAACTTGTTCTTCTCCTCGTTTCCTCTTTCTAAGTGGGCTGATTTTTACAGCACAATTAGAAAGAGGACAGGATTGTTTTTTTGCAGGAAGGTGCCCCTTCCTGCACAAAAACAATCCTGCCTACATCTCAGGCACCCTTGCACTGTGATGCAAAGGTGCCTGTGTTGGTGCTAGGCAGCCAAAAGGGTGCAAGTGCAAGGAAAGGACAGGAGTTCTCTGTATAATGTTAAATACTGTGCATTCCTGCCCTTTCCCTTTCATGCAGCACAGCAAGGTTTATAAATATGCCCCTAAGTGTTAGTGGAAAGGCACTATGTGTGTATCACAAATTATTTAGTATTTTTGTTAAAAAGAGAATTCCGTGAATTTTTTAAACAAAAAGTTACAATCGCAGTGGAATATAGACTAAACGTCAGTATTTTCTTTTATTTTTAAAAAGCCTTTGTACACAGCCTTACTTTGTCAAGTGCTAGTATCAGTGGAACAGTCTGTATTTTTGTTGCATCTTAAAGAAAGTCTGTGAGCAGGCATATATTTACTTTGTAAGCTAAACATTTGAGGGGCTGATTAAGAGCTTGGCAGAGAGAGTACTGTGTTGCATTGCCAACGGAGTATCATCTCTATCAAACTGAAGGTCCACCCGCCTGATTTGCAGTACTGCAGACCTTAAGTATGTCAGTAATGGAGCCTACTGCGACTCTGTTGTAAACATACTCTTCCGACAGCCTGGCAGAGTAAGAGCCGTCAGAGGTTTGGCCATTCAGCTGCCCGCCCAATCTAGAGTGGGAGGTCAAAGGCCACATTTTACTCTCCCATACCAATGTGAAAAACCTGGTGGAAAGGGACCGTAAAAATGTTTGAATGAGCCCAATACCATGGGCAAAAATGTCCATGGTGGGGAGATGATTGGTTTTTGTTTTATCAAAAATGAAACCCCACTTTCTTTGAAGAAACGAAAACAAATTAAAAGTTTGACAGGCAGGTGTCATGTTTGGCGGCGCTATCTCTCAAACATTTAAATAATTGACAGGGTTTCCGTGACAGCAGTTCCTGTCAATGGTTAGAGTTGATCACAGGACCAACCACCAACTCTAAATATGGATATTCCGTCAGGGCAATGGAGTATTTTACCCTGTTGCCCAGATGGAAGAAATACCGTACTCCAATCTCCAAATCAGACCTTATAACTCTAACATGTTATCATGACAGCAACGTACGAGAAATGCTCAAAAATCATTACTGAAAAAGGTTATGCATTTTGAGACATATCTTGTAAACAAGACAACAATACATCTACAATTAAAATATTGTCTTATCAGCAAAGTAAATATACCAAAGAACACATACTGTTTCAGGGGAATAATGCAGGCCCTGGTAGGCCTTGTGGCGCAAAGGGGTCCCCACCCTTCAGGGGACTCAAATTGAATCTAAAGCCTAATCATCTGTAAGATATGGAAATCTTAGGGGCTCCTCACCACATTCTGTGGGGGGACCCCATAATTTGTCATTACTCCTAAGTACTGGTTCTTAGTTACAGACTGCAAGTCATACTGCATCTTTAGTGTAACAAACAGACATTCTGATGTCCCATCACCAAACCCTAATGGGCACACAAATGGGAAAATGTAACCATTCATGAAATACCATAGCTCTGTCGATACTGTACTGAAGCATTGGCAATCCATGAAACACGCATGAAAGCCAATGGCTGAAAGCGGGTGATGCAAAGCCCACTCTCTCTCTGTAGTTCTTACAGTACTTTTTTGAAGAATTGATTGCATGAGCTCTTCCACCCAGCTAAAGCTGTCTGTGCTGTGACTTAAAAAGTTAAACCAAAAGCAAGCTTCAGGCCTTCATGGGTAAAGGTGGTGAACCATGTAGCACTATAACCTTACTAAGCAAAGAAATGTGCGTGCTTGTTATTTTAATAAACAAAAACAGAAAAACATGTCCCATCTAACGAAACACAAAATCCGTAGCAGAGAACACATTTATTATATCTATAATACATTTGTTATCTGCAACAGGATTTTTATATAGATATTCACTGACAAAACCAAAGGTTACAAAGACATTATAGTTAGGTTCACGTTTAATTCGCACAAAATTATAGAAATTCAACAGTTATAGTGATACTTATGTTAAGAAACTATAACTCATGGTCTAAAGTTACTTATCAGCACAAGTTATAGTTTCTTCAGCTAAGTATACTTATAAGTAATTCAGAGTGTCACTGGTGTTGTAGGGTGCTCTATACAGGAGCTGGTCTCCACCTAAACTTGGAAACTACAGAGAGTTCTCTACTTATTTTTTGCATCATTTATGCAGCACTCTAAGCCTGAAAGGGAATTGTTATGACTTATAATGGGTACTCCCTTGTTTCTGGGCAAAACTAAACCTCTCTGAAGAGCTACAGTGATAGAGAAACATGTGTCAGAGGTTGCTTTTATTAATTCCAGGTTAGCTTGAATGGTATTTTACCAATACAAAGCTGTAATACTGTGCCTGGAGTGGTGAAAGGCTTTTGTCATTTTACAATTCGGCGTGGATGGCACTGTGCTAATCCTATGCTTAAAGTCTTTGCTGTAGAAATGACAAACGATTTTGTCCCTTTCTAGCTCGGCATGGATAGCACTGTGCTAATCCTATGCTTAAAAACTTTGCTAGACAGACATTTGAGGTGAGCAAATTCAGTGAGTCACTGGTGTTGTAGGGTGATCTATACAGAAGCTACTTTCTCCACCTAAAGCTGGGAACTACCCAGAATTCTCTCCTTTATATATATATATATATATATATATATATATATATATATATTTTTTTTTTTTTTTTTTTTTTTTTTTTTTTACTCACTGCTGATAAAGTCCTCAAGAAACATCTGCCAAAAAAGCCTTTGATTACCTATAAAAGATGTCCGTCTTTGGCAGACCATTTGGTCCATAGCCATTTTAAATCATTGGCAAAACCCATAAAAATATCGAAATCGGTTGGTTTCTTTCCTTGTCTCAAATGCAAGGCATGTAAATTTAGTGACAAAATATCTGAATACCCAAATCGCACAGGCGATAATAAACCCAACATAAAAATAAAGCAGTTGCTTAATTGCAACTCGGAGTATACTGTGTACTGTCTCACCTGTCCTTGCAAGCTGCGATATATTGGCAGCACCATTAAACCTGTTAAAATCAGGATTCTCGAGCACATGCGGGCTATCACTAACAACGATAAATCATATCCAGTAGCCCGCCACTTTGCACAACACCATCAAAGCAAGTGGGAGAAACTAAGTTTCTATTGCATGGATCAGGCCCCCAAACTAGAACGAGGAGGGGACAGGGAAAAGTCTCTATGCATCCTGGAGTCCAAACACATTATTAATCTTAAAACTATTACTCCTTGGGGTTTAAATAATAATGAAGAACTGTGGGTTCATTTGTAAACAGTAAAGTGTCACAATGATTGGGGATTCATAGTAGACAATGAAACTGAACTGGGTAACATCTCTACTTTCCCAACGATGTGTCATGCCTTAGTTATCTTTTCTGGTTTGCACTGTTGATAAAACCGCCCATTCAGGGCTGAATAACCTAAAACGGACACATTGAGAAATGAATTGTTGTAAATATCTCACTTGTTGACCTAATTATTCTTACTGTGAAAATTGAATTGATGAAAAGTATTGACTGTCTATTTTACAACGTTACTTGTTTTTAATGAGCACAATGCACTTTCACATTATCACCATTCTATAGCCGGTACAATAATGTAATTTGCACATTACAAGATGGCCACTAAAATGCTGTAAAAAACATGTCCCTCTTCTATGTTTATGGAGAGTGCAGCTGACCAATGACTTTAAAATGGTGATTTCAATCGCACACTAACGTTACACTGACGAAGCCTGTGAAGGCAAAACGCGTCTGTAAGGGGTGAGGGGGGTTTGGTGATTAAAATTCTTGAAATGGATACCAGTGTGCCGGCCTTTCTTTTTCTGACACCGGAATGGGATACGGAAAGTGTGCAGTAATATATATATATATATATATATTACCTACTGGCGGTCGCCAGTAGGTATATATAGTTAGGATTTTTTCTCTATGGGATTTTTGAAAATTCTATGTCTAATAACTTTGGCGTTTGTGGACGGAATTGGCTGAAATTTTCAGGAAAATGGCACATTTTGTTTCTGAGCAGCCCTTGAAAATTTGGGGGGGGTTCGTCAAGGGGGGGCCGAGAAAAAAGGGGGGTCCCAAAACGTGTTTTTAACATTGAGTTTTCCATAGGGCGGTTGGCCTCACTTTTAGCCCGAACGGCTGAATGGATTTGCACGAAACTTGGCAAAATTGTAGGGACTGGTAGCCCGATGTGCCTTTGCTAGGTCTCAATATATGTGCTTCAGTGGATTTTGAGAAATTAACGTTCAAAAAAAGATATATATCTGTAACAGCGGACCGGGCAGCGCTCCGGTTCGCGGACTTTACGCGGTACGGAGCTTTGTGAAGCGAAGCTGATTGGTTCTCCGGCGTCTGTGAACATTCCAAACAGTCCGTAGCGGCCGCCATCTTGTCTCTCGGTAGGATCGAGAGACAAGAGGAGGCCAAAGCGAAGGGGCAAATGACCATAAGGGGGCATAGTAGATCCTCGCTGACCCCCTAGGTTTGATGTGGAGGTTTTAAAAGGGCCCCGCGGGGCAAAAAAAATAAATAATAATAATAATCGAACGGCTGAATGGATTTGCACGAAACTTGGTAAAATATTAGGGACTGGTAGCCCGATGTGCCTTTGCTAGGTCTCAATATATGTGCTCCAGTGGATTTTGAGAAATTAACGTTCAAAAAAAGATATATATCTGTAACAGCGCTCCGCTTCGCGTAACGGAGGTTTGCGAAGCTGATTGGTTCTCCGGCGTCTGTAAACATTGCAAACAGTCCGTAGCGGCCGCCATCTTGTCTCTCGGTAGGATCGAGAGACAAGAGGAGGCCAAAGCGAAGGGGCAAATGACCATAAGGGGGCATAGTAGATCCTCCTTGACCTCTTAGGTTTGATGTGGAGGTTTTAAAAGGGCCCCGCGGGGCAAAAAAAAAAAATAATAATAATAATCGAACGGCTGAATGGATTTGCACGAAACTTGGCAAAATTGTAGGGACTGGTAGCTCGATGTGCCTTTGCTAGGTCTCAATATATGTGCTTCAGTGGATTTTGAGAAATTAACGTTCAAAAACAAGATATATATCTGTAACAGCGCTCCGCTTCACGGAGATAAAATTATCTCTGTATTACCTAGCTGTTGCTAACACCAGTTAGCGACGGCTAGTAGGAGATAGCGACCATCTTGGGCCCCACTTTGCATGTGAGTGATATTTATCACTAATGACATGCAAAGTGGGCATGCCAAGATGTTAGCGACTGGAAACAGTCGCTAACATTGCTATCTCCTATTACCAACTTTTGGAAATATTCGCGATAAGCGCGAATATCTCCAAAAGCTACCACCTGCCCTGAGCAGTTCTTAGCCATGTTATCCAATGGGAGGTGGATAACATGGCTAAGAGCATTAGCTCGGTAATGCATGAATATCGCTGAGTTTTCAGCGATATTAATGCATTGCGGTCGTTTTTTATCGTATTTGCGATAAACCTTGATAATAGCAAGGTTTATCTGCGATAATTTCTGAAGATGCTTAGCGGTAAAAAATTCGTTGCTAAGCATCGTTAGGGATAAATATCGCTTAACTTTGGTAATATGCCCCAACGTCTGTTAACGTTGGATTCGAAGGAAATCAGGAAGTGTTGAAAAACATTGTCTGCGCCATCTTGCCTTTTTTCAAATGCCACACTTTTGTCGTGCACGGCAGTCATTTTAGATGCCTTGACCAGACCCACTCTCTGCACGCTGTCGATCCTTAGCATGGCTCCCCACCCTCGCAAGCATCTCCCCCAGGCAGTGGTCACCCCCGCTCTCTGTCTTATGCATGGGTAATAAACCACCCCCCATCTGCGCTGCTCTTCACTGAGAATCACACCCTGTGCCCGCCCGACACCTCCCTTTCGCCCTATTCACTACCGCACCCTCTGACACTCCTTTTCCTCTGTGTCCGATTGTCCAGGCCGGTCCTAGGGTATCAGCTAGCCCTGCAGATGTAGTTTATGGCCCCAGCTGTAAAGAATCACCCCTCTTCAAAGGAGTTATAGTAGATCAAGGCCCACACTCGATGAGATCCGTCACAGCAGACGCGTTCCTATTATCTGAAAACCATCCTGTATTGTGATTGGGGAGGGGACCGAGCCTGAAGCGGAAGATTCCAGGGATGACTCTTTGTACATCAAAGTTTTTACAATTATGTGTCACATTAAAAATATATAGCACTCCAACAAAGTAGTAAGATTATAAAACTTTAATAACTTATAAATATATACAAGAAAACAAAAACAGTAATAACATATAAACATTTTTAGGGAAAAACAACGAAGTAGCGGTCGGCTGTGCGAATAGTCCCAACGCAGCACAACGTCCAGATTTCACTGATTTCGGCATCCGGCGTGGGGCGTCGCGGGGGGTGGGTCATCAGTAGCAAACTGTTGTGCGAATAGTTCCAAGGCAGCAGAACGATGGCACCAAGGTGATGTCCAGTAAGTTGCCGCACTGGTTTTGGTATCCTACAATGCTGCTCCGAATAACGGCGTGGGGCGCCCCGGGGGAGGCGGCGTGAACGGGCCTCTCCAGGTGGAGTCTCGTCTGTTGTAGTGGGGCGCCCCTTTACCGTTTCAGTTGCCATTCCGTCCGCTTTTGGTCCACTGTGTCAAAAGCCGCAATTCAGCTGAGTTGCGCCCACTCTTGCGGTGCAGCGATAGGCGGCTGTCACAGGACTCTCAAAATGGCGGCAGGCTGTTTCCTTTTTGGGCCTGGTCCACTGAAATGGCCCTGGGACACCTTGGAAATCGGACGCTTGTCTGCTAGGTCTTGGACCCCATTCTCGAAAGCGTCCCCTCCGCCTTGAGGATTCATCAAAAGTTTTGGGGGCCCCCGACTCCTGCAGGCTTCTGGTGGGGAGCGGCTGCCATGATTGGTCGCGGAATGACTACGACGGAGCCACGAGATGGTGGTGCTTTCATGGTGACGCCAGCTTCAGTCTGAAGCATCCAGAAACAAGGTGGGGCTTTCATCGTTTGGGGAAAAAAAAAAGTTTTCATCCAATGAAAAGTGTTGTTTTTAGGTCATATGATCAAGCCTTCCATCATTAGGAAACCAAAAGTAAAATGAACCAATGAAAAGTTTTATAAACAAGTCACATGACCTGTTATGCGGCATAGGGTATAAAATGCGGAGAAAATACGTTGGCACGTGAGGCGGCGTCAGTAGCGGACCGATGTGCGAATAGGCCAAAGGCAACACAACGCGCCAAGATCCGGATGGCACCGAGGTGGTGTCCAGCAAGTTGCAGCACTGGTGTGGCCATCCTACAATGCTGAAAGTCGGCGTGGGGCGCCCTGTTGGCCTGTGAGTTCGCGTCAGTAGCAGACCGATGTGCGAATAGGCCGAAGGCAGCACAACGCGCCAAGATCTGGATGGCACCGAGGTGGTGTCTAGCAAGTTGTCGCACTGGTGTGGCCATCCTACAATGTTGAAAGTCGGCGTGGGGCGCCCCGTTGGCCTGTGAGATGGCGTCAGTAGCGGACCGATGTGCGAATGGGGCCAAAGGCAGCGCAACAATATTTTCTGAATAGAAGACACCACAAGGCGCTGAGATGCCAAGATCCGGATGGCACCGAGGTGGTGTCTAGCAAGTTGTGGCACTGGTGTGGCAATCCTACAATGGTAAAAGTCGGCGTGGGGCGCCCTGTTGGCCTGTGAGATGGTGTCAGTAGCGGACCGATGTGCGAATGGGGCCAAAGGCAGCGCAACAATATTTTCTGTATGGAAGATACCACTAGGCGTTGAGATGCGAAGATCCGGATGGCACCAAGGTGATGTCTAGCAAGTTGCTGTACTGGTGTGGTCATCCTACAATGCAGAAACTCGGCGTGGGGCGCCCCATTAGCCTGTGAGATGGCGTCAGTAGCGGACCGATGTGTGAATAGGCCGGAACCAGCACAAGGCGCCAAGATCCGGATGGCACCGTGGTGGTTTCATAGTTGAGAGGCACTTCATCTGCAGTGGGGCGCCGAGATCCGGATGGCACCGAGGTGATGTCTAGCAAGTTGCTGTACTGGTGTGGCCATCCTACAATGCTGAAAGTCGGCGTGGGGCGCCCCATTAGCCTGTGAGATGGCGTCAGTAGCGGACCGATGTGCGAATGGGGCCAAAGGCAGCGCAACAATATTTTCTGAATAGAAGACACCACAAGGCGCTGAGATTCGGTTGGCACCGAGGTGATGTCTAGCAAGTTGCCGCACTGGTGTGGCCATCCTACAATGCTGCTCCGAATAACGGCGTGGGGTGCCCGAAGGGGGGTGAGGGGGGGAGGCGGCGTGAACGGGCCTTCCTAGGTGGAGGCTCGTCTGCTGTAGTGGGGCGCCCCTTTACCGTTTCAGTTGCCATTCAGCTGAGTTTCGGCTGCTCTTGATGCTACAGCGACAGGCGGCTGCAACAGGACTCTCAAAATGGCGGCTTGTTCTTTGGATTTGGGCCTGGTCTACTAAAATGGCCCTGGGACACTTTAGAACTCGGACGCTCGATTTTTTTTTTCCTTTCCTGTACATGCAAAAAAAGGTAAATTCCCGGTACGTTACACGCTTCATCTGCCACGATGTACTCTCCAGAGGAACCGAAAAAAAATATAGTTATGGTAACTATACCATGCATCGTCATATGGAGAGGTGGCACCAATTAATTATAGTGCTGCATAAAAGAGAGATTTGGAGGAGAACCCCCGACCTGCCAGTACATTCATCAAAGAAGTGGCACTGACAGCATCAGAGGCAAGGGAAATGGTCCCAAATATTTAGAACTTTGGAAAGATTAAAATGACATGTTTAGATTGTGGCAAATTAATTTCATGTGGACAGATGAGTGTTACTCTAATAAATACAGCATATGAACATCATCATAGTCGATGGTTGGTAGAGACATTTTGACTATATCCTGGACCTGCCCGTCCTCGCCCAAAATGGTGCCGGAATAAATAGGACTCGTAACTCCTTGTTGTGTACTGGTTGCAGAACCTTGAAATCACGAGATACGTATGCAGTTTTGAAGCATATGGCGGGCGGGGACGAGAATTGATTGAATATTTCGACATCCCTATTGATATTAAGTTCTGATGTGTTATTGATTACTGTACTATTGAAAGTTCGAATTAACGTCACCCATGGTACTTGCCCGCAAATGTATATCTAGATAATTTTATTGTAACTGGCCCTGTCGTATTTTAATTATAAAATGTACGTCCACCGATTCCGCAACTGTTAGACACCTTAGTTCTTGCAACCTAATGGCCCGCCCGTTACGTTCCTCTACAGTGTAAATGTCTACTCATCATATACGATTACAGTTTGCTCCGTGGCCGGCCCACGTGGTTATAGGCTCGTATTTGTATAATGAAATTTTCACAATAAAGGTTTTTAAAAGAAAACATGGTAGTAGTATATACATTGGTAAAGTTTTTAATAATAGTCACTGTTTTAGAATCATTAAAAGGCAAGTGAAATAAAGCAGACCAATTACATGAAGGGTAAAAGGTATAATACGCAGGAACGCAGTAAAGATAAATGGTCATGGGCTGTTGTGTTTTCTACTCCTGCAACATAAAGTGATCGATAAGAATCTCATATTCAGGCGTATCGGCGACTAAGACAGCAGGTCGACCCTCTTTTGCTCAACGGCTCCGTCATGGGACGAAGAAATGCTCTTTTTCTCGAAAAAAGAATATATTTTACTTGCAGGACAGTTGTAAATTTTCCGGGAAAGTACATTAGCCTGGAACATTATAACATATATTTAAGAAAAAATAATGTTCGGAAGTAATAAAAAGCGTAATTTTTAGGTCATATGACCAAGCCTTTCATCATTAGAATAAGAAAAGTAAAATGAACCAATGAAAAGTTTTATTAACAAGTCACATGACTTGTTATGCTTACGTTACGCACTGCGCGTCGCGCCCCGGATGACTTCCGGATGCGCTAACGCGGCGCGTCATATGACGCATTACGCGACAACGCAGGTCCAGAATATAGTCAAAATGTCTCCACCAACCAGCGGTCGGAACACAACCCCTTTCAGCAGGCTAAATAGTTCTGTTAAATGACAACAGAAGGGACAGGCAACAAGAACCATCAGTCAAAGAGGGGAGGGCTAGTTCTTCTTTACCGGGTTACATTGGGGCGCTACCGGAACTGATCGAATTGGTAGTCTACAGTGTTTCTGGATGTTTCAGACTGAAGCTGGGGTTAGCATGAGAGCACCACCATTTCGTAGCTCCGTCGTGGCCATTCCGCAACCAATCATGGCAGCCGCTCTTTATCGTTATTTTGGGGCGGGGTGGGTGGCGGAGCCGAGCTGTTTTGCAGCCATCATTGTGTGGAGTTCAGTTCATCTCACTAGTTTCGTATTTGTCATGAGGGGTTGTTCCTAATGTTTCTATTTTACCGAGGTCAAAAAGAGATCCCATTAGTGGCCTACTGATTTTGCTCGATTCCTTTTCTTTTTTTTTTACACGATTTTTCGTTATCTGCAAAGACTAAACAGAGTATTGCGACTCTGTGTTTGTTTGTAAATAGAGAATGAACCAAAGAGAACCAATTCTAAAACAGTAAATGCTTGGATAACAATCAATCAAATGGAGAGAGAAGCAGGCACGACGTATTACAACGGGGGCAAAGGCCTGCGTTAACTACCTTTCACTATCTGCAAAGAGAGAGTACTCCTAATAGAAATGAGGGGGGGGGGCACCATTCAAAGCAGATCAGTGTGCATAAACACGAAAAAAATTTCACTTACCACGTACTTGACATTCAACAGCTTATGATATTTGCTATTAAAAAACCATTGAAATTCACTGAAAAAACCATAGGTTATAGACCATATATAGTTAGGAATTAGCATTTACAAAACCTTGAAAATTCACTGAAAAAACCATAGGTTATAGACCATATATAGTTAGGAATTAGCATTTAAAAAACCTTATTTTACTCACACAAAACCATTGAAATTCCATATATAGTTAGTTGCACTAACTATATATCGCGCACCCGCAATCCACTGCTGATGATGTCACATATTACATCATTCATGACATGGTCAGTGACATCACTGATGACATCACTGATGACATCTCAAATGACATCACTGATGACATCACTGATGACATCTCATTTGAAATCAATGACCACATCGCTGATGATATCATTCATGTGACAATACAATGCATCTCCTCACATTTTAATATAACCTCTGTTTCACCCAGTGTTAAATACAGAGTATAATTTTTGAAACCATTGACACACCAATACTAGTTACTACATACGCACTCACTGATTCCTACGTCTACACACACATTCACTCATTCACCCATACAATCATTCATACATACAATCACTCATCTTTACAACACTATCATATGCACTCATACACCTATACAGACACTCACACTCTGCCACTCATCCATGGAGTTACTCACACACCTAGTCAGTCCTGTAAAGAATCAATCACACTTCCATTTTCTTGTCTATACAGTTAAACATAGAGCACCTTACATTTTCAAACATATACTAACACATACTTACTTTCTTATACAATCATTGATACAAGTACACATTGATCTGCACAGAGTCACACACCTCCCAGCCAGCCACACACACACTCAGTCTCCCATACAAATACTTGGACAATCAATCAATAACCCATATAGTTAATCATATAGCTACTGATCAACACATGCAGCAGTTTACAAAACAACAGACATAATGATGCACAAATTAAGACAGTTTAGTCACTAACCCATGCACTCAGTGAGACACATTTAATCACTCACTCATACATTCAGTCACGCACCTACTAAATCCTTCGTCCAGACACTTATACATCTACTCATTCTTCAATATGTAAAACATATTTAAACTTTACAGAAACACACAGTCACTGGATGATGTCATCAGTGATGTCATTTGAGATGTCATCAGTGATGTCATCAGTGATGTCACTGACCATGTCATGAATGATGTAATATGTGACATCATCAGCAGTGGATTGCGGGTGCGCGATATATAGTTAGTGCAACTAACTATATATGGAATTTCAATGGTTTTGTGTGAGTAAAATAAGGTTTTTTAAATGCTAATTCCTAACTATATATGGTCTATAACCTATGGTTTTTTCAGTGAATATATATATATATATATATATATATATATATATATATATATATATATATATATATATATATATATATATATTTATTTTTATATATATATATATATATATATATATATATATATATTCCAGCATAAGTTTTGGCGCGAAGCTGTAGTGGCCTCTTGCAGCGGCGGGCCAAGGACGGGATCGCCAATCCCTTCACATACCAACACACTCGTTCACGATTCACAAGAACGGAGTCCAGGCCACCAATAGTTTTCAAATTCCGGATTTAATCACAGCCTTACTCGACGCGTTTCGGGAATTGCCTTCCCTTTCTCACGAGCACAAGAGTCTGTTTGCATCCAACTTTTAAAGTAAATCATGTGATTGTGTTTGAAAAAATAAAATAAATAAACATAGCCAACAGACTACCACAACATCATACGTCTGGAGCTATGTAATACATTCGTTTTTCAGCAACGTGTGGCATTTCATAGTATCAGCATTCTAAATTGGTTAAACATTGTTTGTCTACCTGTATACGCTTTTGGCAAAAGGAAAATTGCATTGAAACTCATTATATTAGAACGGTATTCTGGCAGGGTCATTTCGAAGCCTCGAAATTTCCACATGATTTTGTATACACGGTATCTTTCTTAATGAAATACATTCTGATTTTTAAGGTAAAGACGTTGCAGGCTTATTCATTGTGACACATAACAATACAGAAAATTAAATAAAATGAATTATGCTACGAGTGAAAATACGATCTACTCAAAGCCTCGAACTCTCAGTATCAAGTTCATGTATACCCGCATTGGTCGTCTGCTTGTTAGAGCTATCCCGCTAACTCTTGTTCAGCAGCTCTAACTGTCAACCAATTGTAAAACCAACAGCTGCGTGCTAAGGACTAATTGCATCTTTAGTCAAAAGGACAGCCTGTATTTCATTGTCCCGATTAATCTTTACTTTCATTTAAACTGCACCAAACTGATGCTCCAGAATTCTGCCCAAGTGGGCCAGGGGTTATTCGCTCAACAGTCCGTTTAGTGTCAAATCCACATCATGACTTACACCAGCAAACACCTTTTATTGTGCCATTGCCCAGCGTGATTTCTGCAACTCGATACATACTGCCACACACTTTCTGATTGTGCTGTATTTTCATACTCTCCCACATTCAATGGTACCTGTGACAAATGATAAAATACAGTGATTAAATAACCTGCCCAATTCGTGCCTATAGTTCATTCATGCAACATTAAAATGAAGATCAGAGGGCAGATCGGCAAAAACCATTGTTATACACAAATAATTCAATTCATCCAAGATGTACACCTAGAGCTTCATCACAGTTGTGCCCCTGGGGCTGTAAGGTATGGTATTTGATTATAAATCTTGACTCCAGGCGTCTAAGCTCTTGAAGTCTATTTCCGCCTCTTTCTCTTATGGGTACTTGGTCTAGTACCACATAAGAGAGGAGGCTGCTGTTACTTCTGTGGTGGGATGCAAAGTGTCTAGCCATGGGATACTGTTTATCCTGATTTTTTATGGCTCTTAGGTGCTGTAAGATCCTGTCTTTAGCCGGTTTAATTGTACTGCCCACATAGAATTTGTTGCATGGGCATTTGAGTGCATAGACCACATACTCTGTGTGGCACGTCAGATGTTTGGTAATTTTGAAAGGCACACACAGATGTGATAGTTTCACCTCTTTGGCATTGTGGCTAAATTTGCACGCTTTGCACCGGCCACAAACATAGAATCCCTGGATTGGATTAGTTCTCTTTTTGTTGACTATCATGGTTTGGCATACTTTGTCTTTTAGACATGTGGGTTTTCTGTACGTAATTTGGGGGTAGTCCCTGAGGCTTGGTTGAATATCTTTATCGGTCTTGAGGGCATTCCAATATTTATTGATTGCTCCTCTGACTTCTTTGGTTTGGGAGTGGTAATCAGTGATGGATATCACTCCTTCTTTTACACCTTCTTTTTCAGTGGCTAAGGGTTGGTTCATATCCCTCTCTTCCACTTTTCGTACAGCCTCTGCGATACATTTTTTATTGTATCCTCTGGACTTAAACCTGTCACACATGATGTCTCTTTCTTTCTCATAATCCAACTGTCTGGTACAGTTTCTTCTGGCTCTTAGTAGTTCACCATACGGAATTGAATTTATCAGATTTCGGGGGTGGCAGCTTTGTGCATGGAGGAGGCTGTTTCCTGCAGTCTCCTTTCTGTACAATGCTGTCACTAGATTCATCTCTTCTATGCTGATTTTTAGGTCTAAGAAATCAACAGTTTTCTTGTCAATGTGGCTTGTGAACGACAAATTAAATTCATTTACATTCAAGACAGCCACAAATTCTTCAGCTTCCTCTTTGGTGCCTTCCCAAATGATGAAGATGTCATCAATGTACCGGAGCCATGTGCGTACTCCGGTACAGTATTGGTCTAACTTTCTGACAATTAGTTCTTCCCACCACCCTAGGTATATTCCAGCAAAACTAGGGGCAAAACAAGTGCCCATAGAAGTGCCAAGTAGTTGGTGGTAGATGGCACCATTGAACAAGAAGTAGTTCTGGGTAAGACATGTATAAATCATTTCTAACACCATTTCAGTATGAAACAGGTATGAGATTGATCTTAGAAAAAATATCTAATGTCAAAGTTGATGCAGGCTGTTTTCTTATGACATTGGATGTCAACAGCCTCTACACTAATATCCCCCACGAAATGGGTATAAAAGCATGCAGACATTTCCTAAGCACAAGATCAATCTCATACCTGTTTCATACTGAAATGGTGTTAGACATGATTTATACATGTCTTACCCAGAACTACTTCTTGTTCAATGGTGCCATCTACCACCAACTACTTGGCACTTCTATGGGCACTTGTTTTGCCCCTAGTTTTGCTGGAATATACCTAGGGTGGTGGGAAGAACTAATTGTCAGAAAGTTAGACCAATACTGTACCGGAGTACGCACATGGCTCCGGTACATTGATGACATCTTCATCATTTGGGAAGGCACCAAAGAGGAAGCTGAAGAATTTGTGGCTGTCTTGAATGTAAATGAATTTAATTTGTCGTTCACAAGCCACATTGACAAGAAAACTGTTGATTTCTTAGACCTAAAAATCAGCATAGAAGAGATGAATCTAGTGACAGCATTGTACAGAAAGGAGACTGCAGGAAACAGCCTCCTCCATGCACAAAGCTGCCACCCCCGAAATCTGATAAATTCAATTCCGTATGGTGAACTACTAAGAGCCAGAAGAAACTGTACCAGACAGTTGGATTATGAGAAAGAAAGAGACATCATGTGTGACAGGTTTAAGTCCAGAGGATACAATAAAAAATGTATCGCAGAGGCTGTACGAAAAGTGGAAGAGAGGGATATGAACCAACCCTTAGCCACTGAAAAAGAAGGTGTAAAAGAAGGAGTGAGATTCATCACTGATTACCACTCCCAAACCAAAGAAGTCAGAGGAGCAATCAATAAATATTGGAATGCCCTCAAGACCGATAAAGATATTCAACCAAGCCTCAGGGACTACCCCCAAATTACGTACAGAAAACCCACATGTCTAAAAGACAAAGTATGCCAAACCATGATAGTCAACAAAAAGAGAACTAATCCAATCCAGGGATTCTATGTTTGTGGCCGGTGCAAAGCGTGCAAATTTAGCCACAATGCCAAAGAGGTGAAACTATCACATCTGTGTGTGCCTTTCAAAATTACCAAACATCTGACGTGCCACACAGAGTATGTGGTCTATGCACTCAAATGCCCATGCAACAAATTCTATGTGGGCAGTACAATTAAACCGGCTAAAGACAGGATCTTACAGCACCTAAGAGCCATAAAAAATCAGGATAAACAGTATCCCATGGCTAGACACTTTGCATCCCACCACAGAAGTAACAGCAGCCTCCTCTCTTATGTGGTACTAGACCAAGTACCCATAAGAGAAAGAGGCGGAAATAGACTTCAAGAGCTTAGACGCCTGGAGTCAAGATTTATAATCAAATACCATACCTTACAGCCCCAGGGGCACAACTGTGATGAAGCTCTAGGTGTACATCTTGGATGAATTGAATTATTTGTGTATAACAATGGTTTTTGCCGATCTGCCCTCTGATCTTGATTTTAATGTTGCATGAATGAACTATAGGCACGAATTGGGCAGGTTATTTAATCACTGTATTTTATCATTTGTCACAGGTACCATTGAATGTGGGAGAGTATGAAAATACAGCACAATCAGAAAGTGTGTGGCAGTATGTATTGAGTTGCAGAAATCACGCTGGGCAATGGCACAATAAAAGGTGTTTGCTGGTGTAAGTCATGATGTGGATTTGACACTAAACGGACTGTTGAGCGAATAACCCCTGGCCCACTTGGGCAGAATTCTGGAGCATCAGTTTGGTGCAGTTTAAATGAAAGTAAAGATTAATCGGGACAATGAAATACAGGCTGTCCTTTTGACTAAAGATGCAATTAGTCCTTAGCACGCAGCTGTTGGTTTTACAATTGGTTGACAGTTAGAGCTGCTGAACAAGAGTTAACGGGATAGCTCTAACAACTAGACGACCAATGCGGGTATACATGAACTCGATACTGAGAGTTCGAGGCTTTGAGTAGATCGTATTTTCACTCGTAGCATAATTCATTTTATTTAATTTTCTGTATTGTATGTGTCACAATGAATAAGCCTGCAATGTCTTTACCTTAAAAATCAGAATGTATTTCATTAAGAAAGATACTGTGTATACAAAATCATGTGGAAATTTCGAGGCTTCGAAATGACCCTGCCAGAATACCGTTCTAATATAATGAGTTTCAATGCAATTTTCCTTTTGCCAAAAGCGTATACAGGTAGACAAACAATGTTTAACCAATTTTGAATGCTGATGCTATGAAATGCCACACGTTGCTGAAAAACGAATGTATTACATAGCTCCAGACGTATGATGTTGTGGTAGTCTGTTGGCTATGTTTATTTATTTTATTTTTTCAAACACAATCACGTGATTTACTTTAAAAGTTGGATGCAAACAGACTCTTGTGCTCGTGAGAAAGGGAAGGCAATTCCCGAAACGCGTCGAGTAAGGCTGTGATTAAATCCGGAATTTGAAAACTATTGGTGGCCTGGACTCCGTTCTTGTGAATCGTGAACGAGTGTGTTGGTATATATATATATATATATATAAATATATATATATATAATTCTGGGTAGTTCCCAGCTTTAGGTGGAGAAAGTAGCTTCTGTATAGATCACCCTACAACACCAGTGACTCACTGAATTTGCTCACCTCAAATGTCTGTCTAGCAAAGTTTTTAAGCATAGGATTAGCACAGTGCTATCCATGCCGAGCTAGAAAGGGACAAAATCGTTTGTCATTTCTACAGCAAAGACTTTAAGCATAGGATTAGCACAGTGCCATCCACGCCGAATTGTAAAATGACAAAAGCCTTTCACCACACATATATATATATATTTAAAAAGGGGAGTTGGAATCATAAAATTGCATTATGCAATTTCTGTTGACTGTGGCTGGCCCCCTGATTAAAATGTGGCTATTAATCATGAGAAATAGAATAACAGTTAGTAATTAGTTTACCACACATGTTTGTACTCACTGCACTTTTGGAAAACATCTCCAGCATAACCAAGAGTTGAAATGGTAAAACTGCACAATGTCCAGTATCACAGATTCACCTTCTGGTAACTTCAGAGATATTTCAAGCTGTCTTTTTTTGATCAAAACCTTTTATTGATTTTATCTTAGGGGAAAGGGGGAACATGTACACATAATGAATACAATGCAATTGTCTTGTTTCTAGCTTATAACATTCAGTGCTGGGTGGAGATACACAAGAACAGTTGAAAGCACAATAAGCATGTGAGGAGCATTATTAGTGGCTACGTTGGAAGGAGAAAAAATGGAGAGAGAAAGAAAGAGGAGGATGTTGGGGGAAAGTGATGATCCAATCTATGCTTTGATTTGTGTATATGTACAAGAATATTTATGTCAGTCAACCTGAGATCAAGTTATCATGACATATGTGTGTGTATAGCATTTCGGCTATATACATGAGGGTTTTATCTTTTAGATATATAGGTGGAGTTTATTTCACCATCTTGGGCCAGGCTACCTTTTTAAACAACAATTTCTTTCTTCAACTTTCTTCGCTGCTAATGGAACTGGTTTGGGGGACAAGCAGGAGGAGGGTGGCTCTTGATACCTTATACCTAACGCAGTAAGAGGGGGGGGCTAGGGCTTCTTGACTTTGAAGTATACTACCTGGAAGTACAACTTCGAAGTGTATAAGGATGATTTAGTTCTCTGTCTTCGTTCGCGTTCTCTTCCCTGAAGAGCAAACTACTCCTGGTAGATGCTCATGAATATGTGCTGGACATAAAGTGTAAAGCAGCAGCTGTGTCGGTTCTACCTCAGGCAACCTGAAATGATATGTAACAATACCTTTTCAGATTAACCAATTAGCCGCCCCCCCAGCCCCCCTCCCCATTGCCCCTGAAACCAGTGGAGCCTCACAGTGGGAGTGCTGCAGGGCGGTAGGGTGGGTTGGCGGAGGGTCAAGGTGGGGGGTTAGTGGAGTCGGACATACGACGTCCACGAGTAAAGTAAGTAAATCAATAAATAAATAAAACTGTTTACCTTGCGCTCGCTGCATTGCTGAGTTGGAGATGCAGCGAGTGCAAGGTAAATAGTTTTAATTTATTTACTTACTTTACTCGTGGGTGTTGTATGTCCGACTCCACTAACCCCCCACCCTGCCCCTTCCCCACCCCGCCCCACAGCCCCTCAGCACTCCCACTGCAAGCCGCCACTGCTTGAAACCACATTGTGGGTGCTCCCGAGGTTCTTCTGGCCCGCAAAGAGGGTAGACAGGACTCTGGACGTAGCTGGGAATAGCTACCTTGGGTGAGTTACATGACTTTGGCATCCTTATGTCTTTTTATGGAATTCTCACATGCATATGACTCATCCACCGGACAATTCCTGACTTATGTGACGCTGTCTAAGCTCATTGTACATAAGTAGGGTAGCTGTGGGGCAAAGCCAATGACAGATGCGCTAATGCAGATATTGTAGGTGTCGGTAATGGAAGTCATTTCATTACGTTAGCATATAGAGCCATCAGATCAATTAGACCCAAATCCCTTTCATCCTTATGGGGTAAGTGGGACGAGGATCTAGGGTAAAGTTTCATCGATTCAGATTAGTCTCTTGCCCTCCACTATGTATGACTGATATCTATGAATGGCCGTCTCAAGTTTGTACAATATAATCATGTCCTAAGAACATATCTTAATGGCAGTGCGTTTGCGGGTTATTTAACCGGAGACACCCCATGCCTGTTCCGGTTGCAGTCATGACGGTGTGGCATTCGGACACATGGTGTCGTGTGTGGCCCTCTGTAGGTAGTGGGAGGATGTCACCTCCTGTCTCACAGACTGGACAGGTAGGAGAACCCAAATGATGCCCAAGATATGCCCACTGAGCCTTTTACCAAGATCAAAAGTGAGCAGATCTCGTGCTTATTTTGTGGACTTTACCTTAGCACTCGCAGATTGGCAAATCACTATGAGATGGAGCTCCTGACTTCGAAAAGTGGGAAATGGATCTACTTTAAGTTTGCCAGGGCTGAAATGGATGCAATTCACAATTCCTTGGAGGTGGGCTCAGCCCCCAGCTGGCTTAGATTGGCAACCGATTCTTGAAAACAATGACCTTGGGATAGATGTAAGACCATTTTTCCATGCCCAAACGGGTTTGCGAACCCGTTTGCACATGCCAAACCAGCATGGGGAATGTACAAACCCTATTTTGCAGGTCGCAATTTTTTGCGACTCGCAAAGTAAGGTTTTGCGAGTCACTATTAGGAAGGGACAGAGGTCCACCAGTTGATGACAGCCGCAGAGGAACAGAATGATGGGGATGCGATGGATGAGAAGGATCAGGATCTGGGCAACTGCCCTAAAATGCAGCCTTCAGTGGAGAAGGATGACCGCACTCCTAACTTAGAACTCCCTGCCAGAGCAGGAAACAGTGTCTCCTCACATACCCTGACCTCTGAGGAACTGACAGAAAGGAAGCCAGAGAGGTTGTTCAAGCCACAAATGGCCAAACTCATGATGGAGGCTGAGGAGAAGTCATTGGCCCATGAAAGGAGCCTTAAATAGCAGGAACAGAGGGCAAGACAGGTAGATTCCAGCAATAATGGTGGCAGCATATTATCAGTGTCTGGAGAGGACAGTAAGCACTGTATACCCAAAGGCCTGGTACCCATTTATCTGATGGAAGGTGACATTGATAGATGTTTTTTAGCTTACGAGGTGCCCCTGTAAATCAAAACATTCCAGTGGAACACTGTGGGGTGTGGTCTGTGGAAACAGATTCCTCCAGCGGGGAGGGACACTCTTCTGACCATAGAAGTAGGGGACCAAACTAGGTACACAGCAATGAAAGCCATCCTTTTACCTAAATTGGACTAACCCTCAAAAGTATAGCAAGAGGTTCAGGGACAGCCACAAACTCCCCAATCAGTCTTGGGTGGATTTCCTGGACTTTTCTAACAAGACACTGAATGACTGGGTGAGGGGCAGCAAAGTTGATGATTACAATGTGTTGTACAAATTGATTGTGAAGGAGCAAATACTCAATATCTGTTTTACAGAGCTGTACTAGCACCTAGTGGGCAGCAAGCTGACTGACCCCAGGAATCTTGCTGATGAGGCGGACCTCTGGGTCAGCACCAAGTGTCCAAAAGGCATCTGATCCCAAAAGGGTGGCATGGGGTCCCACCAGAAGAAAGAGGGGGAAAACAACTAAAAAGGAAGCAGTTATTAAATGGCTACCACAAAAATTCCAAAGGAAACAGTGGTAACCAGTCCAAATCGAAACCCAAGAGGATGGGATTCTTTGATAGATAGGGAGGTTTGCGCACAGAGAGTTAAAAGTATCGGCACTCCAAAAGAGACAACAAATGTCACAAGAGGGCATAGCCTCACACCAGTGGGCTGACACCTGCATTTGCGAGAGTAGAGGTTGGGAAGGAGGTGCTCTCAATTAGCTTTGGGGAACAGACAATGGTGACTCTAGTGTCCCTGGGGATAAAGGAAATGGTGCCAAAAGCCCATATGCCTGCAAATACTTCCAAGTATAGGAGTGGGACACCATCAATGGGCAATGGTGAAGGCGCTGAGGGATACAGGAGCCAACATGACTACTACAAGGTGTCAGTTGATGTCCTCAGAGCAGGTACTCTCAAACACATTCCACCAAGTCATATTAGCAGACAACCGTGAGAGTCATCTACCAGCAACTCTGGTTCCCTTTGAGCGGCGGAGGGCTCAGGATCTCTAAAAGTAGATGTGAAACATGGCGTCTCTGTATATTGTCTGTTAGGAAATGACCAGGAGCATATTACCTGGAAGGAGGTGGAGCTCAGGTCACACCTGGAGATGTTGGGTTTGTCTGAATGGGTCTATATGACCACAAGGTCCACGGCGTCCGACTAGGGAGTCAAGGGTGCTTGGAGCCTGGAACAATGGCCCAGGCAGCTGCCAAGAAGAGTAAGTGCAAGGGGTGCAGGAAAGCTGGCTCTGAAGTTCCTGCAGTCCAGGTTGATGGGGCATCTAAGGATGATGCTCCTGAGCCAACTGGGGAGGACATTGCCACCCTGGATGACCTGCCTGAAATTTTCTGGTTGACAATTTGAGGAATTCTGCAAAGCATAGAAGGATTACCCCACTCTAGAGGGCTTGAAGCTGCAAGCTGAGCCCAGGCAGCTGGTGATACCTCTGGAAGTCACCTTATTTGTTGGGAGAATTTCCTCCTGTATAGCGAGCCTAAGGTTCCAGGACCTGGGGGATCCTATTGACTGGTGGTCCCCCAGAGTTACCGGGCCTTCATACTGGGGTTGGCTCATGATATCTCCCTGGCAGAACATCTGGGGCGAGAAAGAACTTTGCCAGGCTTGCTTCCCACTTCTATTGGCCCCGGATATAGATGGTCTCAGACCTATTTCATAGGCCCTTTCCCACCTGCCAGGCCAGTGGGAAGTCAGGGAAAAAGCTCAAGGCTCCTCCGACAGGTAATGACCAACCGCTGACACTCCCTTTGAGAAGGTGGGCATTGGCAATGTTGGTCCCTTGAACTCCAAGACAGCTTCAGTTAACAGGTACATTTTGGTCTTGATGGACCATACCACACGCTTCCCAGACACCATCCCTTTGAGGTCAGTGACTGCACCTACAGTGGCCAGGGTCCTGATGGGGATTTTTACCCATGTTAGGTGTCTCAAACAGGTAGTGTCTGAAAGAGGAACTAACTTCATGGTAGCGTAAATGAAGTCCATGTGAGATGAGTGTGGGGTTACAAACAAATGGTCTTTTGGAGAGATTCAACATGGCTCTCAAAGGCATGATAATGGGCCTACCTGAGCCCATGAGGCAGAAGTGGAACGTCCTCCTGCCATGCCAACTGTGTGCCTACAGAGAGTTGCCACAGAAGGGATTTGGGCTTAGCCCCTCCAAACTCCTCTATGGCCACCCTGTTAGGGGACCTCTTAGCCTTGTCTAAGAGGGGTAGGAGCAAGCTCCTAGGAAACCCCATTAAAATGTGGTAACCTACATGCTGACTCTCCACAACCAGATGCATCACTTCTGGAATAAGGCAAAAAGCAATGTTGAGGCCTCAACCTCAACATTGCTTTTGAGGCTTTTTGAGGCCAGTCAAGAAGTTATGAAACTATGGTATGAACAGAAAGCCACTTTGGTAAAGCCTCAACCTGGGCAGGATTGATGGACCATCCCATGTGAAGTGAAGGAGAGGCAGGGGGATTTTACCTCCCTGGTGGATCGCAAGACCCCTAGAAAGTGTGGGAAGCTGGCTTGTTATATTGTGCACTAAAATGAGGTACACTACATAGAAATTCCAGACAATTCTTATTGGCTTACAGGGCTTAAATCAGTGGTTCCCAAACTTTTTTGACCCATAGCTCCCTTGACCTAATTGGCAGTTGGCCGTGGATCCCCACCATTTTTTACCCGCGCACCGGGGTGCCGCGTTGCACCCTTTGGGAACCACTGGTCTACATGAAGAATCAAGCCTAGACGTGATGAAGGATTCAGAGAGTAGCCAGCCATCACTATCATAAAACTTTATTTGCAATCACAAAGATCTTATAAAAAACATCTCAATGCATACAACACCATCATAGAGTAGTATAAAGCACTCCCACTAAAAGTAACCAGGCGAGAGAAAGGCTCAAGGAGCTCTGAGGCGTTACAAGAAGTTTACGTGGGGTGGGCTCTGATCATGGGCGTCCGCAGAAATGTTTCCGGGGGGGCAAATTTAAAACTTCATCACCATCCCCCTTGCACCCTTCTCCCCTCTGCCTTACACCCTTCCCGCCCTCCCCCTTGCACCATTATCGCCCTCCCCCTTGCACCCTTCCCCCTCCCCCTTGTACCCTACTCCACCTCCGCCTTGCACCCTTTTCTACCATGCACCTTTCACCCCTCTGCCTTGCACCATTCTCCCCTCTGCCTTGCACCATTCTCCCCTCTGCCTTGCACCATTCTCCCCTCTGCCTTGCACCCTTCTCCCCTCTGCCTTGCACCCTTCTCCCCACTGCTTTGCACCCTTCTCCTCTCTGCCTTGCACCCTTCTTTTCTCTGCCTTGCACCCTTCTCCTCTCTGGCTTGCACCCTTCTCCTCTCTGGCTTGCACCCTTCTCCCCTCTGCCTTGCACCCTTCTCCCCTCTGCCTTGCACCCTTCCCCCCTCTGCCTTGCACCATTCTCCCCTCTACCTTGCACCCTCTCCCCTCTACCTTGCACCCTTCTCCCTTCTGCCTTGCACCCTTCTCCCCTCTGTCTTGCACCCTTCTCCCCCTCCCCGTTACACCCTTCTCCCCTCTGCTGTGCACCCTTCTCCCCTCCGCCTTGCACCCTTCTCTACCTTGCACCCTTCTCCTCTCTGCCTTGCACCCTTCTCCCCTCTGCCTTGTACCCTTCTACCCTCCGCCTTGCACCTTTCTCCCCTCTGCCTTGCACCCTTCTCCCTTCTGCCTTGCACCCTTCGCCCCTCCCCGTTGCACCCTTATCCCCTCTGCCTTGCAGCCTTCTCCCCTCTGCCTTGCACACTTCTACCCCTCCCTGTTGCACCATTCTCCCCTCTGCCTTGCACCCTTCTACCCTCTGCCTTGCACCCTTCTCTACCTTGCACCCTTCTCCTCTCTGCCTTGCACCCTTCACCTCTCTGCCTTGCACCCTTCTCCCCTCTACCTTGCAGCCTTCTCCCCTCTGCCTTGCACCCTTCTCCCCTCTGCCTTGCACCCTTCTCCCCTCCGCCTTGCACCATTCTCCCCTCCGCCTTGCACCGTTCTCCCCTCCGCCTTGCACCCTTCTCCTCTCTGCCTTGCACCCTTCTCCCCTCTGCCTTGCACCCTTCTCGGCCACCCCCTTGGAGGGGGCTGCCACCGGGAACAATGGCACCATTTCAAAAGCATGATGGACTCCCCGTGCCTAAAAATGAATGTGTCCGTCTGTAACGCAACTGGTGCTAATGTAAAGCGCTCTGATGCCTTCGGGTGGAGTTTGCGCTATGTAAAACTGCAACAAAATACTTGGTAGGGAGCCTTGTGCTGCTTTTGGGGAGCATTGAATCAGATGACATAGTAAAATTACATAGAGCACGGCGCAAGAGGCTTTTCACATTACCATAAATTCATAAACAGCCTCTGAAGACGTTGAACCAGTAGGCGCTTTATACAGCGCTATATATGAAGCTGTGTGTGGTCCGCGGTGCGCAGTGTGCCAACATGAAACAGTGGAGACTGGGAGGGATTTATGAGGCCAGGATTGAGGCCCTCGCCCAGGACCATATATGTAGGACGACGAGGCCGCACAAGGGCATCACAGGAGGACGTCCTCGAGGGAGCAGAGCAGGAACACGAAACTGAAAGACAACACACCACACTCTCCAACATGCAGAAGTCATGAGTGACGACCCCTCACCTGCGTGCTTTTTTACCGACCCCCCCAAGCCATGCCCTATTTTATTCCATCCATTCAGGAACTGCTGGCCACCTTGGTGGTCAACAATTCCTCTGTGCTGATCTTGGGAGATTTTAATTTTTGGCCCAGCGACCCTCGTGAAGACCAGACGTCTCGGGACTTCACAGAATCTCTCCATTGTTTCAATTTCACTCCTCATATCACCGTCCCTATTCACATACATGGCCATATTCTCGACCAGATGTGGTCAGCCAACCTGTCAATTTCACTTCCCACAGTTCTCCCCTGCACCTGGTCGGATCATTCCCTGATTTCCTTTTCCCTTGAACTTGGTGCTGCCAATAATCTCCCCCTCCCAAAAAACGTTTGGGCTTGGAATTGGAACCGCGTGGATTCTGCTGCTCTTTGCCGCTCCTTAGCGGCGTCGCGCCCTGTTCTGGCGGATACCTCTCCTAACTCCCAGGTGGCTGCCAATAATAGCTGGCTTTTTGCTACCTGTGACTCAGTTGCCCCCCTCAAACTGGTCAGAACATGCCGCTCCCACGAGGCCAACAGATGGTTTAGCAACGACCTCAAGGCCCAGAAACTTGCACTCAGGCAGGCTGAGCGCCACTGGAGGCGTGGATATTGTCCCACTCTTAAAGCACAATACTCGGCCTCCTCCGGGATTACAAAAAAGCCATACTCCAAGCCAAAACGGAATACTTCTCTCTGAAGATTCATCATGCAGCTAATAAACCAAAGGAGATCTTCACCATTGTCCATGAGCTAGCCGCCTCTGACAGAGTCGCCCCTAAGCCCATCCCCTCCCAATCTCTATGCGACTCCCTTAATGACTATTTCATTGAGAAGATTGCCACGATCAAACGCAACATTCCCTTGCCCCCTCTCCTTTTGCTGCCCCCCACCGCCCCCTACCTCTTCCATCCTTGACCAATTCCCTCTCATATCTAAGGAAGTCTTCCTCACTTTGCTCAGAAAGGTCAAATTGGGGTCCCCCTCCGCCCGCTGTCCTGTTCATATTCTGAGGGAGATCTTCTCTATCTGTGCTGAACCCCCATTAACTCTCCTCAACACCTCCATCACCCTGGGAACTGTCCCAGACTCGTTTAGATCTGCTATAGTCGTTCCTATCTTAAAAAAACGGGTGCTGAGCCCACTTCACTCTCTAACTATAGACCTATTTCCCTGCTCCCGTTCCTGGGAAAGATCCTGGAGAGTCATATTACCACATGCCTCTCTACCTTTATTGAAGAAAACTACTTTCTGGCCTACCACCAAGCCGGCTTTCGCCCAGCTCACTCTACGGAGATCGTAGTTCTCTCCGTCTTGGATGAGCTTAGAAGGAGCGCGGACATTAATTCTCCTCAGGCCCTGGTCCTCCTCGATTTGTCCGCCGCCTTCGACACGGTCGACCACTCCATTCTTCTCAACCGTGTCGGAGGTGCCGGCATTCGGGGGTCGGCTCTGGCCTGGCTCACCTCCTTCTTAGAGGGCCGCACCCAGGCCGTTCAGCTAGAGTGCTTTTCTGCACCCACCGCTCTGTTTCCTGTGGGGTCCCCCAGGGCTCTTCTCTTTCTCCTCTCCTTTTTAACCTTTACATTCACCCCCTCATTGCCGCTCTGCAAAAAATGGAGGTCACGGTATTTAATTATGCCGATGACCTCCAGCTCATGTTTAATCTTTTCTTAATTTTCAAACTACTTTTCATTCATCTATGACTGGATGAACCTCAATCCGTTGAAATTAAACCCTGATAAGACAGAGTTGGTCCTTACCTGTGGCCCCTCTAGTCCTTGGACACCCGCCTTTTGGCCCCCAGCCCTTGGGTCCCCTCCCCAACCCTCTGCTTCGGTGAAAACCCTGGGCATCAAAATCAGCCAAGATCTTTCCATGTGCCCTCAGATTAGCACGGTGGTCTCGTCTTGCTTCTTGTCTCTTAGAATCATACGTAAAATCTCCCGATACTTTTCTGTTGAAGCTCTTAAACTGATTCTCCTGGCCATGATTTTATCCCGCCTTGATTATGGCAACGGCCTGTATGTAGGCATTCCCGCCTACGAACGTCGGCGCCTGCAGCTAATTCAAAACCAGGCAGCATGCCTCATCTATAGACTTCCCAAATCCCACCGCACCACTCCTCTTCTTAAAACTCTTCACTGGCTCCCCATCCTGGAGCGCTCTCTATTCAAGATGGGCTGCCTGATTTTCATGGCCCTGGCGGGCACCGCCCCAGACTTTATCAAGTAAGCGCCTATGTTCCGAGCAGAAGCCTTCGCTCTTCCACTCAGTTTCTCCTCAGCACCTCTTGCTTTCGGAGAAAAAAACTGGGTGGCACAAGGTTTTCTACCCTTGCCCCCCCTTTCTGGAATGCCCTTCCCCTTGCCATCAGGTCCATACCCATCTACATGGACTTCCGTGAAGCTTTAAAAACTCACCTCTTTTCCTTAGCATATCCACTCCAGTAACCCCCCCCGGCGCCCTCTCAGTGTCTTGTCACTCCACAGCGTCAAGAAACCGCTTGGTATTAGAGCGCTTTATAAAACCCTTTCAATTTCAATTTCTTCTTTCAGAGTGATGAATCTGAATTCCTGGTCTCAGGGAGACACCTAAATACTAAATTTGGGGGTGTTAAGGGGAGTGAAGTGTAGTAGCCAATGGGCTACACACCCCTGGGTTCACTGCACCCCATACATGACCACTTCCTGTGGTAAGTGGGCATAGCCCTGTCCCAGAGTTCCTTTTTCCACCAGAAACAAGATGGTGAAAACCTTGGAGCACATTAGGTAGCCAACCTTAGGGGTGTGACTAGCCTGCAGTCAGTCCTAATGCTAAATGGGCCTGGTTGAAAGGGACCAAGTACACATCAGTCAAAAAACAGGTCTGTGTTCCACTGTAAATACCATACCCTGTAGGGAAATGGACCACCTCAACCGTTTTGGATTTTCCCCCTTCATCTACATTAGCCATCTGAGAGGCCTGTGATCAGTTTGAACCAGGAAGTAGGTCTCAAACAGGTAGGGTTTTAGCTTCTTCAGTGACCAAACCACAGCAAAGGCTCTCAATGGCACTCCAACGCTGTTCCCTGCGGGTAACCTCCTGCTAATCAAAGCAACATGCTGGTCCAAGCCATCATCGTTGGTCTAGGATAGAACTGCCCCCATGCCATGTTCTAAGGCATCTGTCTGCACAATGAACTACTTCGTATGATCTGGAGCTTTTAGATTGGGTGCTGAGCACATTGCTTCCTTCAGGGTGTCAAAAGTCTTTTGATAGTCACTGTTCTGTTTACTTTCTTGGGTTGTTTCTTGGAGGTCAATTCTGTGGGGGGTGCCAAAATAGTATCATACTCCTTCACAAACCTCCTGTAATACCCAGTCAAGCCAAGTAATGCCTTGACTTGAGTCTGGATGGTTGGAGCTACCCAGTCCAGAATAGTCTGGATCTTGGGCTGAGTAGGTTGAACTTGGGATCCAGGTTTAAGGTGGCACACATGCACAACAGAGCCCTGCCCTTTCTGGCACTTGCTTGCCTTGATAGTGGATCCTGCATGTTGCATTGCCTTAAGGACCTTTCCAAGATGGATAAGGTGATCCTGCCAGGTGGAACTATAGACAGCAATATCGTCAAGATATGCTGCACTAAAAGACTCCAGTCCAGCCAGGACTTTGTTTACCAGCCTTTGGACGGCGGCAGGGATATTCTTTAAACCAAAGAGTATCACAGTAAACTGGGGTGGAGAATGCTGGCTTCTCTTTTGCTCCTGGGGTCAGCCCAATCTGCCAGTACCCTGATGTCAAATCAAAAGTATTGAGAAACGTGTCTGCCACTAACCTGTCTATGATCTGATCTGCTCTTGGAATGGGGTGTGCATCTGTCTTAGTGACGGCATTGAAGCTTGTGTAGTCCACACAAAACCTTAGCTCGGATGTTCCTCCCTTGGAATGAGGTTTAGGGATTAAGACCTCTGGCCTGGCCCAGGTACTCTCAGAGGGTTCAATCACCCATAATTCCGGCATCTTGCTGGCTTAAGTGTTGATGCTATCTTTGACTTCGTCAGACTGCCTGTAAATTGTGTATTTGAAGGGTAGGCTTCCCCAAGTGTTCACATCATTGATGTATACCAGGTTACTCCAGAATTGGAGCTTTCATAGATTCACATGTCTAAATCATTCCCCGTCGTCGAGACGGGAGTCTCCGGTATATAAAAAAGCAATGCTTAGTTGGATATGAAACTGAAACGAGGCTTAGGCCCATTTCCCTTTTGCAACCCATAACCTTCGTTATTTTAAAGAGACCAAGCTAGTCCCTGAACCAATTAGAGCCCCTCACCTTCTAGAACACTCCTGAGAGAACCTTTTGCCCCTCAGATTTTCTACCGCACATTGTGCTAGGGAGTCTCCTTTGAGCTCTGCTCAAATTCTGCTTCTTCAACTTCTTTGAAGAACTTTGTTCTTACAAATTCAACCGGATTCTGTACTACTCTGGATTGTCTTCAAATACATTCTTTAGAAAAAGTCTGGAAAGGAGAAGAAAGGTTTATTTAGAGCCTGTGCAACTTGTTCCAAGAAGAGGCTCTACACTGATGACCCTCATACTGACTGCATTTACTGTCTATACCCGGATCACTAGGCCAAAGACTATAAGGTATATCACACTTTCTCAAGTAAAACTCTGAGAGATCGTGAAGGGCGCCTTTTGATATGGCTTCAAATGCTAAAGCAAAACCAAAGGGATTGATGGACGGAGTGTTGAACATTGCAAGCACTGACCCCCAGTCAACTGATCTGGGTTGAATACATCATCATTCGTTAGCTCACTACGCCACCCCAATTCAGACATGGCCATATGCAAACCATTCTGACCCTGTGCCTCATGGGAACAGTCCAGCCCGAACTGCCAAGCCCTGTCTTCCCTTGATCGGAAACAAGCATACTGGGACTGGTTTCTGGCTAATCAGCCGTCATCAGCCAGGCTAGCTTGAATCCAGTGACAAAGTGAGCAATGGACCCACGTCTGGGCATACCCTGCCAACTTAGGGCGAACAAAGCAAAACCATAGGGGATGATGGACGTAATGTTGAACATTGCAAGCACTCACCCCCAGTCAACTGATCTGGGTTTAATCCATCATCATTCTTTAGCTCACTCCGCCACCCCAGTTCAGACATAGTCATATGCAAATCAGTCTGACCCTGTGCCTCATGGGAACAGTCCAGCCCGAACTGCCAACACATGTCTTCCGTGGACTGGAAACAAGCATCCTGGGACCGTTTTCTGGCTAATCAGCCGTCATCAGCCAGGCTAGCTTGAATCCAGTGGCAAAGTGAGCAAGGGATTCATGTCTGGGCTTACCCTGCCAACTTAGGACGAACAAAGCAAAACCAAAGAGGATGATGGACAGAGTGTTGAACATTCCAAGCACTCACCCCCATTCAACTGATCTGGGTTTAATCCATCATCATTCTTTAGCTCACTCTGCCACCCCAGTTCAGACATGGCCATATGCAAATCAGTCTAACCGGAAACAAGCATCATGGGACCGGTTTCTGGCTAATCAGCAGTCATCAGCCAGGCCAGCTTGAATTCAGTGACAAAGTGTGCAAGGGACCCACGTCGGGCTGGACTGTTCTCCTGAGGCACAGGGTCAGACTGATTTGCATATGGCCATGTCTGAACTGGGGTGGCGGAGTGAGCTAAAAAATGATGATGGATTAAACCCAGATCAGTTGACTGGGGGTGAGTGCTTCCAATGTTCAACACTCCATCCATCATCCCCTTTGGTTTTGCTTCAAAAGCTAAAGGCCAGAAAGGAGGTTATCTCCAGTGACAGTGATGAGACGTACTCCTCAACATCTAGGAGATCTCAAAAGAGAAGAAGATCTCTTCAAACTCATTCCTCAGGAGAATGTCCTGAGAAGGCCCTCATAAAGACCACTCATGGGTCTTCTCGGCGCAGTCCTTCAAAATCTCCTCAATTTGTGGAAAAGGAGAGTAAGGGACATGCTTCTGGAGAAAGACAAGCAAAAAAGACGAGTTCTGAGCCGTTAAAATCACCTCCTCAGGTCAAAGAACCATTCACGAAGCCGCCTCCTGAGGTAAAATCTAAGAAACCGACATCGTCGACGGGATCATCGATGAAGAAACCATCATCGTCGACGACGAAGATTGAGGTAAAGCTCATATGAAAGACACCATCATTGCCTATTACAGTGGCCTCTCAGTCTACGACGTCATCGTCGACGGTGGTGTTGATGCCTGTTACATCGACTGCGGCATCGACGACGAGAGCAACAGCGACGAGACCAGATCGACGACGGGATTGTCGGCGACGGTGACGACGACGGGGTCATCGACGGGAACGTCGACGACTATCTCGTCGACAACACATAGCTCTATACGCCTGGTGTCGACGACGGCATCAACGACAGTGGTGTCAACGGCGATCTCGTCAACGGGCTCGTCGACGAGGGAAATTCCAAAACTAGAAATCATCAGGAAGATGATAATTACACCATAACTCACCTCCCCAAGCAAGATCACTCCTCTGGTGCCATCGCACCTGCCAGAGGAGCAGGATTCAGATGAAGAGGAGGATGACAGACCCTTTGCATACACCAGTAGGACCTCACAATTACATGTGAAGTGTCAGGATGAGGACTGTGAGGAGGGATATGGGGAGTAACAATATCCTCAGCAACAGCACTATCGCCAAGGGTACCAGGAAGAGATGGTTGGTATGTCATCGTCCATGATGATGGATCTGCAGTTTATGCTGGCAGACTATAAAAAGAGATTTCCGCCGACACCAGCTTTTCAGGAAATCCCTGTCTTGCATCCATGTTCCATCCCTACTACTCCAGTTAGAAGCAGGGAGCCACTACAAGAAGTTACACCTGCAACTCCTCAAACAATACACTACCAGGATCCTGTCACCACGGATGATGATGACCAGGAAAAGGTAAAAATAACAGATCCCAACAAAGAATTGGATGATTTCCTGATTCCATCTCCGGCATCTCCCTCACTAGTACTGGTGGATTCTCTGCCGGTGGATATCGGCGGATTTCATAACCTCATGGAAAGAGCCGCAAAGAGGTTCCAGTTTCCTATGGCTACAACACAAACGGAATGCTTCCTACACGGTTTTAAGGAGCCAGACCACAAGTCAGTCCGGGCTATCCCAATTGTCAGGCATGTGTGGGAAGAAGGTTTAAAAGTGATGTAGACACCGGCGACAGTTACACCTGTGCTCACTAGATTGGACAAAAAATATAAAGCTCCTTTAGACGCACCAGTGTGTTTACTGGGCCATCCAAAACCTGATTCTGTGATTTCGCAAGCGGCGCAACAAAAATCTAAGAATCTCTCTGCGCCTATATTAGCACCTCCTGACAGAGAGGGGAGATGCTTAGACAACGCAAGAATGAAATTCTCATCTATGTCTGCTCTCTTAGTTAAAGCAGCAAATGCCCTTGCCATTCTGGGCAAATACGACAGGCAGTTGTGGTGCGATATGACACCATACATGGACCTCATCCCAGAGGACAAGAGACAGGAGGGGAAAAGATACTTCAGGAAAGAGAAAGGGCTTCGGCTGAAGTAATTGACTGTGCGATGGATATCGCGACCACAGCCTTCTGGTCGCTTGGAGGGATGGCATTGCTACGGCATCAGGTGTGGTTAAGGGTGACTGCCTTTAGACCAGATGTCCAAAATAGGATCCTAGATCTCCCTTTCGACTGAGAAGATTTATTTGGGCAACAAGTGGATGAGGCACTTCAAGGTATCAAGAAAGATACAGATACTGCTAAGGCCTTAGGTACATTACAATACCGTAAAGTGCCCTTTCGGGGTGCCAGGGGGAGAGGCCAGTCATCCTATAGAGGGGATTACCAACAGGGAAGATACCCCGCTTATTCCTCATCATCACAACCATACCGTCAGCAATATGGTCAAAAACAATCAGGGAGCTATACAATGTCTGCTCCTACAGGACAAGGAGGTTGTCAAGGGAAGGACAATGGTAGAAGACAATGAAAACCTCCTGAATCCAGCTACATGTATTTCTTCCCCTCCACAAGTTCCCCTGGGTGGAAGAGTTGCTTCCCATCTGCATCATTGGTAGAAAATAACGACGGACAGATGGGTCCTCAATATAACACAATTCTAACACACTCTAGAATTCCTTCAATTCCCTCCTTGGACACCACCGACAGGTCAAGAGATCAAACATCTATATCAGATGCGTCGGGCGATTCGGACAATGCTCCGAAAGGGAGCAATAGAACCGGTGCCGATCTCCCAAAAAGGAAAGGGGGTTTACTCCCGTTTCTTACTAGTCCGGAAGAATGCTCTCCAATGGCTTCCTATTCTAGACCTGAGATCTCTGAATACTTATCTCACAAAGCAGTCTTTCTGGATGGTGACCCTCTAAGATATTCTGCTGCTCTTAAACCTAGGGGATCATATGACCACTCTAGACTTACAGGTTGCATATTTTCACATCCCCATTCATCCTTCCCACAGATGGTATCTTTGGTTTGCAGTAGCCGGAGACCATTACCAGTTCATAATACTACTGTTTGGCCTCAAATCAGTCTCGAGAATTTTTACAAAGTGTTTGGCGCAAGTGGCAGCTTTTCTCAGAAAGCAAAGACACCAGGTGTTTCCATACCCGGACGACTGGTTGATAAATGCGCCATCAAAAACTTCAGCCACTTCAGCCGGCATGCATACAATTGTTTGCCGAACTGGGACTGACTTTGAATATAGAGAAATCATCCCTTCAGCCGTCAAAGAAGATCACGTTCCTGGGAGTGATTCTGGACACTTCTGTAAACAAGGCATTTCCCTCCACAGAGAGACAACTTGGTCTCATGACTTTTGCCAAGAATTTCACAAGAAAAAAGAGTCTTTCAGTACGCACATACAAGTCACTACTAGGGACAATGTCCTCTTGCATACCTCTGATTCCTTTATGCAGACTAAAGATGCGTCCATTACAGGAGGAACTGGATTGGCAATGGCACCAGGCAGAGGGATCCTTCAACGACATGGTGAAGATCACGCCGACTATGGTGCAAGCAGTAGCATGGTGGACCCACAAAAGGAAAATTTTGGTGGGCCTTTCCTTCCTGTCCGAACCGGCTCCATTGGTAATTACCACCGATGCATCCCTGGAAGGATACGGGCATTCCTTCAGGACCTACAGGTCAGCGGTCGATGGAGATTGCAGGAACAACAGCTTCACATCAACTTGCTGGAGCTCAAAGCAGTAGGCTTGGCATTGTTGGCTTTCCTACCAAGAATTCAGGGAGCATCTGTTCTGATAAGAACAGACAACACAACTGCAATGCACTATCTCAACAAGCAGGGAGGTACAAGATCGCTCTCCCTGTCGCAGGAATCACAAAAGATATGGAAGTGGGCTGTTCCACACGGGGTGTCTCTAAACGCGAACATTTTCCAGGAGATCAGAATGTCAAAGCGGACATTCTCAGCAGACTGAAGTCCACATGCCACAAGTGGGCGATCAACCAGGACATATTACAAAGCATCTTCTTCAAATGAGGAGTTCCGACAGTAGATCTGTTTGCGACAGCTCAGAACAAGAAATGCCGGTTCTTCGCAAGTTGGTATCACCAGAGGGGATCTTGGGGAATGCGTTTTTGATGGCATGGTCAGGTGTCTTTGCCTACGCCTTTTCTCCGATTCCCCTCCTGCCACGCATTCTCACAAAGATAAAGAAGGAACCGTGCAAAATACTCTTGACAATGTCCCGGGGACAAGTACTTCATCCAGACCCGAAATTGCTGGGCTTAGCGGCCTGGCTCCTGAATACTGCGAATTTCACAACCTAGATATTTCAGCAGAATGCAGAGATATACTAGCAAATGCCAGAGCGGAGAGTACAAACAGGACATATAGGATGAAATGGAAGATATTCTGTTTGTGGTGCCAAGAATGTAATATTCATCCTCTAAACTCAGCGGCACATGAAATTATTCCATATATTCTAATGTTAGCAAAGTCTGGTTTGGCTCATGCTTCTATTAAAGTACATCTTGCTGCAATTTCTCGATATAGAAGAACTTCCTCGGGTCCATCACTGTGGTCTGAAAGAATTATCAAACAGTTCATGAAAGGATTGTTTCGGACATTTCCTCCCATAAGACCTCCTCCACCTCTCTGGCAGTTGAACATTGTTCTATCTCAATTGATGAAGCAGCCCTTTGAACCTATTCACAGGGTGGATCTAAAATTCTTATCCTGGAAAGTAGCTCTTCTAATAGCTCTCACTTCAGCCAGAAGAGTTGAGGAAATACAGGCTCTTATGATACAAGAACCATTTTTGCAGTTCAAAGAGGACAGGATTGTTCTCAGAACTAATCCGAAATTTATTTCGAAAGTGGCAACAGATTTTCATCTGAATGAACCGCTGATCCTTAAGAGGTTTTTCCCTCAACCTTCAACAGCAGCGGAGGGAGATTTTCATTCATTAGATGGTCAGCGCTGTCTGAAGTTTTACTTGCAAAAAACAAAACCTTTTCTCAAGTCTTCCAACTATTTGTTACTTATAGTGCCCCAAGGAAGGGGTTTCCTTTGTCAAAGAGGGGAATTGCCCGATTCATTTCAAGTGCAATACAGTTTTGTCATCAGGCGGCAGGGAAGACGTTGAATGCACGTGTTCGTGCTCATTCTACAAGAGCAGTGTCCACTGCCACTGCTTTATTTGCGGGAGTTCCTAGCCAGGATATCTGCAGAGCTGCTACCTGGAAGAGTATGCATACCTTCACCAGACATTACTACCTTGGTGCACCAGCAGAGAAAGATGTGGCAGTAGGACAACCAGTGCTGAGGAACCTTTTCCAGTGATGGTGAGCCCTTTTTACCATCCCTCCTTCCTTTTATTGGTTACATATGCACATTTTATTGTTGTATATTGTATTATATGCAATTTGGGAAGTTTTTCTATATGTATTTATATATGAAGACTGCTATTATCGAACTGCATATGTTACCTAGTTCCAAGTCTTGGGTAACAAAAAATGTGCTATGATTTACTGCTCACTATTCTGATTCAGGCATGTGAATCTATGAAAGCTCCAATACTGGAGTAAGAAAATAAGTTACTTACCTGTAACTGTTATTCTACAGTATTGGAAGCTTTCATAGATTCGCATGCGACCCACCCTCCTCCCCTGAGAGGCTCTCCTTGGATTTAGCACAAAAGGTGTCTAAGGCACAAGTGCACGAAAATCGGAGGGGCAAAAGGTTCTCTCAGGAGTGTTCTAGAGGGTGAGAGGCCCTGATTGGTTATGGTACAAGTTTGGTCTCTTTTACATAACAAAGGTTATGGGTTGTAAAAGGGAAATGGGCCTAGGCCTCTTTTCAGTTTGCTATCCAACTAAGCATTGCTTTTTTTATACCGGAGACTCCTGTCTCGACGACGGGGAATGATTCAGGCATGTGAATCTATGAAAGCTTCCAATACTGGAGAACTACAGTTACAGGTAAGTAACTTGTTTTCTTGTCTTTCCAGGGGTCAGAGAAAAGAACTTAGCATACTGCCTTAGGATTTGCCTGCAGTCAGTTTGATGTTGGGCAGTGAGGATGTTTGACAGAACAGCTCCCTCAACCAACCCATCTTTAGGGTTGTTGGAGAGGGGGTTAGGGAGAGATTCACTCTCTTCTTCTTGATCCTCATCAGTGACCATGAGCATGGCGACATCAGCCCTGTCATGAAATAGTTTAAGGCGAGTCACATGGTTAACCCTGTGAAGGCTCCTAGAACTGCCAAGGTCCACCAAGTATGTCCTCTCCCTTTTTCTTAATAGGATAGGGCAGGGACATGTATCCTGGAGTGCCATAAGTGCCACAGGCTCCAAAACCCTTACCGGCTGCCCTGTTTGGAAATCCACCAGTGCAGCCTTTTGGTCAAACCATTGCTTCTGGAGCTCTTGGCTTGCCTCAAAGATTTTATTGGCTTTCTCCATGTACTCAGCCATCCTAGAACGAAGACAAAGCACATAGTCTACTACGTCTAGTTTGGTTTCTTTGAGAAGTTTTTCCAGGCTCTCTTTTATTAGACTCAGTGGACCTCTCACAGGATGGCCAAACAGAATTTCAAAGGGACTAAAACCTGCTCCTTTCTGTGACACCTCTCTGTAACCAAAAAGTAGGCATGGCAGTAAGTCATCCCATCTCCTTTTGAGTTTTTCAGGGAGTCCCATGATCATACCTTTCATGGTCTTGTTGAATCTTTCAACAAGTTCATTGGGTGGTTGGTGATATGGGGTGGTAAACCTATGTGTCACCCCACACTCAATCAACATGGCTTTTAGGTAGCCAGACATGAAGTTACTACCTCTGTCTTACACCAACTCCTTAGGAATGCCCACTCTAGCAGAGATACTTTTGAGTGCCCTGGCAACTGCAGGAGCAGTGACATTCTTAAGGAAAATTGCTTCGGGGTACCTGGTGGCACAATCCACTACGACCTGCATGAATCAGTTTCTTGACACTGGGGGTCAAGGGAACCAACAATGTCAATCCCTACCCTCTCAAAGGAGAGCCCCATCACTGGTAGTGGAATAAGGGGCCTTTGGTGTGCTACCTGTCTTGTCACTGGCTTCGCAGGAAACACAGGAGCTGCAAAACTCCTTTACTTTCTGGGACATACCTGGCTAGTAGTAGTGGGTGTCTAACCTACTACATGTCTTTGTCTCGCCAAGATGCCCAGCTAGGGGACTGTCATGTGCTAGAGAGGGTAAGAACTATCTGTACTGCTGAAGCACTGCCACTCTCCTTGTGGTACCGGGTTTGGGTCTCTGTCCTCATAATACAGGAGTCCCTCCTCCCATTGGGTTCGGTGGGAGCCACTGACGTCTCCCTTTTGCTGGGCAGCAACTTGCTCTAGAGTGAGGCAGGTTCTCTGTCCCTGGCAAATAACTTCCCTAGATGGTCCCCCTGGGCCTAGGATCTCTGCCTGGTAAGGCCCAAGTTCCTGGGTCTCAGTTCCCTCAAGGGCTGGCAGGTCACCTTGAGGAGAGGGGACCTGAGCTTTTGTCTCAGTAGAAGTTATCTTTCAGACTTCTTGCCTTTTTTCTTGGAGGATTGGGCCATTATTCCAGGCTCCAATTCCATTTATTTACGCTGGGCTTTGCACTGTGCTCTTGTTTTCACACACACCCATTCAGGTATTCCCATCAAGGCTGCATGGTTTCTCATCTATACTTCAGCCCATGCCGAGGACTCCAGATCATTCCCTAGCAGACTTTCTACTGGAATTGCAGAAGACACAACCACCTTCTTTTGGCCAGTAACCCCTCCCCACTCTAACGGCACCATAGCCATGATATGAACCTTTAGAATGGAATCAGCTTTGATAACTAGATATGTTTGTCCAGTTATGGACTGCTCTGGGCATATCAGTTTTTCAGTCACCATGGTGACACTGGCACCTGAATCCCTCAGTGCTTCTACTTCAACTGCATTTATGTGTGGCTTTTGTCTGTGCTTCTCCAGGTTACTGAGCCAGACAGCCAAGGAGGTTATATCCACCCCCTTCAGAAACTAAAGTAGCTTCAGTTTCCTCCCTGACTTGTTCAGGGCACTCCCATCTGGAGACTCACAACCCCTAAGGGTGCTGCACTAGCTGAGTTATTATCAAGTTATAAAGCCTTTATAGTCTTACACCTTATTTCCTTTTAACCAGCCACCTAGTGTTTTGACTGAGAAGTCAACAAAATCTACACAGGATTGATATGAGGTTTTGGGAGTCTCCTTGAACTTACTCCTGTACACCTTAGTGGTGAGTTCAAAGCCTTCAATCAGGGCATTCTTTATGAAGCCATCAGACTCAGCATCTGCCTCATCCAGTGTCTGAGTTCTATCCCGATGCCTTCCTGAGAACAACTCCCAAAGTAGAGAGCTCCTGTATTTCTTGTGTAACCTCCTTATTTTACACGCCCTCTTAAAGGCAGTACACCATTTAGTAATGTCATCATACTCAACATATTTAGGGGCAATCCCTTCGGGGATTTGGATTCAAAAGTCTCCTCTTTCTGCCTATTTACATTGCTGCCATCATTGATAGGTGCTAGGCCCAACTCCACCCTTTCTCTTTCTATAGCCAGGATTTTAGCTTCCAGGACTGCCTTCTGGCTAGTCTCTCAAGAGCAACTTCTTCATCCTCTAGCCCTCCTCTGGACCCTGAGCTGCCTGACCTACCCTCAGTAGAGGAATGCAGTCCAGGTACAGTTTTTAGGTAGATGTGCATAGGCACTAAATCACTCCCCATACTTAACTCAGGAGGATCATTCTCATGATCACTGCCCAAATGCTGCCCTCTAGGATTGTCAATGTCTTCTGTTTTATTGACTAAATCATTCTCTGTCAAGAACTCCTGGAGCTTGACCTTGGTAGGATGTGAGCCAGTTGTAATGTTATAATTCTTACAGAGGAGTTTAACTGCTGTTTTTTAAGCCGCAGATAAAGGGCCAGGTCGAGTTCCTGAACCAGCTCCCAGTGTAAGTAATTTCTAGGAAAGTTGGGACATTTTTAGAGAATCAACAAAAATTCTATGCAGACTTTTAAGGCCTAACTAACTAGGACACCTTTTACATTTCTAATACCAATGGACTGGGGAACTTAACAAAGGCCCTAACAGTTCAGATTCAAAAATGTAGAAAAATCAAAAACTAAAGTCAATTGTGGGTTTCTTTGTGGAATCACCTATTGATCAAGTGGTGGTATCAGCAAAGGCAAAGTATTGGATCCTACCACTGGCACCAATGTAGGAAGCTGGGTTTTCATGTAGTGCACTAAAATGAGTTACACTTTGTAGAAAATCAGGAGACCCTTATTGGCTTACCGGATTTAAATCAACAATCCCAAATGCTCCCATTATAGTAGTGTGGGTGAGTAGTTTCGGCTTATCAGAGGGTAGTGCAAAGTATTTATTGTAGACACAGAGTCAATAAATGAGCCACCCACTCAAGAAGAAACTCAAGACCAATTTGAAAAATGACACAGATTTTTATATTATTTTAGATACCAAGATCATCGGAATCAGGTGCGTACTTTAGATGTTATAGATTTTTACTAACCCTGGGCGAAGCACTACGCTACGCTCGCGGAGTTTGCGAAGTTTTCGCAACTTCGCACTACACGAGCTGCACGTAGCACAGTGCGAACATGCATAGTGCAGCGTAGCGTAGTGCAGTGGTCATTTTTTGCTTGTTCACGGTCCTGAACGTCATGTTCGTGACCGCGAGCAAGCAAACTGACATCCCGGCGAGATTCTCAACGCGAGGAGGTCAGGTTTCTCATTTTTGAGTGGTTGCGCATGCTCGCGACCGCTCTCAATGAGAAACGACCTGTTCGCGTTGAGAAAGCTGCCGCTCGAGTAATAATCTACTCGAGCAGCAGAAAACTACAGCTCGCACTGTGCAAGATGCCGTTTTCAATGCTTGCACAGTGCCGGATGCTTGTCTGCACTGTGGAATCATTGAAAACGCATCTTGCACAGTGCGAACATGCTACTACGCAGCTCGCGTAGTGCTACGTGAAGTTCGCGTAGTGCGAAGTGCACTTCGCGTAGCTTCGCGTAGCGCTACTTCGCGAACTACGCCCACCCTTCATTTTTACAGAAAAAACTGTAGAAAATCACAGCTGTGAGACTTGAGGTATGAGCCTCACACGCTGCAATGTGTCCTATGGAAGAAACATTCACGGCATAGGTTCACATGCAGATGACTTACATGACTGTTCTTCTGGACTTAAGGTAAGTAGTCAGCACCAGTGAAGGTCTGCACCAGCAGTTCAAGTTTACCTACCCTGGGGTGTCCGGGTGCAGAGGTGCTGTACGCGATGGTAGCCTCAAATGCCACATGCTAAAGTCAACGGGAAGAGTGCCTGGAAGAAAGATGCTGCAAGTGGGGACTGGAGGATCTTACCGGGCAGAACCCAGGATGGGGGCAGATCTTGAGGATTTCGGGACCACAGAGACACCATTAGTTTACCTGAGCCCGGGTTGGAGCACTCGGGTGCAGAGGTATATTGTCCGGTGTGTCGGTGACTTAGAGGCTCTCACAGTTCTTTTTGTACCTGCAGAGGATGGAAAAGAAACACAAGAGGGCCACCTTCGGTGTGGAGCTGGCCTGTCTCTATGTCCCTCGACGTGCAGGTAAGTTGTAGTGGCAGTGGTGTTCTGACTGAGCACAAACAGTCCTTAGTACTTGCAACTGCCTCCAGAAACCCGGGTATTGGTGCAGAGAGGCTCTGGGAAGGCTCAGCGCCTTGAAGTATGGATGGATCGATGGACACTTCTCCTGGATACTCAGTGACCTCTTCCTGGTAAATTGCTCCCTTGGTGGACCCAATGGTCAGGAAAATGGTGGACCGGGCAGATGTGATCAGGGCCGGCTAGAGCGGGTAGTGGTCCTCCACTCCAAGGGAGATGTTACTGGGTCGATGAAGTGCTGGGCAGACCTCCATGAGTTTGGGGAGGCTGTTCTGCTTCTGAATAAGTCAGTCTTTGTGATTGTTGGGACAGCAGCAGAGAGGTAGGGGTTTTGCGCCAAGTTCGGTGCTGGTCCACTGTTCTCAAGTCTAGGGCTCTTCTTTCTACTTCTTCTTTCTGACAGATGAATCCAAGTTCCTGGTGACATGGGGCCACCTAAATACAAAATTTAGGGGAGTTAAGGGTAGTAGCCAAGGGGCTACTTACCCCTGGGGTCATCACACCCCTCTATGACCACTTCCTGTGGGAAGTGGGCATAACCCTTGTCCCAAAGTTCCAAATTCACCCCCAAAAAAGGTGGAATCCTTCTTTTGTGGGGCAGATTAGGTAGCTCACCTCAGGGGTGTGACTAGCCTGGAGGTGCAACATGCATCCTGCATAGTTAATTTCCCACCAGTCCTGGTGCCAAATCAGCCTCAGTGTAGGGGGTGTCATTCTCCAGGTCTGGAGGAATTCAGAGTCCCATATTAAAGACATCAGAGGCTTTGAATTCTCTGACCTTGGAGTGAAAATTCACTAGCCATCCTACTGGAGGAGGTGATAACACCTTCTCCGGAGCAGACATTGTTTCCTGATCTCAGTGCGCACTGAATGCCACCTACAGGGGGTTAGAAAGTTATCTGTGGTGGCAGGCTGGATGATACCAGTCAGCCAGCACACTAAAAGACTAATAGGGCTCGGGGAGGCACCTCTAAGGGACTCTCTGGTTGCCTGTCATAATATGTCCAATACTGGAATCAGTATGGATTTATTAAAACAAGGTGTTTGATACCAAACACCATAGGTTCCAGTAAAGCCATTATGTAGCTGAGTGACTCGTAATGCCCAATGCCCAGTACATATGTTAAGATGGCTTCCCTGTTCACTTGCTATATCTAGTAATATAACTAGACATAACCGGGGTATATCTGCTCATGCAGATATGTCCTCACATAAAATGTAATGCCTTCGGGCTCTAAGGCCTGCTGTGAGGGCGACTGACGCTGGACGCTAGGGATCACGGTTTGATCCCCGGCTCCAGCGGCAGGGGTCTGCCCAGCACCATGCGACTCTGGGCAATAGCTCACTTAATCTTCCTAACGGCCCCCAGCACCGAGATACCCCTTCGGGGGTGATTTGTGCGCTATTCAAGTACTGGATTTACATTTACACAGTCCCTGGGCCATTCTGTCAATGGAGACCGCCTCCCCACAACTAGAGCCCGTTTTCCACTGTCAGGGAGTAACACACATCTCATCACAGGGGAACCACCAGAGGTCAGGTGACAGCTGGATACTGGCAGGGAAGCCTTTCAGTTTTAGACAGGAAATGGCAACTTTCTAAAAATGTCATTTTCAAAATTACCATTAAGTTGAATTTTAATTAATATTAAAATGAGTCCTTGAAATATTTTCTAGCTATTCCCAAACTGAATTTAGCAATTATTAAATGTAATAGTGTAAGTGCTGGAGAGCCAGCCATGCCACATTGAAAAACGACTTTGGAGGTTTTTTACTTTTTACTACCACAGCATGTAAAACATCAAACATATAGTTCCTAATTTCTAATACCATACTCACTGCCCTATGGGCTTTTCAGATGAGGAGTGACTCATACGTATTAAAAAGGAAGGTTCAGGCCTGACAAAAGGGGTATTTTGCCAGGTCAAATGGCAGTTTAAAACCACACACGAGGCTGTAGTGGCAGGTATTGAGAAAGGCTGTACGGGACTACTGCACTAGTAGCATTTATTTTACCAGCCCTGGGTACAGGTGGTAATATATATTAAGCATGTATAAGTAAATTAAATGTGCAAATTAAATGTATGCCAATTTTACGATGTTTAAAGAGAAGAGCACAATCACTTTTCCCCTAGTTGGTAGGGGTAAAGTGCATGCAGGTCTATGACCAACAAAATGGGTTCAAGAACAAGAGGGAAATCTCTGTGGAAATACAACACAAACTATGGTAATTTCCAACGTTATATCCCAAATACCATTGGGAACACCCTTTTGAAGGAGTTGATACTGATGTAAATAGAAATGGAGGAGCTGCTCAATTATTTGTGGCACTCCACCACCATTCTCAATGGCAGCTATCCTGTTGTACTCCAACACTATTGAAATAATGCAGTACTGGATGGATAACCTTTTGAATGTCTACCATGTACAATGAAAAAACTCCAAGCACACAGGAACTCTTATTTTGTGATTCCCGGAACCAGACTCCTATTTTTGACTATCTTTAGAAATCACAGTAGTGATAACACTTCTGCCAGACCAACAAAAAGTGGTGATGTTGCTAATATATTTTCCCACTACCCCTAACCCCAGGCCACTATCAAAATTTGAACCTTCCATTTATCCTAACCCTATTCCTCCACCACTTCTAATGCTTTCCCATAACTGCACCCCTTACCTCTAATTCTAACACTTACACTTATATTTGTCATTGTTATTCAATGAAATAATATTCTCATTAGTGGTATTTGCAATATAGTGCTTTCAGTGTTGTAGTAGGTTGATCCAGTGGATTTGAAGCAGTAAGGATGCACATTGTAAATTGGGTCATTGGTTGGGGGGGGAAGCCCCACTCAAGCAACAACCACAATCCTTGTGATGGTGAACCACAAACGTCACTAAATTAACCCGTGCTTATCCCTCTGGTAGTTTTCCACAAAAGTTGTCAAGCTTAACTTAGAGGTACTGTGTAAATTATTTATGCACTACACAAACAGTAATAGAGTGAAAATACAACACAAGAAAAATCCTATAGTGATTTAGGAAATAGAGAAAATTTTAATAAATTAAATGACACCAAAACAAATTAAATACCACTAATGCAACCAGATTTATGAATTTTAAAATGTTTTTACTGAAATCCAGGGCCTGAAAATAGATTGGCAAAGTCTTGGCTTGCCTTTGGATTAAAAACAAATCTGAGGAAAAATCCAGGAGAAAGTAGAGTTCAGCAGGGCTAGACAACTGATGATCTGATGTACCAAAGTCTCAATGCAGCCATCAACGATGGCGAGAAAAAGCTGTGAGTGGGAAAAACTGGATTTTCCTGCCGAGGAGGTTGTCGTAATTGATGGAGAGCCAGCCGCCGTTGAGCACTGTGATGATCTTCACCTTTCAAGTTAGATAACTTTTTAAAAGTTGAAAATCTCCAGCAGGAATAATCTGCAGGTTGTAATCGAATAGGGCTTCAAGAAGAGAGGTCTTGCTGACAGGGATTTTCTGCTGCGGAAAACAGCATAGTGGGAACTACCACAAAGTCAAGCTGACTGGTGATGCACTTTGGGTGGATCCTTTGGCAGGTAGGTCCAGGTCTTATCTAGGTTCTCCAGGAAGATTTTGATGAAAACGTTTCCAAGTTCCAAGTTGTAGGGTTAGGCAAGAGCAGTACCACTAACACTACTTCCAGGGGTCCAGGACCTGAGGAGCACCACTTGGGGTGGGGGGTGTTATGACTCCCCCAACAGAGGCCAGGTGCAAGGTTCAAGGCCTCAGGATGTTGTTATCTCAATATAGCTCACACAGGAGGCCAGTCAACTAGTCACTTCTGGTGGTCATGGGTTAAAGGAGCTCGTCCAGTTCCTCTTCATGCAGCAAGGCAGACCTTCAGGCAGCAAGGAAGTCATCTGGTTGCAACACAGTCTTTCTGAAGTCTTGTATTTCCAGGTGTGTACTGAGTGTCCAGTGATTATAGCTGGTGCCAGTGTTTGTGTGTGTGGGGACACTCTGCCTTACCTACACATGTGGTAATGGAAAGGTCATCCCTTCTACTATCAAGGCTTAAAGAAGTTTGGAGGGCCTTTTGAATTTCAAGTTGGACAGGGAAGAGATCTGTCCCAATCATCCTGGCAGGATGGCCCATCCTGTTCACACCTACCCCCCTTTCTGTCACCGTCTGAGAGGAATACACAAAGGTCAACATCAGAGCCCTTCACAGCCATTTGACCCAGAGCATTGGTAGTAAGTATGGGTGAATTTTGCGGATCTGCGGTCCGCAAATTCACGCGAAATTGCAAAAAAGTCAGCGAATTTGCAGATTTTCCCGCGAACTCGCAGATTTTTTTGCGATTTCCATCTACTCAACTGGAGTACTTTCTACTGGCTAATCAGTAAGTGCTACCTCGTTGGGTAAATGTATAGTGCTTTTCCTACACTGCAGCTGTGTAAAGGGCCAGAAGATTTGTCTCCACTGACCATGTGTGCCTGTAACTTTGCCACCGCGCCAAAAGGCGCTGAGGTCCCTTGAGTGAGCTGTCCATCATAGTTGGGAAAGGGCGGGAAGACGTTTGATACTGCTAGTGTGTGGTGCGGGGCTTCTATGCGTGTCAACATGCCTCTTGTGTATTAAGGGTCAGAGAGCGAGCAGGGAAACAGGTGAGGAGAAAGCAGCATCCTGGTCACAGGAACTACACTGGGATTGCGCTCGAGAAACTCATGGATTCAAAGACCTCCCTCGAGTATTACAGCTAATTTCCGACGGCATATATGGAGTTAAAGCACACTTGCCCAGCCTCGACCGTGCTCAATAATGTTTTGGGTTGATTAAAACGTTACTGAATTTGAGCTTCAACTCGGGCACCTGCTTTATTTATATCTGTAAGTGCTTCCTTGAGGTTTAATTTTTGTGCCAGGAGCCTCGTGCCAGAATGAATCCTGCCCTGCATAGTTATCCACGAAGATGCCACCATTTTGTGCAATACCTCTACTCAACTGGAGTACTTTCTACTGGCTAATCAGTAAGTGCTACCTCGTTGGGTAAATGTATAGTGCTTTTCCTACACTGCAGCTGCGTAAAGGGCCAGAAGATTTGTCTCCACTGACCGTGTGTGCCTGTAACTTTGCCACCGCACCAAAAGGCATCGAGGGCCCTTGAGTGAGCTGTCCATCATAGTTGGGAAAGGTCGGGAAGATGTTTGATACCGCTAGTGTATGGTGCAGGGCTTCTATGCATGTTATCAACATGCCTCTTGTGTATAAAGGGTCAGAGAGCGAGCAGGGCAGCAGGTGAGGAGAAAGCAGCCTCCTGGTCACAGGAACTACACGGGGATTGCGCTTGAGAAACTCATGGATTCAAAGACCTCCCTCGAGTATTACAGCTAATTTTCAACTGCAGATATGGGGTTAAAGCACACTTGCCCAGCCTCGACCATGCTCACTAATGTTTTGGGCTGATTGAAACGTTACTGAATTTGAGTTTCAACTCGGGCACCTGCTTTATTTATATCTGTAAGTGCTTCCTGTTGAGGTTTAATTTTTGTGACAGGAGCCTCGTGCCAGAATGAATCCTGCCCTGCATAGTTATCCACCAAAACCGTTTTGTGCAATACCTCTACTCAACTGGAGTACTTTTTACTGGCTAATACAGTTAGTGCTACTTCGTTGGGTAAATGTAAAGTGCTTTTCCTACACTGCAGCTGCGTAAAGGGCCAGAAGATTTGCCTCCACTGACCATGTGTGCCTGTAACTTTGCCACCGCGCCAAAAGGCGCCGAGGGCCCTTGAGTGAGCTGTCCATCATAGTTGGGAAAGGGCGGGAAGACGTTTGCTACCGCTAGTGTGTGGTGCGGGGCTTCTATGCGTGTCAACATGCCTCTGGTGTATAAAGGGTCAGAGAGCGAGCAGGGCAGCAGGTGAGGAGAAAGCAGCCTTCTGGTCACAGGAACTACACGGGGATTGCGCTTGAGAAACTCAGGGATGCATAGACCTCCCTCGAGTATTACAGCTAATTTCGACGGCAGATATGGGGTTAAAGCACACTTGCCCAGCCTCGACCGTGCTCACTAATGTTTTGGGCTGAATAAAATGTTACTGAATTTGAGCTTCAACTCGGGCACCTGCTTTATTTATATCTGTAAGTGCTTCATGTTGAGGTTTCATTTTTGGCCCACAGGAAGCACTTACAGAGTTAAGGCAAGTGCCCGAGTTGAAGCTAACTTTGTAACCAAATTAGAATGGCGCCGGCAAGCTGCCAGAGTTTCTTACTTGCAAGTTGCAACTCTGGCAGCTTGCCGGCGCCATTCTAAAATGGTTACAAAGTTAGCTTTCTTCAACTCGAGCACCTGCCTTCAGCGAGCGGATTTGTGGATTTTTCGGCAATTTTTCGGCAATTTCGCGGATCGCGAAATTGCCGAAAATCCGCAAATTCCGCGAGCCGAACGGATTTTCCGCCCATAGTTAATTGGTAGAAGACACATAAGGTGAGGAGAAGAAAATTGCAACTTTATAAAAAGGGCATTTTCCTAATTGTGACTTAAAATCTGACTTTATCATTAAAGAGGATTTTGAACTGCAATTCATTTGAGTCTAAACAACATATCTCTACCTGTTCTCAATCCAAAGTTAGCACTTATTAAATGTAACAAGGTAACCCACTGTTAGTGAATGGGAGAGATAGGCTTTAGAGTGGTGAAAAACAAATATAGGAGCTTGTTATAAAGGACAGTAAAGGCCTAGCAATAGGTTTGTTTTGCCATGTCAACTGGAATTAAAAACTGCACTACTGTCTGCAGTGGCAGACCTGAGACAAGTACTGCGTTAATGGGTGGCACACTGAGTGCTGCAAGCCCACCAGTAGTATTTCATTTACAGTCCTTTGGTACATATAGTACCCCATACTATGGACTTATTAGTAAATTAAGTGTTCCAATCAGGTGTAGGCTAATTGTATAATGTTTTAGGGAGAGAGCACAAGCACTTTAGCACTAGTTAGCGGTGGTAAAAATTACAGAGTCCTAATGTCAACAAAAATGAATTCAGAAAAACAGGAAGTGTGAAAGCAAAAAGTTTGGGGGAATTCCACACTAAAGATGTCAGGTTTTACACACATGTTCAAATATAAACACCTTATACTACTATAATATTGACTCTTCCACATAACCTTAAAAACCCTTACTATACTTAACATTTGACATATCAAAATCATGATCTCTTAAACACAATCTTACCTTTACCCAGACTCCATAATGATTTACCTCCTGTTGTCCTTTGCATGCACCCTTTTAGTTTAAATTGCCATCCAAACTGACTTCCTCTACCACTTCTTGGTCTTTTGGTTAAGATCAAGAGCAAACTGACTTCTTCTAATCCACTGCTTTCCCTTTTTCTTTTTTTGCTTCCCTTTTTTTGTACCAGGAAAAGGTCTCAAATAACCTGTTCATTCTATATTTTCCTTTCCACTTTCCATTCTCTTTTTTTCTTTCTTTTGAGTGGGGGTCCAGTGAAGTGGCCTTTTTGTTACCTCTCTTTTCCCCCATTTTTTTCTTTGCATCAGGAAGGAACCTCAAATATCCTCATTTTGGCTCCAGCATATTGGTTGTCATTCAGCACCACCACAAACCCCACTTTGCTTCTGTCCTCGTGACACCAGGGGCTATCACTTGTTATCTCCAACTCACCAAACAGCTCTATTCAACCCTATCCCATGTCTGCCATCTTTCTCATGTAAAGACTTCTTTTTGTATTTAAATGATGTTTTTCAACAAATTAACCTACACTCACATATACAAAATCAATGTACTGGAGGGGATAAAAAACAAAATTAGGCAAAAGTGCATTTACAGGATTCCAAAAAGGTTTATGGGGTTTGCAGTCATATTATTATTCAGAAATGGGTTATTATTATTATGACTTGTATTGTGCAATGAATCATCCCAACAGGGATCTCTCTGCTCTTTTGGCGACACAGTGCTGGTGACTAAGACAGGGATCATGGCATTTAGAAGAGTCATGTTTTTAAGAGCTTCTTAAATTGTTCCAGGCTAGGGCAGGCACGTAGCTCATCCGGCAAACGATTCCAGAGGAGAGGCACAAGATGTGAAAATGCGCGTCCTCTCGATTTTGTTTTCTTGATTTTACAAGGGAGAAGCAGATTCCCGTTGCTAGATCTTAGTGCGCATGCAGGTGTGTAAGCTGTTATTTTTCTCCTTGGGTAGAGCGGACCGGTCTCTTGTCGTGCTCTGAACACCATCACCAATAGTTTAAACACAGCTCTCTTCCTCACAGGCAGCCAGTGCAGCTGTTGTAGAAGAGGGCGGGAGGGGGTACGCCTTGGTTTATTAAGGACCAACCGTGCCACTGTATTTTGCACTACTTGTAGTCTTGCCGCGAGGTCCTCCCTAATTCCTACTAGAAGCGTGATGCCATAATCTAGTCTACTGACTAGTAGGGCCTGTACTAGGGTCTTTCTGTCCTTCACTCGGATATATGGGAAGATTTTCCTCAACATCCGCATGATACCAAAGCAGGTTCCTAATACTGATTTCACCTGCTCCTCCAGCGAGAGCTTGTTGTCTATAAGTACACACAGGTTCCATGTCTGAGCCGTAGGGTTAGGTGCCTCCCACAATTCCGGTGGCCACCAGTACGCACACCAAATCTCTGTGGCCTTTCCGAACCGGAGGATCTCTGTTTTATTGGAATTTAACTGCAGAAAATTCTCTCTCATTCAGGTGGCGATTTGCAGCATACAGGTCTTAAATTTTACTCTTGTCTTTCCTGGGTCCTTCTCTATGGGAACTATCACCTGCGTGTCATCCGCATACAAGATTGCCTCAAAGCAACAGGATCTTATGATGGCTGCCAGCAGAGCCACATAGATGTTGAATAAAGTGGGATTTAGGATTGAGCCCTACGGCACCCCCTTGTCTACTGCTGTGGTCTGGGAAACGAATGTATCTAATTGGACACATTGAGTTCTGTTGTTAAGGAAACTCTGCAGCCATGACCAGGGTCGTCCTCCGACACCAATCTCCCGCAACCTGTCCAACAAGACGTGGTGGGAGATGGTGTCAAAGGCAGCTGATAGATCCAGAAGCACCAGCATTGTGGGGGCCCCTCTATCCGGTTATACCTGAGTCTATTCATGAGATAGAGTAGATGAAATTAACAGGGATATTGCTATGATTAGCACAGAGTGTGATGTTGCATCTCATGGGGCGGATACATCTATATCATAACATGCCTGTGATGTCTCATAAATTGCCTTATATCTTGAAACATCTTTTCACTGCTGCTGTTTCTTTGATTAGATTTTGAGAGAGATGTAAATGTTGTCCTGACCATGGAATTCTTTTTTTCTTGCACCCTACTTCATGGATCATGCAGGCATCAGTGTACTTAAGAAAATGAAACATTTCTACCCCAAGGTTTAGTCCTGTTAGAGTGGTTGGTTGCTAGACCCAACTAGAGCACATGGTGTTTATTTAGAGGATCACAGATTGTTAGATGTTGTAGTGTTAGTTGGGAATTATGTATGTTAGAAATGATTGCTTATTTAGGAAGGTGTGGTAAGTGCTCAGGAGGATTTATTGTTCCATAGTAATAAAAGAAGAGGAAGAGAAGGTTTGGGAACTAGATTTTTTCCGATTAATACAGTTTTGTTTTGAATCAGTTGATTACTAATCTGTGATGTGGGAAGTGAATTTGGAGTTTGTTGTAATGGAGCAGTTAGCCTAATTTTTTATGTCTGGCTTTCCCCCAGGTTTCCCATTAAAAATGCTGCTTCATTTGTGTGGGTGGGCCATCGATAACAAAGCAACTTGATTTTATAAAGGGGATACCTGCGTTTACAGTACCTGGCACAGCGACCATCGAGGAAAACCTACCAAACCCCGCCCTCAAAGCTGCTGCAACAAGGAAAAAATTAGAGTTATTATCATTTTATTTTTCCTTTAGTGACACTGCATAAAAGCAGTGAGGTGATGCTCCTCCGCCTTAGCAGATAAACTTGTATAGCAAACAACTCTATCTCAACACGTATTATTTAGAAGGCAATAATTTCACTTTCGAAGAAGCATGGGAGGGAAACATGGAGACAAAAAAATACTTATAACCAGTAAATTCAATACTTGGTGGGTATTTGAGGAGAAATGGCATAAATCAAGGAGGGCAAAATAGCAGCACTCGATTACAATAAATGTACATGTAACCTGTACGGACTTGTGCACATTAGTGCTGATGAGAAATAAAATGAGAGGCGTAAGTGACAAAATATATGCAACGATAAAACGTTGCAAGAAAAAACATATATAAAGGACTCTTGGTGGTTCCCATACATTAGTACATTTTTTAGGAGTACAATTAGTTTTGTAGAACCATGAAGGTAGTGCCAAGAATTGTGCTGAAGGGTCGACGGCGTTTCAACCTGTTTAGAATTCAGGTCATCATCAGGACTAGGTTACAAGTTTGTAGGATTGCGTTGAAATTACATGGGGTGCAAGTCCAGCCAGGTCAGAGTACGAGATAGTGGGGACCAGGAGAGTAGACTGATATCAAATGAAACAACAAATGATTAAGACAATTAGTATGAATTCATGTCAAGCCAAGGTTTACAGATTCGCCATGGAGGAGGCTTGTAGTGGAGACATCGTCTGCAAGGTAAACAGTGCTAGTAATTGTAAGTGCAGGAGGCGCTGGGTCACAAAGAACCTGAGGTCTGTAAATTGTTTTCAAATCCTTAGGGGACCGCAGGCTAACCGGCGTGAGTCAACTCTTTTGAGCATACTTCTTTGAAAGTGAAATTGCCTTCTAAATAATACCTGTTGAGATAGTGTTGTTTGCTATACATGTTATCTACCCAGGTCTCAACTGGTACGCTCCTGTTGTTGGTTTCTAAATACGGATAAACCTGCAGGCAGGTCTTTAGTTAGATGGAAATTTCACTGTTTATGGTAATAGGCAAGGGTTTACATGTTGGTGAGCCACCTGAACAAACCATGGAAATAGAAGATATGCACTACAATAATCCTTGGTAGATTCTCTTAGGAGAGATATTGTTTTGATTTGGCAAATGTATTTTTATATATGAAATGAAATTAAATTAAATGAAATTGGGTTTTATAAAGCGTGTTACTACCTGAAGGCCTCGTAGTGCTGTGGATGGGTAGGGTCGGGGTCTATTAGCTGACTCTCAAGGGAAGAGAAATGTTTTCAGGATTTTCCGGAATTTTTGTATATTTGTACTTTTATGACAGCATACCAGATAGTTGCCATGTGGAAAGTTTATGCTTAGTACAGTAGGCTTGAGTTACTTATGGTCACCAGCCAATGATAAAGATTACAGGCCTGATTGTTTATAATGAAATATTACAATAAAGTAAAGAGGCCTGACATATTGATTGTGGAAAGCATATGTTAAAGTCAATAGACATTTATGGTTAGATTGTTATTACACTGTACTAAAACCTACAGATAGATACTTTATTATATGAAATGACACAGATTACCATTGTAGGAAAGTGTATTGGTGCTGCTGACCCTATCTGACAAACTAGGTGTATAGAATATTTGCAGTCAGAATCCTTGTTCGGTCCTCTTACGAGAGATAACATTTCGCTTTGCCAACTGTGATTTTGTATACAATGTAATTTTATGAGTACGTCTGACGGTTGCCTTGTGGCAAAATGTGACCTCAGTACAAGAGTCCATAGCTGGTTATGGTGAAAAACTAATGATAACAGTCAGCAGACTGATTGGTTCACTAGGAATAAATACTTCCCATACTGTATGTTTGATCTGTTTATTATGATACGTTATGAAAAACACCTAGAGATAGGTATTTTGTTACATGAAATGCCACAGATTATCTTTATAGAGAAGGGTTGTGGTGCTGGTTATCAACTCTGACAAACCCTAAGGGGAGAAGATTTGCATTGTAATAATTCCTACTAGTATCTCTTTTTAGATGTCTGCCAGGATCTTGTAATTACAAAAATAATTAAATAATCCATACACCCCTATATATAAAATATATATAGAAGGCCTTAGGTATTCTTTGTTCTGCCATTGGTCTGTCTGAATGTCATTTACACTCTGTTTCATCCATGATAGCGAACTGCATGGGGAAATGGTTCAGTCGGCATCAGTCATTGCCCCACTTGCCCTGTGAATGGTGTCATTTTCTGATCATGTTTGTGCAACCACCTAAAAATGAGTGTGCTTCAGTGTCAGGGCTGGTTGGCCCATCCTTTGGGTTGGAAGTCTCTCACTTAATAGTTCCCCTTTGATTTATTTGTTTCTTCTCTTATTATTTTAATGTTTCATAACAGAATACTTCATCTCTACAGGCAGTGCTAACAGGTCATTTGTTTGCTGCTCATTTCACCTGCAGTTCTCCTCATTCCTTGTGGCCACTTCCTCTAAACAAGGAGACTAATATGGAAGGTGGTTGTCCATAGTGTATCATGGTTTTACCGTTCCAAGATGGCCAACGCGTCGTTCAAAGTGTGGCAGCCATGTTTGAACTTTAAAACAACAATAGACTGTTTACAATACCACTGAAAGAGTGGACACCATCTGCTCGGTTTAGTTTTGTTATTGCAAGCATATGCTGCCGTATTTAGATGACAGCATGTTTTCTTTTTTGTACCTGGATTCTTGTAATTTATCTTAAATATGTTAAGTTTGTGTATGTTGTATCAGAGGGGTGAATGTAAAAATGAGTTACTGGATTGGTGAATGGATGCATGAATGCAAAGATGAGTGACAGGGAGCAGGTATGATGATTTATTGAGCACCTAAACCAGTCAATGGCATAAATGAAGCTTTCTTTAATCAAATATAATGGGAGGGGGATCTGAGGGAAAGTTTAGAGTCCTGTACGGATTGAATTCCCCTAATTCTAATAATCACAAAACATATAGAATCCGTAGGACCTGAAAAATACTACTATGAATCTACCTCTAAAGCCAAGTGTAGCGGCGCTAACAGCCCAAAGTTCTGTTCAGTGGTTGGTAGGGCAAGAAAAGCAAAGAAGAAACAGAGAAATTGTACTTAACACCACCGAAGAATAACTGGTGTCCCATCAATACACAATCATGTGCCCAGTGTCATCATCTGGGATCCCAAACAACCCTCTCCTGACCCTCTTGATTATCAGAGGGAAAAGGGAGAAAGAGTTGTATCCTTCTGTGCAGTTCTTACAAAAGGAAACATCAGATGGGACTTGCTTAGAGAATAGGTGATTGAGGTAATTTCTACAGTGCAGTGCAGAAACTGTAAAAGAAATGTGACTAAAAAGGATAAAGCACAGAGATGGAGTACTACCCTTTCTGATACTATTGTTAACAATCTCTAGTGTGTTTTCCTATTAAAAACAATGTGAAAGTGAAAAAAGATAGGAAACAGTTGGGAATTAATCACTGTTTCAGCGGTCGACATGTTTCAGCCACTAGGATTACTCTCCCTGGCTTTCTTCAGGACCTACAGCAACTTTTGTCACTGCAAAAACAAAAAAGAAGTCATACATACAGTATTAGTTCTGTTGTATTCGTATTCTGATCCTTAATGCAAGCATGATGTATCGACTGCATCTAAGAAAAAATAATAAATGAGCATAACAACTCTCTGTGTATCATAGCTTTCCAATGTCATCATACCTAGTTAAGAAAACTTTTATTGAAAAACTTTTTGAAAAGGGCTTACCATTACTTCTCAAGGAGGAAGCCTCACCTCTATCGGCACCAGCTCAAGTTATGTTAGAGGCCCCGCTCTATAGGAAAAAATCCAACAACACTAATTTATTGAAACAGCATTGATCTATCATATTATCTCTGTGTATTATATATCCAAAACAAGACTGAACATACTGTTAAAAATACTTGCTACCATCAATAAGGACATAGCTGTTGAATACTTAATGAAGGCGTTTTTCCCGCAGTCAGTATTTCATTGTGGTTTTTTAACCTTTCCTGGATTAAAGGAAAAACGAGAAACCATTGATGTACCCCTTGTGTGGGATTATCTGCGATACTTAATAGCATTATCCTCTAGATGTAAACCTGCTGTTCATACAAAGTAACAAAGAATTCTCGCTCGTATATTTTCCTTTTGTACAATAAACCTCCGCGGTAGAACCACACGGAGGAAAAACGGGAAGAGAACTACATCTTACCATTGTGCATTTGGAAATATAAGTTCCCGGAAGAGAAACTCACACATATGGTGTGTATAAAGATAGTATGTACTAATCACGGTACTATACATTATTGATCTGTTGTCAGTATAAACAAGCACCGTATCAAGAAAAGACCTAGATTAGAAAAATCACAATGACTTTATTTCTTCGTAGAAAACATTTAGAAAACGGGTAATTACATGTTTTAGCCAGGGGTCCTGTACTCGACTGAGGCCTCAGAAAACCTTCTAGGCGGCGGTGGCACGTTACTGCTATCTTATCTACTCCAATGCGGGGCTGACTTACACCAAAATTCCCACATTACAAACGTATGAGTAATGTCGCTTGCGTACACCCAGTGTAGACAGAAAGTTGGCAGACCAAGGTTTCGAAAGGGCTAGATTAGAAAGGGCGAGATTAGCAATAACACGCAACCAAACACAAAGCCACACTGCCTCGCCTACCTGTCCGTCGGTACCTCAGAGTGGGAACTTCACTGGAGTGGAGGTATCAAAGCCGTCGGCGGGCAAACATTATATTGTGGAGTCTACAGGTGATCGTCATTATCACCCGTCAGACTCATGCCGATGATGTCAGTGAGAGAGGAACTACCCGGCCACCTATTGCCGATGGGATTTGTAGTTCCTACTTGATACCATAAATTTAAGAATAACCAACAATTCTATTCGAAGATAATCGCATCTACTCTGTAGCGATTTTAAAGTGTTCAAGCACAGATGGCAATGTAACCCCTCTTTTATCTATCTTACCCTCAAGAAGGTGGAGCGGTGAAAGTGCATTTAAGTTGTTTATGTTTATTTTTAACAGTATCCAATGAGTATCAATAAAGTTAGAACAAGGCTCATTACGTTTTGAAGGCAGCACTACAGTGTCAAGCGCCGCATGCTATTTTTATTTAGCTTAATTGTATCGCATTTATTTGCCAGCAGTTGCTTTTAACAATGTACGTTTAGTGTCAATAAAGTTCTAACAAGGCTCGTTACGTTTTGAAAGCATCAGTACAAAATCAACAGCCGCATATTATTTTTTATTTGCAATAATTACATCGCATTTATGTGCCAGCAGTTCTAATAAAAGATGCATATTTGAGCCCTCAAACAGATTTATTGAGCATAATATTTAAAGGCAGCCCCTGTCTTTATATGAATACTAAATTGTCTTCTGATCAATAAAAGGTATATGGTTGAGTAGGACAATATACGTTAAGCAGACGAAAAGAATTCTGCCCTATAAAAGTTGGTCATCGGTATCTCTAGCCTCCTATAAATCCCAGTAATGTGGATTGCATGAAGTGTTTATTTCAGTTCTTGTATGTTTTTTAGGAGACTCATAGCCAAACTAACAGATGGCCGATAAGCTGCAGAAAATGGGGGAGGGTATTTGTGTTCCCAGCATATCTATAGGGTGATTTACGTAATGCCAGTTCCTATTTATGCATGCTCTAGACTATCATGCGTTCTCAAAAAAATATCATAATGGATGGCACTTCATTTACTCGAAAGAGCCATCCAGGGAATGGTATCATTTAGACCTGTAATATCGCTTGACAGCTTAAAGACCCACCGTTGTTCTCGTTGGAATAGCAAATTTGAGACATCGCTGATATGTGGTGGAAAGAAGGGTTTTTCCAGTACAGGCCACTCAAAATCTTCTGGCTTGTGATTTTTCTCATCAAAATGTCTAGTAAGTTTAGTCACTGTTTTCTTGCACCAGAAGGTGCTCTTGTGTTCCATCATCCGGAGCTTCACTTTTCTTGTGGTCATGCCTACATATTTGTTGTTACAAGGGCATGTAATTAAATAAACAAGGTTTTCACTATTGCAATTTGTGAAGAACCGCTGTCCCCAAGGTCTAGCACCTACTATATCGACTGATTTAGATTGTCTAATTTGGGCACATACCCCACATGATCCACAAGGGAAATGTCCCTGAACTTTCGGCAGGTTCCACAGGGTTGTGTCCAAGTCCTGTCTCAAACTAGATGGTCGTGTGTAGACCAACCTGTCTCTCAAGTTGGTACTTCTCTTCAAAGCAAACAGTGGTAAGGGTATCTTATAAGAACAGCTATTCAGAATATGCCAGTGTTTCCTAACGCTCTTCTGAATGTTATTGGTAAGAGCACTGAAGGTATGCACAAACTTAAGATGTCCCAAGGGAGGTTTTTTGATTGGCACTTCAATTAGTGCCTCCCTGTTGTTATTTTTAGCTCACTTTTTAGCATGTCTGATCAGCCTCTTTGGTTATTTCTTTTCTTCCAATTGGTATTTCAAATTCCTAGAATGTTCTTCATATTTCTCCAATGTGGAACAATTTCTCCGCACCCGTAAGAACTGCCCATAAGGCAGGTTCTCCTGGAGCGATTTCGGATGTTGACTATCAAAGCTTAGCAACGAGTTGCGAGCCATGGGTTTCCGATAAAGTTCCCTTTGTAAATCTCCTAGTGTGTGAAAAATTGACAAATCCACAAAATTAATCTTCTCTTTGTTTGCCACAACTGTAAATCTCAGGAACATGTTCCTGCTATTCAGGCAGTCTTTAAAAATGATGACAGATTCCAAAGTCCCTCTCCATACCACCAAAATGTCATCAATATAATGCTTCCATAAGCGTATCGAGGAGAAATGAGGATTAGACACCATAAGGATGTGTTCTTGTTCGAAAGCATGGATGTATAAATTCACTAGGCTTGTCGCGAAAACACTGCCCATGCTCATGCCAGACACTTGAAGATAGATGGTCTCTTCATATTTGAAAAAATTGTCTTTCATGGCTATTTGTGCCAAGGACATAATAAACGGAACTGTAAAGTAAGTAACATTTTATTGCATGATTTAAAAAAACCTTTGCACAATACAAAAGATAAAACAATTTTGATACTTATTCAATTAATAGACTTATTAAATAACAGTAGTGAGAGTAAAAAACCGAATGCCCAGCCCACCATATGTCCGAACTCTTTTGTTTCTGCCCTGCACCTATGGAAACTGTCTCATTCAAAATGGCTCTTGCCAGGTTTATATTTAGCAGACTGAAGGTGTCCAGCCGGTCTGCACGAACTGGTGTTCTAGAATTGAGTTCAGTGTTACTGAGTATCTGGAAGATGGTGTCAGGAGTCTCGTCCTGTGGTATCGACGTATAGAGCGATTCCACGTCGAATGACACCAAATGGTCTAATTCTGTCTCGAACACGACATCAAGTAACAGGCGTAATATGTCTTTAGTATCCTGTAAAAATGTCGGCATGGTTCTAATCAGGGGTCGCAAAAAATGGTCCACGAATGTGGACCGTGGTTCCAAAAGCGATCCAATACCTGCTTTATCGGCCTACCAGGTGGTAGCCTCAGGCTTTTATGGATCTTCGGGAGACAGTAGAAATAAGGCATGACTGGATGGCGTGTCTGTAAAAAAGAGGCTTCTTGTTCCGTGATCCACCCATATAAAATACCTTCTACTAGTCTTGTTATGGTCTTTTGCAGCCACTCTGTGGGGTCTTCTTTAAGTGGTCGACAGGAACTTCTGTTCGCTAGTTGGCGCAGGCATTCTTCTCTATATGTCAATGTATCCTGAATAAAAACCGCGCCACCTTTGTCCACTGGCTTGATTGTTATGGCGCGATCCGCAGCCAGAGTTCGAATAGCCAGTTTTTCTTTCTTAGGAAGATTGTGAAAGGGAACTTTCTTTCTTGCTTTGAAGAATATAGCTATTTCATCTTGGACAGCTTTTCAAATGCTAAAACTTTAGCAGGCACGCTTGTTATTGAAGGAGTGAAGTGTGAACGTTTCTTCAGACCCGTATTCTTGTCTGGTATAGTATCGGGCGTCATTTCGTTGTCACGAAAACACATAATGGAGACAAATCTTGCGAAATAATTGGGCCAACTCACAGTTGACCTTAAAGCTGTCTCCTGGGTTGGTTTCTACAAAGCCTAGCCCTCGATTGAGAACTTGGGTTTCGTCCTCTGTGAGCTCTCTCTGACTTAGATTCACTACGAGGCTTGTTCTACACTCGTTCCTGCTTGACCCTTTTTCTTCGTTTGGCTCCTCGTGCCCATGTAAGATGTTGTTGGCTGGTTCCAATGCACTTGAGCATTTCTTCTTCTGCCCCGCGGTCTCCCTGGGCCAAATCCTAAAAAAGACTGGTCTTGGAAGTTCTATAAGTGTGGTTGGAATTGGGGCATTAGAGGGTGAAAATGTGAAGGAGGGAAACCCCATGGTGTTGGTGGCCACCATTGTTGGTACTGGCCTGTAGGTGGTCCACCTTGCCAATTTGCCCTATTGTATCTTCATCGGGCTCTCCATCTGAACTGTTTTCTATCCTCGGTAAGGACTTCTCCCTCATTAGAACTGTCTCCTGAGCTGGACCCTGAATAGGACGAACCATATTGTCTCCCTTTCTTGTGGAATTCAGGAGGAGAATAGGTTTCGCTCGTATAAGGATAAACTACATCGAGCTTTAACCATTCTAAATCTTTTTTAAATTTCTCAATTTTCGTCATTAGAATGTTATCTTTGAAGTCTTTGGGCCAGATGTAGGTCGCCCAATACCGGTCGGTAATGGCCGAAATTACCAAATTTCGGCCGTTACCGACCGGTATTTGGCCTTTGGAATGTAGGGGCCTACTTTAAGGATTTGGTAATTTACCGAATCGGTAATTTAAGGAATCGGTAAATTATCGAATTCTTAAATACCGATTGGGTAAATTACCGAATCCTTAATGTAGGAAGCACTGAAGTGAGAACTTTTCACTTTTAAGGATTCGTTATTTACCACCAACTACAAGTTGGTGGTAATTAACGAAAACCGTTAAAAAAGCAATTTTGTGCTTTTCTAACAGTGCAATGTGGCAGACATACATGCCCTTAGGGCATGTATGTGTGCCACACATGCACCCATGCACTATTCAGGGGTGCAACAGGGTGTCAATGTGATACCTCGCCACCCTTGTAAGTCTACCCCTATTACCAATTTGGTATTTACCGAATCTGTAATTCTCATTCATTCCTATGGGCCTCCAGGCCCATAGGAGAGAATGGGGAATTCCGAATAGGTAAATATCGAATCGGTATTTACCGAATTTGACCGATTCGGTAAAATTTACCGAATCATTAGCTACATATCATTTACCGATTCTAAAATAGCGAAACGGTAAAATTCTGTATTTTAGAATCGGTAAATGATATTTACCTACATCTGGCCCCTAATTTCTTTTGTTTGACTCGTCTTGGTTTTTCTTAAATAGAGTGCTCGAGGTGGTAGTTTTAATTTGGGATTCCAGTTCTTAAATTTCTATTAGTATGGTATCCGCTATCCGTTTGGCTGTGCTGATTATTAAAATTAGCCAATCGCGGGTACAGCACCACACTATCATAGACCAGTCTTTTAAAAAGGTCTTGTCTTGGAGAAAAAGACATGGAGAATTGGTCACAATGAACCCAGAGGGAGCACAATGGCCCCTTAAGTATTCTGCCATGATCGCCCCGTGTATAAGAGTACGTGAGTGGGCCAGTGCCTGTTAGGGATGGTTTCACTGTATATTTGTAAAATTCTTGAAATACTACAAATATTTATACATCTTTGTTTTACATTCTACCTTAATGGTTCCATATGGAGATTATCTTTTCTTTCTTCGTTTGGGCTTTCAAGTTATTTGCTAGAAGTGGCACATACATATTGTTATTCTAATCTGGTTTAATTCACAAATTTAGATAGAGGTTCTGATGAGTTCTCTTTAGTATATTTATTTTCTAATGATTTGATCTCTCTTATCAATTACTTGGTTTCTTTAAGCAGTTGCTTTTATTTTTTGTACAAGCAAAATCAACTATCTCACACCTATGACTCAATTTGTATGCATCCCGTATGGTTTCTGTTGAAATGTCAGTACTTTCATTGGTTATGAAGTTGTTTTATGTAAGATTGGATATGCATTGTATACATTCTTGACGGTTCAGTCGGCCTGTTTTCTGTTGCCATCTTGAGTTAGGATGTTTTGGCATCATCAAAAGCTAGAGAAGCTGCATACACAAGTTATAAGAATAGGAGTAAAAGGCAAATTGTCGTATTTCTGCTTTTGAAACCTGACAGTCGTCAAAAAGACGATTACCACGAATATTGTTATTGAATATATTTTTAGTGCATTAGGTTTCTATCAGGGATTATAATTATTGTTAGTTATAAATTCAAGATAAATGCGGCAATCTCAATCTGTTTTCTTGTCTCAATTCCCTACTCTATTAGCTCTAGTATTTCATTGCAAAATAGCGGAATTTGTGATATAGAGATTGATCCAGATGTAAATCAGGGCATGGGTCGTGTTATAGGTACTGAGCGTAGCTTTAATGCATCTGCCCTTGTTGATTGTTCTCTAGAAGCTGTGAATCACCCTGGTTTCTTTTAGAATCGGAAGGCAACTCCATTTTTGTGCACATCATGGGATAGCAACTCTAACTATCATTTCAACTTCATCGCTTCATTTTTATTTAAAAGCATTTTAAAATGAAAAGTATATTGGCATTACAATTCTGCAGATGAGAAAGGATTATCTGTCTAACCCCCTTCAAGCTTCTTTGAAACATCTACTTGATCTGTAATTAGTTGTTGTTTCATCTATGAATATCTGGCTTAAAATATGACGATTGGTTTAAGATGTATAGTTTAGATTTTTTATTCTGTGTAGTGGACATTTATTGTCAGACCCGTATTTTGGTCAACAGATTAATCCTTTGATCCTGGTCGTCCTTTCAGTCCTTTCATCTTGCGTTTCGTTAAAAGGAGTCTCTTGATACTTCATGTTTCGCAACACTGATACGCAGACAGTCAACTCACTGCACACTGCAGCGTAGATAAAAGGCTCATACTTCATAGTAGCTATCTGGACTAATTAAGTAATTCAAAGGTTGTGGCTGTTAGTCAACACGTTTGTTACCCCCAGGTCCCTCCGTCCTCGACACCTTCATACTAAACAAGTGGAGATGACCATCTCCCGACAGAAAAAAACAACAAGAGGAATGCTGGGACACTAATACTGCCCCTCCCCCCGGGAGTACATAAGCAGTACCTACCCAGCAGACCTCCTGTTCTTTTTTTCTGTCTGTCGACAGAGTTGATGGTGTGCTGGTGCTGCTCCTGCTGGGCTTGAGTGGCGGTGCTTCTTTTCTCCCCCGCTCTGCTGCCTGGCTGTGTGGGCGTGGGGTTCCCTGGACTGCCTCCTGGCCTGCCGGGCTTGCTTGGAGTCGGTCTTTCTCTGGAGCCGGTGTTTGGATTGGAGAGTTCCCGGCTTTGCTGTGTGCTGCTTGCACCTACCGGCCCTTTGTGGTGAGTCTGGCGCTCGTGACCCGTTTTCTTTCTGTTTCAGGGGCCCTGGAGTGACGTTTAGACATGCTTGTTCGTGTAACTTTCCTGCAATCTGCTTATTTCTTTCTCCCCATATCGGCGTGGTATTCTATTTTAGGGCTAAGGAAAGCTGTGTTTTTTCTGTATTTCGTCCTGTTTTGCCATCTGCACAATCTCGGTAGCTCCTGCTCTGAATTATTTAAGATTCGTTGTTGACAGTTCACGGAGTTCAACAAGCTTCTTTCAATTTTGCTTTGATTCAGCTCCGGACGGAAACCCTTTCCTTTGATAGCAGCAGGCGCCTGGACTCGCTTCTCTGGCTCTCTGCTCGTAGCACTTCTCTTCCTGCCCCGGAGGCTTCACTTTGTCTGCTGTGCTGTGTCTTCTGCTTTTGTTGTGCTGACTGCTGCCATGTCTCTGTTACGAGTTCACTGCCTGTGGTTCTCGTGGTCTCTCGTTTCCTTCCGCTTTGCAGGAATTGGATGTGGCCGCTCGGCTGGCGCTGCTGCCTTTGGTGCTGGGATCCATGGTTCGAGCCTCGCCTGCCACACTACAATGTATGACGCCTACAAGTGCTTCTTTTGTATATGTTTCTTAACGGGGTCTGGTGGCGTGATGTACTGATCAATCAATCAATCAAGGACATTTGTAGAGCGCACTACTCACCCGGAGGGTGTCAAGGCGCTTGGGAGGGGGGGGTGCTGCTACTGCTCGAACAGCCAGGTCTTGAGCTTCTTCCTGAAGGAGAGGTGGTCTTGGGTCAGGCGCAGGTCGGTCGGGAGGGAGTTCCAGGTCTTGGCGGGCAGGTAGGAGAAGGACCTTCCTCCTGTTGTCGTTCTTCGGATGCGGGGGACGGCGGCGAGGGCGTGACTGGCTGATCGGAGGTGGCGCTTGGGAGCGTAGAAGTTGATGCGGTTGTTGAGGTAGCTCGGGCCTTGATCGTGCAGGGCTTTGTGTGTGTGGGTGAGGAGACGGAAGGTGATTCTCTTGTTGACGTGGAGCCAGTGCAGGTCTCTCAGATGTCCGGAGATGTGGCTGCGTCGGGGGATGTCGAGGATGAGTCTGGCTGAGGCGTTCTGGATCCGCTGGAGTCTCTTCTGGAGCTTGGCGGTGGTTCCGGCGTAGAGGGCGTTGCCGTAGTCCAGTCGGCTGGTGACGAGGGCCTGGGTGACCGTCTTCCTGGTTTCGGTGGGGATCCACCGGAAGATCTTCCGTAGCATGCGCAGGATGTTGAAGCACGACGAGGAGACGGCGTTGACTTGTCTGGTCATGGAGAGGGAGGAGTCCAGGATGAAGCCCAGGTTGCGTGCGTGGTCTGTCGGTGGGGGTGCGGTGCCCAGGGCGGGGGGCCACCAGGAGTCGTGCCAGGCGGAGGGCGAGGAACCCAGGATGAGGACTTCCGTCTTGTCTGAGTTCAGTTTCAGGCAGCTGGTCGTCATCCACTCGGCTACATCTTTCATCCCTTCGTGAAGGTTGGCTCTGGCAGCGGCGGGGTCGTTGGTCAGGGAGAGGATCAGCTGGGTGTCATCGGCGTAGGAGATGATGTTCAGGTTGTGTTGGCGTGCGATGGTCGCGAGGGGGCTCATGTAGACGTTGAAGAGGGTGGGGCTCAGGGAGGATCCTTGAGGGACGCCGCAGATGACTCCGGTGGCCTCTGACTTGTACGGTGGTAGACGGACTCTCTGTGTTCTTCCGTCGAGGAAGGAGACGATCCATTCCAGTGCCTTCTCCTGAATTCCGACGTTGCTGAGGCGCTGCACTAGGGTGCGGTGGCAGACAGTGTCGAAAGCCGCGGAGAGGTCTAGGAGGATGAGGGCCGCTGTTTCTCCGTTGTCCATCAGGGCTCGGATGTCATCGGTGGCAGCGATGAGGGCGGTCTCGGTGCTGTGGTTGGCACGGAAGCCAGACTGTGAGGGGTCGAGGGATCCATTCGTCTCGAGGAGGGCGGCCAGCTGTTTGTTGACGGTCTTCTCGATGACTTTGGCTGGGAACGGGAGGAGCGAGATAGGGCGGTAATTCTTGAGTTCGGTGGGGTCCGCAGTGGGTTTCTTTAGTAGAGCGCTGAGCTCGGCGTGCTTCCAGCCCTCCGGGAAGGTGGCGGTGTCGAAGGAGGTGTTGATGATGTCTCGCAGGTGGGGTGCGATGACAGCGTCGGCCTTGTTGAAGACGTGGTGAGGGCAGGGGTCGGTCGGAGATCCGGAGTGGATGGAGTTCATCATGCGGACGGTGTCATCGGTGCTGATCGGAGTCCAGGCGCGGAGGGTGGTGGTGGGCGGCGTTGCTGCGGTCGTTGTGTGCGATGGTTGAATGCTGAAGCTGTTGTGAATGTCCGTGATCTTGTTGTGGAAGTAGGAGGCGAGGGAGTTGCAGAGGTCTTGCGATGGGGTGATGTCGTTGTTTCCGGCGCTGGGGTTGGAGAGCTCTTTCACGATGTTGAAGAGTTCCTTGCAGTTGTGTGCGTTGTTGTCCAGCCGGTCCTGGAATGCAGTTCTCTTGGTGGCGCGGATCAGTTGGTGGTGCTTCCGGGTGGCGAGCTTGAGGGTGGTCATGTTGTCCGGTGTTGGTTCCCTTCTCCAGACTTTCTCGAGGGCTCGGAAGTCCTTCTTGGAGCTCTTGAGTTCATCGGTGAACCACGGGGCTTTCTTGCTGCCGGGTCTGCTGGGCGGGGTCCTCAAAGGGGCGAGTTCGTCCGCGCAGTTGCTGATCCACTTCGTGAGGTTGTCGGCGGCTTGGCTGGGGTTCGCTGAGCTGGCGGGAGGGTGCTGACTCAGGGAAGCGGCGAGCTGGTCGGCTGTGATCTTGTTCCAGCTTCTTCGGGCAACCTGTTGCTGGTGGTGGTGGATCGTCGTTCTTCTGAAGGTGAAGTGGACGCAGCTGTGGTCCGTCCAGTGGAGTCCTGTGGCGTGGCTGAAGGCGATGTCTTTGCTGGATGAGAAGACGGCGTCGAGTGTGTGTCCGGCGAGGTGGGTGGGGGTGGTCACCAGCTGCTTGAGTCCCAGGTTTGCGAGGTTTTCCAGCAGGGTGGTGGTGTTGCGGTCGTCGTTGTTCTCCAGGTGGAAGTTGAGGTCCCCGAGGAGGATGTAGTCGGCTGAGGGGAGGGCGAGCGGGCTGATGAAGTCGGCGATGTCCTCGCTGAATTGTGTGCGTGGTCCCGGGGGTCTGTAGATGAGGGTGCCTCTGAGGGTGGTCTTGGGGTTGACGTGGATCTGGAAGTGCAGGTGTTCGGCGGGTGCGATGGTGTCGTCGGTGTTGGTCGTGATGCGGATGGTGTTCCTGTGAATGATGGCGATGCCTCCTCCTGTCTGGTTGACGCGGTCTCTCCGGATGATCTTGTAGCCGTCCGGGATGGCGATGGCGATGTCGGGCGCTGAGGAGGCGTTCATCCAGGTTTCCGTGAGGAAGGCGACGTCTGGGTCTGTGGTGTCGAGCAGGTTCCAGAGCTCGACGGCGTGTCTGTGGATGGAGCGGGTGTTGAGCAGGATGCACTTCAGGTGGTTGCTGTTGTTGCTCGTCTTGGTCTTGGTGGGTGTGGGTGTGGTGCAGGTCCGGATGCAGGTGAACTTGCAGGAGCGGCAGCTGAAGGGTCCGTGGGTGCGTCTCGGGGTGGCTTGGTAGCATCCAGGGGTTCGGCCGGCGTTGAGAGCGTTGAGGGTGGCGGCGTCGTACGTCCGGCGGGAGGGCTGGTGTCTGCGGGGGCCAAGGGACCTGGCACTGGGCGCGGTCCAGGCGCGGACGGGCGCAGACGGGCTTACCTTTGGCGTGCCTTTGGCGCACAATCGGCGCGCCCGCTGCGCGTCACCGCTGCGCGTTCGCACGGTCGCCATATATGGCGAAGTGCGAGGGAGGGCGGAGCAGCTGGGAGGCGGGAGCGGGGAGGGTACAGAATGAAAAAAAGGGGCGGGGTTAGCGGCGGTGGCGGGAAGCGGGGAGCAGGGAGGGAAGAGACGGGGGCAACCAGGCAAACAGGCAAAAGAGGGGGACAAAGTTAAAAATAAAAATGACAACAGTTATAATGCACACCAAAAACAAACAAACAGTGGCAAAGGCAGGAAAGCGAGCCCAGACCACGCCGCTCGAAGGCAGGGGGCGTGGTCACGCGGCGGCAGCCCGAGCAGAGAGGCAGGCAGGCGGGGAGGCACTCACAACAGCTGGTGGCCGTGCGGCGCGGGGGTGTCCTAAACTAGATGCATTCGCTTCAGGGTCCTGTTTTACTCCTCATGCTCACAGGTTCTATTCCCTACGGGTCCACTCAGCCTTTCATCTGTTTGATGTTGATATTGTGTGTGCCATTGCGTTGGGTAACATGTTGCATTAGTTATTTCGGCGCCGAGTTGCCCCGGTGCTGGAGTGATCGTACGCTTTACGCATACATTTGTTTTGGTAACGTGTTGTTTCAACATTTTTTTTGGCGTGCTGCTGTGGTCTCGTGCGCTGGGTGCCCTGTTTCTTTCCTGCAGTATCTCGTGAGGTCTGTGGTGTATGTATTGTTTTTTTCCCACCAGTTTGCGGTGGGGGCCTTGTTGAGCTGATTGGCCCCCGCTCTGGTTGTTTTCACCCCCTTTTTTTCTTCTAGGAGGACCCTGTTGGCCTGCTGGTGTCTGTCCTGGAGTGGTGACGGGCCGAACTTCTGTTCCATGCCATGTTCCTGCGTCGGGTGCCTCCTGGGGGTGCCGAGGTTTGTGCTGGGGCCTCTTGCTTGGGGTGCATGTGTTCACGCTGTGCTTCGTCCCATCTTCCTTAGGGGTGGCCTGCTGCCTCTGGGTGCCCCGCGCTGCTTACTTCCTCTATGGGCTAGGTGGCGGGTGCTTCTGTGTGCCTATGGTCGCTCGGACGTCCTGGTGCTCTCTGGGGCTCCCTGTCCGCGCCCTCCCCACCTGTGATGCGGGGGTGTCTGGTTGGTGCTGGGCGGTCGGGCGCTGTGGTTCCTGTGCTCCTCTTCTTGGTCTGTGTGGTTCGGGTTTCTGATCCGGGCCTGCTGCCTTGCCGCTTGCCCCGGCTCTCGTCTGTTTTCTGGGTTGGGGCATGCCGGGGTCTTCTCCCTTTGGTGCACTTCTTTGGGTGGTGCCCCTGCTCTTGGCCACTCGTGCCTATGAGTTCCTTTCGGGCTCTGTTGAGGGGTTTCCTCTCCAGTGAGTTGTTTGCTGGTTCTCTGTGCTGTTGGTTTTCGCTCTTCTGTTTGTGGCCTGCCTGGGGTTGCGTGGGTTCCTGTCGCCTCTGTGGTGGCTGGTTCCTTTTCGCTGGCTCTGCCTTTGCTTGCTCCTGGGGTTCCCTGTGTTGTTGGGGTTTTTCCTGCGTGCTTGCTTGCGCCTTGCTCTCTTCTGCATGGCGTTCCTCTCTTCTTCAGCTACGGCCTGTGGGGGGTGCGTTCTGTTCCCCCTCTTCTTCGGGCTGCCTGCCCCGCCTGGTGGTGTGCCGGTGTTCCTGTTCCTCGGACCGATGCGGGGGTGTTGTGCCTCTGCTCTGCTTGGGTGTCCTGGTTCTTCGCTTCCTGGCCTCTGTGTGGTTGGTCGCATTTGGGGCTCCTGGTTCCTGGTCCTGTTCCTCCCGTCCCTTGGGCTGTGCCTGGTTCCGCTCATGGTGCTTGCCTGTGTCTTGCCGGGGGCTCTTTGGGGTGGTCTGTCCCCTCTGCCCGCGCTTGGGTGGCTTGTGCTGCCTTGGGTGCGGCGGTTCTGTTTATGCCCTGCCTGCTCCTGTCCTCATCTGTTCCCTGCTTGGTGCCTGTTTGTGGTGCCTGCCTGGGTCTTCCTGTTGGTGTGGGCTTCCCTTGCTCCCGCTTGGGGCTTCTGGTGTTGTCCGGGGGCTTTTCTGTGTGCTTGGCCTGGCTGCTTCTGCGCTGGTTCCCCCTGGGCTGGCTTTCGGCTGTCTGCCCCTCCTGTTTCTGCCGGGGTGCCTGCCTGGTTTGTTCCTGAATGGGGCCTCCGGGCTGCTGCCGGTTCCTGTCATGCCTCCTGTTCTCCAGGTTGGTGTGCTGTCCCCGTGCTCCGCTGTCTGCTCTGTGTTGGCTTGGTCGGGCCGGGTTGGTCTCTGCCTGGCCTTCTGGGACTGCTGGGGGCGTTTGGCTTCCGGGTCCGTCTCCTGTTGGGGGTGTTCCCTGAGTTGTTCTGGTCTCGTCTGGTTCCCTTGGTGGGTGCCTGGCTGAGGTTTTGGCTGGGGCGTGCCGCTCCTGCTTGTTGGGCTCCTTTTTGGGCTCTGCTTCCCTGCTGGTTTCCCTTTGGGTCCTGGCGGGGTGTTCTGCGTTGGGGCCGCTTCCTGGTGGTTCCTTCTAGGCCTTCTCCTGCTGTTGGTTCTCTTCCCGGGCTTGTTTTCCCGGTGTTGTGAGCCTGTGTGGGGTTCTGTGGCTACGGTTCTGCCGGCTTCTTGCTGGTTGTGTGTGGCTTCGGGCTGTGCCTTCTGGGTTTTCGGGCTGTGCTGTCCCTTTTTGGCCTGCTCTGGGGGTTTGTTGCCGACCTTTTCCGGGTTCTTTCCTGGTTCTGTGGTCCTGGCTCGCTCCTTCCTCCCTTGCTTTCCCGGGCTTTGTTCCCGGTGTGGGTCTGTTTGGTTGCCCCTCCTTCTGTGGTTGGGGTGCTGTTCTGTGGTGCTCGTGCCTCTGCGGGTCCCTTCCTCCTGGCGGCGGGTTGTCTGTGGTTTCCTGCTGCTTGGTCCTCTGCTCTTCATCTGGGGTTTGCTTGGGCCTGCTGTTCCTCCTGCGTGGTCGGGTTGCTTGGCTCTGGTCCTGGCTTCCCGGTTCTGTTGGGGTTTGTTGGCCTCTTTTTTTGCGGTTTGCTTGGCTCCTCTCCGGCGTTGCTGGGTTGGGGCCTTGTGGTTGTGGTCTGGGTGCTGTGCTCCCTGGGCTTTCTTTTTCCCGCTGCTCCTGCCCTTGCTGCTTGCCTGGCCTGGGTGTGGGGTTCCTGGGCGGTCCTGTGTCTTTTGGGCACCTTCTTTGTCCTGCCCTCTGTGCCTCGTTGGGCGTCTGCTGGGGTTTCCCAGTTGCTCTGTGCTCCCCTCCTGCCTTGTGTTCCTTCCCTTTGGGGTTGGGGTTTTCTGGGCTTGTGGTCGCTTTCTCTGTTCCCTACCGGGTTGAGTTTTCTTTGTTGCTGGTTTCCGGTCTTGTTGGCCTCTCCTTGTCTGGTGGGCTTTCGGCTGGGTTCTGGGGTTCTTCCCCGTGCCTGTCTTTTGGGTCGGGTTCTCGGTCCTGTTCGGCTCCTGGGTGCTTGTTGCTTCCTGGGCCTCCTTGGTGGGGTTTCCTCCTCGGGTCTCTTGGGCTCGGGTCCTTTCTTTTGGAGAGTTTGGCCGTGTTTCTGACCTGTGCTTCTCCTTCCTTTTTGGGCTGGGTGCTTGTGCCTGCGCTCTGTTGCCCTTTTTTTCTTTGGCTTTCTTCCGGGTTGTCTCGTCTTCCTGGTGGGTCTGCCTGGCCCTGTGTGCCTTCCTGCTGGTTTTGGCCTGGGAGGTCTTCTCCGATGGGTTGTTTTGGCTGGTCCGGGTCCCGGTTGCTGGTTGCTCGGGTTGGCGGTCTCCTTTCTTTTGGAGCCCTGGGTTTTCTTTCTCTCCGGCCCTTGTCCCTGCTGTCCTGTTCTGGGTTGCGGGCCGGATGTTTCCTGCGGTCTTCCTTTCCTCCTTCTCGGTGCTCCCTTGGGTGGCTGCTTTTGTTGTGGTTTCCTGGGTGTGCTTGTGCGTGCGGAAGGCCGGGTTTCTGCTTTGGTATTCTCCACTTGTTTAGTATGAAGGTGTCGAGGACGGAGGGACCTGGGGGTAATGTCCTATTACTTACCGGTAATCTTCATTACTCTGGGTCCCGTAGTCCTCGACACCTTCATATGCCCCTCCCTCCCGGGCGGCCGGCCTTCCTGTCTGGGCTTGTTAGTACAGGAGGTCTGCTAGGTAGGTACTGCTTATGTACTCCCGGGGGGAGGGGCAGTATTAGTGTCCCAGCATTCCTCTTGTTGTTTTTTTCTGTCGGGAGATGGTCATCTCCACTTGTTTAGTATGAAGGTGTTGAGGACTACGGGACCCGGAGTAATGAAGATTACCGGTAAGTAATAGGACATTATCTTATGGTAGGAGTCACAATTCTTTTAACTCAGATTTGTTTTTTATTCTGACAGGATAGTTAGATTGAACTGAGTTGCTTGATTTCTCTGTTGGGCTTGGCAGGACCAAGAGCACACAGGGCTGTTTTACAGACTGTGTGCATGCAGGTTTCTTGCATTGAGCTCGAGCTGCAGAACTACAACAATACTCTGGAAACAACTCCCCCTATGTCCCCTATGTTATGTTATTTAATTTTATAACGCGCACAGCTACTCCGAAGAGTGTCCCGGCGCGAACCAGAGGAGTCTATGTAAACATTCTCTGCCTAATTCTCTCACACGTCATATACACAGTGGGGCAGATCATTCTACATGCAGCAATCTGATAGCAGCAATCTTTTGAAATGAGAAAAGAAGCAACATAGTTTATTATTCCTACTGCAAACAAAATACAAAGAGATGTCTGAATGTTATTCTTCTGTTACAAATAGTGTAACATGACCACCCAGAACCATGGATAAAAATCAAACACTTTGTTTTGTGTGAGATGAAAGCAGCCATGGTAGCAGCATCTGTAGAAACACAAGGCATTGAAATGCATGCAGGTTCAAAAATCCCTTACAAAACAATGCTTAGAGATTTTACCTAATGTTATGCAAACACGAAGTAGTTCTAACAGCCGCGGTCCATGCAGGTAAGAGGGGTGGGGCTGTGTAAGGGGGTATTACGAAGGACGATGCAGAAAGAAAAGAAAATAAATAATTAATGTTCCCTCAGCATCGTCCCTCGGAATCTCCCCTTAACGGCCCCACTGCCCCACTGCTGTTACCTGCAAGACCGCGGCTGCTAACACAGGACCCCTAATATAGAAGAACTGACTTCCTAAGAAAGAGAATTCACACTTAAAATAATGCTAATGCAATAGAAGCTGCTCCAAAGACTTGAAGATCACGAACTAGTACCTTTTTAAATCCCCAAAGAAATTAAAAGAGCGGTCCAAAATTATGTACAAAGAAGCTAAAGATTTCTTTTCAACCTCCAGCCGAACTTTAGGCTCTTAGGATTTCAGGTACTGAAGCAAAGGTCAACCAGAAGTCTCACAACAGAAAGTAGCGCAGGAGAGCTGGATAACTTAATCAGAGAGGAATAAGTCTCTGGTTGGCAAGCACCCACCTGCTATGCTTGCGTACATGGCGATCCCAGGTTGGGAAAAAGAGTGACTGATGCCACTAAATAGGGCAGAGTAACTGTCACTTTGATATGAAGCCCTAGTTGGGGACTGACAGTCAGATCAAAGGTTTGCACCCAGTGGCGGCTCCTTCACAAGCGTTGGCTCACTGCCTGGCTCAGAGCCAGCAATTATAAAATAAAACAATGTTCTTGCATTGTTTTATTTTGCATGAGAGAGGGAGGAGTGCTACGCACACTCCACTCAGTAAGTTCTCATGTATGTTTGGCCAGCCGTTTCAGGCCGACCAAAACACACATGTGCACTTAGGTTTTCTCCAACCCAGCTGCATTGATCAGACAGGCTGGAGAAACCCTACAGACTCCATGACCTGAGTGGGGCACTTTCCTAGCCCTTCAGGCCAATCCCCGTGCTGCAGCAGCGGGTCCAGCTTCGCGGGACCTGCATACCGCACCACCAGCAACTTCCCTGCTCCATGCCTGCTTCATGGGGTGACTTCAGCCCCCAGACAGCTCTACTGCCTGCTGCACCTGGAGGCGTTGACATCACCCTGCGTGCCCGGAGGCGCATAAATTCTCTTGCGGCTCCCACTTCGCGGGACGTGCAGGGTGCACCTGGGTGAAGCCCGGGCCAGGGACGGGCCCATCCTTGCACAGACCGGAGAGACTGGACTGGGCCATGGCCCTATCATTTGTCCCGCAAACGTTACTGTTTCTTTGACCTTAGCGTGTATCACCAGAACTAGCAGGGAGCTTTGCTATTCTATGCGATGTTACAATTTATTAAGCTCATTATACACTACTATTCATATAAGTTGTCACATATAGCTACTAAACATATCTGACAATTGAAAGGAATTTCCACCGAAGGCCGGTACCGGTAGTTACCATGGGTAAGAGAAAAACGTTGATCGCATCGAACAAGAAGCAGCCCCAACTAGGAAATCAGCTATGTCAGACCCTGCCTAGTTATTTAACAGGAGCAGTGGGGGCTCATTGAGTGCCAGATAACTACCGTGGAAGAGGCAATGAAACCAGGACATATAGGCTTGGGGGAGAAACAGCTGTAGTACAAACATTAAGCAAGGGAGCCGTTCCACCTATCGCGGCTCCAAGGCGTACACAAGTTGAGAACGGTTGTAGTATAAATGCTTCTGATAATATATCAGGCACTGACCTTCAGATTGATACACAACCAATTACCAAGCAGGCTAGGAACCCAGATATTACAACACATGTCATAGAAGAAGTGTACTGAACAAATAGGGAGTCACCGCTTAAAAGCCATAAAAAGACGAACAAAAAGGATAAAATACCATCAAAGCCCACTTAGTGAAAGGGGAAAAATTGGCAGGGAGCTCTAACGCTCGCACACAGAATGAAGTGATAAAGCTAAAAACCAAAATAGAAGCCCTAGATATCTTCCTTAGGGAAAGCTTAAATAACCTGACACACATAATTGGTTCTATGGAGGAGCTGCTGTCAAAGTGCCCAGGCAATATACAGTTACCCGGTAACGGGATAATTATAGTGCAACCTGGCAATCAGGATGATCTTTTAAACAACCAAAGGCGCCTAAATACCCAGCCTGTCATTGGCAGCCGCGATCAATTACCGACTGTATCTGATAAATTCTGTCCGACCTACCACTAACGTAAAACTTATACCACCCTCATCCACCATCCCCACAGTCCCAGCTATCTCTAAGACCCCTAACGTCTTAAGGCATGGGAAAGAAAATATGGTGGGGAGTAACTTAACAAGCTTGGACCTACCACCAGCGGCCACCCCATATATGGTGGTTCTAACTAATGTCCCTACTTTATAACAAGAGGTAGATGAATCATGGGAGATGCTTAGGAACAAGTCATTGCACTGGCGTGGGGGAAGGACTGGCCTTACCAAGAATTCATTTGTCGAATTTAAGATGACTAGGAGAATAAGCTGGGTGGGCAGAGGATGGAAAAGCTTGCCAGGTGACTGCGTGGTGTTGACTTTAGGAAACCCCCTCCTTCGTGGAACTGATCCTGAGTAGAATGGGAAGCCAACCTAATTTAGGGCTTGGTACTACTATAGTTCCATAAGGTTACTTTTAGAGGTCAATATTCGACATTAGACCCACTAATGGAGTACCACTAGTTATGGGCCACAGGCATTGGTCGAATGTTCCTACACACAATCGTTTTGATGCATTAGCTAATCTTGAGGCAGTGGATTGACAGCAAATGATAGCCTTAAGCAGCATGACACGTTAGGTATAGAGGAGTCAACCCTTAGTGTGGGGCATAGGTTGCCTTTGCCCACTAATGACAACATTTAATATTATCACAAGGATGGGGTAACGGACGAGGAGGTCTCTATTGACACAGCATGGAATACGATGGCCTTGTCTATCTCATCCCCCACTATACAATCTGGTCAAATTTCAACGACATGGGCTGAAGGAAGGGGGAAAATCAATGCCTAGGTAGGGATAACAATAGCCAGTTCCTGTTTTGGAACGTGGCAGGATTAAACTCTAAAGCTACGAACACCTTGTGGTTTGAGTTTATTAGGAAATTCGACATTTTTAGCCTGCAGGAGACCTGGGCAGTAAAGCTGATTCATATCACAGGCTATGAAACTTTCCATACCCCAGCAGTCCCATCACTATTTGGTAGAGCCAAATGCAGATTATGTACTAATGCCTCGAACCTTTTGAACATAGGACAGATAGTTCTAAATGTGTCAGATCAGTATTGCCAGATTATTGGTATGCACATTGATAAAGATTCTTGTATTGTGTTAATTAAATTTTATAATAATGTGGCAGCTGAACTGTTTGAGGGAACCATGAGACATTTGAGTGGGGAATAGCATAATTTACAAGCATGTTCATCCAAAGAAGTTTGTGTTATCTGGGCGGGGGGGATTTTAACCAATCCGATATATATTCCAACATGCTGACAAAGGGATCTGTGGCATAGGTTATGAAAAGGGACCAAGCATCCCCCATTTCTCCCACACATGGCAAGGAGATCTCCTAAATTACACCATGTTTGAACTTGATATGGGCTTTGTTAACTTAGGTTCCCCGATGGTCCCCTTCGTCCGACTTTTAATGGGCGAGGTACTTTCACAATAATAGATTTAGTTCTAATTTCATGTAAATATTCCACGCACATCCAAGATATTAGGACACACAAGATTGCATTAAGCGATCATTTTCCTATTAGCATGGAATTGAAGGTGCATAATAATTTTAAAAAGACCGGTGGTAACTCTATATATTCTGCCTAAAAACATTACATTGACTAGACAAAATGGTTACGCCCTTAAAGGGGCAAAAGTGGACCCAGGGTCTTTCATGGGCAAAGTTGTGAAAGGATGCACTAAAGAGCTTTCAATTTGCTTAAATGAGTATTCATCACATCAAGAAATCTTAATTTGTTTTTAGGCATTTCTAATTTTGTCACCGATACCTTACACGTAAAAGGAAGAAAGAATAGAAATACTAAACAAGGGTGGCTCGACAATAAGTGCATGAAGGCCCATACCAATCTTAAAAATGCACTCCATGCCAATGTGAAAGATCAAGAAAATAATAGAAGGGCAAAATACGAATACAAGAGGGCATTAAAGGCAATAAAGTCTGTTTTAAAAGAGGATCCATGGCAGGCCTTACACGATGCATCACTTAACCGCAACTCATCAGCCTTATGGAAGGCTGTTAATGCCCCTTTCCTGGCAGAAATTAATAAAGCTACAATAGAGATAGCAATAACTGAGCACAAATGGGTCACACATTACTCAAGCCTATACGGAAATTCGATCCAAGCAGAACAGTATAATTCGGCAACTGAGGTAGAAATTGACCACCTTTTAATTTCTAGTTAATTACCTTTACATTTTACCCTTAGCGAAGTAAATTCTGCCATCAATTCAAGCCAGGGGGGAAGGCTGCGGGGCCAGATGGGATCCCAGTAGATCTTTTCAAATTTAATGTAGGATTCTGGAGCTCACTATTAACGCAGGTTTTCAATGTATGTTGCTCACAAGGCTTCCTACCGACCTGGTATGACTCCATAATAGCGCCTATCTTTAAAAAAGGTGACAGGGCAAACCCAGCTTGTTACCGTCCAATTTCTTTGCTGGACTCTACAGCTAAGATCGTGGGGCGAGTCGTGCTAGATAGGTTACATCTATGGGCGGAAGAGGAGTCAATACTACGCGATCTTCAATATGGCTTCCGAAAAGGCTTGGGGACAATAGAACAGGGCCTAAACTTACACATTTTTATAGACAAGTACACAAAAGGCCAAAAAGGAACATTTATATCTAACATTTGTCGATTTGACAGCAGCATTTGATTGTGTCAACCATGAGAAACTTTGGTCAGTTTTAGAGGAACTGGGAGCAGATAATAGTCACTTTTTTAAGGCATTTATACCAAGGGGCGAGGGTCAGGGTTCGGTACGGAAGGGGGGGGTGAGTGCTCTAAGCACTTCAAAGTGATGAGGGGCGTAAGACAAGGGTGCATTTTAGCCCCGTTTCTCTTCTCATTATATATAAACAACTTGGAAACCGTTCTGGTCAAGAAGTGCAAGGATTTACCAATTGCATCGACCCAACCTATTCCAGCATTTACGTACGCGGACGATGCGGTCCTCATGACCCGCACTCTGATTGTACTGCAGAATGTTGTTAATACGTTTGTTAATTTTATGTCAGGATTGGGGCTTACCGTCAACTGTTCGAAAACTTTTACAATGAACTGTGTGGCTGGACTAAAAAAGAAGACTAAAACCCTTTTTATAGAATCCAAGCCAATCGAGAGTGCAATAACCTTTTCCTATCTAGGAATTTTATTTGACCATTCAGGTTCCTGGTCCCAGGCGATTAAGGCCAGAAGACTTTTATTTACTAAATCATTTATGGCTCTGCAAAATGTTAGCAGAAGACGAGGCAGACGCTCCGCTCCTGAAATGCTACAGATTTACAGAGCGAAAAGCGTGGCTATTGCCACTTATGTAGCAGGAAAATGGGGCTATGCAGGGATAAATACACTGCAATCTGCTGAAAACAAGTTTCTCAGGTCGCTTCTGGCTGTCCCAGACAGTACATCAAACTATATAAGCCATCAAGGACTGGGCATGTCCTACCTGGAGGACCTAATTAAGATCCAACCAATCCTCCTGTGGCACAAAATTTGGACCTCAAGGCAGACTGCTTTTAACCGCCACACACTAACAGATGCCTTGGCGCTGGATGGAGTAAGTCGGGTGAGATGGATAGAATACGTAAGAAAATTCCTGACTAAATTAGGCCGTCCTGAATATTATAAAGATCCACAAACATTGAGTGCTATGTCCAGGAAAGATCTTAAAGCGAGTTGTATACAACATCTGGGTGAAATTAGAAACACTTAGAACTAAAGAAGCCTACGGTTCAAACATATCATATGACCCAAACAACTACTGCTATAAAACAGTATATCGCCTTGACAACTAATGATTATACAAGGTTTCTGTTAACAAGGTTTAGATTGAATATTTTATACAGAACTTTAAGCTTTCCTGCACCAAATGATTGGTCAAGAGTCCTAAGCAAATGTCCAAGTGATGATGTCTGGACCCAATCGACAATACATACGTTTTTTTGTAAATTTTATTCAAACCCAAGAAGAACGTTGATTATTCCAGTTTTGAAAATATCAGGTCTGAGACAATGCCATTTAGCATTTTGTTTTCTGCAATCGCTAGATAATTAATTTAATATTGCTTCTGTAATTGTATTTTTAAAACATGTTTTTAAATATCGTAGATCTATTTTGTAATGATTTTTATAATATTTTTATGATATCAGGAACTGGATTTTAAAATTTGTATCGATTCATGTATATGAACTTTTATGGTCAACTTTATCAGTTACAGAATAAAGTAATTTGAATTGACTTGAGTGTGCAGCAACACTTCTTTCTTTACCCACTTGGTGCACATTTTCATGTATTCAAAACATGGAGAATTAAAACGAGACTCCTAAAATACACATCATCTAAATTTCATTTGATTAATTAATTCTTCACACACATTATTATATAAAGGAGAATGGTTAATGAGATCTCTATGACACGTGAGTCATAAACTCCACATTTCTATTCCACGTTAAACAAATACACCATTGCAGTTTAGTAAAACATGAACCTATGTTATTCAAACAAGCATTTTCGCCTAATATACACTGGTCTGCACGCTTTTACAATGTAGTAACAAAGTCTTTTTTTTATCTATTTCTCAAGATTCTCCAGCGTATAGTGAGGACCAATTGTTCACGTTTGTAATTTTTCTCTCAAAAGGTGTCTAAATCGTTTTTTATGTGTCAACTAAGGGAATCAGCAGTTTATCTGCTTCATCAATCTCCAACCTTATCTTTAGTGGAAGGAGGTCAGAAAATAGTTTGTTACTACCCGAACATTTGTACTTTGCTGGAAGTGCACTAATCTTCAGTGCATTTTTGCTGTGGAATGTCCACAGACGTAAATTTACTGCCACATTAACCAGTTCGGCGCTGATGACGAGCTCAGCTCGTCATCAGTTGCGCCGCTCGCACGCTGAAAACGAGCTGAGCTCGTCATGTAACGCAGCTTTTTAAAAAAAAGCCGCGCAGCGCGAAAAAAGCCGCCGCACGCATGCGGTTAATATCTGTATATAAGTCAGGAATGAAGCCCTAAAAGGGCAGTAGTTAACACAAGTACTACCTTGTTTTGTTTATATCCTCTGAATACCCTGTGCCTACCCTTTTGTAGTAGAAAAACATCCATTGTTTTCAGATACTGGTATCTAAAGTTCTCATTTTAACAAAGCAAGCTTTGGGGCCATTGTAGAGTATGGGTCTATTCTGTCAGGTTAACGGAGGGCATTGTCCCTGTCATCCCAATGGATCTCTGCCCCCATATTTAGAGTTGTTCACCAGTCCCACGGACAAATGTAAACATTGACAGGAACCACCATCACAGCAGTTCCTTCCAATGTTGTAAAAGTTTGACATACTCATCTGTAAAACAGGCCTGTCCTCTGTCAAACTTTTACAAAGTTTTACTTTTTCCAAAAACAAACTCCCAAAGCGGGAGTTTCTTTTTTAAAAACAGTAAAACTAAAGGCCTTACACCATGGGAGTTTTCTCCCATTATGTGGAGGGTCATTATTTTTTTTGTATTGAAAGCCATTCGACCAACTGCTCTAAATGAGCAGGCAGTCAGATGGCTCACCTCCAACAGCCTGTCCTCATCGAGCCGTTCAAGTTGTATATTGGTGACGGAGCCAGAGTTGACTTTATCAGCAACATACTTTCAGACCCCCACCTCTAAATGAGGCAGGTGGATCAACAGTTTGGCTGAGAGGGTGTTCTGTCACCATTGCAATGAAGCACGCTCTCCTTCAAAATTGAAATTAGCCCCTGAAAAATTGAATGCATTAAACAGGCTGCAAGTAATACTTGTTAATATTTTGTTTAGATATAGCAAACAGCTATATTACAGCAATGAGCACATTCAAAGTTGCCCCTATATTATTTCCAATTCTTTGTTTTCCCACTGCCTCATATGTCAGCAAAACCCATATGCTATGTGCTTTTCAGTATGCCTTATGTAAAGCATCCACAGCTTGGCTTCCATAGTAAAGCATACAAATCACTGCACCACCATTTAGCCTTCCAGACCACATTGTCAGATTGTTTTCTTCGGTTTTCCAGTAGTCCTATCCTGTGCATATTTATAACCTCAGTGTTAGACCTGGCATCTTTTGGCATGAGTTCCCCTGTCTTTTTGCTTCTGACCTCCTGTTTTTGACCATGTGCTGCATTATGTTTTTTGTGGTTTTAGGACTCTGGACACTATACCACTGCTGCCAAGTGCTAAACTGCAAGTGTTCCCGGTGTAAAATATGTTGGTGATTGATTTGTTCATGATTGGCACATTTGATATACTAGTAAGTCCCTAGTAAAGTGCACCAGGCGTGCCTATGGCCTGAAAATCAAAAGTTACTAATGGGCATGTAGCTCTGATTGTGCCACCCACATGAGTGGCCTTGTAAACACGTCTTAGACCTGCCACTGCAGTTTCTGTGAGTGCAGTTTTAAACTGCCATTTTGACCTGCAAGTGCACCCACTTACCAGGCCTGAACCTACCCTTTTAATACATGTAAGGCACCCCTTAGGTAGGCCCAAGGCAGCCACATGGGTAGGGTATAGTGTATGTAAAAGGTAGGACATGTAGTGGTATGTTTTACATGTCCTAATAGTGAAATACTGCAAATTTCGTTTTTCACTATTGCAAGGCTTTCTCTCCCATAGGGAAATATGGGGATTGCCTTGAAATATCTTTTACGTGTAATTTCCCATTGGGAGCAGATAGAGATGTGGAGTTTGGGGTCTCTGAACTAGGGGTGTGTGGAATTTGCGTTATCGCGTTATGCAAATCTCTGCGAAAGCGCCAAAAATCTCTGCAAACACGCTGAAATATCGCAAAGACGTGGAAGTGCTTGTCTCACCTGTTCGCGGTTTTTTGAAAGATCGCATTGGAAATGTGTCGCCAACTTGTCCATGCGGTTGGTAATGGGCACGGCCTTCTTCTTTTTACTTGTCTCGCCCTCTCGCGATCCCTATTTCCTGTACCGGGTCGCATATTGCACGCTCTTGCCCATTCGCGATGAGTATTTCATGTTCGGGAACGCGTATTACATGTTCGCATCGCTTTTTGCATGTTTGGGGGAAAATATCGCACAAACTTGCCCACGCGGTCGCAAAGAGCGCGGCCATCTTGTTTTTCACTCCAGTCTATGGTTCTTGGCCTGGTTTTCTATCCTCCCTCTACCTTTGCAATCCTTTGTTTCTATACACTTTTTTTGGGTCTTTTCTATTTATTATCTATCTCTCTATTTTCCTGATTCTATATTTTGAGTTTCTTTCTACTTTTTGTTACTTTTTTTACTACTTTTTTACTCTTTTGCTATAACTTGCTTTTTCTTTTACCTACTTTTCTAATTCCTCTCTTTTCTTTTCTGCCCGGTCCCCCCAGAGTCCCGGGGCAATGGCCAAGGCAGAGGGCAAGGAGAAGGGCAAGGGCAGGGCTGCTCGCAGTTGCAGCCACAGCCGCGACCGCCTTCCCTGTGGAAGGGTGCACCCACATGGGGTGCATGCACTGGCCCTAATTGGTGAGGCGGAGGTGGCCCCACTTGTTTTTTTTATCCAGCGCCACCTCCCCTTAACCCTGGCAGCAGGCGGCAAGCCTGGGTCTGGGTACAGGCTCCAGGAGCATCAGCAGTGGTGGGGAAAGGTGCTCTGGTGTCCTGCGCACCAATAACCAGCTGACGCTGGTCCAATATCCTGGACTGGGAGCAGGACCTTGCGCTCGCTTGGCATGATTATGTAAGAGTTTACTTTAGAGAACTTAAGTTAGGTAATGCTAGAGAGACTCTAGTCCTTCCTTTGTCCTCCTGCCACTAAGAAGAGACAGTGATGGATTGATAGGTTTAGTTTAGTTACTTGTTATTAGTAGGTACATTTTTTAGTAGTCTTCATGACGCATCCTCTGTCTCGTCACGTGTTGCTGAGTGCTGCTTACCCCAGTCCTTAGTAGAACCTTTTGTAGTTTGTTTATTGAGTGGTAATATAGGCTTATTATTTATGACTAGAGGAAAATTAGCAGGAACCAACCAAATCTACTATTTGGTGTATGCAAAAATGTATGCATGTGTACTCCATTGCATTTTTGCAGACTTAGTGAACAATTGGCCCATCTAGAATAGGTGGGCTAGGTAAGGTGGTACGTAGGCTTAGTTTGTATTTTGGAATCAGAATGGAACAATGGAATAGTGTTCATAAATATATTAAATAATACCAAGACACAGTACTACTAGTCGACAAGATTTAGATAGGTCGATTTTATTGCAATTGTTGGTTCCATAAATCTTTTTCGAGCGTTTTAAGAAATATTTTATTTGTTTCACACCAATCATCTATGTTTGTTTCTTTCTTTCTTACATCTTTCATGATCAGCACCCAGGGGCAGGAAGACGGGGCGGAGTCAGCGGTAGCTGGGGAAGATGCCTCCCAGGACCAGGAACGCTCCTCTACCGAGGGCTCTGCTGCTGGCCCCAGTAAGTCCTCCTTATTCTATTTTTTACAAAATCTTCTCCAATGTTCAATCTAGACAATCATTTTCTAAATTCGTGTTATCCCTGCCTCTAACTGCATCTGCTATGACTCTACTACTACTATTAGTCTGTCTGTAGCTGAGCTTTCCCAGATGGCCAGTCTTTATTTGAAAGGTTTTAAATAAAACTCTGATTCACCAATCGCTCTAGCCACTGAGTCCAGTTAGTTGGGTTGTCCTCTTCTAGTCTTCTTAATATTGAGGCTTTTAGAAAATTCCCACCAACAAAATTCCCACCCAGATATTTAACTATTGTTTATAGGATACTAGTTCACTACATACTACTACTGTTGTAGGGATTCTGCACATACAGAATTATGCACAGGACGTTGTTGATAGGAGGTTGGACCTTCCTCATACCTCACCAACAATCCCCTGACCCACTAGCTGTAGTGTCTCATTAGCTGAGGCTCCCCGAATCCCCCCAAAAAAAACCAATGATCAGACAACCCAGAACATAACACTACACATCCTTTCGATCACTCACTCGTTTCAGTCCACAATCCACAACAAACACCACAGTATATGTAAGTTCAAAAGGTTTATTTTTAAATAACAAGCTCTGTATGTCGTACTATAATGCAGTATAGTAGTAACTATAACTGCCAGCACCAACAGCAAAATGCATAAGATTAAAACAATAAACATTGTTACAACTACAAGTCCAGAGAAGACAAAAGGGGAAATCGTGATAACTGAACAGTGGTTGAAAAACCACCCTCCCATTGGCAGGAATAATGTTTATATAAAATTATAAATGAAGATCTCTGAGTGAATTATGGGGACCCCTCACCTTAGAAGAACTTAGAAGTACTGGTTACATCATAAGCTCTGCAAAGCTCTGTTTTGTAGAAGGTAATCTTCTGTCTATAATGATAAAAATTGTGCACATTAGTATATTGCAAGCATTTCTCAGTCGTGCCAAAAGTGTAGCATGTTATAGATAAGCAATACGGACTGACCACCAGAACTAAATAACAAAGTTGCTTGTTTTTCGAACTTGTACACAGCGCTCAAACAGTAGCAGTATGAGCTCATGTGGGCTCAAAGGCTTCTTAGTTCTTTCTTACACAACAAGCTGCGAGGTAACGTGCGCAAAAATATAGGACACAAAACTCAAGTGCTTGCGCTGCTCAGGCTAAGTTAGCAAAGAGACTAGCATGGCCCTAGAGACCATAACACTATGTAGTATTTTGGTATTCCCTATGCTACCCTTCTCTCCCTCCATTGGAATGTTCATATGATGCACCTTTCAGAATGTTGGTGTCCTGCCAGTGAGTTCACAGTTTGCTGGGCTGAGTACCTTGATGGATGCTCCTGGTGGAGTCTCTCTATACAGCTTGGAATAAAGCATCACTAAATACTACTCAACATGTGGACTTCTCATCATTACATTCATGGCGACGATCTTATGAAAGAACCTACGTTTGTCAAGTCAAGAAGTACTTCAAACTACAAGATATTAACAAAGAAATCTACAAAGAATGAAAGGACCTTCTGCAACAAGAAAAGCTACCCTAACTGCCAGCATGACCCCACCAGTGACCTACAACCGGTCGCCCACAGCAATCTGGCAGTCGTCCTGTGTAACAGTGAGTCTAAACATTTTAAATTGGAGCTATGCCCTGACTCTGGGTAAGCCTATTTGTATTGACTTTTAGACTCACGCTCCATACTCACATGAGGGTGAGCATTCCTCTTGCCAACTCTGCCTGTTGTCCTATTTACAAGGAGAGTCTTCTTTATGCTGTGTTGGAGCTGTGCCCTTTAATAGGTTAAAACAAAAATCGTTTTTGCTCCTGGCTCATCCTGTGTTATGCTTTTACTTGAAAATAAGCATTGACTTTCTTCATCTACGCTATTTGGGGAAAAGTTGTTTCTGACCTAGTATGAATTTTATCTGCAACAGTGGCTCTATTGAAAATTGTATTTTATGTAAAGTTTCTCTTTACCCTGAGGAAATGTTTCGCTGCTGATCTGGCCCCAATTTTCATAAGTGGATTTAAGGAGGTGATTTGATAACGTTCTGACACTTTCTCTAATTTATCACCTTAGCTTGTCAAAGCTTAATTTTAGCGTTGGTGATTTCCTTTAAAGTACATTCCTTTTGCCTTTTATTTGAGCGAAAGTCAGTGAAAATCGAGCCACTTCCAACATCGCCAGTTCAACTGTCTTTTTCTAATTTGAAAAACCAGCGCGTGCCGCCCACTGTACACGCACTCACCTGCTCTTGTCATGACGCCTCGTTTTCTCTGCTGATTCTCCGATGTGGTTTGCTGTAAACGATCACCGTGAGCCACCCTGCTTTGCGTCACTGTGCGTGCCGCCATATTTGTTTTGGAAGGCAAACCAGCGCTCTTCACGTAATTTGCCTCTACGTCGCTCGGAGTCTCAATGCGAACTGTGCGTGTCATACTTACTTTGGACAAGACTGAGAGAAATGTTCTTCATGCATGAGAAGTGGATCATCTTCTTTGGAAAGCGTGTGTATCGATACTATGTTCACGGTGATATATGCACCTGCATCTTATTAATGTTTTGAAAAGAGTGTATCGATAATATGGTGTTGCAGCCAGCATTTGCCTCAACGTCATTTACAATTCTGATGCAAACCTTTCATGCCGTTTTTAATATTTCTCGTTTAATCATTGCGATGCTAACAGCAAGACAAGTGAAATAATTTTTCCCTCATTTAAAAACGGAGCTCCGTCATGAATCTAAGGTACTGTGTATTTCTCTTCATGATAACGACGGAGACTTATGAAGCGCTGTCTTGAATCCTTGTGTGTTCAACATTTTAAATAAGGATATTTTTCGGGGGCTAGGATCGAGCTCCGGCGTCTTGTTTATATTGAATGCATATTTGTGAACTACTTATTGACCTGTGTGCCATGTTATTGTAATTGCCCCATGTTTAATGCCATATTGTTTCGTTTTACACACAATACACATACATGCCATGTTTCTCGCTTATGCACAACAGTGTCTAGTCTGCACTTGCAGTGGGTTTTAGTCCCATCTGTTTAATTTAAATGTTTTTTTGCAGTGGGTTCCAGTCCCATTTGTTTATTCTGCAATGTTTTTGCGATGAGTTTAAGTCCCATTTTGTTTACAGTGGGTTTAAGTCCTACTTGCGCAATTTCTATTTATTTGCGATGGGTCACAGTCCCATTTTTTTGTAGTGGGTCTTAGTCCCATCTACTTTATTTAAACGTTTTTGCTCTGCGGTTCAAGTCCTAGTTGCTTGCAGTGGGTTTTAGTCCTACTTGCGCAGTTTCTTTGAATGTACTATGGGTTTCAGTCCCATTTATTTGTAATGGGTCTTAGTCCCATCTACTTAATTTAAATGTTTTTGCTATGGGTTTCAGTCCCGTTTGTTTACAAGGGGTTCTAGTCCCACTTGCACCATTTCTATGTATTTGCGATGGGTCTTAGTCCCATTTGTTTGTAGAGGGTTTTAGTCCCATCTACTTTATTTAATGTTTTTACTATGGGTTTCAGTCCCATTAGTTTGTAGTGGGTTATAGTCCCATCTACTTAATTAATAACAGTAGTGGGTTTTAGTCGCACCTGACACTATGTCAGTTGTCCGCACGGACCTCGTCTATTTTTGTTTTATGCCCAGTTAGGTGTGCATATAATTTTTGTCTCCTTCAGAGGAGCTTTGCTAAGGTTATAGTCCTATAGCATTATTTATCTAGTGTTTTAAACTTGTTTTGTGTTTTTATTCACATATACTAGTTTACCAGTCACTTTTAAGAGTCTAAGTTTTTAAAGTTTTACATCCACATATTTAGCTTGTGTTTCTCTATTTATGTGCTTTTATGCTTTATATGCTAAATATGTTTAGATTTAATGTATTTTATTGCAACTTTTACACTGTTATCTCTTGCATTGCGTATTGTAGTTTGCTTAGAGGTAATAGTGTTTTGATGAATTTTCACATTTTCTATTCCAAACTTTCTTATTCTTGAAATGTAACCTTCTTTCATTCTTTCACTTTTCTTATTGTCTTCCATTGTTTCCTTCCTTTTAAGTTCTATAAGAAGAGAGGATGGTTTATATAGATTATATGGTGTAAGAAAGGCGGATGGTTTTTACGTTTTTCGCATTCTTCTTTCTTTATTCTCTTTTTATGAGTATTCTCTCTTTGCTGTTCCTTTTTCCACTTTTGCTTAATTATCTAGCTTTCTTTTCCTTCTGTTCTCCGTTGCTGTTTTTAGCTTTTTGTTATCTGTTTGAGAGGAGAGGATAATGTAGTATCTTGGTATTCCCTATGCTACCCTTCTCTCCCTCCATTGGAATGTTCATATGATGCACCTTTCAGAATGTTGGTGTCCTGCCAGTGAGTTCACAGTTGGCTGGGCTGAGTACCTTGATGGATGCTCCTGGTGGGGTCTCTCTATACAACTTGGAATAAAGCATCACTAAATACTACTCAACGTGTGGACTTCTCATCATTACACACTACTAGTGTCTACTCTACTCTAGTAGTACCAGATTTGTACTAGTGATGTCTGTTGTATGTGAATGTATTTACCTTTTGTTTGAATCTTGCTAGTGAAAAACAATAAATAGGGGGAGGTGTCTATGGCATCTAAAAAATGCGTAATGTTTTTCCTAGGCGTACTACCATCCACCTGTGCCGGGGCCAGCGGCGATGGCGACGCGGCCATTCCGGAGGGGGCAGGAGATGAGGTACCTGCAGGGGGTAAGACAGTAGTAGTTGTGGGTGGTGGTAAGTTTGTAGTGTAGTTCCTATATTCCCAATAGGCTCTGCGCATTGCAATAATATATCCTATAGATGTGACGTAGGACTTATGTCTACTAGGTCTCTATCGAATATATTAGACTTAATTGTGAGTGCCAGCTAGCTCAGAGGTCACTAGAAACTTTCTTGAGTTCAGAAGAAGGGATTAGGGGCCATATGTATCAAGCAAATTCGCATTCGCAAAGGCCGAAATGCGCAGAATTTCGACCTTTGCAAATGCGAATTTGCTAAATGGAATGTATTAAGCAAAATCTGGTGCAAAATAAGGAATCGCAAAATTTGCGATTCCTTATTTTGCAAATGCATTCATGTTATTAACCATCTCAAAGTCCCAATCATCAGAAAATGTACTGGGTGAAACAAAATCACTCAAGGAAACCTTAAATTGATGTGGAATCTTCAGCAGCTTAACGGGGCCATAAATGTCATAGTCAGTTCTATCCCAAGCTATACCACCAGGTAGAGAAACGGCTGTGATGTTCACTGATGACAGGTCTCGTTCTTCACGAAGAGATGATTTGTGTGGTTTCAGGAGTAAGTTGATGTTCTTACTTGCTGTGGCCATTTTAATATGTTTTCCATCTATCAGCTTTCCCAAACTTAAAACAAGAATGAGCCATAGTAGGAGATAAAATACACCTAACTTAATCCAAAATTCAACCCATGGTGAAACCAGATATGTATTTGCAAGCTGGTGACCAAGTTCCGTTAATTGTTCCTTGAAAGTTTTGTTTGTTGGCGTTGTTTCAGGTTCACTGGGATCCACAGAAAAGGTAATGAAGTTGATGAAATAGCCAGAGGCAGTTCCGTCAATAGTTGGTATTGCATCCAGATTATTTGAAATCGCTGGAGCTGCTTGTTCCCTTGACATGTTTGTATAGTCAGATGCTACATCATTGTAGACGGGAGCTTCTTGACGAACTGTTATTTGGGTTTCAAGAGGCACAAGTTCCATGGCTTTATTGCTTATTCCTTCTTTTCTCACTGCAGAATCTTCAAAGGTGATGAGTCTTTCAGTTTGAACCTCCACTGGGCCTACTACTTATTATCGGCCACATGATGTGGTTTTATCAGGTCAATTGATACAGACCGGTTCTCCTTTCTTCCAGCAAGGGGCAGCAGTAACACTGTTCTTGATCCCTGGACTGCTAGTACAGGTACTGGTTTTCTGTAAGAATTCCCCAATTCCTTCTTATCCGCTATTTTCTCTCTGACCAGATCCCCAATCTTTGGAATCCAGACAGGTCTTGCTGGGACAGGTGGTTTTTCTACAGTGGTCATTGGCTTTTGGATGGTGTTGCTTAGACTTCTTCTTGTTTCGTTTAAGTCCTGTCAAACAGCCAAACGATCTTTGATATCAAAGGGTTTTTGTTCAACCACTTAAGTATGATGATCGAGGTCTTCAATCATCATTCTAGTAACAAAAAGGATTTCATATGGAGGGATTCCACCCAGAGAATTTCTTGGCAGGTTATTAAGAGTACGTTGGACACTTATTAGATGTTTGACCCACCCGTCACCCGAACCTAATACCCTAGCTGTTATATATTGCTTTATGTCACAGTTTTTTCTCACCACAACGAAATTTCCCTCAGGATGGACTGGACTCGAAAAGCGCAATGCAACACCCAAACTGGCCATGGCCTCCTTATAAGCCCGAGAGCTAAAAGCAGGACCCTGGTCAGAATGTAGCGTGCCGATTGCGTATGGCCGATTAAGACTCACAAATCTTTTATAACAGTTCGGGCATCAGCCGAGGGCTGAGGCCACATCCAAATGAATCTTGTTCTTGTATTGGTGGGACCGCTTTTGTCCATAGGGACGTTTGAGTGTGGATAGTCTAATGCTATCTAACAATGGTGTCTGTACTGGGCTGGCTACACTGTAGTCAGGAATCTGGTGGCTCTCCAAGCTGTGATCTCTTTAACAGTCATCGCAATTAATTCCGAATTCGTAAACGTGGGCTTTCATCCCTGGCCACCAGTACATCTCTTGTAATTCTAATAGAGATTTTGAGATCCCTTGATGTATCAGACCCTCTCCCATATGTGCCTCTTGAATCAGAGCACCTCTCTTATTCCTGTTTGGGATTACCCCATCCCCCCTCAGGGATTCGAGCAAAAGGAACGGAGTTTGCATCAATTATGTATGTATATTCGAGTGGATAATTTAGAGGTAAAGCAGCACCGCTACCTTTGCTTGTGGCATTGACAGCGAGCATGGTTTCACAGTCTATTTTTGTTTTTGAACGAGTGTTTGCAGCTAAGGAAGCCGTTTGCACAGCTGCCTTTGCAGCTTCATCAGCCAATGAATTCCCTTCAACGTGAACGCCATCACGCTGAAGACTCAGTGTATGGATCACGTGAGTCTTTTGTAGTTCTTTCTGTAAAAGAACAACTTGTTCCCAAAGCATTTTATGCTTGATTGTGCCACCTTTTGCGTCTTTCAATCCAGCCTGTAGTTCAGCTCGCTGAGCTGCACAGTCTCCGAGAGATTGAGTTTTTGTGACCATAGGTCTGAATTTACCATCGCGCCAGCGACCTTTAACAATCGTGCATGCAGCACTATAAGCTTCTTTACCCCCAATTGCGGGCTGTGCTGATCTGTCTGTATATATTATACAGCCGTAATGTTCTAGAGGCAGAATCTCAGTGGGCAGAGGACATTCTTGTTCGTATTGGAGAAATTCTTGTGTCTTCAAGTAAGGGTCAAAAACATATTCAACGTCTGTTGCAGCAAGAGAATTAACCCATTGTATCCATCTCGGATGTAGAGCTTTTGCATTTGAAATGCTTGCTTTCGTCACTGCATCTAAGGCAGGTACAGGAGTAACAACTTTTATGCGTTTACCCTGTGCCAGGGCTCTCTCTTTAGCTACCGTAGTCTGAACCGCTGTCAGAATTTTTTCTGTTGAAGTGAATTTCATTTCAGCTTGTGTGTACAAGTGCGATTTGTAAGCTATTGGTACCTTTTCACCTTCATTAAAGTTTAGGTATGTGAATCAGCATCTCTCTGGGATGATTCGGATTACAAGGTTGCATTCATTTACACGTGTCTGTAAATGTGTTGTTGCCAACATGTCTGTTTGAACTGAACGCAAAATTTCTGTGTGTTTTTGATTCCAATTAGTAGGTTTGAAATCAGGTTTGATTAATTCATAGAGAGGTTTAACCCTTTCTGCGTAATTTAGAATGTAAGTTCTTCCGAAATTTAGGAATCCTAGAACTGACTGCAAGTTTTTCAGTGTTTTTGGAGGTTGGAGCAGCGCACATTTTTCTAAAAAGTTTGCTGCCAGGCTTTTGCCTTCACTTGAAAGTTCATATCCTTAGTATAGGACGTTGAGGTGGGCAATTCTTGATTTTTTTAAGTTGAATTTATACCCTTCAGAGGCGAATCCAAGTATTATGGTGTTCACCCTGGTAAAGTGCCTGTCCAAGTCATCATCTGTAAGATAGATGTCATCGACATAAGATAATGCCTCATCATTGTACGTTTGTAGTAACTCTGTTACTCCTCCTGGAAATAACCCAGAACTGTTATTGAATCCCTGGGGGAGACGACAAAAGTGTCGGTGTGTCCCCATTATTGAGAAAGCGGTCAAGTACCTGCTTTCAGGTGAAACGTTTTGACAGAAAAAGTCGTTTGAAATATCTAATGTGGTTTTATATTTTTTGCGCACAAAGTTGTTCATCAGTGCTGCACTGTGTGCATTTTGTACTGCAAATGTTTTACAACAGGAATTTAAATGTCTGTAGTCCAAATCTAGACGATATGTATTGTCTGGTTAGGAGACTGGAAACAAAGGATTGTTCATGGACGAGGTGCATGTTTCAATCACCCCTTGGTATTCAAGTTGATCTATGATCTCCCTGACCTGTTTCTCTGATTCTTGTTTAACCGGATACTGCTTCTGAGCAGTTGGTTGATTTTTTAACTGGATTTTGTGGTGACGAGAATCCTCATCCCATCCCACATGATTTTTATATAATGCTGGAGCCTGAGCCACTGTCCATTTTCTGGCATAGGTGTATTTTTTATGAATAGGAATATGATTTGAGAAGGCTGGGATAATAATCTCTTCACCATGTGGGCACTCCCTGACAAATTCAGGTGGCCAGTCTTTTTCAGCCAGAAGGATGTCATAACCCTTAGTTAGTTTTTCCCAAAAGAGTGCTTTTATTTTCCTAGTTATGTCCCCCTCTATTCGGAGTGTGACTTCATATAACTTATGTGGTACACTAACCCTGGTATCTGCAGTTCAACCTGAATGCATTCATTCAGGTCCACTGTCTCCAGAAGCTCCTTCAGGATCTTGTGAGCTATGGTAACCTCTGCTGCGCTGTCCAGCATTGTCTGGGCCCACTCCCCGTTCTTGAGTTGTGTCCTCAAGGTCCTCGGAATGTCTGATTTTAAGACTTGCTACCTTCTTTTTGGTGAATTGAGTTTTCTTTTTTTCTCAACGTGCTGATCGTCTTTGAAATTCACGCGTTCTTCCTTGTGTTCTGATCGTCCTCTTCTTTCGGATTTCTGTGAGGAAGTCTGAAAGGTACGAGAGGAACGTATATCAGTATCTTGATATCTATCAGGCTTTCTCAAGTTATCCCTGTTTCTGAGGTTATACCTCTTTTCAGAGGGCTACTTTTGAGGAGATCTACCTCTTGATTGAGAACGCTTTTCTTTAGGAAGTGTTTGTCTAGTATTTTCCCACTTCTTTTTAGGAGTAGTGAGAGTGTTTTTAATAAAAACTTTTTCAGGACTTTCTGTTAGTTCGGGTTTTACTGGTTTCCCTCCCAAACTATCTCTTCCTAGTTCTTCATAGGATTTTTCTATTATTCTGGCCAGCTCATATGGTTGCTCAGTTACATCAAGTTCTTTTAGTTTTTGGCGGATTACCACGGATGCTGCTTCACCTTTAATATTAGCTAATATTATAGCTGAGACCAGTTTGAAATCTTTCAGCAATTTCATACCCAGATTTAAAGCAGGCTCTGCCCCATATTCATTTTTAATCTGTTTCAGGATGTCTGGTATTACCGCCATGGATGGAACACCATGTGTTTTTGTGTAGATTGCAGCAAACACTGTACCCCAAGTGTCACAGTCCTCCAGGTGTGGTGCGATCCCCATTGGCAAACAGATTGTTAGAATCCTGTGTTTCTCATGAGGTGTACTATCGGGAAATACTGCCTCTATCTGAGTAATTTTTTGAGCTAACCAGAATGGAATTGGTTCCCTTTTTGTGGGTAATTTACCGATGACTGATTGTATAGTCTGTGGTGTGATTTTGTTTGTGTTCCCCTGATGAGGGGTGTGCTGTGTAATTTTTATAGCAGGTTGGAGTGTTAGAGTCCACATGACATATTGTACCAATTTTCTATGGATTTTTATTAATTGTTTTAGCTGAGCCAACAGTTCTACATCTGTCATTATTTCAATGTCAGGAAGTGGTGTATAGCTGGCTAGTACCGGTCATGTTGCTCCTGGTCTACCTAGGGGACCAAGCCTGGTAATGTGATTTTGATGTTGTAGGGCGCCTTTAAACCAGAGCTGATGCTCTTGGTAAGTTAGTAGAATTTCAACGTCCTCGAAAGGATCGTATTCCGCTGGAGGTTTCTCTATCTTGTAGAAGTGGAACACATGTGTTGTTGGATTCGCTTGCAGGAAGAGAATCCATGAATAGAATACCTCTGTCTGCCGATATTTGTGTGCCTCTATGACGAGAATTACCCTACCACCTCTCGGTGATAGGCCATTTTCTATCAGCTTTATAGCTATTTTTCTTACATTTTCCGGGATGATTATAGCATCCACATTGTCTTCATTAAACCCTGTGGTGTCAAAACCTGGTCTAGCAGTTCCAGCTCCACCGGCTTCGGTGTTGTCGTTATTCGACATTGTTTAATGAAAGTTTGCAGAGCAAGTTTCAAGGAAACAAAGATTAGGTGCACAATATTTTGGAACACTGTATCCTTCAACGCTGAACAAACCAAAAACTAATACATATGATTTTTTGTTTAAGGCGGATATTTTTATCCTTTAACCCATCCAGACGTCTATTGGAGTGTTTTAAGGGATAAAGGGGTCTTTGTGAAAAGCACGACTGAGTTACTCTAGTATCTAGCGTTAAATTAGTGCCTTACCAAACGTTGGGCGCCATGTAGTGTAGTTCCTATATTCCCAATAGGCTCTGCGCATTGGAATAATATATCCTATAGATGTGACGAAGGACTTATGTCTACTAGGTCTCTATCGAATATATTAGACTTAATTGTGAGTGCCAGCTAGCTCAGAGGTCACTAGAAACTTTCTCGAGTTCACAAGAAGGAATTTAGTTTCTGACAACTGCATAAACATGACAACTTTGTTTTGCATTTAAGGAATCACAAATGTTGTGATTCCTTAAATGCAATGTATGTAGCAAAAAAATTTAGCAAAATGCCCTTAAGGATTCGCAAATTACCACCAACTTCTAGTTGGTGGTAAGTTGCGAATTCCTTGAAAAATGCAAATTTTAGCATTTTTCAAAGTGCCATGTGATGCACATATGTGCGCCACATGTGCACCCATGCATATTTCAAGGGTGCAACAGGGTGTCCTTTGGACACCCCTGCACCCTTGAAATTATTCTCAATTTGCGATTAGCAAATTGCGTATCGCTAATTGAGAATAACTTCCCATTCATTCCTATGGGCCTCCTGGCCCATAGAAATGAATGGGAAAGTATTCCTTAATTGCGATTCGCAATTTGCTAATTGCAATTAAGGAATTTTAAGAAATTGCAAAAAAAATGTGATTTTGTACATACATACCCATTTGCGATTCTCAAATAGCGATTTCGTTAAAATCGCTATTTGGGAATCGCAAATGGGTATCTTGATACATATGGCCCTTAGTTTCTGACAACCGCATAAACATGACAACTTTGTTTCCCCAAGATAAACCTGATCTTCAGAGTCGTGGAAACAATAGATAGATATTTCACTCAGTCAATCGTGCATGCTTTGTTTCACCAAAGGTGCAGAGAAATAGAGAGATTGGCGTTTTCAATAAAAGGATTTAATGAGCAGTCTTCTTTCTCAAGCATAAGAAATGAACTGCTACAATCGTAAAACTGGTTGCAAAATATAATGCATACAGTAAAAAGAGTAGGATAAAATAATACTGTAAGAGCATTGTATGGTTCCCAAACCATAGATAAATACATACATAAATAACAGAGGCTAAAATTACTCAACTGGTGCTTCTAAAATACACCTACCCCGATGTACCTAACCTAAGCTTAGTACGAGGAAAGAAGTAAGTGAGGTGTAGCATAAATGTAGTATTCTTTGCCAATAATCTGTCCAAGATTTCTCTTAGGGTCTAATCAGCTCCGTACCTTGGTTTAGAATGAAGAAGGTCAATCTCAGGACTCGATTTCCGAACAACGCGCAAGGGTAGCTTGGAAACACTGGAGCTGGATTTCTCGGCAGGAGAAAATACAGCGTCTCTCACAGTGCGTCTGCTGGAGGGTCAGCTTCCTTCAGCACTTGCAGTAGCAGGGCGCGTCGGGCAAGTAGATAGTCGAACTGCTCCAAACCACCATGTGTTTGCTATGGCAAGTGTGGGTATATTTTTACCTTGAAGGTACCGAATTTGCTGTAAAGGTGGACATAATAACGTCATCAAAGAGTCTCAGTTCTTTGAAAACTTCATGAGTTTTTGGACAAGTCAGTTTACGAGCAAGGTGAAGTTCCCTAGCTTCTGGAGCCGAGTTTTCCAAGAAATCATTGTGGAATTTCGGAACTAGCCCTGCCATATTTGGACTGCATGAGCTATGTCTAAATATGGTTATGATTCCTATGCCTATATAAGGATATGGTGATTTATACCTATATAAGGGCATGAATCGGGAAAATTACAATAGTGTCCTAAAATGTAATGCAACAAGTTATCCTTACTTATTGACATTACACTCGCTGCAAGGGTGTACAGTACACTGTACTGTTTAGACTTAGTAAGTAAGAGAGATTTTTGTGAACAACGGTTGAAGAAGACACCCTTTACTTAGCATAAGCAATAGCGGCGGGAGTTGAGTAACCAATGGCCTCTTCTATTTGACTTCAACTTAGCTGTGAAAGTTTTATGGAGAAGACTTAAAGTCAGATTAGATGACCTTGATGGGTGTGTTGAACGAAAATGGAAAGAAGGGTGGAAGGAGGAAGGATGGGCGCGATGTAATATTTATGACTGGCAGAGAAGGATACGTGGGATGCATGCATAGGTGGCTGATAGGAATCAGATACATGGGTGGTTGAAGGATGGGTGGAAGGTGAAAGAAAAGATTTCTGCTTGGGTGGGTGAAACTGTATGAGTGAAGGATAGCAAGAATCCTCAGTGGTTTTTGGGTCAAACTGTAAGCCAAGGCAAGCAAGGAAGGAAAGGACGCATTTAAACGTGGTTTAAAAAAAAAATGTTTGTTGGTGAAATAAACGAAAGGTTTTTTTTAGAGATTAAGAAGAATGATAGACGTTTACTTTGAATGGATGGATGCCTGGATGGTATCATCATAGATAGCATAGGCGGAGACTGTCACTGGATGAAGAGTCTTAGGGGTCCATTAGGATGTCGGGCGGATTTCCTCCGCCAGGCCGGCGGTAGCCACCGCCAGCCTGGCGGAGGAAATCCGCCCGACATCCACAGCCCAATTCCCCCCACCATATTAGTATGGCGGGGGGAACCGTGGCGGTGAGAAACACCGCCCGCATGTTTTCCGCCCCGGTCGCCTTGCGGCCGGGGCGGAAAACGAGTAACATGGTGGCGGTGTCTGTTAGACACCACCCGCCATATTACAATGGGCTATCACCAATGCTTTTCCGTGGCGAGGCATGCGGAGACTCCCTGCGGGGGCCCGTTGCGGGCCCCCTGGGAGTCCGTGGCTTGGGGGGTGCACATGGGGGGTACCTATGGTACCCCCCACATTTCAAGGTGCAACATGGCAGGCACCGCGCGGTGCCTGTTATGTTGCGCTCTGAAATGCAAATGGTGCTTTTCTAACATTGCGGCGGGCGGAGATTTCAGCTCCGTCCGCAGCAATGGTAAATATACAGAATGCGCCCGCCTGTGTTGAGGGCGCATCCTAATCCTCAATTCGGGACCCACGCTCTTTAGGTGGGCGGTCCCGTTTACCACTAGGGTGGCGGGCGGGCAAAGCCCGCTCACCATCCTAATGTGCCCCATTAGTTTGAAGAGACTGTGAAAGAAACCGCGCCAGATTAGCAAAGCCGAAGAGAATCTAAATTGTTTTTTCAGAATACTCCCTTGACTCACAGTAGTTTTCAAGCACAGCCTATATATTGTGTATGTATGTAGTAGTTATCATCAAGCTCCTTCCTCCGACTCAGAGGACGACTCTATACCTATGTTAATTTTTTTCTGACTGTGTCAAGCAGCCTGCCATGGGTGGCCTATAAGCTGGTTACACAATCAATCAAAACAAAGTACCTCACGTCGTCCCATATATAAGCAATTGGATCAGATATCATCTGCCTTTTTCTAGTAGCAAGGGCAGGGTGAAGGTGACATTAAGCAGTTGTCCTTGATGTAACAGAGTATGACTAGTGCCACCTGTAATAGAAAAATACGAGCTTCCCCACCTGCTGTCTGCGTTATGACTCTAGTATGTTTGTCTTGGACGCAGGCTGACTGAGCTGGCATGCTGGCCACAACAAAGTTACGTTAATTTGGCAAAACAAGAGAGAAGAAGAAGACTGATGTACTGTGTACTCTAGTTCATACATAGTGCCAGTATAATGACAGAAACGCCCACAAATGTTAGAGGCAGAGGAAGTGGGAGGATAGATACATATCACATATGTTATGTACTGTGCTTGCTAGTGCTACTGTGCCACTATGTGTTGAATTCATTTGTGTTACTGTTTTGCTAAGGGTATTGGTTAATAGTTTTTTTTTCTTTCTTGATATAGCTACTCCTTCCCAAGCAAAACCATCCAAGAAGGAGTTGACATCCAAAGCCCGGCGCCGGAAGCTGGAGGCCATCTGCCAAGAATACCGGTGGCTTGTGGTTCTGGTGGAGGAGGAGGAGGAGGAGGAGGAGGCGGCCGCAGCTGCAGCCTCCTCCAATGACCCAGGCCCCAGTCAGGCCCCTCCAATTGTACGGTGCCACGGTCAGGCAGCCGCCTGCTGCTGAACTTCAATATCCAGCACTGCTGACCCCCTGTGGTTGCAACTGCAAGGCATATGCGCGCCACATGCTCCTCTGGATGCACACCTAGAGGATCAGGCAGAGGAGCTGAAGAAGAACTTCAAGGTCCTGGAGAGGGAAATCTGAAGACTCAGAGCCCGCCAATAAATTGACCCAGTTGCATTGCCCCTTTTTAAATCCTTTTTTTTTGGGTGGGTGGGAATTGGGTGTTGCATTGGGGTTTATAGACATTTTGGACATTCGTTGGACTTTATCATTTTGGACATCAGTTGGGGTTAGGGAGAGGGGTGGGTCGGGTGTGATGGGATTTTTTTACATAGTTTATTTGTGATAGGGTATTAAATTATATTTCTACTTAAACATAGCAATACGTTGTTATATTGTGGGCGGTACTGTTTTACCTTAGTATCCTTGCTGCTGCAGGCATGGCCTCACCCAGTGTTGGATTTAATAATCTGATGATTTTGTAACACACAAACAGATAGATGCAGTACCCCTCACTGAATGACTTGTCCTGATAGTACTGTCAGTCTCTCCTCCTAGTCTTGCATTCTGCAACTGGACTCAAAAAGGTGTGTGAAATATATTTTATGAAAGCATTTCAATTATTAATTATGCCTCCCTCAAATTTCTTCTCTTATCTGTGCTTCATGTTTAACTTAACTTCAAAAACAACAATTGATGGACGGAATGTTGCACAATGGCAAAACATTCACCCCCAGTCACAGATCTAGGTTTAATCCATCGTTAGCTCACCACACCACCCCAGTTCAGACATTGCCATATGCAAATCAGTCTTGACCCTGTGCCTCATGGGGACAGTCCAGCCCGAACTGCCAAGCATTGTCTTCCCTGGACCGGAAACATTGGCAGATGTAGATTCATTGTTAAGGTAAGTGTGCATTGTTTTCCCAAGTATAGCACAGGGTAAGGGCCGGCCTGTAATTGTAGATGGCAAAACAAAAGGTATATTGAAAAACCAAGTAAAAATAAAATGCACAAGTTACGGTGTAGTGCAACAAGAACACTTTCAGAGGCGGCATGGATGCATCATGTCTACTCTAGTTTGTTTCCAGCATTAACCTACAACAAGAACAGGGCAGAGCATACCCAGGGTGACAGCACCCTTTGCACATCCTCCATTTAGCGTACATTTTTTGACAGATTTGGACAAAGCACATATCCAGCAATATAGCATTTTACAATTTATGTGGCTAAATCAATGCACCGCTCTCAGTCATACCACACTACACTCAACTCCACCGCTACACGACATTTAGGTCTGCTGTGGTTGTTGTTGACTTATTTACCTTTTATGTCAGTCATGAAATGCCCTGACTTATTCCATCAATTATCTCCGATCCTACTGAGTGAATGCGAAAATACTATATCACTGTGATCATCATGATGTTGTTGTTCAACCAAGTCTGCAGTGTACCGAGTGAGTCCAGATTCCATATTCAAAAATGCAATGGATCAGCCTGCAGTAGAAGTACAATTTTGTTATTAAACAACAAGAGAGGAAATATTGACTTGAGTCACTGTTAGTGTGTAGATTAAATACTAGTACACTTTGACTTCACTTCATGCACAACAAACAACAACACCACAAACACCAATCACTCAGAGTCAGTGTCCAATGCATGCGATTCATTACCTGTTCCTTCTAAGTGAAGGGGCAGTTTCTCTCGCCATCATCATCATGGTGTTGTCCAACTAAGTGTGCAGTGTACAGATTGAGTCCCCTTTCTATATTCAAAATGCAATGTATCGGCCTGCAGTGCTCTCAATGGTAGGCTGGATTATTTTACTTTGTGGTGCAGTTATTTTCTTGAACCCAGTTAGGCTCAACAACGCACTTTGTTTCATTGCAGTTCTCGGTCGCCTTGGCTATCTTAGTCTGACTCTGAATATGGCTCTTACTGCGGTGCTACTGAGATGTTGCTGAGGATGTGGGCGGTACCCCTACACTGCTAAGGACAGAGCTAGAAATGTCTCCCTCTTGTTCACCTTCCACCGTGATAATATCTCCCCCTGATTCTGCATGCCCAACAACAACGGGTTGAGTTTTACTTTTTTCTAAGTGAAGTTGGCGAGCCTCCCACATGATATTGTAGTGTATTTTGAGACGACTTGTTTGGCCTCTGGTACCAGTTTGTACCAAGCGTACCCCGCCTAACAGCATGTCGACAAATTGAGCATATAGCAATGTTCTCCTCCTTACTGCTAACCAAAAAGAAGTCCCAAACTGGGGAGGAGAACTTTCTGACACTGCTGGATGCGCCACTTTCAATACCAGAAGAACTGGAGGGTGGGCTTGCAATGTGCCTCTGTGCAGCTACACTACCACTACCTACTGAGGTGGTGGTTGAGCTGGATGTAGGTCCCTGCCAGGCCTTGGCAAATGCAAATATGGAAGCTAGAGGTCGTGGTGGTGTTACCTGTGTTGGTGGTAACCGTGCTACATCCCTCGCAGCCATTTTGGATAGGGTAATAATGTTGGTCTCCATCTCCTTTGGGCCGGGAGTGATGTTCATTATGACTGGCTTGTCATCATCACCATGTCGCACTTGTACATCTACAACCATAACTCTAAGGCTTTCTGGAACCTTCCTTTATACTAGCCTTGTCTTGTGGCTTGCATCACTCTCAGACTGAGCTGGTGGCTTCCAAGTGGCATCTCGATCATCAGAATCAGGGCTTGAAGAAGAAGATGATGGACTAACCCTCCTTTTACTTGCTGGGGGTCTGGAAGACAATGGATCTTCTGAAACAGTGGCTTGCTCCACTTTGTCTGCAGGAAGCTCGATTTTCTGAAATGCCCCTACTTCAGGAGGAACAACTACTATTGTGGGCTGTTGTTGTGGCTGTTCTTGCGGCTGTTCTTTTGGCTGCTGCTGTTCTTGCAGCTGCTGCTGTTCTTGCGGCTGCTGCTGTTTTTGTTGCTGAGCCTGCTGCTGAGTTTCCGCTTGCGTTGATTGTGTAACACTTTGCGATAATGACATTTCAACATTGCTGCTCGTTAGTAGACTGGCTACCTCTGCAACACTCATGGGCTTGGGCCTAGGTTGGTGGGGTTGGCCCGCTGGTGCAGAAGTGCTGCTCCCAGCTTGGTCACCGGACAACGCTCCTGCAAGCGCAATTATTTTTCTCCCAAAGAAACATATGGGGCGGCACACCAGTCGTGGTAAATGCCACAACTTTTTCTGTTCCTTCTTCTCCCTGACAACTTTCTTGGTAATGGAGGACCTGTTACCTTTCTTTGGACCTATCTTCTTCAGATGTCAGAAGGACACAGGTCCACAGTTGCAGAGATGTCTGTGGTCACACGTGGACGTGACGTGGTATGCAGCAAGACTTCTGTCTGGCAGTAAAATGGGTGATGATGATGATACCTCCTTCTCTGCCTTTTTGTGCAACTAAAAGCAAAGAAGCCAGGAGAAGAACATCAGTGAAATGTTGAATTTGTTGTTGTGGTTCAATTACTACTAGTACAAACAAACAAATAAAAGATATAGTGTAGCCATTTGTGAGACTTTGTCAACAAGGGCTTTCATGGTATACTGTGTACACGCTACACTCTCAGGAAGGATAGGAAAGAATAAGAACAACAACCAAAATACAAATGTAATGGAAGTGGACCCTGTTAGGCATTACATTATTTGATCATCACATCATTTAGGGAGCTGCTGCTGGCAAAGGGGATGGATGGAAGCAGTAAGCAAAGAGGAAAACCATGTAGGCCTACATGGCAAAAGCAGCACTCTAATAACTCCCATCAGAAATGGCCACCAGCCACATGGACACTCACAAATTACAAGCAACAAGCAGGAGGCCTGGCAAACAATGTACTGACAAAAGTCCTATAATAGTCAGCCAAAGGATGCATGCTAAAACACACTGCTTTGCCTTTTTAATGCAATAAAATGCAAAAACGAAAATCCACAGGGCTAAACAAGGTCTGCATGGTACACACCAACACCTCTCACACACACAACAAAGGCATTTATTTAAGACACACCCAAAAACAGAAATACCCCCCAAAAACACATTTTGCAACCCAATCCAATGCCATCCATGCCCTAAATGACGTTTAAATCCAACAGAACACACAGAAACACTTGTTTCATGCACCTGTCGCTACCTCTGAGCCTACTGGATGAAAGGCCTGTCGGCAGACTAGGCCGCACAAGCTTGCAGGCCTATGGCAAAAGCACACCACCGGCCTTCAAAATGGCCACCAGCCACATGGCCAGGCCCACACAAATACAAGAAACTGAAGACAGGCAATTCGGGCCTATTGCAAAAATCACACTGCATGTCTTCAAAATGGCCACCAGCCTCATGGCCAAGCCCACATCAAGAGACCTAGGCATTAAGGAATACCATGCAGGCCTATATTGCGAACGCAGCACACTAAAAAGTAATAACCCCCACCAGAAATGGCCACCAGCCACATGAACACTTACAAATCACAAGCAACAAGCAGGAGCCTGGCAAACAATGTACTGACAAAAGGCCTATAATAGCCAGGCAAAGGATGCATGCTAAACCACACTGCTTTGCATTTTTAATGCAATACAATTCAAAAACGAAAATCCACAGGGCTAAACAAGGTCTGCAAGGTACACAACAACACACCACACACATACACAACAAAGGCATTTATTTAACACACAGCCAAAAACGGAAATACCCCCCCAAAAACACATGTTGCAACTCAATCCAATGCCATCCATGCCCTAAAGGATGCTTGAAATAAATTCAACACACACCAAAGGAACAGTTGCGTCATCATGCACCCACCCATGACTAGCTCTGGGCCTACTGGCTACCCACAACAATTAAAAAAATTAATTAATGATACGTACTAAAATTGTAGTTGCAGCATTTGCAATGCCCCAATCAAACACACAACACCAACTTACTTGTAAAATATCAAATTCAAAAGTCCTCAAATCCAATGATGATGCAGCAGACACAAAGAGTGATCCTTCCAGCTCAAAATCCAAAGGCAGAATGAACAAGAGATGGACAAAGCACTGGGAGGAGCTTGCTGGACATGACAGGAAGTTGGAAACTCTGTAGCACTTCCTTCCACCCCAAAAAGTATTTTTTTTAAAGGACTCCTTGCACAAAAAAGGACAGCCAAATGTCTATCTGAGGAGTTGTTTTTCATCCAAATCATCATTTACTGAATGTTTTATGCTGTTAGAGATATTCTTCTCTAGATTGAACATTTTGCGTGTTCGGGATTGCGAGCTTCACCACACTTTCGCCGGATGTCGATGGCGCGTCCAAATAACTTGTTCGCGATCTCACGCTCTCTCTCGCGGTGGAGAATGACGTGTTCACGATCTCAGACTCTCGCGGTGTCTGATGGCTAGGCAAATGACGTGATCACAATTGCGAACTCTCGCGGGATAGCGCGACCGGCTACCCTTGTGGCACATGCAAACGATCCGGAAAGCTTGTCGGCGAACGAAGGGATTCCGGTAAGGCAAGCGCGCATGAGAACGCATTTTCAAAGCGCAAACATGCAAAAAATCTCCGCTACTCAGCGGATCGCAGAAATTTAGACATTTACACGTTTTCCGCGGAACGCAAAAATGTCAAAATATCGCAAATTCTGCGAGCGGAATGGAATTTGATGCCCACACTTACTTATTTCCCGGTCAGCCCCTCTCCTTTGTGGAAAATTCGGTGATGCTTGAATCCCAGCCAGAAGCCTCTTATCTAGTTCTATCTCTGACTCTTCCCCGATCGGTGCTCTGTGCCTACCCCTGCTCTCCTCATGTGGGATCACTCTGCTCTATTTTCTCGCTGTGCTTCGTGGGTGTGAGCTGTTTCTCTTTCACTCCTTAGCTCATGCATTTCTTCCACATCCCGTCTAGGTTGCATCCTTTGCTCTAAGTTATACCCTGTTCTATTTGGTCTGTTGTTTCCTCAGCTACCTGAGCAAGTCCAGTAGCTTCACCCTCATCATCAGATCCTGAGAGACTGGGCCCCCCTTCCTCACTCCCCTTAGCTGTATCACTGATTGATAGAACCGCTACAAACCTCCCGGTCACTCATGTGTGTTTGCCTAAATCAGTGAGTGTGCACATTCTCCACACTGCTGTGGTAAATTGTGTTGGGCACAACAGATGGGGAGTCGAACTTCTAGGCGCCTGTGCACCAGACTGGGGTTGCTCTGTGACTGCCTGGGCCTGCTGGCCTGTTAGACTCTCATGCCCGGATTGAACTGCTTGTTGTTCGGTGGAGGGTCCGCCGATTTCTTTAAATGGCGAATTGAAGTATCCTAATGCAAGGAGAGCAGGCAATAGCACCTCCATACCTGCATATGTTGGGGAAGATGCTGACCCCTTGTTAGCTATCCGTAGCGCAGGACTGTTGATCTGGGCTTCCTCAAAGATGGGCCATAGTTCTAATAATGCCTCTATCTTATCTTTCTTTTAACCTTTTCATTTGGTTTATATATATATATATATATATATATATATATATATATATATATATATATATATATATATATATTCAATGAAAAAACCATAGGTTTGAAACCATATATAGTTAGGTGAATATTTTAATCATACAAAACCAATGAAATTCCCATACATAGTTAGTTGCATTAACTATATATTTCGCGCACCCGCAATCCACTGCTGATGATGTCACATATTACATCATTCATGACATGGTCAGTGACATCACTGATGACATCACTGATGACATCTCAAATGACATCACTGATGACATCACTGATGACATCTCAAATGACATCACTGATGACATCACTGATGACATCTCAAATGACATCACTGATGACATCACTGATCACATCTCATTTGACATCATTGATCACATCACTGATGACATCATTCATGTGCTAATACGATGAACCTCTTCAGACTGTAATATAACCTTAGATACACTCAGTGTACACAGACACTCACACACTGTCACTCATCCATGGAGTTACTCACACACCTAGTCAGTCATGCAAAGAATCAATCTCACCTCCATTTCCTCAACTATACAGTTATACACACCTTACTTATTCAAACATATACTAACACATATTTACTCTCTTATACAATCCCTGATACAAGTTCACAATGATCCATACAGCCACTCACACATTCACTGGCTCTCATGCACAGTTATTTATATATGCCAACTCTCACATGTACTGTGTTTTACATATGTACTTACTATGACATGTAGCATTGAGATATCCATTCACTCATCAATACACTCATGCACACAGTCAACCGCCCATGTAGCTGTTTCCACATGCACTCTTGAACTCATACACCCAGTGAATCAACTGCTCACACATCTATGCACAGAGTCACACACCTCCCAGCCACCTCCACACACACTCAATCTCCCATACAAATACTTGGGCAACCAATCAATAACACATATAGCCTCTCGTATAGCTAATGATCAACACATGCAGCAGTTTACACCACAACAGACATACTGATGCACACATTCAGACAGTTTAGTCACTAACCCATGCATTTAGTACGACACATTTATTCACTCACTCATACAGTCAGTCACGCACCTACTAAATCCTTCATCCAGACACTTATACATCCACTCATTCTTCAATATGTAAAACATATTTAAACTTTACAGAAACACACAGTCACTGGATGATGTCATCAGTGATGTCATCAGTGATGTCATTTGAGATGTCATCAGTGATGTCATCAGTGATGTCACTGACCATGTCATGAATGATGTAATATGTGACATCATCAGCAGTGGATTGCGGGTGCGCGAAATATATAGTTAGTGGAACTAACTATATATGGGAATTTCATTGGTTATGTATGATTAAAATATTCACCTAACTATATATGGTCTCAAACCTATGGTTTTTTCATTGAATTTTCAAGGTTTTTTAAATGCAAATACCTAACTATATATGGTCTCAAACCTATGGTTTTTTCTGTGAATATATATATATATATAAAATTTCTATGGCAAAATGAAACCCCTCATTTTGTTCCTTTTCAAAATAAATGTATTAAGTGTTAACACTTTATTCCAATCAAGATGACTTCAGGTGTGCCATACTTTTGTCATAAGTAAGACTGTTAGCGCTCTAGTTGTTCTTTAGAACACTCTGGGACATTCTGTCATTGGGCTATAGTTGGGCTACATCTGGCTGATATTTGGGCTACATTTGTTGCTGCGTGTGCCCCTCAGCCCATCCCAGCCTCGCTGCCTGCCTCGCTGCCGGCCGACTCGGTTGTCATTTGTTTTGTTTTTGTTTTGACCGTCATTTGTGCTTGCTAAATTGTTTCCTTGTTTCCTTGCCCGTGTTAGCGTTTTCTTCTGTTTTTTTCTGTATTTTTCTTTTTCTCAGCCTGTGTCCTTCCTGATTGCCCGCCTACCCTCGCCGCCCTCCGTCTTCCCGCCCCGCTTCCCGCCACCACCGCAAGCCCCGCCCCTTTTTTCTTTCTGTTCCCTCCCCGCTCCCGCCTCCCAGCTGCTCCGCCCACCCGCGCACTTGGCCTTTATATGGCGACCGTGCGACACAGGTGAGTGTGACCCACTTGTGGGACACCCCTGCGCCGCACGGCCACCAGCTGCTGCGTGTGCCCCTCAGCCCATCCCAGCCTCGCTGCCTGCCTCGCTGCCGGCCGACTCGGTTGTCATTTGTTTTGTTTTTGTTTTGACCGTCATTTGTGCTTGCTAAATTGTTTCCTTGTTTCCTTGCCCGTGTTAGCGTTTTCTTCTGTTTTTTTCTGTATTTTTCTTTTTCTCAGCCTGTGTCCTTCCTGATTGCCCGCCTACCCTCGCCGCCCTCCGTCTTCCCGCCCCGCTTCCCGCCACCACCGCAAGCCCCGCCCCTTTTTTCTTTCTGTTCCCTCCCCGCTCCCGCCTCCCAGCTGCTCCGCCCACCCGCGCACTTGGCCTTTATGTGGCGACCGTGCGAACGCGCAGCGGTCACGCGCAGCGGGCGCGCCGATTGTGCGCCGAAGGCGCGCCAAAGGTAAGCCCGTCTGCGCCCGTCCACGACCGGATCGCGACCAGCGCCAGGACCCCTGGCCCCCGAAGACCCCGACCGACCCGCCTGACGTACTCCGCCGCCACCCTCATCGCTCTCAACTCCGGCCGACTCCCAGAATGCCATCAAGCCACCCCAAGACGTACCCACGGACCCTTCAGCTGCCACGCCTGCAAGTTCTCCTGCATCCGGACCTGCCCCGCACCAGCACCCGCCAAGTCGAACACCAGCAGCACCCACCTCAAGTGCATCCTGCTCAACACCCGCTCCGTCCACAGACACGCCGTGGAACTCTGGAACCTCCTAGACACCACAGCCCCTGACGTTGCCTTCCTCACGGAGACCTGGATGAACGCCTCCTCAGCTCCAGACATCGCCATCGCCATCCCAGAGGGCTACAAGATCGTCCGGAGGGACCGAAACGCCAACCAGATGGGAGGAGGCATCGCCATCATCCACAGAAGCACCATCCGTCTCACGACCAGCACCGACAACACCCTGACCAGCGCCGAACACCTGCATTTCCAGATCCACACCAACCCGAACACCACCCTCAGAGGCACCCTGATCTACCGACCCCCTGGACCACGCACGCAATTCAGCGAGGACATCGCCGACTTCGTCAGCCCGCATGCCCTCCCCTCCGCTGACTACATCCTCCTGGGAGACCTCAACTTCCATCTGGAGAACAACAACGACCGCAACACCAGCACCCTGCTCGACAACCTCGCCAACCTGGGACTCAAGCAACTGGTGTCCACCCCCACCCACCGCGCCGGACACACACTCGACGCCGTCTTCTCATCCAGCACAGACATCGACTTCAGCCACACCACAGAGCTTCAATGGACGGACCACAGCTGCGTCCACTTCACCTTCAAGAGAACGACGACCCACCAACACCAGCAACAGGCCGCCCGCAGAAGCTGGAACAAGATCACAGCAGACCAGCTCGCCACCTCCCTGAGCCAGCACCCCCCTGCCAGCTCAGCGAACCCCAGCCAGGCCGCCGACAACCTCACGAAGTGGATCAGCAACTGCGCGGACGAACTCGCCCCACTGAGGACCCCGCCTAGCACACACGGCAGCAAGAAGGCCCCATGGTTCACCGACGAACTCAAGAGCTCCAAGAAGAACTGCCGAGCCCTGGAGAAAGTCTGGAAAAGGGAACCGACACCGAACAACAGGACCTCCTACAAACTTGCCACCCGGAAACACCACCAGCTGATCCGCGCCGCCAAGAAAACAGCATTCAAGGACCGGCTGGACATCAACGCACACAACTGCAAGGAACTCTTCAACATCGTGAAAGAGCTTTCCAACCCCAGCGCAGGAAACAACGACATCACCCCATCGCAAGACCTCTGCAACTCCCTCGCTTCATACTTCCACAACAAGATCACGGACATACACAGCAGCTTCAACAACCAACCAACGCACACCATGACCGAACAACCACCCCCCACCACCACCCTCCACGCCTGGACCCCGATCAGCACCGAAGACACCATCCGCACGATGAACTCCATCCACTCCGGATCACCGGCCGACCCCTGCCCTCACCACGTCTTCAACAAGGCCGACGCTGTCATCGCACCCCACCTGCGAGACATCATCAACACATCCTTCGACACCGCCACCTTCCCTGAGAGCTGGAAGCACGCCGAACTCAGCGCCCTACTCAAGAAACCAACAGCGGACCCCACCGACCTCAAGAATTACCGCCCCATCTCGCTCCTCCCGTTTCCAGCCAAAGTCATCGAGAAGACCGTCAACAAGCAGATGGCCGCCTTCCTCGAGACGAACGGATCCCTCGACCCCTCACAGTCCGGCTTCCGAGCCAACCACAGCACCGAGACCGCCCTCATCGCCGCCACCGATGACATCCGAGCCCTGATGGACAATGGAGAAACAGCGGCCCTCATCCTCCTAGACCTCTCCGCGGCATTCGACACTGTCTGCCACCGCACCCTAGTGCAGCGCCTCAGCGACGTCGGAATTCAGGAGAAGGCACTGGAATGGATCATCTCCTTCCTCGACGGAAGAACACAGAGAGTCCGCCTGCCACCGTACAAGTCAGAGGCCTCCGAAGTCATCTGCGGCGTCCCCCAAGGATCATCTCTGAGCCCCACCCTCTTCAACGTCTACATGAGCCCCCTCGCGGCCATCGTACGCAAACACAACCTCAGCATAATCTCCTACGCCGACGACACCCAGCTGATCCTCTCCCTGACCAACGACCCCGCCGCCGCCAGAGCCAACCTGCACGAAGGGATGAAAGAGGTAGCCGAGTGGATGACGACCAGCCGCCTGAAACTGAACTCAGACAAGACGGAGGTCCTCATCCTGGGCTCTTCACCCTCCGCCTGGGACGACTCCTGGTGGCCACCCGCCCTGGGCACCGCACCCAAACCGACAGACCACGCACGCAACCTGGGATTCATCCTGGACTCCTCCCTCTCCATGACCAGACAAGTCAACGCCGTCTCCTCGTCGTGCTTCAACATCCTGCGCATGCTACGAAAGATCTTCTGGTGGATCCCCACCGAGACCAGGAAGACCGTCACCCAGGCCCTCGTCACCAGCCGTCTGGACTACGGCAACGCCCTATACGCCGGTACCACCGCCAAGCTCCAGAAGAGACTCCAGCGGATCCAGAACGCCTCAGCCAGACTCATCCTCGACATCCCACGAACCAGCCACATCTCCGGACATCTGAGAGACCTTCACTGGCTCCCCGTCAACAAAAGAATCACCTTCCGCCTCCTCACCCACGCACACAAAGCTCTACACGATCGAGGCCCGAGCTACCTCAACAGCCGAGTCAACTTCTACGCTCCCAAACGCCACCTCCGATCAGCCAACCACGCCCTCGCCGCCGTCCCCCGCATCCGAAGAGCGACTACAGGAGGAAGGTCCTTCTCCTACCTGGCCGCCAAGACCTGGAACTCCCTCCCGACCGACCTGCGCCTGACCCAAGACCACCTCTCCTTCAGGAAGAAGCTGAAGACCTGGCTGTTCGAGCAGTAGCGGCACCCCCCCCCCCAGCGCCTTGAGACCCTACGGGTATGTAGCGCGCTTTATAAGTGTCACTGATTGACTGATTGATTGTCTCTGGTGGCCATCTTTGGGCTACATTGGGCTACATTGGGCTACATTTGGGCTACATTTGGGCTCTTTTGTCTCTGGTGGCCATCTTGGGAGACTGCATATCAGAATTTTTTTAATGAAATATAAGAGGATTTGAGAAGTCACTCAAAATGTGCCCTAATTTTTCTTTCTTCAGCACTAATCATAATTTCTATGGCAAAATGAACCCCCTCATTTTGTTCCTTTGCAAATTAAATGTTTTAAGTGTTAACACTTTATTCCAATCAAGATGACTTCAGGTGTGCCATACATTTGTCATAAGTAAGACTGTTAGCGCTCTAGTTGTTCTTTAGAACACTCTGGGACATTCTGTCATTGGGTTATAGTTGGGCTACATCTGGCTGATATTTGGGCTACATTTGTTTTTTTTTGTCTCTGGTGGCCATCTTTGGGCTACATTGGGCTACATTGGGCTACTTTTGGGCTCTAACATATATATAGCCCAATGTAGCCCAATATATATTTTTTCAAAGTTAATTTTCGTAAAAACCACTGTAGCATATATCTTGAAACATAGCAAAGGCACATCGGGCTACCAGTCCCTACAATTTTGCCAAGTTTGGTGAAAATCCATTCAGCCGTTCAGGCTAAAAGTGAGCCCTACCGCCCTATGGAAATGAACATGGGGAAAACACGTTTTGGGACCCCCCTTTTTTCTCGGCCCCCGCTTGACGAATCCCCCCCAAACTTTCAGGGAAGAACCGGAGAGTAAATGTGCCATTTTCAGGGAAATTTCAGCCAATTCCGTCCATCAACGCCAAAGTTATTCAACATAGAATTTTGAAAAATCCCATAGGAAAAAATCCTAACTATATATACCTACTGGACTTCATTTAATTATGGCTGACATTGTTTGCTGGCGTGCAGGCGCGCCCACTGTGGAATATGGGAAGAGGACTGCATCACCCAGAAGGCTGTGAGAGGCCACGCCCACCTGAGCTGAGGATGTTATACCTAGTGCCCTTCATTAAGCGCCTGCAGCCGACACTTGCCGAAAACGCCACTGAAGAAAGGATCGCTTCCTGAAACGCGTCTGGCGTGCATTTTGAACATTAAAGCCTCTGTGATCACTCCTGCTGGCAGGCTGTTGTACCAATTAAAGAGGGCGTTTTACTTACCTTCGTGAGGCTTTATTTCCAACTTGGGTTCTGCATAATTTTGGATATATATATATATATATATATATATATATATATATATATATATATATATATATATATATATATATATGTTCTCATGTGTTCAAGTATGTTAGTGTCAAAAGTTCCCTTCTTTGGCCAGGGAAATGTATGTGCCTTTGTGTGTGTGTGTGCCATTCTTGGCAAACCTTATTACATTTTTTTGACTGTGCGGGGTACCTGGTTTACTTTAGGCCCAGTGGAACTCCACGAAGTGACAAAAAAACTCTTCCCTGCTCTGTGGAGTTCTGCAAGTGGCAAAGTGAGATAAGTCATGCTGCTCGTGCTGGTTTTTAGCGCTGGGCATTTTTCCTCTGCTGTAAAATAAACACAAATGGCAACATACGCAGCGCAAGAGGGCACAGCTTCTTTCTGCTGCTCGAGTAGATGTTCTACTCCAGCGGCAGCTTTCTCAATGCAATCGGCAGGTTTTTCAACGTGAGTGGTAACGGCCTGCCGCAACTGCCCGCATTGGGAAATCTCACTGGGAGGTGGTCTAGAGTTGGATTTTCCTTGCTCATGCTCGCCAATTTAATTTTGGCGAGCCATGAGAGAGGCAAAACTGCGCTGCTACGTGGATTTTTTGGAACTCTTTGCTGTACACTCAGTTATGATTGTCTCAAACAACAAAAGTTATACCAAATCTGTCTTCAGATATATGCACTTATTCAAAACTTCATATGCTCTAAATATATCACATTATTTGTTAACACATATAAAACATATCAGTTTAGAGTTTTATATTAGTTTAATCTTTGAGTACCTCAAGCTTTAAAACTGCATTATTGGGGGAAACATCCATTACAACGCAGTCATTATATCGCACTGCTTTTACAACGCAACTGTTACAACGCAACTGCCTTGAAATTGCATGTCACTACAGCACATGCCATAACAACGCATGTCACTACAACGCATGCCATTACAACGCATACCATTACAACGCATGCCATTACAAGGCATTATAAGGTAAGTAAGGCTGGGTATGGATTTTGGGGTAGATGGGAATAGTAATTTCCCCCCTGCATTATCCAACACTTTCCCTACTGTTGCAGTCACTGGAGTGGGAATAGTAATTTTTACCCCTGCACCATCCAACACTTACCCTATTGTTGCACTCACTGGAGTGGGACTTGTAATTTTTACCCCTACACTATCCAACACTTACCCTACTGTTGTCCTAAAAGTATTATGCGTTGTAATGGTATACATTGTAATGGTATGTGTTGTAATGGAATTAGGGGTGGGCGGAATTTGCGTAATCACTTTACGCAAATCTCTGCGAAGCGGTAAAAAATCTCTGCGAACATGCAGAAATTCCGCAAACACGCGGAATTGCTTGTTCGCGATGCTTTTTTCCTGTTCCCAATTGCTGTTTGCGTGCTCGGGGTAAAATATCTCTCGAACACGCATTTTGAGAACGCAAACAAGCAGAACATTTTGCAAAGTCCACAAACACCGCAAGCGGATTGGAATATACCGCCCAGGCCTATATGGAATGTGTTGTAATGGTAGATTTTTCAAAATGCATTGTAATAGCTTGCGTTGTAAAATCATGCGATGTAATGGTAGTTGCGATGTAAAAAACGGGTTGTAAAAGCATGCATTGTAATTGTTTGCATTGTATCGTCATATATTCCATTATGGGGCCTTTCACCAGGTGCAGAAGATGGTGGACACTTTGCAGTGAAGCTCCCGTTCTGAACCTGGAACCCAGCCCTATCAACCAATGGGGGAATTCCAGAGAGCCCAACAGAGATGGGGGTACCCATGCCCCCAAGATATTGAGCAAGAAGAAGACATTGAGCAAAAAGCCACTACAAACCATCGCAACCGCACGGTGTCTCCAAGATGTCCACTGCTGGAATATAAAAGGAGGATTGTAAGAAAAGCTGCAGGCAAAAAGAAGGTCCTGAAGAAGAAGCTGGGTACTCAGATAATTTCTTATATTTTTGAAAAACCATAAATAGGAATATATATCAAAGAAGATATACATCACACAACAAAAACAGCAAAGAACACAGGTGTATATAAAGAACGATATCAAATTGTATCTTCAAATTTCATAAAGAGTACTTATATGAAACACATACAATGAAACAAGGAGACATTGTAATATTTAGGCCTTCATTGTTACAGTTGTATACACTTTTTCACAATCTTAGTTGATGAATATTAGGAAAGAATTGTGCAAGTCGACGTTTCGGTCTCTAGGCTTTCGTCAATGAGACCATCTTCAGGACTAAAAATGTTTAAAGTGGTTGACCCCTAGTGAAATATGGAACAAACAATAATTACCATATATTTCAATAGAATTGTAATGTATCAACCGTGTAAATATAACAAAATTGCATCCTCCATTATTTTCTTTAAAAACATGTTCAATCATTGAAAAACATTTTTATATCATATATTATTTTATAACCTTTTTTATATCATATCCTGATATCATATTTATATATCTGCCAATATTCATATAACATATTACTTTGTTGCACCAAATATGTGCCTGTTATTTTTGTATTTTTTGTTCATAATCTAAAGAACGTTTTTTCCAACGTAATTTATAAGCTGTTCTCACTTTAGACAGATATAGAAGATTTATCTGTAATAAGCTCTCCCAGTATTTTTTTTAAATTTTTTGAGTTTTTTAGTGAAAAGTGACTGCATGGACTGCAGCCATCACATTTATATAGGTTCAACAGCCTATAGTAAGTTATTCCTTTTTCAAATTACTTTTTTTATATCATATATTATTTTATAAACTTCTGTATATCATATCCTGATGTCATATTTATATATCTGCCAATATTCATATAACATATTACTTTGTTGCACCAAATATGTGCCCGTTATTTCTGCATTTTTTGTTCATAATCTAACGGACGTTTTTCCAACGTTATTTATAAGCTGATTTTACTTTAGACAGATATAGAAGATTTATCTGTAATAAGCTCTCTCAGAATTTTTTTGAATTTTTTTGAGTTTTTCAGAGAAAAGTGATTATATGGACCGCAGCCATCACATTTATATAGGTTCAACAGCCTATATTAAGTTTTTCGAATGTTTTATTTACCTTATCAATGACATAGCGGCATTACTAAGAATAATTGCATCTTTATTATAAACATTGTTCTATTGCATATATCTTGACAGCTTTTATATATTTTCACTCCAAAAACGGGAAACATCTGTTGTTGGTCAGTGCATCTCAATGTATTGACAGACCAGTATTCTATAGTGTTAGACCTGTCAGCCATTTGGGTGGTCCCTCCTATTATTTATTTATTTTTGTCCCCTTTCTGCCTCACAATTCCTTTCATTTTTTTTTATGTCCACTGGAATTTTTAGGTGTTGTCCCAGGGGCTAGGTACTCCTTGACCCTATAATTTTTCTTAGGCCTAAAAGCTCAACTGTTAACATGAAAATGTAGTTTCACAAAATGGTGGCTTATAACTGCCACAACTGCTCACCTCAGAAAATGGACCCATAGGATAACATAGGGACACTCTAGAACCTTCCAGCTGGTTCTGGTAATCTGAGTCCAGCCTATATAAGGGTCAGAGTAGGGCGGCCATTTTAGAGTGACCAGTGAGCTGACTTGGAACCTGGTGAGGAGTGAGGCGATAGCTGAGGAAGGAAGGCGCACTAGTGGAGGCTAGATTGTCCCATGGGTCAGCAGTCTCCCTTGAGGATGTCACCCCCCTAGCTATTGACTGAGCCCTACCATCGGGTTATTGACTTTAATCTGCATAACCTAGCAGCAACATTGAGCCCCCTGGGAGAAGTGGATTCCCGTGGTTCTGGGAGATACATCAGGGAGGCCTCCGATTTGGAGGAGACTGTTCCGTGCTTTTTCCTTTTCCCTTGTGGAACCTTTGGGGAGGAATCCTGGAGTTGACCTGACAAGTTCTTTTCCCCCTTTATCCGCACTCTTGAGCATACTGCGGACAAAGCACGAGGAGGAAGGGGAAGTCTGGTGTAACACCACCCCTGGCCCCAGGACTTTGCTTTACGGAACGCGGAAAGGTAAATCAACCTTACCGTAGTGTGGCTATCCCGCTGTGTTCCCCGCCGCCAATTAGTGTGTCAGCTGTCGGCTGTCGGTGTCCACGGGGCCCCGTCCCCTTTTCCCTTTTTCTGCTGAGGATGTCCGGAGGAAGAGAGGGGACCCGGTTCTGGCCAGCGGTGCGTGGGTCCCTCTGAAGAGACGTCGCGGGAGATCGAACGCTCTGCCAAGTGAGCGCCGAGAGAACAGGGGGCGGGAAGCCGAGGAGGCCGGCTGGAGTTCAACCCCCACCCCCTCTGACGAGCGAGAGGTGGGCGGGATTCGAGGCCGGGATCTACGCGTAAGAAATGTGGCGCACTCCCGGTTCAGGCAAATGCTGAGCCCCTGAGGTGTAGAGCGAGAGTCTGTTCGAAGCGGCTAAAGTGGGAACGGAGTGAGCAGACACCCATCAAACACCGCAATTCCCTGGTAAGACTGTAAAAGCGTGGTTGGGAAGTCGGGTGTTTTGGGGCCTTCTTTGCCGCCTCCGGAGACAGTAGAGTCCGGTCAAAGGTCCCGGAGAAGTCCATCGAAGAGAGGAGGGAGGGATAAAAAGGCATTCAGAACCAAATTGTTTTCCATATAGCTCTGAGAGAGGAAAGTTAAGCGGCAGTGAGGTATCCATTGAGTTGGAATTGCCAAAGGCACGAGGGCTTTATTAACTGACTGAAACAATTGACTGCCTGATGCTAAACCCTGGATGGGATAACTTCTAGAGTAACTTCCACGCATTCTCGCAAGAAAGCTGGTACTGATCTTCAACTGTGGAATAAAGTTTGGAATGCTGATGGTAGAGTTTCAGCGGATGCCAGAATGCATAATAGAAATGCTTTGAACCTGTTTCTTTTACAGAGGAGGAAGGGGGGAATAGTAAGTCGAGTTAATTACCCTGTTTATCTGTGAGGGAATGTATTGACTAAACAGGAAATGCAAAAGAATCTCAAAGTATAAGAAATTACGAAAGTTTACAAAAACAAGTAACTTAAATGCACTGAATTAGCTGTAAATGTTGTACTGGTTTTGCATCTAAGAGCTTTACAAGAAACTAGTAACAAGAGAGAATAAAGATTTTTCTACTTTTCTAAATATGGTGTGGTGCTTACTTTTTGGTGGGTAGGCATTGGGTTACTGTAGAGGCGTGATACAAGCACAACACAATTGCTTCAGGTTTGGTCTTTCCACTCAGAGCCAGGCTACCCTATGTGGACTGGTAACCCCAGGTCCAACATAATTGGTGTCCAGCGGTGGGATAGAGCTTGTGCTTGTGTCCACTCAATAGTAACGCAGTGTGTACCACATGCCTACACCTGGAGTTTTCTCCACGCAGACTTCCTAAATAAACTTTTGCTTTTCCAAATTTTCTCCTGGTGGTGGGTGGAAGTAGCTTCTAATTACCCTCTTATCTAATTTCTTCCAAGTGGCTGTCCCTGACTCTCATTGGCAAAATGGAATTTGCTCTGGAAGAATTAGAGACCTATACTGAGGCTCATCTCTGAGAATTTTGCCAAAATATGGGAGTGTTCTTCAAGCGTGGTGCTAAAAAGGGTGAACTCCAGACCAGCTTGAGGGTGTGGGTGGCAGCTCACCCAGATGGGAAGGAGGAGGAGGAGGCAGACCGGGACACTGTCATCGGGGTGGATGAATTGTACCAACCTGAGGTGGGGAACCTACTAACGGGTCCTAGGACACTTTCAAGGGAGGGCAGCAGTGTTTCTGTGAGAAGCTTGACTGAAGCCGAACTAGCGGACAGGAGGGAGGAGAGACAGTTAAGATGGGAGTTGGCAAAATTAGAGAAGGAGAGGGAGGAGAAGAGGCTAGCTCATGAGTTGAGTCTCAGAGAGTTAGACTTTAAGGCCCTGCAAGTAGGGACTCCCAGCACTCCTAATCTTATCTTATCTTATCTTATCTTATCTTATCTTATGCTGTATTTATAAAGCGCACTGACACCGGAGGTTTCCTGGCGCTGTGATTAGGATTGAGGGTGAGGGCCATAGCTTAAATGAGGTTTGAGAAGAGCCATGTTTTTAGGCTCTTTCGGAAGCTTAGTAGGGTGCCAGAGGTTTTAATTTGAAGGGGGAGGGAGTTCTACAATTTGGGTGCTAGGTAGCTGAATCTGCGGCCGCCCAGTTTCTTTACTTTAACCATCGGGGTGGTGAGAAGGTGGAGATGGGCAGAACGAAGGTTACGAGCCGGGCAGTGAGAGTTGATGAGGGATTCCAGGAAAGCCGGACCCTTGGTCTGCCGGGCCTAATATACCAGGCAGCCTATTTTAAAAGCAGCTCGTTGTTCGATGGGCAGCCAGTGCAGCTTGGCCAAGAGGGGTCTGGCGGATTGCCATTTGGGGGCTTTGCAAATAATGGTGGCAGCGAATCCAAAGATACAACCAGGGAACCCAGACCCTATTTGCCAAAGGACGTAGTCGCCTGCTACGGTGCAGGGGATGACATCGCCAAGTGGCTGGCCGCCTTGGGGGCGTGGCTTGGCAGCCGATGGAGGAAGACGAGTGAGCGCTGAGCTCTGAGTCGGCCTCCCCTATTAATCCTGGCGATAATCATCCTGGCGGCCTTGAAGCCCTGATTTTGCCCGCATCTCCTCCCGCACGCCTGGGGGACTGATCGGAGGCGGTGGGCCCGGTCCGCTGCTGTGTGGAACCCGCGCCACGCCCGTGACCTGCTGGGCAGCGCCGGCCATTTTGCGGCCTGGACGACTGGCCGCATCCCCGGCCTCGAGTGATCAGGAGGCCGGCCCGCGGTGGCGACTGGCCAGCCGCCGGCTGCCGAGGGGATCGGAGTACCGGAATCACGGGCTCGCCGAGGGAGCGGAGCCTGGGCCATCTTGCTGCAGAGCATCTGAAGGAGCTCGGCGGGGGCGCCTGACGGTGGGGAGGCCAGAAGCAGCCCTCGGCCCTGGGGACCTGCTGAGCGCCGACTGCGGAACGCGGGATTGGGGTAAGGCCTGACCCTGCGCAGACTACCGGAGTAACGACGGACCGGCGCTAGCCCCTGGCCGCTTGCCGTTGGGGGGCTCTGCTGGGCGCCAACTGCGGAGCGCGGCATTGGGGTAGGATTTGGCCTTGCGCAGCCCCCCGGAGTGAGGACGGATCGGCGCTAGCCCCTGGCCGCTCGCCATCGGGGGCCCTGCTGGGCGACAACCGCGGAACGCGGGATTGGGGTAAGGCCTGACCCTGCAAAGCCTGCCTGAGTAGAGACGGACCGGCGCTAGCCCCTGACTGCTTGCCAACGAAGGACCTTACTGCCACCGGAGGGCCTGGCGACTCAGCGCTGGGGACACTCGAGAGGACTGGTCACCTTGGGGCCCTGCTGGCGGCGGCAGCGGCGGGAGGCTGAGGCCCGGCCTGGGACCCTGCGGACGTGGCGGGAGCTGACTCCTGGACCTGCCCTTGCCGGGGGTGTTGCTCCCTGACCCCCGCGTGATTGGAACCTTGGACGACTGCCCCCGACGCCATATTGGGCTGGCTGCACTCGTCGTCGCTTCTGGACTCGGAGGAGCGGCGCGCCCAGGGGGGTTCCTCGGGGTCGGCGGCCTGCGGAGTGAAGGGGGGTGACCAGGTGCTGCTAGGGAGTTGCTGGTCTTGGTGGCCAACAGAACCGGCGGGTGTACAACGCGGAGAGTGACCCCAGGACTCGTGAGCTTGCGTGTTGGACTTGGAGGTGGACGCCAACCCTGCTACTGCGGAGTCGAGGTACGACTGTCACCATGGGGAAACGCCTAAAGCCTCCCCCGGAGGCTGCTGGAGGGGCGACGGATGACCAGGGCTCCACTATGGATGTTGGTCCGGCGGCGGGTCTGCCGCAAAGCCAGCTGGAGCAGATCCTGAAGGCCATCGCCGACACCAGGGAGGCCCTACATCATGACATCGGGCAGGTGTCCACGAGCCTGGGCCTACTACGTGCGGACCACGGCAAGTTGGCAGATCGGGTCAAGCAGGCCGAGACCCGGATGGATGCACTGGAGCCCGCGACAAAAGCGGCGGACGCCCTGATGGGGGAGCTGCAGCAAAGGGTGCAGCTTCTGGAGCAGAGGGCGGAGGACGCTGAAGGGCGCAACCGCCGCAACAACATTCGCGTGGTGGGCCTGCCGGAGAAGATTGAAGGGACGGACATGCTGAACTATCTGGAGGCCTGGCTGCGAGACGTGGTTGTCCCGGAGGGTCTGTCGCCATTCTACACTCTAGAGCGCGCCCACCGTGTACCGGCTCGTCCCCCGGCTGAGGGTCGGCCTCCCCGCCCGGTGGTGGCGCGATTGCTGCATTACAGGGATCGGGACCTCATTTTACAAAAGGCGCGTGCTCTGGGGCCCTATAAGGTGGACAACGCCCAGGTCTCCATATATCCGGACGACTCCTTGGAAGTCCAGAGACAACGCTCGACCTTTCTGGCGGTCAAGAAGGCTCTTCGGGAGGAGGGCGTCCGCTACTCCCTCCTGTTCCCAGCCCGCCTGCGGATCATGATGGATGGCAAAACTTCCTTCTACTATTCTCCTGACGACGTTTGGGACTGGCTGGAGTTATACAAGACCGGCGCGGATGCGCATCACACACCCGGGGAACAACGGAGAGCGCCACCGAGACCCAGGCAGAGTAGGAGGCCCAAGAAACGACCGCCGAACGTTCGGACACCATCGATCTCACAAACTGAGCTGGAGCGCAGAGATGCCCTCCGGGCGGTCTCCACTATCTCCCAAACAAAGGGCCCCACATCGGTGGTGGAGTCGGGCTCCCGAGGAGGCACTGACGAGGTGACTTCGGAGGAGTCGGGAGCTGGGGACCCCATATCGCCCCATGTCACACCTGGGACTGCTGATGGTTTGATGTTAATGCTCCCCTACAGTGGTATTGTATAAACTGATGTGTTCCTGATCTGGGTTTGGGTTGGAAGCAGTGTAGCCCGGATGGGTCTGACAATGGTATTGGGCGGCTAACTCCTATAGTGGTTGTTGCTTTAATCGGGGTGGAGATGCGGGGCACATGGGGCACGTTGGGGAGACCTGACTAGGAGGAGTGTGCGGTTCAAGGTCTGTTGGAAGAGGCGACAGGCCACCCCCTCATATCTCACACCTATTGTGGGACTCTGGTAGTTGCCAGAGACTGTTCTTTTTGGGAGTTAATCATTTGGATGGGTTTCTACTGTTTGGGGCCTATTCTGGGGAGGGGTGGGGCATGGGATTGTTGGTGGATGTCAGGGATTTGGTTTTGGGGAGTAGCCAGTGTGCATGCGATACTTGCTTTCATTGGGACTGTATTCGTTATTCGGGATGGGGACCCTCCTTGAACTGAAGTGTGTGACCTGGAATGTGAGGGGTCTGAATTCCATGCTGAAAGGTCATAAAGTCCATGCCTATCTTGTCCGCAGGGGGGTGCAGGTTGCCTTTTTGCAGGAAACTCACATTGATCAAACTGAGGGGAGGGCTCTGCAGCGCAGATGGCGGGGACACATGTTTTACACTACCTACTCGGCCTTTGCAAGGGGGGCTTTGATTTGGGTGCGGGCGGGGATTCCCTTCCAGCCTTTGGTAACGGTGGTTGACCCTGAGGGGAGGTTTGTGGCTGTACAGGGCCGCCTAGATGGGAGGGACGTGACGCTCTGCAGCATCTACGCCCCGAATGTGGACCAGCCTGCCTTCTTTGCTCGATTGTCTGGGAAACTGGCTACTGTCCTGGCTGGCACAGTCCTGCTTGGGGGGGATTTTAACTCTGTACTGGACGTAGAACTAGATAGATCTCACCCACCTCTGGCGCAGGCGTCGGCTCACAGACTAGCGAAGAGTAAGAGAGAGTGGCAAAGTTGCTGGGGCCTGGTAGATGCATGGCGGACCCAACACCCCACGGAAAGGGACTTCTCCTTTTACTCCCCCCCGCACGATCTGCATGTTCGCCTAGACAGCATTCTGTGTTCGTTGGACGCTCAGAGCCTGGTCCGCCACAGCGAATACTTGGCCAGGACGATATCCGACCATAACCCTTGCTTAGTGACGGTCCAGTGGATGAGGCGACGCCAAGCTATCCCGATGTGGCGGTTGAACCCACTAACACTGGAAGACCCGGCATTCAAGGCCGATGTGCGCAGTGGGGTGGAGGGCTACTTCGACGCTAATGTGGGCACAGCCTCCAGCAGGGTGGGACGCCTTTAAGGCGGTGATTCGGGGCATCTGTATCTCGGCTACCGCGGGAGTCCGTAAGACCCTCCTGCAGGATGTAGAGTGCAGCGAGGGCCGCCTGCGCGAAGAGGAACGACGCAGTCACACGGACCATGCGGCTCACGGAGCGGTCTCGGCGGCACGAGAGGTAGTGGCGACGACCATGGAAAAGTTGCGCTGCTTTGACTATAAGGAGTTTCTGGTCCGGGCTCACGCCGAGCGTGACAAAGTAGGCTCCTTGTTGGCGTGGTTGGCCAGCCCTGGGACCCGTGGCTCCCCGATAGTAGCGCTCGCCACCCCAGAGGGGCACATGGTTCATACGCAGTCGGACATTAACGACCAGTTCCTCCAATGTTATACACACCTTTATAAGAGCAGGATGCCGGACCCTCCGGTGGAGCTGGAGGAGTTCCTGTTGGCGGCGCAGTTACCCAAGCTCGACCCGGAGCATGCGCACCGCCTGGGCGGGGACATCTCCGTGGGGGAGATCAGAGTGGCCATCAAGCACATGGCCCGCCGCAAGACTCCTGGCATGGATGGGCTGCCGATCGAATTTTATGCGGCATATGCGGATGTGCTGGTTCCGAGATTGCAGGCGGTTTACTGTGAGGCCTGGGACTCGGGGTGCTTGCCGGCGTCTACTCGCGAGGCCGTGGTGATACCCTTACTGAAGCGGGAAGGAGACGCGAGCTGCCGTTCGGCGTACCGCCCGCTCTCCATGCGCACCACGGATTATAAGATCCTGAGCAAAGTCCTCGCGACGCGACTGCTGACCCACATGCGCACCTTGGTACATACTGACCAGGCGGGCTTTATTCCCCAACGCACCACTGCCACCTGTGTGCGCCGGTTGCTCCGGATCATGGGGGGAGAGGCCGCTGCTAGTCCGGGGGCTGCAGTCCTCTCGATTGACATCGAGAAGGCATTTGATAGCGTCGAGTGGCCGTACCTGCTCCGTGTACTGGAGGCCCTTGGACTGGGCGAGCGCTTCGTGAAGTGGACTGCCTTGCTTTATGCCGCGGCCACGGCCCGTGTCAAAACAGGGGCCACCATCTCCGCCCCTTACGCGGTGGGTCGGGGAACCAGACAGGGGTGCTCTCTATCCCCCCTGTTATTTGCACTCGCTATTGAACCACTGGCTGCGCATGCCGTCTGGGTCGAGCGTATGCAGGTCTACCGCTGAGAGCCGACACCCACTACATCTCTCTCTATGCGGATGACTGTTTACTGTTTCTGGCGGACACGTGCGATTCCCTGCGTGGTGCTGAACGACTGCTGTCGGATTTTGGTCAACTCTCGGGACTGAGAGTTAACTGGGGGAAATCATGCCTCTTCCCGCTGACCCCGGGGGCAGATGACATCCAACCGGAGGGCGCACTGTGGTGGGAACACCATTGCCTCCCTTATCTGGGCACTCACATCTACCACTCACCATTGGCCCTCTTAGATGGCAACATCAATAGAGCGATTCGGAGCTTGCAGGGCTGCATGAGTTTCTGGCGGACGCTGCCGCTCTCGGTCGCGGGACGAGTCGCGTTGCTGAAAATGGTGGCACTTCCCCGATTGTTATATCTGTTTCGCACCCTGCCGATCTGGATCCCTGCATCGGTCTTCAACAGACTCCACTCCCTAACATCTGGGTTCATCTGGGGGTCGGGTAGACGACGAGTTGCGCTGACCACGTTGATGCGCCCCAGGGCGGACGGGGGTCTCGCGGCCCCGGATTTTGAGTGGGACTACTTAGCGGCACAACTGCAGTGGCTCACCCAGGTGGTGGCTTTGGAGTTCCGAGGCCCAGTGGGAGTGGCGGGCAGACTGTTCCCGAGGCACATCATCTCCTTTATAATCTTGGGCCAGAAACTGGACCTCGCCCAGCTCACACTGGAGGAACGCACGATCCGCAGTTGCTGGCTTCGGTGCCACAGGCGCTTTGGTGCCGCTCCCCCCTATGCCCCTGAAATCCCGCTAGGGATGTGCACGGCCTTTCCGCACGGTGGCGACTGGTCAGCACTGGCGATCTGGGAGGAGCTTGGCTTGCAGATGGTTGGCGATCTCTACAATGATGGGTCACTGCTCACGTTTCAAGAATTGCGGGATACTTACGATCTGCCGAGGGGTGACTATCTGCTGCACGCTTCCTTAGTGGCTGGTATTCGCCGTCATTGGAAGAGTGGGCTCGCCGAACCGTCGACCTCGGAGTGCTGTCAATACGTGGTAATGGCCGCTGGCACTTACAAGGCCGTCACGTGCCTTTACAGAAGGCTATCGACTGCTGCCCTGCGACCCCTAGATGAGCTGCGAGCCAAGTGGGAAGGGGACATTGGGCGACCTATTCCTGAGACGACATGGCCACAGCTGCTGCGCCGGGCATGGAAGGGCACTAGGAACTCCAGGTTTCAACTGGTCCAGTTTTTTACCCTGCACCGTGCATACCTAACGCCAATTAAAATCTCGCAATATTTCGAGGGTGCATCCTCGCTGTGTCCTAGATGTAGGACGGCGAACGCGGACTTCGCTCACATGTTTTGGACCTGCATTTCGATGGCGGGTTACTGGGAGGCGGTGATGTCCTGCCTGAATGCTGTCACGGACCGGCAGATCGATCCCGACATGGGCACCTGCCTATTACTGTGGTTCCCTCACACACCTCGTATTTGAATCACCAGTAAATTTTACGACTTGGGTTTGATATTAGCCAAACGTGAAATCACCATGCACTGGAAATCTACCCAAGGTCCCAGCTACTCGCGTTGGAGGACTACACTGGAGCGCTGGGCGAAGGCAGAGAGTACCTTGCGGCTGCGACAGGCCAGGAGCCTAGATAATGACAAGGCATTAGAGGCGGCTAGGGCGTGGGAGGCACTAGTTGAGGCGCTCCAGCAACCGGAGGGTGACCTGAGTGAGGATGAGGGAGGATCACCAGGTTGAGGACACTGGGTTCAGGGATACTTTGCACTCACCATGGCGCACACACTACTTACACCTACTAATAACAGATCTGAGGGTTCTGGTTCCCCATTGAAGGGCGTTACTTACCCTACCAAGGTTCCTATCCAGGAAAGGAATGTGATACCATGTAAATGATTGAGAGGGAGAAGTGTGACACACTGGCTGCGGGGGTGGGATAAGGGGTGGGATGATTCAGTTAGGGGACTGTTCTATATAAAAGGCGTCTTGTTGGCACTGTACTGATATATTGGACCATTGGCTAAAACCTTGAATGCTTATTTTCTTCATTGTACTGTACCTCTTGAACTCGACTGCCAATAATAACTGTTTTTGCCAAAAAAAGTGGCTGGCCGCCTATGAGGTCTCCTTAAGAGCCCATGGTATACTGGAGAAACACTGGGGGGGTGGCTTGTATAAATACATGCCTCCTGCAGGAAGGGATAGAGCAGGGAGAGCAGACCCACTACCCCACCATGAAAGTGGCGCTAATAAGAAAGTTTGGACTGACCCCAGGAAAATACCGACAGAAATTTAGGGGTAGTCACAAACTAGGCACACAGAATTGGGTGGATTTCTTGGACTACGCAAAGAAGGCATTAGAGGGTTGGGTACAAGGCAGCGAGGTGAAGGACTATGAGGGGTTGTATGACCTTATACTCAAGGATCACCTACTCGAGAAATGTTTTCCCGAGCTGCGTCAACACCTGGTGGACAGCAAGCTGACCAGCCCCCGGAAGCTTGCTGAGGAGGCGGACATCTGGGCTAGTACCCGGGGTCCTCAAAGGGGACTGGAGGGGATTCCCAAAGGACCGGACAGGGCTCCCCCCAGAAGAAAGAGGGGGAGATAAAAAGAGGGAGTTCTCAAAAGGCCCCCAAAACAGTTTCCAGGGAAAGGGAACAGGATTCATCCATAAGGCTAACCCGCCCAGAAACCCTCATCCTGGCCAAAGTCAGCAGCCAAGGGTTGTCCACTGCTTTGAGTGTGGTGGTGTTGGACATTATAAGGGAGATGTCAAGTGCCCAAAGAGACCACCCCCTCCCACTGGAGGAAAAGCCCCGGGAGTAGCTAGTGTAGTGCTCGGGGAGGAGTTGCCCTTAGATAAAGGGGGGGAGTGGGCGGGTGTCACCTTAGTGTCCCTGGGATATCGGGAGATGGTTCCAAAGATCCAGGTGCCCTCAAATACTACTAAGTATGGGCAATGGGTCACCATCAATGGCCAAAGAGGGGAAGCTCTGAGAGATACAGGAGCCAGTATGACTATGGTAAGGAGTCAACTGGTGCTCCAGAGCAGGTGATTCCACATGTACTCCTTCCCGCCGCGATGGCTGACGGCAGATTGGGCCACTACCCTGTGGCCGAGGTTCCATTTGAGTGGGAAGGGGTTGCAGGTTCACTTCGAGTTGCTGTAAGCCCTGCCGTGCCAGTCGATTGTCTGTTGGGGAATGATATGGAGCACAATGCTTGGAAGGAGGTGGAATACCGGACTCATTCTGAGATGCTGGGTACACCGGACTGGGCCTGTGCTAGCACAAGGTCCGCGACTACACGGAGGGGGAGTTCGCTTGGGCTGGAGCCTGGAACAAAGGCACAGCCAGCTGCCAAAAAGGGAAAGGACCGAGGACCGGAGAAGCCTGCCTCGGCTTCCACACCCCATGAGACAGATAGGCCACCTGCGGTGGTGGACCAGGAGTCCATGGAGGGGGAAGTTGTCTCCCTGGAGAACTTACCTATCCCTGCTGAGTGGCATGTGGAAGGAGGGCCTACCAGGGAGGAGTTTTGTAAGGGCCAGAAGGAGTACCCTACCCTTGAGGGACTGAGGCGACAGGCCGAAGCCCAGGCAGCAGGGAACGTTACTGGGAGTTACCATATTTACTGGGAGGATGGACTCCTCTACAGTGAGCCTAAGGCACCCGTGCACGGTTCATCACGGGCCTTGGTTGTCCCTCAACTTTACCGAGCCTTTCTTTTAGAATTGGCTCATGACATACCCTTGGCAGGATACTTAAGACAGGACAAGACCTTTGCCCGGCTTGTCCCCCACTTTTATTGGCCTCAGATGAGGGTGGCATCCGGCACATACTGTCGGACATGTGTAACTTGCCAAGCCAGTGGGAAACAGGGGTGAAGCTGAAAGCTCCCCTGGAACCACTCCCTGTCGTTAGCACCCCCTTTGAAAGGGTGGGCATCGACATTGTGGGGCCATTGGATCCACCAACTACAGCTGGTCACAGGTTTATCCTGGTTCTGGTGGATCACGCCACACGGTACCCAGAGGCAATTCCTCTGAGGACCATTACTGCACCTGCAGTGGCTAGGGCCCTGATGGGGATCTTTACCCGAGTAGGTTTCCCCAAGGAGATTGTGTCCGACAGGGGGACCAACTTCATGTCAGCATACATGCGGGCTATGTGGAAGGAGTGTGGAGTTACCTACCGGTTCACCACTCCTTATCACCCACAGACCAATGGTCTGGTGGAGAGGTTCAACAAGACCTTGAAAGGCATGATAAGAATTCTGCCTGAGAGCCTGCGGAGGAAATGGGACCTTGTCTGTTGTTTTCCTACAGGGAAGTTCCACAGAAGGGAGTGGGCTTCAGCCCCTTCGAGCTTCTGTATGGGCACCCTGTGCGTGGACCTCTCAGCCTGGTGAAAGACGGATGGGAAAAGTCTCCCAGGAAGCTTCCCCAGGATGTGGTGAGCTATATGCTGGCGTTCCGGAGCCAAAGGGCTAAGTTGTGGAAGCAAGCTTCTGACAACTTGGAAGCCAGCCAAGCAGTGATGAAGGAGTGGTATGACCACAACGCTCACCCTGTGGAGTTGGAGCCTGGCCAGAAAGTGTGGGTTGATGGAACCTGGAGAGCTTAGTGCCCTCCAGGTTCGCTGGACAGGCCCCTTTGAGGTGATGGAGAAGAAGGGTAAGGCCACTTACCTGGTGGATCTTAAGACCCCCCGACAGCCCCTACGGGTGCTGCATGCCAATCGTCTCAAACCCCACCATGAGAGGCCCGAGGTCATCTTAATGATGGTGACTGATGGAGCAGAGGAAGCGGAAAGCGAGCCTCTCCCTGATCTCTTTTCGTCTCAGGAAAAGGATGGGTCGGTGGAGGGAGTGATTCTCTCACCATCCCTAACTCCTGAGCAGCGAGAAGACTGCCGCCAGGTCCTGGAGCAGTACTCCTCGTTGTTCTCCCTTGTCCCGGGAAGAACCCACCTGTGTACCCATGGTGTGGACACAGGAGACAGCCCACCTGTGAAGTCTAAGATCTATCGGATGTCAGACAAGGTGAAGGCCAGCATCCACAGTGAAGTTACAAAGATGCTGGAGCTAGGAGTAATTGAACCTTCTAGTAGCCCCTGGTCCAGTCCGGTGGTTCTGGTACCAAAAGCTGCCCCACCGGGCACCACTCCAGAACTAAGGTTCTGTGTGGATTACCGGGGACTGAATTCAGTGACCAAAACTGATGCGCATCCGATCCCTAGGGCGGATGAACTTATTGACAGGCTGGGAGCTGCCCAATACTTGAGTACCTTTGACCTTACTTCAGGGTACTGGCAGATCTCACTTACAGATGGAGCAAAGGAAAGGTCAGCCTTCTCCACGCCTGAGGGCCACTACCAGTTCTGTGTAATGCCCTTTGGGCTCAGGAACGCCCCTGCCACCTTTCAGCGGCTGGTGAACCAGGTCCTCTCTGGGATGGAGGCTTTCTCCGCTGCTTATCTGGATGACATTGCCGTCTTCAGCAGCAGTTGGGAGGACCATTTGTGTCACTTACAAGTTGTTCTCCAGGCCCTGAAACAGGCTGGCTTGACAATCAAGGCCAGTAAATGTCAGATCGGGCAGGGGTCGGTTGTGTACCTAGGCCACTTGGTGGCCAGGGGAGCAGTGCAGCCCCTCCAGGCAAAGATTGAGGCTATCATGGCCTGGGAACCCCCCAAGACCCAAACTGAGGTCCGAGACTTCCTGGGCCTCACAGGTTACTACCGTCGCTTTGTGAAGGGGTATGGCACCATTGTGGCACCCCTGACTGAGCTCATATCCAAGAAGCAACCTCGATGGGTAGTCTGGACGGAGGCTTGTCAGCAAGCCTTTGAAAAGTTGAAACAAGCAATGTGTGCAGCTCCAGTCCTCAGAGCCCCAGATTTTTCCAAAGAATTCATTGTTCAGACAGACGCATCAGAGCATGGCATTGGGGCAGTGTTATCGCAACTCAATGAAGAGGGTCTGGATCAACCAGTTGTCTTCCTATCCAGGAGACTGCTTCCCCGGGAGCAGAAGTGGAGTGCAATTGAGCGGGAAGCCTTTGTGGTGGTATGGGCTCTGAAGAAGTTGCGGCCATACCTGTTTGGCTCGCACTTCCTGGTTCAGACCGACCACCGACCCCTTCGTTGGCTGATGCAAATGAAGGGAGAAAATCCCAAGCTGTTGAGATGGTCTATCTCCCTACAGGGAATGGACTTCCGGGTGGAACATCGGCCTGGAGTGGACCACGCCAATGCAGACGGTCTCTCCAGGTATTTCCGCCTTAGTGATGAGAACTCCCAAGGGGTTGGGTAGCTCTCCCCACTTTCAGCTGGGGGGGACGCATGTTAGACCTGTCAGCCCTTTGGGTGGTCCCTCCTATTATTTATTTATTTTTGTCCCCTTTCTGCCTCACAATTCCTTTCATTTTTTTTATGTCCACTGGAATTTTTAGGTGTTGTCCCAGGGGCTAGGTACTCCTTGACCCTATAATTTTTCTTAGGCCTAAAAGCTCACCTGTTAACATGAAAATGTAGTTTCACAAAATGGTGGCTTATAACTGCCACAACTGCTCACCTCAGAAAATGGACCCAGAGGATAACATAGGGACACTCTAGAACCTTCCAGCTGGTTCTGGTAATCTGAGTCCAGCCTATATAAGGGTCAGAGTAGGGTGGCCATTTTAGAGTGACCAGTGAGCTGACTTGGAACCTGGTGAGGAGTGAGGCGATAGATGAGGAAGGAAGGCGCACTAGTGGAGGCTAGATTGTCCCATGGGTCAGCTGTCTCCCTTGAGGATGTCACCCCCCTAGCTATTGACCGAGCTCTACCATCGGGTTATTGACTTTAATCTGCATAACCTAGCAGCGACATTGAGCCCCCTGGGAGAAGTGGATTCCCGTGGTTCTGGGAGATACATCAGGGAGGCCTCCGATTTGGAGGAGACTGTTCCGTGCTTTTTCCTTTTCCCTTGTGGAACCTTTGGGGAGGAATCCTGGAGTTGACCTGACAAGTTCTTTTCCCCCTTTATCCGCACTCTTGAGCATACTGCGGACAAAGCACGAGGAGGAAGGGGAAGTCTGGTGTAACACCACCCCTGGCCCCAGGACTTTGCTTTACGGAAAGCGGAAAGGTAAATCAACCTTACCGTAGTGTGGCTGTCCCGCTGTGTTCCCTGCCGCCAATTAGTGTGTCAGCTGTCGGCTGGCGGTGTCCACGGGGCCCCGTCCCCTTTTCCCTTTTTCTGCTGAGGAGGTCCGGAGGAAGAGAGGGGACCCGGTTCTGGCCAGCGGTGCATGGGTCCCTCTGAAGAGACGCCGCGGGAGATCGAACGCTCTGCCAAGTAAGCGCCGAGAGAACAGGGGGCGGGAAGCCGAGGAGGCCGGCTGGAGTTCAACCCCAACCCCCTCTGACGAGCGAGAGGTGGGCGGGATTCGAGGCCGGGATCTACGCGTAAGAAATGTGGCGCACTCCCGGTTCAGGCAAATGCTGAGCCCCTGAGGTGTAGAGCGAGAGTCTGTTTGAAGCGGCTAAAGTGGGAACAGAGTGAGCAGACACCCATCAAACACCGCAATTCCCTGGTAAGACTGTAAAAGCGTGGTTGGGAAGTCGGGTGTTTTGGGGCCTTCTTTGCCGCCTCCGGAGACAGTAGAGTCCGGTCAAAGGTCCCGGAGAAGTCCATCGAAGAGAGGAGGGATGGATAAAAAGGCATTCAGAACCAAATGGTTTTCCATATAGCTCTGAGAGAGGAAAGTTAAGCAGCAGTGAGGTATCCATTGAGTGGAATTGCCAAAGGCACGAGGGCTTTATTAAATGACTGAAACAATTGACTGCCTGATGCTAAACTCTGGATGGGATAACTTCTAGAGTAACTTCCACGCATTCTCGCAAGAAAGCTGGTACTGATCTTCAACTGTGGAATAAAGTATGGAATGCTGATGGTAGAGTTTCAGCTGATGTCAGAATACATAATAGAAATGCTTTGAACCTGTTTCTTTTACAGAGGAGGAAGGGGGGAATAGTAAGTCGAGTTAATTACCCTGTTTATCTGTGAGGGAATGTATTGACTAAACAGGAAATGCAAAAGAATCTCAAAGTATAAGAAATTACGAAAGTTTACAAAAACAAGTAACTTAAATGCACTGAATTAACTGTAAATGTGGTACTGGTTTTGTATCTAAGAGCTTTACAAGAAACTAGTAACACGAGAGAATAAAGTTTTTTCTAATTTTCTAAATATGGTGTGGTGCTTACTTTTTGGTGGGTAGGCATTGGGTTACTGTAGAGGCGCGATACAAGCATAACACAATTGCTTCAGGTTTGGTCTTTCCACTGAGAGCCAGGCTACCCTATGTGGACTGGTAACCCCAGGTCCAACATATAGTCATAAATCTCTTAGCCCCATCATTATGGTTATTGACGTTTACACTTTGGAATACACAAACGTACTGCCTACCGGGACTTCTGTTTGTTAGAGTACTCAAATAAACTTAAATAAGCATACCTGTATTCTGTCGTTATGAAAATTCTAAAGACACAGCAATATCGACTGTTTTTGTTTAGAGGACAGTATGGACCCTGAGTGAGTCGATCTGTTTAGAGAAAACAGAGGGATTCTTATTCAGCTGGTTGTAACAACTCAATGCATTACGGAATATTAGTTTAAAACGTGATTTGAAGTGAATTACTTTAATCTTTCCGAGAGGCGAACATGTGAAGCAGGAGCTTATTTGCTATGATTTAAAATTCCATCTGATTGGAGGCCTTAATCTGTTGTCCGAGAAATATTCAAACGGACCAACTTTAGAATCCAAACTAAAGCAAGAAAAACACAGATTCAAGGACTAAATAAAGAATATATCCAGACTACACAAGTCCACAGTGTTCTGACTCTGCATAGTCTTCTATTTCTTTCGCATACCTGTAATCTATTTTGAAAGTGGAAGCTGGCAAACTCTAGTAAGGGCATCACCTGTCGTGTGCGCCGATATCGTTTATATTCTGGTTTGGAGTGCGAAAGAGGACTAACTGGCACGCCTTCATCCTGTTGTCAATGTCGGTGGCCATCTTAGCCTGGTCTATCTTGTATATGTTTGAATTATATCGGAAACTATTATACTTTAGATGGTTGAAAGTTATCATATAACATCATATGTTGTTGCGTTTACGATAAATGTTAGCTAATACTTATTTATATTTGAGGGACCAGTTTATGATGGAATCTTTATGTATACAAAGATCATAATTATAGGTTACCTGATAACCCTTGTATAAGAATCCTAAAAACGAAATGAGTGCAACTTAACAATACTTCCCTATTTGTTTCAAGAAATGACTACATATTTTACTAAAGGGTATCAGTCAAAACCATCTATACTGATTGGTCTAGCATGTCAATAATTTTTTCACAAAAGTACATAATTTTCTGATGTCACACATGTTTAGAAAAAATCTGGTGACCATAATTAAACATTTCATGATTGTAGGTCATTAATATAGGTATCATCGTATCATATTCACACCTAAAGAAGAATCGTTACATTTAAAAGAATATTTGAAGCCCAAATGTGTCTGCTACTTTCATCAACATTGTATATGTGATGACCCATATTAACAAAAAGGTCTAGTTATTGTACCTTTGACCATCTGATGATCACAGATCATCGTTCTAAACAATGTCATATCATATTTAGCAGAGCATTTGTATCGAAAGGTTATTTGAAATTATATGTATAGAGCGATATTTCTATAGATATACAGCAATCATATTTACTTCTGACAATATCAAGATTATACATGTCATCACCGTCTATACATTCAAACATGCTAACATGTGCCATTCTGTTGCGGAATTGAGCCCTCGATTGACTACGTCAGTGAGACATATCCATCTACCTTCTTTGAGTGTTAATATTTGATCCACATTATTTTGTTTTTTTGTGGGTTTAACTACCTCAATCACCCACCAACGCTTTTCTTTTTCAGTATGTCCTACTCTTTGGTGGTGTTCTACTGGGGGACATTTTCTTTGTGGCATCTGATGCGTGATTGGTGTCGTAGAATTTCTTTACTGGCTGCACAGTCTTACCAATGTAGTATAAACCACAAGGGCATTGTATGCAGTACACCACATTTGGTGGTTTGCAGTTTGAAAGAGTCTTGAGGGTAATAGAAATATCATTGATCACACATGTCTGTGGTCTGTGTCATGTCGTATGCTAGACACATGTTACATTTATGGTGACCAACTAGGGGTGTAATTTGCCTCATGCTGTCCACTGTGTCTTTTGTGTTCTCATAGGCATGTACCAGCCGATCTTGTAGATTTGTGCCTCTTTTAAAGGAGAATTGTGGTTTCTGTATAAATTCAGGAAAGCCCTTGAGTAAATTCCAATGTTTGTTAACAATCTTTTTAATGGCATTGGTGTTGGTTCCAAAAGTGTATACACATACTAGTTGTGGTTTTTGTGGGCGGTCTTTCACCATCAATAGTGCCTCACGATCATTATACCACGCACGCTTCAGCGATGTTTTTACTAATTTGGATGAATATCCATGTGCTTTATATTTTTCCCCTTAGTTTTCTAGCCTCTGCAAAAAGACTTCTTTAAGGGTGCAATTCCTGCGTAAACGCAAGATTTGCCCAAAAGGCAAACCACCTTTTAGTGCCTGTGGATGATGACTTTCATAATTCAAGAGGGTGTTTCTAGATGTTGGTTTGGTACAAAGAGTGGTTTATAAATGATTAGTTGTGTCGTTTTTGATTGTGATATCTAGAAAATTCATCTCTTGGGTGTCAAACTCCATGGTAAATTGCAAATGTGGACTTTTTGTATTTAGCCAGATGTGAAAGACCACTAGTTGTTCTCGGATACACCGCCACACCAAAAACCTATCATCTATGTATCTCAGCCATTTTTTGATATTGGCAAAGTATGGATTAGAAGTATGTAAGATATATTAATTTTCAAATGTGGAGACATAGATGTTAGCAATATCTGGGGCATAAATTGCCCCCTAGCCACTCCTTTTTGTTGTTGATAGAATGCATTTTGAAAAGGGAACATTTTTTCACATAGGGAGATGCGTATGCATTCCAAAATGAATTCAGTAGGTACTTCATGTGGTCTAGGTCTAATTTCCAAAAGATTGTTTAAGATCTGAAGTATCTCTTGGTGTGGAATGTTGGTGTATAACCTTTCTATGTCCATTGAGACAAAAAGTTCGTTTTGGGGTCAAACTCATGGTCTTCCACTACGTTAATTACGGCAATAGTGTCTCTTATATAAGAGGGTTGGTTAATTGCAAACAGCCGTATAAAATAGTCAGAGTATTGTGGCAGGGGTTTGAGAATGGAATTACACCCCAATACTATTGGGCATCCTGGTTGATTTATGGGATCCTTATGCACCTTTGTTAACATATAGATGGCTGGTACTTTAGGTACGTTATTGATAAGGAATGCCACCTCTTTTTCATTCAGCCAACCTCCATCAAATCTTGATTTACTTAGTGTCTGTATCTCATTTGCCAATCTGTTTGTACGGTTGGTGTTAAGTTTTTTGTAATGGGCAGTAACCGAAAGTCGTTTTTAGAACCTCCTAGTTGTACTTCTCTCTATCCCATAGTACTATCGCTCCCCCTTTATCCGCCGGTTTTATTAGGGCATTTGGGATGGATGGTAGGATTTGCAATGCTATTAGTTTGTCTTTAGGGAAGTTGGATTTAAAGTGCATCTTTCTTCTAAAGAGATTGTCTATCTCTATTAGCTTGGCATTTTCAAATGTTATCACCTCTTTCCTTACCATTGAATTGGCTGGATAAAAAGTTGATGAGTTTTTTTAACCCTGTTACTCCACTGGCTGTTGTTGCAGTGTTATCAGGGAAGTGGTTTTTTGACCTTACTGCATGGAAAAATGTAGACATTTCAAGTTTTGTTTGGAGCAAAGCATTTTTGTAAGTGTGAACAAAACAAAGGCCTGCTGAAAGGACAGCCGTTTCTTGTTCTGATAGAGTATGTGACGACAAATTGAAAATAGGTATAGTTTGATTCTTCTCTACCACTCGAATACTGATTGCGAGTCTGGTGGAAGCCTGGCGTGTATGGTTTGCGGTACCATCCTCGTTTGGATGACCGCTGCCTTCGAGGTGGACCGGAGCCTCTGCGTTCCTGGCCCTTAGGTTGATGGCTGTTCATCGTACTGTCGATAAGGAATGTCTGCTGACTGGTCACTTCCTGTGTCTGAGATTGTGTCTGAGAAGGTGGTCCTCTTTCTTGTTACTTGGTTGGGGCCTTGAGGAGTATAAAAATCCTTATTTAAATAAGGATAAGTTTTTTCTTATTTATATTATTTGACATTGTTCTGAAATTTTCCAGTTTTATTATGCGCATTGAACTCCTCGAATTCTTCAATGGTTTGTTGAACATTATCTAAAAGAAATTTACTATTTGTAATAGTTGAATCACCCAATATCTTTTTTCTAGGGTTTTAATTTCTTTTACTAGAATCTTTAGTTGTTTGAGGGCAGTTTCTATGCCTAACACCATCCAGGTGCATGAGCAGCTATTGGCTGAGAAACTGAAACCTATTTTAAAATCCTCGTCGTCAGTAACGATTATGAATATGTTACGTTTTTGTAAACCTGTTGGAATAATGTTTGCATTCAGGCAGTCTGTTAGAAATTTTGCATGCAGGTCTGTACAAACTAGTTTATTGTTCATACACTCACGCTGTTTAAGGTCTCATTTGTTGGAAGTTGTGTTACTGGTCCTCTATTGCCCAATAGTGAGGGGCCTCCTGATTTTTTCAGAATATACTCATCTGAGTATGACAACGTCTCTGCATCAGACATAAATGTATTATTGTATAATTAAAACAAAAAACACTTAAATAAGTGGCCCACAGCAGACTACTGTCTGTGCTTAAAACTGGTAGGTATAATGGACAACCCAATCTACCCTGGAGGACTTGGGCAAAGTTAATAAACAGTGAAGTGTGCCTTCAAGGGATTTGTTCTAGTACTCAGTTATGTTATTCTCGATTACAGTTAAGTGCAAGTGTTGTTATTTGCTTGCTGGTTGATTTCTTTTGACAATCTGTTTTCTAACAACACAATTTCTTATATTTTTGAACAAATCATAAATAGGAATATAGATCAAAGAAGATATACATCACAAAACAAAAAACAGCAAAGAACACAGGTGTATATAAAAAAGCATATCAAATTTTATCTTCAAATTTCATAAAGGGTTCTTTAATGAAACAAATACAATAAAACAAGAAGAAGACACTTTAATATTTAGACCTTTATTGTTACAGTTGTATACACTTTTTCACAATCTTAGTTGATGAATATTAGGAAAGAAGTGTGCAAGTCGACATTTCGGTCTCTAGGCTTTCGTTGATGAGACCATCTTCAGGACTAACATTTTTTAAAGTGGATGACCCCTAGTGAAATATGGAACAAACAATAATTACCATATATTTTAATAGAATTGTAAAATATCACCTGTGTAAATATAACAAAATTGCATCCTCCATTATTTTCTTTAAAAACATGTTCAAACATTGAAAAACATTTGTATATCATATATTATCTTATAACCTTCTGTATATCATATCCTGATATAATATTGATATATCTGCCAATATTCAGATAACATATTACTTTGTTGCACCAAATATGTGCCTGTTATTTTTGCATTTTTGCATTTTTTGTTTTATAATCATAAATCTCTTAGTCCCATCATTATGGTTATTGACGTTTACACCTTGGAATACACAAACGTAATGCCTACCGGGACGTCTGTCCGTTAGTGTACTCAAATAAACTTAAATAAGCATACCTGGATTCTCTTGTTAAGAAAGTTCTAAAGACACAGCAATGTCGACCGTTTTTGTTTGGACGACAGTATGAAACCCTGAGTGAGTCGATCTGTTTAGAGAAAACACAGGGGTTCTTATTCAGCTGGTTGTAACGACTTAATGCATTACGGAATATTCATTTAAAAACGTGCTTTGAAGTGAATTACCTTAATCTTTCATGAGAGGCGAACATGTGAAGCAGCAGCTTGTTTGCTCTGATTTAAAATTCCATCTGATTGGAGGTCTTAATTTGTTGTCCGAGAAATATTCAAACGGACCAACTTTAGAATCTAAACTAAAGCAAGAAAATCACAGAATAAAGAATATATCCAAACTACACAAGTCCACAGTGTTCTTACTCTACTTAGTCTTCTATTTCCTTCGCATACCTGTAATCACTTTTGAAAGTGGAAGCTGGCAAACTCTCGTAAGCGCCTCACCTGTTGTGTGCACGAGTATCGTTTATAGTCTGGTTTGGAGAGAGAAAGAGGACTAACTAGCACGCCTTCATCCCGTTGTCAATGTCGGCGGCCATCTTAGCCTGATGTTGGTGTATCCAAAACTATGGGATTTTTTGCTATCTTGTATTCATTTTAATTATATCGGAAACCATTATACTTTAGATGGTCGACAGTTATTATATAACATCTATGTTGTCGCGTTTACGATAAATGTTAGCTAAAACTTATTTATATTTGAAGGAACCAGCCTATGAAGGAATCTTTATCTATACAAAGATCATAATTATAGGTTACCTGATATCCCTTGTATATGAATCCTCATAACTAAATGAGCGCAACTTAATATTAGTTCCCGATTTTTTTCAAAAAATTACTTCATATTTTACAAAATGGTATCGGTCAAAATAATCTATACTGATTGGTCTAGCATGTCAATCATTTTTTACAAACTTATATCATTTTCTGACGTCACACATGTTTACAAAAAATCTGGTGACCATAATTAAACATTTCATAGTTTTAGGTCATTATTATAGGTATCATTGTATCATGTTCATAGTTAAAGAAGAATCATTTAATTTAAAAGAATATTATAAACCCAAATGTGTCTGCTACTTTCATCAACATTGTATATATGATGACCCATATTAACAAAAAGGTCTAGTTATTGTAAAAAAGCTACCTTTGACCATCTGATGATCACTAGTCATAGTTCTAAACAATGTCATATCATAGCTAGGAGAGCAATTGTATTGAGGAATAATTATAAATCAGATGTATAGAACGATATTTACTTAGATGGAACAATATTTCCATAGATATACAGCAATCTGATGACCGTCATTGAACGTTTCATAGTTGTAAATCATTATCATTATTATGGGTATCATCATATCACATTTACAATTAAAAAGGACAGTTACATTTGAAAGAATGTTACAAATCAAAATGTGTCTGCTGCTTACATTTACATTGTATATGAGATAACCCACATCAACAAAAAGGTCTAGTCATTATAATGGAACATCATTTGACCATCTAGTAGTCATAGATCATAGTTCTAAATAATGTCATGACATATTTAGCAATTTATTTGTATCAAAAGGTTATTTGAAATCAGATGTATAGAGCGATATTTCTATAGATATACAGCAACCATATTTACTTCTGACAATATCAAGATTATAAATGTCATCACCATCTATACATTCAAACATGCTAATGTGTGCCATTCTGTTGCGGAATTGAGCCCTCGATTGACTACGTCAGTGAGACATATCCATCTCCCTTCTTTGAGTGTTAATAATTGATCCACATAATTTTGTCTTTTTGTGGGTTTAACTAACTTAATCATCTACCAACGCATTTCTTTTTCAGTATGTCCTACTCTTTGGTAGTGTTCTACCAGGGGGGCATTTTCTTTGTGGCATCTGATGCGGGATTGGTGTTGAAGAATTTGTTTATTTACTGGCTGCACAGTCTTACCAATGTAGTATAAACCACAAGGGCATTGTATGCAGTACACCACATTTGGTGTATTGCAGTGTGAAAAAGTCTTGAGGGTAATAGAAATATCATTGATCACACGTCTTTGTGGTCTGTGTTGTATTGCATGCTAGACACAGTTTACAATTATGGTGACCAACTAGGGGTGTAATTTGCCGCATACTGTCCACTGTGTTTTTTGTGTTCTCCTCATAGGCATGTACCAGTTTATCTTGTAGATTTGTGCCTCTTTTAAAGGGGAATAGTGGTTTCTGTATAAATTTAGGAAAGCCCTTGAGTAAATTCCAATCTTTGTTAACAATCTTTTTAATGGCATTGGTGTGGGTTCCAAAGGTGGATACATAAACTAGTTGTATTTTTTTGGGGCGGTCTTTCACCATCAATAGTGCCTCATGATCATTATACCACACACGCTTCATCGATCTTTTTAATAATTTGGATGGATATTCACGTGCTTTACGTTTTTTCTTTAGTTTTCTAACCTCTGCAAAATAGTCTTCTTTAACCACTTGGATGCTAAGGGGTGTGCGAGTAGGTCCATTGACTTTCCATTGAAATCAATGGAAACTCCATGACGAGTTACCCTTGTCATTAGCACTGAAGGGGTTAAGGGTATCTTCTATATCTGTCTAAAATAAGATCAGCATACAAATAACATTGGAAAAACGTCCTTTAGATTATGAACAAAAAATGCAAAAATAGAGGGCACATATTTGGTGCAACAAAGTAATATGTTATATGAATATTTGCAGATATATAAATATGATATCAGGATATGATATACAGAAGGGTATAAAATAATATATGATATAAAAAATGTTTTCAATGATTGAACATGTTTTCAAACAAAATAATGGAGGATGCAATTTTGTTATACTTACTTGGGTAATATATTACAATTCTATCACAATAAATGGTAATTATTGTTTGTTCCATATTTCACTAGGGGTCAACCACTTTAAACATTTTTAGTCCTGAAGATGGTCTCATCAACGAAATCCTAGGGATCAAAAAGTCAACTTGCACACTTCTTTCCTAATATTCATCAACTAAGATTGTGGAAAGGTGTGTGCAACTGTAACAGTGAAGGTCTAAATATTGCAGTGTTTCCTTCTTGTTTCATTGTATGTGTTCCATATAAGTACCCTTTATGAAATTTGAAGATAAAATTTGATATACTTTTTTATATACACTCGTGTTCTTTGCTGTTTTTTGTTGTGTGATGTATATCTTCTTTGATATATATTCCTATTTATGATTTGTTCAAAAATATAAGAAATTGTGTTGGTAGAAAACAGAGTGTCAAAAGAAATCAATCAGCAAGCCAATAACAAAACTTGCACTTAACTGTAATCGAGAATAACATAACTGAGTACTAGAATAAATTCCTTGAAGGCACACTTACCTGTTTATTAACTTTGCCCGAGCCCTCAACGGTAGATTGGGTTGTCCACTGTATCTACCATTTTTAAGCGCAGACAGTAGTCTGTTGTGGGCCACTTATTTAAGTGGTTTTTTTTTCGTTTTAGTTATACAATAATACATTTATATCTGAGGCAGAGATATTGTCATACTCAGATGAGTATATTCTGAAAATAGCAGGAGGCCCCTCACTATTGGGCAATAGAGGACTAGTAACACAAGTTCCTTATGAATCAGACCTTAACCAGCTTGAGCGTCTGAAAAAGGAACTAGTTTGTACAGAACTGAATGCAAAATTTCAAACACTGCCTGAATGCAAACATCATTCCAACAGGTTTACAAATATGTAACATACCCATAATCTTTACTGACGACAAGGATTTTAAAATAGGTTTCAGTTTCTCAGCCAATAGATGCTCACGCACCTGGATGGTGTTGAGCATAGAAACTGCCCTCAAACAACTAAAGATTCTAGTAAAAGAAATTGAAATCCTAGAAACAAAGATATTTGGTGATTCAACTATTACAAATAGTACATTTCTTTTAGAAAAAGTTCAACAAACCATTAAAGAATTCGAGGAGTTCAATGTGCATAAAAAAATAAAAAATTGCAGAATGATATCAAACAATATAACAAAGATAAAATGTATCCTTATTTAAATAAGGATTTTTACACTCCACAAGGCCCCAACCAAGTAACAAGAAATAGGAACACCTTCTCAGATATGAACTCAGACACAGGAAGTGACCAGTTAACAGCCATCAACCTCACGCCAGTTTTTTTTAGGCCAGGAACGCAGAGGCTCCAGTCCACCTCGGAAACAGCGGTCATCCAAACGAGGATGGTACCGCAATCAATACACACCAGGCTTTTGCCAGACTCGCAATCAGTATTACGAGTAGTAGAGCAGAATCAAACTAAACCTATTTTCAATTTGTCGTCACATACTCTATCAGAACAAGAAACTGCTCTCCTTTCAGCAGGCTTTAGTTTTATTCCCACTTACAAAAATCATTTCTTCCAAACAAAACTTGAAATGTATACATTTTTCCGTGCAGTAAGGTTAAAAAACGACTTCGCTGATAACACTGCAACAACAACCAGTGGAGTAACAGGGTTAAAAAATCAATCGACTTTTTATCCAGCCAATTCAATGGTAAGGAAAAAGGTGATAACATTTGAAAATGCCACGCTAACAGAGATAGACAATCTCTTTAGAGGAAAGATGCACTTTAAATCCAACTTCCCTAAAGACAAACAAATAGCATTGCAAAACCTACAATCCCTCCCAAATGCCCTAATAATACCTGCGGATAAAGGGGGAGGGATAGTACTATGGGATAGAGAGAAGTAGAACCAGGAGGTTCTAAAACAACTTTCGGTTATTGCCCATTACAAAAAACTTACCACCAACCCGACAAACAGATTGGCAACTGAGATACAGACACTAAGTAAATCAGGATTTGATGGAGGTTGGCTGAATGAAAAAGAGGCGGCATTCCTTATCGATAAAGCACCTACAGTACCAGCCATCTATATGTTACCAAAGGTGCATGAGGATCCCATAAATCCACCAGGGCGTCAGATAGCATTGGGGTGTAATTCGTTCTCAAACACCTGGCACAACACCCTGACTATTTTATTCGGCCGTTTGCAACTAACCAACCCTCTTATATAAGAGACGCTATGGCCGTAATTAACGTAGTGGAAAACCATGAGTTTGACCCACAAAACAAACTTCTTGTCTCAATGGACATAGAAAGTTTGTACACCAACATTCCACAGCAAGAGATACTTCAGATCTTAAACAACCTTTTGGAAACTAGACCTAGACCAAATGAAGTACCAACTGAATTCATTTTGGAATGAGTACACATCTCCCTTGGTGAAATTTTTTTCCTTTTTTCAAAATTCATTCTACCAACAACAAAAAGGAGTGGCTATGGGTGCAATTTATCTCCCAGATATTGCTAACATCTATGTCTCCATATTTGAAAATTAATATATCGCACATACATCTAATCTGTACTCTGCTAATTTAAAAAAATGGCTGAGATACTTAGATGATATATTTCTGGTGTGGTGGGGTACCCGAGAACAACTAGAGGCCTTTCACATCTGGCTAAATACAAGAAGTCCACATTTGCAATTTACCATGGAGTTTGACACCCAAGAGATGAATTTTCTAGACATCACAATCAAAAACGACACAACTAATCATTTATATAACACTTTTTATACCAAACCAACATCTAGAAACACCCTCTTGAATTATGAAAGCCATCATCCACAGGCACTAATAGATGGTTTGCCTTTCGGGCAATTCTTGCGTTTACGCAGGAATTGCACCCTTAAAGAAGACTATTTTGCAGAGGCTACAAAATTAAAGGAAAAACTTAAAGCATGTGGATATCCATCCAAATTACTAAAAAGATCGAAGCATGCATGGTATAATGATCGTGAGGCACTATTGATGGTGAAACACCGCCCAAAAAACCCACAACTAGTGTGTGTATCCACTTTTGGAACCCACACCAATGCCATTAAAAGGATTGTTAACAAACATTGGATTTTACTCAAGGGCCTTCCTGAATTTATACAGAAACCCCTATTCTCCTTTAAAAGAGGCACGCACACCTCTACAAGATTGGCTGGTACATGCCTATGAGGAGTACACAAAAGACACAGTGGACAGCATGAGGCAAATGACACCCCTAATTGGTCACCATAAATGTAACATGTGTCAAGCATGCAACACGATGCAGACCACAAACACATGTGTGATCAATGATATTTCTATTACCCTCAAGACTTTTTCAAACTGCAATATACCAAATGTTGTGTACTGCATACAATGCCCTTGTGGTTTATACTACATTGCTAAGACTGTGCAGCCAGTAAAAAAAACGAATTCTACAACACCAATCACGCATCAGATGCCACAAAGAAAATGCTCCCCTGGTAGAACACTACTAATGAGTAGGACATACTGAAAAAAAATGCGTTGGTGGGTGATTGAGGTAGGTAAACCCACAAAAAGACAACATAATGTGGATCAAATATTAGCACTTAAAGAAAGGAGATGGACATGTCTCACTGACGTAGTCAATCGAGGGCTCAATTCTGCGACAGAATGGCACATGTTAGCATGTTTGAATGTATAGATGGTGATGACATTTATAATCTTGATATTGTCAGAAGTAAATATGGTTGCTGTATATCTATAGAAATATTGCTCTACACATCTGATTTCAATTAACCTTTCGATACAAATGCATTGCTAATTATGTCATGACATTATTTAGAACTATAATCTATGACTACTAGATGGTCAAATGTTGTTTTATTCTAATTACTGGACCTTTTTGTTGCTATGGGTTATCTCATATACAATGTAAATGTAAGCAGCAGACACATTTTGATTTGTAACATTCTTCCAAATGTAACTGTCCTTTTTAATTGTAAATGTGCTATGATGAAACCCATAATAATGATTTACAACTATGAACGTTCAATGACGGTCATCAGATTTCTGTATATCAATGGAAATATTGTTCCATCTAAGAAAAAATCGTTCTATACATCTGATTTAAAATTATTTCTCAATTCAATTGCTCTGCTAAATATGATATGGCATTGTTTAGAACTATGACCTGTGATCATCAGATGGTCAAAGGTAGCTTTTTTACAATAACTAGACCTTTTTGTTAATATGGGTCATCACATATACAATGTTGATGAAAGTACCAGACACATTTGGGTTTGTAATATTCTTTTAAATGTAACGATTCTTCTTTAATTATGAATATGGTACGATGATACCTATAATAATGACTTACAACTATGAAATGTTTAATTATGGTGACCAGATTTTTTGTAAACATGTGTGACGTCGGAAAATTATGTATGTTTGTGAAAAAATTATTGACATGCTAGACCAATCAGTATAGATTGTTTTGACCGATACCATTTGGTAAAATAAGAGTTACGTTTTTTGAAAAAATCAGGGAACTATTATAAAGTCGCGCTCATTTCGTTATGAGTATTCATATACAAAGGATATCAGGTAACCTATAATTATGATCTTTGTATATATAAAGATTCCATCATAAACTGGTCCCTCAAATATATATAAGTATTAGCTAACATTTATCGTAAATGCGACAACATATGATCGTATATAATAATTGTCGACCATCTAAAGTATAATGGTTTCCGATATAATTCAAACGTACACAAGATAGCAAAAAATCAAAACATTTTGGATACGCCAACACCAGGATAAGATGGCCGCCGACATGGACAACAGGATGAAGGCGTGCCAGTTAGTCCTCTTTCACGCTCCAAACCAGAATATAAACGATACTCGACGCACACGACAGGTGATGATCTTACGAGAGTTTGCCAGCTTCCACTTTCAAAAGTGATTACAGGTATGTGAAAGAAATAGAGGGCTAAGTAGAGTCAGAACACTGTGGACTTCTGTATTTTGAATATATTCTTTATTAAGTACTTGAATCTGTGTTTTTCTTGCTTTAGTTTAGATTCTAACGTTGGTCCGTTTGAATATTTCTCAGAAAACAAATTAAGACCTCCAATCAGATGGAATTTTAAATCAGAGCGAACACGCTGTTGCTTCATATGTTCGCCTCTCTGAAAGATTAAGGTAATTCACTTCAAATCACATTTTTAAACAAATATTCTGTAATTCATCAAGTCGTTACAACCAGTTGAATAAGAATCCTTCTGTTTTCTCTAAACCAATTGACTCACTCAGGGTCTCATACTGTCGTCCAAACAAAAACAGTCGATATTGCTGTGACTTTAGAATTTTCTTAACGACAGAATCCAGGTATGCTTATTTAAGTTTATTTGAGTACACTAACGGACAGAAGTCCTGGTAGGCATTACGTTTGTGTATTACAAGGTGTAAACGTCAATAACCATAATGCTGGGGCTAAGAGATTTATGATTATAGATTACTGGTCTGTAAATACATTGAGATGCACTGACCAAAAACAGATGTTTCCAGTTTTTGGAGGGAACATATCTAAAAGCTGTCAAGATATATGCAATAGAACAACGTTTATAATAAAGATGCAATTATTCTTAGTAATGCCGCTATGTCATTGATAAGGTAAATAAAACATTCGAAAAACCTAATATAGGCTGTTGAACCTATATAAATGTGATGGCTGCGGTCCATATAATCACTTTTCTCTGAAAAACTCCAAAGAATTCAAAAAAATTCTGAGAGAGCTTATTACAGATGCATCTTCTATATCTGTCTAAAGTAAGATCAGCTTATAAATAACGTTGGAAAAACGTCCTTTAGATTATGAACAAAAAATGCAGAAATAACGGGCACATATTTGGTGCAACAAAGTAATATGTTATATGAATATTGGCAGATATATAAATATGACATCAGGATATGATATAAAGAAGGTTATAAAATAATGTATGATACTTAAAAAAAATTCAATGATTGAACATGTTTTTAAAGAAAATAATGGAGGATGCAATTTTGTTATATTTACAGGGGTGATATATTACATTTCTATTAAGGGGTCAACCACTTTAAACATTTATAGTCCCGAAGATGGTCTCATTGACGAAAGCCTAGAGACCGAAACGTCGACTTGCACACTTCTTTCCTAATATTCATCAACTAAGATTGTAAAAAAGTATATACAACTGTAACAATGAAGGTCTAAATACTACAGTGTCTCCTTCTTGTTTCATTGTATGTGTTTCATATAAGTACCCTTTATGAAATTTGAAGATAAAACTTGATATATAAGAAATTGTGTTGTTATAAAACAGAGGGGGTTACAGACACCGCCACCATATTACTCGATTTCCGCCCCGGTCGCAAGGCGACCGGGGCAGAAAACAGGCGGGCGGTGTTTTTCACCACTGCCATCCCCCACGCCATCCTAATATGGCGGGGGGGTTTGGGCTCGCGATGTCGGGCGGATTGCCTCTGCCAGGCCGGCGGTGGCCACTGCCAGCCTGGCGGAGGCAATCCGCCCGACATCGTAATAGACCCCAGAGTGTCAAAAGAAATCAATCAGCAAGCCAATAACAAAACTGTCACTTAAATGTAATCGAGAATAACATAACTGAGTACTAGAATAAATCCCTTGAAGGCACACTTACCTGTTTATTAACTTTGCCAGAGCCCTCAAGGGTAGATTAGGTTGTCCACTATACCTACCAGGGTACTCAGATGGCCCTCTACTCCCAACTCCTCACAGATAGCCTGCAGGAGTAAGAGTGGTGCCAATGAGTGGCGTGAACAGATTGCACAGAAGGCATTCAATTACGGTGGCTCACCTTGAAGGAAAGCACAAGGAAACATGGTGCGCTTCTGTGATCCTCGCTCTGCTTCCATGTAACAAAATTCGCGGCTGTAGGCTTTAATACAAAGTAACAACAATCTTCCTTTTAACATTTACTGACTTTAATGTATGCTTTTCACAATCACTATGTCAGGCCTACAGACTTTATCATAAATTTTCATTATAAACAATCAGGCCTATAATCTTTATCATTGACTTGTCACCAGAACCAACTCAGACCTACTGTGTTTGTTTATAAACCTTCCCACAAGGCATCCATCAGTTATACCGCAATAAAATTACAAATATGTACAAAATACTGTTGTCAAAACAATATAAAATCCCTTCTAATACAGCCTAATGAGGTTTACCATAGTGCAAATCATCTTTTCCTATGATTTGTTCAGGTGGGCACCAACACCAAAACCTTTGCCTACTACAGTACTCTGTGAGATCTCATGTCACAAAATACTTGCCTACAAACTTTAGCATAGTGAAATAACAATCCATCCTTAAAATCCTTTTGCCTTTAACACATTCTTTTGAAAATAAGCAAGTAAAGCCTACTTACTTTGGCATAACTTTTAATTGTAAACACATCACAACTAAGAAATTAAACATACCTTTTCCAAGTGAACCAATAAGTCCTCTGGCATTTACTAGTGGTTTGACTATATAAATAATCCAGGTGTACTAAAGTGCACATAAACTTTCAGCCATCAAGCATACATTGATATAATTACAACTATATGGAAGTAACAGTTGCACAACAATGTACAGGATCTCTAACCCCAAGCTACTCATGTCAGCATATGAGGTTTTGATCATTTCGGCTGTATAAAAAGAGTAAAAGTGAAATGGTGTGTTAGAGGCAAATGAAGACTAAAAAAACAAACAAAAAATCCACAAAAAAAATCAATGTACAGCATCTCTCAATGAAGCCTAACAGGAATAACCCCATTGAAATGCTACTCGCATTGTTTGTCAGGGTGGGTGACCAAAACCAAAACCCTTACCTACTATGGTAATCTGTGAGATCACATGTTTCCAATTAGATTGCTACGGGCTGTAACATAATGCAATAACAGTCTACTGTCCGAGGTATAGTATATTTTCACAATAAAACAAACTAGGACTACTGCCTTTGTAATAACTCTTCAGATTAAACAGGCTAGACCTATGGCATTGTGTCTAACATTTCCCTACACACCAGTTAAGCTTATAACTGTTATAATTGGCTTGTCAGCAAAACTAATTATGGCCTCTTGTACTGAGTATAAGCTTTCCTACAAGGCAACCATCAGGCATATAGTCATATAATTACAAATGTATACAAAATTGCAGTTGGCAGAGCAAAATACTACCTCTCTTAACAGGGTTTAAGAGGATGTTCACTGTGTAAATCTTCTATCCTCATGGTTTGTCAGACAGAATAACACCAAACCCCTTGCCAACTAAAATAATGTATAAGACTCTATCTGAAGGCTTTAATTCAGAGTAATAAAAATCCACACTTAAATGCCTATTTACTTTAACATGTGTTTTGCACATTTAAATTATCTGGCTTAATGCCTATAACTTAGCTTTTCATAATAAACAATTAGGCATTTAGCCTTCATCATTGGCATGTCACCACAGCTAACTCAAGCCCTCTTTACTGAGCATAAGCTTTCTACAAGGCAACCATCCCGCACACAGTCATAAATGTACAAATTAATACAAAATTACAGTTGACAAATCAAAATAATATATCTACTACCAAAGCCTCTGAAAGAGTATTGTAGTGTGTATCTCCTGTCCCTCTGGTTTGTTCAGGTGGGTCAACAGCACCAACCCCCTTACCTATCCAAATAATCTGTGAAATATGTAGCAAAATACCTGCCTCAACACACAATCACTCAGCAAACACACAACTGAAATATGAGACCTTCTGAGCAGCGATGCAGCTGACATCTTATACATCACAGAGACCTGGCTCAACTGCTCACCGGCTCTCAACATCGCCATATCAATCCTAGCTGGCTACACGATCGCTCAATAGTACCATCCTCACAAGCCAGGAGGAGTACTAGATATAATCTAAAAGGAATACATCAAATGCACAACATCCACAGACAATGCCACCTCATTGATGGAACACCTGCACTTCAAGCTGCACATCTATAAATACCTCACACTGATTGGAACCCTTGTCTACCAACCACCCAGAGTACAAGCCACCTTTAAAACCTCATTACAGACTTGATGCGCCACTCACCATCAAATCCAGATCCTACATTCTCCTCGGCGACCTCAACTTTCACTTGGAAGACAGAAATGACCCCTGCTTCACAACACTCCTCGAAAGCTTGAGCAACATCTGACTCACCCGCTCAACTCAGAAGTAACACAAACTGCAGGACACACACTAGAGCCCATCTTTACCACAAGTGACAGCATCAAATACAATTCCACCATGCAGCTCACATGGATCGACCACTCCATCATCCACTTCCAAAACAGAGCATCTCAAGTCAACACCCCTACCAGGTTCAGCATTCCAAGTACCAGCTGGGGTAAAATCACAGAAGCAGACCGGTTCAGCACTCTTATCATGAAGCAACTTAGCCCCCCAGCAACCTTGACAAGGATATCAACAGCTTCATAAACTGGATCAAGGACTGCGCAGACTCCCTCACACCCATCAAACCAAACAAGCATAGTAGATCAACGAAGCAGGCCAGCTTGTATACCGAAGTCCTCCAAGACTCCAAATGGCAATATAAACAGCTAGAAAGAAAATTGAGAGCCACCCATGACACCACCAACAGGACTACCTACAATGCTGCACTCAGACATTTTCACCCACAAATGTGAGACACCAAGAAAAAAGCATTAGTGGGACGCATTGAAACAAGCTCCAACAGGTGTAAGGATATCTTCTTGATCATCAAGGATTTAGTTTCGCTCTCAGCCACTGTAAACAACTTCACTGCCTCCTAACAACTCTGCGGCAACCTATCCAACTTCTTTTACAGCAAAATCGCAAACATCTACATCAACTTTGCACACCAACCCAACCCTAGAGAACTCTTCACTAACCTACCCACAACCAACCAAGACATCCACTGAACCGAATGGACAACCCTTATCAGAAATGACACAGCGACAATCATGCAGACCATCCACTCAGGGGCCACAACGGACCCATTACCCCATCACATCCACAACTTAGGAGCATAACCAATCAGTACCACCCTGACCCACATTATCAACACCTCCATTATGTCCGCCACCTTCCTGGATGAATGGATACTTGCACAAATCAATACCCTCCTAAAGAAGCCAACAGTTGACCCAAATCACTTGAGCAACTTCCAACCTATCTCTCTGCTCCCCTATCCAGCCAAAGTGATTGAGAAGGCCATCAACAAGCAACTCACAACCCACCTCGAGCTTCAGCATGTTCTAGACAACACTAAATTAGGATTCAAAATGAACCACAGCACCAAAACAGCACTCATTACGGCCACCAAATACATTCAAATCATTCAGGACCGAGGAGAAATAGCGGCCCTCATCTTGTACTATTTCCCCGCTGACTGTGACACTATCTCCATGACACTGTCTCCCACAACACCCTCATCCGTAGACTCCATGATATTGGCATATAAAGATCCGCTCCCAAAAGGATCTGTTCCTTCCTCACAGAAAAAATCCAAAGGCTCAGACTGTCACCCTTCACATCAGAGATCAGGAAACTGGTATTCGGTGTCCCACAGAGATCGTCCCTCAGCCCCACCTTTTTTAACAGACACATGACACCACTCACCAACATCATCCAATCACAAGAAATCATGTCATCTCCTACACCAATGACATCCAACTCATTCTCTCCCTGGTAGATAAGACAACCACTGTCAGAACCAACTTCACCAATTGCATGACCATGGTAGTGGATTAGATACGAACTAACTGCCTGAAACACAACATGGAAGTACTGGTGTTCGGCAGCAAGACTTCCCTGTGGGAATTCACCTGGTGGCCATTGGAGCTAGGGCCACATTCATGCCCACAAAGCACACAAGAAATCTAGGGATCCTCCTAAATGACAAGCTCAACATGACATCTCAAGTCAATGCAATGAGTACCTCCTGCTTCCACAACGTATGCATGCTGCGAAAGATCTTAAAATCATTGCCTCAGAACTTCAAACAGACTGTCACACAATCACTCATCACCAGCAGACTGACCTACGGCAATATTCTCTGCACCAGAATCTCCAAACAACTAATTCACAGACTCCAGACCATCCAGAATGCTGCCACAAGACTCAAACTCGACTTCCCATGCCACTCCCACATCACACCGCACCTCAGGAACCTTCTATCCCTACCCATTTACAAACGCAGCCAATTCAAACTTCTCACACCATGCCATAAGCCACATACACTTTTACCAAGCCACAAGACACCTACGCTCAGCCTCTCTCTCACTCGCATAGACTCCCCACATCCACAAAAGCAGCTTCTTCTACATCATGCCTAAGTCATGATCCCCCTCAACACATCAGAGCCTCCTTCTCACTTGTAGAGTCCTGCAAAAGGCTGAAGACTTGACTCATTGTTTAAAAGCCTAGGGGACCACGCATCTAAATACCTGCCCAAGCGCCTGGATACCCTCTCGGATTAGTGCGCAATACAAATCAACATAACATAACATAACATACAGCTTTTAGCATGGTGAAATAACAAATCATCCTTAAAAGCCCATTGTCTTAACACATGCTTTTCACGATAAGTAGGTAAGGCCTACTGACTTTGTCAGAGCATTTCATAATGAATAGATTAAACCAAGCAAATCTGCTATGACTTTTCCCAATGAACCGATGAAGCCTTTAAACTTTAACATTGGCTTTACACTTTAATCAACACTGGCCTATTCAAATGCGTATAGACTGGCAACCATAGTGCATACAGTGATAAAGTTACAAAATGTAGAAAAATACAGCTTGCAAAACAATATACAACAATCTCAACAGGGCCTAACAAGAGTCGTCACAGAGAAAACCATCAGGTTTTGTCAAGATAGGTGGCCAAAGCCAAAACCATTGTCTACTTTCGTAATCAGTGACATTACCTTTAACAAAATACCTGGAACACAATATGATAACAACCAACTGTTAATGTCTTAATGGCTTTAACCTATGCTTTTGCTTTTCACAATTAATAAACTAGACCAATTACATTTGTCATACTTTTCCCTAATAAGCAGACCATACCAATAGCATAGAACACAACATTTTTTAGTGCACCAGACAGGCATATTGATTGGCCCTATAACCAACTCAGGCCTACAGTTTTGAGAGTAAGCTCAAAAAGCAAACCTTCTATACATCTACGGTTTGTCATACTGGGTGACCACCTTCAAAACCGTTGCCTACTACATTAATCTATGAGATTCCATGTAACAAAATGTCTATCTGTAGGCCTTAATACAGAATAATATCAATCAACATGTATATGCTTATGGGTTTTAACATATACTTTTCACGATAAAGACACCTGGCCTAGTGCCTTTATCATAACATTTCATAATAAACAGATCGGGTCTATAGCCATAATCATTGGTTTACCACCATAACCAGCTTAGTCCTGCTGTATCGAGTGTTAACTTTGCCACAAAGCAAACATTGCAATGCATATAGGCCTAGATTCCCAAGCACGTTGTGTCAGGTTAGCTTTTTTATTGCAAACTTGACACAAAGTGTTGTGGTAGGATTTACAATCCAACGCAAATCATTATTTTTGTTGGATTGTCACCAAATTAACACAAAGCTTCGCATTGCGCTGCCTTGTGTTACTTTGTGTCTTTTTTTTTTTTTTTTTTATTTTTTATTGACAGGATTCAAAAAAATACAATGGTAATACATTCAAACATAATCCATTACTCCGGAGAATATAGAGTAGAGGTGAAGGGATACTGGAAAGAAAAATTACAAAACTAATACATAAAGATTATAAAGGCCATTCAACTTTGTGTCAAGTGGGCATTCCATGGGTGCTGCATGGACGTTCCCATGCAACCACCGAAGGTTTTTGATGCAAATCCCTAAAACAAAGAACTGTGGACAGGGATTTGCTGCCAAAATCCTGCACCTCCTCGAGGCAGACGTGACGAGGAGAAACCTTTTCATTTTTCATTGGTTTTCCTTCTATTGATTGTGTGCTGGATTGTACAACACACATAGAAAATGGGAAATGCCTTAAAACATACTTTTTTTATACAAAGGATACCTTCTACCACAAAACCTACGCTTTCCACAACACTGACACCTTTGCACTATGACACAAGGTCTCTGGGTTTGTGGATGGCTACCTAAAGTGCACCTGTTTAGGGAGAGCACAGAACAGCACCACATCTTAGTAGATATGGCCCTGTTCTACTCTCTCCCATTCGTGAAACACAGCGTAGCAACTTTAATTGCTGCCCTTCGTTGTGTGACTTCTTTGTAAATCTGGGTTTCAGGCCATTTTAGTGGAAGCCCGCAATTCTGGACCAATCAGATTCTGTGCTTAGGGATACCAACATGTCAGTGGAACCTAAATCCCTCTCAGCAAGATTTTGAAAGATCTTTTTTGTTGATCACATATGGTGAAGCACCAATTGCACTGTCAAGTCAGACCTACAAAATCCATGTAGACTAGTGTAGGCCTAGGCTCTCATACACAAAGCTACACTCGAACTCCTCCCATCTTTGCTCCTGCCAGAGAAAAACACCCTAAATGATCTCGTTATCTAAGACACTCCTAACTGCATTACAATGTCATGTGAAAATTGAAGCTCAGGCAGGGGGCTAAATAAAATTATCACAGTCAAGTGGAGGGCAAGCACTTTTTTGTGGAAGCACATACCTTTTACCCAATCACAACATGCAGTATACCAGCATGTGGGGGGAGCCCAAGATCCATTCCTGGTCGCGTTCCTTAAAGACCATTTTTAATTTCTCATCACACAACATCTGGCAATAGCTGTGCTGTCAAACTAGTCATTAAAATAACTACAAAAGTAGTCTCAGAACCAAGTTTATACTTCTTTGGAAAATATTTTCTTTTACTGAAACTTGTTAGGTCTATCTTCGAGACGTAATTTGTGGTGCACGAGGTTAGCTGTTAAAACATAAAGCGTACTAAAAGACACCCCTTGTGACCACTTGTGAAACAGCAGTGAAAAAAAAGTAGCAACACGGAGGGCTGGTAACCATCACTGTCAGCATATTATTTTGTACATAGCTGTTCACATATTAAAGCATGAGCTGATTTTTTTTCCGCCATTAGTGCAGACGACAAAGTGCATAATTGGGCAATAAAGTCTGAGATGCAAAACATAGATGGGACTTAATACTGCGTGCCCCATTTGGTGTTTATACGTAGTAGAATATCATCTTTAGCAGTATAATTTTAGCATGCATTAAAGCTTCAAGAAAATTCTACACTACTTTAACTGTTCAATCCTGTGATGTTTTAGTGATCTCGATGTTTAAATCTTAAACAGTAAACAGCCGGAGCCTATTTTTCGTTTAAGTTATTTAATGCAGTTTTTCAAATTTATGCTGGCACGTGCAAGAGCAGCTATACACGAAGAAGTGTTTTTATAATAGAGTTATTAAATATTTGATTCAAAAGACTGCTTCGGTCATTCATGTGTTTCCTTCACATGTTTCCTCTGTTATTCCTATTTGTGCTTAGTCCAAAAAAACTCATATATTATGTAACCTTTGATTCAACACAACTGCTGCTTTGTATCGCACAACTGCTGCTTTGTGTCTGTTAGGCTTTCTAACGTGTTACTGTATGTATGAGGATTTATTCTTTGATGTTTAAAAATATGTAGCGGTAGCGCATGAAACGGAAGCCAGACCATTCCCTCTCTTTCCAAGAGATCCTGGAAAGTCTAACCTCCTTCGGAATTTTTCTGATTTCCTCAAAAATGTGGAATCTTTGGGTCTCCTACTGGAAGATCAGCTCCATCTTAATGTAAGGAATATTGGCCCAAGGAGCAAAATGTAAGTTAACTTGCTGAAGCACATGCATGTGAATGACCTCACCCTGAGTCTGTCTTCGGGTAAGTCGTGCGTGCCTTCAAGCTACCAGATTTGGAACATGAAAAGTGCTTATCTGCTGAACTAAAAACAAATAGACAAATCCATTGTATACTATATAACTAAAAGCTATGACAACAGGCACGTTACCGACCTCTTGGCCACATTTGACACTAAAAGTCTAACCACACTGCCAAACTCACAGCCATTCAGATAGGATAAACAATAGGGTGGGTAAAGTCATTCAAATGTTTCCATTCTAATGTGAACAAGAGCCATCAGCTTCTTCATAGCGTATGTTGTTCACAATTTAGGCAACCACAGGCCCATTGGTCGGGTTTGGTCATCTTCCAGAACTGTACGATGAACAGACTAGCGCTAAAAACAAATGTTCTTAATTTTTCAGTTTGTGTTGTTACAGGGTATTGTCCCCCTCCCCCAGAACACACGAGCAACTATACCATTGGATTGAGATCTAAGGCAGACATGTAATTTCCAACATCAATTGAGCTACATGGGTTGAATATTCTTAAATCTTTGGCCAGTTCGACCATAAGTGGGACACTGCACCTCTTGCGCCACAACTCCTCCAAAATACCTCTGGGGAGCCAAACATTACCTGCGGTCTCACTGGTGTGAAATACCAGAACATTATACTTTAATAAGAGTTTTCTTTATACTGCAAGTAGATAGAGGATTTAGTTGCTCTCAATCATATGAGTCCCCACTTTCCCTCCGCGCCGTCTGCATTCAATTCTTTCTCATATTTAGTCACATAACTATGTGTGAGCGCTGCGAAGTATTTTTCAGTCAGCTATACTGATACTACTCTGCCCTCCTGAAAAAAGTGCTTCGTTATATGTCAGCTCTCTTCCACCCTTGTCTCTACAAATCTTGGTGTTTGCTCAATGAAGGTGCTGCAGTAATCTGTAGTTGTTGGCCGGCGTTAAATTGAAAGCCTGGACACAGGTCCTGCAACTAACTAGCTCTCTGTTATCAAATAGTTCACCAAGTACTGGGGGAGCATGTTGAAACTAGTCACAAAAGCCAGGATCAGTCAGAGCTGGAGGGAAGCCTGGGTTAAATATTTTAGGTGACAAGCGGGGTGGATAGGTCATGCCTTTAAAAAAAAAAAAATATTTAAATAAGCCAGTAGACTATTACAGAAGACAATAAAGGATATCCATACCAGACCCAGAAGAAAGAAAAAGAGGAAAAGAAAAAAAACAAAAAAAAGACAGGGAATTAAACACCATAAAACAAATAGCTTTTATATACATTATTATGCACGTATATATATATATATATATATATATATATATACCAAGTTCAGCACAGGAGCCAAACAGTAGTTTAAAGGAACTGTTCAGATCTTTGGAAAAATGTTGTAAAAGCGAACAAGCGAAGTGGTGGGAGCATAGCTCCCTGACGGGTTATTTGGAGGCCGCAAGAGTGTCAAGGGGATTGAGAATAATGCTGGCCCCTTCCTACGAGAACCCGGGCCCCCGGATGCTTTCAGACTGGGCTCAATGCAACCTAGACTCATCCCGTCGATTAATTGAAATCCTCATTAAGTATGCGGACAGCGATAGAATCAAACTCTTGGCGGAAATAGATAGACTAAATGAGGAAATTGAGAAAATACCGAGTACTCCACAAGCAGTGAAATATCGGGAGGAAATGGTTGTAAGGCTCAAGCGGGAAGAGGATGTAATTATGAAACGTAAAGCTTTTAAATTCCAAAGGGATAGGCCAGATTATGAACATGGCCAAATCTTAACATTCTCTAATAAATATGACAACCTCAAAGCCCGGCAAAAAGTCACTGTTAGCGCTGCAACATCAGGACAATCCACTAGTAGTGCAACGGCGGAGGCCTCATCAATCTCCGATGGGAGCTCAGTTTTGGACAGTGAATCTGATAACGAGTTAAAACGTGGCCAAAGGACGGGGTTTCGCAAATTTACCCTGGCACAAGAGCTAGAAGTGGTCCAACAAGACCGAAAACAGACCCTTCGCTCTGGTACCCGGGGTGCCGCCGCAAACAAATCAACAATTGGAAACGCACAGAAAGGAGAAAGTGCAACAAACGCAGGAAATGCGGACGTAAGGCAAAGGAAACAACGGAGCAAATGGCAACGCAATCAGGTCCCAAAGTAATTGATGCACAGACGGTGGTGAACCTGTCGGATATAGTGCTCACCCCTAGTGAAACATCTACTCTATCGTTGGGACTTACATACAGTGCCAGGAGCGACTTTGATTACGTGGGACTAAAATTGACTTATTCAAATATGTGCGTAAGTTAAAACTCAAAAAGTATCACTGTCTTCACAAAACATCCGATACAACTCTGCCGGCAGAGCTTAATAGAGTACCATTCAGTCCACCAAGCTCGGGATCAGTGTTGGTACAAGAGCTACTGGAACTTCAAGAAGAGGCACTGTTGGCACAGCCCGTCCCCGGCTGGGGATTGGAATCAGTGTCAGCCACCACCCCTTTCAGACCCAAATCGAAATTTTGTCCTCTAATGTTGAAGGACAATTTGGATTTGTTCCATGATCAAGTAGCCTCAGAGCTGAAAGACCTGTTCTTAAAAAACTCCAATGCCACTAGGAGACGCAATTATAGAGACATGGAGTACCACAAACTGATCAAGAAGTTGAAAGACAATGAGAACGTCATCATTCGGCAATCGGATAAAGGCGGAAATATAGTGCTATGGCCTCGCAAAATGTATATGGAGGTAGCACTAAGCCAGTTAAATGATCGAGAATGCTATAGAAGGACTACTGCAAATGAGGTCCATTGGGCAAAGAACGACATTTATTCCAAATTAATGGCCTGGAGGAGTTTGGGTCTATTAACCATGGATGAGTATAAGTACTTGAAAAACGAATATCCGACAACACCTGTAATATACTTTATCCCAAAAATGTATAAAAACAGCTTCAACCCTCCAGGCAGACCTATCATTTCCGCTCGTATTAGCATTCTTGAGAATGTAAGTAAATATGTTGATTATTTCTTACAGTAGCATGTCAAAAATTTGCCTTCCTTTGTCTTGGATACAGGGGATGTGCTCAGGAAGTTATCTACCTTCAAGTGGGAACCCATTTACCTACTTGTCTCATTGGATGTAACATCCTTGTACACAAGTATTTTCCATAGGGATGGCACAAAGGTAGTCCAGCATTTCCTGAACAGAAGGCCAGCCTATTTCTATGAACATTCCAGAATGATTGTCTCTATGATTAACATGTGCCTTGACAACAATTTCTTTTGTTTTCTAATCAGCTGTTCCAACAGACCAGGGGAGTGGCTATGGGGGCCTGCTTCTCTCCCAGTTATGCCTGTTTGCACATGGGCTACTGGGAGGAGCAGGTCCTCATACCCAATTTTAGCGCCATCCTAAATTCAAAAGTTAAAAAATGGTTGAGGTATATAGATGACCTTTTCCTGATCTGGGATGGGTCAGAAAGTGAAGCAGCTGAGTTCATCAATGAGCTTAACGTGAACAATCTTTTTTTGTTAATAATGGAAACTTAGAGACAAGGCTCTTCCGCAAGCCAACAGTGGGAAATACTATCTTGCATGCTGCCGGCCACCATCCGGCACACCTGATACGAAGCATCCCATACGGGGAAAATATGCAGTAGCGACCGAGAATGCAGGTTGGCACAAATGGAATGTGAAGCCAGGTTTATTAATAGAGGGTATCAAACCGAAATCATAGACAGGGCAATGAATAGAGCCAACTACCATGATAGACTGCAACTCCTGGCTCCTGCTGTCTTAAGTAAAAACAATTCTAAACCTGCAGCAGCAAGTGAGACACGAATTATCTTTGGCTTTAGTAACCAACATCAGATTATTCACAAGATTGTGAAACGCAACTGGGCACTCATAACTAGCGACCCAGTTGTTGGCAATTTGGTTACTGGAACACCGAACATAACATACAAAAAAGCGAGATCCATGAAGGATAGCCTTGTTTCTAGCAGCCCTGAAGTTCAAACCAAGGGCCCGTGGCTAAACAGCAGTAGGGGCTTTCTGAAATGCTCAACCTGCAAGGCTTGCAGGAATGGTGTGAGCAAAACAGAATACATGACACCGTTCAACATGAATCCTGTTAAGATCAAACAAAAATTGAACTGTAGGACGGAGTACTCCATATACGTGTTGGAATGTCCCTGTGGTCTGCGATACCTGGGAAGTACCAGACCACAGGTGTACAAACGGATCCTGCAACATCTAAGGGCCATCACCAATGCGGATGCGGTGTACCCCGTTGCACGTCACTTTGAGGAGTGTCCTGGCAAAAATGCTACTGAGTTGAGATACTATGTCATCGACACAGTACCACCTCAGAGGAGGGGAGGGGATCGAGAATCCCAATTGCACAAATTAGAAACACAACATATCATAATGCTCGATACCAAAATGCTGAATGGTCTCAATGCAAGCGAGGACTGTTATACTTATTTATAACAAAAAGTGAAACCAGCATTAGACAGGAATTATGAACTTCAAGTATGAGTACTGATGTAAATATATTGAATCGCTGCTCTCCACACCGAATGTATTCATTGACGATTTTACTGTCACTTGTTTTATATTGTATCACCTGTAGCACTTATTTCCTTATTGCCATTATTTATATGATATGACTTGCACAGCAGTACTTTTACATTGATTTGCCCACTTGGGCATTATCGAATTCGTTTCCCAATCAGATGTAAGGAAATATTTTAAGCATCCATGTAGTTCATTCTAATGAATCTGGCTTAGTTGTGTATATTAGTACACTTTTAGCCGTTTTCTACAACACAATTTTATGGATGACTTTTTTGTTTTCAGGAATGAAATGGAGTATTTATATTTTAAACATATTTATATATTTATGTGTTTTTATAATTATTCTGAATTGCTGTTACGATTGAATTTTGAAGTATGTGCAAAGTTAGGAGCGCAAATTGCCTTATATTCGGCATTGATAAATTCCTATCTGCGTTAAGTCCATACCACGTGACTATTGTGCGAGTATGTCTTCTATGTCTAGGAAGTAATGGCAGTTTGCACTTTAAAAACGGGTAGTCTGCCCCTATGACGGTGTCATGTGATCAAGGCCTCGTTAGGCCGAAACGCGTCATGGCAGATTGGTGTTAAGCACAATAAAATAACCACGCACCATTACTGGGTTTTGCCTCGTCATTTCTTGGCCGGATTTGCTGTTAGACGACAAGTTACCTTTATATATATATATATATATATATATATATATATATATATATATATATATATATATATATATATATATATATATATATATATATATATATATATATATGTATATATATATTGGGTCCACTCTAGGGCCCCAAACCCCCTAAGTAATACTTAAGTCCTAGTTTACGCTACACATAGATATAACCCAAAAAACTTAAATTAGGACACTTAATAAAAAGAATAAAATCAATAGAGCTTTCCTAGGCGAGCAGGGCCTAACTGAGATCTTGTATTGTTGGTGTAAAAAATTCCGTTAAAGTCCCCCAAATCTTGCCGCCCAAGCTTCGTTTCCGTGGCCCTTAGAGAGCATACAGGTTAGTTTCAAGTTTACAGATGACAAATAGCCTTCCTCTCCACATCTCAAAAGCAGGGGGTTCTTGCTGGACCCACAGTGAAGCTATACATAATCTTGCAACTGTGGCAGCAATATATATTAAATATCTGCATGTATACATTCCATGTGCATTGTATTGTATTGTAATTGCATTTATTTAGCGCTTACTACCCCTGACGAGGCGTCAAAACGCTTTTTCGGTGAGTAGCACGCAACTCCGGGACCCATAGAGGATTAGTGTTGCATTAGTAAAGTGAAACATGCAAGTACATTTTAAGTGGTGGATAGGTTAGTCAGTTATTTGGATTTGGAATGATAGCTGAAGGATAGAGGAGGACAAAGGTTTGTATTTATATAGCGCTTGTTGACTCACACTATTCAGGAAGCCTACAAAGGATTAGTGGTGAATAATATGGTGAAATATGACGTAATTTCAGTGGTGGATATTAGTCAGTTACTTGGAGTGAGAAGGATAGTGGAGGGATAAAAGGGGAAGAAAGATTTGCATTCATATAGCACTTGTTACCCCTGATGGGTGTTGAATCGCTTTTCTGGCGAGTAGCACGCCACTCCGGAACCCATAAAGGATTACTGTTGAAAATTAGTATAGTAAAAATAAAAAAATATTAAGTAATTTGAGTAGTGGATATGTTATTCAATTATTTGGGTAGTATATTAGTATAATTTAATATGGAATTTTAGAAGTGAACATGTTAGTCTGTTAATTTCGATTGAAAAGGATAGTGGAGGGATAAAAGAGTGAAATATATATTTTTTTATGTCTTAGCAACAGGAGGAGGATTTTGGATGAGTAAAAAGGAGTTTTGGAGGGGAGGACTCAGAGGAAAGAGTTTAGAAAGGTTTGTTTTTGGAGATCGGTATGGTAAAAGAGGTGTCAGATGATGCAAGTAGGGGTACAGTAGGAGAGAGTCTAGAACGGGTTATTTTGGCAATCATAGTAGTGATATGGGGTTTGGGATAAATGAGAGAGTGGATGTAGAGGATATATTCATAGATGTATAGGATGAGAGATAGGGTAGTGCATTGGAAGGAGTAGTAGAAGAAGTATGAGATGAGTCAGAAGGTTGGGCTAGAAGATATATTGAGCGAAGTTAGGCTGAGAAATAGGGTAGTGCATTGGAATTGCTAAATTAGAAGAAAGTGATAAATGTATAGATCCATAATTACATTGAAAGTATATATATACACAAAGGAGGTAAGTATATGTAGATTAAAGATATTGATAGAGGCACAGGATGAGAAATAGGGTAGTGCATTGGATATACTTTTTCAGGAGAAAGTAACAGACACACAGATCCAAGTACATGGCAGGTACATAGATGCACAATGGAAGTATGTCCATGTAGACCAAAGATGATTTTTATTTATTTATTATTATAATTTTTTCTCTCAACAACATAATTATTTTACATGTTTATACGAAGTAATACACAAAGATAGATACATATTTATAGCGAAACAATAATGCTTGTATACAGAGGGATATGCTGTAAATTTCTGTTTGCGTATGGTGCTTATGTGGGGAAGAGCCAAATCTTGAGTAGTTTTCTGAAGATAAAGTGGTTGCCGGTGGACCTTATGTTGGATGGTAAAGAGTTTCAAAGTTTGGCTGCTTGAACAGAGAAGGATGTGCCACCCATGGTTTTTTTCTTGTATGGTGGGATTTTGAGGCCAGATGCTCCTTTAGAGAGGAGGTTCCTTTGTTGAATGTGTTTGGTGATTTTATTCCTGATGAAGAGCGGTCCCATTCCCTGTATTGTTTTGCGGGTGATACAAAGCAGGTTGAACGTAGATCTTCTGGCAACCGGTAACCAATGCAGGGCTTTCAAGGCAGGGGAAATGTGGTCTCGCGGTTTGATATGCAAGAGTAGTCTGGCAGCCGAGTTCTGAATCCGTTGTAGTCTTTTCATGGTCGTTAAAGGTGGTCCGTGGTAGAAGCTATTGGCGTAATCGAGTTTGGACAGAACAAGGGAGATGGTAGCTTGGACCTTGTGTGGAAATCCCATATGAGGGAAAATTAGTCGCAGCGTTTTTATAGTAGCAAAGTTTGATCTTGCTAGTTTATCCACTTGGGCATTCTTCGACAGCTTGGAGTCCATGGTCATTCCGAGGTTTCTTACTTCCTTCGATACTTTAGGCAGTGATCCCAGTTCATCAGGCCATGCGGCAAGCGGGTTGTAATGTTTTCAATCGCCACACATGAGTATTTAAGCTTTTGAAGCATTCAATTTGAGATGGCTCCAGGTCATCCACTGATCCATGGCTCTGAGACAGCTGAAAATTGGTGATTTTCCAATGTCTTTGGGGTATTCCAGTTGAAGGAGTATTTGTGTGTCATCTGCATAGTTATAGCACATGAGGTGAAATTTATTGATCAGTACTGGTAATGACTTCATGTAGATGTTGAAAAGCATGGGCGAGATGATAGAACCTTGAGGGACCCCTGCTTTTGTGGAGTATGGTTTGGACGAGAAAGGTGGGGTATGGATGACATTAGTTCTGTTTCGAAGGTAGGACGCTATCCAGTCTAAAGCAGTTACCTCTATGCCGGCTTCATAGAGTCTTTGTTTCAGAGTGTCATGGTCAACCGTGTCAAAGGCAGCTGAGAGTTCTAAGAGGAGTAGCGCAGCAACCCCGTTGCGGTCAACTGTATTCTTTAGTTCATCCCAGATGGCAAGGAGGGCAGATTCAGTGCCTCTTCCTAGATGGAATCCTGTTTGGAAGTCTGAAAGTATGTCCTTCTCTTCAATGAATTGTGACATCTGGGCGTACGCTGCTCTTTCTATCAGTTTGCCCAGGAACGTTCCATTTGTAATGGGTCTTTAGTTGTCAGGATTCAGCGGGTCCAAGTTTGTGTTCTTCAGTAAAGGGCATATGTATGACTTTTTGAGTTCTTCTGGAAGTAAAAGAATTGTCTTGAAAGTTTGTGGTGGACAGGGGTCAGAAAGGCTGCCGGCAGGCCTGCTTGCTTTGACCAGGTCCATAAATTCATTGTGCATCTGCATCCTATTTATCAACAATTTCAAGTCTGGGCATGTAGCAAATATATGGACTATATCGACCTGTTCCCCCCCACATCGAGTATATTTATCCTCATTTATCCCACACCAGCAGGCAATTTTAGCCGGTGTATAATATAAATTGAACATAGTTTTGTATTGTTGTATTTTCAAATGTAAGTATATTATAAGTTTGTCGGCTGAGAGAATAGATTCTTGTAAAATATTGCCCTCTATCAGCAATCTAGTATTCCATTTAGCATTTTGTGCCTCAACATCATCCTTTTGCAAATCAATAAATGCCTGATATATACTCCAAATGTTTCCCAGGAACTTCACAGTTTCTAAAAGCTTTCTTTTCTCAGCTAGGCAAGATATATCCCTCCTTTTACACAAAAAAGTCCCGAATCTGTAGGTATTTTAAAAAAACCTGATTTGGGAAGATCATAGTTAGCCATCAATAAGGTGTATGTCGTAACACCATTACTATCTACCAACTGACCCAGGGTTGTAACTTCTTTACTTCTCCATCTGTTCATAACACCATCTAGAAAGATAGCTGGAAGCAGGGCTGCAGCATCCGTGAGGGTATAGTGGTTATATTTAGCTGTCTCCTTATTTGAAGCCAGGCTTTGTGGGCGGCCTGAATCACCTTGAAGCCGGTCTTTTTGCAGTAGCTGGGTAAAGAATTTTAAAGAAAGTTCTCTCTGCCCTTGTGCCAAGTAATAGCTGGAATATATAAGACACATCCCCTTTGCTTCCATCATTAGTCCCAACCAATAAAATTCCAATATGCTGTAATAAACATGCCCAATAATAAAAATGGAAATTAGGAACTGCCCATCCCCCTCTATCACGCGGAAGGGTCATAAATTTCCATGCTCGCCGGGACTTCCCCTGTGCCCATAGAAAACTATTGCAGATAGATTGCAGTCTCTGCATTTGTTTCCTTGTAATCTCGAGTGGAACTGCCCTAAAAAAATAGAGAACCTTTGGGAGAATATGCATATTGAGAACATTATATCTTCCCAGCATTGATAAACGGAGACTTTACATCCTATCCAAGTCTTTTTTAATCTTGCTGAGAAGAGGTTCCCAATTAGACTTAACCATTGAATCCAGGCATGCATTCAGGCGTATTTCCGGATATGGTGCCTCCGGTGTTTCCATTATGTTCCCTGACGAATCCTCAATTGCTGCTATAGAGTTCTTAACCACCTTGCATCTGATCTTTTTTGCAAGGCATCTACCTGTTGTCTCCCCAAACTCGTAACACTCTTTCTTGAAAAGATGGTATTTTTTGGCAATATCTTTGGCCCGCTCCTCGTTAATCCTGGCCTTGCCCCAAGCCCCTCTGTTTGTGCCTGTATGATATCTACCTTAGCCCGAACTGCCTCTATCAAATTTTATTCATATAGCTGTACCTACTGTTGTCTAAGCTGCTTCTGTGCATGTAGTCCAAAACTCAGTATCTCCACTCTGAGTCCTGCTTTCATTGCATCCCAAACTATACCAAGCTTGGTAGAGTCACAATTTATGGCTAAACATTCTATCACCCATTTGTGAATATGACTAACAAACTCCTCATTTACTAATAATTTCCTATCAAAGGAAAATGTACCTCTAGGTCGCATAAAGCCATGCATTGCAAGTCTCAACACAACTGGATTGTGGTCAGATGTTATACGGGGAAAGATTGATATTTGTGCATCTTTTAGGAAAGTTTTAGTTACAAAACGTAATCTAATCTGGTCAGTTTTTGATGGGGACACGAATAGTGCGTATATCCAGGTTCAGGGTGTTTTATCCTGTTCCATACATCAACTAGACCATGTTCGTGGAGGAGATGTTGTAAAGCTTTATATCCCTAAGGTTTCTTACCCACATACTTATCTCCCCCTGGTCCCTTAGTAGCTTCTTCATGTTGAATATTGAAATCCCCAGCAAGTATTAAGGGCCTTGCCCAGTAAGCTAATTCTGTATTTAGATATTCAATAACTTCATTCTCATCATAATTGGAGCCATATACAGAGCATATTGTGCATTTCTTATTTGCTATAATACATTCAATCATGGCCCATCGCCCGTATTTGTCTGAAGAAATTTTTGTAGTTTTTAAAAGACCCTTTTTGGTCAGTATAGCGACCCCTCGGGTGGTAGTCCCTTGAGTGGTGCAAACCTGCATCTCAAATCCACACTCTTTCAAATAATTATGTTTGTTCCAAGAGATATGTGTCTCTTGGATACAAACTACATCAGGTGGCATATTTCTTATTTCACAAGCGACTCTTTGCTGTTTCCCCCTATCATTAAGTCCCCGCACATTAAATGTACACACAATTAAACATGCCATTTACCCTGGTTTGAAATAATAGATAACATTTCCTGTCTTTCTTGGCTTTCTCTTTCTTTCATAGGTACTGAAAATAGCTACTGGTTCTTTTATGATTTTTACCCCAGCAAACCCACCACCCTTGGTAGCCACCCTCCTCCCCAAAGCGCAGCCACCTCCCTCCTCCCCTGTCCTGCCTCCTCTATCAATGGAGGTCCCCCCCCCTACCACAACAAGGATGCTAATAGACCCAGTGGTCTACAGTGATGGAGAGCCTTGTAACCACCCATGTCCCCCCGGGTCTGCCCGGTGCATACTACCCATGTCTCACCCATAAGTAACACATGTTAAGAACAAAACATTTTAAACACGGTAATGAATTTTTCGTAGGCATACAAATCAGTACAGATTTCGCACTCTTTTATATTGGAAAAGCAGTACGAGCATTTCAAACATTATTATTACTTGTGCTACCTGCAGTCACCCACTCATATATATTGTTTTCCTGTGCTTAATCTCTTGTAAATACTCTTTCGCCTTCAACTCAGAGGAAAAGAACCTTGTTTTCTCTTTGTAGATAATTTTCAATTTAGCTGGAGCTAAGAGAAATGCTTGTGCCCCCTTCTCTTGAAAAGGCGCAATTAGCTGTCGGAGTTGCCATCGCTTTTCCACAGTAGTGGGGCAAAAATCAGGGCGAACAAAGAATTCTACTCCAACCGCTTTTCACTGTCTATCTGGCCTGGCTAAATCAAATAGTGCCTGTCTAGACAAGAAATTAGATAGACATATCAATATGGCCCCAGGCCTCGTATTAGCTTGATTTTGTTTCACTTGAAAAGGGAATCTGTGGGCTCACTGTATCTCAATATCCCATGACCATTGGACTAGCTCGGGAAAAGCCTCGGTAAAGAGTTTAACAACAAATTTACTGGTGTCTGCCCACTCAAACCCTTCGGGTATACCAAGAATTGTTAGATTGTTCCGCCTTAGACGATTCTCCATGTCCTCGATCTTCCAAGCTAGATCAACTCTATGCGTTGTTAGCGCCTCAGTTGTCTTCTTCTGCGCTGCCATCTCACCCTCTAGGGTAGAGATCCGAGTCTCTGCTTCCGTTATCCTTTCCCCAATTTCTGAGCAAGTTTTAGTCATCCGCCGTACCGAGTTCTGTAATTTCCTGCATGCACCTTGGGTTTTTAGGTTTTCTGCCCGGCTTTCTTCTCTGAGAGCCATCATTGTCTCGTATATGACTGTTAGTGAGATATCTCCTGAATGTTCTGTGGTGTTCTGTTGATCTTGTCTGCCCACAGAGAACCCATTGTTTTGACCACTTCCAGCCCTTCCTTTAGAGTGTTGGCCTGGAGCGGTTTGTCTATCAACCCTCTCTTTTGCATGTAAAGCAGGTTGCTTGCCTGTTGTCCCAGTACTAGAAGCTCTGTCATTTCTCACCGGGATCTCCTCCTCTTGACATACACTACTGGTCTCACTCCAGTGACCACTTGCTAGGTTAAGTGGATCCACAGATATCTGTAAGTATTCATCCTCCAGATAAGCTGCTGGAGTGATCTGACAGTGATAAAAAAGACCCCTCTGTGTCTATCTCCAGCATATTAGCCACCTCATTATCTGATCCATCTTTAGAACCACCTCTCTTTTCCGGGGAAAGCCTACCACCAGGTGATGCCGCCGCTTCCTGTTTTCAGATTAAGTGGTGTTTCCGAGATCCCCATAACTATCGGAATCTCCCTCCTTGCATCTAGATTTATGCTCGTCCCTACTACTGTCACCTCAGAGTGTTCCCCGATGGAGCCCCCCCACACGCTATCATTGTCTCGGTCAAACTGTGTTCTGTGGACCCACCTTCTACCTCGCTCACCTTGGCAGGGTTTTCCAGCACCTCGGCTCCATCTTTTCCCTCAGCGGTGTCTTGCCCCTACTTGCAACCTTTCTTTGCTGACAGAAAAATTGCAGGAGTCACTTTTTTCCACCCTTCGGTATTGTGAGCCAGGCGGCTACCGTGGTCAGTTGCAGCCGCTCCACCTCGTTCTTTGCTTGGTAACGCCGCAGTTCCTCCTACCGCGCGAGTCCTTCCAGATCTTGCATTCTTCTGCGGCATCTTCATACGAATCCCAGCCCGGTCACCAGTCAGATTATCAGCCCAATCGCGCAGCACCTTGACCCGCCAGAGGACTCCACAGAAACCACGGAGCCGGAACAGTCGCCGAGAGCCAGCCACAGAGTGATGCCTGAAGGTGAGGAAGTTCCACAGCATTCCAGTACTTTTAGTAGCCATAAGCAGCCTCTCACCGTTCGGCCGCCTTTCACTCATATCTGTAGCTTGTTTTCATACGCCAATCCATCTCACAACGGGGAGAGACACGGAGGGCAGGTTACAAGCGCTCACTTAGCTGAGTGACCAGTCGCCATTGTGCCTCCACTTCTCCTGATAAGTCATGGCTTGATGCTTTCGGGCTGTTTCATCCCAGTATTCCAACTATATGAAGGACAAATACGAGCTCAGGTTGCTTAAAGGTCTGTGGAGTGGTGGCAACCGCAAGATGTTATTAAATGAATCATCATCCTTTCTTGTTTCAGTACTTAGCAATCATGTCCTGCCCTCAGCTCTTGGTTTAAGCAGTATATTTGTGGCTATTGGTGCTTTCATCGAGCCGGGTGAATGCCACTATCTTCCGCTGTATCGTTCGGAGGACAGTTTCGGGAACCATAGTGAAAGCGTGTGTGCCTTATAGACAGTGGCGTAACAAAAGCTTAGCGGGCCCCCCTGCAAAGTGCGATGAGGGGGCCCTGCTCAACTACATGCAACCTATGTCCCTTACCTATCGCTTTTGCAAGGACTTTCAGAACCTCACAACCTACAGACACTATCACCAGAACTATTCAGAGATTACACAAATCTTCAGACTGTGGATTGAGACTGTGATGTACCTCAAGTGAAAAAAGGCCTATAGGCTGCACACCCTAAATGGCATCGACCAGATGGGTGGTAAACTGGGGATTAGACATGCTACGGATACAAGACAGAGAGGCATCTTAGACAAATTACTATTGTTCTTAGTGTATGCAATGCTGGTGCTGGCAAAGAGGAAATCAGAATATCTAAAAAGATCTTTTATTTAAGTGAGGAATTGGCAGAGCCAAAAAACAAAATAACTTTATACAAGAATGAAAATCATTCAATCAGGAAGCTTATGTAGTCCACACACAAAAAGCACTGAGTACTGACAAGCTCAATACTTTGTTTCAGGATTTGGGGACATGGTAGCCAGAAACCATAAGGCTTTTTATGAAACCATAACCACGTGTTTGAAGATGTTGGTGCCTCTTTCTGAGGCAGCCAGTCTATCTAATAGGCATACGTCTAAACCCTGGTTTAGTTTATCCATTTATCACCAAAGACAGATGTGTAGAACAGCAGAAAGGAGGGAGAGAGAATTTGAGGAAAACAAGACTTGCTCTAGGAAGCATCTGCAGCTCCATTCGCAACAGGAAAAGGCAAAAGCTGTATTATACTACTACTATAATGGAACCCATAACATCGTGCTGCTAGAGGGTTCAGTTAGCTTACTCATCCATCAGGCCTCTTCCTGATGGCATTGCCTTCACAGAGTTTGGTAACCAACAGGGACTCTTGCCTTTCAACACAAGATCATTATAATCCTGCACAAAATATGAATAATCTCTAGTCAGGAACTCAAATATTTTCTCCTTATTTCACTGGGTGAGGCACTGTTTGCATATTTTTGGTAGTAAGCGCTCATCTCGTTTTTTCTATCTATTGTACGGGATTCCGACCATTGTGTACATTGGAAGTTTGGCTTTTAATCATCTTTGCCTACTTTGAATATCCTATTATCTAGCATGTTATATTTGCATACGGTCTTCCATTGTTGATTATTTGATTTTAGCATTTAAGATATTATATTTTTTTTCAGGATTTGGTATTTATCATTTGCTTGTTAGCTCGTGCTCCACCTGGGTAGACATAGGTGTCCCCTGGCATTCGGTAAGACAGCTTCCTCATTGCTTGATCACTATGGGTACTCCCAGCCGGTATGGGGATTTATTTTAAGTCTCCTCCTCCTCATCTCATGACCTTTGAGGCTTATGTTTATTATCTTGTACGCATATGTTATTTTTTCAGACTGTGTGGATATTTCGTTCCTTCTTTCACACTCTTGGTTTTTCGGTTGGTGGCTTTTTTCAGTTGCCCAATACTCTCTGCACTGTAACTGACTCCTTTCATCTTCCCTCCCTTCCCAGTGTGGTGGTAGAACTTTGGCTCTATCATTTGGACCTTGTAAATTAGTATAATTGATTATAGGGAATACTCCGCTCAGCATGCGCTTTCCTGAAAGTTGGGTAAAAGAACAATCCAGTTCTTTCCCTGCTCCAGGCAGGAGCAGCCAGTATCTTCCTTGAAGTCTTCTGTATCCCTGAAACTTCCAACAGGAGGCCAGCACACGTAAGCCCTTGACGATTCTTCACAAGCAGCAGGGCAAAAAGAGTCAGTACCTTTCCTCCGCCATAGAGAGAAGCAGCAACTGAAGGCTAACCCGCTCCTCACTCAGACAAGGCAGCGCTCCTCACTTTGTTCTTCCGCTCTTCTTCTTGGCAGGGCCTCTTGTTCCTTTGAAGAAGTCATCTAAAGTCCTGGGGTTTTAGGTGTAATACTAATACCCCAAAAGGGCTTTGTTCTCTTTGTGGCAAGGGTCTCTGCACCCAGTTCAAACCAGTCCTGTCCTCCCTGGTGCAGCATGACTACAGGGGGCAGAGACTCCATTATGTAAAAAGGAGACACAGCCTAATTATGTGTAAGTTAAACTTCTCCCAACACTCTAAATGCAGACCAGGTCTATTCATCCCTGTGATGAGTCACACAGGCAATGCAGGGCACACCTCAATCTCCCCAGTGACTATCTATAGTGAGTGCACATCTCAGCTCCTGTCACTCGTACTATCGGCTCCTAAAAGAGGAACTCCTTGAAATTGGAACGATGCACAAAGTAGTTCACCTCCTGACATCCCCAACTCTGAAAGTAGTGTATATATATATATATATATATATATATATATATATATATATATATATATATATATATATATATATATATATATTACCTACTGGCGGTCGCCAGTAGGTAGTTATAGTTAGGATCGTTTACCATATGAAATCCGCAACATTCTATTGGGAATAACTTTGGCGCCGAATGAGGGATCTGCCTTGGCAAAATTGTAGGGACTGGTACCCCGATGTGCCTTTGCTATGTCTCGAAATATATGCTCCAGTGGTTTTTACGAAAATTAACTTTGAAAAAATATATATTGGGCTACATTGGGCTATATATATGTTAGAGCCCAAATGTAGCCCAATGTAGCCCAATGTAGCCCAATGTAGCCCAAAGATGGCCACCAGAGGCAAAAAAAACAAATGTAGCCCAAATATCAACCAGATGTAGCCCAACTATATCCCAATGACAGAATGTCCCAGAGTGTTCTAAAGAACAACTAGAGCGCTAACAGTCTTACTTATGACAAAAGTATGGCACACCTGAAGTCATCTTGATTGGAGTAAAGTGTTAACACTTAAAACATTTAATTTGCAAAGGAACAAAATGAGGGGGTTCATTTTGCCATAGAAATTATGATTAGTGCTGAAGAAAGAAAAATTAGGGCACATTTTGAGTGACTTCTCAAATCCTCTTATATTTCATTAAAAGAATTCTGATATGCAGTCTCCCAAGATGGCCACCAGAGACAAAAGAGCCCAAATGTAGCCCAAATATCAGCCAGATGTAGCCCAACTATAGCCCAATGACAGAATGTCCCAGAGTGTTCTAAAGAACAACTAGAACACAAACAGTCTTACTTATGACAAAAGTATGGCACACCTGAAGTCATCTTGATTGGAATAAAGTGGTAACACTTAATACATTTAATTTGAAAAGGAACAAAATGAGGGGTTTCATTTTGCCATGGAAATTTTATATATATATGGAGCCCACGGTGTTGCCTACTTTGCCCTTTGCAAAGTAGGCGTAGCAGGCAACACTACATCCACTCCGTGGGCGTAGCGAAGTTGCCCGCCACCCGCCTCCCTCCTGCCCTCCCATACATACCTAATTTTTGTAAATGCTCAATGAAAAGTAAATATATGGCACTTACCTTGTCCGCTGCGTTCCGGGGCTCCCTCTGCTCGTTCACGCCGCCGTCTTGGATACCAATGCGCATGCGCGGCCTCCTGCGCATGCGCATTTCTCGTGAGAAATGCGCATGCGGCGCATAGTGGGGCTACGCGAAGTGCGCAGGTGGGCGTAGTTTCTCACCCACTTTGCGTAGCTTCGCGTAGCCCCACTACGCATACTACGCCCAGGGTTAATATTTAATTAATTACAATTAAATTACTTCCCACCCTATTCCCCTATTAACCCACAACCCGCTACACAACTAAAAAGGAAAATTAAATTAAAAATAATTAATAATTGTTACAATTTAATATTTAATTTAATATAATTAAATTACTTCCCACCCTATTCCCCTATAAACCCACAACCCGCTACAGAATTAAATTACATAAAAATTAAATTACCTAAAATTCATTGCTAAAAAAAATTAAACATACATTACAAAAATAATATACACTTTTCACACATATACTAACATACAAAACACTTTCAATATTATTAAAAATTCGATATATTTTAATGCCTATATTATATACTTCGATATTTTGACTTCAATATTTTGACAATCGATATTACTTACCTTCAATTCGATATTTTTAACCACTATATTGTGTCTATTCGATATTTTGTCTATTCTATATTTTTACTTCGATATTATGTCCATTCTATATTTTTGCTTCGATATTATGTCTTGTTACCTATTGCAAGTAACACATGTAAATAAACAGTATTTCACTAACAAGACATGTCACACACACCAGTACATGTCCTACCTTTCACATACACTGCACCATGCCCAGGTGGCACCTTGGGCCTACCATAGGTGTGCCTTACATGTAAGGAAAAGGAAGGTTTGGGCTTGGCTAGTGGGTGCACTTGCCAAGACAACATGGCAGTTCACAACTGCACAGTCAGACACTACAGTGTTAGGTTTGAGATAGATTTACAGGGCTACTCATGTGGGTGGCACAACTAGTGCTACAAGCCAACTGGTAGCATTTGATTTACAGGCCCTGGCAAACACAGTGCATTAATAATGTCATAATTTATACAGAGAGCATATGCACTTTAACACCGATCAGCAGTGTTAAAGTGACCAGAATACTATAGCCAACGAAAACAGGGTCAGACATATAGGAAGCAAAAGGCAAAAAGTTTGGAGATAAACCAGTCAAAAGGGTCAGGTCTAACAATGCCCGATTTTGCTTATTTGCTTGAATTAATAAGACTCGGCTACGTTTCATGAACTACCATTAATTTGCACTCTTCATAAGTTCTACTTACTCTACAATTCTGGCCCTGCTCTTTTAGAATAGGGTATTATGGGCACATGAATCAAGGGTTTTTGCATTCGCAAATGGTGCGAATCGCAAAAATGGGCCGTTTGCGAATGCAAATCCCTTTTTTGGGATGCATTAAGCTTTTTGCTTTTTTCGCAATTTAAGAATTCGTAATTTATTTGCGATTTCTTAAATTGCGATTGCATTTAAGAAATCGCAATTTTGCGATTTCTTAAATGCAATGCATGATTTTTTTTAAATTGCGAAATCGCAAATAGGTAGTGGTAAATTACCATGAAGTTAACCTTCATGGTAATTTGGGAAAACTTTCAAAGGAGCACAAAAGTGCATTTTTGAAAGTTTCATTTTACACACACACATGCCCTTGGGGCATGTGTGTGTGAAAAATGTACTTAAAGGTACATTTCAGGGGTGCAGGGAGGGTCCTTTGGACCCCCCCTGCACCATTGAAATTGCATTCTCATTTTGCGATTCCTTAATTGCGAATCGCAAAATGAGAATGCCTTCACATTCATTCCTATGGGCCTCTAGGCCCATAGGAATCAATGGAAAGGGATTCCTTAATTGTGATTCGCAAATTGTGAATCGCAATTAAGGAAAATTAACAAATCGCAAAAAAAATTGTGATTTCTTAATGCATAGCCGTTTGCGAATTCTTAATTGCGATTCCTTAATTTTCGCAATTAAGAATTCGCAAACGGGAACATTGATGCATGTGGCCGAATGTACTTTATGGAACGTACTTGATGTATTATTTGATGATTTGTTCTAGCCACTTTTTTACGATATTTCTGTCTTACTTACGTTTATCAACTAATTTAAATAAAAAGAACAAAAAGAATCTTACTAAACTAATCTAAACTCTCATCATTGACTGAACTTGGAGCTGTCATCGTGATTTAACTTCTGATGATGAAATAGCTCCTTATTCAAAGCACAATGACAAAGATCTGTCACCTGAAGCGAGTTGTTCTCGGAAACCAGCGCGGGAATGGGGCTTAACCCTGAAATTGATGGTAAGAAAAGGTTGAACTATATTATATATATTTCCCCCACCTTCATGCTATCAGATGGTACTTAGAAAACATCTGTTTTAAACTTTTTTGATATACAGTTGGTTACCACACCGCAAACCATCCATATAAAATTACCTCTCTTATTTTTAGATTTCCTGTGCACATGCATTTTGTTACTGACTCAATAAAGACATACTTTTCTTTTCTTAACAAATATAATGACATTTCCACCACAACAGTTTAACTCAATAAGGTACATCAGACCAAAACTCATGGTACAAGATGACTGTTGACTTTGACATAAGACTGAGAATACTGTTTCTCCTGACATTTTACAGTTCTTTACTTTTTGTCTCTTTTTCTGAGAGATTACAGCATAAGGCATGTACTAGACCAAAGCATTTTAAAATGTATCAGAATAAAGAGATGCGATTTGCCTTTTTCTGACTTTGGCTGCCATGAACTTAAATACCTTGTTACAATTATTTGTCTTCTCCACTATGCACATTATGCTGAAGGTTTCAAACATAATACATTCACTACTTTTTGAGAGAAAAATTCAGTTTCTGTCCTTGTCTGGCGCACGATAATTGAATTGAATACCTTTTTTTGAAAAGGCAAATGCTTTAACATGTTCAGATGGGCGAACTACACTTGGCCTCCGCTTTACTGATGCACTGCAATTAATTCTAGTCATAGTTCCAATCATATTTTAATGCTTTTTTGTTCACCACTGGATTGATTTAGTTTTCTTGTATTTCCATGCGCTCTACCAAGCAGCCATTATATTTTCAGCAACTCTGCCATTAGCAATAACTGTACAGACGTGAGCTAAAAAATGAATTTTCAAATACTTCGATTAACGAAATGCATTTGGTGCAAAGGACATGAAGGATACTCAGTGCATAAAATGTGTGTGATAAGGGCTGGAGGATGTGGAGTATACTTAATTCTGACATTGGCCTTATCTCTCCTTTAATGAAAGATATGCAAATACAAATGTAAATCCTTGAACACATTATCTTTTCCACTTTGTCAGAAATAACTATTAATGTATGTTCATTATTAGGTTTGATTATGTGTTGATCTTTACTTACATGTTTGATTTTAGGTGTTGTTATTCATTGGTATAATTATTGGGTTGCAGTAAGCATTACATATGGCGTGCAAGCTATGGTTTGCATGGCTGTTGTGCGGGGTATGAATTGTGGTTCTCTCCTTAACTTGTGAATTTCAGGGGTTTGAGATTTTAATGTGAAACCATAGCTGGACTTTAACTGTGGTTTTTAGGTGAATTTCAGTTTTTTTGTCCAGTAATTTTTGGGGCTTTTCGGTCATATATTGCATCCAAGACTTCCCTGTGCCCCTACCTGAGCAGCACACAGCCATCCATGGGCAGTCAACCCTCACTGTGCACAGTCTTTGGCCATGCTCATTGCAGGTGGGCTGCAGCACTTTGTCTCTAGCTTGGTACAGTATTCAACCCTCCATAGGTAGCCAGCCCCTTCAGCACATGGTCTTTGGCCATGCGAAGTGGAGACCAGACACGGGGCCGTACCAGGTCCTTCAGCCAACCCTCTATGGTCAACCAGCCCCCACTTTACAGGCCTGGCTTCCTATACCCATGCAGCCACTGGTGTGCAACTCCTTCTGCATTGAGTCTTCAACCTTGCACCAGGGGTGTTTGTCCAGCCCCCTTTATGCAGATACCCCACAATGTGCGTGGCTTTGGTCATGTGTAGCGGGGCTGGGTGAAGGCCCAGGCGCCTGCACCCATCCCGCCAGTGCATTCAACTCCTTCTGGACATGGCCTTTAGCTCAAGTGAAGACTGGCCGCAGGGCCTGACCACTGCCAGACACTGCGGCCATGCTTCCATGTGTGGCCAGCACCTGCACAATGCCTGGGCAATGGGATTGGCTTAATGTCTGATCTACAGCTAGACTCTTTTTTCATTTTTCATATTTTACCATTTATTTTTGGATCTCTCCAGCCTCCTTAGTTCCTCGAACTCTAGGATGATCCATGGATCCTCCCTCAATTCAAGGATCAGGAGAGGTCCCCTAGACCAACATGGAGGGGCTTTCTGCTATCTGCAGATCCACAGGCGACAGTGTCAGACCCATCCAGGACCCAATCAGTTCTTTATCCTTTCATGGTTGCTGGGCCATGTGTCATTGACCAGGGTACTGGTGATTATTGTTTACTGCAATCCAAAATGTCAAATATGGGATAGCAAGTACTTTATGAGGAAACATGAATTATCTATATTCTGCACAGCCACAAGGAGCATTTTTGGGCTAGCATTTTCAAAGAGGGTGCTGCACTTGGTGGTTAGTGCTTAATGACTATTTTGCCAACTTATTTGTAGACATCCGGGGCACTGGTCATCACCTTTATCCTTGCATTCTGTGATGCTGTACTCTTTGTTTTATCTTGTCTTGTTCACATTAGTTTACATGTCTCACATTTGTGATGTTGTTACTTCCTGTGCACACATTCTGGGATTCACAATCTGTGAGTGCACCAGCAGGAGGAAGTTAGACTATCCCTGAATGTGAAGGAGGCCTAACTTACACTTACTGTTACCAAGAGCCGGCCATCCAGCCTTGCAATATTGACAGTTCAGTTTACAAGGATGTTGACATTTTCGGGAAAAAATATACTCGACCAAGAATTAAATGCTACATAAATATTTTTGTCCTGTAAAGAAATACGCTTGTTCAACCTACTGCCTAATTAATTAAAAAGGATCAGCACGGATGCATTACCAGTCTAATGCAGCTTTGAAAGTAAATTTGCTTTTATTCACTCCCTACCCTCCAGTGCGAGCAGTTGTGCAAACGTCCTTATAGAAGAAACCTATTACTTTCCACACTGCTCTCACTAAAATGGCATACAAGTTTCCTTGCCTCTCACTTACTATAGGCTCCATACCTCTTCCACTGTCTCATTGTAAGGTACATTGCTCCTTTCCTTCTGATTTCTCAGAACATAAACTTTATGCTCTTCCCAACATTTCTCACCACAGATTGGATACCCTTTTCTTCTCCACTCTTTCACCACAGGCCCCATGCCCCCTCATCCGCTCTCACAATACAGGTGTCATGCTTGCCCCCTTATCTTCCTTCTCATCAAAAGCTCCATTGCCCTTTTCCAATCGCTCACCGCAGACTCCATTCCCCTTCCACTCCAATATCTTACCTCAATCCCAAAACCCTCCCTTTGGCTCCTGTCAGGTGCTCTAAATCGTTTGGGCCCCACTCTTTCCCCAGAGGGTACCCGGGTTTCTATGACCCATTTGTTAGGTGTTCTTGACTAACAGAAATTATGTCCACATGTCCCACCCACTGCCTCTTTCCTATTTGCTTTCTATCCTCTGTCGATCCTGCAAAGTGCCACACAGTTGACTCAGACCTGGAGGCATTCTGTAAGGAATCACGCTGTTCAAAGCGTGAATACGGAGGGCGTAATAATTCGATTGGTTCAGTGGTCAGAAAATATCTCTGTGAAGAACATCCACTTTTCAAGAATTTTAAGGATAGCAATTTTAATGGGCATACATAGTGTGCAGGTAAAATAATGCTAGTGCAGGAGGTTGGCAATCAGGAACATGTGAAGCAACACAGGCGACAGGTGATGACAAAGACCTGGTGACAGAATGGTGACTGTAATACAATGATGTATATCAGGTGAAAGAAAACAGTATATGGGACAGAGCAATTGCACAAAGTAGGAGAAGGACTGGCCATGAAGGATGGGACCAACACTAACCGATATTAGCCTGGGCAAGGGTGAGAGTGGTTAATCCAGCAGCATACTAGCTGCAAAGTCATGAGTGAAGTAGCTAGAGGGTTGAGCAAGTTAAAGGGAGAGGGAACAGAAACATCAGATGTGACTTGGTGAAACTAGCTAAAAGCACTGAGGTGGGTGGAGGGCTGGCAGAACAGGAGTACAGGAACAGCTCAAGAAACTTGCGCGTTGATCCCATGTGTACACTGAGCACCGGCTTAAGGAATTTGGGGCCAGATGTAGGTCGGTCGGTAACGGCCGAAAATCGGTATTTTCGGCCGTTACCGACCGGTAAGTAAGAATTGGTATGTAGGGGCATATTTTTACAGAATCGGTAAATTTACCGATTCGGTAAATTTACCGATTCTGTAAAATACCGAATCGGTATTTTTTACCGATTCGGTATATCCAAATGTAGGTGGCACTCCTGAGAGTGCCACAGGCCTTACAGATTCGGGGCCAGATGTAGGTAGGCATTTACCGGTCGGTAACGGCCGAATTCGGCCGTTACCAACCGGTAAATGCAATTTGAGATGTAGGGCCCTGTATTTTACAGACTCGGTAAATTTACCGATAGGTAAATTTACCGATTATGTAAAATACCGAGTCGGTATTTTTAAGGAATGGGGACAATTGATATGTAGGTGGGACTCTTCTGAGTCCCACAAGCATTAAAAAATCGGTATTTTACCATCAAATACTATTTGATGGTAAAATACCGATTCTGGTGTGCATGCACATGTGTGCATGCACACCTGTGTCATATGACAGGCAGACCTGCCCTTAGGGCAGGTATGCCTGCCACATGGCACCCAAACCCGTTTTGGGGGTGCTAGAGGGTGTCAAAGTGACACCCCCTGCACCCTTGTGTAATTCGGTATTTACCGATGCGGTAAATACCGACCAGTAAATGCCCAATCATTCCTATGGGCTTCAAAGCCCATAGGAATGCATGGGCATTTACTGGTCGGTATTTACCGCATCGGTAAATACCGATTGTTTCCGAATCGGTAAATGCACATCTGCATTTACCTACATCTCTGTACTTTTATTTTACCACTTCTTAAATACCGAGTCGGTATGATGCGGTATTTAAGAGGTGGTAAAATAAAATTTACCTACATCTGGCCCTCGGTATTTTACCACAAAATCCAATTGTGTGGTAAAATACCGAATCCAGGTGTGCATGCACATGTGTGCATGCACACCCTAGCCATGTGACAGACGGACATGCCCTTAGGGCATGTCTGTGTGCCACCTGGCTCACATGCCCGTCTTTGGGGTGCTAGAGGGTGTCAAAGTGACACCCCCTGCACCCTTGCTAAAATCGGTATTTACCGATTCTGTAATTACAGAATCGGTATTGCCCATTGATTCCTATGGGCTTCAAGGCCCATAGGAATCAATGGGCAATACCGATTCGGTATTTACAGAATCGGTAAATACCGAATCTTAAAGATTCGGTATTTACAGATTCTGTAATACCTACATCTCCCCCCTTCATATTTACCGACTCTTAAATACCGAATCGGTAAAATTCGTTTTTTAAGAGTCTGTAAATATGAATTACCTACATCTGGCCCAAGGTGCTTAACAACTGGAATGCAGCCCTAGTGGCTGAGATTAATTCAGGCATTCCATCCATCATTTTATTGTTTTTGTTACTCTGCACCCAAGGCTAAGAAACTGAGTTAGAGATGACAAAGGTCCTTAGTTCAGGCAAGGGAAGTGGCCCCTGTTTCGGCAGTGGTAGCAGATATATTTGGGGTGCAGTAGACCCCTCACTCTCTTGGGCCCTGGTGCCACTGCACCGGTGGCCCTATCAATTGCACCGTCCCAGGGGCATTGGCCCTTAAGTAAGTCAGATACTGCCGTCCATCTTTTGTGAACAGTAGAGTGCTATTAAACTGAGCTATAGTAAAATGCTATTCAAAACTCGTATAAATGGCAAACGTATGTCAGAAAATGCTATATTGAAAGGAAGTTACTTGTAATTCTAAATAACCCTAGAAGGGTGAGAGTGGTACAGTATCGAGAAGAGTATGGTTTACTGTCTTTGAATTATGAGAAATTGAGTAAATATGAAAGGAGAGGCATGGGGTAGGGCAGAGGCAAAGACTTCATGAAGGTAGGAAAGTATTAGCGACATACCTTAGAAACATATGAGTTGAAAAAGCAGACTAAGACATTAAGAATGCGAAGAGGTACTAAAAGGAGGGTCAAAGAAAATGGAAATCGCTGAATGAGTGTGTAATGAGGGAGACACTGATGACCTAGTAGCTGAGATAAAAGTTATTCTCCAGTATTGGGGTGTCTTTCATAGATTCACATGCCTGAATCATTCCCCGTCGTTGGAGTGGGAGTTCCAAAGTACAAAAAAAAGCAATAATTTGCCTATAATAAACCAAAACCCTTGGTAATAACCAACCAGGAAGTAAAGTTGCCCTAAGCTACAGTGAAAAAACTTCCACACTCATGACTATCCTAGTCATTTTGTATAGACCAAACTACAGCCAATCAGGCGACAGCACCCACCAGAATGTTCTCCTCAGAGGCTCAGGCTCTCCGAATTTCTACCGCACTTTGTGTGAAGGGAGTCTCCCTGAGCTCTGCTCAGTACTTCACTTTTCTGACTGAATTTATTCATCCAGGATGTCATTTTCTAAGAAATCTCTCTTCAGGCCTTGTGATTCTTGTGGGAAGCTCCGGCTTTTAAAAGAAGACCCCCACAAAAAGCGCATTTATTGCCTTTATCCGGATCATGAGGTTAAAGACTGTAAAATCTGCAGGACTTTCCCTCAGAAGACCCTCAGGGACAGGGAAGGATGCCTTCTTTTATGGCTACAGAAGTTAAAGGAGCAAGACAGCGCTCTTTCTGAGGTAGGAAGTGTGGCCTCAGGGTCATCTAAAACTTCTAGGAAGAGGAAGGCTGAGGAAGATTCATCTTCCACTGGGGCTAAGGTGTTGAGGAAGGTTCAGCCCTCCAAGGGCTCTGGCCTGTCTTCAGGAAAAAAAGCTTCTCCACCTTCTGGATCTGTGTCGCCCCCTAAAAAGACTGGAAAGTCATTGAAATCTAAAAGGCTTCCTGAGAAGATGTTACCTCAGACGAAAAAGTCTACTCCGTCGACGGAGTCGTCGCCGGTTCCATCGTCGTCAATTACCATAGTCGACACCACCTCAACGTCGACGGTAACCTTCTCGTCTCCTAAGCCCAAGATGATTATGTCGTCGACCTCTTCACCGTCGACGCTGGTCTCGGTCACCGTAAGGCCTATTTCGTCAGCGAAGATAATGCCTTCCATCGTCGACGCTCTGCCGCCGACGAGTGCTTCGTCGACGAAAAGCAGCTTGATATCTACGACCCTACCGTCGACGAAGACTACATCGTCGACGAGTGCTCCGTCGACGAAGATTGGCTCGACGTCGACGACCCCACTGTCGACGAAGACTTCCTCGTCGACGAAGATTCCACCATCGACGAAGGCTGCCTCGTTGTCTAATGCTTCATCGTCGATGAAAAATGTCCCGTCGACGGGACATTTTTCATCGACGATGAAGCTGTAGACAACGAGGCAGCCTTCGTCGATGGTGGAATCTTCGTCGACGAGGAAGTCTTCGTCAACGGTGGGGTCGTCGACGTCGAGCCAATCTTCGTCGAAAGATTCTTCATCGTCGAAAATATCGTCGCCGAAGATTACACCATCGCTTAAAGTAACTGTCTTGTCGACGACGGAACCGTCTACGAAGAAACCGTCAACGCCACTTTTATCAAAGTGCACTGACTTAAAAGTATGGTCTTCTACACCAGCTAAGACCTTTTTTAGCCAACCAATTACTTCACCTTCTTTGCTTCAGAGACGTGGCTCCTCATTACAAGCACTATCACCACTTAAATTGCCTGACCAATTGCTGGATTCAGATGACGATGAGGAGAAATCTGACATTGATGACAGGTTCCGCACTGCTACTAGTCCATCGGAACTGCTCATAAAATATCAAGAGGAGGATCCAGACGACTAACAGTTCTCTGAATCCGTAGATCAAGTTCTGGCCACGGTGCCCTCAGCACAGATGCCTCTGGCGCTTCTTGATAATTTACAGTATATGTTACAAGATTATTATCGTCGTTTTCCTCCCTTGGAGACGGCGGCATCCCTTCCATCCACTCCCATGCCTCAGGCCTCTATATCCACTTTGAGATCTCCTAGACCACAATCTCCAGCACCTTCTCATCATTCTCAAGAAGCAAACACCACTGATGAGGATAGGGAAGAGGGAGAAGTGGATGATAAATCTAGTGTGTCGGAGTGAGATGATTATCAGATTCAGACGCCATCACCTTCGGCCCCAGCTACACCTGATTCACCTCCAGTTGATATTGGGGGATTTCATGTACTGATGGAAAGGGCTACTAAGAGATTCTCGATCACAATGGAAACAAAGAAAGACGAGTGCTTTCTTTATGATTTTAAAGATCCGCCGCGAAGACAAGTCAGAACGATTCCCATCATTGACTTCATATGGAAGGAAGTTTTAAAAATTATGGAAACACCCAATTCTCTTCCAGCTGTACTACCCAGATTAGATAAAAAGTACAAGGCACCGGACAAATCTCCTGCGTGCTTAATAGGACAACCTAAGATTGATTCTGTCATCGCTCAAGCGGCTCAAAGACGTGCCAGGAACCCATCATCACCTATCTCAGCTCCACCTGATAGAGATGGCAGGCGCTTGGATTCCATCGGAAAGAAGGTCTCCAAGATGGCTGCAACCACTGTAAGAGCTGCGAACTCCCTAGCAATACTAGGGAGATACGACATGCAGATGTGGTCCGACATCTCCCCCTATGTTGAGATGTTACCAGAACCTGCAGGAACGGAAGCAAAGCAGGTATTACGAGAGGGCGAGCTTGCTTCAGCAGAAATAATCAAGGCAGCAGTAGACATGGCGTCTACAGGCTTTTAGACAGCTAGCAGGTGCTGCGGTGTTAAGAAGACAAGGATGGCTGAAGTCCACATCATTTCATCAAGAGGTCCAGACCAAGATAATTGACATGCCTTTTGATGGCGAGTTTCTCTTTGGCCAGCATGTTGATGAGGCTCTACAAGCCATAAAGAAAGACACTGAAACAGCGCGATCTTTGGGTAGCCTGCAATTGCTCAAGTTATCCTTTCGAGGGGCTAAAGGACACGGATCTATTTCAAACAGAGGAAACTACAGTCAGCAGAGGTCTTATCAAACCTCCCAATCCAACCAACGGTATCAACCCTACAGACAGCAGTCTTACGGACAAAGAGGTAACCAGAAGAAAGTCCTCCTACCGTGGAAGAGATTCGAATAAAAAACAGTGAGACACGCTGCCTGCCACCATCTCTACCCTTCCCCCAGTCAAGAGTTGGAGGAAAAATATCCCAATACTACTCAATTACTACAGACAAGTGGGTCCTGAATATAGTGGCCAGGGGTCACAGTTTAGAATTCGAGAAAATCGCCCCAAATTCTCCTCCCAAGGGCCCACCTCAGCTCATATCAGGGAGCTGTTCACCCAAATACGCTCAATGATTCGGAAGGGAGCGATCGAAAGAGTTCCTCATTTGCAGAAGGGACTTTTACTCCAGATTCTTCCTCATAAGGAAAAAATCGGGGGAATGGCGTCCCATCCTCGACTTACGTGCCCTCAACAAATACTTAAAGAAGTTGACCTTCCGGATGTTAACACTTCAAGAAATACTCCAGCTTCTTTCAATGGGGGATCACATGGCCACCCCCGATCTTCAAGACGCTTACTTTCATGTGCCAATCCTCTCCAAGCACAGAAAATTTCTACGATTCAGAGTGGCTGGCAGGGGTTTTCAGTTCAAAGTTCTCCCCTTTGGACTTCACTCAGCACCCTGTGTTTTCACAAAAATGATAGCTCCGGTAGCAGCACATCTCCGCCTGGAGGGCATTCAAATCTTCCCTGAACGATTGCCTTATCAAGGCCAGTTCTTTTGCAATGGCAAGCGCACATGTTCAGAGATGCCTGTCTCTTTTCCAATCGTTGGGTCTCTCCATCAATTTTGACAAATCTCATCTCATTCCATCTCAAAGAAAGCCTTTCTTGGGAGCCACACTGGATACCCATCTCGCCTTTGTCTCAAGAGAAAGGCAACACAAGATCTGCAGGATGGCTCGCCAACTACAAGAAAAAGAGTTTGTTTCAGTTCGAAAGTACAAATCTTTCCTGGGGATGATCTCATCCTGCATCCCTCTATAACCCAACTGTCGTCTCAGAATGAGACCTCTACAAGAAGAGCTCAACCTCCAATGGTTGCAGGTTTCAGGGTCGTTCGACGACATTATTCACATAACCCATCGTATCAAGGAGGTTTTTCAATGGTGGACTCAGGTAAACGATTTACAGGAGGGATGCGCATTTCTGGCAGAAGTGCTAAGGTTTACCATCACCACGGATGCTTCCCTCGAGGGATGGGGAGCACACATTCAGGGGATGACTGTCAACGGAAAGTGGAATGTAAAGCAAAGGAAGTGGCATATCAACCTCCGGGAGCAACGGGCCATATTCTTGGCCTTGAAATCTTTTCGAACAATCACACAGGAGTCATCAGTACTAATCCGAACAGACAATACAACAAGTATGCATTACTTAAACAAACAAGGCGGGACAAAGTCAGCCCTTCTCTCCCAACAAGCCCAGGAGATTTGGGATTGGGCTCTGGGCCACGGGATCACTCTTTAAGCGGTCCATGTTCCCGGGATTTCCAATGTGCTAGCAGATTCTCTCAGCAGGGCAACAAGATCCATTCACGAATGGGAGATCCACCAACCGACGCTGGACCGAGTCTTTCGGAAGTGGGGGCACCCAGATCTGGACCTGTTTGCAACGTTTCAGAAGCGCAAATGCCCACACTTTGCAAGCTGGCTTCCCCTGGATTCCGTTGGTTCCCAGGGTCTTCCACAAAATGAAGAAACAACTGTGTCGCATCATCCTCATTGCTCCCAGATGGCCTCGCCAATACTGGTTCACCGAGCTTCTCCTCCTCTCGGAGTGCGAACCCATTCAGTTTCCACCAATACCGAACCTTTTAACCATCCAAGGGGGTCAAGTTTGCCGACCGGACCCAGCCTCCTTGAAATTAGCAGCTTGGCTCCTCAACACCTTGAGTTTGCACACTTAGATATCCCTGCGGATTGTCAAGAAGTCTTAGCCAATGCTAGAGCACCTGCAACGATTAAGACATACAAACTCAAATGGAAGAGATTTTGTGCTTGGTGTCATTCTGCTAACTTACATCCAATTCAGGCCAAGCCAGAACAGATCTTACAGTTCTTTCTCCATTTGGCTAAATCGGGGTTATCACATTCCACGTTGAAAGTATTCTTGGCAGCCATTTCGAGGTTCCGTCAAGATGGCTCTAACTCTCTCTACTCAACTAGAGTGATTCAGCAATTTTTTAAAGGGCTTTTTCGAATGTTTCCACCTGTTCGGCGTCCGCCTCCATCCTGGCTTTTGAATGTAGTACTTACTCAGCTCATGTGCCATCCCTTTCAGCCTATTCATAAGGTGGATCTCAAATTCCTTACCTGGAAGGTTTCTCTTCTTCTAGCACTGACATCGGCACGTAGAGTCAGTGACATTCAAGCATTTACTATCAAGTCTCCGTTTTTTGCAATTCACTTCAAACTCAGTGGTGCTTCGTACCAATCCAAGCTACATGCCTAAAGTACCATCCGACTTTCATCTTAACGAACCAGTAATTCTGAAGACGTTCTTTCCCAATCCTCAAACGGTAGCGGAGAAAGCCTTACATTCCCTTGACATCAGAAGATGTCTAAAATTCTATCTAAAAAGAATGGCTACATTACGTAAGACTGACCAGTTATTTGTAGCATATGGAAAGATACGTCAAGGATACGCTGTATCTAAACAGACTATAGCCCGCTGGGTGTCCTCAGCTATTAGTCTATGCCATCAGCAAGCAGGAAGGCCACTGCAATCATTGCCAAGGGCGCATTCTACGAGAGCGGTCTCATCCTCGACAGCCCTGTTTGCTTGAGGGCCTCTTTATCATATTTGCAAAGCAGCAACCTGGTCCACCAAGCATACCTTCACCAGGCACTACTGCTTAGATGCTGCCAGCGATGCAGATACTTCAGTGGGACGAGCAGTGCTTCGCAATCTTTTTAAATAAGGTGAGCCTCTGTTCTCCCTCCTCCTCTATGCTCTTTTAGACGCTTATTTTACATGTCATTGTTGTTGGCAAAGCATGTGTATGCATTATGATATAAGAAGCGTCTATGAGCAGGATGGTGTGTACTGCTATCTACTCTGATTCAGGCATGTGAATCTATGAAAGACACCTCAATACTGGAGAAGAACAATAGTTACTTACCTGTAATCTGTGGTTCTCCAGTATTGGTGTCTTTCATTGATTCACATGCACCCGCCCACCTCCCCTCAGAGGCTCCTCAGGCGATAATGTTGGTTTCACTCCTGTGCGACAAAATCTGAGAGCCTGAGCCTCTGAGGAGGACATTCTGGTGGGTGCTGTCGCCTGATTGGCTGTAGTTTGGTCTATACAAAATGACTAGGATAGTCATGAGTGTGGAAGTTTTTTCACTGTACCTTAGGGCTACTTTACTTCTGGTTGGTTATTACCAAGGGTTTTGGTTTATTATAGGCAAATTATTGCTTTTTTATGTACCGTGGGACTCCCACTCCGACGACGGGGAATGATTCAGGCATGTGAATCTATGAAAGACACCAATACTGGAGAACCACAGATTACAGGTAAGTAACTATTGTTCGTAAGTGAGAAAGGAGCAGAGTACGACTGGAACATTAAATTAGGTAGGAGCGCCAAAAATAAAAGTGGGCGCAAGCCTGAATTAGATTGCTAAAAAAAGTGGCCAATGTTTGCAAATTGTGTCAGTTTAGAACTTGTAAAGACACTCTGTTTAAGTGGTTTGCGTGGTATGCAAGACTTCAGGGATTTGAGCTTGCTACAATCAATGTTTGTTTTAATATTAAGGAAATATACTTTGAAAACCCGTTAAAAAAAAGGCACGCAAACAACAAAAACTGCTCACACACTGGTTTGGCAGACCAGCCCATTAGGCACTGCCTGCATATGGGAGATTGCAACGAGTGCATAGAGAAGCCTCAAGTAGGTCTATACTGTGGATTACAGGCGTGAGGTAGCTCCACAGGAAGATGAGGGGGTGTAAGAAGGGGGCTTGGAAGAGGGGAGGGTTTGGACAGTAAAATGGAAAGAGAGCAGCAGGAAACTGTGAAGATGAAAAAGAACTAGGCACTAGAAACTTGAGGATCATAAACAAATGATCAGAGGAAGAGCATACGTCGGACATTTCTTGTTGCCGTATGAGCCCCCTTTTCTTGGAGGGACCTCCGGAGCCAGTTTATTCCAGGTAGGAAAGGAGAGCAGTGAAGTTTAAACACAGAAATTCTGGTTTATGAATGTCCCTCCTACCCTATGACAGAGTGTAGGATCCCTGGCGGCAGCCCCAGGCAATCTGACAAGTGCAAAATAAATAGAAAATACATCATAATGGGTCCCAGAAAACACACAGTCACTTATTTGAAGTAGCCCTTCACGAAGGTCTGTGTCGAGGGGGAGATTTCATTTGATATCAAGGCACATATTTGTGCGCGTTGTCACTGATGAATAAACACCCTCTAGACTCAAACATTTGCTTCGTACTGTTACTATTTGTAAGTGTATTGTACACATCGTTTCGTCAATTTTTGTTGAATTCTCAAGACATGCTCCAAAGTTTTACACTGATTGCACTTGTGAGTTTTTAAATTGATACATTTTTTAAATTATATTTGGAACTTAAAGAAATGCTTCTAATACACTTTTCGGATGAAAAAGTAGTTATCGTTTATAGAAACCATTTACTTGCTGTTTGTATCTCAATAACGCTGCAAGGCAGCCATAGCACTATTTTAATTATATAAACTAATTGTTGGCCTTAGCCTTTAATGCAGAGTCACGCCCAACCCTTTTTTCCCTCCATTTTTTGCTGAAATTTGTTTTGTTGGCTTTAAGACTCTGAGCACTTTACCACTGCTAAACAGTGCAAAAGTGCTTGTACTGTCTCCTTTAAACATGGCAAGATTGGCTTACACCTGATTGGCATATTTAATTTACTTATAAGTCCCTTGTAGAGGGATATACCATATACTCAGGACCTGCAAATTAAATGCTACTAGTGGGCCTGCGGCACTTATTGTCCCACCCACTTAAGTAGCTCATTCAAATATTTTCCAAGCCTGAATGCAGCTTTAAACTGCCAATTCAACTTGACAATATTGTAGTGTCCTCCCCAGACCCGGGAGCATACAATGGAATACACCGCACATGGAGCTCTGGATTGTACTTCTTTATTCCTCAGCATACAATCTCATACTGGACTTTCATTACGTCATAAAAACTAAACACCACACCTTAACACCTCCCAGCAAGTTACTCAATTCCTTGCTGAACCTGCCTGGAACTGCAAGGGTCCTAGCGCAATTAATCTCACAGCACTACCTCTCCCCTTTGTAAAAGTAGAAACAATAGTCACATCATATTTCTTCAATAAGGCGTTGAGACGCTCTCTTTAGTCAGCCAGATCGAGTGGTATGAGATGGTAGAGATGTACCATGATTATGCGCAGATGGCACATGTTCTGATGCTTGATCTGAAGTTTTAGGCAGGGTTGCCTTATTCATGATTGAAGGAGCTAACAACATTTGAGGTACGTGCTTAAAATGTGACGAGTTACATGTGATGGACTTTCCGGGACGATGGGCTGTCACCATATGTCCTTTGCACATCACAAACCCTCAGAGGATAGACATCAAACAGAGTGTCTGTTTTCCACTTTAGTTTCTACTTAACCAGGGCCCAGTCACCTTCATCGAAAGATGTTTCCTGAGCTCGTTGATGATGATTGGAATATGTTTTCATCTGGCACTTCCAAGAAGTGTCCGTAACACAAGCCTTATCAGCTTTCAATGATTGGTCTACTGTTCACTGTGACAGCTTGGATCCAATGGCTCTCAGAAATAGAAAGGTGGGAGGACTCTCACCAGTTGTGGAGTGAGGAGTTGGATGATAGGCACGGAGGGCTTGACATGGCTTAACTTGATTCCATCAGTCAATGCTCGTTGAATTACCCATTTGAGGGTACCCATGAATTGTTCCACAACACCATTAGCTTGGAACCATAAAGGTGTGCTCTTCTGATGCTCGACATTTAGTCTAACCAGATATTCCTTGAATTCTTTGCTATTGCATGGTGGACCATTGTCAGATTTGAGAATGGCGGGGATACCCCAAGCTGCAAAGATGTCATCCAGTCACTCGATGATCTTGCCATGTGCAGTAGACAATAATTCTTCTAATAAAGGAAAATGTAAATCCTCATCAATGACTACCATACGATGATGTCCGTTTTTTAAAGGGCCAAAGAAATCAACTGCAATTCTTTCCCACGCACGTGCAGGAAGGTCAGACATTGTCAAAGGGTGCCACGTCACTTTGGGAGAAAAGCAGTTACAAAGATGGCAGTCTTTTAGTTTCTTCGCTACTCGCTCATCTAGGCACAGAAACCACACTCAGTCTCTTAGCACTCTTCAGGTGGTTACAATGCCATGATGTTCGTCATTGGCTAGTTCAATGACTTGCTGTCTAAGGCTCTCAGATATGCCAATTCATGAACCTCTCAATACAACACCTTCCCTGGTAACAGACAGTTCATCAGTATATTCTTCAATTCTTCAAATTCAACTGCATCATCATAAGGTCGAGCATGCTACTTCAACAATTGAGTTGAAATGGTGCCCATGAGAATAAGCATGTTCTTATCAGTATTATTAGCAGCAATGATCTGTTCAATGGGTATGGCTGCTGGCTTGCTGGACCTCCCAATGAAGTTTTGGATGCCGAACTGTGCCGCTGTTACGGTACTCATGAAAAGTGATTAGCAGGGTTCTGGTCTTTACCAGACTTGTGTACAGTTGCATTTCATCAAGCAACCTAGGCCCAGATGTAGGTAAAAAATATTTACCGATTCTTAATTACCGAATTTTACCGATTCGGTAATTAAGAATCGGTAAATATGAAGGGTGGACATGTAGGTCCATCCAGATGTGTATTTTACCGAATCGGTAAAAATCGGTATTTACCGAATCGGTAAATACCGACCGGTAATGCTCCATTCATTCCTATGGGCTTTGAAGCCCATAGGAATGAATGGGGCATTACCGGTCGGTATTTACCGAATCGGTAAATACCGATTTTGACAAGGGTGCAGGGGGTGTCACTTTGACACCCTCTAGCACCCCCAAAAAAGGGTCGGGGGCCATATGGCAGGCATACCTGCCCTAAGGGCAGGTCTGCCTGTCATATGGCACAGGTGTGCATGCACACATGTGCATGCACACCTGAATCGGTATTTCACCATCAAATTGAATTACATGGTAAAATACCGATTTCTTAGGCCTTGTGGGACTCATAAGAGTCCCACCTACATATCAATTTTACCGAATCTGTTAAAATACCGGTCGGTAAATTTACCGACCGGTATATTTACAGATTCGGTAAAATTACCGATCGGTAAATTTACCGAACGGTAAATTTACCGATTCTGCCCCCTACATCTCAAAATCCTTTTACCGGTCGGTAACGGCCGAATTCGGCCGTTACCGACCGGTAAAACCCTACCTACATCTGGCCCCTAGTGTCTTTATTATATCCAGTAATTTAGTGACATTGTGTTTTCCTATTATTCAGGAGAGATTGTACCTGTGAAGGGAGAAAAGGCAATATTAAAAGAATAGACAACAAGAACAAGATTAGATGGCTGGGTGATAATTGCGCTGAGTTGTAGTGATAATAAATGTGAAGTGATCAGTAGGAGAAAGCTCAAAGGATAAGGTTTAGGCCATCCAACTAAAGCCAGATAGGTATGAACAAATCAATACCCTATAAACATGAAAACAAGATATATCCTGAGCTAATAAATAATAGAGTATATATATGAACAGATGACAAATCGAGTATTCCTTCTTTTCTTCTTTTAGTGTGCAGTAATCCTTCTCTTAGTGTCAAATCGGCCGGTTATCCTTCTGTGAACAAGACGTTACTCCGTTCTTGGTAACACATATGGTCTCTCCCTACACTCAGAGTTTATTATTGAATTGCGGTAACCTACAGCTGGGGAACACGCACTTTTCTAAGTTATAAGAATCGCACTATCTGATTTGACAACAGTCGAGTTATATGATTAGAACCTGAGAGCCTTATTTTAGCCCTGAAGAAGTCTTTTGGTCTAAAACCATTTAAGACGAAACACGTGTTGTCAACGACTAGATTGCACTAAGAGAAGGATTACTGCACAATAAAAGAAGAAAAGAAGGAATACTCGATTTGTCATTTGTTCATATATATACTCTATTATTTATTAGCTCAGGATATATCTTGTTTTCTTAAAAAGAATAGACATACATCTATGGATTCAAGACAACAAACGTTTCCTAGAGAATAAAACGTTTAAGGTAATTAAGTTCAAAGATAGTGGGCTTTATATCTAAATCTTGGCCGAGTTAGAGAGACAATGCTTTCTATTTTATCTTCTTTCAGTAGAAATAAAGTCTATGGTGCCTAAAATGGAAATATGAGTGATTTCACAACGAATCAATCCTAGGAGTAATTGAGGTAAATGAGGTTCTAAGTCCTTCACCGATAAACACCTCCTGTAATGTAGGTGATACAGCAATGTCTGTTAGTTTTTCTTTATTCAGCTGAAGGAGATTCCTGTGGGATACATAACCATTACACCACAGAACGTCGTCTATGGGAAAAATAGGATAAGTCACAGCATTGGGTCTACTGGAGTAAGTACCAACTAGGGATGTTTAGATTTACTCCTGTATTATAGTGAATGCATGTGCCAGTTTTGCACGTGCAAATACAGAATTCTAGAAGTCATTGCAAAAGGCCGGATGAATAACATCATTGTCCTGAGTTAGCGAGGTTAATAAGAGATTACATCATTGCCCCAAGTGGGGTCAATCATGAGAGAAAAAGGATAGAAGGATAGATGTATTAAGAAACAACAAATAGTGTGTTCACTCATCCGGGGTATATGGTGACACTGGTGGCTTGTCTGTGTGTATTTTTATTATTTTTGTGTGTTTGTAAATCAATCAGATCCAACTAATGTTCCAATAATGTATTTCTCATGGGCACAGATACTTAATTTGGGTTGTCTTGTATATATTTTTCTAGGAAAGTACCAGGGTGTAGAAAACACTGTGTGATAATCTGTCGGGTCCTGAGGAAGGTGGCTTCTACTGTTATCTACTACCACCGAAACGCTTCGAACATGTCTTTATAATATCCTACATTTTGTAGTGACCCTATTTTTGGGCCTTTAGACTAGAACCAACGAAACGCGACAACTTGCACAGATAACTTGTGGTGTGAATGTGTGTGAAGTATGTATGTATGGTTTGTGTGTTAGTTGTTCTCTACCTGGTCATATTGTGTTGAGTATATGAACTTATGTATCAATTTTCATGTTGCCAAAATGTTGTATATAGGCAATGTCCTTTTGTATTTTTTAATAATTATAATGTGTTATATATAAAAAAAGGAAAACAAATTCAACAAAGCAAAAAGCAATTTAAATGATGAATAAAGAGAATATAAATGAGTAACAGTTACATTTGTGTTTTGTTATGCCCATGATTATATGTAAGAGGCTAAAACCTTTAAATAAATAGATAGGTCACGAGGGAGGGTTTGCTTGGAGTAGTTGTTACATGTTATTTTCCCCCTCTTCTCCCTGACCTGTGAATTAGCACCTTAGAGGGGGTCCCATTATTTTCATACAGTTGCATAGTCATATTCTTGCAGTCGCAACACTCACCTCTCAATGTGAGGGGGCATCTTGGATTTTGGGTTTCCAAAAACAGAGAGCAGCGCTTGGTGATCTTTAATGATAGTGAAAAGTTTTCCCCATAGAAACAAATTAAAATGTTTGCAGGCCCACACTACAACCAGACTCTACTTCTTCGGCTGAGAATGAATAGGCATGTTCTGTGTCATACAGGCTTCAACTGGCATAGGCCAAAATGTGTCTCTGAACATACTGCATCAGTGTGTTGATATTTTCTTTAATATTTCTTTCACTCCATCACCAGCAAGATTCTTTAAGTGCCTAAATTATTTTCTCATTGACTGCTTCTTCCACTGCGTTGATTAAATCATCAAATGTCTCAATTCATGGAGTCCGTCTGGAACCAATGTACTGTTTCTTAGTAGTGATGAATGGCAGTGGTGGGTTCATAAACACAGCTGCTCTTTTCTACTACCGTAGAGAGTATAAGCTGTTCAGACGATGGCAACTGTTCTGCTGGGCCTGTAACTTCTGCAAGCACTGGCCGTGTACTTATAGTTGGTCATTACGCCCGATTGGAGGTCGTAAAGCACCATCTTCTTTCTTGATGGTAAGTAATGGTTTTGTTTCTAGTGATTGTTCATTTAGCTTTCTGCATCATACCTGGTTGTGGTTGACTTTAGCGTTTTGCTCTGTATCGATGATGGCTCTGTGTTATGTTGTGCTGCAATATCTCTTTGTCTGGTCTTACTAGGCTTTCCTTGTGGGCTTTTCGAGCGCGCTCCCCTGCAGTGCCTTCAACTTGCTCGAGGGCCATATATGGGCTGGAGCAGGGCTTCAACTCCACACACGTCAATGTCGAACTGCTTCTCATTGACTTGGGCTCATGTGGCATGCATGAGCAGTTTGTGCTGCAAACTCTCAGGGAGAGCAGTCTTGTTTCTTCAGGGCACAGAAACTCTTACTCGTCGACCCAGGCCTGAGAGCATGCAAAGGACTACGTCACACACAGAGCTCTGGCTTGTATGTATTTATTCCCCAGCATTCATTCACATACTGCACTCTCATTACGTCAACATTGTTAATAACCACAGCTTAACACCTCCCAGCAAGTTACGCAATTCCTTGTTTAGTTTGCCCACACCACAAGGGTCCTAGCGCACATAATCCCATGACACTACAAATATATGCCCCTTTCAAAGTCTTAAATCCCCTTCTAGTGCATATAAGTCACCCTAAGTTAGGCCTTAGCTAGTCCTGTTGTACAACACGTACATAGGCTCCCATTGATGAAAAAGGCACGTTGCGCAGAAGGGCGCCCCCTGTAGTGGGAACGAATCTGTGCCACCCGCACGTGTTGGGGGGACCCTTGGATCCCCCTGTTACCGACTAATAAGGCTAAGGGTGAAGGGGTATCTGGTGCGGACCCCCGAAGTCCGCTTCCCGGAGCTTTTATGAGTCGGAAACTCCATCTCGATCCGGCTGTCCAAATCGTGCATTGTACTGGCGCGATTGGAAATCGCCTCTATTGCACGGCACGGTTTGCTTACGGCCGACACGTACGGAGTGATCCAGACCCGATAACGTCTCGGTCGGTGATTTCATGTTTCCTGTGTCGTACTTGCTTGCTCGTACAGTTGTACGAGTCGGTCGGAAAACACGCGTCCGGCTCGTACTTTTCCCGGCCTTATCGCGTTTGGAGCCATTCCAAGCGAGATCGGAATCGGCCCCGAAGTGTGTTGGATTTTGAAGTCACTTGAGCAAGAAATAGAACTCACTCCCCAGCACACGTCTATAATGAGTAGGGTTTCCCAATTTTAACAAGAACAAGCAAACAGCATCTGTTAAGTAACCTGACGCCGCTACCATGTGCACCGAGTATGGCAACATGGCGAACTCGGTGGACATGGTAGCGGCGTCAGGTTACTTAATGGATGCGGTACACGGAGCATGGTGATTACTGAAACAAAGAGGAGCTTTGAGACCGATACAGGAGCATTATAGCAAGACGCCGCTCGCGATAGAAACCAATTATCACCACAGATCAAAGAAGTGTTACACGGAATAATTAGCCTTGAGGAAGTCACGGGACAACATCCCTTGCGCGACAAAACATGCGTTGGCTGTTGCGAGCTGTTGTGGAAGCCTACATGAATGAATACCGAAAAGAAGAAAATTAAAGTTTATACTGGTGTCTTACTGTGTGATACACTGCTGTTTGTTTGTTCTTGTTAAAATTGGGAAACCTTACTCATAATAGACGTGTGCTGGGGAGTGAATTCTATTTCATGCTAGCTGAAGCTTCTGTCTGTGGAGGTTGGTGGTTCTCCACACCCTGCAGCACCGTCTAAGTAAATTGAGAGACCGAGATTAATTTTGTGATTCTTCCCAGTGGCGCCATATACCTATACCTAATACCACTTGGAGGAGTGTTGATCACATGAGCAAGAGATGTACTCGGCAAAATTAAGTTTGATAAGGAGATTTTGTAACCCAGCAACATTGAGAGAGGTCAGATTTGTCTTGCATAGCTTTCATAATTGGCTGGTATGAAATATATTCATCGAAATCAACCAAGTAAGGCTGCTAAGGAAGCAGTCAGGTACTCACCCTTTAAACTCCTTGAATCTCCTCATAAAATTGCCATTGGGGTCAACAACAGCATCTGGAATCAATTTTCAGATGCCTATAGTCTCTTAAAATTGCCCCTGGTTTCTGTAACCAGGTCCCTAAATTGTTGAACTCCTCCTTATCATCAGGTATGGTATCTAGGAACTGGAAAGCTTGGATAGTGCCCTTCCCTTTTGAAGAAAACTAATCTTAATTTGGCTTAGCTAGTAAACTGTAATCTCATTACACTCCTTCATGCTCTCACTACAGTCTTAGAGAAGGCTGTTGCAATTCCTTGAAGAAGCCAATGGTTTACATCAATGGCAGCTAGGGTTTTTTTTTTTCAAAACACATTTTATTAGTCTGCACAAATATAAATACAAAGCCCCGATCCCCGGGTTCTGTTGCACATAGCAATGGAACAAGCACAGCAGTGTCAGACATTTTCATACGAAACAAACACCCCCCTCCCCCCACCCACCCAGTTTGCGCTGCTACCATATACCAGTTCACTGAGAACAATAAGAGAAACAATGAGCACATGCCAGAACCATCAGAGCACTACTAACGTGCTCCAGCACTCCCGTGTGGTTACAATGTCAGAGTGGAGTCGTTTTCCGGGGGAGAGCGGTCTAGGTTCAGCCCCCTGTAGTCCGCCCATCTTTTCCAAATCCGAAAGTGCTTACGGGGGCATCCCCTGGCTAGGAAGATGGGCTGCTCCAGCCCCATACAGAAGTCCATGCCATTTCTCCAGGCGGCCAGGGGCGGGGCCAGAGGTGCTTTCCAAGCTCTAGCTATGTCATGCTTGGCCAGGGTCAAACCTAGCAACAACAGGTGACGTTTGTATCGATTGTTTCCAACCCCCTCCATAACATGCAACAAGGCCAGTTTCGGTTCTCTAGACAGCTCCCACGCCAGTACTTCTGATAGACATCGAAAGACCCCGGTCCAGAACCTATGCAGCGCTGGGCAATCCCATGTTGTGTGCAGAAGTGTGCCTACCTCAGAGCCACATCGCAGGCATTCAGGGGACCCTATCATACCCGCCTTCCACAGGCTCTCCCTGGTGAAGTATGTGCGGTGGAGGTATTTAAATTGTATAAGTCTCAGACGTGTGGAAATCGCCGCTACCCTGGGACTCGGCAGGGCCTCCATCCAGTCTTCCTCCTCTAATTCCCCAACATCCCCCACACACGCCTCCCGCAACCTCTGTAGGTACGGGGAACAGTGCCGCACCAGGGATTGGTATATACGGGACAGTTTTTTGTCTGGCAGTTCCCCCATAAACAACTGGGCTTCAAGTGTGCTAAAGTCTGGAAGGGTGTCTATGTCCGTCAGGTATGGTGTCAGTGCATGTCGAAGTTGGAGAAAGCGAAAGAATTGTGAACGGGGCATCCTAAAGTCATTCTGCAGATCTTGGAACGTCTTCAAGGTATCGCCCGACATCACGTCACCCAGAGAGGAGACACCTATGGCGTCCCACCCGTCGAAACCCCTGAGGGTCAGCAATTGGGGCAAGCGACCATTGTGCCAGAGGGGGGTCTCCCGAGTGAGAACGTTCCACCATCCCATCCGGCGCAGCGCCTGCCGCCAGACGGAGAAGACCACTTGCGTGGCGAATGGAAGACTCCGCCGAAGCGGTGCCGAGTACAGAAGGGCATGAATGGACAACGAGCCCATAAGGTGGCGCTCAACAGCATATGCTGGATCCCCCCTGTCCCCGTACCACCAATCATTGAGGACCAAAAGATGCGCGGCTTGATAGTACGAGAGTATATCAGATGTAGCGAGGCCCCCCACATATGTGGACCGAAAGCATGTCCGTAGCGCAACCCTGACAGACCCACCCTCCCACAGGAACCCGCCCAGTGCTGAATTAACTTGTTGAACCAGCGAGGCGGAACGGGGTAGGGATGATTCTGTAGTTGATACACAAGTCGTGGGAGGCCACCATTTTAAATATGGCCGACCTCCCAAAAATGGACAGTGGCATGCGACCCCATGCCTTCATATCCTCCCTCGTGCGATCCCAAATCGGGGCAATGTTACGAACGTGGGAGACCCCCGCATCCTCGGACAGAAAGACTCCCAGGTACTTCATTCCTCCGGGGGCCAACTGTAAGCCAGCTGCCCAGTCACCTACCGGTCGCCCGCCGCCCAGCACCCACAAGGTGGATTTACCCAGGTTCACATAGAGGCCAGATGACTCCCCGATGATCTGTAAGATGCACAGCAGCCGTGGCCCCGACCGGTCAAGATCTGTAAGGAAGAACAATATGTTGTCTATGCGCACCCATGCGCCTAAAGGCTCCATGGCCAGCGCGAATAGGTATGGGGAAAGGGGACACCCCTGTTGTGTACCCCTCTGAACCGAAAAGGGCCAGGACACCACCCCCCCCAACTTGCACGGAGGCCGTGAGACCGGTGTACAACAGCTGCACGTAGATCTGAAACGAGGGCCTATATTAAGGCGGCGCAGCAGGGCAAACAGGTAGGTTCAAACTAGGGAATCAAAAGCACGGTCCATGTCTGCTAGGAACAAGGCAGCCCGCTCGTCCAGATTCCTCCAGGCCGAGACCGCCACCTGGGCACGCCTGATATTATGTCGGGTGGCCCTCCGGGGCATAAAGCCCGCCTGGTCAGGGTGGACCAGATCCGTAATATGGGGCTTAAGCCTATTGGCTAGGGCCTTGGCCATTACCTTGGCTTCCGTATTGATCAGCGATATCGGGTGGTAGGACGCGTGGCTCTCCGGAGGCTGTCCCGGCTTCAGGAAAACCACCACCTCGGCGTGCCTCCAATCCGGAGGGAGCACCCCACAGTCCCGTGCCTCCTCGATCACCGGGCGCAGGCGTAGGCCCAGCTGCACATTAAATCGTTTAAAAAACTCGCAGGGGAACCCGTTGGGGCCCGGTGTCTTACCCGGGTTGAGCTTGCCCAGGGCAGAGCCCAGCTCCTCATCCGTGAAGGGCCTGTCCAACACACCCCGGACCTCATCCGAGACCGACCGCGGGGGGAGATCCTCAATGAACCGCTGAACAGTCTCAGCTGGTAGGCACTCCTGAGGCGCGTACAGTCCCTCAAAATATTCTGCGAAGCTCTCCGCGATATCCAACGGCTCTGAGATCGGCAAACCCGCCGGGTCCAACAGCTGGGGCAGCGGCTGGGCATGAAGTATGCCCTGACACAGGCGGTGTAGCATCTTACAGGACTTGTACCCCCATTGGTACACCCGACTACGAGTGGCAAGCCAGGCCTGCCTCGCCTCCTCAAGTAACACTGCCATGTATTGCTGCTGGGCTAGGACCAATTGCCGCCCTATCAATCTACCACTTTCCTCCCTACACCTGCGTTCCAGCGTTTCCAGCTCTGCTTCTCGCCGCACCAGATCCCGCCGCCTCTCCGCCCGAGCCGCCACGCACCAGGATATGTCCACCCCGCGTATGGTAGCTTTGAGGGCCTCCCAAAGGGTCGTCTGGGAATCCACTAAGTTATGATTGGTGGTTAGATAACAGTCAATTTCCCGGGACTTATGTTCTCTATAGGGGGCCTGTAATAGCTGCCATCCGGACATGCGCCAACGAAACGGGAGCCCAGCTGGGCCTACTCTAATGGTAAGGGCCACCGGCGAATGATCCAACAGAGCCCTTGGTAGGATATCAGAGGCCACGAGCCTCTGTGCCAGACCCCTAGGGACAAACAAGTAATCCAGCCTGGAGAACGATCCATGCACTGAGGAGAAATAAGTGTACTCTCGGCTCGCGCCGTGCCTAAACCGCCAGACATCTGTCCAGTCCAATCCCGTGGCGAGGGCCCAGGGCTTGGTGGGGGGGTCCCTCTACATCTACATCTACATCTGCGCCAGTCGTCCCCCTCCGCTACCGATCCAGGCGCAGGTTCATCACATCGTTCCAGTCACCCCCCACCACGGCCAGGGTGTCGGGCATGCCACTTCAGAGGGACATGACCGTCTCCACCATAGGCCACTGTAGCAGTGGCGGGGCGTAGTCACTGCCAAAGGTCACCCTATCTCCCCCAACCATCCCCTGGACGAAGATGTACCTACCCTGTGGGTCAGACCAACTCTGCTCATGTGTATAGAAGATTCTGCGATGTATGAGGACTGCAACCCCCCGGGAGCCCCTTGTAAAGCCTACGTGGAAAACATGTGCGTACCCAAAACGTTGGAGGCAAAGCGCTTTTGTTCCCAGCAAGTGGGTCTCCTGGAGCATTAAGACATCTGCCCCGGCTCTCTTGACATAGCGGAGCACTGCCCCCCGCTTCACCTTGTCTAGAACCCCCCGCACATTCCAACTAACAATTCGCACTGTGCCTGGAGCGACCCGCCCCCCACTCTGAACAGACAACATTTGACAATGGCACTGTATGAGCCACGAAGGCCCCAACGGTCTAGCATGCATACAACCTAAGATACAGACAGCAGCAGATTAAGCGCAACCAAACCCCCCCTTCCCAACTCAACCACCAACTCCCACCCCACCACCCCCCACCCCGCACCTCCCAACTTGGAAGTACCTGTCGCGGTCGGATCGCGGCCTGGTCCCCAACGGGGAACCGAGAGCCACCCCCTCCAATGGATCCCCCGAACACACCCCATAACTAGGGAGAAACCTGTCTGCCCCACATACAACTCTCCCTCCCCCACTGCCATCCCCACCAATCGAGTTCACCATAAGTCAGCAGTCTCCATAAATCAGTTCAGCATGTCCCAGGACTTCGGTCCCAAATGTCTCCATCTTATCCAACATCCCCACCGGTCAAATATACCTTACGTTAGCCAGGTAGTAGTTCCGGAGTCAAGGGTCTGTCTGAGGCAGGACAGGGGCGTCCATCTTGTTCGCCGCCGCACCCCCTGGATTTGGAGCACCTCTGCGACCTGGACCTCCAGTTGCTCCGGCTGCGGGATCGACAGGGGGTCCGCCCCTGTGCCCCGCTCGACGAAGAATCCAAGTCCCGGCCCGGCGGTGTATGCACCCTAATTTTCACTGTTTCATCAGTCCAGTGGAACACCTCCTCCGGGGTATCAAAGAACAGGGTATGGAACTGATAATCCACTCTCAGGCGGGCTGGATACAGTAGAGCCGAAGTTTAAGATCCCGTAGGCGTGCCTTTGCCGCCGCAAATGACTGCCTCTGCTGCTGGACGAGCCTAGTATAGTCCAGAAAAATAAGGATCTTGTGATTGTCATACATGAGTGGCTCCTTCTCCTGTGCCTGACGTAGGATAATGTCCCTATCGTAGTAGTTTAACAGTTTGGCGATCACCGCTCGGGGACGGGATCCCACCGGCGGCTTTTGTATAAGGGCCCTGTGCGCCCGCTCCACCACGAAGCATTTGGAAAGGGAGTCAGGCGGGAGCCAGCCCTCTAGCCACTGGGTCAGGAACTTCTCCATGTTGCCCTTCTCGCAGCCCTCCGGGAACCCCACGAACCTCAGGTTGTTCCGCCGGACCCGTCCTTCCGCATCCTCCACCCTGAGTGCCAGACCCCTCGCTGGCCACCTTTTTCTTTAGGATTGCCACATCATCTTCGACTCCAGTTATCCTCGTATCGGCCTCCGTGATGCGGGCCACCGCGTTCCGTAGATCTGCCCCCACGGCCCTGATCTTCGCATCCAGCATGTCTCGCGACTGGGTGATCGCCGCCATAAGCGCTGCATTGTCCGGTCCTGATGCTTGTTGGTTTCCGGCGGCCCCAGCGCCGCCATTCGGTCCCGTGAATTTATCAATCGGACCCTGCTTCGAGGCTCCACCACCACTTCCGCCTCTGGTCATGGCGGACCGCGTCAGGAGTATCTACCCAAGTTCTGCCGGGGTCAGGCACCTAAGATGCCGGGAATCTTCGTCGATGTCTACTCCCTCTTTCGGCACTCTGCGGTTTGCGGAATGGCCCCGCTCAATCCCGCACACTGGATCCCATACCCGCCTTGACCCACCGTGGATTTAATGGCGGTTGCGTCGTCTTCACCTGGGCAGAAATACCAGAGGGTCCAGTCTTGGAGGCCGGTTGCCCCTCGACGTCCCTTCTCCTGAGTCGTGCCCCGGGGGACGTCCGCGCCTATTGCTCCTCACTCACACTCCCAAAGCGCGCGAGCCTTCAGCCTGCAAAGCGAGCCGCTGTCCGGTCTATAGGTCCCTCCGGTCCTGCCGCAGGTCATCAGCAGTAAATATGTCCCGGGGACTCCGTCAGGCGCCTCCAATCCTGCCCGATATCTGTGGACTACAGGCCACACTTCTGCTGCGGCACGCCCGTGGGATCAGCACGCTAATGTCACAGCAGAAGACCCATAGGTGCATCCCAAGTAGGATGGGATCCGCCGCTCCGGGTGCACAAGCCAGGCGCACTCAGACCGCAGCGCCGGCGTCGCCAAACTCTATCCCCCGGCTGAGGATCAGCAACTAGGCCCCATGCCTCTGGGGCCCCCCAGTGGGCCTACCCCCAAATGGATCGTCTCTGCCGTCCAGCGCCTGCCACAGTTGTCTTTAAGGCCACCGCCGAGGGTCAGGAGCAAATCCGGACTTCCACGCACCTCCGGGTCCCGTCTCCGAAGATGTGGCCGCCGACAATGTCCCGGACCAGGGGAGCGCCAAACTCGAGGCCCCGGCTGCGCAGCGCCAAACTAGGCCGCAAAGCGTATCAACTCGCCTCCCGGCATCCGGGACCGCGGATAACTGAAAATGCCCTCCGAGGGTGCCTCGCAGGTTCCGCAAGCTGGACTGCACTTTTGGCAGCGGTAGGAGTCGGGAAACAGGATATATTGGCGGATAATTATCGGGCCAAGACGGAGCTCCTCTAGGCAGCGTCCGCCATGTAAGCCCACGAAGCCACGGGCAGCTAGGGTTTTAACTCGGACATGGAACAGAATCAGTAATTTTTCTGTGAGTAGAGTAAATTTACAGGATTTAAAGAGACACTGCGCCTTAATTTGTTAGACCTTCCAAATGCTTTTGATGTGGTAAAAAAACGCTGCCCTATTACTATTTCTTGTATCCTTACTCTCTGAGAAGGCTCCTATCCACCATGGAGTGTCCAGGGATATTCACTCCTCTTTAATATCTATGTTTGCCCTTTCTGTCGAATAGTTAGATTTTTTGGGGTTCATACCTTTCTCATACGCTGGTGATGCTCAAGTTATCCGCAGTCCAGACCAGTTGGCTCCAAAGCTGGTGATCATACAAAGAAATAGCCATATTGTGATTCAACAATGGATAAACTCTAAACTGCTACAACATAATGTAGGCAAAACTGAGCTTATGCTCATAGGAAACAATTGGGCCAAATGGAAAAACAACTTATAGTCTAAGAAACTGGGACCTCCTCCTTCATCCAAAACTAAAGTGCTCGGTGTCACTATTCAGTCGGACTCCTAACTATGTGCACCGGTTAAATCCGTTGCCTCCATCTGTTTCCTTTCACACACACAAACACTTAGCAGTAGTATCTGCCTTTATCTTATCCTGATTAGATTATAGCGTATAGTATCTACATGAGACAGATGAAATATCCAAAACTTCAACACATCCACAATTTAGCTGTGTGAACCGTATGCAAGCTACAGAAATATGAAAATATTTCTAATGGCTGCCGTTCTTTACACTAGTAGCAAGAAAAGCAATTCATACATTTTAAGGACTTTTCAGCGACGGGGCTGCCTGTGATACAGCCAGTCCATTACAAAGGGGCTAAGAGGTAGGAAGGGGCCCAACTACAGCTGATCCTTGAGCCCTGAGAGGGCATCTAAATAATCACGCTGGAGTTCCGAAGGTGAATGAGAATAAAAAATAAAAATAAAAATACATATCTGGCAATATTTTACATAATATGTGGTGAACCAAATTAAAAGCGAGTCACCTAGAGAAACATTTGTTTTGTTACTGCTCAGCCCGAGCTGAGTCCGGCGGCGACTGAGTGTTGATCTCTAAATGTTTCCCTGTGTTCCTGCCTGTGGTCTGCTGGTAGGCCCCCACCTGGTAGCCGCATGTTCCGGTGCATTTCAAAGGTGAAATGGAGTCCCCTGCCCTAGTGAATTTGTCAAAAAATGAAGTGGCAATAAACATGTTGGCCCTTCAGCATAAAATGGTTTAAACATTGTGTGGTTTTTAATCATGAGTGCAGCACTTCAAATTAAAGAGGGATGCAGTGTGCCTTTTTGTAACTCATTTTTAACTCTTTAGTGCTTGTGAGGAAGATGTTCCCCTCCCATTACGGGGATCCACAGGGAGTCATTTTTAGATGTGTAGCACATACAATTAGTAGTCTTCAAGTTACACACATATACAATATTCTTCCACACATATTTTGCGTATTGGTTCCATTCCCTATTTTAGGGAAGTGTCGATGATGAGATAGTAAGCAAGTGGGCAACAATCTGCCAACTGCTCCTTGGTGGCTGCTTACGTGAGGCATTTCCTATATATACATTTGTTTTACTTTTTCTATGCCTGTAGGATTCAAGACGATGCATGGGACCTCCTTTAAAGAAAACACACATATGGGCTAGTTCATACCTAGGTACTAGAGCCTCCCCCACCCAAAAGGAAGAACAGGGGGGGCCATAAAAAACTTGACTTGATGTGTAATGTGCAACAAGGGCTTTTTGTATATGGTATTGCTACTGTAACTCACCAACTTTTAGTTGGAACATTGGATAAATACTGAAATATGTATGAGGGAGTAGAGATTCAGTACAGAAAACTTATGTCTCACATAGACCTTTAGGTAAAAAGGAACTGGTGACTAAATCGCTCAAAAGAGAATGGTTTAGTCATTCAAAAGCTCAAGGTGGTTCCATGGTACTGCTCGTGAATACCGGCACTCGCTGAACAGAGCGCAGTCAAACTGAAGCCATTTTGAAGGCGTGCTTAAGTTTAAACAACTGGACTGCATGGTATGGCCATTTAGGGAGTGATACTTGTTCAGCAAATGACTAATTTGGTAAAGATTGGCACATAGGGAAAGCAACCTTTAATTGATTATTATATAGGCACATGTGTAACTAATGGGTCCATTGTGGAAAAGTAAATTTTGCCATGTTCTGTGTCCCTACGCCTCATCCATCATATGTTATGTGTGCATGATTAAATATGCATATGTACTCCCCATGTCCGATTAATGACGCAATTACAGTTGTGTCCACCTCTAATATGCCAGTTTCCAGTCCTCGTGAATACTACGAATATCAGGCCTATGTAAAGCTACGTTGCCACGTTTCTCAGTGTGCACGTTATTCTATTATAAAGTCCCCGTTTCTAGGCCTCAAAAGGGCCTGGACACCAGATTCAGCTCCTGTCTCCAGAAACCTTGCTGAGGAGCGATACAGCCCCCACCTGTATCCTCGACCCTTCACTTACTTCCTGCCTCGCAGTGCCCGGTCCAGCCTGGCTCTGCCTCTGAGTCTGCCAAGAATATGTTATGATTCCAGTTATCAGTTCAGTCCTCCTTCTCTGCATTCCTAAGCTACTGAACTGCATCAATAGTTTCCGTCATTGTCTAGCCTTCTCGTCTCCACGTTAGAGAAATACTGCATTTTAATGGTCATTTAATATTCTTCATCACGCACTACATGTAGAATAATGCATGGTCCAGTCTTAGAATCAAGTTAGCCTTTCCTCTCCTAACTTCTAGTTTATATCAACATGCTCTCTAAACATCAGATACTAGATACTGTTTAGGTACATGTCGCCCTGACTCTCCAGACTTCAGTCTCTGCTCCTAGCACAGAGTTCATAGCCCCCAGCTTCTCCTAGTGATACGTCATTGCCAGTTTGCGCGCACCATCAGGTTAGAGGTCCCGGCTCCTCAGGTAGCCCCCTCCATGGTTTCCGCCCCATTCATGACATATTCTGTTACGTTTGCATCACATGTCTATGTATACGCCCTGTTACACCTACTTTTACCCTTATCTTTCGCGACTGCTACGCGTCACGCCTTCTGCTCCACCCACTGCTACGCCTACTGCAATGTAATGCTATGTGTTTGCGTTATGTATATATGCTCATGTATTGTTATTAAAAGCCAGCGCGCTCATCCCAGATCCAGCCCCAGCAGCTGCTGGGCCCTGTCACCCTATTCCTATGCAGGTTGTCCTGATCCTGTCCTTATGCTGTAATAAACCTGCAAAACTCCTACTACCTCGAATCTTGACTCTTATTTATTGAGCTATCTGTTATGATATATGTCTAGTCAAAAAGAGAGGTATTATTTATTTATTTACCACATAATGGCGCCCGAATAGGAACTTGCCCTTTCCCCACGCGTCGGTGAAGCCACGCCGACCCCCTGACCCTCTGCAGTCGTGACGGAACTCTTCTGCGCAGTGGCAGATATTTCTGCTCAAGTATCCCTCAGGCCCACGGAGGAGACGGAGGAGGCGGTCCAGCATCCAGACGAGACGGTGGAGGAACGCGGCGAGTCCCGACCAGAGCCCAAGCCAAGAGTCCAAGGTCCGAGGTATCCGGAGGTCCACCCGTAACTGAAGTCTGAAGTCCGAAGTTCGTCGTCCGTCGTCGTAGCAGTCCAGTCCAGTCCGAGGCCTTCCGTTCTTGCTGCCCGGTGAGTACCGTTACTGGGGTGGTATCTAGACAGGGTCAATTTAATTGACTCTGGTCGGTGGGTTGGTGGTACACAGTCCCACAAACGAAGTGTCCACTTCGGTGGATGCGGGTCCTGACGTGTCTCTTTATGAGACCGGTAAGTTTCGTACTGTTTCAGCAGTGCATCTAGTTTCTGTTCTAGTCAGTTTCTGTTCTCGAGAAAATTTATGCGTTCTGTTCTCAGTATTTCCAGGTAGTATTCTGTTCGAACTGTTATTTTAAATGTTTTTCATGTATTCTAATGTCGTGGTATGAATGGGGAATAAGTATCGTGTTCATTGTGTATTGTATTGTGTCTAGATTACAGTTCAGTCATGCCCATATTTTCCAAGTTACGTCAGTTAAAAACTAGAAAGGGTCTGCTGGAAGCAGCAGTTCCCGTCCCGCCCAGGGACAGTCCAGGTCACTTTATGTATCAGAAACATGGCATAAGTGCCATATTGTATCTAGACTTATGGGTGGAGTATACCAAACAGTTAGAAGAAAAGTATAGATGGCCCGTATCGGGTACATGGGATGCCGAATGCATCATGCGAGTAGAAGAAGCATTATGGAAAAAGAAAGCCAGACAGTCACAGAAAGATGCCATCGAGTTATGGCGCAAAGAAGCTCATAAAAGAACTGAAAAAGAAATCAGAAAGTCAGAATTAAGTAGAGAATCCTTAGAGCGAGCCCAAGAAAAAGAATTAATCGAGATAGGTGAACAAGTCAAAACTGAACAGAGAGACAGACAGAGGAATGCCCTTATTAAGGGTATGTATCCTCTTCTTGCCGAGGGCTTGCCAAAAGCGACCCCGGAGGCATCCAGTAATTTCCCGCCACCATTAGTTCCGACCAAGCTACGTTACAAACCGACCGCAGCTGATATTTTTATTTCGTCCTATCTGGACGACACAGTCCCAGAATATGCAAATCCTGTTCGCGCTCCGCCAGTCCCTGTAAATCAGGCACATCCTGCTCCTCCAGACACCGGGGCACCCCATGCAGTACCTGCTACGGTACCCCCGGTCCAGCCAGCATTTCAATTTCCCGCTCCGCCACGAAGAATATCAGTCGACGATTCTAGTCTAGGGGCCGCAGGAGGAGGTCCTCCTCAAACCCCGCCGCCACGCAAGCGTTTATCAGCACTCGAATTACATGCTCAAGCATCACAGCGTACTCCCAAGAGTAATAAGTCTGTTGCAGAAATCAGGCAAGCCCTTGGCGAATGTCCCTATGACCCAGTCCCAGGCGAGAATAATATGGTTTTATATTCAGTACGCGTAAGGAGGGTGACCGAGTATCTAGTCACCCTACCAAATATGAAAGAAGATCTAGACAGAATATATCGTTTCATCCGTACAGGGGATGATCCAGAAAGTATTAGTGATGCCATGTCTCAAAGGAAAGCTGAGATCCAGCGTATGATATTAAAGTTTTTAATTAACTGTCTAATAAGAGAACAAGATTACCCGTCTAAAGATCAGGCCGAAATGAAAATCCTGACAAAGTGGAGTGATAATATAGCCGAGGGTAAGCACAATACCATTAGTGCCATGGAGAGCATGTACAAGAAAATCCGTAGAGAAATAATAAAGATACACGAACAACGTAAAGCAGCACAAGTAAGCGAGAAAGAAAGTAACTCTGATACTGAAGAGGTAGAGGACGAGAATCCCGCCAGAATAGCGTATGTAGGAAAATCTAGATTTCCAGATCGCCATTTACGCCTAGAACACAAGTCTATTTTTCATTCTCCAGCACCAGAACAAGGTTCCCTAGAACAAGTATTCCAAGCTACCGATCACATTCTGAAATCACGAATCGGTTACAGTGAGTTAAGTACCATGCATGAACAAGAACTAGCCCGATCAGCAGTCCGATGGATTACTGATTCTACCACTTTTCCAGACGAAATAGTGGCACAAATGTTTCTGAAATTGCCCCCAGCCGAGCAGCGACTGGTGGGTATGTATATGATCCAGCACCTCATTACTTTGTATGAGGGTCAGCACTCTGATCCAGGTCCGTTACACGATATCCTGAACGAGTTACTCCAGTATAGATGGAGAGGTCTAGGTACCGATTTAATTAGTATCATTCTAGAACAGCGCCACAAATATAGAACGTTTCTGAACCCGCATTTTGTTCATGTCTCACCCCCAGAAAGTAAACCATTTTACATGGAAAGACAGAACCCGTTACGAGAAGTGCATCCAGTTAGGACAGAGGACGGTGAAATGCAACGAGTGTTTGTATACACCCCGATTACAAAGATGGAACTCCTCGAAATGAAGAAATTAATTCCCTGTCATGACAAAGATCCAGCAGGGTTCCATAGAGAATTAAAAGACATGCTCCGTATGGGAGAATACACTTACCCAGATATCATTAAAATGTTAAAGGTCCTGTTGCCCGCAGGGGTGTATGAAAAGCTAAAGGAAAAAGAATGGGAGGTGGGAGAGAAAAAGATCGATTGGGCAGTTCTAGAAGCTGAAGATAAGTCACGTGTACCAGGTACCGGTCTAGGAGAGAAATGTAAAGAATTACCAGAATTATTAATACAAGTTTTACCCAGATTATTGACAACTAGAAAAGAAGACTGGGATGCAATCTCAGCCTGTAAACAGAAGCAAGAAGAAGACATTAGTGATTTTTATTCTAGATTTGAAAAGTGTTTTAGTATCAACAGTGGCCTCAAGACAAGTAGTGAGTCATACCCTCATCTTTTTGTTACTAAATTAGTCGAGAATTCAAGCCCATCAATTAAAAATCGAGTTTTGAAAGTCGAAAGTACCTGGCAAGCTAATACTCCGTCCCAAATGCTCCAGATGCTCCAGTACCACCAGAATAGAATCAGGGAAGAGCAAGAACACGAGAGAAAACGTATGAAAGACACGAAAATGAAAGTACTAGTTGCACAATCTGTTCCTCAAGACAGTCAGAAGAGGGGTCCGAATCAAGCCAGTCATCCAGCAGCTCCCGTTAAAGGGAATTGCAATTATTGTAAACAGCCAGGTCATTTTATAAACGAGTGTGCAGTTCTGAAACACAACATAGCTACTGGTAAGACTAAAGAAAGACCACGTCCGCCTAGACAAGAACAAGTTTCACAGACTCCTCAGCCACAGAATGCACAACAGACAGTTACAGCACCGCAGCCTATTGCTGCAACACAACATGTCACACAGCAGATGTACCAGTATGCACAGTCTGAGTATCCAGAGTACCAGCAGTATTCATGAAACAGCCTAGAGAGGGAGGTAGGCTTGCCTCTCATTGAGATACCTGTAGATCAAGAAGGTCCCTATGTTCACAGTCAAGTATTAGGGAAAGACAGAAAGTTTTTGATTGATACAGGGGCAAGTAGGACCACAATTAGTCATGCCGAAGTTCCAGGGGCTCCGCTCTCAGGCTCAAGAAATGTTTCCCTTGGATTTTCAGGAAAACCCATCGTAAATGAGATATCAAAGCCAGTTACTCTAGAAGTAGGTCCATTGTCCCGTACTACTGATCTGTTACTTACTAAGTCATGTCCAGAAAACCTATTAGGCATTAAGACACTGAAAGAGTTAGGTGCAGTTATATGTTGTTCCCCAGAGGGAATACGATTGTTCCTACGTGACTTTAAGGGTCACTATGTATTACGAGATTTTGATCCAAGACTGTCAAATGTTCCGCAGCATTTATGGGCGCAAGGTCCAACTGATGTAGGTTACATGCAAATCACACCCCATCGTGTGACTCTCAAGCCAGGTGTAGTGTTACCACGAATCAGACAGTACAGATTGCCACCTGAGGCTGTAGCAGCCTTATCCAAAATTATTGACGAGCTTATTGCTCAAGGAGTGGTTGTAGAAACTGACTCCAATGTATGTAATTCTCCGATCATTCCAGTCATGAAACGTACTGATCCAAATGCACCCCCAGTATATCGATTAGTGATTGACCTACGAGAGCTTAATAAATGTATTATTCCTCAGTACCCAGTTGTCCCAGACATCTCTTCCCTATTGACAGCCATCGATTCCGAAGCCACGTTCTTCACTGTCATAGACCTCAAGAACGCATTTTTCAGTGTTCCTATTCATCCAGACAGCCAGTTCCTTTTCGGATTTTGTTTAAATGGAAGGAGCTATATGTTCACACGCGCTCCTCAAGGTTTCACAGAAAGTCCTAGTATTTACAGTCAAGCACTTAAGAGACAACTTGATAATGTTCACATGCCAACTGACACTGCCCTGCTCCAGTATGTCGATGATCTACTGATCACAGCCCGTTCTGAACGTGATTGCGAGCGAGCGTCACTAACGGTTCTGTATTTCCTGGCCGAGATGGGGCACAAGGTGTCCCCTTCTAAGCTTCAATTTTGTGTCCAGCAAGTGGTATACTTAGGACACTTGCTGTCCAAGAGGGGTAGGCAGTTGACACCAGACCGTATCCAGTTAATAGCGAGTCTTCCTCAGCCCAAGACCCAGAAGGAGGTACGTGCTTTTATTGGCCTTACTTCTTATTGCAGACAATGGATTCCTCAGTATGCATTTCTAGCTAAACCACTGATACAGTTAACGACACAGGAGGCAGCCGTATCGACTGTCCTCCCTTGGACACCTGAACATACACTTAGTTTCAATGAGTTAAAGAAAGCCCTATGCCAAGCTCCAGTTCTAGCTACACCGAACTACAGTAAGCCTTTTACACTTTTTGTCACTGAACGTGAAGGTACAGCATTATCTGTCCTCACACAAGATCAAGCAGGACAATACAAGCCCTGTGCTTATTTTTCGAGCACATTAGATCCTGTAGCCCAGGCTCTGCCTGCGTGCCTCAAGTCAGTTGCAGCCACAGCACTAGCTATCAGACAAAGTGATTCCATAGTCTTAGGACATACCTTGACAGTACAAGTTCCACACTCTGTGGAAGTTCTTTTAAACCGAACACAAACTCAGCACTTGACAATTGCACGTTTAACAGGTTATGAATTGACACTGTTCCAGCCACACATAGAAATCAGACGCTGCAACATTTTAAATCCTGCTACATTGTTACCATCAGTTACTTCGAATTCTGCCACACATGACTGTGTGGAAGTAGTTAACATTACGACAAAGCCAAGACAAGATCTGACAGATACTCCGTTATTAGACCCCGACCTGACACTTTATGTGGACGGTTCATGTATAAGAACTAGTACAGGAGAACTAGTCGCCGCGTATGCAGTGACTACTGACACTGAAGTTATTGAGACACACCGCATCGACACTCTGTCCGCTCAAGCAGCAGAGCTAGTTGCTCTGACACAAGCCTGCATACACGCCCAGAACCTGAAAGTTAATGTTTACACAGATTCACGCTACGCATTTGGAGTTGTACACGACTTCGGAGTGCTCTGGCAGGAGAGAGGTTTCATGACTTCTCATGGAACCAAGATTCAGCATGGTCTCCTTATTCAAGCTCTGTTAGATGCCATACATTTACCGACATCTATTGCTATCATGAAATGCAAAGCACATACGAAAGTTACTGACATTATTTCCCAAGGTAACGATCTAGCAGATCGCACAGCCAAGCTTACAGCACAGACTCTAGACATTCCAGTTAACATGACACATACTCCAGATCCGACTACATGTATGACAGTTAAGGACCCTACTCAAGATGTCATAGATATCCAGTTACATGCTACTCCCGATGAAATCAAGAAATGGTCCGAACAAGGAGGGGTCCAGACAGATCAAGGATGGTTAACAAAGGGTAGAGCCACATGGTTTCTCCCCGACTCTATGGTTCAAGTCATTATTAATACCGCACATAGTCCAGCACATTTAGGAGAAAAAGCTATGTTAGATAGTATCCAGAACATTTGGTTTAACAAGCATTTACGAGCTGCAGCCAAGCAGAAAGTCCGTACCTGTATGATATGTTGTCAGTTTAATCCAGGTAAAAGTGTCCCGGTGGAACAAGGTGGATTCCAGCCCCCTGACCACCCTTTTGAAGTCCTCCAGATGGATTATATTCAGATGGAGCGATGTCGAGGTTTCAAGTATGTCCTTGTAGTTGTATGCGCTTTGTCCAGGTGGACAGAAGCATATCCAGTTCCAGATTACACAGCCGCGACCACTGCCAAGCAGCTGGTTCGTGAGTTCTTCCCTCGTTATGGACTCCCTAGAGTCGTATATTCTGACAACGGCCAGCCATTCTCATCTGAACTCATGAAGCACGTTTCCCTGTTGTTAGGGTACCAGTGGAAGTTTCATTGTGTACGCCATCCTGAAGCAGCCGGTCTCGTAGAGAGACATAATCAGACTCTAAAAATCCGTATTGCAAAAGTATGCAAAGAAAAAGGTGTGGACTGGCTAGTAGCTCTGCCAGTCGCTTTATTTTATATGCGCATGGTCGCACATTCCAGATCAGGTCTGTCCCCGTATGAGGTCGTTTTCGGCCGCCCCCCTAACATGTGGGGTACTCCTAGACCCCGAAGTATTACCGATGTTTCAAGTAATATGCTGACAGATTACCTAGCTTCCTTGATGTCTGCCCTCAACTCATGTCGTTCACAGGTTGCCGCCGCATTTCCAGACAATACCGAGGTGGCACCGCACGAAATCGTTCCAGGATCCATGGTAATGGTCCGCAACTTTGACAGATCAAGTCCGCTGGAGCCTCGATGGAAAAAGCCCCGACAGGTCCTCCTCACCACCCGTACAGCCGTGAAGTTGGAAGGACGCAAAGGCTGGGTGCACCTTTCTCATATTAAACTTTTTAATGGACTAAAACCCGTCTTAAAGAACATTTCCCAGCATTTGAAGGATTGCCAAAATATTGTTCTCAAGGACTGTCCCGCAAAAGACATTGCTACAACCCCTCCCCTGTTAGAGAAAACTCCGCAGCAGGAGTATAAACAGAAACTACGGTCTAGTAAAATAAGTCAGCCAGTTTGATTGTCTAAGTCCTCCCCTAGGTGAAACGGTTAGACTGTTTCTGACATGTATAAAATAGACCCCCATAGTGAGAGAGTTAGTCAAAACTCAATCCGATGTATCGTTTTTCTATGTTTCATATTATTTCTCAGCATTATGATTTCCTGCACCAGTTATGCATTTTTCCTATGTTTCCCAGTTTCACATGAAAATAAGTCTGCTAATGCTACAGCAGAGCACACGTTTAGTGATCTGCCCCCTCATGAACTGTCCTACCGCCTCGCTATGCGAAATAACTCATTTATCCGTATGTTACATTACTCACACCAGACCAGCAATGCCACTAATTGTTGGGTGTGTGGTCGACTCCCCCCTTTCCAGACACCGAAGGGAGTTCTGCCACTCTTTCCTTATCCTTTTTCACATAATGGTTCGTGTGGAGCATGGTCCACGTTAACGTCATCCTCAACAGATATGTCTTTTCTTAACAGTACATGTTTCCCAGACAAGCAAGGTCTCCCCCACAGAACCGGGTTAGATCTAGAAAATGAAGTGTATAATTTAGGTAATTATTCTTCGAATTTTATGGTCCTGAATGTTCAGTCTGATACTACTCCAGACTTACCCGCTATTTCAGTACTACCAGTCAAAGGCGAATTATGTGTCCGAAATAAGGGTTCCGTACATGTAGGACATAGTGATTGTACTACTATTGTCAAGTATAGTGACAGTGGGAAATCTATTTTCAAAGCTTCACGTCATTCTTATTTTATTTGTGGTCAAACTGCATATGTTCGTCTGCCCCTCGATTGGGAGGGAACCTGTTACATTGCCTTCCTACTGCCACCAGTTTTTCTAGCCCCATCTGATTATCACAGGAATACACATCTAGTACACATTAGACATAGAAGGGAGTCCCCAATTGTCGATTATACTGAAACTGCTCTAGAACAATATACAGATTTCAATAGAGGTTTCTTTTTCTTTATAGGACCTATCCAGAATAGTAAACTGATCCGTAGGTTAACCAGAACCCTTGAAGCTGTAATAAATGAGACTGCCTCTGCTCTAGGTAACTTAACCGAAGAGCAATCTGCTATGAGATTTGTCGTTTTACAGAATCGTCTCGTCCTTGACGTCATACTGGCCGATAGGGGCGGGGCCTGTAGAGTCATCGGATCTAGTTGCTGCATTTTCATTCCAAATAACGCGCCGTCTGTTTATTCAGCTATAACCAGACTCCATAAAATTGCCCATCTGTTACACCAAGATCCAGGCACCTGGACATGGTCCGGTTGGTTCTGGAATATAATTTCCGCATGGGGATGGAAAATATTGTCCTTTCTAGGTATTGCAGTAGCGATCATATTTAGCTGCTGCCTCTGTATACAATGTGGCCCTGCGATTTGCGGCATTTGTGCTGCCTCTTGTATTCCTAGTCCCAAGCCCCGTTCTAAATCCCGTTCCAGAATAATTCGAGACGAGCAAATGATACTGTATGAAATGATAGATGGTATCATGAATATTGATGTTTCCTGATGGAAACGTAGTGACAAGGAGGGAATGTGGAAAAGTAAATTTTGCCATGTTCTGTGTCCCTACGCCTCATCCATCATATGTTATGTGTGCATGATTAAATATGCATATGTACTCCCCATGTCCGATTAATGACGCAATTACAGTTGTGTCCACCTCTAATATGCCAGTTTCCAGTCCTCGTGAATACTACGAATATCAGGCCTATGTAAAGCTACGTTGCCACGTTTCTCAGTGTGCACGTTATTCTATTATAAAGTCCCCGTTTCTAGGCCTCAAAAGGGCCTGGACACCAGATTCAGCTCCTGTCTCCAGAAACCTTGCTGAGGAGCGATACAGCCCCCACCTGTATCCTCGACCCTTCACTTACTTCCTGCCTCGCAGTGCCCGGTCCAGCCTGGCTCTGCCTCTGAGTCTGCCAAGAATATGTTATGATTCCAGTTATCAGTTCAGTCCTCCTTCTCTGCATTCCTAAGCTACTGAACTGCATCAATAGTTTCCGTCATTGTCTAGCCTTCTCGTCTCCACGTTAGAGAAATACTGCATTTTAATGGTCATTTAATATTCTTCATCACGCACTACATGTAGAATAATGCATGGTCCAGTCTTAGAATCAAGTTAGCCTTTCCTCTCCTAACTTCTAGTTTATATCAACATGTTCTCTAAACATCAGATACTAGATACTGTTTAGGTACATGTCGCCCTGACTCTCCAGACTTCAGTCTCTGCTCCTAGCACAGAGTTCATAGCCCCCAGCTTCTCCTAGTGATACGTCATTGCCAGTTTGCGTGCACCATCAGGTTAGAGGTCCCGGCTCCTCAGGTAGCCCCCTCCATGGTTTCCGCCCCATTCATGACATATTCTGTTACGTTTGCATCACATGTCTATGTATACGCCCTGTTACACCTACTTTTACCCTTATCTTTCGCGACTGCTACGCGTCACGCCTTCTGCTCCACCCACTGCTACGCCTACTGCAATGTAATGCTATGTGTTTGCGTTATGTATATATGCTCATGTATTGTTATTAAAAGCCAGCGCGCTCATCCCAGATCCAGCCCCAGCAGCTGCTGGGCCCTGTCACCCTATTCCTATGCAGGTTGTCCTGATCCTGTCCTTATGCTGTAATAAACCTGCAAAACTCCTACTACCTCGAATCTTGACTCTTATTTATTGAGCTATCTGTTATGATATATGTCTAGTCAAAAAGAGAGGTATTATTTATTTATTTACCACACCATTGTTAAACAATTTGTGGTTTCCCGAGGTGTATATTTAAGCTTATGATTGTTCCTATATTTTCTTTTTCTTTGTAAATAGTGTAACATTATTGTATTTGTTTCTAAGCGCTGTCCTGAGGATTCTCCAACATGGTAACTTTAATAGAGGCTGAAACATCAACGTCTAGCCTCTACTTGCTTCTGCAGTAACAAGACTGTGCTTGTCAACATACAAATGACTTTATCACCAACGTATTTATTATAGGACTGTTTATCTCACTGCAAGAGTGGATTGACAATGCTGTGACACTGCTAATTGACTGTGATATTTAGGACTACAATGGGTTACTCCGGTGTTGGATGCTAGAACTTGTGTAGCCCACTCATTTTACATGTTATTCTGCATACCATTTGTCATGTTTCTTTATTTGTTAGTAAAAAAACATTATTTTTTTACGACCGTTTGACAAACTATTTTTCCCTTCTTGTCAATATATTTCTGTGTTTAGCAGATGTTTCTCTAAGGGAAGTAATATTTAGTAAGTGTTTGAATAACTTCTTAAGTAAGACCGTGAATGATCCCCTTGTTTGCTCTTTATTGTTTTCTCTGGATTTATCCTAGCTTTCAAGGGGTTATTGGGTTGTCCTTATTTGTTGTACAGCTTTGTCGAAGTCAGGTAAGTTGAAAAGGAGCTATAAAAAAACATAACAAATTCAAGCATTACTCACCTGCACCTCACCACTCACACCATTCGGGGTCGCACAATGCAGCTGGCACCATTAAGCCTCTGAGCCATTCTTCCTCATTAAAATTGGCTTTGTTGCGTATCTCCACAAAAAAGAATATGCTGTTCCCCCTATTCGGACAATGTGATAAAGGGTTAGAAGGAGGAAAGACCTCCTTGTCGGAACTAGAGTACTCACACACCCAGCAAGCTAGGTCTCATGCTTCATCATATGGACTTGCTCCTCGTCGGGTCGGCGCTGCAATACCCGACGGGCACCCATAAAGGGGCACTTTGGTGGAGATCTTTTTTTCCTGCTGTTAGGTGTGTGTGTGAGGGTCCTAAAGAACAGTGTTGATGTGGTGCAGGTGAGTGAAGTTTAAAAAAGGTTGGATAGTCCACATAAACTCTTTATTTGGCTGGTAATCCACCTTCTTAAAAATAAACGGAGTGGCTGCTCTCTGGCTCTATGGTCCAGGGGAGCTTAGCTTATCTCCTAGCGTGTGGTCGACATGTTTCATGCCTCTTGGTCAATACTGATCCATTGCATTTCATAAGGACCTTGTGATACAATACTACCTACACGTGGTGGTGGTGGGCAATAAGGCTCCTACCTACCACATTCCTTGGAAGCGAGCGCGAAGTCCCGCCAATTCTAGTGGTTATCTAATTATGTACAGAAACTCACTCCATTAGGTTATGGGGCTTACGGACACCTCATTCGTGGTGGCCTATCCTCATTGGGACGCACACCAGTACACCTCCCATGCGTGCAGCGGGCAAAATAATGTTTTCCCTTTCAGATCCTATCTGATCTGGTGGTTACGTTGAATTAGATCCAACATCCTAAAATAGCAATGGATAACTCTCTGATGCCACATCGGATCCCACTAGAACGTCTTTGGCCTCCATGGAACCAAAAAATCCCCTAGGTGATTTATCATTGGTGGATTTGTCCTCAACGCCAGCTATCCCCCTCGAACTGTGGTCGAAGTGGGGGAAAAAAAGTAGGGGGACTGTGGGATGAGAATCAGTGGGGGTTAATAACTAGAGGATTAGATCAGTGGGTGGAGTCAGAGGTGTGGCCAGAAGGGACAAAACATCCCAATTTTTAGTATTTGATTGGCATTTCTCTAACCAGTTACAGCTTATTAGGTATTTAAATCAACAAATGGATACACATGATTATTTAAGGTTTAATATGAGTTATTGACACTAAAATACATTCACAAAGTGGGATATGTTTCCAATAACAGAATTGGCCAAACACACTTAAAAGTGGACGCACAAGCCATTTGTATCCAAGCAATTGAGTTTCTGTCATCAGCACCACTTATCCCTTTTTCCACAAGAGTAGTTCAAACATGAATGGCAAAATATCCTAGTATTCTAATGTTTTCTAGATAATTATGGCTCTGCCATATTTGCCACATATTACATCATCTGCTGCATAATCTGACAAATTTAACTAATACATTGTTTAAAGCTCAAATGGATCAAAATGTACTAAATAATGTGATTTGTTTCGCTGCAAAGTGGGCGGCCCTTTGCAAAGGTTGACTGATCACCTTTCTCACTGCTGCATTTGTATGTTACACTGGTACTAATAAGGCAGAATATTTGCAGAGATTGTTAGCATGCATAAAAATGTCAAAATAATAAAATATCAGAAAATATACTATTTTACGCTGCAGCCTTTTTTTGCTGCATAATTTAGTCAACATTGCAGCATAATTTAGTTCTCCTTTGCTGCATACTTCCAGTGGCCCCAAGGCAGGCAGCACACATTAAAAGTGATTGTGCATGAAGCATAGAGACTGTGAAATTTGCTAACTTAGTTTGGTGTGTGTAAATCCTGCATTGCCGGTGAGTTGCAGCCACTACTGCTGAAACAAAGCCAATGGAGCTACCAATGGGTGAGGCGGTCTGGTCTCAAGGGAACGGCAGGCTTTAGCACTGGTGCAACAATGTTTGTTGGTCACCCCCAAAGACCTCTTCCACCAGAGATTCCCTCACTACCACCCTTTAACAGTGCCCCTCAAGTGTCCATAACCACACTCTCTTTCAGATGCATTTAATTTGATTTACAGCGCCACTCATGCCAGTGTAAGGTGTCAGAGCACTTTACATCATACACATTACACAAAGATATTCATACTTGTGTAAATCACTGTATAGGAAATATTACGTAAGAAAAAGGACTAGAAGGTGTAGGAGTCACATGACAACCATACTAGTAAGCAGTAGGGTTTAATAATGATTGGTCTGGAGAAACACAGAACTCAGAATTTAAAGCATAATACTATGGTTGGGAGGTTCTCTATAATAACCAGAATTGATTTCTATCTAAATTAACATTTTTTGCAACATTAGGATAATCAAAGACTGGGGGGACAAACCACAACACTCTAATTTATACCTTGCAATTTGCATGCAGCTCTGGGATGACATTTAATCAATCAATCAATCAATCATACCATTTGTATAGCGCACTACTCACCCGGGAGGGTCTCAAGGCGCTTGGGGAAGGGGTATGCTACTGCTCGAATAGCCCGGTCTTGAGTTGTTTCCTGAAGGCGAGATGGTCCTGGGTCAGCCGAAGGTGGATGGGGAGGGAGTTCCATGTCTTGGCAGCCAGGTAGGAGAAGGATCTTCCTCCGGCGGTGGCTCTTCGGATGAGTGGTACGGCAGCGAGGGCGAGGCTGGTGGACCGTAGCTGGCGGGTGGGCGTGTAGAAGGTCAGGCGGTCGTTGAGGTACTTGGGGCCCAGGTCGTGGAGAGACTTGTGTGCGTGGGTGAGGAGCCGGAACGTGATCCTCTTGTCGACGGGGAGCCAGTGCAGGTTCCTCAGGTGGCTGGAGATGTGGCTGCGTCGGGGGACATCCAGGATGAGTCGGGCGGAGGCGTTCTGGATGCGCCGGAGTCTTTTCTGTAGCTTGGCTGTGGTTCCGGCGTAGAGGGCGTTTCCGTAGTCCAGTCGGCTGGTGACGAGTGCTTGGGTGACAGTCTTCCTGGTCTCGGTCGGGATCCAGCGGAAGATCTTGCGGAGAATACGCAGGGTGTTGAAGCACGATGAGGAGACGGCGTTGACTTGTCTGCTCATCGAGAGGGAGGAGTCCAGGATGAAGCCCAGGTTGCGTGCGTGGTCGGTTGGCTTGGGTGTGGTGCCCAGGGCTGGGGGCCACCAGGAGTCATCCCAGGCGGAGGGCGAAGATCCCAGGATGAGGACTTCCGTCTTGTCCGAGTTCAGTTTCAGGCGGCTGTCCTTCATCCACTCGGCGACGTCTTTCATCCCTTTGTGGAGGCAGGTTCTGGCGGTGTCGGGGTCTCTGGTGAGGGAGAGGATCAGCTGGGTGTCGTCGGCGTAAGAGATGATGTTGAGGTTGTGCTGGCGTGCGATGGCTGCAAGAGGTCTCATGTAGACGTTGAAGAGGGTGGGGCTGAGTGAGGATCCTTGCGGGACGCCGCAGATGACTTCGGTGGCCTCGGAGCGAAACGGGGGGAGGCGGACTCTTTGTGTTCTTCCGGCGAGGAACGAGATGATCCATTCCAGTGCCTTCTCTTGGATACCGATATTGCTGAGGCGCTGGACTAGGGTGCGGTGGCAGACAGTGTCGAACGCAGCGGAGAGGTCCAGGAGGATGAGGGCCACTGTTTCCCACTTGTCGTGCAGGGTCCGGATGTCGTCGGTGGCTGCGATGAGGGCGGTCTCGGTGCTGTGGTTGGCTCTGAAGCCGGACTGCGAGGGGTCGAGGGATCCGTTTGTCTTGAGGAAGGCGGTCAGCTGTCTATTGACGATCTTCTCGATGACTTTAGCAGGAAAAGGGAGGAGCGAGATGGGGCGGAAGTTTTTGAGGTCGGTGGGGTGCGCTGTAGGTTTCTTCAGGAGGGCGCTGAGCTCGGCGTGCTTCCAGCTCTCCGGGAAGGTGGCGGTGTTGAAGGAGGTGTTGATGATGTTCCGGAGTTGGGGTGCGATGGTAGAGTTGGCCTTGTTGAAGACGTGGTGTGGGCAGGGGTCGGTCGGTGATCCGGAGTGGATGGTGTTCATCGTGCGGGCTGTGTCTTCGGTGGTCACCGTGGTCCAGGTGCAAAGGGTGGCGGTGGGGGGCGTTGGTTCAACGGTTGGGTGCGTGGGTGGTGCGCCGAAGCTGTTGTGGATGTCGGCGATCTTGCGGTGGAAGAACGAGGCGAGGGAGTCGCAGAGGTCTTGTGACGGAGTGATGTCGTTGGTGCCAGCGCTGGGGTTGGAGAACTCCTTGACGATGCTGAAGAGTTCCTTGCTGCCGTGTGTATTGTTGTCCAGTCGTTCCTTCAGGGATTTCTTCTTGGTGATGCGGATGAGCTGGTGGTGCTTGCGGGTGGCGTGTTTGAGGGCGGTCATGTTGTCGGTGGTCCGGTCGAGGAGCCAGGCTTTCTCGAGGGTGCGGCAGGTCTTCTTGGAGTCCTTGAGTTCGTCGGTGAACCAGGATGCCTTCTTGCTTCTGGGTCTGCTGGGAGGGTTCTTCAGTGGTGCGAGGTCGTCGGCGCAGGCGGTCAGCCACTGCGTGAAGTTCCGGGAAGCTTCATTGGGGTCCGTTGCGCTGGCGGGTGGGTTCTGGCTGAGAGAGGTGGTGAGCTGCTCAGTGGTGATCTTACTCCAGCTTCTGTGGGGAATCTGAAGCGGGTGGTGGTGGGTCGTGGTTCTTCTGAAGCTGAAGTGGACGCAGCTGTGGTCGGTCCAGTGGAGTCCGGTGGAGTGGCTGAAGGTGATGTGCTTGCTGGATGAGAAGACGGGGTCAAGCGTGTGGCCGGCGTATTGGGTGGGGGTGTTGACCAGTTGCTTGAGTCCGAGGTTGGCGAGGTTTTCCAACAGGGCGGTGGTGTTGCGGTCCTTGTTGTTCTCCAGGTGAAAGTTGAGGTCTCCAAGGAGGATGTAGTCAGCGGAGGGGAGGGCGTGCGGGCTGATGAAGTCTGTGATGTCTTCCCTGAATTGTGTGCGTGGTCCCGGGGGTCTGTAGACGAGGGTGCCTCTAAGGGTCGTCTTTGGGTCGGTGTGAATCTGGAAGTGGAGATGCTCGGCTGCAGCGAAGGAGTCGTTGGCGTCGGTTGTGATGCGGATGGTGTCCTTGTAGACGATGGCGATGCCTCCTCCTGTCTGGTTGACGCGGTCCCTCCTGATGATCTTGTACCCGTCCGGGATGGCGATGGCGATGTCGGGTGCAGAGGAGGCGTTCATCCAGGTTTCCGTGAGGAAGGCGACATCCGGTGATGTAGCGTCGAGGAGGTTCCAGAGTTCCACGGCGTGTCTGTGGACGGAGAGGGTGTTGAGCAGGATGCACTTGAGGTGGTTGCTGCTGGTGCTTGGCTTGGCGGGTGCGGAGGAGGTTCGGAGGCAGATGAACTTGCAGATACAGCAGGTGAAGGGTCCATGGGTGCGTCTCGGGGTGGCTCGGCAGCAAGCGGGGTTCCGGCCGGCATTGAGTGCGTTGAGAGTGGCGGCATCGTAGGTCCTTCGTGTGGGCTGGCGTCGACGGGGGCCAGGGGTCCTGGCACTGGGCGTGGTCCAGGCGTGGACGGGCGCAGACGGGCTTGCCTTTGGCGCGCCTTCGGCGCACAATCGGCGCACCCGCTGCGCGTACGCGGGGGCATCATAAGTAGAGAGCCGGGTGGGTGGATCAGCTGGTTGGCGGGAGCGGGGCGGCGAATGGGCTGGCGGGGGGCGGGGCCGCAGGGAGGCAGCGGCGGGAAGAAGCTGGTGCGGACGGGCGGCTCAGCGGCGGCTGGGTCGCCCGAGCAGGAACACGAATCAGGCACAGGAAGCGGCAACAGGAGGCAGGCAGCAGAGGAGCGTGGGGGCGTCCAGGCCTGAGCACAGGCACTGCATTTAATAGCTCACTGTTCTATGTTAGGATTTTAACTTATAAACTGCAAGTAACAAAATGATCCATCTGACAAAAGCAGTAACCCACCGATCTATTTATATTATGTACATTTTGTGATCTGCATGGTACATGTTCTTTGCTACTGGCACATTAAGCCTCTGCATTACCTTTCCATGAGTCAAAACTTCCACTAGAAACTCCTATCTCTGTTTTGAAATCTCTAATCACCGGAGTTATCATTACATTTTTATTGTTGCTGAAAATTCCTGAAGGCCCACAAGGAGGCAGGAACTGCTTTTAAAACCATAATATACTTGCAAACATGATGCCCCCACCCAAAGTCAGCGCCTGGTGCGGTCACACCGGTCGCACTGCATTAGAGTTAGTCCTTGTCAATGGTCCTGTGACCTCAGTGACTGTTGCACTAGGGTGTGCTAGTTCATAGACCTGCCTGCAAGACTGTAGGTGAACTTCAGTATGGATTGTGGTGGAGAGGCTTTCATGGTTAACTGACACTTGCCACCGCTAGGGCCCCCCTGCTGGTGCTAAGGCATCAAGGCTTCTAAGGTCTTGCAGAGCCTTCTAAGGTCCAACATAGGAATGTGCTCCCTCAGGAGTGTGGTCTGGGTGTCTGGTCATGAAGGCTGAACCTGGTTCCCCAGTTCCAAATTCGGCAGCTTTGACCATAGTGTCACATCCTCTCCCCCACTAAACACCATGTTGACTTCAACTACCACCCAATTGTGGCCGCTATAAACACCTGAATGTAACTCAATTCAAATTACTCACTAGACAGGAGCAATATGCTGCCTAAAAAGCAAGTAACAACATCCTGGAAAAAGCAAACACTCATAGGGAATGCAAGATTAAGTAAAGCATGTGAAAAGTAAGCAGGAACAACCTTAACACTTTTACACTCACTAATCAGAAATCAGTGAGTGCTTGTGCCAGGAAATTCAAGAACATGACTTCAGGGCCCGGAAGGGACCCATTAGAGTGTCCATTGCTTGCATCCTTACAAAAAGTAAGCAGTATGGTTTAAAAAGACCACATCTGTGAACACAGAGCTGCAGTACACATTTTTTTTTCAACCCACCCATCAATCAGGCATTACAGTACCTCCAGGATTGGTGCACTTCCCCATCGGGGGAAACCAATGCTTTTCAAAGAAAGACAAGAAAACAAAAGTAGCGCCCACTGGCAAACTCTGTAAAGTGACGCTAATGTGTTTGGGTGTGAACACAATCAATCTAGCCACTTTGCGGCCACTCTGTCTTGCTTTATTTAGTTATTTATTTATTATTCATATTTTGAAACTTTTATTCCTGAGTCTGCACTTTGGAAAAGAACAATGTCAGAAAAAGACAGAGAGGAAATAAGAGGAAGAAAGCGAGAGGGGCAGAACAGAAGTGGACACTATCCTTGTCTTCTCTGGGCAAGAAGGAAGTAACAGAGGGCCTTATTTATGAAGGTCTTGCGCCGCCGGTGCGTCACTTTTAAAATGGGAAAAAGTGCCGTACTAGTGGCGCATGACCTTCATAAATGAGGCCCAGAATCCTTATCCTTCTCTGTACACCAGTGTGTCCCAGAACGGTCACAAATGCTGAGCCTTGTCTGTAGGCCTTGGCTATTTCTGCCATCTTGGGACGCATGTTTAAAATTAAAAAGCAGTGGGACAGAATCTATTGAATTAAAGAAGTAGGGGCATGCCATGCCCTGCCGATCCCGCCCACTTCGAACACTGCTCCTGACCTCCTCCCAGGGTTCATATCATCACTGGTTCTGGTTCAGTTGAATCTGAATTCAACAACATCTCTGGGTCCTACCGCTGCATCGTGTTTGGCACTATGGTTTCAACAAGCGGCTTAGCTGGCTGTGATACCAGTGCCAATTGCGACGTCGCCAACACAGGTCATTGATCCAATTGATTTATAAGATACCGAAGCCTTTGCTCCCCGCCTAGAACTGGGATACACATATTCTGAACCTGACTATTCAAGAGAGGAGTTAATTTTCAATGAAGAATATCGGCCCTTTGAAAAAGGTCATTTTGTTGAACTCTGGGATGCCAGTAGCCTGGGTAACACTCCAGACATTGGTCTGACTTCTCCTAATCTGGCCATTGCCACTCAAGAGACTGAATCTTTTGCGACCATCATCAGGAGGGTGGCAGAGACCCTTGATCTTATTCTTCCTACTCAGGAGGTTAAGACAACTCTCCTTACAGAGAGCTTGACGCAGCACAATCTTCTCTGGAGCCCTTATTATTTTTTAATGAGGCTGATACAGAAGAGTTGGTGGGCACCTTGGCAAAAACAGGTTTTTGCCCTCTGGTTAGTAGACAGGTGGCAAGAAGACATATGCCTGCTCCTGTAGATATTGATTTTTTATTACAATATCCAACTTAGGGAGAGCCTTGTTATACAGGCTTCTATGAGTTGTACAAATCCAGATTCCTTCCCATTGAACCCACCTGATAGGGAGTCAAAAAAAGATGTAGGCATTTGCAAAAAGGATTTTCTCTTTGAAGAGTCTGGCCCTCATTTCGGGTAAAACATCATGCCTTCTGCGGAGATTTACTTATGCATTATGGGACAGTCAGATATCCTGCCAGCAGTCCCTGAGGATGTACGTCAGATCTTGCAACTTTAGTGTCTGATGGTTAGGATGCTGCAAAATTCTCAATCAAGTCCAGCCTCAACACTACTGACTATCTAGGAAGGGCAATAAACAACACCGTAGTGCTTAGGCTCCATGCCTGGATTTGCTCCGTGGACTTCTCTACCTGTGTCCAACACTCACTTATGCACATGCCATTTGATAGCTCCAGGCCACTGTTTTCCAAACTGTCTGCAGCGACCCACTGGTTGGTCGTGAGCCCATTTTTGGTGGGTCACCAAAGTCCAGGAAATAAATAAAGATACCCTTAGAATTATTTATTGTGTCACATTTGGGGCACTTCAATGGCAGAGGGCAAATGTAATTTGTTTTAATACTGTACTGGTGCTTACAGACTCTTCTAACTTTGCAGTCAGAGAAAGAAAATTAAAGTGAATTATGCAACAATGCTGCTGGGGTACAAGTGTGAACAGAAGTATGGAGGATGTAACTTCCTTTTAACACAAAACAAAATGTAAATATGTGTAAATGCACTGTACACCTTCAGCAGTTGGGGAAAAAAAATCAAGCACATGTTTTTGTAATTCTGAAGTGTAAATGAAACAAAACATTTATTAGGATTAGAACAAATCAAGACACTTTATGCAGAATTTTTAAATATTTACTGAAACCCAATATCCAGACATTATCATTTGTGTGCAATATAGTTTTACCTTTAAAATTGTATGTCTGTGAGACCTTAGTGGCCATTTCAATGGGAAATGTGATGTTTGCAAATAACAATGCACTACCACATAATGCTTTATGACATTAAAAAATTGCCATCTCAGGTCCATCAGAGCTAGGTGGATTGTGAAAGGTTGTTGTACAAAAAAGTGCATCATGTTTCAAAAAAAGATTGGGAAACACTGCTCTACTCTGTTTAGAGCAAAAGCTGACTCTGTTCTTGAAAGGTTCAAGTAGAGTAAGGCCACCCCCCTTCTCATGCTTAGCTCCACAACAAGAAAGCATCCCCAAATGCAGCGCCCTTGTCGAGGGTTTGGAAGGGGTTTTCTATAAAGATAGTATTCCTCTCAGCAACAAAATAGCTCTCAATTCATTAGGGGGCGAAGTCAGGAAACTGGTCAACAGTGTTCAGGTTCCCATAGGCAGCGTTCTCCCCCCTCTTCTGCAGCCAATGTAAATCCCATTTAATTTAACCTTGGCAAAGCGACTGTTTGGAGGTCAGATCACCTTTTACCTCTCCGGATGGAGGAGCAAGGTGTTTTATCCTAGATCAATGGGTGCTCTAGAATGTGTAATAAGGTTACTCCCTAACTTTCATTTTCCATCCTCCAAACATATCACCAAGAACACATCATCTTCTGGAGGATCACTTGTCTATTGGTTTCAGAAATAAGGACTGGCTGTTATTCCTGTAGCTTTCTAGTACTGAAAAAGGATGGATGCTTGTATCCATCCTAGATCTTTCCCTCGTAACTTCTTCCCCAGAAATAATGGTCATGACAGATGCATCATTACTGGGTTGGAGAGGTCATCTGGGAGAGGTGGAGATCAGAGACTCTGGTTCTTGGCAGTGGTTCTCATCCACAACAACTTGTTGGAGTTATGAGCGATGCACTTGGTACTGAAAGTTTTCGGTCCAACAATCAAAGGGCAACGGGTACAAGTTCTCACAGACAACACATCCACTTCGTGGTACTGCAACAAACAAGGCGGAGTGGGGTTATGGGCCATGTGTCTGGAGACTTTATTCCTTTGGAATGGGCTGAACGCTCAAGGCATTTCCCTGATTGCCTAGCACCTGGCAGGATCTTTAAACGCCAGGGCGGACAAAGTCAACCAATGGTGCCTAGCATATAATAAATTGTGATTACACTTGGAGGTGTCTCAGTGAATCTTCCAGCAATGGGGAGAACCCTGGCTTGATTTATACGCAATTGCAGAGAATATGCAGAGTCACAAATTTTGCATGTAGGAGTTCCCAAGGCACTCTTCTTTAGGAGATGCCTTCCGCCTACACTGCGGCTCAAGACTTTTGTATGCTGTTCTTCTCCTACCTCTCATGCCCAGAGTGCATAAGAAAATCAAGAGAGACCAGGCCCCAGTCATTCTAGTGGTGCAGGACTAGGCAAGGAGTGTGTAGTACAAGGAACTTCTGGCCATGAGGACAAGTCCTCCAATCTGGTTGCCTTTTTGGGAGAATCTCCTGTTGCAGCAGCAAAGCCGGATATTGCGCCCAAAACTGCACAATCTACACCATCATGCATTGCGATTAAGTGGCGACAGTTGATGAGATTCAACCTTCCTCCTGAGGTGGTTGGTGTTACTCTGGCAGCCAGGCGTCCTTCAATGTAGTCTGTCTATGCAGTACGGTGAAAGACTTTGGTTTTGTGGTGGTTTTTCTCATCACTTACAACCCTTACAAGCTTCTTTATCTAATAGTTTGTTATTTTACCATTAGCAAAGCAAGGCCTAGCTGTAACCACAGTTAAAGGTTACTTATCAGTCCTTTCGGCTTTTTTACCTCTGGATCAGTCATCCCTCTTGCGATCACCTGTTTTTGTGCGTTTTCTGAAGGGGCTGATTCATTTGTTTCAACCTACTCCTTTTATGATACCTCAATGGGATCTAAATCTTATATTGACCTGTCTTATGTGCTTGCCTTTTGAGCCTATGCACAGTTGTCCTTTATGTCTACCCAAACTTAAAGCAGTGTTCCTCATCGCATAACATCTCCAAGGAGGGTAAATGAAACTTCAAGCATTATCTTCTATTCCAGCATGTGTTTTTTTTGTCCAAAATAAATAGTCCTTTGAACTAAGGCAACATTCCTACCCAACATATCACGTCTTTTCATGTTTGGCAATCCATAACCGTATCAACATTTTATGCACCACCTCATCCATCAAAGGAAGAGGAACGTCTGCATCACCTCTATCTTAAGAAGACTCTTCATTTTTATATTTAGAGGACAAGGGAATTTCAATAGCATGAGCAACTACTTATTGCATTTTCTAGAACAAAGCGGAGAGTGGCACAGGAAATTACCAATTCTAGATGGATCATTATATGCATTAAATCTGCTATGGGTTAGCCAAAAAGGAACCACAAGGAGATGAGGGACGGAGCGCTGAAACTTTTCAGACACTCACCCCCAGTCACAGATCTGGGTTGAATCCATCTTCGTTCTTTAGCTCACTTCGCCACCCCAGTTCCAACACAGCCATATGCAAATCAGTCTTGACCCTGTGCCTCATAGGAACAGTCCAGCCCGAACTGCCAAGCCATGTCTTCCCTGGATCAGAAACAAGCATCTTGGGACCGGTTTGAGGCTAAAAGCCCTCATCAGTCAGACTAGCTTGAATCCAGTGGCAAAGTTAGCAAGGGATCCATGTTTGGGCATACCCTGCCAACTTAGGGTGAACAAAGCAAACACAAGGAGATGATGGATGGAACACTGAAACTTTTCTGACACTCACCCCCAGTCACAGATCTGAATTGAATCCATCAATGTTCTTTAGCTCACTTCGCCACCCCAGTTCAGGCACAGCCATATGCAAATCAGTCTTGACCCTGTGCCTCATGGGAACAGTCCAGCCCGAACTGCCAAGCCATGTCTTCCCTGGACCGGAAACAGGCATCCTGGGACCGGGTTTGGGCTAAAAGCCCTCATCAGCCGGGCTAGATTGAATCCCTTGGCAAAGTGAGCAAGGGACCCACGTCTGGGCATACCCCCCCAACTTAGGGCGAACAAAGCAAACACAGGGAGATGATGGACGGAGCGCTGTAACTTTCCAGACACTCAACCCCAGTCACAGATCTGGGTTGAATCCATCATTGTTCTTTCGCTCACTTCGCCACCCCAGTTCAAACACAGCCATATGCAAATCAGTCTTTACCCTGTGCCTCATGGGAACAGTCCAGCCCGAACTGCCAAGCCATGTCTTCCCTGGACTAGAAACAAGCATCATGGGATTGGTTTTGGGCTAAATGCCCTCATCAGCCATGCTAGCTTGAAACCAGTGGCAAAGTGAGCAAGGGACCCACCTTTTTTCATGACCCTAAAAAACATTCAAGCTCCCTCCACCCTAATGGCAATGCCATTAGTGAACTAAGAGGCAAGACAATTGTCATGTGCACCCCAAATGTGGCCTAGATTTTTATTATACATGTAGAAACTTTAGAGTCTATAAAATCAAATGCTAGATGTTTTTGTGCAGTACACATCCCAAACTCACACATTTCAAGGTGCTATCAGTTGCAATAATGTAATAAAAGGAATTATGGTGAAATTAAATATTGCCTGGGGTAATGCCATTTGGTCAAGCAGGGAAATCAGGATAGATCTCTGTTTTTCATGTTTAACATTCCGAATTTCAGCCACTAGATGCCTAATACTTTCTCTTGTTTTACATCACAGGTCAATGCTGTGTTTTGAATTCTTGTTGCATGAGGTCAGAGTCTGGGTGCAGTGTCGCCAGTAACGCCGAGGAGGACGCTGTATCCCGAGGGACTGCATGTCCAGGGAGCCCTGCTTTGACAAGGATTGCCTGCACCTGACATGCCCAGCGAGAAGCTATTTAACTGTTCGTGGCACCCGCTTCGCGGGACGCGCGCGGCGAAGCCCGGGCCAAGGGCGAGCCTGTTTGAGCCCGTTAGAGACCGGATGAGGCCGGACCGGGCCCACTCTCTGAGGCTGCTCACCCCTCAAGGTTAGTCCTTTTTAACATACTGCTGTTACTATCAGAGGAGCAACAAATAGGAACTTTGCTGTGTTATCTTTCTAATTTCATCCCTCATATCAAATAAATTTACACTCAAGGATGAATTTGCGAGAGGGCAAGGGGAGAAATGGGCCACCCTCAGGAAGTGTGGTGGGGACGCTGGATCAATTCTTAATTAGAGCCAGTTCGGTCCTTGCACATGAGATAGCTCTGACCGAGCGCCGTCTATCTCTCGATCCCCAACTGACTAAACAATCATCTTTGGGCGCTTTAGCTTCTGCTCGCACTCCTGACTGTTCTTTGGTTGTAGACATTGACTCCGTTGACAATGCAGGTGATGTTGGTCAGTCTCCTAATGGGCTATTGGAAACCTCTGTCGTTTTGGATACACACAATATACCCCAATCTGCTGAGCCAGTACAGATGGATGCAGTACTCACTCAAAGTAGTCCACCACCACGTATCGCCACGAGGTCTGCTCCCCAATGCAAAAATAAAACTCTTGCTCCAATTCCAGATCCACCACTAAAAAGGAAGCAGGGAGGGGACCCTCAGAGGTAGAAACCTGCAAAATCCCAATAAAAATGGAGGAAGTGCTACATCAACAACATCACTGACAGGGGATCCTGCTCCCACTATGTCTGGAATTTTAACTTCAGAGCTCTTGGGTGATTCCGCTGCTAAGGCTCATGAGGCTATGTGGAACAAACTGGGGAACTTGATTGCAACATCTTTAACTCCTATCATTGATATACTGTCTAAGATCAAGGAGTGATCTCAATACTTTTGAACTGAAGGTCATGACGAACTATAGTGCTCTAGAGGGTTTATTGATACAAACTAACCAATTAACTACATCTAAAGAGCCCAGTAACACAGTAGCTACGAATCCCAATCCCCTTAAATTGCCAGCAACTAGGTTGATGTCACTATCGGCGGGGAATAATGGTGCTGTGACTATCAACCATGCAGCTAGGGTAGTTGATGTGGGAAGTAAAGTGAGTAAGCTGGGGAATATGTCTAGTGGTTTAGATCGGGCTAGCCAGTGTGCTTGGGAAGGGGGGGGAATTAGACCCTGTACAGGGTCAGTAGGTGATAATGTACACCAGACCACTGTCCGTGCACTAGCAAATCAGGTTAGTTCCATACCTGAGCCAAGTGGCCGAGAGCACCCCCGGATGCACGAGGGATTGGATAAGAGCCCAGCCTTAGAGGGTTCTAGGGTTTTACACCTTCCTCCGGCTGCCGCTCCTTTGGTGGTGGTTTTGAGGAACGTCCCAGTTTTGCAGGACGGTCAGATTGAAACCACCGAACAGTTGATGGCTAAAACCATGCATTGGCTGACAACGCAACTGAAGTAGGTTGAGGTATGGGATTGGGATATCTGTAATCAGATGATTATGGCCCGACGATCAACATGGATAGGACATTATACAAAGGATGGGAGAGGGGATTGTATAGTTGCTCATTTTAATAACCTCATGATCTCATATTAGTCAATGTTTATGCGAGAGGTCTAGTGGGTGGAAAAGCCTCTCCTACATTCTCAAAATTTGATTAATTCATTAAAACATTGAAAGGGGCAAATCATCTGGTAGTGACGGGTGATTTTAATTGTACATTCGAGCCAATAGACTTAGAAGATAGAAGCTTAACTAGGGATGAGGATGCGACCTGGGGTATACCATTGTTGGAGCTCACCCCGATTAATAAATGGTCAGAGGTAGTGCTCCAGTTAAAAAGTTTATCTCTGGTAATGGGTCTGAGGGCCATAAATGGAAGGTCAAAATCAGATAGTGAGGGTACCGACACTTTTAACAATGGGATAAGAAGTAGCAGAATTGACTACTTTTTTATTAATTTAGAACTGTGGGCAAAGTTAGATGATATGAAGGTCCAGAGCAGAACGGAGAGTGACCAGGACCCCTTACTTTTCACTCTAGAAGCTACTGGCCAACCAATTGAAAGGGTGGGTACTGAAATAGCCACAGCTGAAGTAACTATGACCAATGACTGCTGTAGATTAAAGTGGGCATTGGTCCCAGACGATGAGGGTACTCTGGACCTGATAAAGCTAACCCTTGAAGATACCTTATTAGTTCTCTCTCAGCTTGATTTGGATGAAGCTTCTCTTCCTGCCCTTACAAAGGTCCATGAGGAGCTATTTATAAAGTTGAAAGTTTTTTTTACAAAAAACAGAAGGAGTTCTAAGCAAATCATACAGAAATCTGCAAAATGGTACGATCGGGCATGTAGGACCGCTTTCAGCCACCTCTCCCAAGCTATTAGGTCGGGATTGCTGCATGAAGTTAGGGCAGCTAGGTCTGCATATAAAGAAATCCAGCGAAGGGCAAAGCAGGACTTTGATGAAAAAAGATGGCAGGATTTACTAAATGCAAGCAGTGGAAGAAACTGTGTGCGATTTTGGAAAGCAGTCAAATAGAGCAGTGGTGGTATAGGGCCCTCTCCAGTTAGAAATGTCCCTCCAGAAGCATGGGTCACGCATTATCCGACTCAGTTTGCCTGTACGATTAGCAGCCCAAGTCACTATCCACTAGTAATGTGTGACACTGTGCTAAGTTTTGATATAGGGGAAATTGAGAGAGCCTTGGATGGTGTGGCAGAAGGTAGGGCTCCGGGTCCGGATTGTATTCCAGCAGACATCTTTAAATTTGATAAGGAAAATTGGCTCAAATATATACATCATATGGTCAATGGTCTGGCAAGAGGTGCTCCCCTGGCAGACATTATCCCTATCTATAAAAAAGGGGACCGCGCCAGACCAAGCAACTATAGGCCCATAAATCTTATAGACACCATGCAAATGATTGTGGCCAGACTAGTGCTGAGCAGGGTAAATATGTGGATAGATGACCAAGAAATTCTAGCCACTTTCCAAACGGGTTTCCATCCTCATGTCAGTACTATTGACTACGTTTTTAGATTCATGATGATTTATTGGAGTACTGTGGTTTTAGCAGGGGGGACTCTGAATGCTGCATTTATAGATCAAAAATCAGCATTTGATCTGGTGCCCCGCTTTAAGTTGTGGGACACACTTAAGGAAGCAGGGATGCCCCCTGCGATTTTAAACTTTATTATTAAACTTCATGAGTCTAATTATGCCCAGGCCAACAGGGTGAAATAACAGACCGGTTTCCTGTGACTAAGGGGGTAAGGCAGGGCTGTGTTCTGGCTCCTACCCTCTTCTCTTTGTGTATTAATAATGTTATCTCATATTACTCTGAGTATCCAACCGATGCCCCTATCTTGCTGGTACGAGGGTTCCACTTTTAATGTTTGCAGACGATACTTTAATTTTATCTAAAACACAATCGGGTCTGCAACAAGCCCTCGATAGATTCACTTTATTTTGCAACGACCATGAACTAGTAGTCAATGTTGATTAGACCAAGTTCATGGTGTTGCCTAAACATAAAATAGTGAAAGGCAGAGTAGTAATGAATAGTGCACCTTTGAAGCAAACTGACACCTTTACGTACCTGGGTGTAACGATGGGCAAGAGGATGAAATGGAAGCCGCAAATAGATTTACTAGCACTTAGGCACAACCAAGTAGCAGGGGCTCTTTTAAAAGAGCACCGGTTCTCCTATACCAAACCGGTAGGTCCAGCATTAGCCATATATAATGAGAAAATAACGGCCTCCATAATCTATGGTGCAGAACTTTGGGACTTTGAAAATCTAGGCCCCTTAGTTCTAGCCCAAAAGAAGTTTTTGAGATCATTGACTCGCCTTCCCCAATCGTCCCCCCTCAAACCTCTATTTTTAGATTTGGGATGCACTTCCATCGAGGAGGCAGCGGGCTTTAGACTCCTAGCGTATTGGAGACGGCTATGGACAACCCCTGAGTAAGTACCCTATGCCAAAGCAGTTAAGCATATCAGAGAAGCTATTATGTCTTCAAAAATCAACTGGCTAAAAAAATTAAGGGCACACTACTTGACATGGGGCTAAGGCACGTGTGGGAGGACCCAAAAGGGAATCAGTTTCCATCAAAAAATGATTTTAAATCTCTATATAAGGACATGGTCTGTCTTAAGTCCATGTCGCTGGTAGACGGTGCTTCCCTGACAGGCCTCTTTTTAGATCATAAGTATGAACATAGGTTGGAGGCCTATTGGGATGTCATTACAAGACCTGGTGACAGGAAACTATACCACCAATTTAGAGTGGGTACTCTCCCCCTAAAAACATTTATGGCAAAATGGGGAGATGGAGATACAAAATGCACTGTGTGCACATCTCAGGAAGAGTCTATACTCCATGTATTGTTTGTGTGCCCTGCATATAAGGGTCCCCGTAACAAATGGCTTAAGCCGATCTGTCTAAATATTGGCACAAGATCATGCCAAACAGCATTGCGTATTTTAAAGACAGATACAAGGGAACCTGTAGTTATAGCTATGGCTAAATTCTTGAGCTGGAGATGGGCCCTCAGAAGGAGTAGTTTGGTTGCTAATATAGACTCTATTATTCATTAATGAAGAGGACATTATTATGACTGATGTTTCCCCTCTGATGGGTATTGTGGGTATATTACTTTTATGCGGTTCCCTTTTGATATAATTGCATTTTTTTAGCATGATTCTTTTAACATAATTAATTTTTTAAAATAATTGTATTTTATGAAGTGTGGCACACTTGTTTTATATAAATGTATTTTATATGTGTCTTTTATGATTGGAAAAACATTGAATAAAGACTAATTGAATTGAGCCAGAGCAATACATCTGGCTCAAGCCTGGCTTGAACCTTCAAGTCTCTTAAACAACTCTATTTTTACAGATATATATCTATATATATAATACATACAAATCTAGTACCCAGACCTATTTTCTCCTCATATTTATATTCCAATGATTGTTTTATTTTGCTCATAGTCTTTAAGTTACTATTCCAATGTATTTTGCTTTGACACCTGATTTCTTCCTTGTTCTTATCAAATAAAAATGTTCTTGAAAAAAAAAAAAAAAAAAAAAAAATCACAGCACTTGATAGATATCTTAATTATCTCATGTGCTGTGGAGTATTGGCAGTCATTTAGAATTCCTTACGGCTTCAGAAGCACCATCGTTGATGGATTTTTTAGACATATTTTTTAAGTTTTAAATTGCCCGATTATGTTTGCCCAGATAATTTTTAAAACATATGGTAACTCCTGCTGCAGCACATATCAGAATCACAAGCCATATAACCACAACATTTTTCCCAGGAACATTTTGACAAGTTTGCTTTCCCAATATTTACCTAGGAAAAACTTTACTGGGGTATAAGTGCCTTGTAAATAACAGGGCATGCAGGCTTTGGTGCTGACAGCACTTAAAATCTGTATCTCATGTCCCTTTTTCAGACAAAAATCATAATTGATGCTATTTATCACCCTGGATAAATTCAGATCCACTTAGTGAAGCAAAGACCAGTAAGATGTATCGTTGGCAATGCTTATGGATAACATTGTTCTGTTTTCCCCCTACAATGAGGCATTTTGGTGTGGGACATGAGGACCAGAAGATTGCTTTAATGCAAGCAATATGTCAGATGCACTTAAGCTTGATTTGGAGCCAAGAATAGTAAGTGATGCGTATACCTACCTCTAGTACATAGGTGCTTGAATGAACTTTGTGAGATTGTTAGGATTTGGAAAAGCCATGCAGTAGGGGTGTCACCTTTTATGGAATAGCCAGGTCTTTACTGCATCCCTGAATCTGAGTTGGTATTGTATGTTTCTTATCTTTGCTGGGAGTGAGTTTTCAACTTTGCTTTGTGGGCAGAGAAAAAAGTTTCATCAGTGTGTATCTTTCTGTAGGAACGGGCAGAGGGCTGAGATGTGAGTTTTGAGGCCAGCATTCTATTCTGTGTGCCTCACTGAAGCTTTGTTTAGATTGCCCTGTGGGTAATGAAAAGTGATTTAAAAGAGGAACATCTGACCAAGTATTTTGAGAGTAGGAGTAAAGTGGTCTCTGAGGTATAGATAGAATGGTGCTTCCATGTTCTACCTGTAAGTATCTTGGTTTCAAATACATTTCTTAGGTGTTTTATTGGTATTCAATGGTCCATGGCTTACAGACTTATTGGCAATGGTCTATGCCAGATCACTCTAGGCTTTCTAGCTTATTTACTATCTGGATGTCATCTCTGTAGCTGAAATAGTCTTAATTTAAGGACTTAATTAGGCCTGCTAATGGGCTGAGGTAATCGTTCAAGTGGAGGTGCAGGATAATGGAAACTTGCAGCATTCCTCAGGTAGTGGGTAATAAAGTCACTGAGTATCGTGAGTGCGAGATTATGCTTTATCTGCCCGAAAGGTAGATGGAAGTTCAGTCTAAAATTATTATTTGCATGCTAGGATCTCACAGCCTATACTAGGTTGGAGCAACAGACTATATCAAAGATGGCAGATAGGCCCAGAGTGGGTATGAGGCAAATCCACTCCTATAGTGCTTAATTTGCAAAATAATAAGTGCCAGGGCCCTAACCAGGAGGCCACTGCAGCTTGCACAACCCGTTGCCCATGTCATCACTAACAATGATGGTACCAAAGCAACTTTCTCACCTGCAAGTGCGACAGTTCAGATTATTTGACGTCCCCAAAACAAAAGGAATGGCTGGGGAGGTAGGTATTAGTAATGTTTATTGTATATTATATTCATAAACAACTGTTGTTCTGCTCATCTCTAAATCAGATGAGCAGTACCACCATGTGGCAGACTGTCCTATGTTTGGTGTTGAAAATTAAGTGCCGGTGCCGAGCACCAGAAGCCAATTAGATGCTGGTGTCGAGCACCGGAAACCACCAGCTCAAATGTTATGTTGTTATGTTATGTTAAATGATTTCCAGAGCGCACAGCTGCCCCAGCAAAGGGGCGTCCCGGCGCTGTCAGACCTGAATCAAAAAAAAATTCCAGAGAGAGCTGCACGGGTGTGACAGTCAAGTCCTATACAGATGAGAACAGAAAAGTTTGAATAGCCTTCCGGAAGGCAAGCGGGTCATCCATGACCCGGAGGTGTAACGACAAGGAATTCCACAGTTTAGCAGCTAAGTACCTAAACGAGGATCCGCCAGCCCTGACACGAGTGAAGCATGGCACAATCCAAAGTGCTGTCCGCAGGAGCACAGTGTTCGGTGTGGCACATATGGACTCAGCAAACCACAGAGTAGCTTTGGGCTATTGGACTTCAGGATTTTGAACGACAAGCAAAGAGTTTTGAACTGAATTCGCTTGTCGACCCGAAGCTAGTGAAGTCCTTGAATCATAGCCGCAACTGAGCAGTGGCGAGGGAGACCCACTAGCGCTCTGGCAGCGGAATTCTGAACTTGTTGCAGGCGCCGAATCTCTGCTTTGTTTGCTCCTAGAAGCAGGAAGCTAGCATAATCCAGGCGGGATAGTATTGTGGACTGCACAAGAAGTTGCCAAACTGCCGGATCGAAGAATTTCATAAGCGGTTTAAGGCCCCTTAGTAGGCAAACACAGGTGCCCGCAACTCTCTTAGTATGGGTCTGGAAGCTAAGAGTGGAATCCATCCAGACTCCAAGATTTTTTACCGCCGATTTAGGCGATGGCATAGGGCCAAGGGATGCTGGCCACCAGTCCTCGTTCCAATGAGTGGCATTCTTTCCAACCACCAAAACCTCGGTCTTACTCGCGTTGAGCTGTAGACAATTCTCTGTCATCCATTGTGCCACAGCTGTCATCCCCTCTCTGAATCTGGTGGCTGCTCCTGATGGTCCCTCAGGTAAGGTGATAACCAGCTGGGCATCGTCCGCATAGGACTCCATCGTTGGATCCCATATTTTCGCAACAGCAGCCAAAGGCTGTACATACAGATTAAACAGAGAGGGGCTTAATGCTGAGCCCTGTGGGACCCCCCGTACGATGGAATGGGATTATGACAGAAACGGAGGGCCGACACCCGAAAAGATCTATCAGTTAAGAAAGACCTAAACCACTCCAGTGCCCTCCCAGTCACTCCGGCTGCCTCCAGACAATGGAGAAGGATGGCGTGTGATACCGTATCTAAGGCAGCGCTGACGTCCAACAAGATCAGCGCTGCACATTGACCGGCATCCAAAGCCGCCCGCAGATGTTCAGTGGTGGCAAGCAGGGCGGTTTCCGTACTATGGCCTGGTCGAAAACCATTCTGGGATGGGTCCAGAATGTTGTGAGAGGTCAGGAATTGAGATAGGATGTTATTAACATGGGCTTCGGCTATCTTTGCTACCCAAGGGAGGAGGGAAATTGGTCTAAAGTTCTCAGGTTTTAAGGGGTCTAGCGTAGGCTTCTTAATAATAGGAGACACCCAGGCCTCCTTCCAAGCCGCTGGCACAATAGCCGTCGTGAAGGAAAGATTCAGAATTTGACGGATCGGCCACTGGAGCAGCGTCAAGGAATCAATAAATTGAGGTGGCCTCATAGGGTCAGCCGGAGAACCAGATTTTATTTTGCCACTCAGTCGAATCAGGTCCTTCTCCGAAATAACCGGGATATCAGATAGTATAGGGCAGGACTCGTCTCTCACCACTAAGGGGATGATATCGGGGACCACATGAGGAAAGGATTGGTAGATTTTGTGGACCTTTGCCACAAAATAGGTATTGAGCTCTTCACAGTATTGTGAAGATACAACACTAGGCGAAGTATCTTTGCTACTCCTGAGCTCCTTAAAAATTTTGAAAATACATTTGGTCGGATTGGAGCTCAGCTGTATTTCTTTAGCGTAATAGGCTCCACGGGCAGCGCTAACCGCTTTATGATAGATCTTGATTTTAGACATGTATATTCTTTTACCTTATTCTACATAATCCCTTCTCCACTCACGTTCTGCTTTTTTGCACGTCTTTCTCAGTAATCTCAAGGATTCATTATACCGTGGGCTGGAATTTGAGATGCGTCCTTTGGTCCATTTGGCAGGAATCAAAGAGTCTAAGCCCTTTAGTAACCAGTCACGAAACATGGAATATGCCGACTCAGGGTCAATAATTTCTTCCAAGGGGTTGGACTTAAGAAATGCATGGAACTCGCTCAGTCTGAGCTTATGCCATGGGCGTCTCAAAACCCTATTCTCGCTATCACGCTTGAGTGGATCAGCAACAAGTAACCTGATCTCAATCAAAAAGTGGTCGGTCCAGCCCATAGGCTTAGGCATCGCCAGGCTCAAGTCAGGGATGTTGGAAAAGACCGGGTCTAACGTGTGTCCTGCACTATGAGTAGCACCAGGTACCAATTGTTCCAGCTGTAATGCACCTAGATCCTCAACCAGGGTGCGCGTAGGAGTATTATCCTGCAACACATCAAAATGAAGGTTGAGATCACCCAGGATGGTGAAATTGGCAGACCCCACAACCAACTCACTCACAGTGTCCAATAGAGACTCAATAAACTTAGCAGCCGGCCCTGGGGGGCGATAAATAAACAGTCCAGAAAGGGCAAAGTGTGCCCTGATGTCTACCTTAAAACGGGCGCTTTAACGTTCCCTAATGTTTTCCTTCATGAAAGTACAAAGATACGGGGACTTGTGAATTATAGCAATACCCCCACCCCTGGAGTCTCTATTAACAGCATTAATCGAGTATCCCTTGGGGAGAGTGAGGTTAGACATCGCTGTCATGTCATCTTTAAGCCATGTTTCGCAAACGAATAAAATATCCATAGTCTCCTCGAGAATAACATCATGAATTTCCATATATGCTTCACAAGTGATCTCACATTGAGTTGGAATATTTTAAAGTGCACTAGATGGGTAGTTTTCGTTTCCCCTTGAGCAAGCTTTGGGGCTAAGGTGCGAAACTTACATACAGAGCATGACAGTTCAGTCTCCCCCATCTGAGAGGTGCATTTACTACATTCTCCAACATCAGTGTTAAATGACAGCTAGGCACCCCTCCCATAGCAAAGGGGGGCATTATGTTTAGGACCAGCGGTTTTGGCGAGTGGCGACGTCCTGGCTTGGACGGGCGCAGACTGGCTTGCCTTTGGCGCGCCTTCGGTGCGCCACCGGCGCACCGGCTGCGCCCACCTGCTGCGCCCGCCCGCTGCGCGGACGAACCATGCATGACATTTATGGGGCAGGAAGGGGCTGGGGCTTCCGACCAGCTCGTCGTCACCCCAGAGATCCTCCCCCAATGGCGTCTTGGCCCTGCCTCAGTCCCGCGGCAGCACCAAATCGGCCGCGAGGGCACAGGGTCAGAGGCGGAGACAGGTTTAAAGTCCAGATATGTAAAACACAAATCAGAAGCCTATTTTAAACAGACTAACACTGCGGGGGCTCAAGATAATCGCAGCAAGTAAGTGATGTGCAAATCGCAATATTAAAACATGTTAAAAATAGAAATACAAGAGACCTATTTACCGGCTGCGCCTCAGGAAAAATTACAAGCAGTTCTAACTAAAGCGCGGGAGTTCCGACGCGCTATTTAACCATAAGGGGGCGGGGCTTCCGACCAGCTCATCGTCACCCCAGAGATCCTCCCCCAATGGCGTCTTGGCACTGCCTCAGTCCCGCGGCAGCACCAAATCGGCTGCGAGGGCACAGGGTCAGAGGTGGAGACAGGTTTAAAGTCCAGAAATGTAAAACACAAATCAGAAGCCTATTTTAAACAGACTAACACTGCGGGGGCTCAAGATAAAAGCAGCAAGTAAGTGATGTGCAAATCGCAATATTAAAACATGTTAAAAATAGAAATACAAGAGACCTATTTCCCGGCTGTGCCTCAGGAAAAATTACGAACAGTTCTAACTCTGCACTGCACTGCATTCATCATCATCATCAAATTACTTTATTCGGTATACAACAATACCATAAAAGTACAACACAGTTAAAAACCACAGGGATTGGGGCCTAATACCAAGTACCTATACAATTAATATGAAATATTAACAAATAACTATACAATTCATCTCAAATAATAAAATAAAAAAAGAAATTAGAAGGTATAAAACTCCTAAACAGATTACATTTAAAATAGGCCGGGAATGGAACGAGGGAGGTATAAAACAAGCATGATGGAAGGGGGGCCCCCTCAAGCGTAGTTCGTATGTAAAAATCTTCATAAATACTAGTGCAAAAATGTAACATCAGGTGCCATCATCCCACATCTTTTGTATTTCTCAATCTTGCGACCATCCTTAGAAAGTTAACAGTGCAAAAAAGTGTGAAAACCTCTTCGGACAATTTTAAAAACAGCAGAGCCACATATGCATGTTTGAACCTAACATTCTTTAAAACATGATTTAAAAATAACTTCCTGGGGTAAGCATAGTAGGGGCACAACAAGACAAAATGAAGCGTATTCTGCGGAGACTTGTGGTCGCAGCCGCAGGGGCCCCTCAACTCAATAGATGTTGTATACCCCGAAGGATGCCCCAGTGTATAATGTAGTAGGTTCAACCTAAATAGGGTCATTAAAAATCTGTCCGGAGCATTATAAAAGTAGGACAGGTATGGTTCCATGCCTATGCTGGATTTAGCCAAGAGGTGAGCCCTCACTGACGGTTTTGCCATCTCCATGTCTTCCCTGATGGAAGCCCTGTTCTGTAGGAATGCGGACTTAACAATCGCCTTATCCCGGGCTAACAAATTTCTCAGATTGTTAAACGGGTCAGCGTAACCCAGACCAGACAGGGTCTCCCTTACATATTTAAGCCAGGGAATGTTGTACCCATACTCCCTGGTGATGTAAATGTAAATGTACAGGAATTTATATAGCGCAAATCACCAAGCGGTTTCTAAGCGCTTGCTTAGGGAACCCGTCCTGGTATTCCCCTGTGAGATAACCCCAGCAGGGTATCCGCAAGGTGAAAGCCAGGCATCCCACCGCGAGGTGCCGTTGTGGAGATTAAGCAAGCTATTGCCCAGAGTCGCAGAGTGTGATCCCGTGAATCGAGTAGGCACCGGAGCGAGAATTGTCGAGTCCATGGACATTTTAGGACTCAAGACCCCACCGAGCCGGGAATTGAACCCTGGTCCCGGGCTGACCTCTGCTTCCAGGTCTGCCTCCTCTAACCAGTGAGCCACACTTCTCCATACAATCTGTTATTATCTACTGGCTTATAACCGCTTCGGGACTAGTCCATATTTTGAGCCAGCAAGTGAGAGGTTTCAGTTGGATCCTGTCACTCATGTAAGTGAGACCTAGCTTTTCGTGGATTGAGTGGGAGGGTGTGCTCTGGGGAACTCTAAGTAGCCGCCGAAGGAATTTGTTTTCCTCAATTTGGATCCTCGATGGATCAATGAAGCCCCAGACCTCACTGCTATATAAGTGTTTTGGCATTACAGATGGCTTTGTACAAATTCAGGATTTGCTCAGGAGCCCAGCGACCCAACCTGTGTGCGAAGTTCATGATTGCCCCAGAAGACCTAATAAGAGATCTACATTTCTCATCTGACAGTGTGTTAAACCTGATACAGCTATCAAAGAAAATGCCTGCACTTTTTCCAAACAATGGGTGCCGATCCTAAAATTGAATTTCCTGCCTGGCCTTTTTCCCATCTCCATGATATATGATTTAGAGAGATTGGCAGACAGGTCCAGGTTCTCTATGAAGATGACAAAGCCATCTATGAGGTACTGAAGGTCCCGCGCAGTGCGTGACAGAAGCACTGCGTTGTCAGCATAAAGTAAAACAGGGGTTTTATCCTTGGACAGTCCACCCCTAAGGCTCCCAGTGCCTTATCTAGACCATTAAAGTATAAAGTAAATAAAAAAGGTTCCAGGATGCAGCCCTGTCTCACACCCCTAGAGCATGGAAAAGGATCGGAAGTATCTCCCTTGTCATTGTATCTGACCTGGGCTGAGGTGTACTGGTGCAGGGTGATTATAATATTGACCAGTCCTGTGTCAACACACCCATGGCCCCCAGTGACTCCCACAGTTTCTTAAGGTTAACCCCATCGTAAAGCTGCTGTGAGGTCCATGAAGGCCAAGTACACTGTCTCTTCACTAGCGACAGTGTACTTGGCTACCAGGAGATAAAGGTTGAGACATTGGTCAGAGGTTGAGCGACCCGGCCTGAAACCATACTGTATGTCCAAAATGATGTCATGTTCGTCCGCCCAGTCCATTAGCCGATTGAGGATGGCCCTCCCCATAACTTTCACAGTTACATCGATGAGGGAGATAGGCCTGTAACATTGTGGGTTATCCCTGTTGCCTTTTAAAAAATCAGCACAAATATTGCAGTGGACCAGGATGAAGGCATACCTGACTCCACTGCCGTGTTTATCACTCTTGTTAAAGTAGGCGCCCACATGTCTACCTGAGTCAGTAGAAGATCTGGGGGGATCCCATCCGGGCACGGGGCCTTATTCCGGGTTAGGCCCTCAATTCCCGCTTTTATCTCTCCCAAGGAGAAAGGGGTTTGGGCGACCCTTCGATTTCCTATCTCTACTGATGGCGCTAGATTGCTCATACTATCATGATTATAAAGGCCTTGAAAGTGCTCCACCCAGGCCTCTGGCAGGACGTGGCATGCAAGCTTAGATTCATTCGTGTCTTGGAAACAAGGTTTGTTTAATATTTTCCAAAATGCGGTCATATCCCTTGATTCGGCCGCTTCCCGCAAATTCTCCCACGCCTGATTTTGCAGTGTGGTTTTGCGGTTTTTTAGTGCCTGTTTATACCGCCCCCTGTAGGTGGACACCATTGTCTTGTCTTTGGGGACAATCTTTAAAGCTGCCTTCAGTTCCCTCAAGGCGCTTGAGCATTGCCGATCGAACCACCTAGGTGTGTCCTGGTCCTCTATTGGCATTCTGCGCCTAAGCAGGCCATCGATACATTGTGCAACTCCCTCGAATGCCAAGATTAGGTCCACCCCCTCTACTGTTGGGTCTAGACACTTCCAGACCTGCTGATCTTTCTCCGTAAGTAGTGCCCTATAAAATTTATCACAATTAGTATTAGACTGTCATATAGTTACTGCTTATCTATATATTGTGTTAAGTTAGCGTGAGCTTATTAAATGTTTAAACGCCATTTTTCCTTTTGCTGCTTCTGTACACGACACTTACTTGTTGATTTAGCTTTCAACCTACAAGAGTGTTGTGATTTACATGAGAATATTATGTTATTGCTCTGATATCAGCTTTGCTTAGTAAACTATGTCTGTACAGTGAGTGCTGAAGCCTAGAAGATAACTCGACACAATTGTTGTGAAGTCTGATCTCCGCACCTTCATAGACATAACATAAGTGCAGCTTCTGCCAAATCCTGGCTTTAGGCGGGTTTTATATTGCTTTGCTTAGAGCACACATACATACTTGATGCGGTTCGCATGCAGAGAGAGCTGGTGGATGCAGATGTGATCTCTTCATACTAGGATCTTGAGGTATGGGCCCGCCCTGCTAAAACCCAAAGAGACCTTCTTAGATATTAATATAATATGCTAGTTAGGGAGGGTGAGAAATAGGTGTTGTTAACCCTTATTCGTTACAGCATGTTAACATGCTGTCACCTTTTGCTTTCTATGGACTAGTAACTATGCTGATAACTTTGCTTCTGATAATATGTTTCCTTGTATTATCTAAGATACTGCGTTTGAGAAAACGGCATTAGTAAATAAATATTTCAAATGTGCACGTGTCCTCATTTACTCCACGTTCTGTTTTGAAATGATTGTATAACAAAAGAGTGTTCATGTGTTCCACGTGACCTGAGGTATTGTAAGTTCATGTTCTGGTTTGTCTAAACATTGGGAGTTTGTTATGACCAATGAGACACTGTAGCTAGCCTGGTAAGGGGTTTTGGGTACTGAGGTGAGTTTTGGGTCACCCTAATTCATCGAGGTTCCAAATCTCTATGCACAGTTCTGTGGGAGAACGGAAACCCTGCGACATGGCGCCCAACCGTTGGTGGTCTTATATCATGACACTCGAGTAGTATATCATTCAAACCTTAACCCCTTCACTATCGTTTCCGGACAACGGTAGTGTCGAAGAAACCTACCTATTTTCTTAAATAGGTCTTTTCAAGCTTGAATCTTTCTGAAACGGTTTCCTTGAATTCCTACCCAGTTGTGCTACAAAGTTTGCTTTGTTTTTCTACGCTCCTGTGTTATCATGGCCCAGCCTGTGGACATCCCTCAGCATAGTCGCATTGCGGTGCGCAACCATTTACGGAATTACCTAGTCCCATTGGAAGGCTTGGCTGTGGTTTTGGTAGTGAGTGCGGATGCAGCTTACCCTTACGAACTGTTTTATTCGTGGGTGACGTTTCCGGCGGTGGACGCAAATTCTGGTGTGTTCCACAACTACACTGCCTCACCTGTACCGAATGAATATACTCCGTACAGGACACTGGAAATACCTATTGATCATTGGCAGCATCGCGTTTGGTTTGGTGGCGCCCTACCCCATTCGTTAACCGCTCCGAGGTTAGGTCCTTTGTCCATTCCAGGCGCAAATTGGCCTGTTTTGGCTGGATTTACTCCTCATCCACAATACGGCAATTGTACCCTAGCGGCGGTACGTCGGTTACATGAAGTTTCCGTTGCCGTGTTTCGTGCATTAGTGCAATACATAGGTCGTCATCTCCCGGGTGGACCCCCGGGAGGTCCGGCTCTTCCAGCTGAACATGGCGGATTGAAGCTCAATCCGGTTATGGTCAATGCAGTGTTTGGTAAGCGACCAGATGATAAGGATGACTTTCCTTTTTGGCTTGCCGAGAAATTTGACCAACTGGAAGCAGTATTTCCTAACACGACTCCAGGTGAAAAACATAGAATCTTGACAATTAGTTTACCTAAAGATTTAGCTCCCGAACTCGTTGACTGTGAAAGCTGGGGGAGGACTTTTGCGGCTGTTTATACGAGGTGTTTCGGCACCCCGTCTATGGCTGTACTGCCTACGATCATTAAACGTGTTCAAGATGATCACGGACCGGAAGCAGCGGTAGAATTGGGTATGCGCCTGTGTGGCTCCTTTGAAATAGTTTGCGATCTCGTACTTGCTAATGTCAAGGGGGAAGCTGTGAACTTTCAGGTGTTTAACGCATTGGCAGCTCTTCCCGATGCCGAGAAGCCCCGCCAGTTAGCGAGAATTGTAGTGGCTGCTTATAAAACAGTGGGTCGCACGAGTAAGGGTCTAAAATATTTTTCTGACAAAGAGAAAAAACAACCACAGGGGCAGTCTGCTCAGGCAGATGTCCAGCCCAAGTCCAAGAAACAAAATTGGCCAAAGAAACAGAATCAGGGTAAGCAGAAACAGCAGACTCAAGAATCTTATCCTGCAGTTCAAGTACCTGCGCCGACTGAGAGAGTTTATGACTTGCGCGACCGCGCGACGATTAAATCACCTGGTCGATTTCAGGTTTCTGATCAACGCTCTCCTCGTTCCTTTCAGGACTCATCGGCTCCGAAGACCGGTGGTGGAGGAGGCGGAAGAGGAAGGAGTGGTCCGCAAGGATGCGGCCAGCCCCGCCAAACAGACGGCACAGGGAAGCAGGAGGACTCTACGCCGAAGAGACCGCAGTTTGCAAAAAAGAAAGTCTCAGCATTAACAGCGCATCGATATGCCACAGATAGTGAGAACGCGGCTTCGGAATCTGACGTGGGCTCTGACCTTGCTGGACAGCGCGGCGGAGATTACCATAGTGAGAGAGGCCCTCCGTCCACTACTGAGGGTGACAGCGACTGATGTATACGTTGTGGTGAAAACCGCCGATACACGACTTGCTCCCCCTGATAGACTTTATGAAATTGTCCTGTTGATAGAGGGTGACATACAACGTACCATCAAAGGGGTATTTTGGGAAAATCTTTCTTCTACGTATGACATTTTGCTTTCGGAGGCTGACTGGCCCCCACCTTTTGTGCTTGCGGCGCCACGAGGGGAGGAGTTAATCCTCCCAAGTTTCGCGAACACGGTCTCAAAGAGCATGCGCAGCATTTTGCAGAAGAGTGGGCTAGGGCTCTAGCGCCGGCTCTGTACCGCAACCAATGTGGATGGGATAAATTGTCCCCATGCCACGAGATTCCGTTGCGGTCTCAGCCGCAGCCTCAACCTCAATATCCCATACGACGTGAAGCCAAAGCTTCCGTCGCGAAAATCCTTGAACAATTGGAATATCAGGGTGTTACTGAAACATGTGTGTCACCAATGAATAATCCTCTTTTTACTGTGACCAAGCCTGACGGATCGTATCGTTTGGTATTGGATTACTGGCATTTGAACTCGCATTGCCGTAACTGTGCAGTACAGAATACTCACGGCTCTGCCCTAGTGGATAGTCTAGTGCGTAAGCGTTTTAAAACAACGCTTGACATTTCCAATGGTTTCTATGCCCACAGATTGGATAGCTTTAGCTCCCAATGGACCGGTTTTACATGCGCTGGGGTCCAAAAACAATTCCGGCGTCTCCCAATGGGCTATAAGAATAGTCCTGGTATATTTACTGCCCGCATAGTCTCTCTTTTGGAGAGGATCGACCCAGATGCTTGCTCGTATGTGGATGACATATATCTCACAGACGACGAAATTTGGGAGCATCTGTGTCGTGTAAATTTGATTATTTGTAACTTTGCAGACATGGGTTACAAATTTAACTTTGCAAAATCGCACATTGCTGAGTACACAGTGTTGTTCCCGGGCTATGAGCTCAACAATGAAGGTAGAGGTTTAGCTCCTCACTTCTTGGAGAAATGCGCTCAGTTGCGCGCTCCTACAACACTGAAAAAATTACAATCTTTACTGGGCTTTTTAAATTTCGGGAGGAGATACATTCCGGAATATGCCTAGCGTATCAAACCTTTGTATGCTTTGATACAACCAACTTTTTCCAAATCATGCTGGCTGCCTGAGCACTCAGCCATCTTGCAATCCCTGCAGGCTGATCTGCTCGCTTCTAAATTCTTACTGACTCGTGATAACCATACCAACCTGGTGATAAGAATAATTCCAGGGACAGTGGGTTTCACGTACCTCACTTTTAATGAAGGAGACACAGTACCTATTGCTTACAAGTCACACTTGTACACTTCGGCTGAAATGCAGTTTCCCACTGTGGAAAAGGTTTTAACAGCTGTGCAGATGGCGATTCTTAAGGAACGAGCTCTGTCACAGGGGAAACGCATGTTGGTTGTTACACCCTGTCCTCATTTAGAGGCAGTCACGAAAGCCAATGTACCTAATTCCAAAGCTTTGCACCCTCAGTGGATTCAATGGGCTGCGTCCTTGACGTCCACGGATGTCACGTTTATTTTTGACGCCTCGTTACGGTCGCAAGAGTACTTGCAGTATGAATTCGTTCATCCTGCTCCTCTAGCTATGCGACCTTTGGAGGACTTCCATTGCATCATTTACACTGATGGTTCGGCGCTGGTTGCGCATGGCTCTAAACACGCCTACGTTTCCGCATGCGCCATTGTGGTCGGTGCCATGGTGAACAATGAGTTCCAGTCCAAGGCAGTACACACGCAGCCTCTAGGGGACTGCACCGCACAATTTGCAGAGCTTCGTGCTCTCTTACTAGCGTTGGAGTATGCTGATCCTAGTGTAACTACTCTTATTGTGAGTGATTCTTACTACTGTGTACAGTCTTACAATGAAAACTTGTTCTTTTGGATTCAGAATGATTTTCGTGATTCCAAGGGTAGCACAATAAAACACAATATGATCTGGGTTCGAGTGGCAGAGCTTAAAGCTACGTTACCACTCGTTTTTGTAATTCATACTCTCGGCCATCAGCGTGAAGGAGTCCACGCTGTCGGTAACTCGCTTGCTGATGAAGCGGCAAAATTAGCGGTGTCTACATACTTAGTTGCAGCAGTTACTCGGTCCAAAAGTAAGATTGATGATGACATCTTGGCGGCAGTTGCTGCCACTGAGAAGGGAGGTAAACATCCTACGGGGTTCCCTTCGAAGTACACATACCACTTAAGTCCCGAAAAGGTTCCTTTTGTGAAAATTTCTGATGTTGGAGAACGTTTGATTCCCAACTCGGATCGCAGGGCTGACTTGATTACAGCGGCGCATGAAGGTGTGGCGTCTGCGCATGCGGGCGTCTCGGCCACTTTAACTCAATTACAACAACGTTTCTGGTGGCGGGGGCTGTACAAACAGACGCGAGCTTATGTCCTTCAATGTGACATTTGCCAGCAGATTAAACCTTCGACTGCTGCGCGTCCACCACAGACACAGTTGTACATTTCTAATAAACCGCTGGGTTGTGTTTATTTAGATCACTGCGATCCTTTTTCCTCTGATACTGCGTATAAGTACATCTTAGTCGCAGTGGATTCATGCACACGCTTTGTATGGGTCTGGCCCCATCGCAGCGCTGATTCACGGACTGTCATTAGAGATTTGCGTGTCTTTGTAGGGATTTTTGCCTGTGGTACCTTCCATTCGGATCATGGTCCGGCTTTCACCTCTAAGGCGTATAAGGATGCCATGACTTCGATGGGGGTCCAAGTCAAGTTTTCGTCTCCCTACAGACCTGAGGGTAATAGTGTAGTGGAGCGAATGAACCGTGATTTAAAGCAATCTTTGACAGCTCGAGTTATAGGCACTGGCAGAAACTGGCTGGCCCACCTCAATGTCGTGCAGAGTGCTCTTAATAATCTCCCTAGAAGGTCTCTGGGTGGGCGGACCCCATACGAAATGCTCTTTGGCATCAAGATGTACGTGCCTGACCTTGACGGTCTAGACTGCGTGGCTCACGCCACACCCTTTGACGTAGATGAACATTGCAATGTTTTACAGAATCTACAAGAGACCAGCGACAGTCTTGCGAAGGAACATTTGCCCTCCACATCGGATGTTGCGTTGCAGATCCCGGTAGTCGGCTGGCTACCCCAAGTTGGAGAACTGGTTCGCGAGAAGATCGATAACAAGAAAGAATTTGGTCCTTCCTATCGAGCTCCGGTTCCAGTGCTTGGCGTGAAGGGCACAAGAACAGTCATTTTACCACCACTTCCTGGTCGTAAGGAAAACAGGTTTATCTCAATTGACAATGTCAAGATACACAGAGTGGCCGATTCTTCTTAGCATGACACCGGCAGTTTCCTGTCCTTCCATTGGGAGAAATTCTGTTGTGGCCACTGCTTCTAATCCTGAAACTGAAGTGGCCATCGAATTACCTGCGCTTTCCAGTCCTTTATTAAGTACTTTGCCCCGTACAGACCATGATGAAATAGACTATGCTTACCCCACTGACTTATCCGTGCCTGACCTGCAAACGCGTTTGGCCACAGAATCCAGATTTTCATTTGACACTGTTTCCAATGCCTCGAAAAGACCCTCACGTTTTGCAGTTTATGCCAGCTTGTTTAAAGAACATTTTTTGATTCCCCCTTGGACATATATTTGGCTGGTGCTTTTTTCAGTTTACCTTTTTATGTCAATTGGGTTTGTGTTTTATTTTTTCCGAATTATAAATGGACACTATGTCGAGGAAAGAACATGCATTCGACATCTAAATGGAACTTTGGCCCCCCTTTCCTCATCGCATTCTGCACACAGATTGAAAAGAGACTTGACATTTGTTAACATCACTGCTTGGCCTGTCCTTGATGGGATAGTGTGGGATGCTGTTAGATTTCAAATTCATGGCCCTACTGAGGTTGTTAATGTCCCTAATGTGCTTAGAGTTAACATGGAGGATGTAGTGAAACAAAACATACGTTCTGATGATTGGGATGTTCAGGCCGTGGAGTCTTTGTTTTCTGATTTGAAATACTATGCTGCCTTTGATGCTGAGGATTTGTATTTAGAATCTGCTAATTATGGTGATTTGTTTTGCTTTCAACATTATGGCAATCACTTCTTACATAAAACAACTTCCAGAAGGAGTACTGTGAATTATACGCAATGGGAACATTGCCCCGCTCCTAGACAAGGCAGTTCGAGTACTTTTTTGAAAAAGTACACTTACTTTACTGACTTCAATCAGTATAATCCCGAGTCCTTTTATTTTAAAATGACACAGAAACCTATGTCCAAGGTTAGACTTACCGATACCAAATTATTGTACTGGAAGTCCTTTCTTGATCAACTGGCTATTGGCGGCTATGAATTGTGGAAGGAAACTATTGACCTAAAATCTGTTTGGGGTTCTAAAAGCTGGCAGGTACAAGGCACTGAGGCTTTGCACCGTGCTTGTCTCATCCCAAATCAAATGTTGTTTTTGAATTCCTCTATTTCACAGACAACATGCTTTCGATTGGCTACTTCTAAAAAATTTAATTTTCCAACCATCCCAGAGTTAGAAGAATATTCTGGCTGGAGTAATTATACTCAGTTTTCGATTCGGGACTTACAGACCCTATTGCTGAATTCGTCCTTTAACATATCCAGTATGGATCCAAAGGGTTGGCTAATGTGGCACAGAAGTGCTGATTCATGCCAGCACCGGTTTCTGGGTTTCTCTGATGGCTTTACACAGGTCAGACCTGATCCACGTTTTGGATCTGAACATTCTGTCACAACTTACTCAGTGGGCAAATTATGTCAAAATTGACTGAAACATTCAAAATTGCTTGCAGTAAAATTACATCCTGCAAAGCTAACTGATGATGTAGATTTAAATGATTTCATAAAAGGCCCTGCTAGTGGTAGATCAAAAAGGTGGATATATGCTGTTTACAATGAAATCTGGAAGACATCACAGATTGAAGCGGCGACACGCCTTAGAGCTATAGATCAAGACAATCTAGAAAAAGTGATTGCTGTGGTAGATAATAGTATTAACATGCTTTCTTCCCGCATTTACACGTTAGATAACATTGTGTCTTCTGTAGTGGATATTGTGCAGGATGAAGTGTCTGTATTGTACCACGGTCAAAATCAATTGCGTTCTATCATGCAATTTGCTTGGACCCTTCAAACACTTAAATCTGGCAAGGTGTCATGGACCTACATGAATGTCTCCTCTCTCTTTGCCCCCTTTAATTTAACTGACAAGCAGCGCTTGCTTTCCATGCGAGATGCTTCTTTTTCTATGTTACATATTGAGAGATTAGAGTCCTTGCCTTTTTCTGTGGCAGAGGCCACCGCTGCAACGTGGCTTATCCACGTTTTGATAACGTTACCTTTTGCTTTGTATAAATTTACAAATTGTATGCGATATGTTGCCATAGGTCGCTATGAGCCCTTGGGTAGTGCGTTTCTCCATGAAGTCTGGTCCCTTCCTTTCACTTATAGATGTTTGAAAGACGGACAGGAAATTTATCTAAATGGGGAGGAGTGTACAGAAACACCAGATCACTCTTTAATGTGTAGGCACATACAATTGCACGGTTCTTGTAACCAGGACCGGCCTAACTTAGCCTGTGTTTTAAAAGGGACTCCAGTTCCTGCAATCACCCCGACTTTTACCTTGCTGGGAAACGGAAGTTATTTACTTTTAAATAATGAAGATTGTTGCAGGTTAATTAAAGGTGTGGCTTATGTGGTAACGGTAACTGAACGTGTCGCTTGCTGCAAAAATGTGCTGTACCCACCCACGCATGGGAACGGGGATGTTTCCATCTGGCCGCGCATCCCAACCTTGAAAGCGGAGTTCAATGGCATGAGCAGAATAAGAGCTCTATTGTCCCAAAAAGAAGTGGCCTTGAGTTCGGCTAGAGAAACATTCGTGCTTCACATAGCTAACACCCGTACAGAGGTTCAAGCCCCTTTAAATACTGATTTACCGTTGCATTTCAGCGAACTGGTTCATTCTATCTTTAACGCTTCCTCGACGACGGGGCTGGCGCACTTTTTTAAAATAGTTAGCAGTGGTCTCGTGACTTCATTTGAGAAAATATTTGGAGTCATTCCCGCTTCCTTCCATTCCATATTTTCAAGTCTGTTTGGTGGATTCCCGGTTTTACTGGCACTAGCGGCAGGCGTTTTGGTGATTTTTTGTTTCTTTAAATATGGATGCCCTTCATGTGCAAGAAGCCGCGCAGCCCCTCCTGGCACTGTTTCGCAACAGGATGCTTGAATATTATGGAACACTGCCGCTTGCGACTTTAAGCACGGCGTTTGGATTATCATTTCGATTTTCCTATTTCACCTGTGTCCAGCCTGTGTTTCATTGCCTGAGCTGTGATTTTGACTGGGCCATTGATTTGTGTCTCTGCAAAACGGTTTCTCCTGATGTCGATTTTAATCAGCTGATGTGTCCCGTCGTGGCTCACGAGTTGATTTGTTCTGGCGATCAGATTATGGCCTTGGCATTGATGCATGGACTAATGGGTTCCTGGAACATACTTGCAGCAGCGCAAGATTTCTTGGCACAGAGCTTTCTTGAAAACCCACCGAGTTGTCCTCTGATGGTGATAGAGGCTCCGGTACTAGAAGATCACGTATGTTCTTTCCCACTTTTGAATTGGATGGCTGAACTGTTTTCGGGTGAAAACGGTGATTTCATGTTGGAGGCTGTTGCTGCATATTTTGCATATTCGGTCTTTCCACAAAAACTTTCTTGGTTTCTGATCATGACGCCTTTTTCTTTGCATTTTTTTTTCACCTCCCAGACCTATTGACTTGGGTGCTGAACACAGTATTGACATTTTGGATTAGTTCATGGTATTTTTCTTCCATCGCTTTTTAAATTATAACATTGCTCATCGTTCTTGAACTCTGTTTTCATGAAGAGGCCCTTATCTTATCTTATCTTATCCGTGCTCGGATCATGGGGGGGTGTCATAAAGTTACTGCTTATCTATATATTGTGTTAAGTTAGCGTGAGCTTATTAAATGTTTAAACGCCATTTTTCCTTTTGCTGCTTCTGCACACAACACTTACTTGTTGATTTAGCTTTCAACCTACAAGAGCGTTGTGATTTACATGAGAATAATATGTTATTGCTCTGATATCAGCTTTGCTTAGTAAACTATGTCTGTACAGTGAGTGCTGAAGCCTAGAAGATAACTCGACACAATTGTTGTGAAGTCTGATCTCCGCACCTTCATAGACATAACATAAGTGCAGCTTCTGCTAAATCCTGGCTTTAGGCGGGTTTTATATTGCTTTGCTTAGAGCACACATACACACTTGATGCGGTTCGCATGCAGAGAGAACTGGTGGATGCAGATGTGATCTCTTCATACTAGGATCTTGAGGTATGGGCCCGCCCTGCTAAAACCCTAAGAGACCTTCTTAGATATTAATATAATATGCTAGTTAGGGAGGGTGAGAAATAGGTGTTGTTAACCCTTATTCGTTACAGCATGGTAACATGCTGTCACCTTTTGCTTTCTATGGACTAGTAACTATGCTGATAACTTTGCTTCTGATAATATGTTTCCTTGTATTATCTAAGATACTGCGTTTGAGAAAACGGCATTAGTAAATAAATATTTCAAATGTGCACGTGTCCTCATTTACTCTACGTTCTGGTTTGAAATGATTGTATAACGAAAGAGTGTTCATGTGTTCCACGTGACCTGAGGTATTGTAAGTTCATGTTCTGGTTTGTCTAAACATTGGGAGTTTGTTATGACCAATGAGACACTGTAGCTAGCCTGGTAAGGGGTTTTGGGTACTGAGGTGAGTTTTGGGTCACCCTAATTCACCGAGGTTCCAAATCTCTATGCACAGTTCTGTGGGAGAACGGAAACCCTGCGACAAGACCATCTCAGTCTCCTTCCTTGATCGGTGGCTGTAATAGAGCCACCGGTCTGCTTACGATGTGAGTACTTGACTGGGTCAGGGTCCCTTAAGGTAAACACCAGAGGATTATGGTCACTAAAGGCACTAAATTCAACATAAAAACGTATGATCCGGCACTTTAGAGAGCTTGGAACAAAAATTAAATCGATGACAGAGCCCCTTCTCTTGCCTTTGAAGGTTGGGTGAATACGGTGGACCCCATCTGCTCCAATCAGATCCATCGTATGTGTAAGAGCGTTTATACCCAACAGTTTGCTTAACTCGAGTCCCTCCCTGGTGTGTTCCATATGCAGCCCTTCTTCCCTTGTGCAAGCGGACCATGGCCCAGCCCAGCCTCTTCCGGCCCCTGGCGGGTTCGGACGCTACGCCCGGGCAGCGCCCGGGCACGCCCCATGCGTCCCGCACTGCGTGAGTCCTCTTGCGTTTTTTAGCACCTCCTGGCGCTCTCTGTGACGCGTTTAACCTGCACCACTGAAGGCTTCTGGGAGGTGTTGTCCTCCCCTGCGTGGCGTGATACTAGCGGAGATGGAAGCAAGAGCGGCTGCAGCCGCAAAAGGCAACAGCAGTCCCCTCCTAAAACTGTGTAGACCAGCAGGGCAGCGAAGAACTATCCGGTAAGTGGCAGCTGGGCAACAAAAAGACAGAGCGTCCCGCGCTGCGTGAGTCCTCCGACGTTTTTGAGCACCTCCTGGCGCTCTCTGTGACGCGTTTAACCTGCGGCACTGGAGGCTTCTGGAAGGTGTAGTCCTCCCCTGCGTGGCGGGATACTAGTGGAGATGGCGTCAAGAGCGGCAGCAGCCGCGAAAGGCAACAGCAGTCCCCTCCTAAAACTGTGTAGACCAGCAGGGCAGCAAAGAAGTATCCGGTAAGTGGCAGCTGGGCAACAAAAAGACAGAGCATCCCGCGCTTCGTGAGTCCTGTTGCATTTTTGAGCACCTCCTGGCGCTCTCTGTGACGCATTTAACCTGCGCCACTGGCGGCTTCTTGGCGGTGTAGTCCTCCCCTGCGTGGCGCGATACTAGCGGAGATGGCGGCAAGAGCGGCAGCAGCCGTGAAAGGCAACAGCAGTCCCCTCCTAAAACTGTGTAGACCAGCAGGGCAGCAAAGAAGTATCTGGTAAGTGGCAGCCGGGCAACAAAAAGACAGAGCGTCCCGCGCTGCGTGAGTCCTCCGGCGTTTTTGAGCACCTCCTGGTGCTCTCAGTGACGCGTTTAACCTGCGCCACTGGAGGCTTCTGGGAGGTGTAGTCCTCCCCTGCGTGGCGGGATACTAGCGGAAATGGCGGCAAGAGCGGCAGTGGCCGCGAAAGGCAACAGCAGTCCGCTCCTAAAACTGTCTAGACCAGCAGTGCAGCATAGAAGTATCCGGTAAGTGGCAGCTGGGCAACAAAAAGACAGAGCGTCCCCCACGCATTCATATCAGCTGTGATTTTCAGATGGATCAGAAGTGGTGTTAAGATCCACTGCCAGAATGGAAGTCGGTGTGGCAATTAGAGAGAGAGAAAGCAGCCCTTGTAGTTTGCATAGCTGTGCACTATTGGAGTTTGATCAACAGCTGGCCAAATCAAGTAGATTAAGGTTAATCTTTTGTATGATTGGCTTTGTGTAGGAGGTATTGAGAGGACGGTGTCTGAGTTTAGGAGTAATAGTTCATGCTGGATGTGAGTGTTAGTGGAGAGTTAGATGTCCTCAAGAGATGCACAAGTGTCTGAAAGGGGTGATATATATGTGGCTGGTTTTGAGGAGTTCCTAGAACTGGATGATGAGGAGTTGTAGTCCACCAGTACAGATTGTCGTGTGCTTTGCGGACTGAGGATGAAGGTTACTGCATGACTTATGTCTCAGGCAGCGTTCCAGGATAACATTTATCATGACAAAAAGGCCTGCAAGCGCATGACAAAGTTATTGGGACAGTGTGATTTAGGTAACTGTGGAGGCTAGGTTGTGGAATCGTTCCTTGCAGTCATTTGGCTTCTTCAATTCAGTTTTGCTTTTCTTCTTTTAAATTGTTTACATTTGTATTGAGCTGCGGTATCTTTGGTCTGTTTTTCAGAAAATGAGGAGGACTTGAGTGGATTGGGGCCACTGGACAGCCTTCTCTTCTGTTATACAGTTGTGATGCCAAGGCTGCAGTGAGGTGAGTGTTGCATGTGATGAAGTTGATCTAATCTGCAGAAGGTATTTTAGCTCTTTGAGATTTTAAAAGTGGTAATGGTGGCCAGGTGAATGTTGCAGGAGATGAGTTGGTGGTTTCTCCAGATGACAGGACGATTTACTGTCAAGGCACTGAGATGTGATGTGGAACCATTGTGTCCAGAGTTTGTCCAGCACAATGTGCTGCTCTGAATACCCATGGAAGATGGTGAGTCTTTGGTTTGATAAAGAAACAAATAGCGAAAAGGCAGACGGGCGGGGGCTCCCGGCCCCAACAGCATTCCGCCAATGCTGTTTAAACAAGACCCAGAATTGTGGAGCAACGCACTGGTACCAGTTTTCAGGCATGCTTTAAGAACTCCTACACTTCCAGAATCATGGAGAGGCTCAATTATCAGCCCAATATATAAATAAGGCGAGAGGTCCATTCCAAACAATTACCGTCTGATAGCGCTTATAGACACTGAGGCTAAATATTACGCAGGGATCATCTTGAAAGAAATAGCCAATTGGGCCTCAGAAAACAAAATCATCCCCACAACACAAACAGGATTCCGCCAAGGCCAAGGTACAACAACTAACATCATGGCCTTGACCATGCTTATGGATGCTGCGAAAGAGGGCAAATACCCCTGTACCTCTGCTTCATAGATTACACAGCAGCGTTTAACCACGTTGACCGCACTAAGCTCTGTCATAAGCTGGCCAGCTGGGGGATACCAACTTCTCTTTTAGATCAACTTAGGCATTTGTACACCAACACATGGATCAGAATAAAACTAGGGGGCGGGACGGCACCTCTCAAACAGAATTCCCACAACTAAGGGACTAAAACAAGGATGCGTCCTAGCCCCACTGTTGTTTAACCTTTTCCTAGCAGACTTACCGGGGAAACTGGACAGCTGTTCATCACATGCCCTGAAGTTAGAAGGCATGACACTGAAAAACTTGTTATATGCTGATGATCTAGTCCTGATCAGTCGGACCCCCATTCGTCTTCCTTTTCTCAACAGAACGCCTTAAAAATAAACCTTACAAAAACCAAAATCATGATGGTAAACTTCCACAAGAGGACAAGTCCGAGCTGGTATCTTGACGGGAAACTTCTACATCAAGTGACAAGCTACAAGTATCTGGGGATACTTTTAGATCAAAACAATTCCTTCAAGCCGCAGCTGGAATCCTTGTGAAGAAAGGGTGCTATGACCTACCTGGCACTTAAACCTTTGAAGAAGATGTTGCCAGACCTGTCACTAGACCCTTTCTTAACCCCTTCGATGCTTATGACGGAACGGTTCCGTCATCAGCGTCGGTTGAGCTGTGCTGATGACGGAACCGTTCCGTCATGGTCACACCCGTTTTTTAGAACCTTCAGCACAGCGCGAAAATTCGCGCCGCGCTGAAGGTGTTAAAAGTCCTGCGAGCCAAATTGCAGCCCACGATCACCTACGGGAGTGAGCCAATGAGCAGAAAAGATGCAACAATTTTAAGCACCATAATAACAACCTCTTATCGAGTGACATTTCAGCTCCCTAAATACGTTTCTCTGGCCCAAATACGACTGGTATTTGGGCTACAAAATCAGACAACAGAGAGAATGGGAGCCTAAGCAAAATGCTGGCATAAAATTCGAGCTGCTGAAAATGGTTCCCTAAATAACCATCTCTGGGTAGAACTAAGGCGTACAGGGAAATCACCGGCTAACAAATATCTTTTGTATTCCATCAAAGCTCTAGGTCTGACAGACCTTTGGAATACCTCAACGGCTCACTGTGTGTTAAAAAAACTAGTCACAAAGTCAACAAGACTTAAACTACTGTAGAGGATAAGGAAGCACTGTCAAAACAAGCTCATGGCTGGGTTGTGCTCAACAATTACGAAGCCTGTAAACCCCAACCTTACCTTAGCGCAGGAATAAAGATAACAACTAAAGAAATGTTTTTTAAACTTCGCTTGGGAGTTAGTTCAATTAATCCATTCTTACCACCTTGGGAAAGTAGAGGAGGAGACCAGCTATGCAGGCTATGTGCTCGTAGAGTCGAGAACCTCATCCACATCATTTGTATCTTAGACAAATTAAAAGACATAAGGAAAACTTTATTAAAATCATCCTTTAACCAGCATGGCATCATGTCCTGCAGGCAGTAGGTAATCCTGTGTTTCAATCCAACCTTAGCACTGTTGAATTGTTGCCTCTCAAAATTCCTTGATCTCACCGAACAGAGACTGAAAAACATATCTTTGCTGGCCATGGACTAGCTCCACAACCTGAGTTACAAGGGAATCCCAAGGAGAAAAACATTAACCCACTGAATAAAAACTTTGACAATGGATTTGGGGGACTGATTGCTCAATAATACAACCCATATGAGATTGACTTTTAACCTGATTAAAACATTAATTGTGTATTATACAGTTTTATGTAAAATACAGTGTGGATTATTTTCAAACTGGTTATTCTTTTTGTAATAGGGAATTATTTTAAAACTGGTCAATTCTTTTGAAATAGTGGATTTTGATTGTAAAGACCTTTTAAAATATGCAACAGTTTTAACTAATCATGGATAATAAGATTACCTTACCTTACCTAGTGAGATTTGATTGGGCATTCCAGATGCTTAAGTTTCCCGGGATGCAGAGCCTGATGTATTCAGTCACATAGAGCAAATGCACCGTTATATGTAAAGTTGCTTGGTAGGAGTTGTTTGGACAAAATATTGAGTCCAAAATATTATGTGGGCAAAATCTTGTGTCACAAATATTGAAGACAAGAATATTTTCAGTTGCTGTGGGCGTGCAAAGTTTTACTACACTAAACTCCACATAAATGTATCTTTGTGATATATATCTTCAATGTATGTACATGTGGAGTTAAGAATAATGAATCTATACTTACCTAGTTGATATTGATATTGGTATTTTCATCCTCAATATTTTTAACACGATATTCTGTCCACACAATATTATTGTCCTCGATATTTTGTCGGTGATCATTGGTAGGGGCCTCTCTATCAGTAGGAACAAGCAAGAGAAGACAGGGGTAGGTTAGAAGGAGGTGAAAAGAGATTGATATTCTGTCACAGCAACCTCTTGGAAACTACACAAATTGGGCTCCTGCAATGAAGAAGCATCCTAATGCCATACTATTAGTAAAATGCAGTATATAAGTACTGATAACAACATTTCATGCTAATTGGATACAAGCAAGTTATAGAACCATGATATGAATTCTACTGTACCTAGGGTTACACTGTGAAGTTCATCAATGGGTCAGCCCACCGACAATCTTCACAGCCAACCAATGCTACCTTTAGACCTTATCACATGTCTTTAATTTAATATTTAATTGAATATGCTTTAGTAGGATTCACCTCCTAGATCTACAACTAGTTCAAGACAATTGAACCAATTCAGACTCTAGACATTTCCTAAAGAGCACCTTTAGAACAGTAAAATTGTGAAAACCCAGACTGTTTCTTGTCACCTTGAAGGTATTCATATTGCTTACCTGAATCATTACTCATAATCCTTTACAATCCGTTTTTTTTAATTCTTTATTCAAATGTTTCTGTAAGTCTGTTACAAGATAATAAATTAAATTGCATAATAACCTACTGAACAATAACATTTTTAACAATAACAATACGCTGCTCAGTGATGACTCATGTCTCCATCCCATCTAAGTGTGCAGTAGACATGTCATCAGGGTAGAGGAGGGGAAGGGAAGGGAGGAGGGGCCAGAAGCAGCCTGATTCGTCCAACGACTGGGCATGAGGACAAGAGGGGAATGCTAGCCTAAGTAGGGGAAAAGGAATGCCACCCCCAAGCATCTGATGCTCCATGTTACCTGAGGCAGACATCCTGTCTTCCTGAGCCCATGGGGAGGAGGAGTGGGGAGGGGGAAGGGTCCAGACATCGGTCATAAGTCTGTAGGCCCCATTGCATGGATCAGTGCGTCTGTAGTTGATGGGGAGTCATAGTCTATTGTCTCAGTCATCCCGTCACTGTCAGAGCCCAGGTGTTCTATCATGTCAAAAAAGAAAGAAAGAGTGTGGTTCTATCATGTCAACCAATATTTCTATATCTCATTCAACATTTTCACCAGTGAGGACTCTAGGAAGTCTGCACTCCTCGGTCACAGCTCACTACAGTAAGCCTGGCATCTATATCTTTTCCATCGGTGTAGCCGGACTCGCCCAGTGGATAGCGATATGATTCCTGGCCAATAGAAGTCCCAGCTGAGCGAACCTATACCTCATTTTGGTGCCGGTTTTCAGAAGTGCTAATAACCCCAACAGGCAGTGGCGCATTGTGAAGGTAGCATCTACACTTGTTATTCTCCTTGTGTGTTGCACCACTCCCTTCTAAAACTGACCTAATCTCCTACAGGCCCATGTAACATGCGTAAAGTCTGCAGGGATGACTACACATCTTGGGCATGCAGCAAAGTGTGTTTGGTATACCCAATGTAAATGGTGTGGTGTTAGATAAGCCCTGTGCAGATAGCAGAAATATGACAGTTTGAATCTAGGGTTACTGGCTACCTCTTTCTGCAGGACCCGCACCCACCTCCACTCCCCATTCGAGAGGGGATCCACAAGATGTCTGTCCTAGTTGGCCCTCGCAGCTGTCAGATCTACCTGTCTATCTGCTGGCTGGTAAAGTTGTGTGCAATTCCCAGGTTGTTTGTGATATGCTGCCATATTGCAGAAACTGTCTCCTTCAGTGTCTTCTTCAATGTGATAAATGCATCATTCAGGTATAAATCAGCTGATCTCTAACCACCGCCCTCCACCCAAAATGTGACATCCATTAAGTCCTGTATACTTATAAATGTGATTAGCCTACATAAAGTAGTTTTGCATAGGGTGCCTGCCACAAGACGAAGGTGACTGTCCGTTTCCAAGCCTGTGTGACCCGTCAGTCCTCAAAGGGGGTGTTTTCTGGTGTCTGTGGCCTCTCATAAGCATCTGGGAAGGTGCTTCTTAGTAGTAGCTGTTTCCAATTGGGGTTGTTGTTGCACCACATGGTTGTGTATTAGAACATCCCCTCCAGGTAGTATAGCTGTAGGTCTGGGAGGCCCAGGCCTCCATCCACCACGTCCAATTTTAGGGTCGACAGCCGGACCCTGCTCCAACCCCCCCGCCCACACCAGTGACACCAATAGGGTATTCAGCCATTAGAAAATGGAGGCTGGTAGTATGCAGAATGAGTTCAGCATAGCATAGAGGTATTGAGGCAGGAGTACCATTTTACTCAGTGCTATCCTGCCTATAACAGATAGTGGTAGTGTGTTGCAAAAACTTTACTGAGGTTTCGATGCCCACCAACATTTTCCCCATGTTAAGTTAAAATTGTCAAATTGTGTGCGTGTGTCATGTGTCATCTGTATCCCCAGGTAACTGAATTGTTGTATTTCCCATGGCAGACCAGCCCCTGGAAGATTGGCCTCCACCTTCTCAGCCAGAGACGCCACAGGGAATAGTACTGTTTTATGCCTGTTATCATGGAGTCTGGACACCTCTACAAACCTGGCCATAAGGTGTCAGAGTAGAGGCATCAACCATCTTGGTTCCGTCACATATATCAAAGTGTCTGTGTATATTTTGATGATGTGTATCGTGTCACTCACCAGTATGCCGCACTCCCCCAGTGCAAATCTCAAGTGTATTGCCAGTGGCTCCCTGGCAAGTGCAAAGAGGAGTAGGGACAATGGGCACCCCTGACTAGTTCCCCTTTCGATGCTGAAGGTGTTGGACACCATGTGTCCCGTACGCAACCTCGCCCTGGGTAAATGGTACAGAAGGTGGACCAATGACAACATTTTTTCACCCACTCCCATTCATTCCAGCACCTCCCATAGATAGCCCCAGGAGAGGGTATCAAAAGCCTTCTCAATGTCTAAGTTCACCAGTGCCGGCTTCATCACTGTACTCCTGGTCTCATGCATAACGTGTGAAAGCCTCTGAAAATTCATGTGGGTGCCGATGCCAGGCATAAAACCGTACTGGTCACTTTGTACTAGGTGGGTGACCAACCTGCCCAAGAGCAATGCCAGAAGTTTGCCAAGGAGCATGAAGTCTTAATTAAGCATGGACAGCAGGTGATATAAGCCACTCTCCGCAGGGTCTTTGCCAGGTTCCAAGAGCATAATTTGAAGAGCCTCACTCCTATGGGTCAGAAGAATCCCCATTCATACAGGGCTCCTCTAGAGTCTTCAGCAGTGCTGGTAACGAAGAAGCTGAGCATGCCTGATAATACTCGACCAGAAGACCTTCGGGACATGGACATTTCACCCTGGACCATGTCCCGAAGAGCCTCTTGCAGCTCCTCTAATTGAATATCCTCCTCTAAGCCCTCCATCTGAACCTGCGTTAGATGAGGAATCTCGACTTGATCCAGGAAATCCGCTATCTCATGTGTCCCCATACCACAGTATTCGCATATACCATGGCAAAATGGTCTCTCAGTAGGGAATTAATTGGCACTTGCCCCATTGCCACCCCACCTCGGGGCTGATTGAGAGCAAGAATTGTCAGCAGGGGCGGCTTCTGCCTGAGGAGCCAGGCCAACATGCTTCTGGGGGCGTCACACTCCCTGTGTAGTATCTGTCTTTACACACATGACAGCCCAGTCTGTCCCATGCTGTAGACACTCATCTCTGTACCTTTATCAGTTCAGCACTTCCTACCACATAATCTGGCGAATGCTGCTGCAGTTTGGTGAGATAGTCATCTCCCTCCTGAAGTTTGCGCTCCAGCTTATTTCTGGCACCATAAGTTTTACTGAAGCTTTCGCCTCAGATTAGGACCTTTAGTGCTTCCCACTCTACTATTGTGACCCAACCAAGTTCCAATTGGTGTCAGGGCAACCTTGTAACACTAGTTGCATGTCTTTTTTGTCGCCCAGGGGATCCAGTCGCAAACGCCATAGTGGGATGTCTCGCCTGTTTCCTCTCAGACCACATGTCAACAGCAAGGGGGCATGGTCCGACAAAAAACAAACTTGGCAATATACGGCCTGAATATTTAAAGACCCATCCCTTGTTGGTCAGAAACTGTTGTGTATCGATTTAGATCCCGTATGCATTTTCCCGATTCATGCCCTTACATAGGTATAATTCACATTGCCCTTATATAGGCATATAAATCCAGTCCTTATTTAGGCATAGCCCATGCTACCCAAATACAGGCATGGCTACTTCCATTCGTTCATCTACGTCACAACGATTTCTTGGAAAACCAGACTCTTAAGCAGAAGGGACTTCCCCTAGCCTGGCTATTAATTTCTCCAAGAAACTATTTATTATGCATGAACAACTATTCCCTAGGAGTTCATCCATGACATTCATATGCCCGACTTTACGTCTAAGCTGGCATTCCTATACACCTTCAAGGTATAAATATACCTTCACTTGCTATAGCAAAGCACTGTTTGTTTCGGTGCAGTTCGACTACCTACTTGCATGACGCAGCTCGCTACAGCCAGTGCCGAAGGAAGCCAACTCTCCAGCTGACGCACTGACAAGAAGCTGTCCTCCTCTGCCGAGAATCCAACTCCAGCGTTTCTGTCTCCCCTTGCGGGGTGTTGGGAAATCGAGTCAGTGAAAGAGATACTGACCTCTCTCATTCTAAGGTATGGAGCTGATTACAACCTAGAGAAATCTTTGGCAATTCTTGGCAGAACTAAACCTATGCTTAAGACAAACACCTACTTCATCCCTGGTACTAGACCTAGGTTAGGTACATTGGGGTAGGTGTATTTTAGAAGCACCAGTTGAGTATTTTAGCCTGTGTTATTTATGCATGTATTTTTACATGTCATAGCAACAGACAATGCTATTACAGTATTATTTTATATTACTGTTTACGCTGTACGCATTATACTTTGCATTCTGTTTAACGATTGTAGCAGTTCGCCTCTCTTGCATGAGAAAGAAGACTGTTCAATAAACCCCTTTTATTGAAATGCCCATCTCTCTATTTCTGTGCAACTCTGTAGAAGCGAAGTATGCACGATTGACTGAGTAAAATAATTATCTATTTTTCCCATTACTCTGAAGATGTGTTTCGATTCCTGGGGAAACAAAGTTGTCATGTTTATGCGGTTGTCAGGAACTAAACGCTGCTCCAACCTCCAACAACACTGAAAAATCTATAGTCGATTCTATGATTCTTAAATTTTGGAAGAACTTACATTCTAAACTACGCAGAAAGGGTTAAACCTCTCCGAATGAATCAAACCTGATTTTAAAACAGGAAATTGGACACAAAAGCACACTGAAATTTTGTGTTCATTGAAAACAGACATGTTAGCAACTAAACATTTGCAAACACGCGTAACCGTACGCCACTTAGTGATCCGAATCATTCCAGGACAATGCGGATTCACGTACTTAACTTTTAACGAAGGTGAAAAAGTACCAATAGCTTACATATCACATTTGTACACACAGGCAGAAATGAAATTCACTTCTACAGAAAAAATTCTGACAGCTGTTCAAACTGCTGTAGCAAAAGAAAGAGCCCTCGCACAGGGTAAGCGCATTATGGTCGTAACTCCTGTACCTGTCTTAGAGGCAGTGACAAAAGCGAGCATTCCAAATGCTTAAGCTTTACATCCAAGATGGATACAAAGGGTTAATTCTCTTACTGCAACAGATGTTGAATACGTTTTTAATCCTTATTTAAAAACACAAGCATTTCTACAATACAAATACTAATGTCCTCTGCCAACTGAAATTCTGACTCCTGACCAGTATGAATGTATAATTTATACTGATGGATCAGCTCAACCCGCTACGGGGGGTAAACAAGCCTATATTGCGGCGTGCGTGATCGTTAAAGGTCGTTTGCACAATGGCAAATTCCGACCAATGGTCACTAAAACTCCTTAGGAGATTGTACAGCTCAGCGAGCTGAACTACAAGCATTCAAGATGACACTTGAAAACATAGATTGCGAATTCCCCACATTCATAGTGTGCGATTCGTATTATTGTGTTAAATCTTACAATGAATACTTGCAAAACTGGATTCAAAACGGTTACAAAGATGCAAAAGGTGGCACAATCAAGCATATACTGCTTTGGGAACAAGTAGTTCAGTTACAACAAGGACTACAAAAGACTCACGTGATACATACACTGAGTCATCAACGTGATGGCGTTCACGTTGCAGGGAATTCATTGGCTGATGAAGCCGCAAAGGCAGCTGTGCAAACGGCTTCCGTAGCTGCAATCACTCGTTCAAAAACTAAAATAGACATCAAAATAATGCTAGCTGTCAATGCTTCAAGCAAAGACAGTGGTAAAACATTACAGAAAGGGTTTCCCCTCAAATACTCGTATATAACTGATCCGAACAATGTTCCGTTTGCACGAATCCCTGAAGTAGGGGATAGGGTAATTCCAAACATGGAACATAGATTGGGACTAATCTCAGCAGAACATGAAGGGCTTGCCTCTGCTTATGCAGGTGTTTCCACCACAGTGTCATTATTAAAACAGAGATACTCGTGGCCGCAAATGAGGAAACAAACCAGAAACTATGTTTTGGAATGTGAAATATGCCAAAAGATGAACATCTCTACTGTGAAACTTCCTGCGCAGACGCCCCTGTTCATTTCAGATAAACCATTAGCTTGCGTTTACCTGGACCACTGCGGTCCCTTACAGAGGGATGGTAATCATAAATATATCATGGTCACAAGTGGATTTGTGTTCAAGGTTCATTTGGATGTGGCCTCAGCGCTCATCTGATGCTCAAACTGTTATAAAAGATTTGTGAGTCTTTATCGGCACATACGCAGTCGGCACACTACATTCTGACCAGCGTCCTGCGTTTAGCTGTCGAGCTTACAAGGAGACCATGGCCAAATTGGGCGTTGCATTGCAGTACTCTAGTCCATTCCATCCTGAGGGAAATTCGGTTGTGGAGAGAAAAAAATGGGACATAAAGCAATCTATAACAGCTAGGGTATTAGGTTCGGGTGACGGGTGGGTCAAACATATAATAAGTGTCCAACGTAGTCTCAACAACTTGCCAAGAAGTTCTCTAGGGGGTATCACTCCATATGAGGTCCTTTTTGGGACTAGGATGCTGATTGCGGACCTTGATTGTCAGACATCAGTGGTGGACCAAAAAGATTTTGATATCAAAGATCGTTTGGCTGTTTTACAGGACTTATAAGAAATAAGAACGAAACAAAGCAACGTGCTTCTGAAACCCACCACCACTGAGGAAAAACCAGCCGTCCCAGCAAGGCCTGTCTGGATCCCAAAGCTTGGTGATCTAGTCAGAGAAAAAATGGTGGACAAGAAGGAATTTGGGCCTTCTTACCGACAACCAGTACCTGTCCTAGCAATCCACAGATCAAGAACAGTATTACTGCCACCCTTTACTGGTAAAAAGGAGAACAGGTTTGTGTCCATCGACCTGGTCAAACCCCATCATGTGGCCAATACTAAGCAGTAGGCCAAGTGGACTCCTCCAATGTAGCAGATGACCTAATCTAGCTACTATCCAAGAGGTTCAAACTCAGAGACTCATCACCTTTGACGAATCTGCAGTGCGAAATGAAGGACTAAGTAACAAAGCTATGGAACTTGAACCTCAAATAACAGTTCATCAAGAAACACCTGTCTTCAACGAAGTAACAAGTGATCAAGTGGTTCCAGCGGTTTCAACGAATCCTGATGCAATCTCAACAATTGACAGAACTGCCTCTGGCTATTTCATTAACTTTGATATGTTTTCTGAGGATCCCAGCGAACCTGAAACGACGCCAGCAAAAAGAACTTTCAAAGAAGAAGCAACAGACCTTTTTCATCACCTGGAAAAGACTTATCAGGTTTCACCATGGATTGAACTTTGGATTGTGTTGGGTGTGCTTTTTCTTCTTCTTTGGTTGACTCTAGTAATAACTCTGGGAATGATGATAAATGGAAGATATGTCAAAATGGGCACAGCAAGTCAGAACGTCAACTTACTACTCAAGCCACACAAATCATCCCGTCGTGAACAAAGAGACTTGTCATCAGAGAACATCACAGCCGTTCCTATGCCTGGGGGTATAGCTTGGGACAAAATTGATTATGACATTTTTGGACCCTCGGAGCTGTTGAAGATTCTACACCAATTCATGATTTCATTAAGGGACTTTGTTTCATCTAGTACCTTTTCTGATGATTGGGATTTTGAGACTGTTAATAATATGATGTCAGACTTAGAAATGTCTGCAGTGTTCACAAATCATGAATATTTAGAAGGTTCATCAGACTATGAACAAATGTATTGTTATAATCATTATGGTCATCATTTCTTGCACAAATCTACAAATCCTAGATACGTATTAATATATAACCAATGGGAACATTGTCCTACTCCACCAAAGGGTAGCTCAAAAACTTTTGCCAATAGGTTTCTGTACTTTTCAGGGTTCAATGTATCAAATGCTGAATCATTTTACTATAAAAATGTAAACAAAACAGGAATGAAAAGTATATTAACCAATACCAAACAGATTTATTCTGCAGCCTTTTATGCCCAACTGTCAAAACTTGGTTTCGACTTTTGGAAAGACAAAATTGAGACAAAAATCTGGGGCACAAAAGATTGGCAGGTGCATGGGATAGAAGCTATGTTTAGAGCCTGTATCATCCGTGAGCAAATTATGTTTTTGAATGACACTGTCCAACAGACGTCTTTTCTTGGGTTAGCCAAGATAAAAGACCTGAACAATCCGTCCATACCTACACCTGCACCTGATAGCAATAACACTTCAGAGGGGGAAGTCGACGTACCTACTATTATTTTGCATCACAACAGAACAGATCCAGATTGGAAAAATGGTTGATCTGGCCCACAGACACAAACAACTGTCACGATATATTCCTGAACAACACACAGGGTTTCACATTCCCTAGGCCAGACCCAAGATATGTTCAAAGACAGCATCCTGGAATAGTAAAAACATACAGTGTAGGGAAGCTCTGCCTTGATTGGCTGCACAGGTCTACACTTAAGGATGTTAAGCAACACTTATCTTTACTTAAAGATGGCGCTGATCTTAGGGAATTCTTGCTAAGACCAAGAAAATCTTGTCATAAACGTTTTATATATGCCGGTATCTATGCTGCTTATAATGAAGCATGGATGATTACACAAGCAGAGACTGCAGAAAGAATATGAGAAATTGATCGTATTAATTTAGATAAAACTCTCTCTGTAGTTGACGATGGATTAACAACTCTGTCGTCCAGGATATATTCATTGGATAGCATAGTGTCTTCTACCATAAACATAATGGAACAGGACTTGGTCATGTTGCAACATGGTCAGTCGCAATTACGTTCTATCATGCTATTAGTCTAGATGTTGCAAAACATTTGTTCAGGCTATGTGCCTTGGCGTTTAATCAATACCACGTCACTGTTTTCAGAATTCAATCTCACTGATTAACAGATCAAGTTGGCACAAAGGGGAGCAGACTACACGGTGCTGAGCATTGAAAAACTGGAAAGATTGCCATTTACGGTAGCAGAAAACCCAGCTACTGAATGGATAATACATGGAACAATCACTCTGCCTGTTACAATTTTCCATTTTCAATATTGCCTAAAACACATACCAGCAGGAAAATATGAAAGGTTGGGTAAAGAATACAACAAGACATCCTGGGATTTATCGTACACACATAGATGTTGGAGTGGGGGACGTGAAGTGTTTCTTAGCGGGAAAAACTATGAAAACGCACTAAGCGGTTCTCTCCTGTGCCAGGGTATAAACTTACACGGGCATTTGATGGTTCCTCTAACAATTTATCCTGCCACCTGCAAGGTTCACCGGCTGCAGTGATTGATCTAATTTTTGGACTGCTCTCGAATGGGAGTTACCTCATGTTGAATGATCACAGCTGCTGTGGCATGTTGCCAGGTATTTATTTTAATTACCATATCTAGTGACTGTGTCAGCCAGGGTTACTTGCTGTATGCAAGTATTTTTTCCTAAAACCAAGACAGACAGGGAGTCGCCGTTATGGCCTTCACTGAACATCTCTTCTATACAAATTGATACTTTAAGCAGAATGAAAGCCATTCTTTTGCAAAAAACTGTGCCACTTGTACATCGATTTAAGAACGTATGTTCTGGACTGTTAGCACCTTTTCAAGCAGTTCTAGGAATATTTCCAAACTTTGTGCATTCTGTGTTTGGCAGACTGCCTCTCCTTTTGGGACTCCTGGTGGGGATACTACTTTTGCTCCTTCTGCTACGTTATGGCAAGCCAAATCACAAGCGCCACTCCAAGCACCATAGAGAGAGCTCTATTGGAGATGAAGTGTTGTGAGCACATCGTCAACATTTTGGGATTAATTCATCTATGAGAATTAAACACCACATGATTTCTGTCATTCAGACCAATCTGGCAAGATAGCATCATACCTGTTCTACGCTGCGTGCTATGCGGAGAAGAATGAGTGCTAGACATCTGTCTAACACTCACATCAGCCATGCCAACGGATGTTGATACTTTGCTGGACCCGGTAACGGCCCATGCGCAGTGTTGTCCCCAGTGGCTACCAATTCTGATGATGGCATTCATTTAGATCTCACAGATGCAAAATGCTGATGCTGAGGTACGAGGGGAAACTTCAGGCACACAGGTACCATCCAATTTGAACATTGCTAATGCGACCAATGCTGAAGGTGATGCTTCATATCTATGTGCGGTTAATCTTCTAAACAAGGTAATCCAACTGTCACCTACAATGATAGACGACTTTTTTACAGACTTAGAAGATTTCAAGGGCCATATGTATCAAGCCTTTTGTGATTCGCAAAGGCCGAAATTCGCAGAATTTCGGCCTTTGCGAATCGCAAACGGCCTTTTTGCATGTTTTGGGATGTATGAAACATTCCCAAAATAAGGAATTGCAAACTTGTGCGATTCCTTATTTTTCCATAGCATTTAGGGAATCGCAATTTTGCGATTCCTTAAATGCTATGTATGTAGCATTTTTAGCTTGCGAATTTTGGTTAAGAATTCGCAAATTACCACCAACTTGTAGTTGATGGTAACTTGCGAATTCTTCTAAAAATGCACAATTTGGCATTTTTAAAGGTGGCATGTGATGCACACACATGCCCATAGGGCATGTATGTGCGCCATATGCACACACATGTTCTTTTCAGGGGTGCAGCAGGGTGTCTTTGAGACACCCCTGCACCCTTGCAATAATTCTCAAATTGCGATTCGCAAATTGCGAATTCGCAATTTGAGAATTCTTTTGCATTCATTCCTATGGGCCTCCTGGCCCATAGGAATGCATTGGAAATTATTCCTTAATTGCGAATTCGCAAAATGCGAATTTGCAAATAAGGAAGCTTAAGGAATCGCAAATAAAAAGCGATTTTTTTCATACATACCATTTTGCAATTCCTAAATAGCGATTCCTTAAAATTCGCTATTTAGGAAATGCAAAATAGTTTGATGATACATATGGCCCTTCATGTTTTCTCCAAGTGCTAACACTGACTTTTGAATATGGCAAACAGTGTTCTGAGAGACTTTGAATTTGACCTTCATTTTTACAAAACAAATAACTTTTTCCTATGATTAGCTTTTTTTTCTCCAAATTTGTGTTTTTCATTTTTGGCACAAAGTAATCTGCTTAAAGTAGAACTATTCATAGAGAACTAGAATTCTTTGAATATTTCCAAGAGAGAATATTTGACCTTGTCCACAGACAAACAGTGTTATGTAACCTGACATGAAATGGTTTCAGCTTTTTTCTTCTGTATTTATGAGCCATTTCATAAATGTATATTTTCATGCTTCATTCATTTAGCATTCGAATGTGAATATATGCTTAGAATGAAACATTGCTTTAATGCGTACAGCACCAATGTATCTTTTATGCGTGCAACCAGTTCAAATGCATTTCATGTATTTCGGGTGGGTTTTTCACACTTCATGTGTAGCTATGTTTTAGATATGTGTATCATGTTTGTAATTTAGTAACGTCGTACATAAGAAAGTGGAGTGGGTGTTGTGTATCGATTTAGATTCCGTATGCATATTCCCGATTCATGCCCTTATATAGGTAAAATTCACATTGCCCTTATATAGGAATAGAAATACAGTCCTTATTTAGGCATAGCCCATGCTACCCAAATACAGGCATGGCTACTTCCATCCGTTCATCTACGTCACAACGATTTCTTGGAAAACCAGACTCTTAAGCAGAAGGGTCTTCCCCTAGCCTGGATATTGATTTCTCCAAGAAACTATTTATTATGCATGAACAAATATTCCTTAAGGGTTCATCCATGACGTTCATATGCCCAACTTTATGTCAAAGCTGGCATTCCTAAACATCTTCAAGGTATAAATATACCATCACTTGCTATAGTAAAGTACGGTGTGGTTCGGTGCAGTTCGACTACCTACTTGCACAACGCAGCTCGCTACAGCAAGTGCCGAAGGAAGCTAACTCTCCAGCTGATGCACTGACAAGAAGCTGTCCTCCTCTGCCGAGAATCCAGCTCCAGTGTTTCTTACTCCCCTTGCGGGGTGTTGGGAAAGAGATACCAACCTCTCTCATTCAAAGGTATGGAGCTGATTAGAACCTAGAGAAACCTTTGGCAATTCTTGGCAGAACTAAATATATGCTAAAAACAAACACCTACTTCTTCCCTGGTACTAGACCTAGGTTAGGTACATTGGGGTAGGCGTATTTAAGAAGCACCATTTGAGTATTTTAGCCTGTGTTATTTATGTATGTATTTTTACATGTCATAGCCACAGACAATGCTATTACAGTATTATTTTATATTACTGTTTACGCTGTACACATTATATTTTGAATTCTGGTGCAGCAGTTCACCTCTCTTGCATGAGAAAGAAGACTGTTCAATAAACCCCTTTTATTGAAACGCCTGTCTCTCTATTTCTGTGCAACTCTGTAGGAACGAAGCATGCACTAATGACTGAGTAAAATAGTTATCTATTGTTTCCACTACTCTGAAGATATGTTTCGATTCTTGGGGAAACAAAGTTGTCATGTTTATGCGGTTGTCAGGAACCAATCCCTTCTTGTTTGTTCGAGAAAGTTTCTAGTGACCTCTGAGCTAGCTGGCACTCACAATTAAGTTCAGTATACTCGATAGAGACATACTGACCTCAGTCCTATGTCATATCTATTGTGTATATTATTCCAATGCGCAAAGCCTATTGGGAATATAGGAACTACACTACAAAACTGTTAAGGTGACTGTAGGCCCCATGAGTTGGTGTGAAACAAGAGTATCATTTGGTAGTGGGGTGGACGGTCCTTCATATGTCTACCGTTTGCAACCTGTCCATTGTCTCGCACAACCACAACCCAGCCACCAAGTGGGGCTTTGTACCCTTCTTGGGAAGGTGCCTGTCCATCCTACCGTCAAGGACACAATTAAAGCCTCCTGCTCAGACTATTGGCATTCCCACATAAGGTATTAGTTCTGCCTCCAATTGGCCAAAAAAGTCTCCGTTATCATTGTTAGGGGCATATACATTAAGTGGGCAGATCTCCTTACTGTCTAACCTGCCATGTAGTAGCACATACATACATAGTAACCATAGGGTACATTAAATTGCCCTATTGGCCCCATCCCAATTACTTATGTTAATCAAAAACCACATACCACAATGTATTCCTGGTTGATACAATTATTGTCTTCATTTAATTATTCTTGAATAAAAAAACGATTCGAGACAGAACATAAAGAAAACTATTTAGTGAAGGAGGCAGGGCACGAAGCTCCGTGAACCTGGAATGGGGCGCAATTATGTTGAAGTTTCTCGCTGGAAGGAAGACATTCTATGAATAAGAGTGAGACCAAGTGACGTGGAGCGCTTGGAGGAGACATTGATGACTGAGGTGTGGCACAGTGTGCCAGGTAGCTGATGCAATAGACATGATACCGTTGTGAAGATTGATGTGTATAAGTGGACCTTGCCCTAGATATACTTCATTGCCCGTGGGAGGCATTGTTGTTCCTTATACCCTTGTCCTGATGAGGCCCTGAAGATAAAGGGCTGAAACGTGTCGACTTTTTAGAGGAATCCATTAAATAAATAAAGAGTGGCATTACATTGGATATATACTTACGGCAAAATGATGTTAGAGGTGCAGTTTGAACCTCTGGTGTATATAGGATTGGATTACCTCACAGTAGATTGCTGTTACTTAAAGTGCAAACATGGAAAATGTAAATTGGGGAATAGGAGACAATATCTGATTTATGCGATCAGTTATACGTATTTTTTGTAAAATGTTTTCATTATGTTTTGTGTCGAATAATTTATTTTTTAAAGTTTAAAAGATAGTTTTATTTAGGGATAAAGAGGTGTCATTATACAATACTAGTGAATAAACATTAAAGAATAAAGTACATCAATATTCCAGCTTAAATACTTGAATACAAATAAAGGATACAATTATTTTAAAGAATTAACAAGAAAAATATAAGAAATATGATACAAAATCAATGGAAAGACAGCCAGAGGGATCAGGGAGGCTTGAGTACTTCTTGTTGAGAAGGTGTCGAAAAGGAATCTGTTTTGGCAGAGGCGTCAAAGAAAATGGTGACTGGTAACCACAATTGGAGTCTTTTCGTAGCAATGGGTGTGGGTGTATTGGAGAACGTGTCCATTCAATCTATGATTGTGGCAAACATTATACCACCAGGCCTTGAATGAAATGCTTGTAAAGTCTTTCCAATGCCTTGTTATTTGTTGGAAAGCAACCGCTACTAATAAGTCAATTATTTTAAATTTAATCGGGATGGTGTTCCAATTCGAAGAAAGGCTACCTAAAAAAATGTTTATTAGGGAGAACGGGATATGTGCATCAAACATTTGGTTCATTTGAGACCAGACCTGTTTCCAGAAACTGTAAACTGACGGACATATGAACAACATATGAAATAGATCCGCGTTTGGAGAGGTGCATGACCAACAAGTATCTGGTATATTAGGAAATCTTTTGTGCAAAGTCTGAGGAGACAGCAAGAGTCTATTATAAACATAAAACAGAGTTTGCTTTAGGCTGGCTGATCTTGAAGATTTGCGTGTTTTAGTCCATAAACGGTTCCATAGAGAGAGAGGCCAAACTATTAAAATCTTTCTCCCACATCTCTTCAGCGCTCGATTTTTGTCGCAATGTAGGAAAGGAGTGCACAAAAGTATACAAAGTAGACGCCTTGGGTTGAGTGCGTAAAAGATTGGATAATTCCGTATACATGGGAGTGGGAGGAACGTGATGGGGATTGTTCAATAGTTGCGTGTACATATCAAGAACAGCTGTACGAAGAATCTGATATTTTGACATGAATGCAGTGGGCAAAGCATATAGCTGTTTTAATGAAGAAAATTGAATGAATTCTCCGTTCGAGAATAATTGATGTACCCATATTGTGCCTCGTTGTCTCCAGGTTTTCCAGTAAAAGGGTTAATCATGGATTAGTAGAGTTTTGTTATGCCAAATGGGTGAGTTCAAAAATGATTCAAGAGTGTCATATAGTAAGGGGAATATAGGGTTTAATAATTTCGAGGTAAACATAAATAACGGAGTAGATAGTATTTGGGGCTTGCGAGAGAAAGAAAGGTATTCTCGAAAGGAGATAGGAATGAGAGTTCACACTAATGCCCAAAGGGGATAGTCTGCTTCAGAATCATTCAGCCAGTGTGAAGCTTGCCTTAATAGAAAAGCTTTATGATAAGCGAGAAAGTTTGGATAATTAACTGCACCTTCAGCTTTAGGGCGTGATAACTTAGAGGTAGACATACGTGGTTTCTTTTTATTCCATAAAAAGGGGGATAATACTGAATTGATGGTTTTAAAAACCTATTAGAAATAGAAACTAGAATATTGGAAATGGTATACAAAACTATGGGGGAGAGCATCATTTTAATAGTGTCTAAACAACCCAACCAAGAGAGATAAAGAGGATGCCATTTATTAGTGAGCTCTGTAAGTTTTTGGATGCAGTTATTTACGCACAGCGTGACTGTACCTTTTATTGTCGATGTGAAGTGGAGGCCTAAATATTTAATGAAAGATGGTTTCCAGGTAAAAGAATTTGTGGTGAAATCAGCACTATAGGTATATTTAGTTAAGGGTAGGAGTTCACATTTATCGCTGTTTAGTTTGTAACCTGATATTAATGAAAAAGATTGAACTTCTTCTAAAAAGGTTGGGACCGATTCACTGGGGTTTGAGATAAAAAGCAAAATGTCTTCAGCGTATGCTGCCAGTTTGACATCAGACGTGGTAGAGAGGAAACCTGTTATCTTTGTGTTTTGACGAATTATTGAGAGGAAGGGTTCAAGGGCTAAATTAAAAAGAAAGGGAGATAAGGGACAACCCTGACGTACCCCTCTGCCAAGGTCAAAAAAAGGTGAGAGTAAACCATTAGCAGAAACTACAGCATGAGGGTTAGAGTATAACAGTGAAATTAGGGAAATAAAATTTGGGTCAAATCCAAACCATTTAAGGGTATAAAACAAGTAGTGCCATTCAACTCTATCAAATGCTTTTTCTGCGTCTAATGCTATGGCTGTGAGGGAATGTTTCAAATGCGGAGCTTTGGATAAGATGTTGAAAAAAAGTCTAGTATTATCTTGTATGACCCGTCCCTTCACAAAACCAGACTGTTCCTTGCCTAATATGTTTGGAAGGTAATGGTCCAAACGGAGTGCTAATGCTTTGGAGAAATTTTTGTAAACTATGTTAACAAGCGAGATAGGCCTAATATTTGTACAATACTTCGGATCTTTTCCCTCTTTAGGTATGAAACATATGTGAGCATCTGAGAATGTACCACCAGATTGTACCAAAGATTGGAAGGATTCAATTAAGAGGTGTAATTTGGGCAATGATAAATGAGAGAAGTGAAGAAAGAACTCAACAGTAAATCCGTCTGGCCTAGGGGCCTTGTCTTTTTTTAAATGTGTGAGTGCATTCAAGAGTTCTTGTTGAGTCAACTTAGAGGTCCAATAGGATGGCGGACGGACAAAGTCTGTCCGCCATCCTGTCGGTGGCCGGTACCATCCGCCACAAGGGCCGAGAAACCGTGCCCCCAATTAGGATGCATCCGCCACAGTGGCTGGTGCATCCCGCATTTTTTACATTGCGGCGGACGGTGCTTGAAGCACCGGCCACCGCAATGCAAAAAATGCACGTTGTACATTTCAATGCACAACATGACAGGCACCGCGTGGTGCCTGTCATGGTGTACATTGAAATGCTGGGGGGTACCATAGGTACCCTCCCATGTGCACCCCCCATCCCCCCCTTCACCCTTGGGGCCCGCAACGGGCCCCCAAAGCAAAGACCGTATGCTTTTCCATGGCGGCATTGCCGCCACGGAAAGGCATTCCTCACAGGCCATCCTAATATGGCTGGCAGTGTCTGATAGACACCGCCACCATATCAGGCCTTTTCCGCCGCGGTCGCAAGCCGACCGCGGCGGAAGGTCTTCCCCTCCGCCACGGTCCCCCCCGCCATCGTAATATGGCGGGGGGAAGAAAGGTGGCGGACGGGCAGGGATGGCGGACGGATCGCCACCGCCTGCATGGCGGTGGCAATCCGTCCGCCATCCTAATGGACCCCTTAGTTTCCAGTGGCGAAAAGTCATCAGAAAACTGTCGAGGTTTTTGGATGGTTGAGAAGAAATGTGAAAGTGTGGTGTGGGATCTGTGGGGTCTGTTTCGGAGGAGTACAGTATTTTATAAAAATAAAGTGACTTCATTTAAGATTTCCATATCTTTGAACTTTAAAGTGGAACTGTCATCAAAAATAGAGTCAATATTTACTTTGTTCTGAAATAGTTAGTCAGAAGTTAACCATAAAATGTTGCACTCGATTTCAGTAAATATAATGATGCGTTATCTGTAGACTCCTTATTAAACTGCAATTTAGCTTTCATAGGGAGTGAAGAACATCTTTTGAATTAGACGTGTAAAAAGAATGCTCCAGTCTCCTAATTTTTTTTAAATAAAGAACGCGTACTATTACGGGCAGCAGTACGTTTCTTTGTCACATAAGTTATAATAAAGTCCCTTGCGGAGGCATTAAATGCATCCCTAATAATTGAAGGAGATAAGGAATCATTTTGATTTTGGAGAAAGTAGTCGTCAAAAAATGTTTTAAAGGAGGAAGAGAATTGAGGATCTGAGAGTAGAGCGTTATTAAAGCGCCACCTCCTGGGACCATTAATTTTAGGTAAAATGTCCAATTCAATTGAAATAGGAGCATGATCAGATAATAAGATAGCGCCAATTTCCGCAGAAGTAGGTGCTTGTGAAAGGTTATGTGAGATTAAAAAAAAATTAAGTCGTGACTGGGAGTGAAGCACCGGGGAATAGAAAGTGTATTCCCTCATGGTCGGATTACACAATCTCCAGGCATCCAAAAGTTTATGTTGTGCAACCGTATGGACAAAAGATTTATGTGGTTTGTTAGGGATAAATTAAACTTTAGAATTCCGATCTATAAAAGGATCGAAAACTTGATTACAGTCACCTACCAATATAAAGTTATCCAGTATTATGGGTGTCTTTCATAGATTCACATGCCTGAATCATTCCCCGTCGTCGAGATGGGAGTCCCCGGTACATAGAAAAGTAATGTCCTATAGACATACATATAGAAAAGTAGGCCTAAGGGCCTTGCCTTAGTAGACTATCCATGTTCTTTTGTAAAAAGGCCCAAACTCCAGAAGGTAGCCAATCAGCTACCACCTCCCTCTAGAACCTTCCTGCCAGGATCCTCAGTCTCTCAGATTTTCTACCGCACGTTGTGCTAGGGAGTCTCCACCTGAGTTCTCCTCAGGTTTCCTAGTTTTATCTCTTTTCCTCACAGAAATTGGATATTTTCTTCAACAAACAACAATGGCTGATCACCAGAAGAAGGGTTTATTCAGAGCCTGTTCATCTTGTGGTAAGAAGAGACTGCACGTCGATGATAAACATGAAACTTGCCTATACTGTCTTTATCCTGATCATTCTCCTAAAGAATGTAGAATTTGTAGAACATTCTCTACAAAGACACTTAAAGACAGGGAAGGAAGACTTCTCCTCTGGTTGAACAGACTCAAAACCAGAGACGATGACTTACTGTCTTCAGAGGACAGTGAAATAGCTTCAGTTTCATCAAAACTATCCTTAAAGAGGCCATGGGTTGCTTCCCCTAGCCCTACAGACGTCCCTCCTAAAAAGACTGCCACAAAGTCTTCTGAGGTAAAATCTGTCACGTCTGACAAGGAGGTTCCTGCCTTCAGGAAGCCAACACAGTCATCATCGACGAGTTCATCGACGCTTTCTTCAGTGATGAGAAAAACCGTCTCTGCAGTCTATGTCTCCACATCGACGACGACGGTGTCGACGTCGATGGCGTCATCAGCTTACTCATCGACGACGACGACCACTCATTCATCAACGGCGTGTAAGCCTGTGTCGTCGATTATCCTTATAAAAAAGCAATCGACGTTGCTTAAGGTTCCGTCGACGGCATCGACGACGACGACACCATCGACGACAAAACATAAACCGTCGACGCCTACACCGATGACGAAGACACCATCGACATCGGGTGTACCGTCGACGAAGACGTCGACGACGGTGAAGAGATCATCGGCGGCAAAGACACCGTCGTCGGCCGCACCGTCGACGACGAAGACACCGTCGACGACCGTACCGTCGATGACCGCACCGTCGACGACAAGGACACCGTCGACGAAGGGACCGTCGACGACGAAGGCACCGTCGACGAAGGGACCGTCGACGACCTCACCATCACCAATAGAAACACAGTCGACGACAGTACCGTCGACGACGCAGACGACGACGACATCGTCGACACCATGGAAAAAATCGGATTTGATTCCAACAAAAAAGAGTACTAAAAAACCACTTACGCCAGATCTAACATCTCCCAGTAGGGTACAAAAATTACCCCCATCTTGTCTTCTACAGGATGATGAATCAGACGATGACCAGTATGGTCAAGCAACTAGTCCCTCAGATCTCATTGTAAAGTGCCAAAGCACAGATGAAGATGGAGATGAAGTTGTTTTTACGGATGAAACTGTACATACACAGGTCCAGTCACAGGTCACTCCTATGGTCTTCCCAGTATCTATAGTATCAGATCTACAGTTCTTGATCCAGGACTACAAGAAACGATTTCCTGAATCACCAACGGCCCCTTCCACGGAGAAAACACCAGCATCGTCCAGGCTGCACCCATCTCGAAAGACAAGACCACCACCCAGGAGAGAGAATCGGTTCATCATATCCAGTCCTCTGACGACGAGGGCGAGGAACCAGAAAAAGGGGAGGTACGGGACGACTTGTCCAATCACAGAGACGATGAAGATTACATCGCTGCTTCCCCAGCAACGCCTGAACCCAATACTTCAGAATCCCCACCAGTGGACATTGGCGGATTCCACAATTTAGTGAGAGAGCAGCCACGAGATTCCACATGACTATGGAATCACATGAAACAGACTGTTTCTTATACGATTTTAAAGACCCGATCAAAAAGACAACCAGATCAATTCCCATAATTGATCACATATGGGAACAAGGTCAGCAATTGATGCAAACACCAGCCTCGGTCTCCATAGTTGTGCTCAGACTGGATAAGAAGTATAAAGCTCCAACAACAGCACCAACCTGCCTTACCTGCCTTAATGGGCATCCCAAGCCAGATTCTGTAGTCACCCAGGTGGCTCAAAAGAACTCTAGAAATCCGACCTCTCCACTGTCAGCACCACCAGACAAGGAGGGCAGGAAACTAGATGATATTGGCAAACGTTTTTCAACCACATCAGCCATGACCATCAAAGTAGCTAACGCCATTGCGCTACTGGGGCGATACAACAGACAATTGTGGGAAGACATTGTCCCATACCTGACAGAAATACCTGAAGACCTAAAGGAGGAAGTTCAATCACTCCTAAAGGAGGGACAAACCTCAGCATCAGAAATTATTGATTGTGCTGTAGATGTCGCAATGACAGGCTTCAGACAGCTGGCGGGCGCCGCGGTCTTGCGAAGACAGGGGTGGCTCAAAGCAACATCCTTCCGCCAAGAAGTCCAAACTAAGGTCCTAGACATGCCCTATGACGGACAACACCTATTCGGCGAAAAAATAGACGAATCCTTACAGACAATCAAGAAAGATACTGACACAGCACGAGCTCTTGGCACGTTGCAGTTCAAAAACCAGTCCTTTCGAGGGAACAGGGGCAGAGGTCAGCCCTCTTATAGAGGATCATATCAGGGCAAACCCTCATATTCATATAACCAAAGCCGATCACAATACCAGCAACGGCAACAGCAGCAAGGTCGCCAGACCTCCTACGGGAGATCAAACTTTAGGGGAAAAAACCAGAGGAAAACAACTGGCGGACGCCAATGACCGTTTCCAACAGCCAGCCCCTCCACCATCTCGTTCTTTCAAAATTGGAGGAAAACTAACACACTTCCTCCACAATTGGAAATAATTAACAACAGATCGGTGGGTGCTCCAAATAATCCAATACGGACATTCATTGGAATTCAATTCAATCCCCCCTATAACTCCTCCTCACAAGGTTCAACACAGACACCTACGATTACTCCTTCAAGAAATCTCTTCAATGTTGAAGAAAGGAGCAATAGAGCGAGTCCCATCAGCTCAAAAAGGGAAGGGTTTTTATTCCCGCTTCTTTCTAATTCAACAGAAAAGGAAGAAATGGAGGCCCATACTAGATCTCAGGGATCTCAATACATTCTTGAAGAGCCAATCGTTTTGGATGGTGACCATTCAGGAGATCTTGAGCTCTATGGAGGAAGGAGACTTTATGACGTCTTTAGACCTACAAGATGCATATTACCACATCCCAATACACAAGCGCCACAGAAAATTCCTAGGATTTGCAGTAGCAGGTCAGCACTACCAATTCTGTGTCCTCCCATTCGGCCTCAAATCGGCACCTCAAATTTTCACCAAGTGCCTCTCCCCTGTGGCAGCTTTCCTACGACAGCAGGGACACCAAGTCTTCCCCTACCTGGACGACTGGCTGGTGAAAGCACCATCTATGGCAGGCGCAGCAGAGTCTTCCAACGCCTGTCTCAATATTTTCCAAAAACTAGGCCTGACGCTCAATCACAAAAAGTCAACCTTACAGCCCTCCAGAGTTCTAACATTTCTAGGGGCAACTTTAGATACGACATCTTCAAAAGCATTCCCATCTCAAGAGAGGAAACACAAACTAATTACTCTGGCCACTGCAGTGACTTCAAAGAACACCATCCGGGTCCGTACTTTCAAGTCCCTCCTGGGCATGATGTCCTCGTGTATACTACTCATTCCTCACTGTCGGCTCAGGATGTGCCCCCTACAAGAGGCCTTGACCAAGCAGTGGACTCAGTGTACAGGCTCCTTCGAGGATCACATCGTGATTACTCAACAAATAACCAAGGCCTTAATCTGGTGGAGAACACCCAAGAGCCTATCGCAAGGCCTAACGTTCCTGCTGCCTGCAACTCCACACATAATAACTACAGATGCCTCTCTAGAGGGATGGGGAGCGGTCCTTCAAGAATTGCAAATAAGTGGCAAGTGGATGGACCAAGAAAGGCAACTCCATATCAACCTACTAGAACTGAGAGCAGTTTTCCTATCTCTACAGGCCTTCCTCCCACGCATCAAAAACTCAGCAGTGCTTGTAAGAACGGACAACACAACAACAATGCACTACTTGAACAAGCAGGGAGGGACGCGTTCGCTAACACTATCTCGCGAAACGCAGACAATTTGGAACTGGCTAGTACTACACCATATCACGCTAGTAGCAGAGTATGTCCCAGGCAAGGACAACATCATAGCGGATGCTCTAAGCAGACAGAGATCCCTGTCCCACGAATGGGAATTAGACCAAAAAGTGCTGAACGACATTTTCTCGGAATGGGGGAGACCGCAGTTCGACCTCTTTGCCACCAAGGAGAACGCCAAATGCCACAACTTCGCAAGCTGACATCCCCAATCGCGGTCACTAGGAAATGCATTTTCCATCGCCTGGCGCAACGTGTTTGCGTACGCATTTCCGCCATTTCCCCTGATCACAAGAGTCATTCGGAAAATGAAAACAGAGCACTGCACCCTGATTCTCATTGCCCCGTACTGGCCGAGGCAGCATTGGTTCACGGACCTCCATCGCCTCTCAGTCAAACCATCAATCCATCTGGGCCAACATCCATCCCTACTCACGATGTCCAAAGGCCAAGTACTGCACCCGAATCTGAAATCTCTCAGATTGTCGGCATGGCTCCTGAGTACAGAGCATTCTACCAACTGAACATTCCGCAGGAGTGCAAGGATGTCCTAGCGAAGGCAAGAGCAGACAGCACAAACAAGACTTATTCCTTGAAATGGAATCGCTTTTGCCTTTGGTGTATGGACAAAGATCTCCATCCCTTTTGGGTTACTCCGGAGCAGCTCCTACCATATCTCTTACACCTGGCACAATCGGGACTTGCACATGCCTCTATCAGAGTTCATCTGGCAGCAATTTCTCGCTTTACAAGAACTTCACAAGAACCCTATCTCTGGTCCCACAGACTAATAAAGCAATTCCTTAAAGGGCTCTACAGATCCTTTCCTCGGCCACGCAGAGTTCCACCAACATGGCATCTTAATGTGGTACTCAACCAATTAATGAAACACCCGTTTGAGCCCATCCACAGGGCTGAGATCAAATACATTTCGTGGAAGACAGCTCTTCTTCTATCTCTGACCTCGGCGAGGCGGGTCAGCGAGCTACAAGCTCTTTCCATACAAGATCCCTTCATGCAGTTCAAGGAAGATAGAGTGATTTTAAGAACTAATCCTCGCTTTATTCCTAAGGTCACCACGGACTTCCATTTAAATGAACCACTAGTCCTAAGATCATTCTTCCCAAATCCTAGTACTGCAGCCGAAAGATCCCTGCACTCTTTGGACCTAAAGAGGTGTCTTAAGTTTTACCTTGACAAAACAAAACATTTCAGGAAAACGAATCAGCTTTTCATCGCTTTCAGCAGACCGAGGAAAGGCATGCCACTTTCCAAACAAAGCATTTCAAGATGGATATCTTCGGCAATTGCCTTTTGCCATGACAAAGCCGGACGGCCACTACAATCCAAAGTACGAGCTCATTCTACAAGAGCTGTGTCCACATCGGCGGCACTATTCGCTGGAGTGCCAATTCTGGACATTTGCAGGGCAGCGACCTGGAAGTCGCCGCACACCTTTACCAGGCACTACTGCCTGGATACGGAAATGATGCAGGACGCGGCTGTGGGCCAGGCTGTACTTCGCGATCTATTCCAGTAAGATGAGCCTTCCTCCTTCCCACCATCCTTTACTGGTATGCACATTTATTTACTTATTCTTTTTACTTGTTGATGGTTCCTAGTCGCATGATATGTATTATCTCAGACTGCTTATACTGTTCCATCACAAATGTGCATAATGTATTGCTTGCTACTCTGATTCAGGCATGTGAATCTATGAAAGACACCCATAATACTGGATAAGAAATGCGTTACTTACCTGTAACTGCAGTTATCCAGTATTGGTGTCTTTCATAGATTCACATGCAACCCACCCGCCTCCCCAGGAAGGTCTCATCTCTCTCTCTATAACATATATTACGCCTACCTAGCTTAGTGCGTACGAAAATCTGAGAGACTGAGGCTCCTGGCAGGAAGGTTCTAGAGGGAGGTGGTAGCTGATTGGCTACCTTCTGGAGTTTGGTCCTTTTTACAAAAGAACATGGATAGGCTACTAAGGCAAGGCCCTTAGGCCTACTTTTCTATATGTATGTCTATAGGACATTACTTTTCTATGTACCGGGGACTCCCATCTCGACGACTGGGAATGATTCAGGCATGTGAATCTATGAAAGACACCAATACTGGATAACTGCAGTTACAGGTAAGTAACGCATTTCTTGTCTTCTATATGGAGAGTGATCTGCTTGGCTAATGATAACCAAAAAGAAGCGTCACCATCAGTGGGGGCATAGACAATGAAAAAAGAGACTGGAACATCCTTAAGCAATAATGTGACATTAAGCCATCGGCCATCTGTATAAGAGTCCTGTGAGATTAATTTAAAGGGTAGGGACTTGCGACATAACATCATAACCCCATTACGTTTACCATCACCGCTAGAATCAAATAAGTCACCCACCCAACCTTTTTTTAATTTTAATGATTCATAAGCTTTAAGATGGGTTTCTTGCAGAAAGACTATATCATATATTATATTATGACAAGGTGGAGCTGCTGGCCTTGTGCCCCCATGTGGACAGTATGATGGTCACCCAAAGTAGGGTTTGTCTGCATTCCTAATTCAGTTGGACTGTAGACAACACTAGAAAGCCAGAAGAGGGTTCCCTGTGCGGTGGTCTATTGAACTGTAGGTCTCTCTGTAAGCATAAAATAGAAATTTCGGATTTGCTGATGGACAGGAAGTTGGACTTTCTGTTTCTTACTGAGACATGGTTGGACGCTAATTCCGACCCAGATATCATAGAGGCACTCCCCCCCGGCTACTCTACAGCGAGAATTGATAGAGCTATAGGTAGAGGAGGTGGGATAGCGGTGATTGTTAGATCTCCCCTTGAATGCTTCATCGAACCGGTCCTGTTATCTGATTGTGAGGCTGGGCCTTTTAACATTAAAGGTAAGCCCTAACCTGACGGTGAAAGGACTTCTGATCTACAGACCCTCGGGTCCCTCCACACGCTTTCAGACGAGTCTGTCGGAGGGTATTGCTCACTTAGCCTTAAGACATCACAAGCTCTTGGTTTTGGGAGACTTGAATCTACACTTAGAAGACCCCTTGAATAAGGAAGCATAAAACTTACACCTTGACCTACAGTCATTTCACCTGGATCTGAAATCACTTGACCCACCCATCTACACAGACACCTACTTGATCCGGTGTTCGCTAACTGGGAGGATGTTGAACTAGCCACCCCCCTCCCAATTCCTTGGTCAGATCACTTTTTGGTGCCTTTCGTGCTTAAGTTACCAGAGGGTGAGAGTCGGATGGTAGTAAGTGGGATCCATTCTTCGAGGAAATGGAAAACCTTTGATCAGGACAACTTTAATAGAGAACTGATAGAGGGCGGCCCACTGGGGGGGGTCCGACAGTGACACCCCCTGTCTGAATTTGGAGGGACGCATAATCCATGCTCTCGACAAGGTGGCGCCGTTGCTCTCTAACAAAGCTGGCGGCAGAGAGCGTAAAACTGCTCCTTGGTTTTCCCAGGCGTTATATGGCGTGAAAGCGGAATGTGAATGATTGGAGAGGCAATGGAGAAAGGGCTTTCTCAACCAAGACAGATTGTTATATAGGGCGCAACAGAGAAAATACCAAGGACAGCTGAGACAGGCTAAGGCAACCTACTACAAGGCCAAAATTGGTAGGGCGGAGAATTCTACTAAGGAACTTTTCAAAATATATAAGGAAATCTCCTCCCTGGCAGAGACGGCTATGCCTAATAGGGGTGATGCAGCCGATTGTAACAATATCGCAAACTACTTCTCCGAGAAGGTAGAGGTGATATACTCATCCTTCTCTGGGACGGTAAGGAGAGGAGCTGATTATGAAGAACTGATGGTAGAATGTAAGACAGCGATTGGACTACACAACTTTACCGTTCCCACTCCTGATATTCTTAAAAGTATTTGCCTTGGAGTTAAATCTGGCTCGCCCAGAGACCCTGCTCCTGCTAAAGTGATGTCTGAGAGTCTGGAAATTCTTGAACCATTTATCAGACACGTGCTGGATGTCTCGTTTAGCCGACATACGCTGCCAGAAAACTGGAAACGTGCTATCGTTAGCCCAGTTAGGAAGAAGCCCAATGTTGGCCTAGACAAACTAGACAACCTTCGGCCGATCTCGCTTCTGCCTTTCCTGGCTAAGGTGGCGGAGAAGGTGGCCAACCGCCAACCTATGACACATCTGGAAGATGCGAGCCTCCTTCACCCGTCGCAATCTGGTTTTCGGGCAGGATATTCCATGGAAACTGCTTTGTTGAGGGCCACAGAAACCATCAGAAAGAGGGCAGATGCGGGACACACTATGGCGCTAATCATGTTAGATCTGAGTGCCGCTTTCGACATTGTAGCACATTACACCTTGCTGCAGTGTTTGAATAAAGGTGGTGTCTCGGGATCTGCCCTGAAATGGCTGAAGTCTTTTCTAACTGAACACAGCTTTCAGGTCAGACTGGGTGTACATGACTCCAAAGACATTGAATTGCAGTAGGGAGTGCCTCAGGGCTCTGCCCTGAGTCCCACCTTGTTTAATTTATATATGTCGCCGCTGGCAGAGATCGTGCAGGGCTTTGGAGTTGGAGTGGTCTCCTATGCAGATGACACCCAGCTGATGATCTCCCTATCCCAGGCTCCGGAGACTGCTGCATCCAACTTTAGGGCCTTCATGCAGGAGCATCCTGGATGGATAAGAACTGCCTCAAACTGAATGGTAGCAAAACCGAGGTGCTGGTGGTGGGAGGCAGTTTCTCCAGCTGGTCGACGGAAAGGTGGCCTTCAAGCTTGGGTTCTACCCCTGTACCGTGCAGTGAGGCGAAAAATCTGGGGTTTGGGTAGACCCGACTCTTTCTTATGATGGACACATAAGAAAGGTAGTTGGAAAGTGTTTTGGTGTTTTGAAAAAACTGCGTAAAACACTGGATCTTCTCCCGGTAGGGGCAAGAAAGACCATGGTACACGCGCTCATAACGTCGCGCCTTGATTATGCCAACATACTATATCTGGGGGCCACGGACAAAAGTCTTGGACGACTACAGGTTCTGCAGAATGCCGCTGCGCGGCTGGTCCTTAGTCAGCCTAGGAGGGCGGCTTCTAAGAAAGTCCTTAATTCATTGCACTGGCTACCAGTAAAAGTTATAGCCATGTTTAAGACACTATGCACTTGTCACCGCATTCTTAACAATGCTGGTCCATCCTATCTGAGTGACCTGATCACCAGATATGCGCCAAGGAGGGTTCTGAGGTCTACTGGCACCGGGCTACTGGAGATCCCTAAGGTAAAGAAGGCCAGGATGGGGGGTCGTCTTTTAGGGTCCGGGCTGCTCAGAATTGGAATAAACTCCCGCTAAAACTCAGGCTGGAAAGCTCTGAGATCAAGTTCAGAAAGCTGCTTAAAACCTATCTATTCTCCGACAGCATGTAATGTAATGGCCGGTTTGTTTTAGGTGCACTGCTCCTCCCTCTCACTCAGTGCGGGGACACGCCGAGATGGCGTAACCATAAGTTTAAGTTTAAGTTTAAAATATTTATCAAGCGCAACGTACACCTGGGCGGTTTCTTGGCGCTAAAGTAGCAGGCAGCCAACTGAGCTAAAACGGTAACTAAGGCGACAACTGGAAAACAGGCAATTTACTAAAGAAGAGCCTGAGAAAATAAAAAGGTCTTCAGAGCTTTGCGGAAACTGAAGTACTCGGTGAGGGACCTAAGATGAAAGGGGAGAGAGTTCCAGAACATGGGGGCAAGAGTGGAAAATTTTGAGCCACCCTGTTTTTTTTTCCGGTAACGGGGTACAGCTAAAAGGAGTTGTGCCGAGGAGCGGAGGTCTCTGCCAGGGACGTAAGCCTTGATGGCTGAAGATATGAATAGGGGGGCCAGGCCAGTCCTGGCCTGAAACGCCATGCAGCCTAGTTTAAACAGGGCGCGTTCCCGCACAGGGAGCCAGTGAAGAGTTTTCAGGAGGGGGGAAGTGTGATGGAATTTAGGAAGACCGAAAGCAAGGCGGGCAGCCTGGTTCTGCACTAATTGCAGCTTACGGAGGCTGTACTGAGGGATGCCATTGTACAAAATGTTCCCGTAGTCCAGGCGGGACAGGACCAGTGCGGACATAATTAGCTTGAGTGCAGGGAAAGAAAAGAAACGGGAGATAGAACGGATAGTACGGAGAGTAAGAAAGCAAGAGGAAACCACAGAACCAATCTGGGAGTGCATAGTAAGTTGATTATTTAGCTTAATACCAAGAGTCTTAACAGAGGGAACAGGGGTAGGAGGAGAGCCAAAGGAGGGGGGCCAAAAGAGAGAATTCCAGGGACTGGAGCAACCACCCGTCACCACAAGTTCCGTTTTTTTTTCGGGATTGAGTTTCAGGTGGTTGAAGTTCATCCAGTCCCTGATGAAAGATAGAATAGATTGGAAATTAGAAATAGAGTCAGGAGTAGAAGAAAGATTAAAGATGAGCTGGAGGTCATCGGCATAGTTATATACCGTGACCTCCAGTTGCTGTAGAGCAAAGATGAGCGGAGCGATATAAAGATTAAACAGTAAAGGAGAGAGAGAAGAGCCCTGGGGAACACCGCACTGGACCTGACAGGGAGTAGCTGAAAACTCCCCAAGATGAACCGCCTGGGTCCGGTCCCTCAAAAAGGACGAGAGCCAGATGAGGGCTGAGCCTCCTATGCCCGCCGCCTTGACACGGGAAAGCAAGATGGAATGATCCACCGTGTCAAAAGCGGCGGACAAGTCGAGGAGGACCAGCGCCTGTGGTCTACCAGCGTCCATACCCTCTCTGAGGGTGTCTAATACTGACACCACCACTGACTCTGTCGAGTGCTTTGGCCGAAACCCAGCCTGACATGGGGCCAACCTCCCATTCTCCTCGGCAAAGGGGCTGAGTGCAGATGTAACGTGCCGCTCCAGCACCTTCGCCAGAAAAGGGAGAAGGGAGATGGGGCGATAATTAGCCATCACAGAGGGGTCAGCTCCCGGCTTCTTCAAGATGGGGACGATGGAGGCGGCTTTTAAAGATGGAGTGACAACCCCTCGGGCCAGTGAGTCGTTAAGGAAACCCAGAGGGGGCAAAAAACAGACAGTAAAGATCTGCCGTAAGATATGAGCCGGGCATATGTCAGACGGGGAGCCGGACTTAATTTTAGGGAGGAGGGACAAGAAAAGTTCTTCAGAAAGAAGAGGGAAGGAATTGAGAGAAGCTGGGACAGGGTGAGGGAGGGGGTCAACAAAAGAAGGGGAAGGAGGGGGGATGTTAGATTTGATTGTCGTGATTTTTTCGACAAAATAAAGATTCAGCGAATCGCAGAGTTTCTGGGAGGGAGGGGGTTTAAGTGTGGTCCGGTCAGAGAACGCCAAATCATGGGTAATGGCAAAGATCTCCTTTGGTTGATTCTCGGCCGCTAAGATTTTGGCCGAGAAATATGCTTTCTTGGCCTCAGTAATTTTTTGCTTATAGGTCCCCAGGAGGTGGACGTAGCAGGTCCTGGAATTAGGGGAGTAATCCAGTCTCCATTTGCGTTCAGCCCTTCGAACCGTAAGCTTCAATTCCTTCAGCTCGTTGTTGAACCATCGATTGGCGTCTTTAGGGCGCCTAATCGAGGTACGCCGGAGAGGAGCCAAGCAATCGCTTCCTTCCATAAGCCATGAATCAATGGCTTTGGCTTGGGCTGCGGAATCCAGTCCCGATAGAGGGGGAGAGGAGGCCCGGAGTGCGGTCGAGAGATCAGACAGATTGACCTTACCCCAGTTACGAGCCCATGAATTTTTGATGTGGATAGGGGTCTTGGTCAAAGAAAGACTGAGGGAAAACGAAATTAGAAAGTAATCGGACCAAGTGCAGGGGACAACGGACAGTGTAGAGAGGGTACAGTTAAGAGACCAGACCTGGTCAAGAATGTGTCCGTGAATATGAGTAGGGGTGTGAACAAAAGAGATAAAATTAAGAGAGAGGAGCGTTTCTGAGAATTCCTTGGATGAAACACACTCCTTGGGGTCCGAAGGCCAATAATTGAAGTCCCCGAGGACTAGAGCCGAGGCATAGTTGACCGCCAGGGTGCCAAGTAGGTCTTTGCTTTACAAATGTCTTTATTATTTTTTTATTATCTGCATTCAACTTTGCTAGGTGAGATAGTACTCTCTGTCGTTTAATGGGATAGTTCAGCCCATTAACATTCCATGAAACTAACTTTAACGGCATAATGAGTTAGGGAAAACTAAAAATAACAACAACCTTCAATGATGAACCAGAAAAGTCAAACCATGAAAAGGAAAAGAAAAATATAAGGAAGATAGTATAGGAAGAAACAGAGAATCATAAAGGAAAGCAAGTAATAGCAGAGTGACAAGGATGATTGAACAAGAGAATTTGGGAAGTAGCAACAACATTGGCAAATGCAAATTGGGAATATAGGTTGATGTGATAGAAAGCATCACACAGAAAGAGGATATCAGCGACACCTGAAAAGAAAAGAAGAATAGTAATTAGGAGAGGAAAGAGAGGAAGAATTAGGGGTAAAGGTGAGGTGGAAATTCCGGAGTAAGACGTACTTACATGAGAAAAGAACATGTATACAAGGAGGGGGGATGTAACCACATGCGGTGGACGACACATCCAAGGACGGCTAACCGGGAAAGCCGGGAGACATCATGAAACAATGACAAAAAACCTGTGGATGTGAAGAAGATGAATAAAAAGTTAAGAAGACGCAATAGAGCGAACAAAAACAACGATAACAGTGAATAATGACGACAACAATAATTAACAAATAAATATAAACATAAACTGTGAGCAGCACACCTTTTAAAAATACAATGCTAAGCAAGGTGATCCAAAAAAATCAGATAACATATTAAAAAGAAATAGCATTAAAGTTCAACCAGTAAATGAAGAAGACGGTCCAGAGAAATCCATCGGAGACGTTTTACAAGAGTTTATGAAACTTTGCAAGCGCAGCGGGTCTTCATATGTAGTTGTTCGGTTGTTATATGTAACTTTGAATAAACAGGGATGAAAAAGTCCGTATCCGGCTCCCATCGAGCGAAGCTCAACTCTCATGTTTAGAAAGGCCTTACGTCGATTAGCTGTGGTTTTGACATAATCCTGGGCAAAAAACAGAGAGGAACCTGACCATGTGATTTTTGGAGAAGATTTAACAGCTGCTAGTACTTTCAGTAAATCCGTATATTCTAGAAAATATAGGATGACTCCTCTCGGTCTTTGCGAAGATGAAGCAAGGGATGGTAGACGACCAAGCCGATGTGCTCGCTGAATGGTAAGAACTGTGCCCTCTGGCATGTGAAGAATTTTAGGAAGGAATGATTTAAAGAAAGTGAGCGAGCCAGATCCTTCGAGTCCTTTTCCCAGTACGTAAATACATAAATTATTTCGTCTGTTGTGGTTTTCTAATTTCTCAACCTGCTTTTGGAGCGTCGAAACTTGAGAGTGAAGATGAGAGACGTTAACACAGAATTCTTTTAAAGAAGTAACTGTTTGCTCAACTGAAGACATCCTCGTTTCAAGTTGTGACCAGTTATCCGTTAAGACTTGGAGTTTAGTATTAGTCTCTTCCCTAAAAGGACGTAGAGCTCTGATTTTCTCCAGTAATAACTCCATGGAGGCAAGCGACGTTTGTTTAGGAGGCGAGGGAGGATCCCTTTTCAATCGCTTGGTATTGGATTTCCCTGAAGTAAGAGGAGGTTCCATTGTAGAATCTGAATCTTGCACAGATGGCGCCAGAGATTCTTCAAATTTGGAGAATTCAGAAAAGATTTTTGAATTTTTTACAAAAATGTGCCTTGGTTTAGAGGATGGAGGATATAATGTCTTTGTTCTGCCCATAGAACTATTCCACACTCTCTTTTGGTACTCACTAAATTAGAGGGTATCAAAGTGCAGTGAGAATCTCACAGATAGGTGGCGTAATATGGGGAGAAACGTAGCATAAACGTTAGTGAGTATTCCTTGGAGGTTGAAACATAAGTAACTCGTTCAGCTGAATAAAACAAGCATAGGTGTGTGAGATATCGCGTAAAATAGCACAATATAGTAGCAAAACAGAGAAAATACGCACTGAATGCGTGTTAGAATGAAGCTCAAGTGAAGCTAAAATGGTTGCCACACAGTGTGTCTCATCAGTGCTGAAGCAAGAATCAGATAATTAAATGCAGCAATCAAATAGTATGTTCCAACTGGAAGGGAACCAAAAATTGGATTTATAAACATTTCTCAGTCCATGGTATGCAAAGAATAAAACATGCTGTTATTATGAGACCTCTCAGTGTCACATATTTAGTTGATGGAGCAACTAGATAATGACAGTACTCCTAAAATGGCTGCTCCTCAGAAGATGATGAAAATGGTAAATATGGGTACAAAAGGGGGTGGTGATGGACGGAGCATCTGAACCAATCAAACACTCACACCCAGTCAAAAGATCTGGGTTTAATCCATCACCGTTCTTTAGCCCACTCTGCCACCCCAGTTCAGCTATGGCCATATGCAAATCAGTCTGACCTCGTGCCTCATGGGAACAGTCCAGCCCGAACTGCCAAGCCATGCCTTCCCTGGACCGGAAACAAGCTTTCGGGGACCGGTTTCTGGCATTACAACCGTCTTCAGCCCGGCTTGCTTGAATCCAGTGGCAAAGTGAGCAAGGGACTCACGTCTGAGCATACCCTGCCACACTTATGGCGGCCAAAGCGGTACAAAAGGGGGTGGTGATGGACGGAGCATCTGAACCAATCAAACACTCACACCCAGTCAAAAGATCTGGGTTTAATCCATCACCGTTCTTTAGCCCACTCTGCCACCCCAGTTCTGACATGACCATATGCAAATCAGTCTGACCCCGTGCCTCATGGGAACAGTCCAGCCCGAACTGCCAAGCCATGCCTTCCCTGGACCGGAAACAAGCTTCCGGGGACCGGTTTCTGGCATTACAGCCGTCTTCAGCCCGGCTTGCTTGAATCCAGTGGCAAAGTGAGAAAGGGACTCATGTCTGAGCATACCCTGCCACACTTATGGCGGCCAAAGCGGTACAAAAAGGGGTGGTGATGGACGGAGCATCTGAACCAATCAAACACTCACACCCAGTCAAAAGATCTGGGTTTAATCCATCACCGTTCTTTAGCCCACTCTGCCACCCCAGTTCAGCTATGGCCATATGCAAATCAGTCTGACCTCGTGCCTCATGGGAACAGTCCAGCCTGAACTGCCAAGCCATGCCTTCCCTGGACCGGAAACAAGCTTTCGGGGACCGGTTTCTGGCATTACAGCCGTCTTCAGCCCGGCTTGCTTGAATCCAGTGGCAAAGTGAGCAAGGGACTCACGTCTGAGCATACCCTGCCACACTTATGGCGGCCAAAGCGGTACAAAAGGGGGTGGTGATGGACAGAGCATCTGAACCAATCAAACACTCACACCCAGTCAAAAGATCTGGGTTTAATCCATCACCGTTCTTTAGCCCACTCTGCCACCCCAGTTCTGACATGACCATATGCAAATCAGTCTGACCCCGTGCCTCATGGGAACAGTCCAGCCCGAACTGCCAAGCCATGCCTTCCCTGGACCGGAAACAAGCTTCCGGGGACCGGTTTCTGGCATTACAGCCGTCTTCAGCCCGGCTTGCTTGAATCCAGTGGCAAAGTGAGCAAGGGACTCATGTCTGAGCATACCCTGCCACACTTATGGCGGCCAAAGCGGTACAAAAAGGGGTGGTGATGGACGGAGCATCTGAACCAATCAAACACTCACACCCAGTCAAAAGATCTGGGTTTAATCCATCACCGTTCTTTAGCCCACTCTGCCACCCCAGTTCAGACATGGCCATATGCAAATCAGTCTGACCCTGTGCCTCATGGGAACAGTCCGATGATTCAGAAAAGGGGGTGGTGATGAACAGAGTGCCTGAATTAAGCAGACCACTCTTACCCAGTCCAAAGATCAGGGCTTGATCCATCACCGTTTTTTAGCTCACTGCACCATCCCAGCTCAGAACTTGGCTATATGCAAATTAGTTTGTTCCTGTCCCAGTGCATGATGGGAACAGGGCAAACCAAACTACCAAGCCAATTCTTGTACTGGGAAGGAAACAAGCTTCCGGGGACCGGTTTCTGCCATTTCAGGCATCGTCGGCCCGGCTTGCTTGAATCCTGATGGTGCAATGAGCAAGGGACTCACATCTGAGTATACCCTTCCACGCTTATGGTGGACAAAATGATTCAGAAAAGGGGGTGGTGATGAACAGAGTGCCTGAATTAAGCAGACCACTCTTACCCAGTCCAAAGATCAGGGCTTGATCCATCACTGTTTTTTAGCTCACTGCACCATCCCAGCTGGGAACAGTCCAGCCCGAACTGCCAAGCCATGCCTTCCCTGGGCCGGAAACAAGCTTCCGAGGACCGGTTTCTGGCATTACAGCCGTCTTCAGCCCGGCTTGTTTGAATCCAAGTGAGCAAGGGACTCACGTCTGAGCATACCCTGCCAACTTATGGCGAACAAAGCAAAACCAAAGGTGGTGATGGACGGAGCGTTGACAATACAAGCACTCACCCCCAGTCAACTGATCTGGGTTTAATCCATCACCGTTCTTTAGCCCACTCTGCCACCCCAGTTCAGACATGGCCATATGCAAATCAGTCTGACCCTGTGCCTCATGGGAACAGTCCAGCCCGAACTGCCAAGCCATGCCTTCCCCTGGATCTGGATTCAAGCAAGCCGACAACACAACTGTTCCCTCAAAACCCACCCCAGGTAAACACATTGGGACCTGAATAGTGTCTCCCCACCCATGTAATGTGGCACCCTCTCAATAACTAACACGGCATCAGAACTACACCTGCAGACATTTCCACAGGTGTAACTGAGTCAAAGATCAACAGAGGGGTATTATGTGGTCAGACAAACCCAAAGGTAGCCCAGCACTGAACCCAACTCCTGCGGTAACCCTAAAGGTCTTTAGACTCAATTGCACCCCAACAGTCATACCCCAATACTGAAAATAGGAGAAAGGAAGGAAGTGAAGGAAGACAAAGAAGGACGGGGAGAGGAAATAAGGGAGAAAGAAAGGAGCAGGGGTTAGGCCATTTCATGTCAGTGACCCCAATCAATAACTGCCTCAGCAGGTCCCGCCAAGCCCAGACCATGCCACAAGTCCCTGTGCAGCATTTGCCAAAGTGGCAAATGTTAGATGTGCTTTTTCAAGGAGATTAGGAGAGAGAGACTAGTGCATGACTCAACAGAATCTTTTTTGATGCAAAGTTACTTGTCCCATGTCCGCCATTTGATTCCCTCAGAGTCCAGAGTGCCACCGGATGCCGCCACAGCCCTCCACCACAGCCTCCAACATTCCATGGTAATGTCTGACTCCGTGAGCTCCGTGTCCTCCATCACATCTGAGCCAACTCCATTAGGCGTAGGAGAAGTAACTGGCTCCACCCATGCCTTGGCTGCCTCTCTCTCCTGCCTTTGCTGTTCCAGGTCCAAAGCTCCATCTCGTCAGACCATCATCTTTGTCCTGATGTGGATCTTCCCTTGCTCCGTCTTTTTCTGCTTGATGTAAGACTGATCTTCAACTTCTCTGAGCTCCTTTGGTTGTAGTCATCGACAGGGCCGGACTGGCCGTAACGGGCACTGGACGTTTCCCCGGTGAGCCGCCAGGGTGGGGGCAGGTTTTAGACACTGGGGATGGCCGAGCTCTTTGCCAGGACTAGTTTCGGTTCCCAGTCCAACCCTGTTCATCGACTTTATTGCCGGAATTCGATCAGCGCCACGGATCTCCAACCAATCCCAGGCTTCTTCTGGGAATGAGAAAAAATCTCTGTGTAGTACGGGTAAAGTAGTATGTGAGTGAGGCCCATAGCTTTAAGTTTTTGTTTAACCCTGCTAAAGGACTGCATCTGAATTCGGACCACCCTGGTATAGTATGGAAAAATATGAGTTCTGTGGTTCTCGTCCAGACGGATGGCAATAACAGATCCCTTGAAAGTTCAGATGTCTATATATGGGTTCTCTCCCTACAGTCGTCTCACCTTGTTACCACAATGCAATTCATGGCAGCCCTCCGATCTGTTGCCGGGGGGGAAGGAGGCACTCACTCCGGATCAGTCCCAGCAATCCAGTAGTGCATCTCACTCGCGGGTGCATGGCGCCACTTTCGTTGGGGCTCCCCCACTGCTCTCCTAAAGGTTGCCTACATTTCCTGCAAGGTCCTCCAGGTAGATGTAGTTAGTTCCAGATCAGTAGCAGAGTTAGGAGAGTTGCATTCTTGGGCCCTCATGCAAGCAGTGTCCAAAAGGGGGTTCATCCCTCCACCAGTGCCGCCACCAATGCAGGAGCACACAATTGAATCCTGACTCTGTAGAGGCTGCGGTCAGGCCCCTCTTAACTCAGTGCTCCCAAGTTGGGAGCATCAACCTTTTAGGGAATGTTCCTTGGCTCCTCACACCATCCAGCTCCTTGGGGCATCCCCAGTCATCAAGTCAATCAGGTGTTCCCATAGCGGGGTGCCGCTTGGATGTTATGCGTCCTCCTGCAAGCATGGGGCTCACCCAGGGCTCACCACACCACAAGCTTGGTGTTGACGTCACACACCTGTCAGGCATTTCTCAGTAAGCTTTGCACAGGTCCCCCGGCTCAATCAGTCAATTTTGAGGGGGCGCCCTCCTTCGCATGCACCCCCCTCCAGATCGCCAGTTAGCTACCCCTTCAGTCCGTGTAGCATGGGGCCCTGCACCAGGAAGTCTGCTTTCTCCTCCATGGTGCGGTCTCTCCGGCGATCCTGCCATCCCTGCCGCAGTACAGAGGCAACACCTGGCCAACGCTGCCCCTCCACGTTATCCGCTGTGGGCATGGTACAGTGGACACCCCACTGATCGCGCGTGCAGTCAGCCTGCATTCCTGCGGTCTGTTCCAACTCTGCTTGCCCCGGGAAAGGCTGCATCAGACATGAGGGGACATCATATGGGGCCCATGAACCAAGCATCTTTTTCAGCAGGCAAGCTCATTGCACGGTCCTGCTGCCTCCTTGGCGTAGACTCACTGGCGATCCAGTCACTGTCAACAAAGAGTCCTTAGAAAGAGACCGGGACTTCAAACATGTATTGTCCGATGTAACTGCCAATATTAATTACCTCTGCTACTAATCAAATAATTGTTTATATCTTGAGTAAGATTACTATTTTGTAAATACTGTGAGTTTATCCTACTTTGAACCTGAACTAATAAATTAAGACAAAAAAATTAATTGCTGATTTACTTACTGCTTTTATTTTAGGGTGCCTCAAATATATTTTTGGGTTTTGCATTAATTTATCAGTGTCTAAATGGTAACTGACACAATGAAGTGAAGCTAGCACTGGACATATAAAGCTCCCATATCACCTCTATTTTCTGAATTACAGGTAGATTATGTTTGTATAAACTTTGGTGACATTTGATTCAGTTTGAGAAATATGTGAAATTTGTACTCTAAGAAAATGTTACTACACTTGTGCAGAGGAAGATAATGTGAAATTATGATTATTGGTATTTCCCTTGGTAAGCACTGAGAGAGGGGAATTCAAACAGGAAAAAAATGGATGAAGAAAGGTAGGACACAAGACTGAGGAAATGAAGAAGGAAACTTGTGAATAGAGCAGGACTTCCTCAGGACATTGATATCTCATATTGACAGTTCAACAGTTGTTTACAAACAGCCTTGCATGGGCATCTGGTCAAAAGATACATAGCAAAGAAAAAATGGCATTGATAAGAGAAGTCAGGATCAAAAGAGGAAGAGGAAAAGAGCTGTATTTCTAGAGTGAACATTGACGATCAGAGGAATGGTTGTAGTATAGACTAGAATTAAAGGGGAACTGTTCAAGAGATACTAGGACAAGTCAAGAAGAGCCCCTTCGAACCAGGCACTTCCCACCTGCTACATAGGGCCTCAAGGCAGACTTAGCATGATCCTCACTGTAGTAGTTACACTGAGCTCAGGAGACAGCAGGAGGGAACTTGGAAAGGAGAAATGGCTGCTTTGAGGACAGAGGCCAGCATGGTTAGATTTGTCTTGTCTTCAGCAATGGTTTATAGGAGAAAAGGCTAAATTAGCAGGAGGGGCAGTACTTAAAATGGATACTACTATGGGAGGGTAGTTTCTGTCTCTGGAGTAATCGCTTCCTGCTCAGATATGCCAATATGTTGGTTGAGTTTAGGATTAAGTTTGCAGGACCTATCAATTGTGTCTAATTTCCTGCCTGCCACAACAAAGTAGAGACTAGTCTTTCTGTAACCCAGTCTTTTTCTCAAACTATGATTACTCCAAAATGTTTGCAATTGTTCTAATTTAGCCCCATCATTCTTTTTAGAAGACATTCTTATCTATCCAAAGTTCTTTCTGGGATTAAATTGTCATGCCCCTACTAGCTTCCACCCCAAAAAGTGATATTTCAATTGTCATTTGCTTCACACAAGAATTCAATAAAAATATGCAAACATTGTTATCAATAAACACATTGTCATTCTTCAAGAACTGTTGCAAAATATTATCAAGAATGTTATTTCTATTTAATAATCTGCTCCCAATTGTGTTCAGCGGTATCTTGAAGGTTTTGATATTAGCCCTGAGTAAGATTACTATTTTGCAAATAATGTGGGTTTATCCTACTTTGAACCTGAACTAATACATTTAGACTTCAAAATTAACTGCTGATTTACTTACTACTTTGGTAATCCTATTTTAGGGTGACTTAAATATATTTTTGTGTTTTGCATTAACTTACCAGTGCCTGAGAGGTAACTGGCACAATTAAGTGAACCTAGCACTGGACATATAAGGCTCCCATATTACCTCTACTTTCTGAAATACAGGTAGATTATGTTTGTATACACGTTGGTGAAATTTGATTCAGTTTGAGAAATTTGTGAAATTTGTACTTTGAGAAAATGTTACTACAGTTGTGTAGTGGAAGTTATATCAGGAATCAGGCATCCGAGGTTGATCCCTTGCCCCATGCTTGGCTTTGGGGAGAGGCTGTAGTCTAACAGCTAGGACGGTCAATCGCAAATCTTAAGGGACCGGTTTCGAGTCTCTGCAATGACGCTCAACATCCTGTGATTCTGAGCAAATCACTTAAGCTCCTTGTGCATCACAAAAATGAGTGCGTTGTTGTGTAACACAACTGGTGCTCATGTAAAGCGCTCTGATACTTTTGGGTCAAGTTTGCGCTTTATAAAACTATGGAGAAAAAAAATCAACAGCTACTTATTTGCTGACGAGTAGCCAGGAAGAGGGACGGAATGTAGTTGAAAGAAAATAAATATATATGTCTGTATTTTTTATTCTTGAATTTGATTTCAATATGCATGCAAAACTGTCTCTAGGCCAGATCTAAAATAGGCATGGCATTTTTACTAATGTGCTTACTTATATGTCATATTTTCAGTGCCAAACAAATATTCAATATCAAGTATTTAAGATAGATATCTAATTATTCAACTGAAATATGTGTTGCGATGGAAAAATGACAAGGTGCTATCGAGCATGCTAAATTTATAGAGCACAGTCAATACTGAATAAATTAGCACTAACCTCTCTTGGCTGTTGCTATTACTGCTGTAAACAAGCATTTGCAATGGAGAAGTGTGGCTGTGGAGAAGTGTGGCTCACTGGTTAGAGGAGGCAGACCCTGAAGCAGAGGTCAGACCTGGGACCAGGGTTCAATTCCCGACGCGGCAGGGTCTTGAGCCCAAATATCCACGTACTCGATAATTCTCGTTTCGGTGCCTACTCGAGTCACGGGTTCACGCTCTGGGCATTAGCTTGCTTAATCTCCACTACGGTCCCCCTGCGGCAGGATTCCTGGCTTTCACCTTGGGGATACCCAGTACGGGTATCTCACAGGGAAAAGCCAGGACGGGTTCCCAAGGCAAGCGCCGAGATGCCTACGGGTAATCGAGCGCTATATAAGAACGCATAATAATAATAATTCGGTCTCGCCTTTGGGACCTTATATGTATTTAGCTGTGCAGCACATTAGCCTGGGTGCTGAAACATCTACTGTTCTTTAACATGGAGGGAAAGTAAGCACCAAACTGTGTGACACACTAGGTATGGGAAAAAATGGAGAGAAATATTCAGCTGGAAATGGTATACTTCAAAGCTCTGTCTTTAAAATAAAATCAGGTCCTTCAGTGATCATATCACTGAAACTACAAGATTTGAAAAAAATATTATTGTCTACGGGTGCTTGTGGAAGACTATTTCTATGGACTTGTATCTAGACAATACTAAAGTGATTCTGGTATTTTACTGACCTCTGCTGGTCGTTTTCTATCAAGAAAGTTAAATAGAGGCAGTTGCCAGAAAAATCAAAAAAAGAAAGTCCTTCGACAGAAAGCAATTCTAGTATTTTACTGCCCTCTACTGGCTGTTTTCTGTCAAGACAGTTAGATAGAGGCAGTTGAACAGAAAAAGTCCCTAAGCGGAAGCAGACAAGGCCTAGGGCTGATCTCCAGAGCCCACAAAGTACATACACATATAAGTATATACTAAAGTATATACAAGAGGTCTTGAATGCTTGACCTAAAAATGAAATTGTTGGTATCTTAAATAAAATAAAACAATATATGTTTTTTAAATGTAAGTGCTTAACGGCATAACTCTCTCTAAGGCATTTAGTTTTTTACAGTTTAAAAATAAACATTTTAGTTCCTGTGGGTTGAAAGTGTTCATCATTTTACCACAAAACACTGTAACGTAATTGTAATCATTGTAACATTTTCTGTCTTTCGACATGAAATATTTCACCTTTTAACACAGATATGGCAGTATTGCTTTTCATCAGCTTATATAACAGTATGTTCAGGGCCGGCTTTAGCGCTGGTGGTGAAAAGTGCGACAATGTTTGTTGGCGCCACCCAATGACCACCTACGCCATGGATTCCTTCACTACCATCCTTTCACGGTGCCCCACAAGTCTCCACAACCACTCTCTTTTGGATGCATTTAATTAGTTTTATAGCGCTACTCATACCAGTGTAGGGTGTCAGAGCACTTTACATCACACAGACAACGCAGAGAATCAATCATACGTGTGTAAATCAGTGTGTAGGAAATGTTACATAAGACAGATAACAAGAACAAGAGAACAAGGTGTAGTAAGTCACATGTGATCCATACGGGTCGGCACGATAGTTTAAGAGCGCTTGATCTGGAGAAGCACAAACTTAGAATTTAAAATCCCAAACCATGGTTGATGGTTCTTTTTAATAATAAGAACTGATTTCTACCCACATGAACCCATTTTGCAACATTAGGTTAATGAAAGACTGTAAAAAAATAAACATAACGCTCTAACATATACCTTGCAGTTTTCATGCTGCTCTTTGAAAACAGTTAATTGCTCGCTGTTCTAAATTAGGATTTAAACTTACAAAAAGCAAGTAACAAAAGGATCTCTCTGACAAAAGTAGTTACCCACAGACCTATTTTCATTATATGCACTTTGTTATCTGCATGGTAAGCAGTCTTGGTAGCTGCATATTAACCCTCTGCCCCACTTTATCATGAGTCAAAACTTCCACTAGACAAAACTCCGATCTCTCTCTCTCTCTAGGATGAACATTAATCACCAGTGTTATTTTTATATTTTTTATTGTGGCTGAAAATTGCTGGAGGCAAAGAACGCAGCAGTGGGTCCTTTAAAAACCATATAATACGGCACCCATCATGAAGTCAGCACCCAGTGCGATGGCACAGGTCGCAAAGCCCTAGAGCCTGCAGGTATGGTATTCCACGCTACACCACTCCACTGTACACCACTCCAGTCTAAGCCACTCCACTGTCCTCAACTTCAGTGCTCGTAACTACAGTGTATGATACTCCACTGTACGCCGCTCCATTGCATTTTATTTATACTCCTCTATATGCTGTCCCACTCTACCCTACTGTACTGTACACCACTTTAGTCTGTGCCATTCCACTGAATGCCACTCCACTGTACACTATTCCACTGTATGCCTGTCCACTGTACCACCCTCTGCGCTATTCCTCTGAACCGCACCCCACTCTACGCCACTCCACTTTGTGCTATTGCACTGTATGCAACTTCCCTCCACTGTATGTTATTCCACTCTACCCAGTCATTCTACGTCACTTCAATCTAGGCCACTCCAGGTTATGCTATTACACAGTATGCAACTCCATGTTATGCCAGTCCACTGCATGTTATTCCAACTACCCCACTCCAAGGCAGGGTACGCCACTCCACTGCATTGCCAAACATTGCGAATGCAATTCGTGGCAGCCCTCCGATCTGTTGTCGGGGGGAGGAGGCACTTACTCCGGGTCATTACCAGCAGTCCAGTAGTGCATCTCACTCGTGGTGCATGGCACCACTTTCGTTGGGGCTCCCCCACTGCTCTCCTAATGGTTGCCTGCATTTCCTGCGAGGTCCTCCAGGTAGGTGTAGTTAGTGCCAGATCAATAGCAGGGTTAGGAGAGTTGCATTCTTGGGCCCTCATGCAGGCTGCGCCCAAAAGGGGAGGTTATTCCTCCACTAGTGCTGCCACCAATGTAGGAGCACACAATTGAAGCCTGACTCCATAGAGGCTGCGGTCAGAGCCCCGCTTAACTCAGTGCTGTGGAGTGGCGTACCCTGCCTTGGAGTGGGGTAATTGGAATAACATTCAGTGGACTGGCATAGAATGGAGTTGCATGCAGTGTAATAGCATAAACTGGAGTGGCCTAGATTGAAGTGGCGTAGAGTGGACTGGGGTAGAGTGGAATAACATACAGTGAAGGGAAGTTGCATACAGTGTAATAGCACAGAGTGGAGTGGCATACAGTGGAGTGCGGTTCAGAGGAATATCGCAGAGGGTAGTACAGTGGACAAGCATACAGTGGAATAGTGTACAGTGGTGCAGCGTACAGTGGAGTGGCATTCAGTGGAAATGCATAGACTAAAGTGGTGTATAGTACAGTAGGGTAGAGTGGGACAGCATACAGAGGAGTATGAATAATAAAATGCAATGGAGTGGCTTAGAGTGGAGTATCATACACTGTAGTTACGAGCACTGCAGTTGAGTTCAGTGGAGTGGCTTAGACCGGAGTGGTGTACAGTGGAGTGGGGTAGCATGGAATACCATACAGTGGAGTGGTGTAGAGTGAAGTTGCATACAGTGTAATAGCATAGAGTGTGGTATACAATGAAGTGGCATATATTAGAGCAACGTAGAGAATCTATTTATTTATTATTATTAGTTTATTAGTTTCTAAACACCATAAACATACACAGTACAAAACAAAAAAATCTGCCTTACATCTTCAGCTTAATCAAAAATATAAAACAATTTAAAATCATTCAATCTAAATGTCAGCCTGACTAAACACAAATAAATCAGGCAAAAAGTGCATTGGGCAAGCATCAAAAGACAACCTGTGCAAGGGAACATAAACTATTTAAAATCATACACTATACTATATTAACCTGGCTAAGCACAAGAAAATCATTCAAGAATGCATTGCTCAAGCAGAAACAAAATACTGACCATCCTATATCCTGTAAGTAAGTGCAGGAAGATCATACAAAAGTGCATTGTGCAAGCATCAAAAGACAGACTGTGCAAAGGGCATAAACAATTTAAAGTCATAGACCATCCTATATCAACGTGGCTAAACACAACAAAATTGTTCAAATCGGCATTATGCGAGCAACAACAAAATACCGTGCAATAGGGCATTAACAGTTTAAGAGCATTAACAGTTAAAGATCATGAACCATCCTATATCAACCCGCCTAAGGACATGAAAATTGTGCAAAGATGTAATGTGTAAACATCAGCAAACACTGTACAAATAAGCATAGATAATTTTCCATGGACACTCTGTTGTGCTTTGTTTAAGATAACCAATGCTGAGCACCCATTAATAGACGGGATAGGGAACAGAGTAGCAGCCCCTCCATTTAACTATATCACAACAACTTTGGGATAGGGGTCAATAATTCTGTTTTCACCCACTAGCCTGTTGTTCAATAGTAACCTTCTAGAGTAGCATTAAAGTGACCCTTGTCTAAGCCATAGTTTTTAGCTCTATTTACAGTGTTTTTATCTAATTTGAAAAAATTGCTAAGAATTGCACCAGTCAAATGTTCAACATAGAGTGCTGTGAATTTAAAGGCTCTATGTCATCTGACCTACAGGTTCTTACTTCCACAGCTAAAAACCTTTTATGCAGCAAAGTCCTCCAATGTACTAATAAGTTAGAGCATATACAAAGTAAATGCATGAATGGTCAATCAATCAATCAAATAGGATGTATAAAGCGCAACTAATCACCCAATAGGGTATCCAGGCACGTGCATGTCCCGGAGGTTTATGTGAACAGCCAGGTCTTGAGGGCCATTCAGAAATCCAGAAGTGAGGTCATGGTCTGGAGTTGCATGGGGAGGCGGTTCCAGTTCTTTGCTGCAATGTGGGAGAAGGAGAGTCCTCAACTTCTGCTTCAGTAGATGCAGGGAGTATGGGCAAGTGAAAGGGAGGCAGAGCGTAGTCTTCTCAATTGTTGGTGGAAGTTCAATTGGTGGTTAATGTATGCGGGTCCCTGGAAGTATAGAGCCTTGTGTGCGTGGGTCAGCAGCTTGAATTGGCATTTCTTCTGTACAGAGAGCCAGTGGAGTTGCCTGAGGGGGGTATAATATAAGCCCGTCAGGGAAGGCCAAGAATGAGTTTGGCTGCAGAGCTCTGTATGGTCTGAAGGCTCTGTAGGACAGGCGTGTCAATTCCTACGTAGAGGGTGTTGCCGTAGTTCAATCGGCTGGTGATGAGTGCCTGTGTCACAGTGCATCTTGTGTTAGGGTAGCCACTTGAAGATCTTACATAGAAGGTGCAAAGTGAGGAAATAGGCGGAGGAGACTGCATTAATCTGTGATTTCATGGTGAGCTAGTTGTCAATCATGATTCAGAGGTTTCAGGCGTGGTCGTAGGGAGTGGGTGTGGGTACTAGGTCTGATGGCCATCAATGTGTTGCTGGTGTTGCTGTACTTCCGGCTTGTCTGTGTTCAGCTGCTGGCAGTTGTTCTTCATCCAGCCAGCAACGTTTGTCATGCATCTGTGGAAGTTGGTTCTGGTGGTGGTGGGATCATCTGTGAGTGAGTGGACGAGTTGGGTGTTGTCTGAGTAGTAAATTATGTTGAGACAGTGGGATCTAATGATGTTGGCCAGTTGGGTCATATATCCGTTGAAGAGCCTGGGGCTGTGGGATGACCGCAGATGATCTGAAAGGTGGGAGATGGATCCTCTAGGTTCTTCCAGTGAGGAATGAGGTGATCCATCTGAGCACGTCCAATTCACGGGCCAGACTGGCAGTAGCAGGTATCGGGCATTTTCCCGGTGTGAGAAGTTGGCCTGGCACATGCTGTCCACTGTTCTAGTGGGCACCTTGCACCAGTCCAAACAACCCTTATTGATGGTAGGTTAAAGACAACCTTTATAAAAAGCTATCCTTGGGGTAGGTATGGAGAGCAGACTTCAGGCTAAGTCTTGAAGTAATGTATATCAGCTTGTTTTACCAGTCTATAATCTTGTGAATGACCAAATCAAAGGAGAACCACACCAGGTATATATATATATATATATATATATATATATATATATATATATATATATATATATATATATATATATATATATATATATAAAATATATGTATTTATTCTAAACACATCCCTCTAGTCTCTTTATGAGGTTAGAGGCAAAAGTACATTCAGTAAACTTAATAGCACACAGTAAATTAGCACAATATATGTTGAGCCCTAGGGGCCTTTCAAACCATATATTGAGAAAGTGGTATAAGAACCACAGCTTGCATTGACACAAGGCCTAGGGCGTGTAGAACCACTGGGGCCACCAGAAACCACCCTAGGTAGTGACACAGGGGACCCACGGGGGACGCGTGCAGTGTGTGAACACAGCAGCGAATCACCAATAACTTCTATTGGGAAAGTCGCGGTTGGAATTTTAAAGTTAAAGGACACTTAGAAGAGGACTTGGAGAAAACCCCTTTAGAACTAGAAGGTTCTAGAGTCATCACCCACGGGAGCACCAGAGTACTCGAGTTACTTCACCCAGGTAAGCCGGGTGCATAGGTGCCTTTTCATGCCGGGTTTCGTCATCGTTTTCAGTAGCGATCTACTACAAAGTGCTGCTGGCGTCCGAGAGGAAAATGAACGGAGGGATCCAAGCCTGGATTGGAGATGTAAAGAATGTAAAAGCAGAGGGGACAGAGTTTGGGTCCCTTGCCAGTGACCAACGATATTGTGTGATTTCGGGTGAAGAAGGTGTAGCTTTACTCTTCAGCCACGAGTCCCGGAGATGTCGACGACAACCAGGAGCTGGATTCGAGCTGTCCCACAAAGGATGTTGAGTGCTGCGGTGTCGGTGCCCAGATTGGGCCCAACAAGCCTTGGCAACAGCAACTCACGCAGAAAAGCAGAGATAGGCTTCAGTGCTGACCAGCAAGGTCTGAGAGACTCACCACTTGGTAGGGAGTCAGGGCACGCATGGAGCAACCAGGGAGGCCCAAGGAAAATCAGAATGGGTTTTGTGGGGACCCACCAGTCAACAGACCAGGGATCGCGAAGGAGCCTCAAGAGGAAATGCAAGAAGCGGGCCCACGGAACATTCGTGGAGTGTTGGCTCACAATCTTCGGTGCACATAGTGCTCAGGGCTTGGGATACAAGTAACCCAAAGCACACCTTCAAGAAACCTCGGGAAGTCAATGCACTTGCAAATGTGCACGGTGTCCAGGAGTTGCGGTTCCACGTCACTTGTGAGGGCTGCGGATCTCAGCTTAGTTGGGGACTCGTGTCGGCCTTCATGAAGTCTGGAAATCCTCTTACTGAGCTGCAAATACTTCGGAGTCTGGCGGGAGCTTTGGAGATGCAGACAACCAATGCTTTGTTGGTGCCTGTTTGAACAGGGGCATCACTCCTTGACCGCAAGGGAGATTCTTCTGTCCTCTAATCGTTAGTAGAGCGTTGAAGTTCCAGGATTCAGTTTCACAATTTCGTCCAGGTGTAATCTAAAGTCCTGTTGCCAGGTGTCCCTTACTTATACTAAGAAAAGGGGTTGGACATACTCTGGGGACCCACATATGGGAGGGTTTGGAAAGAGGGGTGGCTACACCCATTTCCTTTGTCCAGTTTTGTGCCAGAGCAGGGGCTGGTCTCCCCTGCAACTGGTTTGAACTGGGCTATGCACAGGGACACCAAATGTGCCCCCAGTGCTGACTTCAAAGCACTCTCAGAGTGCACCCACCCAGCCCCAATACACAAAAGCCTATCTGGGAGGTGGTTATACCTCCCTGTGACAGGAAACCTACTGTCTAGGCCTCCCCTCCCGGACTTTAGTCCAGCAGCAGGAGGCCAGACCAGGGTGTACATGTCTCTCCCTCTAGAAGAGTGGAATACTAACCCCGCCACCAGGACTAACGGGGTAGGATTCCAAAGTGTTTGACACCAAATACAACATGTTTCCATGCAGCCATTCCAAAGTTTGCATTTACCGCAAGTTTATAATGCACTTAAGAGTATATGGTCTGGCTGCATCACAGAAAAGATTTAGAGAATAGATTCCGAAAGCTGCAGAGGGGTCTTGCTCATGCACGGGCACCCTCTCACACAAAACCAAGCACTCTGCCTTCAGGATTGATAAGACATGCCATAGGAGTGACTGATATGTTTATATGTTTCAGTGATTAAGGTAGATGTAGGTAACCTATATCTTAGTAAGGGGTGCATGCACCACCTTAACCAGGCTGCAGTAGCAGTCCTGTGGTGTAATTTTGGAAGGCTTCCCAGGGGTGGCATAATACATGCTACAGACCCTGGTATGCCCTTGGTACATAGTGTACAATATACTAGGGACTCACAAGGGTACCCAGTAACCAAACTGGAGGGTACCTACAGTACATGCAATAATTTTTAGGAAGGCAGCAGCTAAGCTGGGGTCTTGGATAGCGGGGCCCCAGCCAGACTAAAGTTGAAAAACAGTGAAACACCAACAAAAAGTGGGGGTAACCATAGTAAGCAGATCCTACCCTCCTACACAACTCCCCCCAAACACAGAGACATTAAGCTAACCTTGACCAGTTGAGACTTCATGTTCTAAGTGGAAATATCTGGAAAGTCCATCTGCATTGGCATGGTTACTCCCAGGTCTATGTTCCACTGTATAGTCCATCCCCTGTAGGGAAATGGACCACCTCAAAAGTTTGGGGTTTCACCCTTCATCTGCAAATGCCTCCCTCTCAATAGCTCACCAACGTTTCTCTCTAGGGATCAGCCTTCGGCTAATAAAAGCTAATGGCTGGTCCTGACCTTCATCATTAAATTTTGACAGCACAGCCCATACCCCCAACCCAGATGCATCTGTTTGGACAATTAATTCTTTGGAGTAGTTAGGACTTTATAGAATTGGTGCAGTGCACATGGCCTGCTTCAGGTCATCAAATGCCTTTTGACAGCTAACTGTCCACTGAACTTTCTTTGGCATTTTCTTAGCAGTTACGTCATTCCGGGGTGTCACAATGGAACCATACCCCTTGACAAATCTTCAGTAGTACCCAGTCAGGCCCAAGAAAGCTCTGACCTGAGTCTGGGTAGTTGGTGCAACCCATTCCGTTATGGTCTAGGTTTATATGTTTCAGTGATTAAAGGTAGATTTAGGTAACCTATATCTTAGTAAGGGGTGTCTGCATCACCTTACTCAGGCTGCAGTAGCAGTCCTGTGGTGCCATTTTGGACGGCTTCCCAGGGGTGACATAATACATGCTTCAGCCCCTGGTAGACCTCAGGGGTACCTATGCCCTTAGTACCTAGTGTACCATATACTAGGGATTCATAAGGGTACCTCAGTAACCAAACTGGGGTGTACCTAAAGTACATGCAATCAATTTAGAGAGGAAGCAGCTAGGCTGGAGTCCTGGATAGTAGGGCCCCAGCCAGACTTAAGTTGAAAAACAGTGACACACCAAAAGAAAGTGGGGGTATTCATAGTAAGCAGATCCTACTCTCCTACAGGGTCAACATACCCAGCCCACAATCTACCACTTTTGCTGAGGGGGCCCCCTGGAGCTCAGGTTATGTTACACCACTGTCAACTGGGCTAGCTGAAGACATTGCATTGGTACCTGATCAACATCCCATGGAGTGGGTTTGTGGATGGAGGAGAGCACAAGCAATTTGTGTTATGTACCTTGCATCCTTCATCACATGCCCAGGAAAAGACTGAAATACCCAGGTAGAGAATCATATGCAAAGTAAATCCATCATATGACAAGTACATCCCTTTACGTTTCTAAATAGCACTTCTTACATCGAGGCACAGGGCAGGCACTTCCTCAAATTCCAATATAGTTCACAGAAGGTGGCAGAGACATTGTATGGCAGTGATTGCCTGTATGTCCTACTACTGTACTTATCTTAAACAGTTAAAGACCCTGGTTTTGATTTTGCAAGATGTTGACATGTCCTTTAGGGCAATAAATTGCTCCGTCATCCTGATGGACATCTCGTTCCCCCAAATCTAGAGATGTCCAACAGCCCTGCAGGCATGTCTCAACATTGTTAAACTTACAACATTGACAGAGTGCTCCGTTAAACAGGTTTGGCGTCCACAATCCTTTACATAGTTTTACTTTTTCAATAACAAACTCTCACAGCCACAGTTTGTTTTTGAAAAAAGTAAAAGTAATGACCTACACAGCATGGGAGTTTTCTTCCATAGTTTGGGGTCACATTTTTTATTCTAACCTTCCCACAAGGTCAGGTTTTACCATACAGTGACCGACCTTAAAGAAAACCCACACAATCGCTCACACTAAATTGGGTGGATGGTCGGGTGTCTAGCCTCCGATGGCCCATACCCTGTCAGCCCGTCAGAGGAGTTTGTCAACTATGGCACTGCCGGAGGGTCTGACCGTGAGATCCTCTCAGTCTGTCCGCCTCTAAATCAGGCGCTCGGACTGAGTTTTGTGGAGAGGTACTCCAACACAGTTGTGACAGAGTACACTTTCCGCTATACTCTAAATCAGCCCCCATAATCTCTTCTACTCCTGTACTGACAAGTGCTTTGGCAGCTTTACTCACCTAAGCTCAACCATAATGTTCCTAGCAACAACCCCAAAGACAGCCAGGATGTGCCAGGTCAGCAAAACACATCCCACATACATATAGACACAAACTACAAAACACACACCTAACTATGCAATCATTATACATTAAGGACAGGTCTTTGTTTCGAGGCCCATATAGAACCTTCTTATATGCAGGAATTGGGTGTGCAACTATTTGGAAGCAAATCAGCAACTACGTATCCCAGCATGCATGGCACATGTTTCATTTGGACTGCCCTATCAGGGCATGCCATTGCGCATTCTAAATCTGCGATGCGCTGCACCTGCACACTGTCGACCCTTTGTGCCTCTGAAAAAGAAATATTTTTGAAAGGTGTCAGGCAGACGGAGAAACTGCTGTTTAAGAAATCTAAACCAGGACTTTGCCCGTACCAATAAAAGGTTTGCAACTTGAAAGGTGGTCTGAGGGCTTCCTATGAATGGGTAAACTTCGGAGCTTGAGATATATATATATATATATATATATACATACATAGACATACATAGCGTCTAGCGGAATAAACTTACCCCTGCTGCAAGCAACTGTCGTGCTGTGAGTGCTTTTCTATCCTAAACTGACCCGGCTGGGTATTTTTCTGGGATATTCTGAGCTTGTTTATATTACCGCGGACACCAACGCGGTTGAAAGCACCCGCTGTGAAGAGTGACTCGTTCTACCTGGTGGCAAAGGGAGCTTGTACGCTTAATTTTACGAGTGCACCGCCGCTGCAAACGGAGTGGAGCTGTGAAAAGGAAGGGATTGCATTTCCGCACACTCCGGATCAAGAACTGAGGAATCGCGTTCTGCTGGTCAACGCTGAAAGCGGTAAGCCTGCCTTTTGATCACGCGACCTCTTTCTTTCGTGTTATGTGCAAAGCGGTACAGCGATAGCAGGCAGTTGCTTACTAGAGCAGGGGTGAAAGTTGGATTTTGTAACTAAAGACTCTTTCCAACAATTGAACTATGTTTAATATGTTTGAAAGGTGGGACGCTGCTGTGGATATCTTCAAAAACAAAAATCCGGATATATCCAAGCCACCCTTGACCAATACTACCACAACCATCTCTAATCCTTTGATTTCTCAATTTCACAAGTTAGAAAAATTGTACGAACGTGAACTTCGTAAGTGGTGGGAGGGCACTTCATTGCAGGGCTATATCGAGGTACAAAGGGTGCCTCGAGGACTGAGGATCTTTACAGTCCCTGCTTACGAAAATCCGGACCCCCTACTGCTAGAAACTTGGGCCGCGCATATTGCCAATTCCTGTAAAGGCATGTTGGAAATTTTAGTTCAATTTGCGTGGAGCGACCATGACAAAACTATTAAGGAGATTGAGGAATTAGAAGGGATAATTTCATCAAACACTGATAAGGAGGAACAAGATCTCCTGAGAACTAATATGAAGAAGAGACTCCAAAAATATGAAACTAAAATCAAACTAAGGAAACAAGAGAAATTCGACCGGGACGAAAGGGATTACGCCATGGGAAGAGTACTAACATTTTCCAAAAAATATGATCAACCACGGAAAGAGGTTGCGAGGAAAGACCAGATGCCTGATGGGGCCGAAGCAGTGAGAGTGGAAACTTCAGACTCTGATGTCACTGCCAGCGAGCTATCTGGAGATGAAACCACAGGCACAACCACTGCTCCCGTGCCTCCAGTGAAGAAAACCCCTTTTCAGCAGGAGTTCAAGGTCATCCGAGAGAGCTGGCTAAGGGATGGCAAGAACAAACCACCAGACGCAGGAGACAAACCCGACGAGGAGGCTGGAAAGGGACGAGGAAAAGGCAACAGCAACACAAAGAGCAAGCCAACCCCGAGGGTTACCAGGAGCCAGAGAAGGGGAAAATGGTAAATCCCTCGGAACAACTCACAATAGTGAACCTTTCGGATAGACAACTGACTCCAGCGGAAGAGTCTGTTCTCAAGCTAGGACTGACCTTCTGTCCAAGCAAATGTATGGAGTATACACAAACACGGATCGACTTGTTTAAATTCGTGCGTAAGATCAAATTGCACAAGTTTCATAAAGTAAAACCTACAGCTCAGGAAGCCAAGCATCTCAGACAGAACAAAAAGGACACAGACCTTTTAACTGTCAATGATCTCACTGCCTGTGAAGTATTAAACAATTTGAGATCAGAAGGTAACATGGAAACTGAAACAACGGATAATACACTAACCCAGAGACTGGCCAATGTTGAGATTGAACAGACTGCGCCTAAAAGTAACTTCAAGTTGGCTTCGAAATTTGTTCCGCAAACTGCGGTGGATTCGATCGATATCTTTTCCGATATAGTCACCAGGGATCTGATGACCATGAGAACTACTCAAGCAAAACGGGAGATTCGATTCAACACCACCAAGGAACAAAATACAGCCATTAAGTCCATTATGGATGATGAAACTATAGTGTGCAAACCCTCCGACAAAGGAGGCAACATTGTTGTCATGTCCAGGACTAAATATGTGGCAGAGGCCATGCGGCAATTACAGGATGTTTCCTGTTACTCTACAATAAAGAAACAAGATTATCTGTCTAGCATAAATGATCTCCATGTTTTACTAAAAAAATGGCACGACAAACAGATGCTTGACCTTGATGAATACCTTTTCCTCAAAACTACTAATCCTGTGTTACCTTGTTTTTACCACCTCCCCATGGTCCATAAAAACATAAAAGATCCCCCTGGGAGACCTATCATCTCCTCTATGGGCGGACTGACGGAGAACCTCTCCAAATTCCTAGACCACCATCTGTTTAGTTCTGTGTTGTCTCTGAAATCATATATCAGGGACACTACAGACTTCATAGAAAAGGTGGAACTTTTGAACTGGCAACCATCCTATACATTGATTACCCTGGACATAACAAGTTTGTATACTTGTATAGAACACAACCAGGGTCTCCATGCTATAGAGTACTTTCTCAATAAGAGAGAACTAAAGTTTGCAATGCACAATAAGATGCTATTAGAACTAACCACATTCTGTCTATGCAATAACATCTTTCTTTTTCAGAATACCATTTATCGCCAACTGACTGGTACAGCGATGGGTTCCTGCTTCGCCCCCAGCTACGCGAATTTATTTGTGGGCTGGTGGGAGGAGCAGGTAGCCTGGACCCCCAGATTGTCCTCCTGGAATTCTAAGGTGGTACTATGGAGCAGGTATATCGATGACCCGTTCCTAGTATGGGATGGTACCATTGAGGAAGCTAAACAGTATATTGATATGCTGAATGACAATGAATTCAATTTGAAATTCACTGGTGACATCAATAAGGAAAGGGTAAACTATCTGGACCTGGAGGTGAGCATTAGGGATGGGCATCTCTGCACCAATTTATACCGCAAACCGACAGCAGGAAATAGCGTTTTACACGCGTCCAGCAGTCACCCTGGTAAACTAATTAACAGCATCCCGTATGGGGAACTCCTACGGTTGAAACGTAATTGTAGCCAGGATGATTCATTTGAGGAAGCTGCCAAGGAGTGTGTGGAGAGATTTGTGGTAAGAGGGTACAGCCCCCATGTTCTAAAAGAGACCCTGAAGAAAGTGAGGAGCATCTCTCGGTCTAGTCTTTTCACTAAAAAACCTGTCTCCAGCACGGAAGGTAAATTCCGCATGATCACCTCTTACTCTGCAGACTCCCACAAACTGCGTGAGGTATTGGCAAAACATTGGCATATTCTGCAATCGGATCCAATTATTGGCTCGGATATGCCAAATGTGCCATTACTCACATACAGAAAGGCGAGATCACTACGTGATCAAGTGGTCCACAGCTATTTACGACCTATCGAGAAGCGACAGGGCACATTGAAGGAAGCCCATGGCTTCTTTCCATGTGGGAAGTGCAAGGCCTGCTCTGCAAGTAAAAGAACTTTGAATTATGAAGTCCCAGGACATAATAGAGGGAAAAAGATCAACAAATTTATGTCTTGCCATTCTGACCATGCGGTTTATTGCTTGGTATGTCCATGCATGTTGAGGTATGTGGGAAGCACGATCAATCCTGTCAAATTAAGGATATTGGAGCACATGCGTGCAATAGCTAATAAGGATTTTACCTATCCTGTAGCACGCCACTTCTCTATCAAACATAATAGCGACAGGAATCTTTTGAGATATTTCTGCTTGGACAGAGTAGAAGTAAATCCTAGAGGGGGCAATAGATTGCTTGCCTTGAGGAGACTCGAGTCACGCTATATCATAGACTTAGAAACAAAAGCACCTAAAGGGTTGAACATGGGAGAAGAACTGGCCTCACACTTGGGTTGATAATGATGTGAAATATGTAATGATGTGATATATGAAATGAACCATTATTAATATTGACCTGATTATGATTTTTCTATTATCTATTGTCTGATGACCTTTTGAGAATTTTTGAGAACTTTTGAGATTTTTTTGAAGGTTTTTAAATTGTGTTGAGATTAGGGGTGTATGAGTCCACTTGTATTAACTTTTAGTTAATATCCATTGCTTGATACTGAGTTCCACCTTGAGTGGGTAGTCCATTGGGCTGCCAATGCCGATCCACGGCGAGATTTTTCTGAGGCTTCTATCAATGATCAATGATATGATAGACAGATTGGAGCCTGTCATCATCTTAGCCGCGTAGCGCAGATATTAATGGTTGTCTGTCTTAAATCTATGCGGGTAATGAGTGGGATGATGAATTTGCCGATACACGGCGCAAATTGTGGTGTGACATGTTTGCAAGCAATGTTTGAATTTTCAATGTATTTGCACATTATAAGATGGCGCTTATGAAGCGCTTTTGCTTAGTCCCTCTTCTATGCCCATGACCTGTGGGAAACATAGATAACGACCTTGTTTTGGTCGCGCTGATGTAAAATACTGACGAAGGGAGCGTTGCCTCCAGAAACGCGTCTAGCGGAATAAACTTACCCCTGCTGCAAGCAACTGTCGTGCTGTGAGTGCTTTTCTATCCTAAACTGACCCGGCTGGGTATTTTTCTGGGATATTCTGAGCTTGTGTATATATATATATATATATATATATATTGTCGCTCCAAGGTTGTCCACCTTTGAGTAGCACACGAGCAGCAGCTTGATTCATGTGTAGGTGAGGACAGGGATCCGCTTGTAGATGCCGCTCCGTAATGGATCTGCCCGACGCGTTTCGAAGCTCCATATGCTTCTCTTCAGGGGCTTTAATGGAAGCGGTGTGCGCAACCGCTAACCCACTTCTCCATTTTCCATATGACACACCCACCAATGGGAGGCTCAAATGAGACTGTGTATTATAGGAAGTGTGGTGCGGAAAGCACATAATCAAGTCCTGTATGGAACCCACAAGTGGGCCCGTCCTCGATCCCGTGTACGGCTGCTGTTTCACTTCCGTGACCCCCAAGGATGACGGGGTGGTGCATACTCCGCGGCTGGACGGCCGCGTATAAATTGTTGCTCCAAGGTTGTCCACCTTTGAGTAGCACACGAGCAGCAGCTTGATTCATGTGTAGGTGAGTACGGGGATCCGCTTGTAGATGCCGCTCCGTAATGGATCTGCCCGACGCGTTTCGAAGCTCCATATGCTTCTCTTCAGGGGCTTAAACGGAAGCGGTGTGCGCAACCGCTAACCCACTTCTCCATTTTCCACATGACACACCCACCAATGGGAGGCTCAAATGAGACTGTGTATTATGGGAAGTGTGGTGCGGAAAGACTATTTCTATGGACTTGTATCTAGACAATACTAAAGTGATTCTGGTATTTTACTGACCTCTGCTGGTCGTTTTCTATCAAGAAAGTTAAATAGAGGCAGTTGCCAGAAAAATCAAAAAAAGAAAGTCCTTCGACAGAAAGCAATTCTAGTATTTTACTGCCCTCTACTGGCTGTTTTCTGTCAAGACAGTTAGATAGAGGCAGTTGAACAGAAAAAGTCCCTAAGCGGAAGCATACAAGGCCTAGGGCTGATCTCCAGAGCCCACAAAGTACATACACATATAAGTATATACTAAAGTATATACAAGAGGTCTTGAATGCTTGACCTAAAAATGAAATTGTTGGTATCTTAAATAAAATAAAACAATATATGTTTTTTAAATCTAAGGGCCAGATGTAGGTGGCCAATTACCGGTCAGTAACGGCCGAATTCGGCAGTTACCGACCGGTATTTGGCTACCGAGATGTAGGGGGACTGTTACGCTGCAAATCGGTAATTTTACCGGTCGGTAAATATACCGGTCGGTAAATTTACCGACCGGTATATTTACCGACCGGTAAAATTACCGACCGGTAAAATTACCGACCGGTAAAATTGATATGTAGGTGGGACTCTTCTGAGTCCCACAAGGCCTACAGAATCGGTATTTTACCATCAAATTGTATTTGATGTTAAAATACCGATTCAGGTGTGCATGCACATGTGTGCATGCAGACCTGTGCCATATGACAGGCAGACCTGCCCTTAGGGCAGGTATGCCTGCCATATGGCCCCCAAACCTTTTTTGGGGGTGCCAGAGGGTGTCAAAGTGACACCCCCTGCACCCTTGTCAAAATCGGTATTTACCGATCGGTAAATACCGACCGGTAATGCCCCATTCATTCCTATGGGCCGATTCGGTAAATACAGATATTTACCGATCGGTAAATTGGAACATCTGGATGTTCCTACATACCCCCCCTTCTTATTTACCGATTCTTATTTACCGAATCGGTAAAATTCGGTAAATAAGAATCGGTAAATAAGTTTTACCTACATCTGGGCCTAAGTGCTTAACGGCATAACTCTCTCTAAGGCATTTAATTTTTTACAGTTTAAAAATAAACATTTTAGTTCCTGTGGTTTAAAGTGTTCATCATTTTACCACAAAACACTGTAACGTAATTGTAATCATTGTAACATTTTCTGTCTTTCGACATGAAATATTTCACCTTTTAACACAGATATGGCAGTATTGCTTTTCATCAGCTTATATAACAGTATGTTCAGGGCCGGCTTTAGCGCTGGTGGTGAAAAGTGCGACAATGTTTGTTGGCGCCACCCAATGACCACCTACGCCATGGATTCCTTCACTACCATCCTTTCACAGTGCCCCACAAGTCTCCACAACCACTCTCTTTTGGATGCATTTAATTAGTTTTATAGCGCTACTCATACCAGTGTAGGGTGTCAGAGCACTTTACATCACACAGACAACGCAGAGAATCAATCATACGTGTGTAAATCAGTGTGTAGGAAATGTTACATAAGACAGATAACAAGAACAAGAGAACAAGGTGTAGTAAGTCACATGTGATCCATACGGGTCGGCACGATAGTTTAAGAGCGCTTGATCTGGAGAAGCACAAACTTAGAATTTAAAATCCCAAACCATGGTTGATGGTTCTTTTTAATAATAAGAACTGATTTCTACCCAAATGAACCCATTTTGCAACATTATGTTAATGAAAGACTGTAAAAAAATAAACATAACGCTCTAACATATACCTTGCAGTTTTCATGCTGCTCTTTGAAAACAGTTAATTGCTCGCTGTTCTAAATTAGGATTTAAACTTACAAAAAGCAAGTAACAAAAGGATCTCTCTGACAAAAGTAGTTACCCACAGACCTATTTTCATTATATGCACTTTGTTATCTGCATGGTAAGCATTCTTGGTAGCTGCATATTAACCCTCTGCCCCACTTTATCATGAGTCAAAACTTCCACTAGACAAAACTCCGATCTCTCTCTCTCTCTAGGAAGAACATTAATCACCAGTGTTATTTTTATATTTTTTATTGTGGCTGAAAATTGCTGGAGGCAAAGAACGCAGCAGTGGGTCCTTTAAAAACCATATAATTCGGCACCCATCATGAAGTCAGCACCCAGTGCGATGGCACAGGTCGCAAAGCCCTAGAGCCTGCAGGTATGGTATTCCACGCTACCCCACTCCACTGTACACCACTCCAGTCTAAGCCACTCCACTGTCCTCAACTTCAGTGCTCGTAACTACAGTGTATGATACTCCACTGTACGCCGCTCCATTGCATTTTATTCATACTCCTCTATATGCTGTCCCACTCTACCCTACTGTACTGTACACCACTTTAGTCTGTGCCATTCCACTGAATGCCACTCCACTGTACACTATTCCACTGTATGCCTGTCCACTGTACCACCCTCTGCGCTATTCCTCTGAACCGCACCCCACTCTACGCCACTCCACTTTGTGCTATTGCACTGTATGCAACTTCCCTCCACTGTATGTTATTCCACTCTACCCAGTCATTCTACGTCACTTCAATCTAGGCCACTCCAGGTTATGCTATTATTACACAGTATGCAACTCCATGTTATGCCAGTCCACTGCATGTTATTCCAACTACCCCACTCCAAGGCAGGGTACACCACTCCACTGCATTGCCAAACATTGCGAATGCAATTCGTGGCAGCCCTCCGATCTGTTGTCGGGGGGAGGAGGCACTTACTCCGGGTCATTACCAGCAGTCCAGTAGTGCATCTCACTCGTGGTGCATGGCACCACTTTCGTTGGGGCTCCCCCACTGCTCTCCTAATGGTTGCCTGCATTTCCTGCGAGGTCCTTCAGGTAGGTGTAGTTAGTGCCAGATCAATAGCAGGGTTAGGAGAGTTGCATTCTTGGGCCCTCATGCAGGCTGCGCCCAAAAGGGGGGGTTATTCCTCCACCAGTGCTGCCACCAATGTAGGAGCACACAATTGAAGCCTGACTCCATAGAGGCTGCGGTCAGAGCCCCGCTTAACTCAGTGCTGTGGAGTGGCGTACCCTGCCTCGGAGTGGGGTAATTGGAATAACATTCAGTGGACTGGCATAGAATGGAGTTGCATGCAGTGTAATAGCATAAACTGGAGTGGCCTAGATTGAAGTGGCGTAGAGTGGACTGGGGTAGAGTGGAATAACATACAGTGAAGGGAAGTTGCATACAGTGTAATAGCACAGAGTGGAGTGGCATACAGTGGAGTGCGGTTCAGAGGAATATCGCAGAGGGTAGTACAGTGGACAAGCATACAGTGGAATAGTGTACAGTGGTGCAGCGTACAGTGGAGTGGCATTCAGTGGAAATGCATAGACTAAAGTGGTGTATAGTACAGTAGGGTAGAGTGGGACAGCATACAGAGGAGTATGAATAATAAAATGCAATGGAGTGGCTTAGAGTGGAGTATCATACACTGTAGTTACGAGCACTGCAGTTGAGTTCAGTGGAGTGGCTTAGACCGGAGTGGTGTACAGTGGAGTGGGGTAGCATGGAATACCATACAGTGGAGTGGTGTAGAGTGAAGTTGCATACAGTGTAATAGCATAGAGTGTGGTATACAATGAAGTGGCATATATTAGAGCAACGTAGAGAATGTATTTATTTATTATTATTAGTTTATTAGTTTCTAAACACCATAAACATACACAGTACAAAACAAAAAAACCTGCCTTACATCTTCAGCTTAATCAAAAATATAAAACAATTTAAAATCATTCAATCTAAATGTCAGCCTGACTAAACACAAATAAATCAGGCAAAAAGTGCATTGGGCAAGCATCAAAAGACAACCTGTGCAAGGGAACATAAACTATTTAAAATCATACACTATACTATATTAACCTGGCTAAGCACAAGAAAATCATTCAAGAATGCATTGCTCAAGCAGAAACAAAATACTGACCATCCTATATCCTGTAAGTAAGTGCAGGAAGATCATACAAAAGTGCATTGTGCAAGCATCAAAAGACAGACTGTGCAAAGGGCATAAACAATTTAAAGTCATAGACCATCCTATATCAACGTGGCTAAACACAACAAAATTGTTCAAATCGGCATTATGCGAGCAACAACAAAATACCGTGCAATAGGGCATTAACAGTTTAAGAGCATTAACAGTTAAAGATCATGAACCATCCTATATCAACCCGCCTAAGGACATGAAAATTGTGCAAAGATGTAATGTGTAAACATCAGCAAACACTGTACAAATAAGCATAGATAATTTTCCATGGACACTCTGTTGTGCTTTGTTTAAGATAACCAATGCTGAGCACCCATTAATAGACGGGATAGGAAACAGAGTAGCAGCCCCTCCATTTAACTATATCACAACAACTTTGGGATAGGAGTCAATAATTCTGTTTTCACCCACTAGCCTGTTGTTCAATAGTAACCTTCTAGAGTAGCATTAAAGTGACCCTTGTCTAAGCCATAGTTTTTCGCTCTATTTACAGTGTTTTTATCTAATTTGAAAAAATTGCTAAGAATTGCACCAGTCAAATGTTCAACATAGAGTGCTGTGAATTTAAAGGCTCTATGGCCCAGATGTAGGTAAAAAATATTTACAGATTCTTAATTACCGAATTTTACCGATTCGGTAATTAAGAATCGGTAAATATGAAGGGTGGACATGTAGGTCCATCCAGATGTGTATTTTACCGATTCGGTAAATATCTGTATTTACCGAATCGGTAAATACCGACCGGTAATGCTCCATTCATTCCTATGGGCTTTGAAGCCCATAGGAATGAATGGGGCATTACCGGTCGGTATTTACCGATTCGGTAAATACCGATTTTGACAAGGGTGCAGGGGGTGTCACTTTGACACCCTCTAGCACCCCCAAAAAAGGTTTGGGGGCCATATGGCAGGCATACCTGCCCTAAGGGCAGGTCTGCCTGTCATATGGCACAGGTGTGCATGCACACATTTGCATGCACACCTGAATCGGTATTTTAACATCAAATACAATTTGATGGTAAAATACCGATTTTGTAGGCCTTGTGGGACTCAGAAGAGTCCCACCTACATATCAATTTTACCGATTCGGTAAATATACCGGTCGGTAAATTTACCGACCGGTATATTTACCGAATCGGTAAAATTACCGATTTGCCCCGTTTCAGTCCCCCTACATCTCGGTAGCCAAATACCGGTCGGTAACGGCCGAATTCGGCCGTTACCGACCGGTATTTGGCTACCTACATCTGGCCCTTAGTCATCTGACCTACAGGTTCTTACTTCCACAGCTAAAAACCTTTTATGCAGCAAAGTCCTCCAATGTACTAATAAGTTAGAGCATATACAAAGTAAATGCATGAATGGTCAATCAATCAATCAAATAGGATGTATAAAGCGCGACTAATCACCCAATAGGGTATCCAGGCACGTGCATGTCCCGGAGGTTTATGTGAACAGCCAGGTCTTGAGGGCCATTCAGAAATCCAGAAGTGAGGTCATGGTCTGGAGTTGCATGGGGAGGCGGTTCCAGTTCTTTGCTGCAATGTGGGAGAAGGAGAGTCCTCAACTTCTGCTTCAGTAGATGCAGGGAGTATGGGCAAGTGAAAGGGAGGCAGAGCGTAGTCTTCTCAATTGTTGGTGGAAGTTCAATTGGTGGTTAATGTATGCGGGTCCCTGGAAGTATAGAGCCTTGTGTGCGTGGGTCAGCAGCTTGAATTGGCATTTCTTCTGTACAGAGAGCCAGTGGAGTTGCCTGAGGGGGGTATAATATAAGCCCATCAGGGAAGGCCAAGAATGAGTCTGGCTGCAGAGCTCTGTATGGTCTGAAGGCTCTGTAGGACAAGTGTGTCAATTCCTACGTAGAGGGTGTTGCCGTAGTTCAATCGGCTGGTGATGAGTGCCTGTGTCACAGTGCATCTTGTGTTAGGGTAGCCACTTGAAGATCTTACATAGCAGGTGCAAAGTGAGGAAATAGGCGGAGGAGACTGCATTAATCTGTGATTTCATGGTGAGCTAGTTGTCAATCATGATTCAGAGGTTTCAGGCGTGGTCGTAGGGAGTGGGTGTGGGTACTAGGTCTGATGGCCATCAATGTGTTGCTGGTGTTGCTGTACTTCCGGCTTGTCTGTGTTCAGCTGCTGGCAGTTGTTCTTCATCCAGCCAGCAACGTTTGTCATGCATCTGTGGAAGTTGGTTCTGGTGGTGGTGGGATCATCTGTGAGTGAGTGGACGAGTTGGGTGTTGTCTGAGTAGTAAATTATGTTGAGACCGTGGGATCTAATGATGTTGGCCAGTTGGGTCATATATCCGTTGAAGAGCCTGGGGCTGTGGGATGACCGCAGATGATCTGAAAGGTGGGAGATGGATCCTCTAGGTTCTTCCAGTGAGGAATGAGGTGATCCATCTGAGCACGTCCAATTCACGGGCCAGACTGGCAGTAGCAGGTATCGGGCATTTTCCCGGTGTGAGAAGTTGGCCTGGCACATGCTGTCCACTGTTCTAGTGGGCACCTTGCACCAGTCCAAACAACCCTTATTGATGGTAGGTTAAAGACAACCTTTATAAAAAGCTATCCTAGGGGTAGGTATGGAGAGCAGACTTCAGGCTAAGTCTTGAAGTAATGTATAGCAGCTTGTTTTACCAGTCTTACGCATGGAGCAACCAGGGAGGCCCAAGGAAAATCAGAATGGGTTTTGTGGGGACCCACCAGTCAACAGACCAGGGATCGCGAAGGAGCCTCAAGAGGAAATGCAAGAAGCGGGCCCACGGAACATTCGTGGAGTGTTGGCTCACAATCTTCGGTGCACATAGTGCTCAGGGCTTGGGATACAAGTAACCCAAAGCACACCTTCAAGAAACCTCGGGAAGTCAATGCACTTGCAAATGTGCACGGTGTCCAGGAGTTGCGGTTCCACGTCACTTGTGAGGGCTGCGGATCTCAGCTTAGCTGGGGACTCGTGTCGGCCTTCATGAAGTCTGGAAATCCTCTTACTGAGCTGCAAATACTTCGGAGTCTGGCGGGAGCTTTGGAGATGCAGACAACCAATGCTTTGTTGGTGCCTGTTTGAACAGGGGCATCACTCCTTGACCGCAAGGGAGATTCTTCTGTCCTCTAATCGTTAGTAGAGCGTTGAAGTTCCAGGATTCAGTTTCACAATTTCGTCCAGGTGTAATCTAAAGTCCTGTTGCCAGGTGTCCCTTACTTATACTAAGAAAAGGGGTTGGACATACTCTGGGGACCCACATATGGGAGGGTTTGGAAAGAGGGATGGCTACACCCATTTCCTTTGTCCAGTTTTGTGCCAGAGCAGGGGCTGGTCTCCCCTGCAACTGGTTTGAACTGGGCTATGCACAGGGACACCAAATGTGCCCCCAGTGCTGACTTCAAAGCACTCTCAGAGTGCACCCACCCAGCCCCAATACACAAAAGCCTATCTGGGAGGTGGTTATACCTCCCTGTGACAGGAAACCTACTGTCTAGGCCTCCCCTCCCGGACTTTAGTCCAGCAGCAGGAGGCCAGACCAGGGTGTACATGTCTCTCCCTCTAGAAGAGTGGAATACTAACCCCGCCAGCAGGACTAACGGGGTAGGATTCCAAAGTGTTTGACACCAAATACAACATGTTTCCATGCAGGCATTCCAAAGTTTGCATTTACCGCAAGTTTATAATGCACTTAAGAGTATATGGTCTGGCTGCATCACAGAAAAGATTTAGAGAATAGATTCCGAAAGCTGCAGAGGGGTCTTGCTCATGCACGGGCACCCTCTCACACAAAACCAATCACTCTGCCTTCAGGATTGATAAGACATGCCATAGGAGTGACTGATATGTTTATATGTTTCAGTGATTAAGGTAGATGTAGGTAACCTATATCTTAGTAAGGGGTGCATGCACCACCTTAACCAGGCTGCAGTAGCAGTCCTGTGGTGTAATTTTGGAAGGCTTCCCAGGGGTGGCATAATACATGCTACAGACCCTGGTATGCCCTTGGTACATAGTGTACAATATACTAGTGACTCACAAGGGTACCCAGTAACCAAACTGGAGGGTACCTACAGTACATGCAATAATTTTTAGGAAGGCAGCAGCTAAGCTGGGGTCTTGGATAGCGGGGCCCCAGCCAGACTAAAGTTGAAAAACAGTGAAACACCAACAAAAAGTGGGGGTAACCATAGTAAGCAGATCCTACCCTCCTACACAACTCCCCCCAAACACAGAGACATTAAGCTAACCTTGACCAGTTGAGACTTCATGTTCTAAGTGGAGATATCTGGAAAGTCCATCTGCATTGGCATGGTTACTCCCAGGTCTATGTTCCACTGTATAGTCCATCCCCTGTAGGGAAATGGACCACCTCAAAAGTTTGGGGTTTCACCCTTCATCTGCAAATGCCTCCCTCTCAATAGCTCACCAACGTTTCTCTCTAGGGATCAGCCTTCGGCTAATAAAAGCTAATGGCTGGTCCTGACCTTCATCATTAAATTTTGACAGCACAGCCCATACCCCCAACCCAGATGCATCTGTTTGGACAATTAATTCTTTGGAGTAGTTAGGACTTTACAGAATTGGTGCAGTGCACATGGCCTGCTTCAGGTCATCAAATGCCTTTTGACAGCTAACTGTCCACTGAACTTTCTTTGGCATTTTCTTAGCAGTTACGTCATTCCGGGGTGTCACAATGGAACCATACCCCTTGACAAATCTTCAGTAGTACCCAGTCAGGCCCAAGAAAGCTCTGACCTGAGTCTGGGTAGTTGGTGCAACCCATTCCGTTATGGTCTAGGTTTATATGTTTCAGTGATTAAAGGTAGATTTAGGTAACCTATATCTTAGTAAGGGGTGTCTGCATCACCTTACTCAGGCTGCAGTAGCAGTCCTGTGGTGCCATTTTGGATGGCTTCCCAGGGGTGACATAATACATGCTTCAGCCCCTGGTAGACCTCAGGGGTACCTATGCCCTTAGTACCTAGTGTACCATATACTAGGGATTCATAAGGGTACCTCAGTAACCAAACTGGGGTGTACCTAAAGTACATGCAATCAATTTAGAGAGGAAGCAGCTAGGCTGGGGTCCTGGATAGTAGGGCCCCAGCCAGACTTAAGTTGAAAAACAGTGACACACCAAAAGAAAGTGGGGGTATTCATAGTAAGCAGATCCTACTCTCCTACAGGGTCAACATACCCAGCCCACAATCTACCACTTTTGCTGAGGGGGCCCCCTGGAGCTCAGGTTATGTTACACCACTGTCAACTGGGCTAGCTGAAGACATTGCATTGGTACCTGATCAACATCCCATGGAGTGGGTTTGTGGATGGAGGAGAGCACAAGCAATTTGTGTTATGTACCTTGCATCCTTCATCACATGCCCAGGAAAAGACTGAAATACCCAGGTAGAGAATCATATGCAAAGTAAATCCATCATATGACAAGTACATCCCTTTACGTTTCTAAATAGCACTTCTTACATCGAGGCACAGGGCAGGCACTTCCTCAAATTCCAATATAGTTCACAGAAGGTGGCAGAGACATTGTATGGCAGTGATTGCCTGTATGTCCTACTACTGTAATTATCTTAACCAGTTAAAGACCCTGGTTTTGATTTTGCAGGATGTTGACATGTCCTTTAGGGCAATAAATTGCTCCGTCATCCTGATGGACATCTCGTTCCCCCAAATCTAGAGATGTCCAACAGCCCTGCAGGCATGTCTCAACATTGTTAAACTTACAACATTGACAGAGTGCTCCGTTAAACAGGTTTGGCGTCCACAATCCTTTACATAGTTTTACTTTTTCAATAACAAACTCTCACAGCCACAGTTTGTTTTTGAAAAAAGTAAAAGTAATGACCTACACAGCATGGGAGTTTTCTTCCATAGTTTGGGGTCACATTTTTTATTCTAACCTTCCCACAAGGTCAGGTTTTACCATACAGTGACCGACCTTAAAGAAAACCCACACAATCGCTCACACTAAATTGGGTGGATGGTCGGGTGTCTAGCCTCCGATGGCCCATACCCTGTCAGCCCGTCAGAGGAGTTTGTCAACTATGGCACTGCCGGAGGGTCTGACCATGAGATCCTCTCAGTCTGTCCGCCTCTAAATCAGGCGCTCGGACTGAGTTTTGTGGAGAGGTACTCCAACACAGTTGTGACAGAGTACACTTTCCGCTATACTCTAAATCAGCCCCCATAATCTCTTCTACTCCTGTACTGACAAGTGCTTTGGCAGCTTTACTCGCCTAAGCTCAACCATAATGTTCCTAGCAACAACCCCAAAGACAGCCAGGATGTGCCAGGTCAGCAAAACACATCCCACATACATATAGACACAAACTACAAAACACACACCTAACTATGCAATCATTATACATTAAGGACAGGTCTTTGTTTCGAGGCCCATATAGAACCTTCTTATATGCAGGAATTGGGTGTGCAACTATTTGGAAGCAAATCAGCAACTACGTATCCCAGCATGCATGGCACATGTTTCATTTGGACTGCCCTATCAGGGCATGCCATTGCGCATTCTAAATCTGCGATGCGCTGCACCTGCACACTGTCGACCCTTTGTGCCTCTGAAAAAGAAATATTTTTGAAAGGTGTCAGGCAGACGGAGAAACTGCTGTTTAAGAAATCTAAACCAGGACTTTGCCCGTACCAATAAAAGGTTTGCAACTTGAAAGGTGGTCTGAGGGCTTCCTATGAATGGGTAAACTTCGGAGCTTGAGATATATATATATATATATATATATACATACATAGACATACATAGCGTCTAGCGGAATAAACTTACCCCTGCTGCAAGCAACTGTCGTGCTGTGAGTGCTTTTCTATCCTAAACTGACCCGGCTGGGTATTTTTCTGGGATATTCTGAGCTTGTTTATATATATATATATATATTGTCGCTCCAAGGTTGTCCACCTTTGAGTAGCACACGAGCAGCAGCTTGATTCATGTGTAGGTGAGGACAGGGATCCGCTTGTAGATGCCGCTCCGTAATGGATCTGCCCGGCGCGTTTCGAAGCTCCATATGCTTCTCTTCAGGGGCTTTAATGGAAGCGGTGTGCGCAACCGCTAACCCACTTCTCCATTTTCCATATGACACACCCACCAATGGGAGGCTCAAATGAGACTGTGTATTATGGGAAGTGTGGTGCGGAAAGCACATAATCAAGTCCTGTATGGAACCCACAAGTGGGCCCGTCCTCGATCCCGTGTACGGCTGCTGTTTCACTTCCGTGACCCCCAAGGATGACGGGGTGGTGCATACTCCGCGGCTGGACGGCCGCGTATAAATTGTTGCTCCAAGGTTGTCCACCTTTGAGTAGCACACGAGCAGCAGCTTGATTCATGTGTAGGTGAGTACGGGGATCCGCTTGTAGATGCCGCTCCGTAATGGATCTGCCCGACGCGTTTCGAAGCTCCATATGCTTCTCTTCAGGGGCTTAAACGGAAGCGGTGTGCGCAACCGCTAACCCACTTCTCCATTTTCCATATGACACACCCACCAATGGGAGGCTCAAATGAGACTGTGTATTATGGGAAGTGTGGTGCGGAAAGACTATTTCTATGGACTTGTATCTAGACAATACTAAAGTGATTCTGGTATTTTACTGACCTCTGCTGGTCGTTTTCTATCAAGAAAGTTAAATAGAGGCAGTTGCCAGAAAAATCAAAAAAAGAAAGTCCTTCGACAGAAAGCAATTCTAGTATTTTACTGCCCTCTACTGGCTGTTTTCTGTCAAGACAGTTAGATAGAGGCAGTTGAACAGAAAAAGTCCCTAAGCGGAAGCAGACAAGGCCTAGGGCTGATCTCCAGAGCCCACAAAGTACATACACATATAAGTATATACTAAAGTATATACAAGAGGTCTTGAATGCTTGACCTAAAAATGAAATTGTTGGTATCTTAAATAAAATAAAACAATATATGTTTTTTAAATCTAAGTGCTTAACGGCATAACTCTCTCTAAGGCATTTAGTTTTTTACAGTTTAAAAATAAACATTTTAGTTCCTGTGGGTTGAAAGTGTTCATCATTTTACCACAAAACACTGTAACGTAATTGTAATCATTGAAACATTTTCTGTCTTTCCGCATGAAATATTTCACCTTTTAACACAGATATGGCAGTATTGCTTTTCATCAGCTTATATAACAGTATGTTCAGGGCCGGCTTTAGCGCTGGTGGTGAAAAGTGCGACAATGTTTGTTGGCGCCACCCAATGACCACCTACGCCATGGATTCCTTCACTACCATCCTTTCACGGTGCCCCACAAGTCTCCACAACCACTCTCTTTTGGATGCATTTAATTAGTTTTATAGCGCTACTCATACCAGTGTAGGGTGTCAGAGCACTTTACATCACACAGACAACGCAGAGAATCAATCATACGTGTGTAAATCAGTGTGTAGGAAATGTTACATAAGACAGATAACAAGAACAAGAGAACAAGGTGTAGTAAGTCACATGTGATCCATACGGGTCGGCACGATAGTTTAAGAGCGCTTGATCTGGAGAAGCACAAACTTAGAATTTAAAATCCCAAACCATGGTTGATGGTTCTTTTTAATAATAAGAACTGATTTCTACCCAAATGAACCCATTTTGCAACATTAGGTTAATGAAAGACTGTAAAAAAATAAACATAACGCTCTAACATATACCTTGCAGTTTTCATGCTGCTCTTTGAAAACAGTTAATTGCTCTTTGTTCTAAATTAGGATTTAAACTTACAAAAAGCAAGTAACAAAAGGATCTCTCTGACAAAAGTAGTTACCCACAGACCTATTTTCATTATATGCACTTTGTTATCTGCATGGTAAGCATTCTTGGTAGCTGCATATTAACCCTCTGCCCCACTTTATCATGAGTCAAAACTTCCACTAGACAAAACTCCGATCTCTCTCTCTCTCTAGGAAGAACATTAATCACCAGTGTTATTTTTATATTTTTTATTGTGGCTGAAAATTGCTGGAGGCAAAGAACGCAGCAGTGGGTCCTTTAAAAACCATATAATACGGCACCCATCATGAAGTCAGCACCCAGTGCGATGGCACAGGTCGCAAAGCCCTAGAGCCTGCAGGTATGGTATTCCACGCTACCCCACTCCACTGTACACCACTCCAGTCTAAGCCACTCCACTGTCCTCAACTTCAGTGCTCGTAACTACAGTGTATGATACTCCACTGTACGCCGCTCCATTGCATTTTATTCATACTCCTCTATATGCTGTCCCACTCTACCCTACTGTACTGTACACCACTTTAGTCTGTGCCATTCCACTGAATGCCACTCCACTGTACACTATTCCACTGTATGCCTGTCCACTGTACCACCCTCTGCGCTATTCCTCTGAACCGCACCCCACTCTACGCCACTCCACTTTGTGCTATTGCACTGTATGCAACTTCCCTCCACTGTATGTTATTCCACTCTACCCAGTCAATCTACGTCACTTCAATCTAGGCCACTCCAGGTTATGCTATTACACAGTATGCAACTCCATGTTATGCCAGTCCACTGCATGTTATTCCAACTACCCCACTCCAAGGCAGGGTACGCCACTCCACTGCATTGCCAAACATTGCGAATGCAATTCGTGGCAGCCCTCCGATCTGTTGTCGGGGGGAGGAGGCACTTACTCCGGGTCATTACCAGCAGTCCAGTAGTGCATCTCACTCGTGGTGCATGGCACCACTTTCGTTGGGGCTCCCCCACTGCTCTCCTAATGGTTGCCTGCATTTCCTGCGAGGTCCTCCAGGTAGGTGTAGTTAGTGCCAGATCAATAGCAGGGTTAGGAGAGTTGCATTCTTGGGCCCTCATGCAGGCTGCGCCCAAAAGGGGGGGTTATTCCCACCAGTGCTGCCACCAATGTAGGAGCACACAATTGAAGCCTGACTCCATAGAGGCTGCGGTCAGAGCCCCGCTTAACTCAGTGCTGTGGAGTGGCGTACCCTGCCTTGGAGTGGGGTAATTGGAATAACATTCAGTGGACTGGCATAGAATGGAGTTGCATGCAGTGTAATAGCATAAACTGGAGTGGCCTAGATTGAAGTGGCGTAGAGTGGACTGAGGTAGAGTGGAATAACATACAGTGAAGGGAAGTTGCATACAGTGTAATAGCACAGAGTGGAGTGGCATACAGTGGAGTGCGGTTCAGAGGAATATCGCAGAGGGTAGTACAGTGGACAAGCATACAGTGGAATAGTGTACAGTGGTGCAGCGTACAGTGGAGTGGCATTCAGTGGAAATGCATAGACTAAAGTGGTGTATAGTACAGTAGGGTAGAGTGGGACAGCATACAGAGGAGTATGAATAATAAAATGCAATGGAGTGGCTTAGAGTGGAGTATCATACACTGTAGTTACGAGCACTGCAGTTGAGTTCAGTGGAGTGGCTTAGACCGGAGTGGTGTACAGTGGAGTGGGGTAGCATGGAATACCATACAGTGGAGTGGTGTAGAGTGAAGTTGCATACAGTGTAATAGCATAGAGTGTGGTATACAATGAAGTGGCATATATTAGAGCAACGTAGAGAATGTATTTATTTATTATTATTAGTTTATTAGTTTCTAAACACCATAAACATACACAGTACAAAACAAAAAAATCTGCCTTACATCTTCAGCTTAATCAAAAATATAAAACAATTTAAAATCATTCAATCTAAATGTCAGCCTGACTAAACACAAATAAATCAGGCAAAAAGTGCATTGGGCAAGCATCAAAAGACAACCTGTGCAAGGGAACATAAACTATTTAAAATCATACACTATACTATATTAACCTGGCTAAGCACAAGAAAATCATTCAAGAATGCATTGCTCAAGCAGAAACAAAATACTGACCATCCTATATCCTGTAAGTAAGTGCAGGAAGATCATACATAAGTGCATTGTGCAAGCATCAAAAGACAGACTGTGCAAAGGGCATAAACAATTTAAAGTCATAGACCATCCTATATCAACGTGGCTAAACACAACAAAATTGTTCAAATCGGCATTATGCGAGCAATAACAAAATACCGTGCAATAGGGCATTAACAGTTTAAGAGCATTAACAGTTAAAGATCATGAACCATCCTATATCAACCCGCCTAAGGACATGAAAATTGTGCAAAGATGTAATGTGTAAACATCAGCAAACACTGTACAAATAAGCATAGATAATTTTCCATGGACACTGTTGTGCTTTGTTTAAGATAACCAATGCTGAGCACCCATTAATAGACGGGATAGGGAACAGAGTAGCAGCCCCTCCATTTAACTATATCACAACAACTTTGGGATAGGAGTCAATAATTCTGTTTTCACCCACTAGCCTGTTGTTCAATAGTAACCTTCTAGAGTAGCATTAAAGTGACCCTTGTCTAAGCCATAGTTTTTAGCTCTATTTACAGTGTTTTTATCTAATTTGAAAAAATTGCTAAGAATTGCACCAGTCAAATGTTCAACATAGAGTGCTGTGAATTTAAAGGCTCTATGGCCCAGATGTAGGTAAAAAATATTTACCGATTCTTAATTACCGAATTTTACCGATTCGGTAATTAAGAATCGGTAAATATGAAGGGTGGACATGTAGGTCCATCCAGATGTGTATTTTACCGATTCGGTAAATATCTGTATTTACCGAATCGGTAAATACCGACCGGTAATGCTCCATTCATTCCTATGGGCTTTGAAGCCCATAGGAATGAATGGGGCATTACCGGTCGGTATTTACCGATTCGGTAAATACCGATTTTGACAAGGGTGCAGGGGGTGTCACTTTGACACCCTCTAGCACCCCCAAAAAAGGTTTGGGGGCCATATGGCAGGCATACCTGCCCTAAGGGCAGGTCTGCCTGTCATATGGCACAGGTGTGCATGCACACATGTGCATGCACACCTGAATCGGTATTTTAACATCAAATACAATTTGATGGTAAAATACCGATTTTGTAGGCCTTGTGGGACTCAGAAGAGTCCCACCTACATATCAATTTTACCGATTCGGTAAATATACCGGTCGGTAAATTTACCGACCGGTATATTTACCGAATCGGTAAAATTACCGATTTGCCCCGTTTCAGTCCCCCTACATCTCGGTAGCCAAATACCGGTCGGTAACGGCCGAATTCGGCCGTTACCGACCGGTATTTGGCTACCTACATCTGGCCCTTAGTCATCTGACCTACAGGTTCTTACTTCCACAGCTAAAACCTTTTATGCAGCAAAGTCCTCCAATGTACTAATAAGTTAGAGCATATACAAAGTAAATGCATGAATGGTCAATCAATCAATCAAATAGGATGTATAAAGCGCGACTAATCACCCAATAGGGTATCCAGGCACGTGCATGTCCCGGAGGTTTATGTGAACAGCCAGGTCTTGAGGGCCATTCAGAAATCCAGAAGTGAGGTCATGGTCTGGAGTTGCATGGGGAGGCGGTTCCAGTTCTTTGCTGCAATGTGGGAGAAGGAGAGTCCTCAACTTCTGCTTCAGTAGATGCAGGGAGTATGGGCAAGTGAAAGGGAGGCAGAGCGTAGTCTTCTCAATTGTTGGTGGAAGTTCAATTGGTGGTTAATGTATGCGGGTCCCTGGAAGTATAGAGCCTTGTGTGCGTGGGTCAGCAGCTTGAATTGGCATTTCTTCTGTACAGAGAGCCAGTGGAGTTGCCTGAGGGGGGTATAATATAAGCCCGTCAGGGAAGGCCAAGAATGAGTCTGGCTGCAGAGCTCTGTATGGTCTGAAGGCTCTGTAGGACAAGTGTGTCAATTCCTACGTAGAGGGTGTTGCCGTAGTTCAATCGGCTGGTGATGAGTGCCTGTGTCACAGTGCATCTTGTGTTAGGGTAGCCACTTGAAGATCTTACATAGCAGGTGCAAAGTGAGGAAATAGGCGGAGGAGACTGCATTAATCTGTGATTTCATGGTGAGCTAGTTGTCAATCATGATTCAGAGGTTTCAGGCGTGGTCGTAGGGAGTGGGTGTGGGTACTAGGTCTGATGGCCATCAATGTGTTGCTGGTGTTGCTGTACTTCCGGCTTGTCTGTGTTCAGCTGCTGGCAGTTGTTCTTCATCCAGCCAGCAACGTTTGTCATGCATCTGTGGAAGTTGGTTCTGGTGGTGGTGGGATCATCTGTGAGTGAGTGGACGAGTTGGGTGTTGTCTGAGTAGTAAATTATGTTGAGACCGTGGGATCTAATGATATTGGCCAGTTGGGTCATATATCCGTTGAAGAGCCTGGGGCTGTGGGATGACCGCAGATGATCTGAAAGGTGGGAGATGGATCCTCTAGGTTCTTCCAGTGAGGAATGAGGTGATCCATCTGAGCACGTCCAATTCACGGGCCAGACTGGCAGTAGCAGGTATCGGGCATTTTCCCGGTGTGAGAAGTTGGCCTGGCACATGCTGTCCACTGTTCTAGTGGGCACCTTGCACCAGTCCAAACAACCCTTATTGATGGTAGGTTAAAGACAACCTTTATAAAAAGCTATCCTAGGGGTAGGTATGGAGAGCAGACTTCAGGCTAAGTCTTGAAGTAATGTATAGCAGCTTGTTTTACCAGTCTATAATCTCGTGAATGACCAAATCAAAGGAGAACCACACCAGGTATATATATATATATATATATATATATATATATATATATATATATATATATATATATATATTACCTACTGGCGGTCGCCAGTAGGTATATATAGTTAGGATTTTTTCTCTATGGGTTTTTTGAAAATTCTATGTCTAATAACTTTGGCGTTTGTGGACGGAATTGGCTGAAATTTTCAGGAAAATGGCACATTTTGTTTCTGAGCAGCCCTTGAAAATTTGGGGGGGGTTCGTCAAGGGGGGGCTGAGAAAAAAGGGGGGTCCCAAAACGTGTTTTTAACATTGAGTTTTCCATAGGGCGGTTGGCCTCACTTTTAGCCCGAACGGCTGAATGGATTTGCACGAAACTTGGCAAAATTGTAGGGACTGGTAGCCCGATGTGCCTTTTGTAGGTCTCAATATATGTGCTACAGTGGATTTTGAGAAATTAACGTTTAAAAAAAGATATATATCTGTAACAGCGGACCGGGCAGCGCTCCAGGACGCGTACTTTTCGCGCAACGGAGCTTTGTGAAGCGAAGCTGATTGGTTCTCCGGCGTCTGTCAACATTCCAAACAGTCCGTAGCGGCCGCCATCTTGTCTCTCGGTAGGATCGAGAGACAAGAGGAGGCCAAAGCGAAGGGGCAAATGACCATAAGGGGGAATAGTAGATCCTCGCTGACCCCCTACGTTTGATGTGGAGGTTTTAAAAGGGCCCCGCGGGGCAAAAAAAAATAAAATAATAATAATCGAACGGCTGAATGGATTTGCACGAAACTTGGCAAAATATTAGGGACTGGTAGCCCGATGTGCCTTTGCTAGGTCTCAATATATGTGCTCCAGTGGATTTTGAGAAATTAACGTTCAAAAAAAGATATATATCTGTAACAGCGCTCCGCTTCGCGTACTTTTCACGTTACGGAGCTTTGCGAAGCTGATTGGTTCTCCGGCGTCTGTCAACATTCCAAACAGTCCGTAGCGGCCGCCATCTTGTCTCTCGGTAGGATTGAGAGACAAGAGGAGGCCAAAGCGAAGGGGGAAATGACCATAAGGGGGCATAGTAGATCCTTCCTGACCTCTTAGGTTTGATGTACCATTTTGCCAAGTTTGGTGTAATTCCGTTCAGCCATTCAGGCTGTAGACGTATGTAAATGTCCTATGGAAAATTGCATGGGGAAAACACATTTGAAAGTGTTGAAATTTAGAACCAATTAAAATGTTAGTTTGGTTTTGTATTTGTGTGTGATGAAAGTTAATTGGTTATGTATATATTTCAAATGAGAGGAAACCACAGCCATTTTGTGATACTACTGTCTGAGGTACATTTGTGAGGAATTTTTGGTGGTGAATTTCTGGTGTTTGATTTACACAGTACTAACACTTCTCCTACTTTTAAAAAGGTGAGTTGTTAATTTGTAAGGGGAACTATGTTGTACACTTGAAGATAATTTGAAAAATGTTTTCTGTTATTTATTTGCAGTCCTTCTGTTATACTAAATACTTGATAAAGTTAGTTTTATATTATGTATTACTAAAAACGATAAATGAAAGTGATTATTTTTTTCTGCAATTTACAGCAAGCAATTTCAAAATAAAATGGCTCACAATGAAGAGACCGTGGCAATTTCTTTTGAATTGTCCACTACATTGATTGAAATTGAGAGCACCAATAATGAAATATTGTCACAAGGAGGAGATGACTTGTATGATTCCATTAGATTGATTGAAATGGACAGCACCAATAATGAAATATTGGCACAAGGAGATGACTTGAATGATTCCACTACATTGATTGAAATTGAGAGCACCAATAATGAAATATTGTCACAAGGAGGATATGACTTGTATGATTCCATTAGATTGATTGAAATGGACAGCACCAATAATGAAATATTGTCACAAGGAGGAGATGACTTGAATGATACCACTACATTAATTGAAATTGAGAGCACCAATAATGAAATATTGTCACGAGGAGATGACTTGAATGATTCCACTACATTGATTGAAATTGACAGCACCAATAATGAAATATTGTCACAAGGAGGAGATGACTTGAATGATTTTTTTGATCAATCTCTTGATGGCGAATTTATCGAATGTTTGGAGACCATAGAGTTACAAGAATCATCATTGCAGACTTTTCATGAGGACATTGCTGATGAGGACATGTTACTAGTTCTTTCAAATTTAGAAAATTCTGAAGAATAAATTTATATTTAGAAATCAAAAATAGTTTGAGACATTATTCATTTTTATTTTTAATTTATGAGGTTGTAGCGAAGTGATTGTAGTATAAAATGAGACTTATAGTATAGAGTGCAACATTTTTATGTTACATGGTAAGTTTACTCATATTTACTTCCCTTCTGCCACTATATTATCTCCAATGTGTATTTGACATCTCTTCTTCATCTCCGGCCTCCTTTCTCTCACTGTGTCTCCGATGCATCTTATCGCTGCTATTTTGTGTAATTACAGAAGAGAGTAAAATAAAATAGTTCGGAACGTGAAAAGGGGGCAAAGTAGAGTACTCCTCACCCCCTAGGCCTTTTTAGGCGGTCCCAAAAGGATCAGTTTCTGCTTTCCTGAGAGATTATGGTATGAGTTCCATATACCACAATAACTTGCATTACAACATGCAAGATATCTATCTCCTTTTGGAGATATTCGCGCTAAGCGCGAATATCTCCAAAAAGTAACACCTGCCCTGAGCAGTTCTTAGCCATGTTATCCAATGGGAGGTGGATAACATGGCTAAGAGCATTAGCTCGGTAATGCATGAATATCGCTGACTTTTCAGCGATATTAATGCATTGCGGCCGTTTATTATCGCATTTGCGATAAACCTTGATAATAGCAAGGTTTATCTTCGATAATTTCTGACGATGCTTAGCGGTAAAAAATTCGTTGGTAAGCATCGTTAGCGATAAATATCGCTTAACTTTGGTAATATGCCCCAACGTCTGTTAACGTTCCATTCGAAGGACATGAGGAAGTGTTGAAAAACATTGTTTGCGCCATCTTGCCTTTTTTGAAATGCCACACTTTTGTGGTGCACGGCAGCCATTTTAGATGTCTTGACCAGACCCACTCTCTGCACACTGTCGATTCGTAGCATGGCTCCTCACCCTCGCAAGCATCTTCCCCAGGCACTGGTCACCCCCGCTCTCTGTCTTATGCATGGGCAATAAACCTCCCCCCATCTGCGCTGCTCTTCCCTGAAAATCACACTCTGTGCCCGCCCGACACCTCCCTTTCGCCCTATTCACTACCGCACCCTCTGACACTCCTCTTCCTCTGTGTCCGATTGTCCAGGCTATCAGCTAGCCCTGCAGATGTAGTTTATGGCCCCAGCTGTAAAGAATCACCCCTCTTCAAAGGAGTTATAGTAGATCAAGGCCCACACCCCATGAGATCCGTCACACCACACGCGTTCCTACTATCTGAAAACCATCCTGTATTGTGATTGGGGAGGGGACCGAGCCTGAAGCGGAAGATTCCAGGAATGACTCTTGGTACATCAAAGTTTTTACAATTATGTGTCACATTAAAAATATGTAGCACTCCAACAAAGTAGTAGGAATATAAAACTTTAATAACATATAAATATATACAACAAAACAAAAACAGTAAAAACATTTAAACAACGAAGAGACCGTGGCAATTTCTTTTGAATTATCCAATAGATTTATTGAAATTGACAGCACCAATAATGAAATATTCTTGTCAGTAGCGGTCTGTTGTGCGAATAGTTCCAAGGCAGCAGAACGCGCTGAAATCTAGATGGCACGAAAGTGATGTCTAGTAAGTTGCCGCCCAGCAAATAACGGCGTGGGGCGCCGCGGGGGTGAGTGAGTCCAGTAGGCACCACAGCTATTCTTACCGGCATCGCAGAATTACTGCTGGGGACAATGCCTGTGCTGTAGCAGGGTCACAGCAGAAACAAAAAGGATTTTGTTGAAGATGTTGTTGGTTTTAAATTTGAAAACAGTTCTGGTGTCAACTGCTATGCTAATGTAGTGGTTAATGTTTTGTTTTCTCTAGAAAATGTAAAAGAGGGGGAGGCAGTCCAAAGTTCCGTTAAAAGGGCAAAGGAAAGGATCGGTGGTTTGAACTATCAGTGAAAAAGGGGAGGGGGTGCAACAATTTTTCCTACCGGGTCACACTGTGCTTTCACCGGAACTGAGGTCTGCAGGATTCTAGTAATTCAAAGTGAGGCTGGCGCCAGCATGGGAGCGCCGACGTCCCGCGGATACAGTTTCGTCACTCCACGGGCGATCATGGCAGTCATTCCCCATCGGGGGTCGGAGACTCCCGCGGCTCCTGTAGAATCTTCAAGGTCGTGGAGGACTACGGTGGTGGAGTCAAGCAGTGACCGGGCCATTTCTTTATGCTGGGCCCGCTCTTGCCAGGTCGACCGCCATTTTGAGAGTTCGGAAGCTACTGGCGATCGCGGGGTCAAATGAGCGGACAGGCTCCACCCTGCCGGGCGAGACGTTGCAGCATGGCCACAGTGGAAGAACCCTTTTCCGGGCGCCTGGAGCGCTGAGGGTGCAGCTGGGAAGCCTCCACCTGGGGAGGCGGGAGAGGCCTGTTCGCACCGTCTCTCCCTCCCAGTGCACCCCACGGCGTCTCGCTTGAGATTTGTTATGGCCGGACCAGGCGATGAGGATGAGGGGGGGGGGGTCGGAGGCATGTGCAAGAAATCCCCCCCCCAGTGTTGTCGCAGCCATTATTCAAGAAAGAAGAAGTGTCCCGTCCGTCTTCGGGCCGGGCTTCCGGTAGATGTCGGCCGGACGCCCCTGGCTCTGGCCCCATGAACGGGTTTCTTGGTTTATCGGCTGCAGCCGGATCCCGTCGTCCTCGGCCCCCCGACCGTTGGTGGCCGGACCGGAAGAGCATGTGGCGGGAGTACCTGCAACTCTCAAGGGCCACCGCGGCCGGACTGGGAGAGAGACGGGAGGGTCGAGGAGACATTCCCCCCCCCTGCAACTGTTCAGCGTTGTAAAGGCAATCCCCTGGCCGGGTCCCGCTGGCCTCGGCCTCTCCTCCGGCTACACCCTACGTTAGGATCTCCTGGCCGAGGCGTGGCAGCAGGACCTGCCTTATATGGGCTGCTCCCGGCTGGGCGTAGCCGCAACCCTGCCCCACCTTGGAAGTTTCCAGAGTGGGGGCGGATGTTCTACTGACTTGCATTTTCCCTAGTCTATCGATTTTTTGGGCGTGGCAGGCGGTGGGACAGCGAGGGGTGATTTGGTTTCTCTTACTGTTTTTCTGGTCTCTCACCACTGGCATATTTTAACGTTTTCTTGTTTCTAGGACATTAATAGGTTTTATCATTACGTTATGTTATCGTTTCTTTGTTCGTTGTTTAATAAAAGTTCATGTTCATCAGTGGCCTACTGATTTTCGTTTTTCTATTCTTTTCTTTCCAGGTTGTTTCATGCTAAAGTTTCTGTTAACAGGATACAGTGATCACTTCGTTATTATTGCATATGTCCTTTTCACTAGGGGTGCTCTCTGGTCGGGCCAGATAACGTATCTCTAGTAAATGGTCCGGGTGAAACAGGTGCATCAATCAGTGGGGAGTAGATAGGCATGACAGATTACAACGGGGGAGAAAGGTCCGCATTACGTACCCTTTCACTACTTGCAAAGATTTTCCTACGTTTATTTGCAAACAGGGAATACCTCCAAAAAGAACTAATTCACAAACAGTCAATGTTCGGACAATCAATCAATCAATGAGGAATGAAATAGGTACGACGTGTTAAAGGCTTGCGTTACCTACCCTTCACTATCTGCAAAGGGAGAGAGAATATTCCTATTCTTCCTCGTTTGCAGGCAGAGAAGATCCTTAAGAGAACCAACTTCGAACAATTCAATGCTCGATTGAAACAATCAACAAGGGGTACTGTGAACACAAATGAACGCCGCTTATGTACATACGCATTGCTATTTTCAACAGGTTGTTCCTAATGTTTCTATTTTAGCGAGGTCAAAAAGAGATCCCATTAGTGGCCTACTGATTTTGTTCGATTCCTTTTGTTTTTTTACACGATTTTTCGCTATCTGCAAAGACTAAACAGAGTATTGCGACTCTGTGCTTGTTTGTAAATAGAGAATGAACCAAAGAGAACAATCAATCAAATGGAGAGAGAAGCAGGCACGACGGATTACAAAGGGGGCAAAGGGCTGCGTTAACTACCCTTCACTATCTGCAAAGAGAGAGTACTCCTAATAGAAATGAGGGGTGGGGGGCAGCATTCAAAGCAGATCAGTGTGCATAAACACGAAAATGTTTTTACTTACCACGTACTTGACATTCGACAGCTTATGATATTTGCTATTAAAAAACCATTGAAATTCACTGAAAAAACCATAGGTTATAGACCATATATAGTTAGGAATTAGCATTTACAAAACCTTGAAAATTCACTGAAAAAACCATAGGTTATAGACCATATATAGTTAGGAATTAGCATTTACAAAACCTTGAAAATTCACTGCAAAAACCATAGGTTAGAGACCATATATAGTTAGCTGGACATTTTATTGACATAAAACCAATGAAATTCCATATATAGTTAGTTGCACTAACTATATATCGCGCACCCGCAATCCACTGCTGATGATGTCACATATTACATCATTCATGACATGGTCAGTGACATCACTGATGACATCACTGATGACATCTCAAATGACATCACTGATGACATCACTGATGACATCTCATTTGACATCAATGACCACATCACTGATGATATCATTCATGTGACAATACAATGCATCTCCTCACATTTTAATATAACCTCTGTTTCACCCAGTGTTAAAAAGAGTATAATTTTTGAAACCATTGACACACCAATACTAGTTACTACATACGCACTCACTGATTGCTACGTCTACACACACCTTCACTCATTCACCCATACAATCATTCATACATACAATCACTCATCTTTACAACACTATCATATGCACTCATACACCTATACAGACACTCACAGTCTGCCACTCATCCATGGAGTTACTCACCTAGTCAGTCCTGTAAAGAATCAATGAGACTTCCATTTTCTTGTCTATACAGTTAAACATAGAGCACCTTACATTTTCAAACATATACTAACACATACTTACCTTCTTATACAATCATTGATACAAGTACAGATTGATCTGCACAGAGTCACACACCTCCCAGCTAGCCACACACACACTCAGTCTCCCATACAAATACTTGGGCAATCAATCAATAACCCATATAGTTACTCATATAGCTACTGATCAACACATGCAGCAGTTTACAGAACAACAGACATAATGATGCACAAATTAAGACAGTTTAGTCACTAACCCATGCACTCAGTGAGACACATTTAATCACTCACTCATACAGTCAGTCATGCACCTACTAAATCCTTCGTCCAGACACTTACACATCCACTCATTCTTCAATATGTAAGACATATTTAAACTTTATAGAAACAAAAAATCACTGGATGTTGTTATCAGTGATGTCATCAGTGATGTCATTTGAGATGTCATCAGTGATGTCATCAGTGATGTCACTGACCATGTCATGAATGATGTAATATGTGACATCATCAGCAGTGGATTGCGGGTGCGCGATATATAGTTAGTGCAACTAACTATATATGGAATTTCATTGGTTTTATGTCAATAAAATGTCCAGCTAACTATATATGGTCTCTAACCTATGGTTTTTGCAGTGAATTTTCAAGGTTTTGTAAATGCTAATTCCTAACTATATATGGTCTATAACCTATGGTTTTTTCAGTGAATTTTCAAGGTTTTGTAAATGCTAATTCCTAACTATATATGGTCTATAACCTATGGTTTTTTCAGTGAATATATATATATATATATAAAATATATGTATTTATTCTAAACACATCCCTCTAGTCTCTTTATGAGGTTAGAGGCAAAAGTACATTCAGTAAACTTAATAGCACACAGTAAATTAGCACAATATATGTTGAGCCCTAGGGGCCTTTCAAACCATATATTAAGAAAGTGGTATAAGAACCACAGCTTGCATTGACACAAGGCCTAGGGCGTGTAGAACCACTGGTGCCACCAGAAACCACCCTAGGTAGTGACACAGGGGACCCACGGGGGACGCGTGTAGTGTGTGAACACAGCAGCGAATCACCAATAACTTCTATTGGGAAAGTCGCGGTTGGAATTTTAAAGTTAAAGGACACTTAGAAGAGGACTTGGAGAAAACCCATTTAGAACTAGAAGGTTCTAGAGTCATCACCCACGGGAGCACCAGAGTACTCGAGTTACTTCACCCAGGGAAGCCGGGTGCATAGGTGCCTTTTCATGCCGGGTTTCGTCATCGTTTTCAGTAGCAATCTACTACAAAGTGCTGCTGGCGTCCAAGAGGAAAATGAACGGAGGGATCCAAGCCTGGATTGGAGATGTAAAGAATGTAAAAGCAGAGGGGACAGAGTCTGGGTCCCTTGCCAGTGACCAACGATATTGTGTGATTTCGGGTGAAGAAGGTGTAGCTTTACTCTTCAGCCACGAGTCCCGGAGATGTCGACGACAACCAGGAGCTGGATTTGAGCTGTCCCACAAAGGATGTTGAGTGCTGCGGTGTCGGTGCCCAGATTGGGCCCAACAAGCCTTGGCAACAGCAACTCACGCAGAAAAGCAGAGATAGGCTTCAGTGCAGACCAGCAAGGTCTGAGAGACTCACCACTTGGTAGGGAGTCAGGGCACGCATGGAGCAACCAGGGAGGCCCAAGGAAAATCAGAATGGGTTTTGTGGGGACCCACCAGTCAACAGACCAGGGATCGCGAAGGAGCCTCAAGAGGAAATGCAAGAAGAGGGCCCACGGAACATTCGTGGAGTGTTGGCTCACAATCTTCGGTGCACATAGTGCTCAGGGCTTGGGATACAAGTAACCCAAAGCACACCTTCAAGAAACCTCGGGAAGTCAATGCACTTGCAAATGTGCACGGTGTCCAGGAGTTGCGGTTCCACGTCACTTGTGAGGGCTGCGGATCTCAGCTTAGCTGGGGACTCGTGTCGGCCTTCATGAAGTCTGGAAATCCTCTTACTGAGCTGCAAATACTTCGGAGTCTGGCTGGAGCTTTGGAGATGCAGACAACCAATGCTTTGTCGGTGCCTGTTTGAACAGGGGCATCACTCCTTGACCGCAAGGGAGATTCTTCTGTCCTCTAATCGTTAGTAGAGCGTTGAAGTTCCAGGATTCAGTTTCACAATTTCGTCCAGGTGTAATCTAAAGTCCTGTTGCCAGGTGTCCCTTACTTATACTAAGAAAAGGGGTTGGACATACTCTGGGGACCCACATATGGGAGGGTTTGGAAAGAGGGGTGGCTACACCCATTTCCTTTGTCCAGTTTTGTGCCAGAGCAGGGGCTGGTCTCCCCTGCAACTGGTTTGAACTGGGCTATGCACAGGGACACCAAATGTGCCCCCAGTGCTGACTTCAAAGAACTCTCAGAGTGCACCCACCCAGCCCCAATACACAAAAGCCTATCTGGGAGGTGGTTATACCTCCCTGTGACAGGAAACCTACTGTCTAGGCCTCCCCTCCCGGACTTTAGTCCAGCAGCAGGAGGCCAGACCAGGGTGTACATGTCTCTCCCTCTAGAAGAGTGGAATACTAACCCCGCCACCAGGACTAACGGGGTAGGATTCCAAAGTGTTTGACACCAAATACAACATGTTTCCATGCAGCCATTCCAAAGTTTGCATTTACCGCAAGTTTATAATGCACTTAAGAGTATATGGTCTGGCTGCATCACAGAAAAGATTTAGAGAATAGATTCCGAAAGCTGCAGAGGGGTCTTGCTCATGCACGGGCACCCTCTCACACAAAACCAAGCCCTCTAACTTCAGGATTGATAAGACATGCCATAGGAGTGACTGATATGTTTATATGTTTCAGTGATTAAGGTAGATGTAGGTAACCTATATCTTAGTAAGGGGTGCATGCACCACCTTAACCAGGCTGCAGTAGCAGTCCTGTGGTGTAATTTTGGAAGGCTTCCCAGGGGTGGCATAATACATGCTACAGACCCTGGTATGCCCTTGGTACATAGTGTACAATATACTAGGGACTCACAAGGGTACCCAGTAACCAAACTGGAGGGTACCTACAGTACATGCAATAATTTTTAGGAAGGCAGCAGCTAAGCTGGGGTCTTGGATAGCGGGGCCCCAGCCAGACTAAAGTTGAAAAACAGTGAAACACCAACAAAAAGTGGGGGTAACCATAGTAAGCAGATCCTACCCTCCTACACAACTCCCCCCAAACACAGAGACATTAAGCTAACCTTGACCAGTTGAGACTTCATGTTCTAAGTGGAAATATCTGGAAAGTCCATCTGCATTGGCATGGTTACTCCCAGGTCTATGTTCCACTGTATAGTCCATCCCCTGTAGGGAAATGGACCACCTCAAAAGTTTGGGGTTTCACCCTTCATCTGCAAATGCCTCCCTCTCAATAGCTCACCAACGTTTCTCTCTAGGGATCAGCCTTCGGCTAATAAAAGCTAATGGCTGGTCCTGACCTTCATCATTAAATTTTGACAGCACAGCCCATACCCCCAACCCAGATGCATCTGTTTGGACAATTAATTCTTTGGAGTAGTTAGGACTTTACAGAATTGGTGCAGTGCACATGGCCTGCTTCAGGTCATCAAATGCCTTTTGACAGCTAACTGTCCACTGAACTTTCTTTGGCATTTTCTTAGCAGTTACGTCATTCCGGGGTGTCACAATGGAACCATACCCCTTGACAAATCTTCAGTAGTACCCAGTCAGGCCCAAGAAAGCTCTGACCTGAGTCTGGGTAGTTGGTGCAACCCATTCCGTTATGGTCTAGGTTTATATGTTTCAGTGATTAAAGGTAGATTTAGGTAACCTATATCTTAGTAAGGGGTGTCTGCATCACCTTACTCAGGCTGCAGTAGCAGTCCTGTGGTGCCATTTTGGACGGCTTCCCAGGGGTGACATAATACATGCTTCAGCCCCTGGTAGACCTCAGGGGTACCTATGCCCTTAGTACCTAGTGTACCATATACTAGGGATTCATAAGGGTACCTCAGTAACCAAACTGGGGTGTACCTAAAGTACATGCAATCAATTTAGAGAGGAAGCAGCTAGGCTGGGGTCCTGGATAGTAGGGCCCCAGCCAGACTTAAGTTGAAAAACAGTGACACACCAAAAGAAAGTGGGGGTATTCATAGTAAGCAGATCCTACTCTCCTACAGGGTCAACATACCCAGCCCACAATCTACCACTTTTGCTGAGGGGGCCCCCTGGAGCTCAGGTTATGTTACACCACTGTCAACTGGGCTAGCTGAAGACATTGCATTGGTACCTGATCAACATCCCATGGAGTGGGTTTGTGGATGGAGGAGAGCACAAGCAATTTGTGTTATGTACCTTGCATCCTTCATCACATGCCCAGGAAAAGACTGAAATACCCAGGTAGAGAATCATATGCAAAGTAAATCCATCATATGACAAGTACATCCCTTTACGTTTCTAAATAGCACTTCTTACATCGAGGCACAGGCAGGCACTTCCTCAAATTCCAATATAGTTCACAGAAGGTGGCAGAGACATTGTATGGCAGTGATTGCCTGTATGTCCTACTACTGTAATTATCTTAACCAGTTAAAGACCCTGGTTTTGATTTTGCAGGATGTTGACATGTCCTTTAGGGCAATAAATTGCTCCGTCATCCTGATGGACATCTCGTTCCCCCAAATCTAGAGATGTCCAACAGCCCTGCAGGCATGTCTCAACATTGTTAAACTTACAACATTGACAGAGTGCTCCGTTAAACAGGTTTGGCGTCCACAATCCTTTACATAGTTTTACTTTTTCAATAACAAACTCTCACAGCCACAGTTTGTTTTTGAAAAAAGTAAAAGTAATGACCTACACAGCATGGGAGTTTTCTTCCATAGTTTGGGGTCACATTTTTTATTCTAACCTTCCCACAAGGTCAGGTTTTACCATACAGTGACCGACCTTAAAGAAAACCCACACAATCGCTCACACTAAATTGGGTGGATGGTCGGGTGTCTAGCCTCCGATGGCCCATACCCTGTCAGCCCGTCAGAGGAGTTTGTCAACTATGGCACTGCCGGAGGGTCTGACCGTGAGATCCTCTCAGTCTGTCCGCCTCTAAATCAGGCGCTCGGGCTGAGTTTTGTGGAGAGGTACTCCAACACAGTTGTGACAGAGTACACTTTCCGCTATACTCTAAATCAGCCCCCATAATCTCTTCTACTCCTGTACTGACAAGTGCTTTGGCAGCTTTACTCGCCTAAGCTCAACCATAATGTTCCTAGCAACAACCCCAAAGACAGCCAGGATGTGCCAGGTCAGCAAAACACATCCCACATACATATAGACACAAACTACAAAACACACACCTAACTATGCAATCATTATACATTAAGGACAGGTCTTTGTTTCGAGGCCCATATAGAACCTTCTTATATGCAGGAATTGGGTGTGCAACTATTTGGAAGCAAATCAGCAACTACGTATCCCAGCATGCATGGCACATGTTTCATTTGGACTGCCCTATCAGGGCATGCCATTGCGCATTCTAAATCTGCGATGCGCTGCACCTGCACACTGTCGACCCTTTGTGCCTCTGAAAAAGAAATATTTTTGAAAGGTGTCAGGCAGACGGAGAAACTGCTGTTTAAGAAATCTAAACCAGGACTTTGCCCGTACCAATAAAAGGTTTGCAACTTGAAAGGTGGTCTGAGGGCTTCCTATGAATGGGTAAACTTCGGAGCTTGAGATATATATATATATATATATATATACATACATAGACATACATATATATATATATATATATATATATATATATATATATATATATATATATATATATATATATATATATATATATATATATATATATATATATATATTTATATACAGAAAGGGCAGCACAACTGGATACTTTTTCAAAGTTGCTTTATTTCACAACACTCCACCAACGCGTTTCAGCCTCACGGCCTTTCTCACGGTTAGTGAGTCCTTTTTTGCTTTCACATTATATACTGTCCCATATTAGCCGTTAAGTGGCATTATGGGATATGTAGTTTTTAGCAAAAAAAATTTTTGTAACATATAAGACAAACAAAAGGACTGGTGTGTTAACATCACTAGTATAGTACTCAGCGCCACAAGTAGTGTTTGCTCAGGAATTACTCTGTTTCATGGCTTTCAAATTATAATGAAATTGGGTTGTAATGGGTATAGTACCCTGGTCTTAAAGTCAAATTCAGCTGAGTTCACTTTCACTCAAGATGTATGTGGAGATCTTCTCCGAAGTTCATGCCTTTGGGCTGTTTCGTTCGGAAACGGACAATGAAGCGGGATTCCATTTGTCGCAAAAGACGGACAGTGTCTCCTCCTCTCTCTGTTTTAGACAGCATTTTCAGTCCGAAAAAGGTCATGGCTCTCCAGTCCCCATTTTGACAGGCAGTCAAGTGCTTGGCGGTGGCATACAACATATTCTGGTTTTTCACAGCACGTATGTGCTCCAATATTCTTTTTTTCAGCATGCATGTTGTCGACCCAATGTACTTCATACCGCATTTACACTCTATCACATACACCACATTTTTTGATGTGCATGTTATGTATTGCTTAATGGCCATTTCTTTTCCATCTGGTTCTCGTACTGTCTTTGTTTTTCTGCCTATTTTACACGCTTTACATGACGTGCATGGCTTGAAGCCCACATTCTGTTCCCTCCACCATTTGGGTTGTTCTTTTACTTGGAAGAAGCTTTTTACTAGCAGATTTTGCAAAGACGTGTTTTTTTTGTACGTGATTGATGGGTGTTTGTCCACTAGAGGTCCTACATCCGGGTCACTGCTGATCAGATGCCAATATTTGTTCAATTTCTTGGCAATGATGCCACTTTCCTTGTTATATGTCGTGACAAATCTGGGTGGATCTTTATCCTGTGGGGGTTTCTGTTTTTCAATGAGCGTTTCAGCTCTGCTGATTTTGTCTGCCTTTTTTTTGGAGTCTTTTAATACATAGTCCTTGTATCCTCTTGCTAGGAATCTTGTTCTGCTTTCACATATCTTTTTTTCGGCTTCTTCTGGTTTAGAGCAATTTCTTTTCAATCTTATGTACTCTCCATAAGGAATACTTTTGAGTAATGATTTGGGGTGGAAACTATTACCATGGAGTACACTATTGGTCGCCGTTTTTTTTCTAAATAGTGTAGTTTCCAATTTACCTTCCGAGACATATACTTTGGTGTCTAGAAAGTCAATTTCTTCACTGCTTGTTGAACAGGTGAACTGTAGACCTTCCTCATTCTGATTTAAAGTAGTGAAAAACTTTTGGAATTGTTCATCAGTTCCATTCCAAATCAGAAAAAGGTCGTCAATATATCTGACCCATAAGATGATCCGGTCCAGTTCTTCTTGGTCAGTTGTATTCCATGCGACCATCTTCTCCCAATATCCCATGGTCACATTTGCATAATTGGGAGAAAAAGAAATCCCCATGGCTGTTCCGCACTCTTGCCTGTACAAGGTATTGTTGAAAAGAAAGATGTTATTGGTAAGACAGAGCTGTATCATCTGTAGAAGCATTGAGGTGTGTTCTATTTCTTTGATGCTGCGTTGTTGTAAGAAATATTTACATGCTTTCATTCCCACATCATGTCTTATCGATGTGTATAGAGATACAGCATCTATTGTCACCAAAAGGTAGCCTGGGTTCCATGAAATGTCCATGAGGATTCTCAAAAAATCACCAGTATCCTTCAGATAGGAAGGCATGCTCTTGGCAATGGGTGCGAGAAAGGTGTCTACGTATCTCGATACTTTTTCATACAGGGAATCGCAGGAGGAAACGATAGGTCTGCCGGGCGGGTTGATCAGGGTTTTGTGGATCTTTGGCAGGAAGTATATGCACGGGGTGATTGGAAATTCCGTGATCATATATTTCATTTCATCCTCATTGATCAATCCCTTACTATGCCAGTTCTTTAGGTTTCCATGTAATTCAGACATCATTCTGGTCATTGGATTTGATGTAAGTTTGCTGTAATTTTGAGGTATGTTTAGTTGGCGTTCTGCTTCCAATATGTAATCTCTTGTGTCTTGGATGACAATATTGCCCCCCTTATCCGCTGGTTTTATTATTATGCTGATGTTGTTCGCAAGATTTTGTATGGCCTCTTTTTCTTTTTTTGAAACATTTTGATGTTTGTTGTCTTTCACTTTTATCAGTTTGTCAATTTCTTCTGACATTGCCTCTGCGAACAAATCGATTTTATTGCCTGGAGATAAGACTGGGCAGTAGCGGGATTTTTTCTTTAATCCTGTGCTTTTGCTTAGATTGGTTTGAATATCCATTTGATGTAGCATTTGTGTATCCGTTACCTCCTCATTCTCAGGATTATACATTATATTGAATGTTTCTCTTAGATCGGACAGTATATAATGTGAAAGCAAAAAAGGACTCACTAACCGTGAGAAAGGCCGTGAGGCTGAAACGCGTTGGTGGAGTGTTGTGAAATAAAGCAACTTTGAAAAAGTATCCAGTTGTGCTGCCCTTTCTGTATATAATTGAATTGGGGCCTTGATCTTGCCTTCGGGTTGAGCACACGCTGGCGAGCGCTCTCATGCGGAATGGATCGGATTCTGTGGATATATATATATATATATATATATATATATATATATATATATATATATATATATATATATATTGTCGCTCCAAGGTTGTCCACCTTTGAGTAGCACACGAGCAGCAGCTTGATTCATGTGTAGGTGAGGACAGGGATCCGCTTGTAGATGCCGCTCCGTAATGGATCTGCCCGACGCGTTTCGAAGCTCCATATGCTTCTCTTCAGGGGCTTTAATGGAAGCGGTGTGCGCAACCGCTAACCCACTTCTCCATTTTCCATATGACACACCCACCAATGGGAGGCTCAAATGAGACTGTGTATTATGGGAAGTGTGGTGCGGAAAGCACATAATCAAGTCCTGTATGGAACCCACAAGTGGGCCCGTCCTCGATCCCGGGTACGGCTGCTGTTTCACTTCCGTGACCCCCAAGGATGACGGGGTGGTGCATACTCCGCGGCTGGACGGCCGCGTATAAATTGTTGCTCCAAGGTTGTCCACCTTTGAGTAGCACACGAGCAGCAGCTTGATTCATGTGTAGGTGAGTACGGGGATCCGCTTGTAGATGCCGCTCCGTAATGGATCTGCCCGACGCGTTTCGAAGCTCCATATGCTTCTCTTCAGGGGCTTAAACGGAAGCGGTGTGCGCAACCGCTAACCCACTTCTACATTTTCCATATGACACACCCACCAATGGGAGGCTCAAATGAGACTGTGTATTATGGGAAGTGTGGTGCGGAAAGCACATAATCAAGTCCTGTATGGACCCCGCAAGTGGGCCCGTCCTCGATCCCGTGTACGGCTGCTGTTTCAGTTCCGTGACCCCCAAAGATGACGGGGTGGTGCACACTCCGCGGCTGGACGCCGCATATAAATTGTCGCTCCAAGGTTGTCCATCTTTGAGTAGCACACGAGCAGCAGCTTGATTCATGTGTAGGTGAGGACGGGGATCTGCTTGTAGATTCCACTCCGTAATGGATCTGCCCGACGCGTTTCGAAGCTCCATATGCTTCTCTTCAGGGGTTTTAACGGAAGCGGTGTGCGCAACCGCTAACCCACTTCACCATTTTCCATATGACACACCCACCAATGGGAGGCTCAAATGAGACTGTGTATTATGGGAAGTGTGGTGCGGAAAGCACATAATCAAGTCCTGTATGGGTAAGAACATAGTAACCCTAACGCACCACAATTACCAGCATGCCTGAATTCGGACTATCAAGGAGCCCACCAGGGAGCATAAAAACTCTGATAACGCAGATAGCGTAATGTGGTTGTGCTTTGGGGTCCTGCGATGCTGCGGCTGTCCTCTGTTGAAGGTCTGGGAGACCGAAATATATTAGGAAAACGCCGATGAAAATAAAGCTTTCACCTACCATAATGAGTGCGGCTCACGCTTGTTCTGTTGGAGCGAGATTGAGAAATACATGTAGGTGTGGCCCTGCCTAGACCCCAGCACCGCCGACAAGAGCGCCATAAAGCTGCCCGCAATTGGACCACAACTTAAAGACTGCGCAAGCCACAAGGGCAGCAGGCTGCCGCCAAGGACTGGACTTTGGCACGGCTCCCAGCAACATAAAAGGCTGTCTGCTTGGGGATTATGGAGGAGTGAAAGCGCAAACATCACCCACAGAAGGGTAAGAACGTAGTAACCCTAACGCACCACAATTATCAGCATGCCCGAATTCGAACTATCAAGGAGCCCACCAGGGGGCATAAAAACTCTGATAACGCTAATAGCGTAATGTGGTTGCGCTTTGGGGTCCTTCGATGCTGCGACTGTCCTCTGATGAAGGTCTGGGAGACCGAAATATATTAGGAAAACGCCGATGAAAATAAAGCTTTCACCTACCATAATGAGTGTGGCTCACGCTTGTTCTGTTGGAGCGAAATTGAGAAATACATATATATATATATATATATATATATATATATATATATATATATATGAATGCTCCAGGTTGCCCAACGTACCAGGAAGCACTTAAGGACCAAATATGCCATGTGGATCAAAACAGCTCTTGTGATGCGGCCTGACGCGTTTCGCTAAGAGCTTCCTCAAAGGCCGATCTCTTCGGTTCCCCAATGGCGTTCATAGTCATTAAAACACTCATGCCGCATGCTGATAGGTTCGGCAATTAACCACAGAATTGTGGGACTTGTAGTGTCTATGCTGGCTACTCAAACCTTGGATAGGTGCCAGGAGACCGTCGATCACTGATGCATGCCCGGAATGGGCCCCAAGGGCTGCAAGATCATATTGCCGGCATCAGTCCTTCCGCAGTGAACCGGGCAGCTTCCCGATTCAGCGGCCCGCAACCGTTAATGCAGTAGTGCTTCCTCCGCGGCTAGGCTGCCGCGTAAAAAATGAATGCTCCAGGTTGCCCAACGTACCAGGAAGCACTTAAGGACCAAATATGCCATGTGGATCAAAACAGCTCTTGTGATGCGGCCTGACGCGTTTCGCTAAGAGCTTCCTCAAAGGCCGATCTCTTCGGTTCCCCAATGGCGTTCATAGTCATTAAAACACTCATGCCGCATGCTGATAGGTTCGGCAATTAACCACAGAATTGTGGGACTTGTAGTGTCTATGCTGGCTACTCAAACCTTGGATAGGTGCCAGGAGACCGTCGATCACTGATGCATGCCCGGAATGGGCCCCAAGGGCTGCAAGATCATATTGCCGGCATCAGTCCTTCCGCAGTGAACCGGGCAGCTTCCCGATTCAGCGGCCCGCAACCGTTAATGCAGTAGTGCTTCCTCCGCGGCTAGGCTGCCGCATAAAAAATGAATGCTCCAGGTTGCCCAACGTACCAGGAAGCACTTAAGGACCAAATATGCCATGTGGATCAAAACAGCTATTGTGATGCGGCCTGACGCGTTTCGCTAAGAGCTTCCTCAAAGGCCGATCTCTTCGGTTCCCCAATGGCGTTCATAGTCATTAAAACACTCATGCCGCATGCTGATAGGTTCGGCAATTAACCACAGAATTGTGGGACTTGTAGTGTCTATGCTGGCTACTCAAACCTTGGATAGGTGCCAGGAGACCGTCGATCACTGATACATGCCCGTAATGGGCCCCAAGGGCTGCAAGATCATATTGCCGGCATCAGTCCTTCCGCAGTGAACCGGGCAGCTTCCCAATTCAGCGGCCCGCAACCGTTAATGCAGTAGTGCTTCCTCCGCGGCTAGGCTGCCGCGTAAAAAATGAATGCTCCAGGTTGCCCAACGTACCAGGAAGCACTTAAGGACCAAATATGCCATGTGGATCAAAACAGCTCTTGTGATGCGGCCTGACGCGTTTCACTAAGAGCTTCCTCAAAGGCCGATCTCTTCGGTTCCCCAATGGCGTTCATAGTCATTAAAACACTCATGCCGCATGCTGATAGGTTCGGCAATTAACCACAGAATTGTGGGACTTGTAGTGTGTATGCTGGCTACTCAAACCTTGGATAGGTGCCAGGAGACCGTCGATCACTGATGCATGCCTGGAATGGGCCCTAAGGCCTGCAAGATCATATTGCCGGCATCAGTCCTTCCGCAGTGAACCGGGCAGCTTCCCGATTCAGCGGCCCGCAACCGTTAATGCAGTAGTGCTTCCTCCGCGGCTAGGCTGCCGCGTAAAAAATGAATGCTCCAGGTTGCCCAACGTACCAGGAAGCACTTAAGGACCAAATATGCCATGTGGATCAAAACAGCTCTTGTGATGCGGCCTGACGCGTTTCGCGAAGAGCTTCCTCAAAGGCCGATCTCTTCGGTTCCCCAATGGCGTTCATAGTCATTAAAACACTCATGCCGCATGCTGATAGGTTCGGCAATTAACCACAGAATTGTGGGACTTGTAGTGTCTATGCTGGCTACTCAAACCTTGGATAGGTGCCAGGAGACCGTCGATCACTGATGCATGCCCGGAATGGGCCCCAAGGGCTGCAAGATCATATTGCCGGCATCAGTCCTTCCGCAGTGAACCGGGCAGCTTCCCGATTCAGCGGCCCGCAACCGTTAATGCAGTAGTGCTTCCTCCGTGGCTAGCTTACAACGCGGTGCAGTGGGGCAGGATTGAGGACAGACCTGCATACAGAGGCCCATCCGAGGGATTTGAATGTGTTCAGCAGAAAATTATGTGCATCCATAAGCGGATTAAATTTTTCTGGAACTACAACTCCCATAAGACTTTGCAAAATTATTCGACCATTCAGGTGCGTGCAATTAAGGACTTTTAAAGGGAGTGCGTGACCAGTTTGTGCACTTTTCCAACCGCTAAGCCTCTGAGGAAGGAGTCTTTGAACTTTGAAACGCGTCAGGCGATTATAGCGGATCGGCTGTGAAAGAAATCTACATGCCGGTTGTGGTCCATACCTATTAAAGGGCTTGTACCTTAGCGCTGCTGCAAGAGGGCTTTTTACATGTTGGGCACCCAGGAGCAGCAATCTATACGCGGCGCCCTGCCGCGAAAAAGCACCACCTCGGGAAGCCAGGGGGCCACGAAGCTTGGGCAATGGGCAAGCTTACAACGCGGTGCAGTGGGACAGGATTGAGGACAGACCTGCATACAGAGGCCCATCCGAGGGCTTTGAATGTGTTCAGCAGAAAATTATGTGCATCCATAAGCGGATTAAATTTTTCTGGCACTACAACTCCCATAAGACTTTGCAAAATTATTCGACCATTCAGGTGCGTCCAATTAAGGACTTTTAAAGGGAGTGCGTGACCAGTTTGTGCACTTTTCCAACCGCTAAGTCTCTGAGGAAGGAGTCTTTGAACTTTGAAACGCGTCAGGCGATTATAGCGGATCGGCTGTGAAAGAAATCTGCATGCCGGTTGTGGTCATACCTATTAAAGGGCTTGTACCTTAGCGCTGCTGCAAGAGTGCTTTTTACATGTTGGGCAACCAGGAGCAGCAATCTGTACGCTGCGCCCTGCCGCGAAAAAGCACCACCCCGGGAAGCCAGTGGGCCACGAAGCTTGGGCAATGGGCAAGCTTACAACGCGGTGCAGTGGGGCAGGATTGAGGACAGACCTGCATACAGAGGCCCATCTGAGGGCTTTGAATGTGTTCAGCAGAAAATTATGTGCATCCATAAGCGGATTAAATGTTTCTGGCACTAAACTCCCATAAGACTTTGCAAAATTATTCGACCATTCAGGTGCGTGCAATTAAGGACTTTTAAAGGGAGTGCGTGACCAGTTTGTGCACTTTTCCAACCGCTAAGCCTCTGAGGAAGGAGTCTTTGAACTTTGAAACGCGTCAGGCGATTATAGCGGATCGGCTGTGAAAGAAATCTGCATGCCGGTTGTGGTCCATACCTATTAAAGGGCTTGTACCTTAGCGCTGCTGCAAGAGTGCTTTTTACATGTTGGGCAACCAGGAGCAGCAATCTATACGCGGCGCCCTGCCGTGAAAAAGCACCACCCCGGGAAGCCAGGGGGCCACGAAGCTTGGGCAATGGGCAAGCTTACAACGCGGTGCAGTGGGGCAGGATTGAGGACAGACCTGCATACAGAGGCCCATCCGAGGGCTTTGAATGTGTTCAGCAGAAAATTATGTGCATCCATAAGCGGATTAAATTTTTCTGGCACTACAACTCCCATAAGACTTTGCAAAATTATTCGACCATTCAGGTGCGTGCAATTAAGGACTTTTAATGGGAGTGCGTGACCAGTTTGTGCACTTTTCCAACCGCTAAGCCTCTGAGGAAGGAGTCTTTGAACTTTGAAACGCGTCAGGCGATTATAGCGGATCGGCTGAGAAAGAAATCTGCATGCCGGTTGTGGTCCATACCTATTAAAGGGCTTGTACCTTAGCGCTGCTGCAAGAGTGCTTTTTACATGTTGGGCAACCAGGAGCAGCAATCTATACGCGGCGCCCTGCCGCGAAAAAGCACCACCCCGGAAAGCCAGGGGGCCACGAAGCTTGGGCAATGGGCAAGCTTACAACGCGGTGCAGTGGGGCAGGATTGAGGACAGACCTGCATACAGAGGCCCATCTGAGGGCTTTGAATGTGTTCAGCAGAAAATTATGTGCATCCATAAGCGGATTAAATGTTTCTGGCACTAAACTCCCATAAGACTTTGCAAAATTATTCGACCATTCAGGTGCGTGCAATTAAGGACTTTTAAAGGGAGTGCGTGACCAGTTTGTGCACTTTTCCAACCGCTAAGCCTCTGAGGAAGGAGTCTTTGAACTTTGAAACGCGTCAGGCGATTATAGCGGATCGGCTGTGAAAGAAATCTGCATGCCGGTTGTGGTTCATACCTATTAAAGGGCTTGTACCTTAGCGCTGCTGCAAGAGTGCTTTTTACATGTTGGGCAACCAGGAGCAGCAATCTATACGCGGCGCCCTGCCGTGAAAAAGCACCACCCCGGGAAGCCAGGGGGCCACGAAGCTTGGGCAATGGGCAAGCTTACAACGCGGTGCAGTGGGGCAGGATTGAGGACAGACCTGCATACAGAGGCCCATCCGAGGGCTTTGAATGTGTTCAGCAGAAAATTATGTGCATCCATAAGCGGATTAAATTTTTCTGGCACTACAACTCCCATAAGACTTTGCAAAATTATTCGACCATTCAGGTGCGTGCAATTAAGGACTTTTAATGGGAGTGCGTGACCAGTTTGTGCACTTTTCCAACCGCTAAGCCTCTGAGGAAGGAGTCTTTGAACTTTGAAACGCGTCAGGCGATTATAGCGGATCGGCTGAGAAAGAAATCTGCATGCCGGTTGTGGTCCATACCTATTAAAGGGCTTGTACCTTAGCGCTGCTGCAAGAGTGCTTTTTACATGTTGGGCAACCAGGAGCAGCAATCTATACGCGGCGCCCTGCCGCGAAAAAGCACCACCCCGGAAAGCCAGGGGGCCACGAAGCTTGGGCAATGGGCAAGCTTACAACGCGGTGCAGTGGGGCAGGATTGAGGACAGACCTGCATACAGAGGCCCATCCGAGGGCTTTGAATGTGTTCAGCAGAAAATTATGTGCATCCATAAGCGGATTAAATTTTTCTGGCACTACAACTCCCATAAGACTTTGCAAAATTATTCGACCATTCAGGTGCGTGCAATTAAGGACTTTTAAAGGGAGTGCGTGACCAGTTTGTGCACTTTTCCAACCGCTAAGCCTCTGAGGAAGGAGTCTTTGAACTTTGAAACGCGTCAGGCGATTATAGCGGATCGGCTGTGAAAGAAATCTGCATGCCGGTTGTGGTCCATACCTATTAAAGGGCTTGTACCTTAGCGCTGCTGCAAGAGTGCTTTTTACATGTTGGGCAACCAGGAGCAGCAATATATATATATATATATATATATACATATATATATATATATATATATATATATATATATATGACGCTCAAAATCCTCTCCATTGAAAAGGACCACAGCACTCCGGAGGTAGCAGTGAAAGCGATTTAATTACTAATAAACAAGACGCGTTTCGGCGTTCGAATTCTGTTTCCAGCTCCTGCCGGAAAAACTCGCCCTTTGTCTGGTGGCGCATGAACACTGGCAGAGCCACGGCCGGCAATCCAATTTTAGCATGAGTTCTTGGTTCTAATGATGGGCCCCTTCCTTCCCTCCTGTGATGTAAAGAGAAGACAAGAGAATATGATTAAAATGACATATGTACATGTTATCTACACATTTAGATCAGTAAAAAAGCTGTAACGATACATCATTATTAAATCAGACATATACTGTTGCATATACATGTTTCAAAGGATTCATGGTATTCAGCCCTCATGTTTCTACCAGGTGTGTTGCTAATTCTTCGTCCTGGTTATGCCCTGTGGCTGTCTCGTTTCGAGATCTAGAATCCATTTGGATTCCCTTTTCCTGAGGGTCAGCTCCCTGTTGCCCCCTCTTTGGCCAGCATGGATCTGTTCTATTACATAGCACCTGAGCAAACTGCAGTTTGAGCGATGGAATTCTGCAAAATGGCGTGCTACTGGGTATTGAGGGTCCCTGTTTGTTATTGCCCTAAGATGTTCCATGACTCTTTTCTTTGCCATCAGGGTCGTACTGCCCACATTTCTCTTTTCGCAAGGACATTCCAAGACATAGATAGCAAATGTAGTGCTACATGAAAGGAACTGGGTTATCTTCTTTTTCTGTGGTCTATATAGGATACTAAATTCCTTGACCATTCTACTGTGTTTGCAAGCTTTGCAGTGCCCGCACGGATAAAAACCTTTCAATTTATGTCTGTTGCGGTCACTGTACTCTGTGATGTCCCCTCGCATAATTATGTCTTTGAGGCTCTCGCTCTTGCGGTATGTTATCATAGATCTGTCTTTCAGTTTGGTCCTACAACGGTGTCACTTTTGAGAATTTTCCAATTCTCATTCAGTATTTTCTGAATTTAACGTGATTCCCTATTGTAAGTGAGTACTACTCTGGTGTTTGAGACATCTTCGTGTTCCTCTTGTGTCTTCTCTTCTAGTGTTTTTTCTCTGGTGACATCATCCATTTTAGATAGTGCTCTGTCTAGAACCCACTCGGGATAACCTCTATCCCTAAAACTTTGTAGCATGATTCGTGATTCTTTCTGGTAATCTATTGTGTTGCTGCAACTTCTCCTTGCTCTCAGCAGCTCACCATATGGAATGCTCCATTTGAGTGTTTCCGGGTGGCTGCTGAGAGCATGTAGGATACTGTTGCCTGCTGTGGTCTTCCTGAAGAGTTTGGTTTCTTTTTTTTTTTTTTTTTTTTTAAGAGTTTTATTAGGCAACAGCAGAAAAGAAAAGAACAAAAAGAGCAAAAAGAACAAAAAGATAAACACCTATATACATCGAGTCAAAGGCAGAAATAATAATATGATTCACTTCCATGATTTCTCACTTTTCAATCCAATTAGTAACAGGTAGCCATAATTTACAGGCAAGTGTCTTCCTCCTTATAGCTTTCAGTTTATACAATGCCGTTTCAAGATAATACAGAGAGAGAAGCTTATTTCGCCACAGAATAATATTTGGTGGTTCTTCATCAAGCCAGCCGGACGTGACACAAAAACGGAAAACAGACATACTTATAAACACAAACCCAGAAACTGAGTCTGAGATTGGGTTGGAAGCATTTTCTTCGCATCCGAACAAAACCAAAGATGGGGTTAATTTAATTGAAATACCCAATTCGGCAGTGAGAAAGTGCTCCACGTCGACAATAAATTTTGCCAGTCTTGGGCAATTAAAAAACATGTGAATAGCGTCAGCTCCATAAAGGTTACAGCGATTACAACTCGTCCCACGTCTGACACTCCATTTGGCTATCTTCCCCGGTGTATAATACAATCCGAATATAGACATATAATGCTGACTGAGTAATGACCCATTCATTAAGACCTTTCTAGCGATTGCTAAACTTCTCTCTAAATTTATAAAGGGGATATTTAATTTCTGCTGCCATTTGCTCGCCACCACCTCTAAATCGTCCTCTCTTTTTTCCAAAATTAATTGATACAAAAATACGATTCTTTGTCGGTGTTCTATTGCTTCTAGAATTTCAATTTTCTCCAAAAATATTAATGACTGAGAAAGCTTTTGTAGACAGAAACTTCGAATCTGGAGGTATTTAAAAAAATCAGAACGATGTATATGATAAGTGTTTATCAAATGAAACAAAGTCTTGTTCTATAAATAGATCACCTAGCTTATTAACACCTAAATCGTTCCACCTATGCATTACCCCGTCCTGAAAAATCGCCGGCAAAAAAGAGCTTTTCTGCAAGGGTGTATATTTCGTTAAATTTATATTGAGACAACATTTCTTCTTAACAGCTCGCCAGATAGAGTAGGCTGTATCGAATATCTTAAACTTCGTTTTTTTGTAGTAACTGGGCTCTATGATCCTGTTTAGACATTGTTTCGCCTCTGTCCCCAAGAGCATTTCATAAATGGAAGGGATCAGGCATTCCTCCAAATGATCCTCTGGTAATAGAAGTACACCCATATATTGCATTATGGCCATCCAGTGATAGATTTGAAAATTTGGCACAGCCCATCCCCCTCTTTCTCGGGGTAATTCACAGCTTTTAAGTGCTCTCCTAGCTCGACGATACCCCCATAAAAAACGAGAGCTCATTCTCTCTAGCCGTGCAAAGTAGCCGGATGGAATTAACAGAGGTATGGCTCGGAAAAAATATAAAAAGTTTGGAAAAATAAGCATTTTTATCAAATTGCTACGACCTAGTAGAGATAGTCTCAAATTATTAACCCTTTCTAAAATCTTGTTTGAAGATGCTATTACAGGTTCTAAATTAATTGGAATAATTTCCTCAATATTAGCCGAAATTTTAATACCAAGATATGTAGCCTCCTTATCTATCTTCATGTTCTCTGGATATCCCGCCACAGAATGAATGAGCTGAGTTTTGTCGATATTTAATTTGTATCCAGAGACCAGACCGAATTCCTCCGCTAGTTTTATAATGTTAGGAAAGGCTGTATTGAGGTCTGCCGTGGCCACAGCTATGTCGTCAGCATAGGCGAAACTTTTATTTCCCAGCCATTTAATAATACTGGTTTAACTACAGGGTTATTTTCCAACTTTCCTATAAAGGGGTCAATATATAGGGCGAATAGCAGGGGGGAACAGGGGCACCCCTGTCTCGTCCCCCTTGCTATCCGCACCGGGCCTGACAAAGAGCCCGAAATCCGAATTACCGCAGTCGGATGAGTATAAAGTGATCTTATAGCTTTAATAAAGTTTTTAGGAATTCCCATCTTCTCCATCACTGACCACAGAAAGGTCCACGTGACCCTGTCGAACACTTTTTCAGCGTCTAGCAGGGCCACCCCAACTGGAGATCCAGTCCCCTGAGCCCAATCAAACAAAGATATTATTCGCCTAATATGGTCAGTGGTCCCTCTACCCTGTATGAAGCCATGTTGTCTTATAGAGACGAGCCCTTTCATCAGATCGTTTAAGCGATTTGCAATAAGCTTCGAATAGATTTTGCTATCTGAATTCAGTAGAGAGATTGGCCTATAAGACCCCATCTCCTCAGGGTTCTTTCCCTTTTTCCGAAAAATGACAATAATTGCTTCCGCCCAAGATGGTGGTGCTTTACCCTCAAAAGCTCGCTGGCAGATTTCGACCAGTTCGGTTTTAAGTTGAACTCTAAATGTTCTGAAAAATTCCAGCGGTATATTATCAGGCCCCATGGCTTTGCCAGAGGCCAGCCCTAAAATTGCTGCTTCTATCTCTTCCCAGACAGGGGGTGCTAGGAGATTAAGATGTTGAGCCTCTGATAAAGGCATAGAGTTTATTTCCTTCAAATATTCATCTGGATCGATAGAGTCCCTTTCCTCGCTATATAAACATTGATAAAACTCTCGGAAAGCAGTCAATATCCCTCCTTTTGTTTCCTGTATGTTCCCTTTTAAATCCTTAATTTTTTGGATATCGCTGAATACCTGCTTCTCCCTTGCTCTTTTCGCTAGCAATCTGCCACTTTTTTCACCAAACTCATATGCTATTTCCTTATGTTGAATATAATTGATGGCTATTGAGTCAGCTATTTTAGAATACACTTTGACTTTTTTGATCGATAGGTCTTTTTGGTCCAATCTACTCACATCTGATTCCCCTCCCTGTTTTAAAGTCTCAGCCAGCTTCTCCTCCGCTTTTATAATTTCTTCAAAATCGTTCCGCTGTTCGTTTAAAAGTTGCTTACGCTTGAACCCGGAATAGCTCAGAGTCTCCCCTCTAACTACAGCTTTGAATGTATCCCAAACCATTTCGTAAGGGGCAGTACCTTTATTACAAGCGAAAAATGTGGTTATTACTTTAGTCATGTATTGACAATATTCAGTCTCTAACAATAATTTGCGCTCAAAAGACCATCGTGGTAATTCAATATTGTCCTCTGTTTCCACATTTAGTTCCAGCACTACCGGATTGTGATCCGATATTAATTTAGGATGAATCTGGATTTTTGATTGTAATAAAAAAGAGCGTGAAGTGAAAAAGTAGTCTAGCCTGACAAATTTTTGATGGGGAGACGAAAAAGAGTTTGGTTTCTAATGAGTTGTTTGTTGCTGTGACTTTAACGTCCAGAAATTCTATCTCATCTCTGTTCATGTTGTGCGTAAGTTCTATATTATATTCATTCTGATTCAATGATGTTACAAATTCCTCAGCCTCTTGCTCATTGCCATTCCAAACTATAAATAGGTCTTCTATGTAGCTCAACCATTTAATCACTTTGGAAAAGTGGGCATTGTGTCTGCTATCTCTTTGGATCTCTTCTTCCCACAGTCCTAAAAACAGATTTGCAAAGCTCAGCGCGAAGCTTGTGCCCATACAAGTACCAGTGATCTGTTTATATAGGTCACCATTAAACATAAATACATTGTTTTGGAGGCAGATGTCTATCATGTTTGCTAACATCCTAGTATGCTCCAAGTACATTATATTCCTTTCTGCTAGGTAGTGCATGCAAGCTCTTATGCCCTGTTTATGGTCAATGATAGTATACAGCGAGCATACATCTAATGTTAGGAATAGATACCCCTCTTTCCATGATATATTTTCTATTTTTTCAAGAAATCTTTCGAATCCTTAACATATGATGAAAGTTGCCTGACATATTCCTGCAAGAAATGGTCAACATATTTAGATACTTTCTCATATACACTCCCGATTGATGATACAATTAGTCTTCCCCAGGGTGTTTGGGCGTTCTTATGTACCTTGGCCAAAAAATAGATTATGGGTAATTTGGGATAATCTTTTTTTAGGAAGAGGTATTCCTCCCATGTGATGATTCCATTCTCTTGCTATTCGGATAAGCTTCTCCACATATTTACTATGTTCTCATTGTATGTTCTAGTATTGCTTTTGCTATAAAATGTCTCATTGTTCAATTGCCTCATAGCTTCACTTATATGCATTTCTCTGTCTTGAATAATTACGTTCCCCCCTTTGTCAGCAGGGCGGATTATTTAAATGTGTCACTCACGCTCGGTGTGTGAACAAGGGAGCTGAGTCTCTCAAAACATGTTACCATTTAAAATAAACACCTGCTTTTTCCACGACCTACCGAGAGCGCATTGTTGTTGGAACTCATGCTAAAAAAACTAAAAATATATTTTTATATATATATATGTATATATATGCAAGGTCGGGGAGAGGGGAACGCGCAAATAGACGGTAACTCATGCAACTCATGTAATCTGAACCCCAACACCCCAATCCTGGATCCGATCAGAGTGCAAGAAGCAAATACTATTGTTAACTTGGCAAATATTGAACTGACGTTTAGCAGAACAACAGCTCCTATCTCTAGGTTTGTCTTTCTGTCCTGCATCAAATTTCAACTATACTCAAACAAGGGGGACATTTATAAGTTTATACATAAACTTAAGCTTAAAAAATATCATCAACTAAGAGGCAACCAGAGTGCTGTGGGAGGTTTAAACCAATTGAATGTGGATATTAGTTCCCCCAGTTTATGTGTATCAGATTACAATTTGTTGCAGGACTTACAAGACCTGGAAAGAGGGGTAGGGGCTACAGCAAGAGTTGATGGGATCCAACCGGATTCTACAGAACTTACATTACACCAACAAGGAGGACTTGAAACAAGTGCCAGACCAACTACTTTTTTTAAAACAAAATCTATGTTTGTACCAATCATGGCCAAAAATTCCATAGATGTGTTTAATGAACAGATCGTGGCACAAGTCAAGCAGCTAAACATCATCGCTAATCAGACACAAAGTAAAATTACCAACCAAGAAGAAGGTATTATCAATTGATCGCAAAACTAAAAAAAGAAAATAATGTAGTAATCTGTAATTCCGATAAAGGCTGAAACATAGTTTTGTGGCCATTGAAAGAAAATTTGGAGGAAGCATAAAGTCAATTGAACAATAAGGAATGTTACAGGAAGAGCTCTCAATTGAGATTCAAAAATACCCAAAAACTCTTTTTTTCACAGCCTCTTGCATGGAAGAGCTTGGGCCTTCTCATCTGGGAAGATTTTAAATATCTTAAGAAAGAACATCCGACTTTCCTGGTGATCTATTTCATCCCTAAAATACATAAAAGCATTCAAAGACCACCGGGAAGACCAGTTAGTGCATCTTGTGATGGCCCACTGGCGAATACCTCTAGATATATTGACTTTTTCTTGCAAGAGTATGTGAGGAAATTGAAATCAGATGTACAAGATACAGGGGATTTTTTTAAGAAGGTCAGAAATATTCAATGGAAGCTGGAATTTTTGCTTATAACTTTGAATGTATCATCTTTGTACATGTGTATTAGAAATAAGGATGGAATGCGAGTGGTAGAGTATTTCCTGTCAAAAAGACCTATCAAGTATGCACAGCATACTAAAATGCTTGTTGCCATGTTGCTGTTTTGCTTAGAGAATCATTTGTTCCTTTTTCACAATCAAATGTATCAACAAATACAAGGAGTAGCGATGGGGCCAGCTTCTCCCCCAGTTATGCCGGTTTGTTTATGGGCTGGTGGGAGGAGCTGGTCCTCATGCAACAATATGAGGAAACATACACAGCAAACATAATAACATGGTTGCGTTTTATAGATGACTTATTTATTGTGTGGAATGGCGATGAACAGAGTGTCAGCAACTTCATAGCACAGATCAACAAAAACGGCATTAATTTACAGTTTACCTCAACTTTGATTAAGAACATTGTGACATTTCTAGATGTACAGATAGGAGTGATTAATAATTGTCTATCGACCACACTGTTTAGAAAACCCATAGCAGGGAAAACATTGCTGCATGCTTCTAGTGCGCATCCTCCCCATTTAATCAAAAGCATTCCTTATGGGGAGATGCTGCGCATTAGGAGTATTTACAGCAACGAGGAAGATGCCTGCAAAAAACAAGCAGACAGCCGGGCCCGTTTCCTAGCAAGGGGATACAGGACAGAGATAGTGGACGCTGCAATAAGAAGGTCCCAAAGCAGGCACGAGATGATTTATTGTTAGGATCTGACAGTGGAAAGAGAGACAAAACATGTGAAGAACCACAACATCTTACTCGACTCATTTTATCATTTTCTTGGCAGGAAAAGCAACTCAGGTCAATAGGCGGAATTGGCCCATAGTAAGGGATGACCCAGTGATAGGCAAGATTATGCCATCTAGCCCAGCTATCACATTTAAAGAGCATGGACAACATGTTGGTGAAGAGTAGCCTGAAGGATCTAAGTAGAGGCATGTGGTTATCGGCTCGTAACAGATTTTTCAAGTGCTCCTCATGTAAATCGTGCCAATATGACATCAATACAACATCATTCAAAACAGCATTTAACAATATGGTACAGGATATTAAACAACATTTGACCTGTAAAACCGAATATGCTGTTTATATACTCGAGTGCAGTTGCAATCTCAAGAATATTGGAAGCACTAAATTGGCCGTTCACAAGAGAATCCTAAAACATATTAGTGCCATATCTAACAAAGACGCTGAAAAGAGGGGGAGATCATGAAGCAAAACTAAGACGCCTTGAAATAAGTTTTATATTACAGTTCGACTCCAAACAGTCAGGGGGCCTCAAAACAAGTGAAGATTTATATACATACTTGTGAATCACTGCCGACAACATTATTCAAAAGCACAAAGAACTATGTAATTTATGTGATGTAGATTAGAGCCTTACATCCATATGTGGTAAAGGTAACTGGCTGAGGGATACAAACAACAATATAATCGCATTGAGAGAGTAGGAGGAAAGGAAAATATCTGTGCATTTGTCATGCAACTAGAATATATGAAATGAGTAAATGATTTTTAGGAGTTTTTATGTCATTTTAATGGATACATGTATTTATTGCTATATAATAGTTGATTTTATGGATCATATTTATATATATATATATATATATATATATATATATATATATATATATTTTGTATTTATACTTATTAAATGGCGCATTGTTTATATATCTATGAGTGGATCAACTGTTGACGAAGCGATATTTACATTATATTTATGAAATGTCCTGCTTTCATTTGCACTAGTTAAACATTAGCACCTTATTCCCTATAACCAGGATGTACCCCTCAAACATTTGTACATAGGGAGTTTGAATCAATGGGAAGGTAATGATAATATATAAGAGTACTATAGTAGTACTGTTTGAAATTCCTATATGGAGGCTAGCCTTGAATTGCAATTATGTGAGATACATGGCAATCCTCACACAGGGTTATTCAGCACAAGCAGCTTATAATACACAATTGGCACTTTATTAGCACACCGTCACTTTAATAATTAAAACATAAGCGTATTTTGCACAAATTTAAAATCCCATAGGATAAGCTGAGGGAGGTATGCTAGAAGGTACAGCATAGAGTGAGCATTTGCTCTGATTGTGCATATATGTAAAGTATGTTTTTTTTGTTTCTAGCATTTAAGCAATAATAGAATATTTAAGAAGTGACCGTACACACTTGGTGTGTAAATGGGTTTTTATATTAGGTTCACAAGGGGTAGGCACAATGTAACTTTTAGCCTTACTGTGGATAATAGGGAAGACCTAATAGGAAACATGTATAAATGCTGATATGACTCGAATGGTATAAGGCATCATAATTGATGGTTCCAGTTGTGAGTAATGGCCATAGGTCCATCATGTGGAGATTTAAAGCATTAATGTCAAAAACTGCATTATTCATATTATAATGTGTCTTCTATGTCTATGGCAAAGTTAACTGCACTAGCACTTTAAAAAGCAGTAGCACAGTCTGAACTTTGTCATGTGATCAAGGCCATTGACGGGTCAAAGCGCGCCATGGCGGACAAATTGGTGGCAATAAAATAATATATCTTGCACTTACTTTGGGTCCACGCTTGTTTTTCTGGAGAAATACTGGAAGAGGAATCTAGTTTCTTCTTATATATATATATATATATATATATATATATATATATATATATATATATATATATATATATATATATATATGTTTTTTATCCAACAAAAGTGCCCAAAGCAACAAGATGGCACTCGACTGTGCCCAGCCATCCGGCAATTATCATGCAGACTGCCTCTTGGTCCAACTGTTTCAATTTGCCAACGCGTTTCGAGGCCATAAGCCTCTTCTTCATGGGCTGCTTAAAAGAACACACTGAAACGTGCATTTTCATTGGTTCCGGTTTGTTTTATTTGCATGTTCACCCTTAATGGGCGTGGCTTGAAGAGCAAACTAAATTGATGCATGCAGGATATACCAGTTCCAAATGCGAGTAAGTTCAGTGTCAGTTCCCTTTTTAAAAGCAATATTTTTCTTTTTTCATCCTTAAGTAGGTCTCGGAGCAAAGTTGCAGTCTTAATTAGCATATTGAGCACAGTGCTTTCCGGTCTTCGAGCAGTTCAAAAACCGAAGCCTCAAACAGCTGGCTGTGACTTTCATTCCCCAACTGCAGATGATGCCATCCCCACGGCAGGGCTACCGTGAGTAAATTTTATCCAACAAAAGTGCCCAAAGCAACGAGATGGCACTCAACTGTGCCCAGCCATCCGGCAATTATCATGCAGACTGCCTCTTGGTCCAACTGTTTCAATTTGCCAACGCGTTTCGAGGCCATAAGCCTCTTCTTCATGGGCTGCTTAAAAGAACACACTGAAACGTGCATTTTCATTGTTTCTGGTTTGTTTTATTTGCATGTTCACCCTTAATGGGCGTGGCTTGAAGAGCAAACTAAGTTGATGCATGCTGGATATAAGAGTTCCAAATGCAAGTAAGTTCAGTGTCAGTTCCCTTTTTAAAAGCAATATTTTTCTTTTTCCATCCTTAAGTAAGTCTCGGAGAAAAGTTGCAGTCTTAATTAGCATATTGAGCACAGTGCTTCCCGGTCTCGAGCAGTTCAAAAACCGAAGCCTCAAACAGCTGGCTGTGACTTTCATTCCCCAACTGCAGATGGTGCCATCCCCACGGCAGGGCTGCCGTGAGTAAATTCTATCCAACAAAAGTCCCCAAAGCAACGAGATGGCACTCGACTGAGCCCCGCCATCCGGCAATTATCATGCAGACTGCCTCTTGGTCCAACTGTTTCAATTTGCCAACGCGTTTCGAGGCCATAAGCCTCTTCTTCATGGGCTGCTTAAAAGAACACACTGAAACGTGCATTTTCATTGTTTCCGGTTTGTTTTATTTGCATGTTCACCCTTAATGGGCGTGGCTTGAAGAGCAAACTAAATTGATGCATGCTGGATATAAGAGTTCCAAATGCGAGTAAGTTCAGTGTCAGTTCCCTTTTTAAAAGCAATATTTTTCTTTTTCCATCCTTAAGTAGGTCTCGGAGCAAAGTTGCAGTCTTAATTAGCATATTGAGCACAGTGCTTCCCGGTCTCGAGCAGTTCAAAAACCGAAGCCTCAAACAGCTGGCTGTGACTTTCATTCCCCAACTGCAGATGGTGCCATCCCCACGGCAGGGCTGCCGTGAGTAAATTCTATCCAACGAAAGTGCCCAAAGCAACGAGATGGCACTCGACTGTGCCCAGCCATCCGGCAATTATCATGCAGACTGCCTCTTGGTCCAACTGTTTCAATTTGCCAACGCGTTTTGAGGCCATAAGCCTCTTCTTCATGGGCTGCTTAAAAAAAAGAACACACTGAATCGTGCATTTTCATTGTTTCCAGTTTGTTTTATTTGCATGTTCACCCTTAATGGGCGTGGCTTGAAGACCAAACTATATTGATGCATGCTGGATATAAGAGTTCCAAATGCGAGTAAGTTTAGTGTCAGTTCCCTTTTTAAAAGCAATATTTTTCTTTTTCCATCCTTAAGTAGGTCTCGGAGCAAAGTTTCAGTCTTAATTAGCATATTAAGCACAGTGCTTCCCGGTCTCGAGCAGTTAAAAAACCGAAGCCTCAAACAGCTGGCTGTGACTTTCATTCCCCAACTGCAGATGGTGCCATCCCCACGGCAGGGCTGCCATGAGTACATTTTATCCAACAAAAGTGCCCAAAGCAACGAGATGGCACTCGACTGTGCCCAGCCATCCGGCAATTATCATGCAGACTGCCTCTTGGTCCAACTGTTTCAATTTGCCAACGCGTTTCGAGGCCATAATCCTCTTCTTCATGGGCTGCTTAAAAGAACACACTGAAACGTGCATTTTCATTGTTTCCGGTTTGTTTTATTTGCATGTTCACCCTTAATGGGCGTGGCTTAAAGAGCAAACTAAATTGATGCATGCTGGATATAAGAGTTCCAAATGCGAGTAAGTTCAGTGTCAGTTCCCTTTTTTAAAAGCAATATTTTTCTTTTTCCATCCTTAAGTAGGTCTCGGAGCAAAGTTGCAGTCTTAATTAGCATATTGAGCACAGTGCTTCCCGGTCTCGAGCAGTTCAAAAACCGAAGCCTCAAACAGCTGGCTGTGACTTTCATTCCCCAACTGCAGATGGTGCCATCCCCACGGCAGGGCTGCCGTGAGTACATTTTATCCAACAAAAGTGCCCAAAGCAACAAGATGGCACTCGACTGTGCCCAGCCATCCGGCAATTATCATGCAGACTGCCTCTTGGTCCAACTGTTTCCATTTGCCAACGCGTTTCGAGGCCATAAGCCTCTTCTTCATGGGCTGCTCAAAAGAACACACTGAAACGTGCATTTTCATTGTTTCCGGTTTGTTTTATTTGCTTGTTCACCCTTAATGGGCGTGTCTTGAAGAGCAAACTAAATTGATGCATGCTGGATATAAGAGTTCCAAATGCGAGTAAGTTCAGTGTCAGTTCCCTTTTTAAAAGCAAAATTTTTCTTTTTCCATCCTTAAGTTGGTCTCCGGGCAAAGTTGCAGTCTTAATTAGCATATTGAGCACAGTGCTTCCCGGTCTCGAGCAGTTCAAAAACCGAAGCCTCAAGCAGCTGCCTGTGACTTTCATTCCCCAACTGCAGATGGTGCCATCCCCACGGCAGGGCTGCCGTGAGTAAATTTTATCCAACAAAAGTGCCCAAAGCAATGAGATGGCACTCAACTGTGCCCAGCCATCCGGCAATTATCATGCAGACTGCCTCTTGGTCCAACTGTTTCAATTTGCCAACGCGTTTCGAGGCCATAAGCCTCTTCTTCATGGGCTGTATATATGTGTGTGCATCACAACACAACTCCTGGTTAACTAGGAAGAGAGGAGGCACATGAGGACTGCTGGATTAGGGCTTTTTTATTTAAAAGGGCCTCCTCCAACCCAGCAGAAAGGAGAGAAGCGTTTCGGCTGGCACAGCAGCCTTTATCAATCTAGTAAGTGCCATGTTTTCTTTGAAATATATACTGTGTCCCAAACATAGACATAGAAGACATATTGATCGCATGATTTGTTAAAACACATGAATATATATATATATATAACCTACTGGCAGTCGCCAGTAGGTAGTTATAGTTAGGACCTAGTTACCATAGGAAAATCGCAACATTCTATTCCTAATAACTTTGGCGCCGATTGACGAATCTTAGCAAAATTTTCCAAACTCTGGGGCGCTCCAGTCTGCTCCTATCCCGAAAGTTTCGGGGTGATTCAGCAAGCGGGGGATGAGAAAAAAGGGGGGGGTCCCAAACCGTGGTTTCTCTATGTTATTTTCCATAGGAAACTTTAGACACGCTACTGCTCAAACTGCTGAACGGAATTACCACAAATTTGGCAAAAAGGTAGCCCTTGGTTCAGAAAGAACTCTTTTTGTTAAATGGTGTACATCCGTTCAGTAGTTGCTGAGAAAATCAAATTAAAAAAATATCGATATACAGAGGCGCACAGGATCCGCACACCCTCCGATCACAAGCTTCATACTAATTGACTGTCAACACTCCATACCAGGAAGTGTTGGCAGCCATCTTGTGCTTCGGTAGAACCGAGGCACAAGAAAACAGAAAAACTAAGGCGCAAAACCAGAAAAGGGGGCAGGGTAGAAATACTCTGATCCCCCTAGACCTGCTTAGGGCCAAAAAAAAAATATATTTTTTTTTTAAATCGCGGGATCCACGGATGATCCGCCGATCCAGCTGTGAAAATTAAAAAAACAAAGCGCGGGCTCCCGTGCTTCGTTATTAATTAGCCCCCGGGTGGGCCAAGTCCCGGGGGCATCTACAAAAATATTTGCGGGGACCCAGGGTGACCCCTGCAGCCCCAGGGGCCACCACTCACCAGGGCTTTCTGTAATTATTGTGCAGGGGGCACACGGCCCCCTCACTGCCCCGGGGAACGCCACCTCCCTGGGGCTCTAATTATTAAAATTGGGGGGGTCCATGACAGACCCCCAAGCCCCGGGGACCACCACCCCCTGGGGCTTTGCAAATGGTGGGAGGGGGGCTGCACGGCCCACCTCTTGGAGCCCTTGATGACCCTGGGGACCGCCACCCCCCAGGGCCGGCTCCTGCAATGTCCCGGGGTGCACACTCCCGGGACACTGCTGTTTACAATGACAAGGCGGGAGCCTCGCAGTTCCCACCCTGTCATTGCAAACTCTGCTTTGCTTCATTGAAGCAAAGCAGAATCGATTTTCCATAAGGGGAGCTGCATGTTAGCAGCTCCCCTTATGGAAAAGCAATGCGGGCTCACGCAGGATGTGGGGAGCCGGCGGGACCATCGGGGGATTGGGGACCCCCCCACGGTCCCCAGTGGATAGGGCCGGCCTCGGGGGATCGGATCCCCCAGGATTCAAGGGGAGTTAATCCTCCCTGCAGAGTGGTGAAGGAAGGGGGAGGGGCCTGAGGTGACATGTGCAAACACGCCCTGTTGGGCATTTTAATTTAGGGAATTCATTCCTCTTCAATCCTGTGGTGCCCTGGGGGCCAACTAGCCCATCAGGTACCTCCAGTATGCACCACGGAGCTGCGTTGCAGAGTGTTGTAAAAAGGGGCATGGCCTCTGTACACCTCTCTGCAACGCAGCTCCCTGGTGCATACTGGAGGTACCTGGTGGGCTAGTCGGCTCCCAGAGACCCTCAGGATTGAAGAGGAATTCATTCTATATATATATATGTATTTTAAATATGAACTGTATTTATTATTTTATGAATACTATGACATTTAAGCACTTTACATGTTTTTAAAAGTTTTTTAAACATGTGTACATATATTGAGTGTGTCATATTGTATTAACCTGCCTATGTAGTTTAGAACTACAAAACGATCTTTGTAGCTTCTACAGTCTGTTGTTTATGCCCACCATCATGTGACCTATGATGTCAGAAACTGGGAGTGGTATTATTCACTTTAAATGGTAGATGGCGTTTTTTCCACTTTTGACACGTGAACAAGGGCTTACTGGCTTGAAACGCGTTTTGTTGGGTCTCTCTAAATAAATAACATCTTTGCCCAAAAGAAAACTACGGAGGTCTGTGTCTCTTTCCTCGCCTAATCCGCCGTGGGTGGAATCAGGAAGTGGTTCGAGTTTCCAGGAGTTAATTACGAAGGGCGGTTACCTTCGTTTCCAGACCTCCTCCCCAGAAGCTGGCGGCTGAGCTTAACCGGAGCAGTACAGGGATCCGTGGTGGATTTTCGACAGCGGCCACCAACACCCCGTGAAGAATTGTCAAGACGAAAAACCGGTGTCTGCAACACAAGTATCCAGGTCGGCCGATCTACAGAAAGCAACGCGACCTGGTGAGTCTTGGAAGACGGGAGGTACGTAGGAGTGGAGAAGCAGTTATCGTGGCAGTGCGGTGCATGAAAGTAGCATCTTAGCTTGTCTGCCCGTTTGCAATATACTAATTTGGACCGACCCTAAAATGTCTATGGAAGAAATGAGAGAAAGAGAGCTCGCGGCTGAGGAACTATTTTGTAAACAGACCAAGATTCCGAAAGATAGTGTACCGACCGCCAGCACGGAAAATAACAAGGACGCGGATATTGCTATTTTATATAACGAACTTGAAAAGAAGCGAAGTTGGAGATCACTAAGTGGTGGGAACACCGGTCACTTTCTAAATATGCTGAAGTGGGGAGGGTGCCGAGGGGGCTGCGAATCCTCCTAGCACCCAGTTTTGACAGACCAAACCCCAACATGCTGCACGAATGGGGGGAGAGTAACCTCACAGCTTCTATGAACCTTGTCAAGATACTAATCAAGTATGCTTATATTGATCGACAAGAAATTCTAAAAGAAATAGATGCCATTTTGGAAAAAGTAAACACTTTGGAAGTAACTGATCAAATTATCAAAATGAAGGAAACAATGCAAGAGCGTTTGAAAAAACTTGAAGAGAAAATTGAAGTAAGAAAAGCAACTAAATTTAATCGTGATTTAGAGGACTATGAAAATGGTCAAATTTTCACTTTTTCACGTAAATTTGATCCGATAAAGCGTCAACAATATAATGAAAATACAAAAAGCAAGGAAGTAAGAAATGAAGCCCAGGGCAATGAAGATGCAGATAGCATGGACACGATTTCGCTAACCAGTGAGTCTAGCACAGAATCGGCACCTATAGTAAGAAGAAAGACCATTCTGAATGTAGGACAAGAAATTGATTTTTTAGTCCAGGCGAGACTGCAGACCTTGAGGCCTCGGCAGAAAATAGCAAAAAATTTAAGCGAACAAAAAGAAGTCGTGACCAACGCAAAAGAGGCAAAGAAAAATACAAAGAAAAATACAAAAGGGAAATGGCAAAAGAAGAAACAGCAGTAAGGGACAATAGTGTGATAAATTTATCAACTATCACACTTTCGAAGGCTGAAGAACAACTGCTGGCCTTAGGTCTCAACTTTTGTCCAGGAGACAGTTTCAATTACGCACGAACACGTAGTGATGTATATTGTTACATCAGAAAACTGAAACTGAAAAAATTCTTTGCACTTAAAGCCTTGAAAGATGCAGGTGGCATCAATGACATAGAAGATGAAGATACTGCGACCAGTCTAGCAGCGTCGGATATGCCCAATCTGCTTTTGGTACATGATTTAGCTGGCGAGTCGGATATACCATCCGATTCTGAGGAAAATGTCAACTTGGCTACACAAGAACGCTTAAGAAAAATTAATCATGTTCAAGAGGGTGCTGGGATCAGCCCTTTTAAACCCAAATCCAGTTTCATTCCATTTATGCCGAAGGACAGTATTGATGTTTTTCATGATCTTATTGTGAATGATTTAAAGCAATTAAATCACACTGTTCATAAAAATAGAAAAGAAAGAAATCTGTTTTTTAAGAGAAAGGCATATAATGACTTGGTTAAGAAACTGGAAAGTAATCAGGAAGTGATTATCAAAAAGTCTGACAAGGGGGGGAACCTTGTATTGTGGCTGAGAAAAGATTACATAGCGGAAGCATTACGTCAGCTAAATGATGTAAACTGTTATTTGAAATCCAATGCTAAAGAGTATGATAAAGCTAAACATGTATTGCAAAAATTGCTAGCATCATGGAAAAGACAGGGCCTCATCTCAATGGAAGAACACAAGTTCATGTTTAATGAATTCCCGGTACTAACGGTTCTTTACCTAATTCCTAAAATACACAAAAATGTTTTCCCAATTCCAGGAAGACCGATTATATCGGCCATAAACAGCTTAGGTGAGCATGTAGGCCAGTACATAGTTTTTTTCTGCAAAGCTTGGTAACGGCATTGCCAAGCTATGTAAAAGATACTGGTGACTTCCTACAAAAATTAAACAAATCAAAATGGTCAGATGATTTGCTTCTTATCACTCTTGATATCGAGGCATTATATACGAGCATAGACCATCAACAGGGCTTGGCCTCGGTCAAACATTTTTTGGAAACTAGATCTAGTACGCTATATGAGCACAATAAGGTTGTGTTAGAACTCAATAAATGGTATCTAAATAATAATTACTTCCTGTTTGACAAAGATATATACAAACAGGTGAGAGGAGTGGCGATGGGGGCCTGCTTCTCCCCCAGCTATGCATGTTTACATGTAGGCTGGTGGGAGGAGCAGGTCCTCAAAACCGCCTTTCAGGTTGAATATCAGACACATGTGAGAGCATATCTACGGTACATAGACGATGTGTTCATTCTGTGGTAGGGGAGTGAGGAAGAAGCAGTCTGCTTCATAAATAAGATCAATAACAACATCTATAATTTAAAATTCACCTCCCACATTCACAAAAATGAAACTGAATTCCTTGATGTTAAGGTCTTTGTGAGAAATGAGAAATTTGAAAGCACCCTTCATAGGAAATCGACTTCTGGCAATATCACCCTACACGCAACCAGCTCTCATCCTCAACACCTCATTGCTAGCATTCCGTATGGAGAAATCCTAAGGTTAAAACGCATTTGCAGCAATGAGGAAGAGTTTAACAAATGTCAACAAGAGCTGGTTGGCAAAAAAATCTTGCAGGATGCGATAAATAAGGCCGAAACTAAATCTAGAATGAGCCTATTTATTCCTGAAACAGATATTCTATTGGTCCCCAATACTGCTGTAATCTCCAGGAGTAGTAATACTCCAAGATTGATTACTACATACAACAGGGATGAACGGCAGATAAGAACTATACTAAACAAACATTGGCCAGTAGTGCTAACAGATAATAATCTTTGTAACAGAATAGCAGACAAACCTATTGTTACGTTTAGAAGAAGTAGCACTATGGGCTCAGTATTGGACCGAGTATCTCCAGAGGTCAAACAAGTCACTACGTGGCTAGCACCTAAGAAGGGTTTTATAAAGTGCACTTCATGTCGTGCTTGTAAATTTGGATGCAACATGTCAAAATACTCTAAACCTTTTAGTTCAACACCTACATTGATTTTGGGAAACTACAATTGTAAAACCGAATATGCTGTATATGTCCTGACGTGCACCTGTGGGCTTAGCTACGTTGGTAGCACGAAGCTGCAGGTGCACGTCAGGATTTTGCAGCATATAAGGGCCATTCTCCACAGTGACGCAACATATCCTGTTGCGAGACATTTTAAGAAAGTGCATGCAAATAACATCAATTGCTTGTCCTACTTTGTAATATGCTGTGGCAAAGAAAAGAAGGGGTGGCAATAGAGAGCGCCAACTACGTCAGCTCGGAACTAAATACATTCTCGAGCTTGATTGTAAATGGCCCAACGGGTTAAACACTACAAAAGATATGCGCAGCTTTCTGTAAAAATATACTTCAGCTGCAGTATTGTGGTTTTCATTCATAAATGAGGTTTTATCTATGTAAATAGCTAATTGATGAACGTCCAGTACGAAAGTATATCAACTCTCTGATTTTATAAACTAGTTAATTATATTCTCTCTTTCCTTTTGGATTGATTTCTTCAATGTATTTATTATATACAGAATCTAATGTTTCAGGATAAAGGTGGCTTTTATTAATTGTTTATTAATTTTAGAAATTAGATTTATCTATATTCTAGGAACAGATGGTTTAGCCCTATATTAGCATTTGATCGATTGAGAAATCAATACTGTCTACACTAGCACTTTATATTTATATTTATATATGCACTTTTTGCACAAATTTTCTCCCATTCGTGTTTGCACTGAGGAAAAAAAAGAAAGATAAAAAAGAAAATATGATTGATCAAAAAATCATGATAAAAATATGTATGTGTTGTTATGCACGTATGACTCATAGGCCATTAATGGATGAGATGGTAATAAGCGGATTCATCCGGCAATAATTTAGTATGGGTACTTTAGCAACATAGGCAGTCCTGAATTTATCCAATGAGAATTTTAAATATGAACTGTATTTATTATGTTATGAATACTATGACATTTAAGCACTTTACATGTTTTTAAAAGTTTTTTAAACATGTGTACATATATCGAGTGTGTCATATTGTATTAACCTGCCTATGTAGTTTAGAACTACAAAACGATCTTTGTAGCTACTACAGTCTGTTGTTTATGCCCACCATCATGTGACCTATGATGTCAGAAACTGGGAGTGGTATTATTCACTTTATATGGTAGATGGCATTTTTTCCACTTTTGACACGTGAACAAGGGCTTACGGGCTTGAAACGCGCTGTGTTGGGTCTCTCTAAATAAATAACATCTTTGCCCAGAAGAAAACTACGGAGGTCTGTGTCTCTTTCCTCGCCTAATCCGCCGTGGGTGGAATCAGGAAGTGGTTCGAGTTAACAGGATATATATATATATATATATTCACTGAAAAAACCATAGGTTATAGACCATATATAGTTAGGAATTAGCATTTACAAAACCTTGAAAATTCACTGAAAAAACCATAGGTTATAGACCATATATAGTTAGGAATTAGCATTTACAAAACCTTATTTTACTCACACAAAACCATTGAAATTCCATATATAGTTAGTTGCACTAACTATATATTTCGCGCACCCGCAATCCACTGCTGATGATGTCACATATCACATGATTCATGACATGGTCAGTGACATCACTGATGACATCACTGATGACATCTCAAATGACATCACTGATGACATCACTGATGACATCTCAAATGACATCACTGATGACATCACTGATGACATCTCAAATGACATCACTGATCACATCTCATTTGACATCATTGATCACATCACTGATGACATCATTCATGTGCTAATACGATGAACCTCTTCAGACTCTAATATAACCTTAGATACACTCAGTGTATACAGACACTCACACACTGTCACTCATCCATGGAGTTACTCACACACCTAGTCAGTCATGCAAAGAATCAATCTCACCTCCATTTCCTCAACTATACAGTTATACACACCTTACTTATTCAAACATATACTAACACATATTTACTCTCTTATACAATCCCTGATACAAGTTCACAATGATCCATACAGCCACTCACACATTCACTGGCTCTCATGCACAGTTATTTATATATGCCAACTCTCACATGTACTGTGTTTTACATATATACTTTCTATGACATGTAGCATTGAGATATCCATTCACTCATCAATACACTCATGCACACAGTCAACCGCCCATGTAGCTGTTTCCACATGCACTCTTGAACTCATACACCTAGTGAATCAACTGCTCACACATCTATGCACAGAGTCACACACCTCCCAGCCACCCCCACACACACTCAATCTCCCATACAAATACTTGGGCAACCAATCAATAACACATATAGCCTCTCGTATAGCTAATGATCAACACATGCAGCAGTTTACACCACAACAGACATACTGATGCACACATTCAGACAGTTTAGTCACTAACCCATGCATTTAAATATATAGCTATATCTATTACCTACTGGCGGTCGCTAGTAGGTATATATAGTTAGGATTTTTTTCCTATGGGATTTTTGAAAATTCTATGTCTAATAACTTTGGCGTTTGTGGACGGAATTGGCTAAAATTTTCTGGAAAATGGAACATTTTGTTTCTGAGCAGCCCCTGGAAATTTGGGGGGGGTTCGTCAAGGGGGGGCCGAGAAAAAAGGGGGGTCCCAAAACGTGTTTTTAACATTGAGTTTTCCATAGGGCGGTTGGCCTCACTTTCAGCCCGAACGGCTGAATGGATTTGCACGAAACTTGGCAAAATTGTAGGGACTGGTAGCCCGATGTGCCTTTGCTAGGTCTCAATATATGTGCTTCAGTGGATTTTGAGAAATTAACGTTTAAAAAAAGATATATATCTGTAAGCGCGCTCCGGGCAGCGCCCCGGTTCGCGTACCTAACGCGTAACGGAACTTCGCGAAGCGAAGCTGATTGGCTCTCTGGTGTCTGTCAACATTCTAAACAGTCCGGAGCGGCCGCCATCTTGTCTCTCGGTAGGATCGAGAGACAAGATGCGGTGAAAAACAAAGGGGGAAATGAAGGAAAGGGGGCAAGGTAGACCCCTCCTGACCCCCTAGGATTGATGAGGGGGATATTAAAGTGCCCCGCGGGGCAAAAAAAAATGTTTGCGATTTTTCGCCATAGAGGCGCGTCCCGGTACGCGAACCGGGCAGCTAACTGGCAGCGTAACGGGAGTCCGCCATCTTGTGTTTTTGGAGCGTCCGGTTCGCGTACCGGGTAGCGTCCCGGTAAGCGTAACAAGAGAAACAGTAAAAAAAAAAAATTAATGGAATAGATTATCAAGAAAACTTTGAAAAATTGTAGGGACTGTTTGTTTGATGTGCCTTTGCAAGGCCTCAAGATATGTGCACGTGTGGATTTTGTCTAATTAAGGTTAAAAAAAAGATATATATCTGTAAGCGTGCTCCGGCGCGCTTACGTTACGGGTTTTGTTTGCGCTGCAGAGCCGATATCTCACGGTTATGCGACGCGTCATGAGGCCTCTCACGTGGCTACGTGATACGTCACGTAATAAAGAATATATTTTACAGATAGAGATATTAGCTTTTGAAAAACCATTGAAATTCACTGAAAAAACCATAGGTTATAGACCATATATAGTTAGGAATTAGCATTTACAAAACCTTGAAAATTCACTGAAAAAACCATAGGTTATAGACCATATATAGTTAGGAATTAGCATTTACAAAACCTTATTTTACTCACACAAAACCATTGAAATTCCATATATAGTTAGTTGCACTAACTATATATTTCGCGCACCCGCAATCCACTGCTGATGATGTCACATATCACATCATTCATGACATGGTCAGTGACATCACTGATGACATCACTGATGACATCTCAAATGACATCACTGATGACATCATCCAGTGACTGTGTGTTTCTGTAAAGTTTAAATATGTTTTACATATTGAAGAATGAGTGGATGTATAAGTGTCTGGGTGAAGGATTTAGTAGGTGCGTGACTGACTTATGAGTGAGTGAATAAATGTGTCGTACTAAATGCATGGGTTAGTGACTAAACTGTCTGAATGTGTGCATCAGTATGTCTGTTGTGGTGTAAACTGCTGCATGTGTTGATCATTAGCTATACGAGAGGCTATATGTGTTATTGATTGGTTGCCCAAGTATTTGTATGGGAGATTGAGTGTGTGTGGGGGTGGCTGGGAGGTGTGTGACTCTGTGCATAGATGTGTGAGCAGTTGATTCACTAGGTGTATGAGTTCAAGAGTGCATGTGGAAACAGCTACATGGGCGGTTGACTGTGTGCATGAGTGTATTGATGAGTGAATGGATATCTCAATGCTACATGTCATAGTAAGTACATATGTAAAACACAGTACATGTGAGAGTTGGCATATATAAATAACTGTGCATGAGAGCCAGTGAATGTGTGAGTGGCTGTATGGATCATTGTGAACTTGTATCAGGGATTGTATAAGAGAGTAAATATGTGGTAGTATATGTTTGAATAAGTAAGGTGTGTATAACTGTATAGTTGAGGAAATGGAGGTGAGATTGATTCTTTGCATGACTGACTAGGTGTGTGAGTAACTCCATGGATGAGTGACAGTGTGTGAGTGTCTGTATACACTGAGTGTATCTAAGGTTATATTAGAGTCTGAAGAGGTTCATCGTATTAGCACATGAATGATGTCATCAGTGATGTGATCAATGATGTCAAATGAGATGTGATCAGTGATGTCATTTGAGATGTCATCAGTGATGTCATCAGTGATGTCATTTGAGATGTCATCAGTGATGTCATCAGTGATGTCATTTGAGATGTCATCAGTGATGTCATCAGTGATGTCACTGACCATGTCATGAATGATGTGATATGTGACATCATCAGCAGTGGATTGCGGGTGCGCGAAATATATAGTTAGTGCAACTAACTATATATGGAATTTCAATGGTTTTGTGTGAGTAAAATAAGGTTTTGTAAATGCTAATTCCTAACTATATATGGTCTATAACCTATGGTTTTTTCAGTGAATATATATAAAAACAAATGTATGTCTGTCTGTCTATTTGTCCTTTATGCATTACTACACCATTTATCCGATCGCCATGAAACTTTGGGAAGTTGTTGAGTACACTCCCGCAAAGGTTTCTGGCATAACATTTTTTTTAAATATCGGCCCCCCAGGACTCTCATAATCTTTTGAATACTGATGTATGCACAAGACGGAAAAACAAAAAATCGCCATGAAACTTTGGAAAGTTGTTGAGTACACTCCCTCGAAGGTTTCTGGCATAAAATGTTTTTAAATATCGGCCCCCAGGGCCCTCATAATCTTTCGAATACTGATGTGCGCACCAGACGGAAAAACAAAAATTGTGTATCCACAAGCACTCGAATAAATAAATAGAATTAAAACACCATTTATCCGATCGCCATGAAACTTTGGGAAGTTGTTGAGTACACTCCAGCGAAGGTTTCTGGCATAACATTTTTTTAACAATCGGCCCCCCAGGGCACAAATAACCTTTCGAATACTGATGTACGCACAAGACGGAAAAACAAAAAATTGTGTATCCACAAGCACTCAAATAAAATAAATAGAATTAAAACACCATTCATACGATCGCCAGGAAACTTTGGGAAGTTGTTGAGTGCCCTCCCACAAAGGTTACTGGCATACATTATTTTTAAATATCGGCCCCCAGGGCCCTCATAAGCGTTCGAATCCTGATGTATGCACCAAACGGAAAAACAAAAAATCGTGTATCCACAAGCACTCAAATAAATAAATAGAATTAAAACAACACTTTGAAATGTTTTCCATATTAAAATGAATATGTTTCAATAAAAATGACACAATGTAAATCGAATGTTATCATAACGAGTTTCCTTGAATTTCCTTTCTTCGGAGATTGCAGCAACGCGCGATGGGTAAGCTAGTATATTTATATATATATATATGTTGTAGTTGAAGTATGCCCCCAAATTTTCCCTCTGGATCTCCAACCACAGTGACCTGATGTTCTCTCCCACCAGCTTGAAGTGTTAAGTGAAAGCAACTTGACAGTAGAGGTTGATACAGGTCACTTTCCCTGAGAGTGGCATTAAGGGCCCGATGTATGACCATAGCATTTTGCAACTCGCAAATTGTGCTCAATTGCGAGTCGCAATTTGTGAGTCGCAAAATGCTATGTACAACACTGTCAGAGACACTGTTTGTGATTCCTAATGGCGTCACAAATTGCATGACTCATCAATATTCATGAGGCACTCACAACTTACGACCCTATTAGGAATGGCTGGCCCTCCCAGGTATGGTTGCCAGCTAGGCTCAGCAGACCTCCATGTCTGGAACTGCTTTTAAATAAAGCAGTTTTTTTTTTAATGCAGCCCGTTTTCGTCAAAGGAAAACGGGATGCATTTAAAAAAAGAAAAATGGAAGGTTTTCATCTAATTTTTTAGGGGCAGGTAGTGGTCCCTGGGACCACTGCCTGACCCTAAAAAATATTTTACCCTGCATTCACAAAGGGGAAGGGGTCCCCTGGAGACCCCTTCCCATTTGCGAATGAGTTACCACCCTCTTGAAGAGGGCGGTAAATTGCGAGAGTTTTGCCATAGCAATTGTGTCGCAAAACATTCTTACATAGGGTAGCAAGTCGCTATTAGGAAGGGATGCCCTTTAAATGCCCCTTCCTAATAGTGAGTCGCAAATCCTATTTAGCGAGTCACAAAAGTATTGTGACTCGCTAAATAGGGTTCGTACATGGCCCTATTGTATTTTGCATGCGCAAACAAGTCGCAGACCTGTATGCGCATGCAAAATTGGGTTGTTCATCTGGCCCCATCTGACTGTATAACTCAAATTGGTGGGCATTCCTTGGGGATCCCACTAACTCTGAACACCACCAAGTTGCAAATGTAGAAACAGTAGATCCTTTTCACCTAATGCAGCACAGATACCATAGTATGACAAAGATCTCCTAGATTACATTACTCCTCCACTCACTCCACCCAGAGCCCCCATAACCAACTGGCCCACATCATCTACAATGACCTACTGAGGCCAACAGGTTACAAAATGCAGCTCAGGATCAGATCTCATCTACCAAGGGACCTTCAAATCCAGCGATTTGCTCATTGGCTAAAGTAAGGTTGAAATCCAGTCCCTTCTCTTCCTCTGAGTGTCCTCGGGTATGGGTCTTTGCACCATTAATGTGCTGTTGATTCTTTTCCAGCATTCCATTGATGATTTATTTAGCAAACCAATATGATGCCTATCCAGCTGTTCCTGTCAAATTTGTAGTGCGTGTCCCAAAATTCAGGGGTCATCTGACCTCAAAGTCTTTTACTGTAGTTTGGGGCTGGACCACACTCTCTGAAGTGCACTCACTTCCAGCATGCCTATTGTTAGCTGACTTAAGGTTACTGATCAAGTCTCTCCTCTCCTTCTCAGTGTACTCTGCGGAGGGTTTCAGTTCTCTCAGCCTTTGACCAATTCTGCTCCAGCAGTCTTATGGTAGATTATTTATCAGGCTAATAGGACATATCTCACCTGTTTCTCCTCCTTGGCACAGTGGTCTAGCCACAGTAGCTTCTTAGTTTTCACCAGGGTGCATGCCTATCTCATTTTGTCTATCCACTAGAACATAGAGCATAAAGGTGCTCCCAAAAATATTTTATATTTTCTTTTTATAAATGATCTATCAATGGTTTAAAGTCTTGTCTCTGCTACTGCAGACGTGGATTTTGGTAACTAACACAGCGATATCTCCACTCTTCCACATAGCAGCAACAATCTGTTACTTGAGGGTATAACAGTGAACTCTTGTAATGCTATCAAGCAGGAGTTTGCCACTGCCCCGTGGAGGACCCACCCAGAGAGTTCTGTCTAGCTTGTTATGCTTGGGGGCATCAGAGCCCAATAGATCCCCAAGGAGAGTGAGAACAAAGTCCTCCAGGCAAGAGTAGACAAAGGCAATCCCGAAAGTTTTACATTGTTGAGGCTGGACCAATTTTCTAGGTCTTCTATGTGACCGTGGAGTTATACATTTTGGTCCTGTAGCAGTGATAACTCTTGGTAATACACTCATGCCCCTCTTCCCTCACATCCTTATTCTCTTCCAATGAGACAAGACACTCCCCAAGTTTATTGACATCTTTTTTTTAAATCCAAGAGTTCTCTGTTAATATTTGTATGCAGCCCCCCTCAATATCTTCTCTGAGGCCAACGAAGAGTGACTTCAGGTACAGTAGTGTGACTGGAGTATCCTCGGACTCTGTGTCCTCCATTTTATTCCTGTTGGTTCATGTGAGGTCCTGCCTGACCTTATTGGTCTTCTTGTCATTTGCTTGGGGGTTCTTAGCCCATATGTCATTGTGACTATTCTCTTTCTTTACCCTTACCAGGGTCATCACAGCTGTTGGGGCTAAGGATGATAGTCCAGTTTACAACAAAGTGGAGCGAGTCCACCACAGAACCCACAAATTCCACACCCCTAGGTCTAAGTGGCACATGGTCTGCATAAGGGAGCATGATGCTGTGGGGCTTTTTGTTTTCCTGGCACAAACAGGAGAGCTTAGAGCATTGAGAGTCCTCCCACATCCTCTCATAGCACTACATAGTTCCCAGAACATAGTTCTCAGACTATCCCCATTCTGGGAACAGGTGGAGAGCAGGCCTATGAGGGTGGGATCAACTTGGCACTGGTTTAGCCCACCGTGTGTGTTGGCTCCCAAGCTGGGCATCCACATGTCTTAAGTCCCTCTGGCCAGTGTCTGGGGCTCAACATCAAGAGTCTCCTGTAGTCACCCTAGAGGATGCGCATGACAGCTAGTCCACTCACCAAGTAGCACTTGCCTTCTAGGGCTTGCTGTCTGTCCCCGCTGCCTCCTACTTAGACCCCACAACACTACTCAGTTCTGTTAGGGGGGTCAAGGAGGTTCAACTAGGATCTGCTTACTTTCTGCTTTATAACAGAAGTGGTGTCCCCCATAATCCCTAGTCCTAAATCATGCTGGGTCTCCATCTTGGGGTCCCCGGGTTTCAGGATTACACACTGGTGGACACCCTCTATGCAGCAGAAAACTTGGCTAGGCTGATACCACCACTAAGGGCTGTGATTTAGGGTCAGCTGCCCCATGCAGGCACCCTCTTGTGGTATGTAGTGGGATAGAGGACGCTCATACTCACTTCTGCCATCTTGCTGCTGCTGCCGCTACCAGTATGCTCCACCACTTCTGTTCACTTTGGACCCCGTCTGCCATCTTTTATCACTTCTTCGCAATCAGAGACAGGGTCCAGTAGAGTTAATAATCACCGCTAGCTTCTGGGTGTCCCAGCATCACTCCAATCCCTCCAGGTCCAGAAGGGTCAGAGTCTTGCCTCACCAGGATCCCAGCAAAAAAGGCAGACTGCACACTCAGGGGCTAATTGCATGGACAACGGGTCTCTGCATCCTTCTATGCTGCCATCTTGGCTCCATCAAAATATGTTAATTGTAGCTGAAATATAATGTATTGAAAAGTAAAATATGTAAAATATAAAAATTGGTTGAGAAATAAATTTTTCTTTATCACAATAGATTTTAGTGCTTTTCTTTTAGGTGTGTTATATGTGGTGTTTTGAGGAATACTGTGTATCTGAGAAATTATTTATTTAACAATGTATTAATTTTCAAAAATGATAAATTTGCAATTTGTTCCAACATAAGTGTGTTGATTGATTCACATTTTAAGAATTTCGATTGAAGTTTTTTTTAAGTTTATTGTTCAAACGCTGAGATTATTTTAATGGGTTCTTACATTATTTGGTTGTGGTGAATCTGCCCCTCCCGAATATATGAACTTTACCCAATGTTTGTCAAACTGGAGTTAGAATAGTAAATCTGACCCACTCAGCATGTGTGAATGATCCCCATTATTTGTCAGCCTTTAGTTAAAATAGTAAATATGCTCCACGCCCTCTCCAGATATACACTTACCACAATGCTTTTGCACTGGAGTTAAAATAGGAAATCTGAACCCACTCAATGTGTTCACTTCCCCTACTGTTTGTTAGATTGGAGTTCGAATAGAAATTCTGTTCCACCTTTAATGTGTGCAGTTTCCTCAGAAATTGTTAGACTGGAGTAAAAATAGTTCATTTGCTCCTTGCCCTTCCCTAATATACACTTACCTCAATGTTTGTTTGAGTAGAGTTAGAATAGTAAAACTGAACACACTCAATGTATTCACTTTCCCTAATGTTTGTTAGCTTTGTTCTAAAATAGTAAATCTTCTCCCACCCCTGCCCATCATGTATGCAATTTCCCATTTTGTTCGAGTTAGAATAGTAAATCTGACCCCCTCCCCACACCCCATCTGTGCATTTTCACCAATGTTTGATGGATTGCAAATGAGTATAATATACTTTTTTTGTTTATTGTTTAATGCTTTTGGATTTGATTACTTTGCTACATGTTACTACATCCTGACATTTTTAGGTTTTAATCATTTTTCTTAAAAAATGACAAAAATACCAGACGGTGATTGCTACCAAAATCCATACTCTTCCCTCCCTGAACTCACTAAAGTTCTCTATCTCAGTCCTAAATGGTTTCCTATCACATGGCCCACTCTATTCTCACTCCAGAGCCAATAAATAGCAGCTGCCTCCCCCCATCTAGACTCATCTGTGTCACCTAACAAGTCCCATATATGTCGTTTTCTAAAAGGCCTACCACCCTCAGTCTTTTTGGGCAGGTAAGCCCTCTATAATCCTTACTGAGTTAGGTAAACACGATACCCCATTCTTTCCAGAAGTTAAGTTCTCGATATGGGTGCCTGATATACCAAATTCTCGAAACTCAAGAGTTACCAAAGCTTCTGCAATCACTTTTATCTGAACCAAGTGTTTACCCAAGGAGCTCATCTTCTTAGCCCTCAACAGAAGGAAGAAGACCATCTTCCCCTTAGGAGGATGTAAGGGAAATATTCAGTTTGAGGGAATGGCCTTAAGGACCACTAAAGGACATCCATCAAATTCACAATCAGTGATTCGACATATAGCTTCCAGTATCTCCTAATCCATCACAGCCAGCCATATTGGCCTATAGTGCCCCCTATATAAAATGTTATAGAGCAGAACATTTCTGTCTCTTTAGCACGCCTTGCAAGGCGATTCATTCTGATTATTATCCCGTCCCACTCTTTCAAATCCATAATAATCCCCAGTTTATTTTACCACTGACAATGAAACAAGAATTTGGTGTGTATTGAGCCGGAGTTGAGTAACTAGTACAAGCTAGAGATACACCGTCTTGTGGCTGTTTCAAGAACTTTTCACATAGGAAAAGATTCCTCACTACCCCTTTTTAGGTCGAGCTGGTCTGAGCAGCGCGAACCGCTGCTGTCCAGCGAAGCCTCTATTGTTAGCGACTTGCTGTGGAAGTGGGACAGGGGATGGACACGAGCTTTTGGCGATTTCAGCAGGTGCACGTGCACGTACAGCCGCGCGCCGTGCACATCTCCTGTCCCGCTTCCAAGACAAGTCAGCCTCCTACAATAGCATTATTTTAACTACAAACACAAACACATGCACACACGCACGCACGCACACAGACACAAAGGTGCACACACACACACGCGCGCACACACACCCCCAGCCAGTGCACAAAACTTGTCTTCAAACAGCCTGCAAGCTCTCACTTACCGGCTCGACCCTTGCCCGTCTCTTGACACGCACCGGGGCTCTCATCACCACTTGGGAGCCCTATGTTGCCTCTGGTGCCATGTAGTCTTCGCCCGGTCCCTCTGATAGGGCCAGGGACTTCAGCATTCAGGCTGCAGGGTTCCGGACGTTCTCCCGGCGGTTCCTTCCCGTTTCTTTGGCATGCCCCGCCCAGGTCCCAACGAAGGATGCCTGACTTCTGCGATGTCGCCTCAGTTCTTCAGGTCAGTATGATCGGCATTTCTAATTTTGTTTCTATTGCTTTTTTTCTTGAGTTCTTATCATTCTTCCCCCACAGAGACAGTATGGAGTGGCGTTCGTATGATATCATCTTCGCGTTGTTATCACATTGCTCCCTAAGAGTTCTTTCTCCGTTCTGTTGTTCATTGTGCACTATGCCTGGAAACTACAATCACTTTTTTTTCTTAAACACTTTATTGCTAGTATAATTGTTATTTTTCTCCAGTTCCTGGCACAGCGTTCTTTGTTCCTGGTTACACGACGGTGTGCAATTTAAATGCACTTACAATGCAATATGGGCTTCCAGTGACTCGAGCCTACGCGATGCTACATTCCTTAATTCCAAAGCTTCATGTGTTGGTATGTTTCAAACAAATGCACATACTTAACAAAAGTAAAAATTCTCAGTCACTAAATTTGTGACATTTCAATGCATTACATTGGCCGACTTGAAACTTTAATGTATTTTGAAATAGATGAGGTATGCACTCTTTTATTTTCAGTCGAGTTTGTCACATTTGCCAGCAGAGAGTTACTGTATTTTGTCTCAAGGTAATACAAAATTCCCAGTATGATATACTGGTAACGCCCCCCCTTAACATATGAGTGATTTTTCTAATTTATTGAGCCGCAATAACATTTTCTTTAGAAACGTTTAAGATTGCAACCACAAATCAATGATCGTGAGGTGGTTAACATAGATTAGAGAAATAACAGTTGAGGCGCAGAGAAATTGTGCTGACTGTTTGACAATGGTTGGTGAAGAAGACCCATATATAACACAATTATTTCTCTAGCTAATGCAGCAAATACATACTGTACAGATTCAGAAAACAAGGGGCTAGTAATCACTTGTTTTGAGTAGAATTAAATGTACTAATAATGCTATTTTGAACTCTCAGAAGAGGGGTGCCACAGATGTCTGGTAGTTGGGCGGTGCAATGCTTGTGGTTCTAGCAGGTAGAAGGACTGAAATTTGGGCAGAAACGTGATTGTGACCGGAAGGTGTTCTGTTTAGTGGAACTCGAAGTTTGACCTGGTGTGTGATGTTACATGGTGTCAGGTAGTTAGGAACCAATGCTCAGAAGAAAAACATTAGAATGGGGTCCTTGGGCTTGTTTAACGACCCACCGGGTACATGCCCAACTAAGACTAAACAACTAGAAATAGTATCCGGGAGTCAAATGGACAAATTTCGAATCTACTTTGAAAGCAACAAAAAACACTATCGTGTAGTGATTAAAGTGACGTGACTATGTGTCATCCTGCACACTGAGTTCCCTTCTTGGAAAAAAGTGCCCATCAGTTCCCGCCTGATTCCGCCCTACATCATTTGGGCTCTCCTTACCCAGGAGAAAATGCAGTATTACTATCAGTGTGGTAATGATAGTTTAATTTCAGAAAATTTCCAAAATGTGCTGGTAGGACTGCCAAACTGTTTTACTGCGGGTAACTGGATTACAGTGCCAAAGTAAATGTGAAAAATAGTGGTGTTAAAATTAGGTAACTATTGAGTGGATGCAAACATTTTAATCAGTTCCCTCAAAGCTCCCAATATTAAAATGTGAAAAAGCAAACAGATTTAACATAATATCTGTTGTTCAGCATGGTCAACATGTTTCAGCAAATGTGACTCAATGTATCACTGCTTTCATCAGGACCTTGATTTTATTGGCTACTGTGTAAAAAGTAAAAGAAAAATATCACCTGTATATTTTTCAACTTCGTTCGGTCTTCTCCACTATTATTGGTGAACAAGAAAAAACAATTATACGTGCAATCGTGAAACAAAGTAGAAACGTGAAGGGGCAATCATCTATCATTTTTGCCACATGTTGGTACTAAACCTACATTTCTTTGCAAGATTGGTTACTTTATCACCATATACTTTTCAACAGAATTACTGATTTTCTTACCTCAGTTGAATAGGAGGAATAGCATCACCCCACCTGGCCGCTGCTCAGGTAAGAGGAGCACCGCACTAGTAAAAACACAGAACATAACACTTGAACTCGCTCAGATTGGCCACGTGTCTTACACAGACTCAATTCTTCTTAAGTATGTGTTGCTTTCTTGTATTCAAAAGAATACTGATTTAACAAATGTTGTACTCTTATATCTGGTTGGCTTTTGTAAAAGAGTATTACTAAACATATATGCACATCTTTGGTTATGCGTGTTCGGGTGTGTCAAGATGTTTGGAGCATCTACCCTTACAGAGACGTTCAGGTTTAGAAATATTGTTACCTGTTATTCTGTCTTATCCAGTGACACAGTTATCGCGTTCCCAGCCAGAAAACGCCGATTTTTTAATGGTATTGCGCGCCAAAAAGGCCTTACCACTTAGTGTTTCATCAAATATTGTTTGTCTAGCAAGGAATATGTCTGCACTCTAACTTAAGACAGCACGACTAGTATGCAATGCTTGGCAACTATTAACACTTGCCATTTCCAATAAACCCAATACATTTAGCAAAAAGCACGATATTAAGAGCAATGTGCCTCTCGTGAAACGTGCTAGCTTTTTAGAGGGCACCAAACTGTGATCTTTCAATGTCCGTGACACAACTAGCTACCAGTAGACAGAGTCTCATACATCGTGTCCCCAGCCGGGAACACCTAACTGTCACTGGGATTACGCCCACGCTGCGTGGATTTACAATGCGTCTACAAAGTAACATGTATGCGTTAATAAATACGTCTGCAAAGGAGCATGTCTAAGCTCTCATTACAACTAACCCCCTTTCCTGAGACAATGAGGATAAATGGTACGCCGAGCAGTGATTGCCGCTTGTTATAAGAAGGACGATGTAGCGCATATCGTTTTTTATACTTTACACGACACGAAAAATACGTGTTGTGTTCTTGCCTACCTCCCTGTCGGTACTCCAAGCGTCCCTCTGGGCAATCTGGGGGGGCGTTGGAACTCTTGTGCGGTGCCATTTTGATCAGCCTCAGGTCATGTGACCTCGTTTGACTCGTGACCGCAGAAAACTACAAAACTACGTGGTATACACGGGAGTTGTAGTTCCATTACTCTTTGGACTACGGGGAACTACAAAAACTTCATGATATACATGGGAATTGTAGTATTATTCCTTTCCTATTGCTTTTTTAATTGCTTTTTTAACCCCCGGGAACTACAAAGCCACACAATGTGCCTGGGAATTGGAGTTCATTTCCTTTTTAGACCGCAAATTCCAATTCAGATTATGATAATGTAATTGAATCTGTCGAGGACCTCTATATTAATGAACACAATGAAAGGGTTTTTTTCAAAATAATTGTGGGACAAATCGGCCAGAGACGAGTATTACAAACACTCGCAGAGGTGTATTCTTAGTTTATTTTTCAGGCACTGCCGTATCGTTATGCTACTTAAGGACGGTTCTCTTGTATAAAGCTTATTTAAACTATGAACTTGTCAGATGTTTACAACAAATTTGTTTTATTCATATCTCTTTGTTACTTGGGGCAGTTCTCTTATATGGAGCTTATTTGTACTACAACCTTGTCAGATGTCAACTAGAGATTTTCTTTTAAACAAAATTCTTCAAGGAATTCAACCAATAAGCTGATCGATGGAAAATATTTAGCTGATGATGTCAATTTAGATGTTATAATGACATCCATGGGATATCTTCATTCAGGCCTATCTTATCACTGTTTAGTCGATAGACCCACTTTTGCTCCCGTTTAAAGAGAAAGTTAGATATATCAGCAACATGTTCAGGTATTAGCGGTTGTTCCAGAACTGTCCACTGGAAATCATTTGGACTGTGGCCTTTCTTTAAGAAGTGTGCCGTTAGTCTAGTGGCTTGTCTCCGACACCGAATAGTGCTTTTGTGGTTGGATATTCTGACCTTGATGCGCCTCGTCGTCATACCGACATAGCGTAATTGGCAGGGGCAGGTGATTAAGTAGATCAACTTTTCACTATTGCAATTTGTAAACCTGCGCTGTTCCCATGCTCTATTCGTGCCAATGTCAATGGTGGTGGATTTACTAGTCTGAGGACATGCGGCACATGTGCCGCAGGGGTGATGGCCCGTGACAGCAGGTGAGTGAAAAGGGGATCAAACCTTAAAGACAAATTAGTTCACACTAGACCCCGAACTAAATTACTGCGCCAAGTAGGTACACTTTGGGACTCACCTGCTGTCACGGGCCATCACCCCTGCGGCACATGTGCTGCATGTCCTCAGACTAGTAAATCCACCACCATCGACATTGGCACGAATAGAGCATGGGAACAGCGCCCCTGCCAATTACGCTATGTCGGTATGACGACGAGGTGCATCAAGGTCAGAATATCCGAACACAAAAGCACTATTCGGTGTCGGAGACAAGCCACTAGACTAACGGCACACTTCTTAAAGAAAGGCCACAGTCCAAATGATTTCCAGTGGACAGTTCTGGAACAACTGCTAATACCTGAACATGTTGCTGATATATCTAACTTTCTCTTTAAACGGGAGCAAAAGTGGGTCTATCGACTAAACAGTGTTAAGATAGGCCTGAATGAAGATATCCCATGGATGTCATTATAACATCTAAATTGACATCATCAGCTAAACATTTTCCATCAATCAGCTTATTGGTTGAATTCCTTGAAGAATTTTGTTTAAAAGAAAATCTCTAGTTGACATCTGACAAGGTTGTAGTACAAATAAGCTCCATATAAGAGAACTGCCCCAAGTAACAAAGAGATATGAATAAAACAAATTTGTTGTAAACATCTGACAAGTTCATAGTTTAAATAAGCTTTATACAAGAGAACCGTCCTTAAGTAGCATAACGATACGGCAGTGCCTGAAAAATAAACTAAGAATACACCTCTGCGAGTGTTTGTAATACTCGTCTCTGGCCGATTTGTCCCACAATTATTTTGAAAAAAAACCTTTCATTGTGTTCATTAATATAGAGGTCCTCGCCAGATTCAATTACATTATCATAATCTGAATTGGAATTTGCGGTCTAAAAAGGAAATGAACTCCAATTCCCAGGCACATTGCGTGGCTTTGTAGTTCCCGGGGGTTAAAAAAGCAATTAAAAAAGCAATAGGAAAGGAATAATACTACAATTCCCATGTATATCACGAAGTTTTTGTAGTTCCCCGTGGTCCAAAGAGTAATGGAACTACAACTCCTGTGTATACCACGTAGTTTTGTAGTTTTCTGCGGTCACGAGTCAAACGAGGTCACATGACCTGAGGCTGATCAAAATGGCACCGCACAAGAGTTCCAACGCCCCCCCAGATTGCCCAGAGGGACGCTTGGAGTACCGACAGGAAGGTAGGCAAGAACACAACACGTATTTTTCGTGTAGTGTAAAGTATAAAAAACGATATGCGCTAAATCGTCCTTCTTATAACAAGCGGCAATCACTGCTCGGCGTACCATTTATCCTCATTGTCTCAGGAAAGGGGGTTAGTTGTAATGAGAGCTTAGACATGCTCCTTTGCAGACGTATTTATTAACGCATACATGTTACTTTGTAGACGCATTGTAAATCCACGCAGCGTGGGCGTAATCCCAGTGACAGTTCGGTGTTCCCGGCTGGGGACACGATGTATGAGACTCTGTCTACTGGTAGCTAGTTGTGTCATGGACATTGAAAGATCACAGTTTGCTGCCCTCTAAAAAGCTAGCACGTTTCACGAGAGGCACATTGCTCTTAATATCGTGCTTTTTGCTCAATGTATTGGGTTCATTGGAAATGGCAAGTGTTAATAGTTGCCAAGCATTGCATACTAGTCGTGCTGTCTTAAGTTAGAGTGCAGACATATTCCTTGCTAGACAAACAATATTTGATGAAACACTAGGTGGTAAGGCCTTTTTGGTGCGCAATACCATTAAAAAATCAGCGTTTTCTGGCTGGGAACGCGATAACTGTGTCACTGGATAAGACAGAATAACAGGTAACAATACTTCTAAACCTGAACGTCTCTGTAAGGGTAGATGCTCCAAACATCTTGACACACCCGAACACGCATAACCAGTTAAATCAGTATTCTTTTGAATACAAGAAAGCAACACATACTTAAGGAGAATTGAGTCTGTGTAAGACACGTAGCCTATCTGAGCGAGTTCAAGTGTTATGTTCTGTGTTTTTACTAGTGCGGTGCTCCTCTTACCTGAGCAGTGGCCAGGTGGGGTGATGCTATTCCTCCTATTCAACTGAGGTAAGAAAATCAGTAATTCTGTTGAAAAGTATATGGTGATAAAGTAACCAATCTTGCAAAGAAATGTAGGTTTAGTACCAACATGTGGCAAAAATTATAGATGATTGCCCCTTCACGTTTCTACTTTGTTTCACGATTGCACGTATAATTGTTTTTTCTTGTTCACCAATAATAGTGGAGAAGACCGAACGAAGTTGAAAAATATACAGGTGATATTTTTCCTTTACTTTTTACACAGTAGCCAATAAAATCAAGGTCCTGATGAAAGCAGTGATACATTGAGTCACATTTGCTGAAACATGTTGACCATGCTGAACAACAGATATTATGTTAAATCTGTTTGCTTTTTCACATTTTAATATTGGGAGCTTTGAGGGAACTGATTAAAATGTTTGCATCCACTCAATAGTTACCTAATTTTAACACCACTATTTTTTCACATTTACTTTGGCACTGTAATCCAGTTACCCGCAGTAAAACAGTTTGGCAGTCCTACCAGCACATTTTGGAAATTTTCTGAAATTAAACTATCATTACCACACTGATAGTAATACTGCATTTTCTCCTGGGTAAGGAGAGCCCAAATGATGTAGGGCGGAATCAGGCGGGAACTGATGGGCACAAGTTAGGAACCAATACCTTAACTTCTTTGTTTACCAGTTTCGGTAGCTTGTATATGGCTCTGTTTATGAAAGTTAGACAGCTGGCTTCATGAAGATGAAGGTATCCTTACGCAGGGGTATGCCTGAGTAAATTATAAAGTTCAGCTATCAAAATTTAGTGACATGTCTAGTGGTGTGACGGAGTAGTGGGGGGATCAATAACTGACTGTTGAAGTATTCTGGTCTACTGAATACTAATGACTTGTTAAATGATCTAACGTGTTTCGAATTTTATGTGTAAGAAAATCTTGCCTATGTTATGAAGGTGGAAAAATGCAGTAGCTGTATTGCTTAAGAGGTCTTCAGTTCTTATGGAAGTACAGCCCGCAGCAATCTTCTGTGGCCTCGGGCTCAGGAACCAAGCCATGCATTGGAGAATGGCTGCACCACAGACTTTCCGAAACAAACAAACACACAAACACACACACAACACACAACCACACACACCACCCCACACACACAACCCCACACACAACCACAACCACACAACCACACACACACACAACACACACAACCACACACACAACCATCTCTCTATCTATCTATTGCACTCTATCTATCGCCATCCCTCTATCTATCTATCACCCTCCCTCTATCTATCGCATCACCACAGCATCACTCAGCACCACCACAACATCACTATGCGCTACCACAGCATTACTGAACGCCACAGCATCACTCGTCGCCACCACAACATCACTCAGCGCCACCACAGCATCAATTTGTGCAACCATTCAACAACAACTAGTTCAAATATGTTCTCTCAATGTTTCAAGCTTTATTACAAATGTCACAAAAAGAGGTTAATATTTCACTTCTGTTCTTGGATTTTCATCACAATAAAATACACTGGACATAATCTCCACAAAAGTTATTTACAAAAGTTTAAGCTATTGCAATTATAAATTACAATAACTTTCATTTAAGGAATAATTATAAAAAAAAAGTAAAAGCCATTGTTATTTGTAATATCAATACATCTAAGTCACGTACATACAACACATATTGCATTACAAATGCTATAGGTATCACATTTGCGAAAGTTAAAACTATTGGCATTGTAAATGACAAAGCTATTAACCCCTTGCCTGCGCTGAACGTTCCGCGCTAGTGCAGAACGTTCTATTGCGCGGGCGGGGCTGCGACATTCAACGGACGTGCGCAGCACTACCGAGGTAGTTCACGCAACCTTTTCTGAATCGTTTTTGGCCACTATAGGTGTGGCAGGGTATACTCAGACATGAGTCCCTTGCTCACTGCTCCATCAGGATTCAAGCAAGCCGGGCCGACGAGGCTGAAATGCCAGAAACCGGTCCCCGGTAGCTTGTCTCCTTTCTGGTGAAGAATTGGCTTGGTAGTTTGGTCTGCCCTGTTCCCATGATGCACTGGGCCAGGGACAGACTAATTTGCATATAGCCAGGTTCTGAGCTGGGATGGGGCAGTGAGCTAAATAACGGTGATGGATCAAGCCCTGATCTTTGGACTGGGTAAGAGTGGTCTGCTTAATTCAGACACTCTGTTCATCACCACCCCCTTTTCTGAATCGTTTTTGGCCACTATAGGTGTGGCAGGGTATACTCAGACATGAGTCCCTTGCTCACTGCTCCATCAGGATTCAAGCAAGCCGGGCCGACGAGGCTGAAATGCCAGAAACCGGTCCCGGTAGCTTGTCTCCTTTCTGGTGAAGAATTGGCTTGGTAGTTTGGTCTGCCCTGTTCCCATGATGCACTGGGCCAGGGACAGACTAATTTGCATATAGCCAGGTTCTGAGCTGGGATGGGGCAGTGAGCTAAATAACGGTGATGGATCAAGCCCTGATCTTTGGACTGGGTAAGAGTGGTCTGCTTAATTCAGACACTCTGTTCATCACCACCCCCTTTTCTGAATCGTTTTTGGCCACTATAGGTGTGGCAGGGTATACTCAGACATGAGTCCCTTGCTCACTGCTCCATCAGGATTCAAGCAAGCCGGGCCGACGAGGCTGAAATGCCAGAAACCGGTCCCCGGTAGCTTGTCTCCTTTCTGGTGAAGAATTGGCTTGGTAGTTTGGTCTGCCCTGTTCCCATGATGCACTGGGCCAGGGACAGACTAATTTACATATAGCCAGGTTCTGAGCTGGGATGGGGCAGTGAGCTAAATAACGGTGATGGATCAAGCCCTGATCTTTGGACTGGGTAAGAGTGGTCTGCTTAATTCAGACACTCTGTTCATCACCACCCCCTTTTCTGAATCGTTTTTGGCCACTATAGGTGTGGCAGGGTATACTCAGACATGAGTCCCTTGCTCACTGCTCCATCAGGATTCAAGCAAGCCGGGCCGACGAGGCTGAAATGCCAGAAACCGGTCCCCGGTAGCTTGTCTCCTTTCTGGTGAAGAATTGGCTTGGTAGTTTGGTCTGCCCTGTTCCCATGATGCACTGGGCCAGGGACAGACTAATTTGCATATAGCCAGGTTCTGAGCTGGGATGGGGCAGTGAGCTAAATAACGGTGATGGATCAAGCCCTGATCTTTGGACTGGGTAAGAGTGGTCTGCTTAATTCAGACACTCTGTTCATCACCACCCCCTTTTCTGAATCGTTTTTGGCCACTATAGGTGTGGCAGGGTATACTCAGACATGAGTCCCTTGCTCACTGCTCCATCAGGATTCAAGCAAGCCGGGCCGACGAGGCTGAAATGCCAGAAACCGGTCCCCGGTAGCTTGTCTCCTTTCTGGTGAAGAATTGGCTTGGTAGTTTGGTCTGCCCTGTTCCCATGATGCACTGGGCCAGGGACAGACTAATTTGCATATAGCCAGGTTCTGAGCTGGGATGGGGCAGTGAGCTAAATAACGGTGATGGATCAAGCCCTGATCTTTGGACTGGGTAAGAGTGGTCTGCTTAATTCAGACACTCTGTTCATCACCACCCCCTTTTCTGAATCGTTTTTGGCCACTATAGGTGTGGCAGGGTATACTCAGACATGAGTCCCTTGCTCACTGCTCCATCAGGATTCAAGCAAGCCGGGCCGACGAGGCTGAAATGCCAGAAACCGGTCCCCGGTAGCTTGTCTCCTTTCTGGTGAAGAATTGGCTTGGTAGTTTGGTCTGCCCTGTTCCCATGATGCACTGGGCCAGGGACAGACTAATTTGCATATAGCCAGGTTCTGAGCTGGGATGGGGCAGTGAGCTAAATAACGGTGATGGATCAAGCCCTGATCTTTGGACTGGGTAAGAGTGGTCTGCTTAATTCAGACACTCTGTTCATCACCACCCCCTTTTCTGAATCGTTTTTGGCCACTATAGGTGTGGCAGGGTATACTCAGACATGAGTCCCTTGCTCACTGCTCCATCAGGATTCAAGCAAGCCGGGCCGACGAGGCTGAAATGCCAGAAACCGGTCCCCGGTAGCTTGTCTCCTTTCTGGTGAAGAATTGGCTTGGTAGTTTGGTCTGCCCTGTTCCCATGATGCACTGGGCCAGGGACAGACTAATTTGCATATAGCCAGGTTCTGAGCTGGGATGGGGCAGTGAGCTAAATAACGGTGATGGATCAAGCCCTGATCTTTGGACTGGGTAAGAGTGGTCTGCTTAATTCAGACACTCTGTTCATCACCACCCCCTTTTCTGGATCGTTTTTGGCCACTATAGGTGTGGCAGGGTATACTCAGACATGAGTCCCTTGCTCACTGCTCCATCAGGATTCAAGCAAGCCGGGCCGACGAGGCTGAAATGCCAGAAACCGGTCCCCGGTAGCTTGTCTCCTTTCTGGTGAAGAATTGGCTTGGTAGTTTGGTCTGCCCTGTTCCCATGATGCACTGGGCCAGGGACAGACTAATTTGCATATAGCCAGGTTCTGAGCTGGGATGGGGCAGTGAGCTAAATAACGGTGATGGATCAAGCCCTGATCTTTGGACTGGGTAAGAGTGGTCTGCTTAATTCAGACACTCTGTTCATCACCACCCCCTTTTCTGAATCGTTTTTGCCCACTATAGGTGTGGCAGGGTATACTCAGACATGAGTCCCTTGCTCACTGCTCCATCAGGATTCAAGCAAGCCGGGCCGACGAGGCTGAAATGCCAGAAACCGGTCCCCGGTAGCTTGTCTCCTTTCTGGTGAAGAATTGGCTTGGTAGTTTGGTCTGCCCTGTTCCCATGATGCACTGGGCCAGGGACAGACTAATTTGCATATAGCCAGGTTCTGAGCTGGGATGGGGCAGTGAGCTAAATAACGGTGATGGATCAAGCCCTGATCTTTGGACTGGGTAAGAGTGGTCTGCTTAATTCAGACACTCTGTTCATCACCACCCCCTTTTCTGAATCGTTTTTGGCCACTATAGGTGTGGCAGGGTATACTCAGACATGAGTCCCTTGCTCACTGCTCCATCAGGATTCAAGCAAGCCGGGCCGACGAGGCTGAAATGCCAGAAACCGGTCCCCGGTAGCTTGTCTCCTTTCTGGTGAAGAATTGGCTTGGTAGTTTGGTCTGCCCTGTTCCCATGATGCACTGGGCCAGGGACAGACTAATTTGCATATAGCCAGGTTCTGAGCTGGGATGGGGCAGTGAGCTAAATAACGGTGATGGATCAAGCCCTGATCTTTGGACTGGGTAAGAGTGGTCTGCTTAATTCAGACACTCTGTTCATCACCACCCCCTTTTCTGAATCGTTTTTGGCCACTATAGGTGTGGCAGGGTATACTCAGACATGAGTCCCTTGCTCACTGCTCCATCAGGATTCAAGCAAGCCGGGCCGACGAGGCTGAAATGCCAGAAACCGGTCCCCGGTAGCTTGTCTCCTTTCTGGTGAAGAATTGGCTTGGTAGTTTGGTCTGCCCTGTTCCCATGATGCACTGGGCCAGGGACAGACTAATGTGCATATAGCCAGGTTCTGAGCTGGGATGGGGCAGTGAGCTAAATAACGGTGATGGATCAAGCCCTGATCTTTGGACTGGGTAAGAGTGGTCAGCTTAATTCAGACACTCTGTTCATCACCACCCCCTTTTCTGAATCGTTTTTGGCCACTATAGGTGTGGCAGGGTATACTCAGACATGAGTCCCTTGCTCACTGCTCCATCAGGATTCAAGCAAGCCGGGCCGACGAGCCTGAAATGCCAGAAACCGGTCCCCGGTAGCTTGTCTCCTTTCTGGTGAAGAATTGGCTTGGTAGTTTGGTCTGCCCTGTTCCCATGATGCACTGGGCCAGGGACAGACTAATTTGCATATAGCCAGGTTCTGAGCTGGGATGGGGCAGTGAGCTAAATAACGGTGATGGATCAAGCCCTGATCTTTGGACTGGGTAAGAGTGGTCTGCTTAATTCAGACACTCTGTTCATCACCACCCCCTTTTCTGAATCGTTTTTGGCCACTATAGGTGTGGCAGGGTATACTCAGACATGAGTCCCTTGCTCACTGCTCCATCAGGATTCAAGCAAGCCGGGCCGACGAGGCTGAAATGCCAGAAACCGGTCCCCGGTAGCTTGTCTCCTTTCTGGTGAAGAATTGGCTTGGTAGTTTGGTCTGCCCTGTTCCCATGATGCACTGGGCCAGGGACAGACTAATTTGCATATAGCCAGGTTCTGAGCTGGGATGGGGCAGTGAGCTAAATAACGGTGATGGATCAAGCCCTGATCTTTGGACTGGGTAAGAGTGGTCTGCTTAATTCAGACACTCTGTTCATCACCACCCCCTTTTCTGAATCGTTTTTGGCCACTATAGGTGTGGCAGGGTATACTCAGACATGAGTCCCTTGCTCACTGCTCCATCAGGATTCAAGCAAGCCGGGCCGACGAGGCTGAAATGCCAGAAACCGGTCCCCGGTAGCTTGTCTCCTTTCTGGTGAAGAATTGGCTTGGTAGTTTGGTCTGCCCTGTTCCCCTGATGCACTGGGCCAGGGACAGACTAATTTGCATATAGCCAGGTTCTGAGCTGGGATGGGGCAGTGAGCTAAATAACGGTGATGGATCAAGCCCTGATCTTTGGACTGGGTAAGAGTGGTCTGCTTAATTCAGACACTCTGTTCATCACCACCCCCTTTTCTGAATCGTTTTTGGCCACTATAGGTGTGGCAGGGTATACTCAGACATGAGTCCCTTGCTCACTGCTCCATCAGGATTCAAGCAAGCCGGGCCGACGAGGCTGAAATGCCAGAAACCGGTCCCCGGTAGCTTGTCTCCTTTCTGGTGAAGAATTGGCTTGGTAGTTTGGTCTGCCCTGTTCCCATGATGCACTGGGCCAGGGACAGACTAATTTGCATATAGCCAGGTTCTGAGCTGGGATGGGGCAGTGAGCTAAATAACGGTGATGGATCAAGCCCTGATCTTTGGACTGGGTAAGAGTGGTCTGCTTAATTCAGACACTCTGTTCATCACCACCCCCTTTTCTGAATCGTTTTTGGCCACTATAGGTGTGGCAGGGTATACTCAGACATGAGTCCCTTGCTCACTGCTCCATCAGGATTCAAGCAAGCCGGGCCGACGAGGCTGAAATGCCAGAAACCGGTCCCCGGTAGCTTGTCTCCTTTCTGGTGAAGAATTGGCTTGGTAGTTTGGTCTGCCCTGTTCCCATGATGCACTGGGCCAGGGACAGACTAATTTGCATATAGCCAGGTTCTGAGCTGGGATGGGGCAGTGAGCTAAATAACGGTGATGGATCAAGCCCTGATCTTTGGACTGGGTAAGAGTGGTCTGCTTAATTCAGACACTCCGTTCATCACCACCCCCTTTTCTGGATCGTTTTTGGCCACTATAGGTGTGGCAGGGTATACTCAGACATGAGTCCCTTGCTCACTGCTCCATCAGGATTCAAGCAAGCCGGGCCGACGAGGCTGAAATGCCAGAAACCGGTCCCCGGTAGCTTGTCTCCTTTCTGGTGAAGAATTGGCTTGGTAGTTTGGTCTGCCCTGTTCCCATGATGCACTGGGCCAGGGACAGACTAATTTGCATATAGCCAGGTTCTGAGCTGGGATGGGGCAGTGAGCTAAATAACGGTGATGGATCAAGCCCTGATCTTTGGACTGGGTAAGAGTGGTCTGCTTAATTCAGACACTCTGTTCATCACCACCCCCTTTTCTGAATCGTTTTTGGCCACTATAGGTGTGGCAGGGTATACTCAGACATGAGTCCCTTGCTCACTGCTCCATCAGGATTCAAGCAAGCCGGGCCGACGAGGCTGAAATGCCAGAAACCGGTCCCCGGTAGCTTGTCTCCTTTCTGGTGAAGAATTGGCTTGGTAGTTTGGTCTGCCCTGTTCCCATGATGCACTGGGCCAGGGACAGACTAATTTGCATATAGCCAGGTTCTGAGCTGGGATGGGGCAGTGAGCTAAATAACGGTGATGGATCAAGCCCTGATCTTTGGACTGGGTAAGAGTGGTCTGCTTAATTCAGACACTCTGTTCATCACCACCCCCTTTTCTGAATCGTTTTTGGCCACTATAGGTGTGGCAGGGTATACTCAGACATGAGTCCCTTGCTCACTGCTCCATCAGGATTCAAGCAAGCCGGGCCGACGAGGCTGAAATGCCAGAAACCGGTCCCCGGTAGCTTGTCTCCTTTCTGGTGAAGAATTGGCTTGGTAGTTTGGTCTGCCCTGTTCCCATGATGCACTGGGCCAGGGACAGACTAATTTGCATATAGCCAGGTTCTGAGCTGGGATGGGGCAGTGAGCTAAATAACGGTGATGGATCAAGCCCTGATCTTTGGACTGGGTAAGAGTGGTCTGCTTAATTCAGACACTCTGTTCATCACCACCCCCTTTTCTGAATCGTTTTTGGCCACTATAGGTGTGGCAGGGTATACTCAGACATGAGTCCCTTGCTCACTGCTCCATCAGGATTCAAGCAAGCCGGGCCGACGAGGCTGAAATGCCAGAAACCGGTCCCCGGTAGCTTGTCTCCTTTCTGGTGAAGAATTGGCTTGGTAGTTTGGTCTGCCCTGTTCCCATGATGCACTGGGCCAGGGACAGACTAATTTGCATATAGCCAGGTTCTGAGCTGGGATGGGGCAGTGAGCTAAATAACGGTGATGGATCAAGCCCTGATCTTTGGACTGGGTAAGAGTGGTCTGCTTAATTCAGACACTCTGTTCATCACCACCCCCTTTTCTGAATCGTTTTTGGCCACTATAGGTGTGGCAGGGTATACTCAGACATGAGTCCCTTGCTCACTGCTCCATCAGGATTCAAGCAAGCCGGGCCGACGAGGCTGAAATGCCAGAAACCGGTCCCCGGTAGCTTGTCTCCTTTCTGGTGAAGAATTGGCTTGGTAGTTTGGTCTGCCCTGTTCCCATGATGCACTGGGCCAGGGACAGACTAATTTGCATATAGCCAGGTTCTGAGCTGGGATGGGGCAGTGAGCTAAATAACGGTGATGGATCAAGCCCTGATCTTTGGACTGGGTAAGAGTGGTCTGCTTAATTCAGACACTCTGTTCATCACCACCCCCTTTTCTGAATCGTTTTTGGCCACTATAGGTGTGGCAGGGTATACTCAGACATGAGTCCCTTGCTCACTGCTCCATCAGGATTCAAGCAAGCCGGGCCGACGAGGCTGAAATGCCAGAAACCGGTCCCCGGTAGCTTGTCTCCTTTCTGGTGAAGAATTGGCTTGGTAGTTTGGTCTGCCCTGTTCCCATGATGCACTGGGCCAGGGACAGACTAATTTGCATATAGCCAGGTTCTGAGCTGGGATGGGGCAGTGAGCTAAATAACGGTGATGGATCAAGCCCTGATCTTTGGACTGGGTAAGAGTGGTCTGCTTAATTCAGACACTCTGTTCATCACCACCCCCTTTTCTGAATCGTCCGCTGAATGTCGGCAGCAGTGATGGGGTTAATTTAGCTATTTTAAAAACCAACACATAAATGCAAAATTTGTCATTTACAATACCAATAGCTCAAACTTTCCTAATGCGAGACCTATTGCATTGCAAATGCTTGTTTGATCACTGGTAGTGATGCTCAGAGGATCAGCTGCATAAAGGGATACCTCACCTATTCTAGGACCCCAGACTCACATCGACGGGTATCAAAGATTTTATACACACCCTTGTCATACATGTTTCCTAAACTAAAAACCATCTTCCTTGTTCTTAGCTCCTGAACTTCCCCCTGTCTAGACCCAATCACAAAGTCTGCATTCACTAACAAGAGGGTATATGGAGACGGGTATGAGTCCCTTGTGATTTTTTATTTCTAGTGCTCCATCTAAGCTCAATTCCAATTGCCTTCTCCTTTTCCTACTTTTATGTGACTTCTTTATGACTCAACCTTTCCGATTTATGAAGAATGATAAGAGGAAGATCCGATGAAGGCTACAATCGTCATGTATTTGTAAATGTACTTAACTAAAACATTTTAAATCGTTGAGGCTACTGTAATTAAACTAAGTGAAAAGTAGTAGTGTGGTAGATTGTCACAAGTCGCAGGTGACGCTGACTCTGCTCCTTCCTCCTTCCTCATGTAATGGTGGTTTGGCGTTTTGGTGTTCCGAATGATGCACATAACACGCCGCACTTTGGGGCCGCTGAAGTATGGAAAATGTTGCGGTCGCTTTGATGCCCTAATCGCCTTAAACCACGAAGCATAGCGCAACCTTTCTCTTCTGGGTTAATAGCCCTAATTTCTGTTGTCAACTTTTTACCACTGCATGTCGCACTGAAAAGTATATGTTCTGCTAAAAGTTCAAGAGATACCTAATTTCTGCCCAAAAAGTGTTGGCGCGCGTTAGAGGAAATCTTTTTGTGCTTTAGGTTCACATTCATCCCGAGTCTTCAAGAAGCAATTTAATAAAATAAACGAAGTTTCTAGGGTGCAATTTTCACCATATCCGTTTATATAATCTTCAGCCAAGAATGAATAAAGCCTTGTTTTAGGAATCCATGTTCTTTGTATTTAATTTCTTGGAAACATGGTTTATAGTGTTACATGCAAACAGTAAAACAAAGGTTTTAGTGCATCAAAGATTGTATCAGAGTTCCTTGAGTTGAAATGTTTGCTCCTAGAAGCTTTCAGGATAAACAATCCACTTTACAGTTCTCTGTAAAAGCGTTTTTCTTTTAAACATTTATCACTCACATCCTCCTTTTAATAACATTTTCCAGAGAATTAGTACGTGTCCAGATTGGATTTTTGGGCTTATTGTTCTTAAATGGCAACACTTCTAAGACTAAGAGGAATAATGAAAGGGACTAGTTGCCTTTGGGGCATACGTGTTCACAGTGAGCTCCTCTGATGATCCTTCTTCAATACATACAACTGAGAAGGCCTTCTAAATAGATCTCCACATAGTCCGTGTGGTTCTCTACATAAAAAGATGATGCTGTAATATGTAAACCTATTTTGCTGTTAGGTAGAAATCAGTTATCCAAGCTATTAAACTAAAACGTATTGCCTGTCTTCATTTAAACACTTTCTGCATTTCAGTAATATAAGGCACTATCCTTTAAACCGATATAAACAGCACAGAAAATGTATAAAGTCACAATTTAATATTTCAGCATTACGAATTGTAAACATTCACATCAACTCTTCTCCTTGTCCATCACTCTCCATTTACCCTACACGAATTTTGATTTAGCACTTCCACGTACATGCATCATACATATAACTTACATGACACGGGGAAAGAGACAATATTTGTGAGATCAGGTTATGGGTACTTACAGATTGAACCTACTAAACATGGTAACAATACACCAGACAGACCAAGGCGGTGTAGTAAAGAAATGGCTTATGGCAAAAGTGAAACTCTCACAACAAACTAGCATCTGCCACTCCACAGCAGCAAACCAAATATTTTTTATAGTATACTTGTCCAACTTTTTGATAAACTGGGCTAACGTGGGAGGATTATTTTTAGAACATTTTCTGATATTCAGTGATACAATAATAGTAAGACAATACACTTTTTCCCTTCCTTCTCCATTTGTTTGCTGGCCTCGTTTTTGCTGGCCTTAGGACTCTACACACTTTACCACTGCTAACCAGTACTAAAGTGCATGTGCTGCCTCCTTAAATCATGGTAGCATTTGCTTATCCCCAATTGACATGTTTAATTTACTTGTGCGTTCCTAGTAAAGTGGCACTATATGTACCCAGGGGCTGTAAATGAAATGCTATTAGTGGGCTTGCAGCACTGATTGTACCACCCACTCAAGTAGCCCTTTAAGCATATCTCAGGCATTCCACTGCAGCCTGGGTGTGCAGTATTGTCACCCTTGCAAAATAAAAATTTCCAGGCCTAAACTTTCCTTTTCATTAAATATGTCACCCCTTCAGTAGGCCCTAAACAGTAAGACATGAGTTTTTAGATTTAATAGGTTCTAGTAGTGAATAAGTCTTAAATTCTCTTTTTACTAGTGCAAGGCCTACCTCTCCTATAGGATAACATTGGAGTTAGAAATACATTGAATAAGCTATAATTTCCAAATGGGAGCATGTAAAAAGGACATGTTTGACATCTTTAGAATTGTAATGAAAAATCCTAACTCACTGTAAAGTCTGATTTTAAATTGCCACTTTTAAAAAGTTGACATTTTCCTGCCTCTGCCATTTAGTGCTTGTAGCCTGTCTCGGATCATATGGCTGGGTGTAGCTAGCAGTTGGATTCTGTGTAGTCCTCCTAGACAGCCACACATAATAGAGAGCTTAGGTGTTCTTGAATTTGCCATCACTGGCAGGATGAGAGTGTGGAACTTGACCAAGCCCTACTTACACTTGAATAGGCTGTGTCATTCTTCCACACAGAGTGCTGCATCCATTGTGTAGTTAGTATGGAGCCAGGGCATGGAAGGCATGATACCTCGGAACTCCAAAGGGAAACCTCTAGAAGGTTCTCCCCCACTTCAACTGGGTCACCACCAGCCACGGCCAGTAGTGGGAGTACCTGCTGGGCGGGGACGTGGGGAGGGGGAGGGGCAGTGTGGGGGGTAGTAATGTATGGATTACGGACCTTAACAGGTAAGTAAACATATAAATAAATAAAACAAATTTCGTTGCGCGCACTGTATCACATTTGGTGATGCAGTGCACACAACGAAATTTGTTTTATTTATTTATATGTTTACTTACCTGTTAAGGTCCGTAATCCCTACATTACTACCCCCCACCCTGCCCCTCCCCCTCTCCACGTCCCCGCCCGGCAGGTACTCCCACTACCGGCAGTCGCTGGTCACCACAAAAAGTCACTAAGTTAACCTGTGCTTAATCACTAGGCAGCTTGGCACAAAAGCAGTGAGGCTTGACTTAGAGGCAATGTGTGACGTATTTATGCAGCACTGAAACAGTAATAAAGTGAAAACTAAACACAAGAAAAATCCCACACCAATTGAGAAAAATATAGTAAAATGTAATACATTATTTGACAGCAAAACAACAATAATCCTATCAACCGACCTGGAGTTATGATTTTTTTTAAATTTATAGTAGAAACCAATGCCTCCTAAAACATCAACGCGTCAACTGTGGACATCTAGTCTAGACAGACCAGGGCAAAGTCAAAAGGTATGGATGACTGCGATGGAGCACGGTTCGGATACACAAGGTGGATTGGACTTAATCTACACTAACCTTTAGACTTAGAAGAGTTTTTGAAGAAAAATGCCTGAGAAGGTACAGTTCAGTGAGTGATGTCTGAGGAGGAGGTGTCATTGTCCGGGAGCCGTTGAACGAAGTCGTGGTAAGGATTTCTACATTCAGATGTAGTCTCTTTTTTGGAAGTAACAATTCTCCAGCAGGACGAAGCTGCATGCTGTTGCCGATGAGGGTTACACAAGGCTGGATACCCCTTGTACGAGGGTTTGCTGCTCTGGAGAATGTAGCAGGAGCTACCCCAAAGCCAGGCCAAATAGTGATGTGCCTTGGGTGGATTGGCGGTCAGTTAGGTCCCGGTCTCCTCTCTGGGGCACTTTTTGGAGGAAAACTGTCTAAATCCCAATTTTTGGTTTTAGGCTGTTTGGACACCTTTAGCACCACTTCCAAGAGTCCAGGTCTGGGTGGACAGCACATGGAGGGCAGGACTCACTTCAGGCAGGGTTGAGGTGCAGGGTTCAAGTTGTTGGAGATTTTTGTGTCCCTGTAGCTCAAAACAGGAAGCCAGCCAATTAGCCCTTGGAGACACTCTGATAGTCTTGGATTCAAGCTACAGGGCAGTCCTCCAGCAGCAGGGAAGTCCTCTGAGGGTTCAAGGCAGGCTTCCAGCAGTAGGGCAGTCATCTGAAGAACAAAGTAGGTCTCAAGCAGTAGGGCAGTTCACTGAAGTGCATGGCAGGCTTTTTGAGTGGCCTCTGCAGTTCCACAAGTGAAAAGTAGAATGGGTCTGGGTATAAGGGTCCTGTTTTTATACCTGGTGCCAGCTTTAAAGTAGAAGAAACATTTGGAGTTTTAACCTCACAGACGGTTCTGGAATTTCCTTCCTCCCTGCTCTGGCTCCAAGCTGTCTGAAGTGACAAAAGGTTAGTGTGAAGTTCTTTGTGAGAATCCTGAGGCAGCTCCTTTGAAATGTATGTGGCGCAGGGAACAACTCCGCCATGGGGAAGGGAACAGCATCGCCCGACACATCCTGGCAGGGTGACCCATCCTGCCAACACCTAGTTCTGCTTTGTCTCACTATCTGAAAGGAATACACAAAGTCCAACTGCTATGCTAATCACAGTCATGTGGCCCAGAACACAGGTAGCAGGCACTAAATGGGTCAGAAAAGAAAATCTAAACTTTCCTAAATTGCCATTTTCAGAATTATGACTTAAAATTTCACTTTGCCATTAAAGATGATTTAAAAATACAATGCTTTAAAGACCAAACATGGATTTTCTGCCAATTCAAGCAAACGTTATCACTTATTAATAAGGTATGCCAAGGTTATCCTATGGGAGAGATAGGCCTTGCAGTACTGAAAAACACATTTAGGAGTTTTTCACAACCAGGACATGTAAAATTCAATGTCCAATGTTTTAAATACAATGCATCCTGCCCAGTGGGCTGTTTAAGGCCTTCCTTAGGGGTGCTATATAAGTATTAAGAAGGGAGTTATAAACCTGGCAAGAGGTTTATCTTGCCTGATCGAATTTGCAGATTAAAGCTATAAACAGGCCTGCAATGGCAGGCCTGAGATATGTTTTAAAGGCTACTTCAGTGGGTGCTAAATAAGTGATGCAGGCCCGCTAGTAACATTTAATTTACAGGCCCTGGGTACATGTTGTACCATTTTACCAGGCTATAATAATAAAAAAAATGTGCCAATCAGGTGTAGGCCAATTTACCATGTTGTAAGGAGTGAGTACAAGCACTTTAGCACTGGTCACCGGTGGTAAGGTGCTCAGAATCCTAACACCAACAAAAACTAATTTCAGCAAACAGGAGGGGAGTAGGTAAAATGTTTGGGGGAAGAACACCTTAAGGCTGACAGTCTAACACATAACAAGTTGAGCAAGCCTGCCGGGTTTGTGGAGCAGCGAGGGCAGCAATCATTTGCGTGAGGAAGTACTTGCTAATGGCAGCAGGGAGAGATAGGCCATTGGCATAAATAGTATTGAATGAATTTGAAGTTACAGAAAACTAAGTGGGGATAGGCCAAGGCTTCCAACCGTTCCTTTTCATGAAACACCCTTCCCGCCTCAGTCTGCCATTTGTCACGAAGTGATGAAAATAGATGTTTGTGTGGGAGAGGAGGGACTTGTAAAACTAGGTGACGTGTCTGTATTCCGAACCAGTAGAGTAAAGGGATTGTGAATCATCCTTAGTTGGACTGTTACTGACGCCGGAGATCCGAGACGCTACCATCGAGGATGGTTTATTGACCACACGGGCAACTACCATAAATCGATATTATCTTTGAAATTGAAAATTGAGCTAAGGAGAGACATTCTTAATTGAAGATAGAGACTCTGCACATATTGAAAAGGTTAATACCTGGTATAATATTGGACATATATGTTCTCCTAATGGAAATGGACCATTAACATGGGTCTAACATAGCGAGGTAATCCAAACCCAGGAAATATATATACATCTATGGATGAGGATTTCGGATCAGAAACACCCAGCGTCTTGAAAATAATTTAGCCCTGAAGAAGTTCTGGTAACGGAACGAAACGCGTTGGCTGGTGTTTGTATGGACTATTAAAGGAACATTGAATTCCATATATCTTTTCATCATTGCTTACGATTCAGCGTCTGTATGAATGTGAACGGCCTAACGAGTTAATACTCTCCGACGAACTATTGGACATTTAACTTTGCAGCGGTGCTTTTTCATTTACAAAAAATATAGATTATTTCCAACTTTTTGGATATGCCCTTGGGGACAGGGGGCATTTGAAAATTGCACGCCAGTACTTTAGAAATCAGTAACACAAATTATATTGGTGATATTAGGATTGGTGCTTGGAACGGGAGTGGTCCACTGTCCGCAGTTCTGTTACAGTAAAGGGATTGTGTAAACATTTGGGTCTCTGGTTCAATGTTTTCAATGAACTACTAGCAATGAAGGGTGTATTGAACTGAACGGTACTTGAAGAATTTACCCCAATGGAATGCAAAGGACGGAAGCTTGCCCTCATCAAACAAGTCTCCCAAAGTAATAAGATAAAAATTATGCCAGTGTTCCAAATTGCTCTGCAGAGAGGCACATGAGGGACATAGGCGGGACAAAGGGTATTACCTATTTAGTGATGTATAAAGCGCGGATGTGGCACCATAGGGTGACCCGGAGAAGACAGGAGCTATCATGTAGTCGATGGGGGCAGGAAACCAAAAAAACTTTCAACTCATTCAGGTGGATCGGACATGCCTCCGTTCAGGTCTCTTCAAGAGACAGGCAGGCAAGCCATCTGTTTCACCAAGCCACCTATTTCATTGCTGGAGTCCTCTAGGGTTCCTGAAAAAAATCGGATATCATAGCTTGGCTAAGGCCACCCTATGATTACCTGTGAGCCAAATGAGCTCCCCTTAGATCTTGTCATGGCTGCTAAGAAACTTCCTCGGTAGGGTGATGGGTAAAATCACCATCTTGGAGAAGGTGATTCGACCCACACTTGCAAGTGAGTCTTCCAAAACATCACCTTGTGGCGAGGGCAGGCATTGCTCTTGTTAAGTTGCCATTGAGTAGATCCCGGTCAGAGTGGTAGACCATAATCCCCAGATAGCGTAAAGTAGCTCCATCCCAACGGAGTCGTCCTCCCAAGGTCCATTATTCTATTGGGGTGTTTGGGACAAAGGGGAAAATGCAAGATGTGAGCCAATTTATCCGCAGGCCAGAGGCAGAAGCAAAGTCTCTGACGGTCTTGGCAATACTGGAATTGTCTGCCCAAAGGTAGTTGAGACAGATAAGGAGATTTGAGCAAATAGGAAAATTATATGCATTTTATCCACAAACTGGATACCCTATGCCAGCTCACTGTTCTCAGCCAGAGCGAAAAGTGGGTGGGGCAGGGGGCAACCCTGTCAAGTCCCCTTGCTAACCATAAAGGAGGGGGACATGAGCTTTCCTATGTGCACCTACGCTGTCGGGCGGGTGTGTAGTAGCTGTTTGAGCAGATGGTGCAGGATCCACATCCACAGCTCCTTAGTACCTCGATAAGGACGTCCCAATGAAGAGAGCCAAAAGCCTCCTCAAGTACCAGGCTCACAGAAACGGTTCAGGGCCAGGCCAGAGTGATGGCTTCAATAGGCCTGCAGAGGAGTCTCTGGTTCCATGACGTATTTCCACAGGAGATAAAGACATTTTCATCCCGGTGGATCAGTCGAGGAAGGACCAGTAAAATACTGGAGGCTAGGACCTTACAGAGAATCTTGTCATTTGAATTAAGGATGGCTATTGGGAGCGCTCATCAGGCAGGCACCTTTGTTTGGAAAGGGGGACAAAAAGAGCTTCTGTGACTTGCTTGTGGGAGTCAGAAATCTTCTGGCAATGCTTCATATATTTCGACAAGTTTGGAGGGCTAAGAAATCTGACTATGTATGATAGAAATTTGGCAGTAAGCAATCAGTTCCCGGCATCTTACTTCCCATGAGTTCACGAATGGCCTGCATTACTGCTTGTGGTGTTATAAGTGCATCAATGTCATCCCGAACATCAGGTGAAACATGAGGTAAAGGAAGATCTGCAAGGAGCTCTGTAATTCAGAGTGGAGCGGCACCTGGGACAATGTCATAGAACTACAAAGTTTTGGAAGCACTGAAGTATCTACTGTGTAAACACCCAAGCCCCCCCTTGAGTGTCTGGGGTCAGTGACCAGGGAATGGGTTCTATCTCTGGTGGATAACCAGGCCAAGAGACCACAAACCTTGTCACCTTCCATACGCATGTACTCTACGTATGGGGTATAATTGGGGCACCTGAATTTTTCAACCAGGAAAGCCTCAGGCTTCCGGGTGACCCGAGGTGAGCCAAGAAGATTGGGGTCATTACTCACCTGTTTTTCTAAAGCTCGAGAAGAGTCCTTTTTTTATTTTTAAGTTTTACTTTATTTTCACCTGGTACGAGACAGTAATACATTCAGAATAGTTTCATTTCATCAGATAAGTCATATACATAAACAAACATATATGAATCAGCATTCAAATTACTAAGTAAATAAATAAATAAAGATACTAGGCTATATCTGCGAAATCAAATAGACAATAAAAGGTAGTCATTGAAACAATCAATTCACTCTAAGTCCCCCCATATTTTCTCAAATTTATATAACGACCGAATACCTCTTAGCTCTGCTAAGGTACACTCCATAATTTTAATTTCGTTAACCAGGTACCACCACTCCATAGCATTAGGTGTGTTAGGGCTAATCCATGCCCTAGCTAAAATTAATTTGGCACATGAGATTAGTATTGATAACAGTATATGATGTGATTGATTAGTCAAATGTGGGCCAAGTATTACCATAGGAGCCGTTATAGGGGAGCTAAGAATGTTTTTTGCAACTAAAGTTTTTTCCACTTCTTCCCAGAATTTCCTAAGCATTGGACATGAAAACAGCATATGTACAAGGTCTGCCGCATATTCAGCACATTTCGGGCATTTAGTTTTTTCTCCCAAAGTATTATTTAAAGACCATTTTGAAAATTTTTCTGGTGTATAATATAGCATATAGGTAGTTCTATATTGTTGAAGTCGTAAGCTAGATGATCGTACGTGGTTATGAATATTAGTGTAAGATAGACTTATTTGTTTACCTGTAAGATTTATTCCAAGTTTTAAATTCCACTTGTTAGCAAGTACATCGTTATCGTCAGGTCTTAAGCCTATAAAAAATGTATATGTCGAGCTAATGATAGATTTTTCTTTCTTAGAGTTTAAGTAGTCCCAGATGCCACCGCTCGATACAGTATTAATTCTGTTCTTATGCATTAAAAAGTCATAAATTTGTATATATTTAAACCTATGTGTTTCGGATAATCCAAATAAGTGTTTTAAAGTAAGAAAATCTAGTATGCCTTGAGAGTTATAAAGATCGCCCAAAACTGTTACACCTTTCAGCTGCCACCTTCGAAATTCCCCATCACTAAATATACTCGGTAAACCAGGATTGTTCCACAAAATCAGTTGAGAGTGAAATATAGTAGTTTTACAATAATCAAGAATATCCTTCCATATTCTTATTATGTCACGAGCGGTCTTAAACTTGACCCGTTTGTAGTAGTTGGGGTCTGTGATATGGAGTAAAAATTGCTTAGAGTCGCCTTTTAGTAATAGATGATGGAAGAGTCCTTAGCTTTAGATAACTCATTTTCAATCATTTTGTGGACCCCAGACGCTCGTGAATGCAATTACCCCATATGGCCACTTTCCACATGCCCTATTCCATCGAATGAGACCCCATGGATGCAGTAAGCAAGGGAGGCAAGAAATGGGGGACCTGCATTGCCCTGGAGACGACATGTAGGAATTAGAGGGAGGGATTTACTCCACATCAGGCATGTTGTGAATGGGCTGTAGTAGGAGATGGACCTAGCTAGTTAGTCTGACAATGAAATTCTTGAGCACAACTAAGCTGAACAGGGAATCCGTTTAAGCTGAACAAACAAGTTGTGTAGAGGAGTGTAGTAGGAGTATCGGTATCTAGGGTTGCGTTGGCACCAGACTTTTACCAGAGACTGAAGCCAACATGACAGAGCCTTTGCATTACCAACTAGAGTGGGAATTTGGCAGTGGGGGTGAGACCTATGTTTAATACAGCATTAAAATTCCCGCCCAGCACCCAAGAGACGTAAACCCATCTGACCAGGCTACCATTCAGCCTTTAAAGAAATGCGGTCTAATCAGAGTTTGGGGCATAAATACTGTGCAGTACCAGTGGGATCCCATCAAATATGTCCTCAATTAGGATGTATCTGTCTTCGGGGTCTATTGATGGGATTTCATGGAGAATGGATCCCTTGCCCAAATCCAAATAGAAGCCCCTCATGCAAAAGCAGAATAGCTAGTGGAGAAGCTCTGTCCATGCCATGGTTTCTGAAGCTAAGTTCCAAGTCTGAAGCAGCTACGTGTGTTTCGTGCATGAAGGCTATACTGACACCTTTATGCTTATAAAAGTAGTAAATCGTGTAGCACATATTGACATTGTGCATCCCACGAATGTTCCAGGACGAATGTTCTGTATAGGAGCTAGCTTGAAACAAGTGATTTTTCCCACTAAAAACTCGAAAACAAAAAACCATGGACCGGTCATTCGCCGGTAATGCACCCAAAATATGGAACTCTATCCCCCCCCACATTAGAACTATTCCTTCCTTCCCTAAATTCAAAAGTCAGCTCAAAATCCTGCTCCTTGACCGCTCCTTAACTATCAGATAGGAGCAGCCCAGAATGTCTTAAGAGATTCTGCTCCCCGCCCGGATGGGGAATTCCAAAATCCTGTAATGGATCTCTCCTTCTTCCTCCTACTATGATTCGTATCCTGAATGTCTCGTTATATTGTATTGTGTTTTGCTTTGTTTGCTCTCTTTTGCACCGCTTTGTAATTATGTGAAGCGCTCCGATACCTTCCGGTCTGGCTAGCGCTATATAAAACTTCTTAAATAAATAAAATAAATACATTTAGCCAATATGAAGTTGTGTTCTCCTAATGGCAGGCCCTGTGCCAGCCAACTGTTCACTGTGGGCACAGTTATTAACAATGCTATTTTTGGAACTAGCATGTGACCGAAGAGGATGTGCCAGTCGGAAGGTTAGGGAAACTAAACTGGGCAAATGGCTGTCCATTCAAACCAGTAATTGAAATTCAATAACTTTGACAGGGGGTGGGTGTAACGCTGGACATCAAGAGAAAGAGCTTATTTGAGTGGCCCACCTAATGATAGACAATGCCCTTTACCGGGGAACCCTCATCTGGGTAAAGGAGGAAAGAGATGCTACAGAAGGGGGTACACCCTGAGTACCTGAGAAATTCCTTATCCTAGCCCACCCATGAATCAGTGAAATATCTATTCGGCCTAAACAAGGTGTTAGATGTTGAGCAGGTGAGACTCAAATGATGAATGAGGGTCGAGTAGAGAGGCTATTGTAGTACACTACAGAAGATCAAGCAGTAGGAGGGATCACAACAGGGGGTGTCTCCAGATCCCAAATATGTAACAGCAAGGAAGAAGAGCCATCTTCATCGGAGGATGAGGATGCAAGGATATGAGGGCCGGGAGGCAGTTCAGGGCAGGTGGCTTGCAGGATGCAAGGCAAAGTGATTGCCTTCTTAAACATGCTTGTGTGAGGGCCACAAAACCAGGGCTGCAGATTTAGGTGACTTGTGCTGGGGATGTCTATGGTGGCAACCTAGACCCTTAGACTCCCAGCTACATTACTCATCCTTCTGGAAGGAGGATCCTTGACTCAGCCCAGTCCTTGACAACTTATGGTTCTGTGAAGAAGAAGTCTTTGTGGTCAGTCCTGACCTTACATTTAGCTCTGAAAAGTAATGAGTTTGTACATGTCTCTAAATGCCTTCTTCATGCCCAAGATGGAGACTCATTGCAGCTAGACTGCCAGTAGGATGTGTTGATTGTCTGCTCCAATGTGCCCAGCTTGATGTGCCACGTTGACAATCTTATCTCTGTCCTTGTAGTGTAACAGCAGAGCAATAATAGGATGGGGGCTCCCGGTGAGGAGCGCCTGGCCAGAATATGGTGTGCCCTTTTGACTGAAAGGAAGGGAGAAAGGTTCTGTGCGGGAGTAAAGGATTTTATCTATTGTTCTAGGAAGTTTGTTGGTCTCTGCCGCTCTGCACCTTCTAGCAATCCCACCACTACAATATCGTTCTTCCAGAAATGACCCTCGGCATCCTCTGCTCGGCCTTCTAGAAACTGTACTAGGTCCAGTAGAGCCAGAAGCTGCCATTGATGGTCCTGGGATTTTGGATACAGGTCCTGTAGCTCTGTTTCAGTTTGGGTAACACATTTTGCTAATTTTGTTTGGTTGTTTTTGGGAGACTGATATCTAACCTAATGGCTTCCATTTTGGCCTCAAGAAAGAAGTGTGTTGTGCTGATGGAATCCAGGATAGTGTCAAGCTTATCAGGATCCGTTGTCAAAGAGGCCCCCTTAGGTGTTTGGTGGGGCTTCTCTTGGAGAGGGTCGCTTGGTGAGTAGGCTTCATTCTGCCCATATTGGAGACTGAACCAGTAAGCTACAGTGCTGAGTTTTGGACAAGGGGAAGGCCTCCAAGTGTACTATGTGTGAGATTCAGCTATGCAGGTAAAAAATTCAAAGACCTGGAGGCCTCCCAGACATTGCAGATCCGCTTACAAGCTCCAGCCAAACCCCCCAGGAGTAAAGTTGGGAGCCGCAAGGCCAGCAGTTTGAAGCAAGGCCATCTTGATTGGGTTTGGTTGACTAGAGGAGTACCCAAGATCAGTACCAGTGGATCAACAGACCTCAAAGGCTCCTGAGAGGTGGGAGACCACAACAGGCCAGCCAATAAGAGGAAGTTAGGGGCCACTGTTAGGAAACAAGAGCAACATCGAGGAGGGGGTAGCCAGGGCCAGCAAAGAGTTGTTCGCCAGATTTGTCAGTGCTAAAGAAGTTGAGTGAAGTTGTCGAGATACTGTGGAGCTGATGGTCAGGTGAATCAGGGAGCAGGGCCACTTACAGCCACAAGGAATTCCTAGCACCACAGTACGAGCAGTTTGGTCCAGTTCCAGAAGTGCTGCACTGCTGTCGATAGGCCAGTCCACAGGTCCTCCAACACCTGAGAGTCTAGAGAGTTGCCTATGCAGGAGGGAGGGAGAGAGTCGCCCAGTAGTCTTCAATAGCCCTTTGACACCATCTACTCTAAGAGTTGGAGATGCCTGAGAGAAAGTTTCTAGTCAAGTGGAGACAGGGCAAGGTAGCCCCTGATAGAGAAGAGTTCTAGCTTGCCTCAGAAACCCTAACTCCTACCACTTAGTCAGAGTAGCAGGCCCAGAACCCATTATCAAATGGGGGTAGGGGCAGAGTTCCTAGGGTGTCCCCAGTGCTGTGCACTCCAGAAGTCTGTGAAGGGATGACAGTGACACTCCCCCCAGGGGGGATTGTTACAGTCCACAACTGTAGTAACCAATGGGGCATTGAAGTGCGGGCTGCAGCGGAGTTATGTACATGACACCCTCAAAATATAGCCAGGGCGGTCTCTGCGTTCAGGACAGGCATATCCCCCCAATGTAATCAGCCTTGCCAGGGCCCACGCAATGTAATAGCTACTGGTGGCCACCCCCTGTGGCAAAATCTGTTGAGTAATGGCCAGTTAGATGGCTTGCGTACTGACCACCAAAGTGCGTCAGGCCCCAAAGTAAGGATAAGCCTCAGTCTGCCAGGTTGTGGGCATTCCCCTGACCTGGGAAAAGGACTAATCGCACCTCACAGGCTCCACTTGCCTGTTCCTAGGCTTGTCAGATGAGTCCCCACTGCTGCTGGACTCCCACTCCACTTGGATGGAGTGGGATTCAGCAGGGACAACAGTTCAATGGGTGGCATTTGGGAGTGACACTGGTAAACGTCCATCATCCTAACCCTGTGGGCCACTTCCCTTCTCCCAAGACATTGCTGTACATACCAAACTGGTATGTTTTATAAGTAACATTCTGTATCCTCTTATAAATTCTATTTTGAAACAATATATAGAAGATTTATATTAGATGTGCACTTTGCTGCACGTTACATATGACTTGTAATTTGCATAAATATCACTGTAACTGTCTAGGAGTTGTGAATTCAATATATAGGTTTCATTGCAGGTGTGCACATGTATACATGTGATAAATAAATGTCCTTTCTGCTTAAAACTAAAACCATTGCAGAAATATGGGAGGAAAAGAGAAATGAAAGTTCTTTTCAGTGCATTTTTAAGCATAGGGCACTGCTGAGGCAGATAGCCCTCATCTGGCGGACATGTTACTTTTATGTACTTTACATACAAATGAAGTGCTTCTGTACACAAGGTTAGATCTCAGTTAAGGGAGACAACACTTTTATTACAAACACTGTAAAAATTGTAACCATATAAACAGAAGCATATGATGACTGAAGCTAATATATAAACCTCCTAACACAGTCAATCAATCAATCAATCAACAAATCAGGGATTGTTAAAGTACGCTACTCACCTGAGAGGGTCTCAAGGCACTGAGCGGGGGCGTTTGCAGGTCCGTTAGCCGACGAGCCATGTCTTGAGGGCTTCTGTAGGTGTTCAGGGAGGGTGCGAGTCTGATGTCTACCGTGAGCTCATTTCAGGTTTTGGCTACCGTGTAGATCGAAAGATCTTCCTCCTGCCCTGGCTCTGCGGATGCGGGGGGTTTCAGCTAGTGCGAGGTTGGAAGATTGTAGGTTTCTTTTGGGTACGCAGAAGTTGATTCTGTCATTGAGGTATTTGGGTCCGGTGTTGTGTAGGCATTTGTAGGCGTCGGTAAGGATTTTGACAGTGCCCCTTTTCTCTACAGGGAGCCAGTGGAGTCTTCGTAGGTGTTGGCTGATGTGTTCATGCCGGGGAATGCCAAGAACGAGTCTGGCAGCGGTGTTCTGTATCGTCTGGAGTTTTCGGATCAGGGACTTGTTAATGCCAGTGAAGAGAGTGTTTCCATAGTCCAGCCTGCTGGTGATGAGTGTGCGTGTCTCTGTCTTCCTTGACTCTGGGGGGTCCATTTGAAGATCTTGCGGAGGATGCAGAGGGTGTTGAAGCAGCTGGAGGTGACGGTATTGATCTGTTGGTTCATGGTGAGGGATGAGTCAAGTACGATGCCGAGGTTTTTGGCGTGGTCTGAAGGGGTTGGTGTGCTTCCGAGGGCGATCAGCCACCAGGTGTTGTCCCATGCTGAAGGGGTGATTCAGAGGACAAGGACTTCTGTCTTCTCGGCGTGGAGCTTAAGGCAGCTGTTTGTCATCCAGACTGTAACCTCCTGCATTCCTTTCTGGAAGTTAAGTCTGGTGGGGCGGGGTCTTTGGTGAGGGAGAGGATGAGCTGGGTATCGTTGGTGTAGGAGACGATGTTGAGGCCGTATTGTTGGACAATGGCAGCGAGGAGGGCCATGTAGATGTTGAAGAGGGTAGAGCTCAGTGATGATCCCTGTGGGACTCCGCAGTTGATGTCAGTGGGATCGGAGATGAATGGCCGCAGTCTGATTCTTTGGCTTCTTGCGGTGAGGAATGATCTGATCCAGTCTAGGGCTGTTCCTTGTATGCCGGCGTGGTGTAGTCTGGTGATTAGTGTGCAGTGGGAGACTGTGTCTAAGGCTGCTGATAGGTCCAGCAGGATGAGGGATTTGGAGTGGCCTTGGTCCAGGAGAGTGCGGATGTCATCAGTGGCGGCGAGTAGGGCGGTCTCTGTGCTGTGGTTGCTTCGGATTCCGGATTGGGATGGGCATAGGATGGCATTGTCTTCAATAAATCGTGTCAGTTCCCTGTTTTCTCTGTGACTTTGGCCACGTGTGGGAGAAGCAAGATAGACTGGTAGTTCTTGAGGTCGGTGGGGTCAGCTGTCGGCTTCTTGAGCCCAAATGTCCGTGTAAAGAACAACATATTTAGGAACTCACAGTAGGGTAGAAAGGATTTTTTCTGCAACACATTTTTTTGTCCTAGTTATACAGTTGCAGCATTTGAAATGTTTTAAAACGAATGCAGTACCATTGATTTTTATGCAGTTATTTTGTGTCATGACTTATACCACATTTAAATTAGAAGTCACATTTATTTAGTATGCAATCAGAACATTTAAAACTATGGCTCACTGTGTATAGGACATCAGCCAATATTACCAGTGCTTTTATAATGCATTCTGTTTTGCTACCTACTCAAAATATATGTAACCATTGACTGTAAAAGTCATTCTAGATTAACATCACTAAGCATGGACTTGAATGCTTGAATGAAATATTTGCAGACGTTTTTAAGTAAACTTTGTATAGAAAAGACACGACGGACATAGTTTGCAACCATAGTATTCTAATATAAACATATAATGCCTAATTACGAGTCAATGGAAAGATGCCACTCTCCTGAGATAGGTAGATCTCGTAGTTATTATCGCCTCCGTAATGTAAGTTGAAGGTTCCTGTATGGTCCTGGACTGGGCCATTCACTGTCAGCCTACAGCAGGAGAAAGAACTGTATCCCGGAACAAAGTCTGAGTTAACACGTTCGCTGCTAGGCCTCCCACCCTCTGTAGCTGTTTGGGGTAGTTTGTGCTTAGGCCCCAATAACCTTTTGTTCACATAGAATAGCCATGTCAAATTTGTGTCCTTTTCTTCCAACATCCTCAGGATTCTAAAGCTACCCATGGTTTGTGGATTCCGGGGGGGGGGGGGGGGGTGGCCGGGGCGGCAAAGTAGCCGAAACACAGCAAAATGTTGGTTTGTTTGAAGAAAAATGGGGGAATAAGTGCTGCAGAAGAAAGTGTTTATCCTTGCAACTGCTATCAATGAAGGGTTTGCGGTGCTAAAATCACCATCTTCCCAGCTTTCCAGAACAGGCAGACTCTTATCAGTAAAGCAACATTGTCTACCATTTTGGCATTTTACTGGGACATAGCCTATTTTTACTATTTGTTGTGCTTTCAACCTACTTCCAGTTAATGGTAGAAATGGATGTGAAACCAATAATGGATCTATATATTTCTGAAAAGTAGACAACATTTTTAATTCAGCAAGGGGTCATTTGTGTAGCTCCTCTGAGGGTTTTACTATAGAAACTAACGGTTGAAATAAAAATATATTGGAATTGAGTTGAAAAAAACAGCCATTTGTGCCTACGTTTCACCTGTAAATATTTCTAAGTCTAGCAGATTTTTGGAAACAATATACTGTTATGTCTGCTGGACCCATCTGGTTTCGGGACTTTTAGGTTAATCAAGAACCTGAGGTACTAGAGACAAAAACTGAGCTGCGCCTTGCAATGGCTTTTCATTGTGTACTGGGTATACAGCAATTTATTTCGTAAAATATAAAGAGTGAAAAATAGGTATTAAGGAAACCTATGTGTTTCCGAAATGGGAACAAAATATGGAGTTTAGAACAGTGGTTATTTGTACATCTTCGAATTTGTGGGGACCCATATTAGCATGTGAATTTGAGGGCCTTCTTTTTTACACATTGTCTTACATTTGAAAGACAGAAATGCATAGAAAGTCAGTTGGTAATAATACTTGTTCTACTATTGTGTACTTCCCTTAGTTTTCCAATCAAAATGATACCTCACTTGTATGGGTAGGCCTAGCGCCCGGAACAGGAAACGGCCCAAAAACACAATGTGGATACATCAAACTTTCCAGTGAAAACTGACCCTTTTTTGCAATGTGCCTAGCTGTGGATTTGGGCCTTAGCTCAGCCGGCACCTAGAGAAACTTAGCAAACCTGCACATTTTTTTAAACCGATACACCCAGGAACATCCAGAATGGGGTTACTTGTGTGGCATTCACCAGGTTCTGTTACCCAGAACCTCTTGCAAGCCTCAAACTTTGCACACAAAAAAACACATTTTCCTCACATTTCTGTGATGGAAAGTTCTGGAATCTGCAGAGAGCCAAAACATCCACCCACCCAGTACTCCTCCAAGTCTCCCGATAGAAATGGTGCCTCATTTGTGTGGGCAAGCCTAGTGCCTCCAACAGGAAATGGGCCAAAAATGCAACATGGACACATCACGTTTTCCAGTGAAAAATGACCCTTTTTTAGCAATGTGCCTGGATGTGGATTTTTTTAAGCTAAACACCCAGGAGAATACAAGGTAGAGGGACTTGTGTAACGCTCACCATGTTCTGTTACCCAGAAACCCTTGCAAATCTCAAACTTTGTAAAAAAAAATAAGCACGTTTTCCTCACATTTCTGTGATGGAAAGTTCTGGAATCTGCAGGGAGCCACAAACTTTCACCCACCCATTATTCCCCCAAGTCTCCTGATAAAAATGGTACCTCACTTGTGTGGGTGGGCCACGTGCCTGCGACAGGGAATGGCCCAAAACATATTTTGGAAGCATTCAAATTATCTATCACAAAAATTCCTGCCTTTGCTAGGAAGGCACATGCGTTTTGGTCCCCGGCTTGGCGGCTATCTAGGGAACCCTACCAAACCCAGACACTTTTTAAATCTAAACACCCAGGATAGTCCAATGAGGTGTGGCTTGTGTGAATCCCCCAAAGTTTTCATACCCAAAATCCCCAGCAAACCTCAAATTTAGCTAAAAAATCAGATTTTTCTCATATTTCCATGTGGGATCCCGCACTGGCACAAAATCGACCAAGCTTTCCCTTCGGTCTCCCGAGTAAAATGATTCCTCACTTGTGTGGGTGGGCCAAGGGCCTGTGACTGGAAAAGTCTAAAAATGTGGAGATTGAGTGGCTAGCACAGTGATCTCTAAGCGTTATATTTTTTTTAATGTACATTTTTATGCTGAGTCTGCATAGGGCACCCACAAAAGTGAGATATCATTTTTTTATGGGGAGACAAAGGGGAACACTGGGTGGTAGGAAATTTGTGCATTCTGGGCAGGCTCCACCCATCTATTATAAAAAATAAAAGAAATCAATGGGGTAAAGTGGCAGATTGGGGGGAATTACCCCATCTGACTCTTGGGGGGCTGAAAGACTGTCTCCTTTGTGTTAGGGAGGCGCTCCAACAACATGTGGGATGTGTCCCAAAGCTTAAAAGTCTCCTTACACAGTGGCAAAATCTTCACGTTTAGGGAACTGTATGTAGCTGTCTATCTTTGAAGAATAAATCTATTTTTGTTTGTGTTTTCCTGTGTCTTGCCCTTGTGGATTCTGCAGACTTTTGTAGTGTATCTGTTGGCCCATAAAAGTTTTGTTGCATTTGTTTCAGCATGCTTGTTGATCCATTTGCAGTGGTTAGTATGTTCGGCCCTTGGAACAGTTACTGGTTTTACAGAGGGCGTGGATCAATGTTAAGTGGATGCATGTCTCGGATTAGGTACTGTTGGTGGACACATTGGTGTGGCAAGTGTCTGCTATCTGTTACTCTCGTACTCAACAAGAGGACTTCTATTGTAGATTGGGGGGTTTACTGTCACAGAAGCCTGTCTAATGAACATGAGTAGTTAACTTCCACACCTGTCACCTGTACCTATGTTAATGGCATTTGTGTCACACACTGTGACATTATTGATTCTTGTCACATGGCACTATGGCTTGCGTTGCGAAACTACAACTTATTTGGCATTGGTTAAGAAGGAGAATTGTTTTTTTCCAATAGTTGCTATTTGTATCAGTTGTTGCAGAGCCTATTCTGACTTACTACTATTAACTTTTGGTGATGTTGCAGTTCTGTCCTGCCAACAGTGGGGATGGAGTGTTGTCACTGTCTTAGTTGTACCATCCGTAGCTGTATGAGGTGTTGCAGGTACACATTCGCTTATTTTTCATACTTTCAGTGTGTAACCTATGTAAGGATTTGTTGGGGAACATATGACCATCTGTTTAGGAGAAGTGTGGCTCAATGGTTAGAGCGGCAGACCCTGATGCAGAGGTCTAGCCCGGGACCAGGGTTCAATTCCCTGCCTCGGCGGGTCTTGGGCTCAAAAATTCCACGGACCTGATAATTCTCGCCTCGGTGCTTATTCCAATCATGGAGTCCCACTCTGCAACTCTGGGCAATAGCTTGCTTAATCTCCACAACGGCCCCCACAACGCTAAGGATGCCTGGCCTCCACCTTGGGGGTGCCCAGGAGTGGACACCTCACAGGGAAATCCAGGATGGGTTCCACAGCGGTATTCGTACAAGCGCCTTGAGACCCTTGCGGGTGAGTAGTGCGCTATACAAGTATCAATTTACATTTACATTTAGTCTACCTACAGGGACTGACAACAGATATACCCAGGGACACTTCAAAACATGCTTTACGATTCACACTACTCTATGTTTTATCAAAGGTCCCTCAGGACACCTAGACCTTGCAGTGTGCAGATTGTACCTAGTGGGGTGTGTGAATGTGGTGTGGCAAATTTATTTGTGACCATGTTCTTTGACAGCTTGTAGGTGCATCTGTCAATGTCTTAGCTTTTCACCTGACATGCCTTTTTTGGGTTCTGTCATTGGTATATGGTCTCTGATACGATAGACCTCACATATGGGCCATTCTAGTAATCTGTCCTTCATGATGTGTTGTCAGTTGTCTAGGCAGATTTTTTTTCCACATATGGCATGGTTGTGTATGTTTTAAGAATTTATGTTCATAAGTAATGAGACTGTGGGTGTGTTCTGAAGTGGCTCTCTGAAGTAACATCACAAGTCCTGCAGTGTCATGTCCTTTAGGGTAGTCCCCTCATGTACATACCATTTACATACATTTTGTCTCATCCACACGACATAATGATCATACACAGGTAACCTTTTACCTAGCTGCTTACTACTGCCTCTTTGTCAAACAGGCTCTCGGTACCCTATATTAATCCCTGCACCTGACGTACATAAACATGTCCCCAGGCATGGCAGATTTACTCTGTATAAGGGTCACCACTTTTTTCATCTATGGCCAACAGCCAGCTCTACATGAGAGATTATTTAAAAAAGGATTAGTGAATGTTTTCCAAAACATATTTATTCTGGAAGAAACCCTGGAGTGACCACTTTAGTATAAAAGACCCTCACTCCCTCTTACAAACACAGAGGAGTATTCCTTCCAGGCTGGACCGAGGCTCTGCAAGCTGATCCTTCAACAAGCAGAGATCTGACATACCTTGCGGGGTACCATTCTTGACGCAGAGACGGGGTCCTTCATTGTCAATCATCAGGTGAGGGGTTAGCACTTCCCCGGGGGATTCTTGATGGTAGAAATGTATCTACTTTTTACGATATTGGTACTAAGGATCTCATTTGTCTGCTCTGGTCTTTTGATTGTCACAGCGAATATGTTTTATACTCGACTGACACTTGACGAATAATTTATTATTGAAATCGTCATTCTACGTGTATTCTGAGAAAAATAGGCACCTGTGACTGAGCGAAAGATACCATATTGTTTTCCACGATACCTGAGGAATCAGGGTTGTCAAGTTCAGTGGTTGCCAGAAACTGCCTACACCACTGTAGAATACAGAGGGGTGACAAGTGGCACTGTAGAGCTAGCTGGTCTAACAGCTGACTCATCCTGTGGGGGTGTCCAGAGCCTGTCTGCACTTCAAGCCCTCAGCTTAGGTCATCCAAAATGCACAGGTCTTGGGAGGGTCCTAGGAACTACACGCCAGCAGGGTGGTACTGCTACTGACATCTGTGGTGTTGTGAATCACAATGGTGGTGGCTGGCATGGAGGTTCCTATGTATATCAGCCTAGCAGGGAACAAAAATGCATTACTGGTGCGACAAACCAGCACAACATGGCAACATGACAGGCCTGAAGCCCACTCATATGCACCATCACTACTTATCACGGTGTCCCTGTGTGATAACTGGGACATATATTAGTGACACACACAAACATGCAGACAAGAGTGTGCTCCGGCTCTTGGATCTGGGTGCATGGGTTAACAACGGGATCTCAGTGGAGGGATCGAAAGGTCATTTACCGGCAGTTGTGTGCACGATTTTGCCGTATTTTTTCATCATTAAGCTGGTACAACAGCGGCAGGACCTGTAATGCTGGGTCCATGGCAACACAGGAAGTAGGCTGCTGTGGTGATATCCATTGCGCCCTTATGTGTCTCCTTTTCCGCCAACTAGAGTGATGTGATTGGACCGCCTCAGCAAGGTAGTCAGAAACGCACATCGTAATTGGATAGTCCCATCGACCACTGTTCGGCTCTCTGATTAGTTCTGATGTGCCTTTCTGACATGTTAGCAATCTGATTTTCTTGTCGGAGTCAGATGGACCACAGTGGTCGAATTTCAGTGCATTCACATGCATTGTAATACGTCGGGCAGCGCGACTGTGTCAAACTCCGAAAAGATAGCGGAAGTCGGTCTGACCAGCATCGTAATCAACCCCTTAGAAAGCAAACCAAAGCAATGTACGAGCACCTACAATAAAAAATTAGGTTACATCCATACACCCAAGGACTAGAATACTTATATACAATTGCAAAATCTGTAATCAAAAATAATAGCTATCCAAATACCACCTACAACATTAATTCAAATACACCAACCAAAAACTATTACTTTGTTTAAAATTTAATAAATATTATTATATATCATATTTTTAAAAATATTAGAACAATAACATATGATACAATCAAAATATTAAAATTAAAAAATAAATAAGCAAATTATATCAAAAATTACTTACAGTTTTGTTGCAGTAGTTCATCCTCAAACTAGTAGATTTCCCAAACGAAGTCGATCTAAAGTCAATTCCATATAAAAAATAAATCCCCCCAAAAAATGAAAAAAATACAACTGTAAAAAAAGGGAATTAAGGACACGTTCATCTCCATAATCAAACCCTCAAAAACCTGAAAAATTGTTTTTAAAAAAAGAAACGCTCCGAGAAAACTAAAAAATAAAAGCAAATGTATGTAAAATTAATAGTTTCAATGAAACTATATAACATTTCCTTTAAAAAACACATCTTCACCTCCACCGTCACTCAAAAACACATACAACCCCTCATACATTAAATATAAAAATCAATAAATCACCACACATAAACAAAAACATCTAACAATCTAATACAATATCCTACTCTTCAAAAGAACGACAAAAACACCAAACACTACACGACAAAAACTACATCATACTACAAAACAAAACTATAATTAACACACTACTTACTGTACCTACACATCTACTCACTCCACTTACTAAACTTAGATAAAAAATAATTTAAAACAAACTTACATTAACCAATGAAACGCAGCTCCCAATCGCAAGCTTCCCTCTGCAAAAGTAACCAAACAACAAAATATATAGAACACAAAACTAATAAAGTTAAAAAGTAATGCCCACTTAATTCAACTGGAAAAAATGTTATTTCTCTATAGAAAACAATGGGGAAAAATAGAAAAAGTAAAAAAAAAAAGTATGATTTGTTTCCCAAAAAATAGAATAATGTTATAAAAAATGTAAAATGTTTTACAATGCAAAAATAATATTGTAAAATATGTATTAAATATTATAATACCATGAAAAATAATATTTGATGGGATCTTTTGATGACGTCGAAAAGCCTCCGACCTGTGGTCGGAGGGTTTTGGACCGACATCAATGGTTTCACTTCCAACTGCCTAATTACAATCTAGGCAGTCAAGAGTGAAATCCGCCGGTCATTCAAGGAGCCCGTCGGAACCAGCTCTTAATCCCGATGGCCGGCGTTCCCGCCGTCGGGATTACGATTTTGGTTTCAGACAGGCTTTCCATGTGGGGCTTTCCAACATGGAAAGCCTGTCAGAAAGTGACTAGCAGGGTCCTTATCTCCATGCAGCCTCTGATTGGGTGCCGAGGAGGCATCTATGGTGCCCCCCTGTTAATCCCTGCACTGTGTGGCAGGCACCCTAAGGTGCCGGCCACACAGTGCAGGGATTGATAGACTCTCCCATTTCTCTATGGGAGCTTATGCTAAGGCCTGTTTAAGTCTATAGCACAAGCTGCCATAGAGAAATGGGAGTATGTGACTGCACCATGTGCGGTCGCATTGTAATTGCGGTGTTGGTCAGAGTTGCCTCCGAACGACATCATAATGAGGCCCTTAATATATATTATATATTAATTTGTCAAATACAATTAGTAAATTATTAAAAATGTCAAAATTATGTTATAAAAATATACATGATGTGCAAATGTAAACCAATGAAAAATTGGACAAAAATGTTAATTGTAAAAAAAATGGTAATTTTTCTATATACTTAAAAAACATGTTTTAATGAAATAATAGTATTTAAAAAATAATTGTACTTAATAGACTAAAAAATGCAAACTATTTACTGTTTAAAAATATGTTACATTCTAAAATACATATCAAAGGAAGGAGTGAGGGGCTCGGTGCGCTTCTGGCAGGGGTTACCACTGTTGCTCATGGGTAAAATTGTTATAGTAAAAATGATCATTTTGCCACAGTGTCTATATGTGTTCCTGCATTTGTTTTATGAGATCCCTACTTATTTCTTTAAAACACTAAATACATTGCTGATTGAACTGCTATGGGGTCTAAACGCAAAAGAGTGAGCTTATCGACACTGCAGAGAACTTAGCAAAACTGGGGGTTGTAGGTCTCCCATAAGGAATTACATTATATGGCCTCCCAACTACAGCACACAATTCATTGGCTTGACGATAATGATAACTGGGAAAAAAGGTTACTTGGAAGAGCATATGAGGGTGACTCCCTAGTGAGTTACTCAATGATGGGGGCGGGAGTGCCAAGGGCCTGCCCATACATAATCCAACATGTGACACAAGTTTGGGAACGCACAGTTAAAAAGGTGATAGGCCATGCCCCATATGCTCCAGACATGCTGCTCTGGGTGATAAAACCCTATGTTAAAATAGCGGAATCCATGTTAGTCCATAAATGGAAAGAAGGCTTCTGCCTGACAATGGGAAACCTGTTCTTAAACAACCAATTAATCTTCTGCATAAACGTGGAAGATATGTTTGAGTTAGGACGGGGCAATTTTTACAATACAGGAAGATATTGCATGTTATCAGTGAACTATGGGCATCCTTTCCGGAGGAGCCATCGACAACAAAAGTGCTCCAAGTTATGCTGTATATGGCACAGGGTGGTCACTTGATCTCGCACATGTACCAAGCATTAAGGGAAGATTTGGATGCCACAGTCCTGTCAGTACAGCACAATGGGAGGAAGCTGTGGGGGAGCCCCTCTCAGAGCTGGAGTGGATTAAAGTGTGTGTGGGAGTCGGGGAGGTGAATTCTAACCAAAGGTTTAAATTAGTCCAATATAATTACATACACCAAACATATCTCGCACCCAAACACTGGGTAAAATCTTCCCAAACCAATCAACCGAATGCCCCCGCTGTAGAATCCAGGCTGCGGATATTCTGCACGTGGTGTGGCACTGTCCGGTCATTGTCCCCTACTGGACTGAAATCTTAGAAGAATTAGAAATGGTCACAGGATGGACCTTCCTCCAAGAAATGAGAACAGTGTTTCTCGGCCTACGACCTACCCCCAAAAATAAAAAGTGAAGTAGGAGATTAGTAATAATGGGACTTATACTGGCAAATCAACTAATCGAAATATCCTAAAAGAGTCCCAATTCACCTCATATAAAGATGTGACTGAGTGATTGGTGTGAATGGGCGACAGCAGAAGCAATGCGTATCAAAAGGGTCAGACATGACAATAAACTGGAAGACGGCATAAGTGCATGGACGGCAATGCTAGCAGACATTAAAGCTATGCAAACAGCAATAACAACACCCACTGCGAATGCCCCATAGTAGTGGCATTCCATAAATAAGAGAGAAAAGCGTGAGACAGAATGAAGTTAGGATATAGGTAACAGTACATGATTTAAACAAGGATCTTAGCTGTGCTGCGACAAAGGGTCTAAGAGGCTGAGTTGAGGGGTAGGGAGGAGGGGTTAAGTAAGGAAAGGAAGAAGCTTTATGTTGACTATAGTTATAGATTGGATTAGACAACAGAACACAGATTTGAAATGTTGAAATGTAAGATACTCAGATAATTAACAAGTGCGGAAAATTGCTGTGGTTCCAGAATTATGTACGGACTGGTTACAGGTCCTATGTTTGAACAAAGTGGCAATAAAGATATATTTTTTTAAATAAATGTTAAATAATTTTATAATTTCAATAAAATGATTTAACATGTATTTTAAAAAAAATAATTGTATAAGCATATGTATTATGAATGTATCTGCTTTATTTCAATATATATTGAACTATTATTATAAAACATTACAAAAGAAATATGATTGTACATCTGTTAAAAAATAGACAGTTTGCAAAAAATCAAAAAAGAACAAATATATTGGAAATATATAACTATGTTAAAAAATCAAAAGAAAACATTGAACATTTACATAAAAATAAACATGAACAAATGTATATTATTTTTGTTACTACTATTTGTAATGAAACATGGAAACATTATTTTTTTTCTTATAAATGTACAATGAAATGTAAATAAAACTACCAATAATAAAAATGTAGACATTATGTTATACTCTTAAAAAATATATATTTTGTGTAATAAAAAAATATGAAATGTAGGCCTCTTTATTGTCTATGACAAAATATTTCAAATTACACCTTTAAAAATAACTGAAACATACCTAAAAATAAATAAATAGACAAAAATTACGTAATTAAATGTAACCATACACAAATACAATAAAATAAAAACATTAAAACTTAAAACCAGTACTACACACATAAACTTATTAAACTATTAACCTAAACAAAATAATAAACAATAAAAATGTTACTATTCCAACTCCAATCTAACTAAATTCAGGGAAAGTGCTGGACACTAAACCACAAATATTTACTATTCCTACTCCAAACAACTACTCCAAACAAACTATCTAAACTCAGAGAAAGTGTTGGATACTAAACCAAAACAAAAATACAATTCCAACTCCAAACTAACTAAATTCAGGGAACGTGCTGGACACTAAACCAGGAAAATCACTAACCCTACTCCTACCTAACAAATCAGGTTAAATACTAAACAATTATTATATATTAATATCAAAACTATTAATCCAAAATAAACAGAAAAAAGATAAACAATAAATAAGTAATCCTCAAATAATATATTCTAAGTAAAATTTCAAAAATTCCAACAAAATATCATAATAAAAATAATATATACCATATTTCTAAAATATGATGAAAACACTTAAAAACATTTAGAAATAGTCTTTAGAAAATGCACAACAAATGTGTTTCAAATTTTACAATATTTTAAATTACATTTTAAATTTTGTTTTTCAAATGAAAATATTATAATTAATTAAAATACATATCAAAATCAAAACTAAATTATAAAAACACTAACTAAAACTACTAAACATTTATAAACTTTACAAATACTAATTTCTTTCTAAATTATTCAAAGATAAAATATAAACAAATTTAATTTGCTTTAATTAAACCTTGACAACAAAATATATTTAAAAAGATTTCAATTTCATTTCAACTTTAAATATTACTTTAAACCCATTATGAAACAATAACAAGCAACTAAAAATTATATTTTTGAAAAATAAGTATCAATAAACATTTAATAATTAAAATAAATTATTGTTGAATAATAACATATTTTATAAATTACTCCCCACCCGTACCTTCTATAAACCCAACATCCTGCTATTAAAAAATATATTACAATATCTTACAAAATTGTAAACGTTTTCAATAAACTAAAAATTAGCAAAATTTACAAATAACATAAACTAGAAAGAATAATAAATAACAAAAAAAATGATATTATGTTTATTGTTAAAATCGATATTTTAAACATCGATATTTAATACTTAACCAATTACAATATTTTTGACATTGATATTACTTACATCGATTTAATGTTGTCACAATATTCTTGACTAGAAATGCCACTTGGTATTTCCAGCTCAATATTCTGTGCCTGCACCTCCCACTACTAGCCAGTGGGCTTGCAATGAGTCACCCACTTCCTCCAGTTGTCTCTCCATCCTCCGTCATTCCTCGGAGTAGGTGGCTACACCCTAAGGCTGAAAACTCCCTCCTCTCACTTCTACCCTTGAGGCTACACACTTGTCTATCAGTCCAGGACTTCTAGGATGAACACATAGCCCCCTCAAGGGCAACACACTCTGTCTATGTCATGCACTGAGCTACCTGGTTCTGGCCTCCTGTCTCTTGTCCCTGTGACAGCACAGGCAGCACCTCCAGATCAGTGGTTACTTCATTAGTTAATCTTGGGGCCTTGTCCCGTCAAAACAAGTAACCTCTGGCCCTCCCATGGTAGGTGGTACTGGCCCTAACTTTTCTCATGGGTCTCTGTACCCTAACATTAGGGAAAGTGCCCTCAGAAATTTCCAGTGGGCCAGCATTGGTGCTCCCACCAACTGGTTCCTTATCCACCTATGGTAATGACCCCCTTCACTCTAAGGAGACAGTGGCCACAGGTCAGTCAGACTATTCCCCATGGACATTCCTTACACTACATACCTCTCCTTTCAGATACTATTCTGGGGAACCAGACTTTCAACCACCAGAATCTGGCTGGCACAGGCCTCCCAAAGAATAGTGATATGGACCCAATTTGCTCTAAAACTCTCAAAATGGTTCCTATCACCTAAGGGACCACTGGCTTAGTTTCTGGTTTCATCTCACAACTAAAAGACACTATAGCATGATCTAAGCCGTCTTCTGGGTACCCCTTTTTCACTAGTGCTACACTGGCCACTCTACTGTGACTTGCCCATTTATGAGTACTTTCTATTTGGAGTATGAGGAATTTCCTCTCTTGTGCAATGGCTGCAGACAGTCAAAGCGCCTTCCATTCGTTCCATAACTCTGAAGAACAATTACTCAATATATGCTCCGTTATAATGAAATTGCGTAGCCTATCATAAGTATTTTCGTCACCGCAGTTCACCCCAACCTATAGTGTTTTCAGTGAGAAGAAATCATTCCAAGGTTGTTGTGAATCTTTGTTTGTCTGTAACTCCTTACAATACTCTTCATGACTGAGACCAAACTTAATATTGAGTGCATCCTTCCTGAGAGTGTAGGGCTCTGCTACCACCTCTTCTAGAGTTTGAAGTTTAAAACCTACCCTGTTTAGGTGCCAACATCATAACAATGCTCTCTAGTACTGTTTGTCCACCATGCACATTCTCAATGCCCTCTTATAGGAAGTGAACTATCTGTCAATGTCATCCCCCACAATAAATCTAGGCACAACATATTTGGGCAATCCAATGAGTGTAGGTCCCCTGTGGACACCTCACACTAGCAGCCGCCTATCTTTGAGGTTTACTCATAGCTTGTCCTTCTTCTTTTCTATGGCCAGTTTTGACTCCTCGGGTGCAATCTCCTTCTCTGCTAGGGTAATGGGATCCATCTTGGCCTGACAGTCCCTCTTTGACTGCATGTCACAGTACTCCATATGCAGACTGCCAGCTCTGAAGGCCACAGCTGTAGGAGCCCTCACTCTCAGCCCCAAAAGATGCATACAAAAAGCCTCCCTGAGAAAGACTGTCATCTACCTCCTCTTCTTGGGCTCCATAATTCTCCTCAGTCTCCTTTGAGGTGGTCTATAGCTGTCTGACCTCTTCGCATGCCCTGAGGGCTATGTGGAAATCCTCCTTCCTGAATTCCTCCTGACTGCAGCCCTCTCTGCTGGGTCGTGGTCTGTAGTTCTGCAATGCTGACGCTTTTCAGCCACAAAACATCTACCTACATGTTGCTAAAAAATGAAGGTGCAAAAATTCAAATCATAAATGAATTTTCAAAAAATCAAAAATTACCCACTCATGTGTCGATTAAAAATGTAAAATCTGTTTTTGCTGTCAATTGTGTATCAGAATTTTTAATTTTGATTTCTTAAACTGAGTGGCAACTTCTAAATGGAAGCTCTAGACCCCACCGGTGAACACCAGTGTAGGAAAATTGAATATTTGTTGTGAAAGGTGTGAGCCCTTCCCAAGTAATAAGTCTAAAACCCAGCCAGGTCCAACACACAAGTAGACCGGCTTAACTTAAGGAAATGATTCTAACGTGTTTAGCAGTGCTACAACAATTAAAAGGTTAAACAATATAAAAATACCACAGCTAATTTCTAAAAAGAGAGAAATGTTTGAATAGAAACATTATCAAAAAATTGTTAAAATCCAGTAACGGGAACCAAATATGTGATTATTTTACGTTTCAGGATAGAGAGCGGCAACAAAAAGTAAGCGCCATCCAGAAGTCCTTATTTTCAGTTGTAATGAAGCTATTTGGTTGGTGCACAGGCTTCAATGTTTTGATGATTGCGCTGTTGTAGCGTGCTCCAAGGGTATCACTCTCTACCTCTTAGAGTGTTGTACATAAATGATTGAATCATCCTCTGATTAGGGGATGCCACCCTGGGCGCAGCTTAAAGTCCGCTATGCAGCGTTCAAATTTTCATAAAGTAATCCAATAGAAATTCTTGTTTTAACCTATGTTTATTTCGAAGGTAATTATGTTCATTAGCTTCAAAAAATGATTTCATATAGTTGAGATTTATATGGCTTTGATTTTCATTTTTCCACAAATATTTGCAAAGCGTTCCCAATGAATTTTGTGCACAAGGTGCACTTCATCAGGGGAAATCTAAATAAAGAGATCAATGGACTCAGTGTGAAGATAACATCCTATGAGCAAGAAGGTAAAAATTATAATCACAGAACTTGATAGGCTGACTAGAAGTAATGATCGGTGTAGATGGTGAGATGAGTTCATTAATGTGATGCGATATCAAGTCAAGTCAAAAATTACTTTATTCGATTAATTAAAAATCATAAAAGTATACTACACATACACATATACACAATCATCAGTTCAATTCATTATAGAGCAATTGCTGGGAAGTAATTATTTAAAAACAAGTAAGAAACAGTTAAATAAGAAACAGTTAAAAATCATTAAAAAACTTCATTAAAAAACTTCATTTTTTCATAGCATCTCATATTAACAGAAGTTATCTATAATTTCATTTTACAGGGTTACTTAATTCCTTATGATCCAAAATCGGCTACTCTTGAAAAATAAAATTATACTAAACTTGTATACATTCCATCATTGGGTTTCTCATCAGTCTATTCCGTCTAGCACGTATAGATGTTACCAAAAAATTTGCAACCCCAAACATCACTATAGGGGACACCATAAGTTGTAAGAACATCAAAGCAGGTTTCACCTGCTTAAATTCCTTGTCCCTCAGAAGTGGTATAATATATTTCTTTCTACCCTCTACAAAAAAAGGGCAAAAAAATACTAGATGTATCAAGTCTTGATCCGAGAAGCTGTCACATTTACATGGATCATTTTCACCTGGTTTACACCATTTTGTATATTCACCCAGTAAAAAATGCACCTGATTAAAACGAAATTTCGTTAAAAGCCATCGGTGGTAAGGTCTGTTCACAATTGTCAGGTATGGTTGTATAGTCATAGTAGATACCAATGAATAATGTGCCCTTACTGTTGATTTCTCAATTTCCTGGGCTTCCCGGTAAAGGTTTCTACTATCCGTAAAGTGCACTTTTACCCAGGAGATATCATCTTTACTCAGGCTTTCGGGATTATAATAAAGTTCAGGCCGGCCTAATTGTGTTGCAGTATCTTTAATGTGTGTCAGCCATTGTATATCTTTTACTCTGTCTCGCCCCATACAATCGCAAATAATTTTATGGTTTAATGTTAAACTTGGGTTCAGCCATATTTTCATCCAGAGGAGTAATGGGGCCATTTTAAGTGTGTCCTCAATATAGCCTATCCCAAGTTCCGTATGTACTGCGAAGGTTGGGGTAGAGTGTGGTAAGCCCAATAGTAGACGCAGAAATTTGTTCTCCTCTTTCTATATTAGGGTAGAATCTTTAAAACCCCATATCGCAGCACCATACCTTGCTAGAGCCAATGTTTTAGCTCTATGCAAGGTCAGTATGGCTTCTATGGGTTTCCCTCCCAACCTTTTCGCAAAACCCAGTATGGCAGCCGACGATCTTCGCACTGCCGTCGCTTTGTTTTCAATCTGGGGGGTCCAGGAGCCCATGTCATCGAATATTACTCCCAGATAGGTGAATATTTTGACTTTTGACAACACTACGCCATTACAGCGTAGGGTTTTCGTATTTTTCTTCCCTTTTCCCAATGACATGACATGTGATTTTTCCATGTTCACTACCAGATATAACTTCTGCATTAAGGCCCCAAAAGAATCAAGGAGCTGCTGTAAACCATTTGGGGTTCTAGAGATTAGGACCGTGTCATCGGCATATAACAGGACAGGTAGCGGAATCCCTCCCATGCTGGGTATATCTGGAGTGACTGAAGATAGAGTTTTATTCAGTGAATTGATATACAAGGAGAACAGCATGGGGGCCAGAATGCACCCCTGGCGCACACCTCTGGCTGATCTAAACCCAGCAGTACATTTCCCGTCCAATGTCATACGCACTGATGCCTTCAGGTCTCTATGTAAGTATGCCAAGAAGTTTACAAGTGCCCGGTCCATACCCAATTCCAGAAGCATTGTCCACAGCTTCGACCTATTAACTAGGTCGAAGGCTGTGGACAGGTCCATAAAAGCCAAATGGATCGACCCCCTGGAGGCAACAGTATATTTGTTGACGGTCAGGTACAAATTAAGACACTGGTCTTCCGTGCCTCTCCCAGTTCTAAACCCATATTGGGCGTTGCACAAGATTTCATTATCTTTTTCCCACTTACTGATTTTTTCTAAGATGACCTTGCCTAATATCTTGAAAGACGAGTCAATCAATGATATCGGTCTGTAACACCTTGGGTCTCCCCTTTGGCCTTTTTTAAAAATGGGGATTATAATGGAGTGGGACCAGGAGGAAGGTATACTAAAGTTGTCCATACTTGCTAAATTAAAAACATTTGCAAGGACTACAGACCATATGTGGGAATGTGCCTTATACATGTCTGCAGTGACCCCATCCGGGCCAGGGGCCTTACCACCCACAGTGTCTTCTATGGCTTTTTGTACTTCCTTCACCGAAAATCTCAGTGGGATCTCTGAGATCATAGGTTCTGTAGGGGTGAATGGATGTATAGCAATGTTACTGCCATAGATAGTCTCAAAATGGTCCAGCCATTGCTTCTCTGTAATGTTGACCTCCAGCACCTCATTTTCCCTACCATTAAACAGAGGCGTGTTCACTATGGACCAGAACTTTGCACTATCCCTCAAAGTTGATCTATCATAGAGTGACTCCCAGGCCTTTGCCTTGATTTCTTTCTTACGTGCCTCAACCGTTATTTTATACATCTTCCTCAATCTAGTCACTTCTAAGGTGTCTCGCGGTGTACATTTCAGAGCATCTAGCAGGGTTTTATGGGCCTTTGAACACTCCGCATTAAACCACTGTGGGCTTTGCGAGGCTTGTGGTTTGGTTTACACATAAGTGACTTTGCTACATTTTTACATATTATTTCAAAGGCATTTTTGATATTCCCACCAACAGTCAGTGGGTCTCTACATATACTTATTTCTGTTCCCACTTTTCCACATAGTTCGTTAAAAAAGTCATCAGGAATAATCTTAGACCATTTAACCCGTCTACCCTGGTCATAGGCCCATACTTTTGTAGGATAATTAGGTTGGGTTTCATTATTTATTATGGTTGGGTTGCTGTTAATTAATTCCATAGTTACCGGGTTATGGTCGCTGAATGTCGACTGTAGTGCATTATAAAAGATAACATTCTTAAGTATGCTTGGTGACACAAAAATAAAATCTATTATTGTATTACTGCCCCTCGCGCTATATGTTGCCACTCTATCTTTGGGGTTTACAAATTCTGGTTCTGAAAGATCTATATCTATCAGAAGTTCTTCTAGGGCACCCCCTTTAGCCGAGTGTTCAAAGTGCGAATGGGTCAAATAATCATCTTCCAAGCAGGCTCCATACTTACAATTTAACTCGCATAAGTGTGTGTTAAAATCGCCCAAAAGTATGAAATGAACAAAAGTAGATTGACCCTCTTTATACTCAGTTAAAAATGTAGTCAGCATTACAATATTATCACTACCATGTGAACCGTCTATAGCATTATAAAAATTAACATATAGAATTTTTTCACCGGTGCACATGGATACCTCCAAGACTAAACAGGTAGGGGAATTTACATGTAATACTTTCATCGTCCCCATATGACTCACTGAAATTAAGAACCCTAGCCCTCCCTTGTTTCTCCCTATGGTTGACTCTTGGGCTGGTAAAAAATGGGATGCATAACCTTCTACCCAAAAATTACATTCAGTGTCCCAAGTTTCCTGTATCGCAACCACATCATACTGTTTTATAGTCTCTAACCATAATATATCTTCCCTTTTAGATCGGAGACCCGCAATATTCCAAGTCATTATTTTCAAGTTTCTTCCTTCTGCCGGCAAGTTATTGGGGGTTGCACAAATCTGTTCCTCCTCCCTCTCTTGGTAAGCAAGTCAATTGTTCTCATCAAGATCTGAAAAGGCTGCAAATCTATTTGTCAGTTCCAAGTTGGTAACAGTATCCACAGTACGTTTTTTGGTGTAATTCATTTGGAGACTTGGTGGCTGTGTTGCCCAGGAAGCTAGGCGAGTGTTATGTCTTGGGATACTAGTTCCTGCATTCGTGTTCTGCAGGAGAGTTTGTTGTTGTGGACAGGGATGAAAGAAACCCAAAGGGGCTGCTCGAATTTGTCCCGGTGTTATGTTAGTCGCATCCCAAAATAGCCTAGTACAAACGTGGGCTTTGTTGAAGTTTATTATGTCATACAGGGAAGCGTTTTCCTGTGGATCCCAGCCAAGCAACTCTTCTTGCCGTGCTTATAAATGATGAAACATCCCTTGGACCTGAGCAGTTTGTGTCGCTCCATCTCTTTATATTTTCCATTAGGGTGCCCTGGGTTTCTATCTCTCCAGGTTTAAGCATCGGGACATTGACCAATACAGTCACAAAAGGTGTAGCCTCTGGTGGTAAATGGGCCAAACGTTTTGGGCGTTGTCCATTTCCAGGGCCTTGGCTAGTTCCTTTAGGTAGACCCTCTTCATTGAAATTAACTCTTTTATTGAACTGAAGATTAGTCGTGTTCTGGGAAGGTATATGTGGCACTTTATCAGATGTTTTAGATTTAGTTATAGTGTCCGAAATAGGTATTTGAGGTAAAGGGGAGAGATGTGAAATTATTCGGTCATTGTTTTTTGTCACTTCCATTGGTTGAGCTTGTTGAATTAAAGTCTGTTGTGGCTCCAAGGATAAATGCTCCGTGACCTTTTTGATTAACAGTGTATTCATTCTATCACATCTGCCCAGTATATCAGAGACACAGTCTTTTAGCGTTTCCACGATATCATTGGAGATCTTAATCAACGTTGTTTCAATGGTATCTGTTAGGACCCTTTCAATCATTTCCTTTATCGTGCTTTCGAACTTAGTTGAAGGTTGCCGTGGTTTTGTTTTATGTCTGCTTCGCTGGGATAGGATTTTATGGTTTTTCCCTAATCTTCTGGCCTTTTGCATATTTTGTACTTCCCCCTCCTGAGTTTGGTCTTGCTCAAGCAAATCTGTGTCTACTTTGGGGTCTTCTTGACCTGTAATATTTTGATGCTTATGTACAATATCATTTGCAGTAACAATATTAATCTTGGGTTCTAAAGGTATCGGTTGTTTCATAATTATAGGAGACTCTACAGGGTCAACGGATGCACTATCCAGCCCGAGTTCCCGTTCTTTCTCTGCAATTTGTTTATTTAGCTTCCCCACCGCTGATGTTAGATAAGTCATAATATTTTCTGAAGCATTAGATTTTCGTGCAATTTTAACTTTACTAGTGCCCCCTGTAATTGAGGTCTGTAGCTTTCTCTTACCCATTGTGGAGGCACAATTTTTAGGGACGTGGCCTGTCCTGTCCTCTGTCGTCCCCGGACGGCCACAGACGGCCCGCCCTCTGCCCGGGCTCCGCCCGCGCACGTCCCGCGACACGGGAGGTGCTCCTGTTGTTTATGCACCTCCGGCCGGAAGCTGCTAGGGTCAGGAGGCGGCGTCCCGGTCCCGGTCGTGCGGGGATGCTGGGAAATGCAGTCCTTGGTGGCAAAGCGGCGCTCCTCCCCACTCGGCGGCCGACAGCACTCGGCGGCGGGGGAGAGCGGCGAAGGTCCGTGGACCCACACACCACAGGTACGCTGTGTTCAGTGTCCTTAATGCCCCCAAACTGTGGCAAAGACCCCCGATCCACCGGAGGTGCTCCTGTTGTTTATGCACCTCCGGCCGGAAGCTGCGAGGGTCAGGAGGCGGCGTCCCGGTCCCGGTCGTGCGGGGATGCTGGGAAATGCAGTCCTTGGTGGCAAAGCGGCGCTCCTCCCCACTCGGCGGCCGACAGCACTCGGCGGCGGGGGAGAGCGGCGAAGGTCCGTGGCCCCACACACCACAGGTACGCTGTGTTCAGTGTCCTTAATGCCCCCAAACTGTGGCAAAGACCCCCCTCTGTGGCAAAGACCGATATGCGATATGTTGGAACATAGCCTGATGGTTAGGTGTTTATCAAGAGATAAAAAACAATAGGAATGTTGAAATAAGATACAACCAGAATCAGGGTAGGTTTTCAGGATGGTGAATAACTGATCGTGATTATTGGCCAAAGTGGTTGTTATTCTGAAAGACGTGAATCGTGCACATTAAATCGGTAAAATTAATAAAACGACAGGGCGTGCAAGTTATCAAGGAACGGTCTCTCTAAGCTCAATGATTATGTGATTAGTCTATATGTGAGCGCGTGGTGCTCAGTCATTCTATAGTTTGTCTCAAGGTGAACACAAAGTGCCTCTTACCTTCTATCATGCAAAAGTTCTAATGCGCATAAGGTTTTCTTCTGCGGTCATGCCGGAATCAAAACCGAGCCGGCATTTCCTCCGTAAAGAGTGTTTGGAGGTAAACTTAGGACTGTGATATTGCCCGATGATTAGTTTGGGCGCCATCTTTGAATGGTGTAAGACGAAGGGTGAAAAAAGGTGAATTCTATGAAAAAGTGTATGCAATGGGTGAGTTCTAGAGGTCAGATGATAATGGGAACTGTCTGAACAGATCATCATGTAGTGAATAAACGTTAAATAAATCAATTATTATTAAATAAATCAATTTTGAATAACCATAAAATATGAAGTACTTTGAAAAAATGTTCATCAGGTATGTGTGAAACATCACATCATAATAATGTTTATAATGTATTACAGATAACATGCGAATTCCACTCTGTCTTTGAGACCGTTCGGTTTCATGGAGTTGAGAAAGTATATCCAATGATTTTCTCTCTGTAATAGGGTCCTGTTGGTATCTCTGCCCGGGGTTTTCGTGATGGTTTCTAGTATGGCAAATTTCAATTGGCTGATGTTGTGGTGTCTTTCATTAAAATGTGTCGCAACGGTAGATCGAATATTGTTCGTTCTAATATCGCTCTTGTGCTCGGATATTCGAACCTTGATTTTTCTGATGGTTTTGCCCACATATACGAGTCCACATGGACATTGAGGTAATATATCACATTTTGAGATTCACAGGTGGCTGTAGTTTTTAATTTGATGGTTGTACCTCTCATGGGGTGTGTCATGGTGTTACCTTTTATTATATTGTTGCAACTACTGCAATTATAACATGGTATTGTCCCTTTGTGTTGTTCTGACCCTGTGTCTCGAGTATACTTCAAGATGTCCTGTACAGAAAGAGGATATCCTAAATCAATTTTGGATAAAGCCTTACAAAAATGCACATCAAAAACCAGAAAAGACCTTTTGAAACCAACAGAAAAGAGCACATCAGTGAAAACTGTGATAGTATCCAAATGTTCAACTCTCAGTCACCAATATAAGAAAAGTATCAAAAATCATTGGCCACTACTCTCGAATGAACCAGATTTTCACATGATAATAGCTCAACAACCCACATTTGGTTATACTCGTATAAATGTACAGGACAACTTGCACGCCCTGTCGTTTTATTAATTTTACCGATTTAATGTGCACGATTCAGAATACAGGACCTCAGTGAAAACATTGAGGGGTTGGGACTCACTGTAGCAGGCTCCAGTGCAGGTCCAGCTGCTGTAGTCTCACAGAAAGTCAGCCAATCAACCTTCTAGGTCACTTCTTAGTCCTGGGTAAATGTAGGAGCAGGTCCAGCATCTCAGGTCTCTTCATGGGTCACGCATAGCAGAGCCAGTCCTCTTATACTTTTCTAAAGATCCAGAAAGTACTCTGATGAGCTTAGGGTGAGGTGTTACTTTTGTAGGATTCACTAACTAGTGGGTTGGGGTGACTCCTGACCCTCCCCAACCAATGAGAAAACCAAATTTGAAGGCCAAAGTTTTCCACTTTTTCAGTGCATCCTCTTTCCTTTACTACAATCCCACAGTGGGCTATTCTAAGTGAAATCCAATATGGCATACCCCCTTCTGCTCCCGGAGAAGACTGATGGCCCAGCAAGATGTGTATATAGAGAAAAGAACAGTCCCTCCTTCTCGACCACATCAAACTGATTCTTGCATGACCTCCCCCTCACTCTTGGATTGTGCCTGAATGGCTACACTGTGCACTGGGATCAAAACGCTTATTTTTCCAAAGTCTCACTTTACTCTTAACTATGAATGTCTCTTTCAAGTTAATTAAGTTCTTGAACCTACCCCAACTACCTTTCCTCAGAGAGGTTGAGTCACATGCCTCACCCCCAGGTCTTTCCTCTAAAATAACTAAGCCATTGTTTCCACTGTGGGAGACTTTTTCACACCTCATTAAGGGGAACGCAAGAGCAGCTGCTTAACATTCTAATGCTAATTAGCTTCCTGGAGCTTCAAATAGGCAATATCTAACTTTTAAAAGGTACCTTTCCCGTGCACTTATCACAAATCCAACTTCACCATTAAATTAGATATTTAATAAATATTTAAACAGAGGCTTAATCATTTCTGCAGCTAATGTCATGCTAAAGTTAGCAAAAATACAATTTTCATTGTACTTTATTTTTCCTCATAGAACTAGCTTCAGCCCTGAATAGTGAAAGTTACTTTTGGTGGACAGACACTGTAGGAACATACGAATACTTAGGCGCCCATTAGGATGGCGGGCGGATTGCCCCCGTGAGGCTGGCGGTAGCCACCGCCAGCCTGGCGGGGGCAATCCACCCGCCATCCGCACCTATATTCCCCCCGCCATATTAGGATGGCGGGGGGGACCGCGGCGGACGGAAAGACCGTCCGCCGCTTTACCGCCGCAGTCGCAAGGCGACCGGGCGGAAAAGGTTTAATATGGTGGCGGTGTCTAATAGACACCGCCAGACATATTATGATGGGCTGCTTTGGATGCCTTTCCGCGGCGGCGATGCCGCCACGGAAAGGCATGCGGTCTTCACTCTGGGGGCCCCCTACGGGCCCCCAGAGTGAAGGAGAGGTGGGGGGTGCACACGGGGGGTACCTGTGGTACCCCCCTGCATTTGCATAGACAAAGGGGCAGGCACCACGCGGTGCCTGCCGCTTTGTCTATGCAAATGCATTAATGCATTTTTAGCATTGTGGCGGGCGGTGCTGAGAGCACCGCCTGCCACAATGCAAAAAATGCAGGATATGCCCGCCACTGTGGCGGGCACATCCTAATACCCCCCACGGGGCGCCCGCCCTTATGGCGGGCGATCCCAATCCCCGTGAGGATGGCGGGCGGGCAAAGTCCGCCCGCTATCCTAATGACCCCCTTAATTTTTACATGCACTACTTTTAATTTCTAGGTACCTTACAGTGTTCAAAGTTCAAAAGCTAGAAGAATTGCTCCACAAAAAATGGGGTTGACCATACAAAAAGGTATTTTGTCATAGCTACAGCGCAGCGGAAGTTTCTTTTTGTTACCGCCTAAATGTGTTTAAAGATCCTTTTCTTGAGAGCACAGGTATTAATGCCCACAAAGCGAAGCTTTCATATATATCCTGTTGGGAAGAATACAAATCTACTTCTAAAATTCAGGAACCTTTTCATTTCTTTGTTGTTATCACTCTTCAATAATTATTGTTTTGTGTTCTTGCCAATTTTGCAAGCCTTGCACAACATAACATGTGTATTTGTAAAGCGCACGCTCACCCTTAGGCCTCTTGGCTCTGGATAACAGATATTTATTGTTACTCAACTCAATGGTACTCATTTTATCGACCTCAGATGGATGAAAGGCTGAGTGGCCCCACCGGGATTTGAACCTGTGACCATGAGATCGAACACAGGCCCCTGCAGTGGATGCATTGTTGACAGATATAAAGAGAAGAGGGTTCTTGTCCCAGCCATGCCGTCCCTTTTTCTTCATTTGTGCAATGGAAATTACTAATTACCAGGAAATCTTCAAGGACTTTGCTCCTTTGTAAGTTATCACAGGGACACCTTCTTTTCTGCCCCATATAAGTTCATGTTCATTAATTAGATGCCAGGTTGTCTCAAAATTTTCCTGATTTTGCGGGTTTATTTTTTGTACAAATCAATATTAATCTAATTTTGTTACCCCAGTGTCCTTATTGTCCCTTTCATTATTATGCTCTGGTTTCAAACTTTCCACTAATTTTTTACGTTTGCTTTCTTTCTTCCTCTGTTAATACATTTCCTTATGTATCCTCTCTTTGTGAGTCTAGTTGACACCTTTTCATTCGAAATCTTTATTCAGTGAGCAATTTCTCCTTAAGCTAGGGAACTCTCCATATGGCACGCTTTCCACCAATCCTCTTTGGTAGAAGCTTTTGGCAGGTAAGATACTGTTGGAGGCCATTGACTTCTCTTTTTAAAGCAACAATGGTCCTTAAACAGAACTATAAGAACTTACAGATAAAGTATAGTCTTCAATAAGCACTATATTCATTAAAGTCCCGCCGGACACATTTAATCAATCAAACCGAATTCCCTAAATTAATCATAATGTTGCGGACAATAATACAGTGGGACACAGTCCTTCATCCAATTTACATGAAAGAACAAACAATGCAGTGGGACACAATCCAGTATCCGCTTTACACAGAAATAACATAAAAGGAAAAAGTGGGTTAAATACAAACAAAAAGTATTTTCAGACAACAGTTTGGCAGGAGCTACAGGTCAATGGAAACATATAGACAAGCTATCCGCGATAGTTAGCACACTAATAGGACACAATAGTCGACTGTGTGAAACTATGCAGGTGGTCGACGGCATTTCGTTCCCATAAGACGAATAGTGGGATCATCATCAGGACTTGTTGCAATTCACATGCCTGAATTGTATTACTGCCTTTGGTAATTGGTGAGACTAACAGCGTGTGGGCGAGGTTGCTGATGAGGGTATTTAGAAGAACAACAAGCCAAAAGTGGATAAACAAGGTACCACATCTTGGTTAAATGGTGAGACTTCTGGCGTGTAGGCAGGTTGCTATGAAAGTATTCAGATAAACAACCAGCGGATAAGGACAATGCCGTACAGGACCTGACAATGGCTCCCGACCGCTACCGATAACGCAATGGCACGAGCTGCTACGTCAGTAACCGTTAGCAGCTCGTGCCATTGCGTTATCGGTAGTGGTGAGAAAAAAGCTATGAATTTAGCCCCAGATCTTTGTACTGGGGTGAATGTATGACATTGTTCTGCATTCTGTCCATCAATTGTTGTTTTTGCATTTGTCACCCCGAGTGGGACGGGTATGCCAGACGTGGGTCCCGTGCTCCCCATGCCACTGGAGTCAAGCTATCCTGGTTGATGAGGGCTGAAAGCCCGAAATCGGTCCTAGGATGCGTGTTTCCAGTCCAGGGAGGACCTGGCCAGGCAGTTTGGGCTGGACTATTCCTATTGGGTGCAGAGTCATGACTAATTTGCATATGGCTGGGTCCAAACTGGAATGGAACGGTGAGCACATAAACTATGGATTTAGGTCCAGATCCCTGTACGGGGGTGAATGTATGACATTGTTCTGCATTCTGTCCATCAATTGTTTTTGCATTTGTCACCCCAAGTGGGACGGGTATGCCCAGACGTGGGTCCCGTGCTCTCCATGCCACTGGAGTCATGCTAGCCTGGCTGATGAGGGCTGAAAGCCTGAAACCAGTCCTAGGATGCTTGTTTCCAGTCCAGGGAGGACCTCTCCTGGCAGTTCGGCCTGGACTGTTCCCATTGGGCGCAGGGTCAAGACTGATTTGCATATGGCTGGGTCCAAACTGGAATGGCATGGTGAGCAAAAAAACGATGGATTTAGGCCCAGATCTTTGTATTGGGGTGAATGTATGACATTGTTCTTCATTATGACCATCAATTGTTGTTTTTGCATTGCTCCTATACTTCAGGTTGTTCCCTGGCTTAGGTTTATGGCTTTCTCCTGCTAGTGAGCATGCAAGTGCTTTATTCAAATGTTTTATGTGACTCATCGCTGTATTGATTATATTATCTGTAGAAACCTTATTAGCTCTATTCCAAAATCGTATTTACATCAATCTAAATTAAATTCCATGCCCAGACTTTCAGCCTGTGTCTTTGTTCTTCTGTGTGTTATCCCTTCCCTTGCCCCATTGGGAATCCTCCTCTAAGCCCTGTATTCTTTCTAGTGATGAAGGATAGTAACCAATCAATCAAACAATCATGCCATTTGTATAGCGCACTACTCACCCGGGAGGGTCTCAAGGCGCTTGGGGGGAGGAGTATGCTACTGCTCAAACAGCCAGGTCTTGAGTTGTTTCTTGAAGGCGAGATGGTCCTGGGTCAGCCGAAGGTGGATGGGGAGGGAGTTCCAAGTCTTGGCAGCCAGGTAAGAGAAGGATCTTCCTCCGGTGGTGGCTTTTCGGATGCGTGGTACGGCTGCGAGGGTGAGGCTGGTGGACCGTAGCTGGCGGGTGGGCGTGTAGAAGGTCAGGCGGTCGTTGAGGTACTTGGGGCCCAGGTCGTGGAGAGACTTGTGTGCGTGGGTGAGGAGCCGGAACGTGATCCTCTTGTCGACGGGGAGCCAGTGCAGGTTCCTCAGGTGGCTGGAGATGTGGCTGCGTCGGGGGACATCCAGGATGAGTCGGGCGGAGGTGTTCTGGATGCGCTGGAGTCTTTTCTGTAGCTTGGCTGTGGTTCCGGCGTAGAGGGCGTTTCCGTAGTCCAGTCGGCTGGTGACGAGTGCCTGGGTGACAGTCTTCCTGGTCTCGGTCGGGATCCAGCGGAAGATCTTGCGAAGCATACGCAGGGTGTTGAAGCACGATGAGGAGACGGCGTTGATTTGTCTGGTCATCGAGAGGGAGGGGTCCAGGATGAAGCCCAGGTTGCGTGCGTGGTCGGTTGGCTTGGGTGCGGTGCCCAGGGCTGGGGGCCACCAGGAGTCATCCCAGGCGTCCCAGGAGTCTGGAGTGGATTATCACTGGACTCTATTCCAGACTGTGGTGCTCAATGATCTTAATAGCTAGCTTGATTCTGCTTGTCCTAGTCTATTTCTTTTTTCCAACAATCCCAGTGATAAAATTAAATAGCTGGGAGAAAAAGAGATCCCTGATGGCTGTCCCACGTTCTTACCAAAACACTCTATGATGTAACACAAATATATTGTTTTTGAGACATATTTTGTTCATTTCCAGGAGCATATTCATCTGTTGTAAGCTATTTAGCCTGACTGCCAAGCTGACCAGGTGAAAATGCAAAAAATATCCGTGTACAACAGGACTTCATCCTGTTCAAAATTTTAATTTTCCCACACTGAACTTTTTTCTCAAACTCAACGAACGGCTTCAGCTGGACTTCATCCACTGGCTACTCCACTTTGAGAGGAATTCACTGAATACAGTCTTCAACATTGCCCTGCTAGAGGATTTTGTCATCCTTTTCAGAGACTTAGGATGTTGTTTAGAGTTTGGCAGAGAGGTACTCTGTCACAAATGTGATGGATATCCGCCTACCTTATTACATGTGCCTTAACTGGTCCTCCTTATTAGAAGTGCATTATATTCTAATACACTGTTAATTAGATGAATTGGATATTCTTTACATCTAAGACTAAGTACCTGTCTGCCAAATTCTAAATCAGGTCCTAAGTCAGAAGGTTAAATATTTTTACTTGTGTGTCCGACCTTCGCTCCATCACTGTCAGGCTGATATTGCATCTAGGTACCGCTCGTAGCAGTTCAGGACCATTGGAATCTTGTTTTACCTCGCCTGGAGTCAATTTTAATCTCTGCTGTATCACTGTCATTGGGCGCTGTGAGGCTGAGAGCACACGGGGGAAAAGTACCTGATTGCAAGGAGACCGAGCGGCCGCCCGGGACTGCGAGGACCAGCATTCTCCATTCCACCAACAGCTGGTGCCTCTTCCTGGGCGGGCTCCGCCCCCACCTACCGCCTTATTACTGCTCGCGGCCCCCGCTTCGCGGGAGCCGCTCGTAGCAGTTCAGGACCATTGGAATCTTGTTTTACCTCGCCTGGAGTCAATTTTAATCTCTGCTGTATCACTGTCATTGGGCGCTGTGAGGCTGAGAGCACACGGGGGAAAAGTACCTGATTGCAAGGAGACCGAGCGGCCGCCCGGGACTGCGAGGACCAGCATTCTCCATTCCACCAACAGCTGGTGCCTCTTCCCGGGCGGGCTCCGCCCCCACCTACCGCCTCATTACTGCTCGCGGCCCCCGCTTCGCGGGAGCCGCTCGTAGCAGTTCAGGACCATTGGAATCTTGTTTTACCTCACCTGGAGTCAATTTTTTATCTCTGCTGTATCACTGTCATTGGGCGCTGTGAGGCTGAGAGCACACGGGGGAAAAGTACCTGATTGCAAGTAGACCGAGCGGCCGCCCGGTACTGCGAGGACCAGCATTCTCCATTCCACCAACAGCTGGTGCCTCTTCCCGGGCGGGCTCCGCCCCTATCTCCATTTTTTTTTCTACTTAACTGATACTCCCAACGCGCATCGCGGGACGCGCGCGGGATCCAGCCCGGGACGAAGCCCGGACAAATGGCGGACAGTCTGTGACAGTCCGTGACTGACCGTACTGGGCTGGGCCTGGAACCCTGTCTGTCGTCTGTTGTTATTGAGGTTTACTAACGCTTGCTATCCTTCAAGTAAGATATTGTAAGAAATATTTTCGCCATTTTTGGTTGAAGCTTCTGTGGAACTTTCCTTTCAATAGACGAACATTATACTGTACTTGACTTTGGGGCGTTACTTAAGGTCGATTATTAATAATTTGCTACACTATGTCTAAACAAAGGGTTGTATCTGCACCTAATACTATAGATAATTACTTGGTACAGGTCGTAAGTAAAATAAATAGTACAAGACGTATATCGTTGGGTCTGAGCTCACCGCCTTTTATTCCTGTGCAGGATACTTCTATAGATCTTAACGTGTTTGAAGTTCCTGCCCAGGTACATAATTGTGACACATCAGCTACCGAGACAAGCCCTAATGTTGACTTCGACTTGAATATCTCATCGGTTGTTAATTTAGATAACGATCCTGGCAATGAGTTAAGTAAAACTGTAGATGACCCTTCTTCCCCAGCGCCTGTGCCTGTGGTTAGACCCATTAGAACATGTAGGAAGGGTCTGAGTAAAAGGGGTGGATTACGTTCTAGTAGGAAAAGAACAGTCTCCCCACCTAAAGCAGCAGCAATCGTAGAGGATAAGGGGGATGAAGGTGCAAATGTGACTTTAGGTGATGAATTAATTAACAAGTTAGCGAATATGGTCGACCTAAAGATGAAATCAATAATTAAGCCACTGGTTGCCAAGATTGATTTTTTAACGGCTGAAGTAAACCGACTAGGAGGTTTGTTAAATAAGCCAGTGATGGAAGGGGGTATTATATCAATTGCAGCCTCAAATAGGGTCGTTGCATTGTCAAATACATCTAAGGAAGGTAATGGGGGTATTGTGGATGCTAGACCAGTTACGCATCTTATCAAACAGTCAGTAGTCACGGGAGACAGTGTAATACACAATAATGTTTCACTGGAAAATTCTACAGGGGCTGGTGTTGAGCAAGGCCCGGTTCAACTTATTGTTGAGGCCTCTCCGCTTGTTCTAGTCCTGGCTAATGTACCCGCTCTAAACCCAGGACAGGTCGAATCTACTCCCTCCTTGATTAACAAAGCATACCATTGGTTATGTAATAATATGTTAATATCTGCAAGGGGTAAACAACTGTTAGCAGGGGAAATTAGCATGGCAAGAAGGGTGGATTGGATAGGGAATAGCGTGAAGAAATTAAAAGGAGACTTTGTAGTCTTGCATTTCCTAAGTCCAGATGTGCTTCCAGAGCTTTTAATATATATTCTTCCCCCACAGCGTAGGAGCACTGAGATTGTCCCTCTAACGCTGGATTTTTTCTATAGGAGAGAGTGGTCAGTGAACTCAAGTATTTTAAAAACTAAATGGAATTCTGTAACAAATAAAGGGGGCAGGGTTGCTCAAACTAGCGAATGGGGTATTAGTGTGGAAAATAGATTTGCGGCCTTGTCAAACTTGAATGACTGTGATTGACTCAAAGGAGTAGGCTGTGACACGGCCCAAGAACTGGCTGAGACAAACATGATCTATACTGCACGTGTTGAGGATGACGGTTATTTAGACGATTCTTCCAGGACCCAAGGATTACTGATAGGTAACCCAAACCCTTTGGCGAATAGCAAAATGAAGGAAACGCGTAAGTTGTTTTCGGTCGAAATAGCAAAGGATGGGATCAAAGTAAGGGACGTTGTCTCAATTATGGGCACTAACACAGAGAATACCCCCGTGAGAGTAGATGGCAGTGATGTTATTAGTCCTGAAGGTTTGTGGAATGGTATTGAACAGGACTTATTTCGCGAAAATGTGCAGAATCCTATTTTGACGGTCTGGGATGGCACAGAGGATAATGTGGGACAATTTTTTTCATGGAACATTGCAGGCCTGGGGTCAAAATTAGCCTCGGGTGAATGGCTTCGATATGTTAATTGCTTTGATCTATGCTTATTTCAGGAAACTTGGCTATGTGAACCATTGTTTGCTCTGGGGTACTTGAATTTTTATGTGCCAGCATTAAAAGGCCCTAGGGGAAGACCGATGGGAGGGTTAACCATTTGGGTAAGACAGTCTTTGAAATTAGAGGTTAAGGTAAAAGAAACTAGCCACAGAGACATCCAACTAATCACATTGAAATCTGACACTATGGGAACATTGGACATCTACAATGTATATGTGAGGAGCTCCAAGGGTCGGAAGTCAGAAGTCAGAAGTTTTGGTTGCCCTGGATTGCCTACTTGATAATAACTCCCAAGACAATCACATTGTCATTGCGGGTGACTTTAATCGAACTTTTGGACCCTTAGCCACAGAAGATGTTCTTCTGGGAGATGAACAAGACTGGCAATGGGGGGTCCCTAAATTAGAGTTGGATCCAGTTGTCCGCTGGACCGAGGATGTGATTAGCATGAATGCCTTATGCTTTGAGAAAGGTCTTAGAGCACTAAATGGCAGGACTACAAGTCACAAAAAGGGTAATATGACTTTTGATAATGGGCGGCACAGGAGTCGAATAGATTATATACTTTGTAGCCTGCAATTATGGCCGCTGTTAAATGACATGGAGGTTGTGTGGAGGGGTGAGAGCGACCACAATCCTCTGTGTACAAAGCATAAATGGTGGTCATTATCTGATAGGACTAGTTGTGACAGAGCCCTTGTTCCACCTCTAACTGTTCCCTCTAATGATATGCGTAGGCTGAGATGGATAAATGTTGTCAATAACCAATCGGCTATGGATAACATTAAAATCGAAGCTGACAAAACAATAATAGCAATGGAAAATATTAACTCCCCCTCTGATGGGCTAGGAGATTTGGTCGTAATCCACGATACTCTCTTTTCACTAATTAGGAACCATTTTTTGAAGCCTTCCAAGGGCAGGGGTGAGAGAGCTCTCAAAAATGCTAAATGGTATAATGTTGATTGTAGGGAGGCACGAAAGGTCCTAAGTTTAGCATTAAAGGAGTGGGATATTACGGCTATCCCAATTGCAAGAAAGGCTTACAAGGCTAGTATAACAAAGGCAAAGAAAGCTTGGGATGAGCATCACTGGACCGAATTAAAAAGGGCCAGTGAAAAGAAAGACTCGAGATTGTTCTGGAACATTGTTAAATGGGGTGGAGACGGGAAACCAGATCCTCCTAATAACAATGTCCCGGAAGAAGAATGGGTAAATTTTTTTAGATCCCAATATGCTAAGACAAACCAAGCTTTATCTATACCAGTCATAAAATATGCCCACTTTAAAGAAAATTTTTTTAGTCACCAAGAAATTCTGGCGGCCCTGAGTTCGGCAAACAGTGGACGTGCCCCGGGCATGGATGGCGTACCAGCCGACGTTTTCATTATTGACAAGGAACGCTGGTGCAAGTACATCTGCCTCCTTATTAATAATATCGCTAGGGGTGCTGAGGTACCGATATCTTGGAGGGGAGCTGTAATCATCCCAGTATATAAGAAGGGAGACGATCCCAGCCTAGCAACTATAGGCCGATCAGCCTTATAGACACTATACAAAAGATTATAGGACGTGTAATTGTGAATCTGCTTCTTGACTGGGCTGATGACAATGACGCTTTGTCACCGTTCCAAGCGGGGTTTCGTAGGTCCACTAGTACTGTGGACCAGGTTTTCCGCTTTAATCTAGTGCAATGGAAGACCGTGGTGCTGGGCGGCGGCAGCCTATATGCGTCTTTTGTCGACTTACGGGCGGCTTTTGACCTGTTGCCAAGGACAAAGCTGTGGTCTGTCCTAAAGAACCTAGGTGTTCCTGAGGATTTACTAACTTTGATAATACGGCTTCACGAATCAACATTTGCCAGAATTCAGTGGGGGGGACAGGGCCAGCTGACAGCGGACTTCCCGGTGCAACGGGGCGTTCGGCAAGGCTGTTCAATGGCCCCTACCCTTTTCACTTTGTTTATTAATGGTGTTGTATCCCGCTTGCAATCGGCCGAGCTGGACGCCCCTTCGTTAGCGGGCTTTAAAATACCAATTTTAATGTTCGCGGACGACACCCTCATCCTATCAAAACGCCAAGTGGCCTTCAGCGAGCATTGGCTATTTTTGATCTTTTTTGCAGTGAGCATGGTCTAGAGGTCAATGAGACCAAAACAAAACTTATGATTTTTAATCCACATCCGAGTTTTAAATCTAAAATCATTATGAATGGTCGGCCTCTAGAAGTGGTGAACATCTTTAATTACTTGGGTATCCATATCTCAAACAATAGCGGTTGGAGTAAACACATAGAGATAGCTACGCGGAGGCATAGGCAATTATCAGATGCTATTAGCGCTGAGCATAGGAAGTCCCCTACGAAACCTATAAAACCAGCTCTGCAGGTCTACGAGGCAAAAGCCCTCGGCTCCGCACTATACGGTGCGGAGCTTTGGGGCTTTGAAAAAGTGGTTGCCTTGCAAATCTCAGAAAACAAGTTCTTTCGGTCTATAACTGGTGTCCCAAAGAGCACTCCCTTGCTGCCCCTCAGGTATGATTTGGGTAGAAAAATGGTTACAGACTTGGCCATGCTCCGACCAATTTTGTATTGGAGAAGGCTCTGGACTACCCCTGAGCTTTCGCATTATGCCATGGGGTTTTTTAGACATTATTAAAGTGGACACGTTTCATAAAAATAGATGGCTGAACTCCCTGAAAGCAATTTTGAATGATTTGGGATTAAGCTCCCTGTGGCTAGACCCAGCAGGGACAACCTTCCCTTCCAAAAGAATTTTAAAAGAAATTTATTGGGAAAAGGTAGTTTCGCGGGGCTGGAATAGCACTAGTCTAGGAACCATGACTGATGGATTTTTAGAGGCTAAGTTGTATCCCTACTTGGAACCGTATTGGGATTGTATAACCAGGCCGAGTGACCGAAAACTTTTATTCCAATTAAGAGCAGGTTCTTTGCCGCTGAGATCTCTAACTACAAAATGGAAAGAGGGTCTGAATCCTAGTTGCCCTGTTTGTGGTTCAGCAAATGAAACTATGGGTCATTTTTTATTTTCTTGCACAGCCTATTTGGACCCGAGATGTGCATGGTTAACACCTATGTGCAAGAATTTAGGGACTGCTAGCAGTGCTGTTGCCCTGCGTATTATATGTACCAGTAGTGAGATATGGATAACAATAGCAACTGCTAAATACCTTGGATGGGCTTGGTCGATTAGACAGAGACTGCTAGTCAGCTGACTATTCTATGTCTGGGCAAATTGTATGGTTAAACAGACAGAGACTGCTAGTCATTTGACTATTCTCTGTCTAGATAAACTACCTGTATAATCGGTGTTTGTTGATCATTTTAAACTTTTAAAGGGAAAGTATTGATATAAGACTATTTGAAATTCTGATTGGTATATTGAGTCACGAACTGTAAATAGTATGCTTTAATTTTATTATTGTAATTAATTGATAATCAAACTGTAATTTTTAATTGTTTCTGCTTTTATGAGTGAAATCTCGAATAAAGCATACTTTGACTTTGACTTGGCATCTAGGTACTGCAAATAGTGACTTGGTGCTTTACTTCTTTTTTTAAGTGCCTTAAATTCTAAAGTTTTGAAGATTCATATATCTAGTTTCTCTCATTGGATTTTAGTCATTTTGGTGTAATTTTTCTCATAAATGTTTTGTCTGGTTTAAGAAATTGATCATGGGATTTTTAATATATTGTGGTTTGACTTTTTTATTGTTTTCGTACTGCTAAATACTAACACATTTTCCTTTAGTAAAACCTGCCTGCTTTACTAGAGCTATCAGGGGTTGAACTTGTGTTTAGACTTTGAACTAATTTTCTTGTGAAGCGGCCCTCGCAGCCCTGGGGACTACAACCACCGTGCTTCTTGCAATTAAGTGGGGGGGCTCCCAGGCCCCCCTAGCCCTGGGGACTGCCACCCCCTGGAGCTTTTTTTAAATTTGTTGCGGGGGGCTATTAGGCCCCCCCAGCCCCGGGGACTGCCACCCTCCTGGGGCTTTTACAAAAGTAAGGTGGGGGACTCACAAACCCCCGCAGCCCCGGGAACCGCCACCCCAGGGCTATTTTAAAAATAAAATATCCTGTGTGGGGGGCTCAAGTCCCCCACACGCCCAGGGGACCGCCACCTCCCGAGGTCTAAATATGTAAATTGAGGGGTCCGTGACAGACCCCCAGCCCCTGGGATCCCCCCTCCTGGGGCTTTGACAAAGGTGGGAGGGTCCCCCTCCTGGAGCCCTCGATGGCCTTAGGGACCGCCACCCCCCAGGGTGCCCACCCCCTGGACACTGCTGTTTGCAATGGCAGGGCATTGCAAACTGCTTTGCTTCATTGAAGCGAGAGCAGGGATACCTGCTCTTGCTTCAATGAAGCAAAGCAGATTGCTTTTCCACATGGGGAGCAGCATGTTCGCTGCTCCCCATGTGGAAAAGCAATGCCGGCTCCTGCAGGAGGCGGGGGGTCGGCTGGGACCGTGGGGGGATTGGGGATCCCCCACGGTCCCCAACAGGAGGCCAGGCCCCGGGGGATGGGATCCCCGGGGCTTTAAGTTGCCCGGGAAGGGGGCCACGTGGCCCCGCTCCCCCATTAAGAAACAAAATACAATAAAACAGTGGCCGGCCCCAAGGGATGGGGTCCACGGGCCTTGGGGTACGTTTACACACTGATGAATGGAGGGGACGGGGCCTGAGGTGACATGTGCAAATACGCCCTGTGGCGCGTTTTAAGTTGAGGAAAAAAATCCTCTTCAATCCCGATGGACCCTGGGGGCCAAGTAGCCCACCAGGTGCTTCCAGGAGGTGCCACTGCACTGCGTTGCAGAGAGGTGGTGCAGGCCGTGCGCCTTTTTACATCTCTCTGCTACGCAGCTCTGTGGCGCTTACTGGATGTACCTAGTGGGTTTGTTGGACTCTATGAACCCTCAGGATTGAAGGGGAATTATTTCCCCAACTTAAAACGCGCCACAGGGTGTGTTTGCACAGTGGTGAAGGGAGGGGATGGTGTAGGAAAGTGGCTCTATATATACTGGACCGAAGTAAATCAGCCGAACTACGAATTCCGATTTACTCACCTGTTATCAGGAGAGACCTCAGTGCTGCATCTTTGAGCCCAGAACTGATCCAGAAAAGTAATTCTAACCGTACTTACCAGTAACTTGCATTTCCTTCCATAGGCTAACATTGACTGGTTTCACTTGGAAATTCTTGTAAGTGTGGAGTTTTGGAACTTACAAATATTCCTTTAAAAACAGCCAAACTACGAAGTCCGATTTACTCACCTGTTATCAGGAGAGACCTCGGTGCTGCATCTTTAAGGCCAGTACTGATCCTGAAAAGTAATTCTAACCGTACTTACCAGTAACTTGAATTTCCTTCCATAGGCTAACGTTGACTGGTTTCACTTGGATATTCTCCTAAGTGTGGAGTTTTGGAACTTACAAATATTCTTCTAAAAGCAGCTGAACTACGAATTCCGATGTACTCACCTGTTATCAGGAGAGACCTCAGTGCTGCATCTTTAAGCCCAGTACTGATCCTGGAAAGTAATTCTAAAATTCTAAACGTACTTACCAGTAACTTGAATTTCCTTCCATAGGCTAACATTGACTGGTTTCACTTGGAAATTCTTCTAAGTGTGGAGTTTTGGAACTTACAAATATTCCTCTAAAATCATCTGAACTACGAATTCCGATTTACTCATATGTCATCAGGACAGACCTCAGTGCTGCATCTCTGAGCCCACTACTGATCCTGAAGAGTAATTCTAACCGCACTAACCAGTAACTTGAATTTCCTTCCATAGGCTAACATTGGCTGGTTTCACTTGGAAATTTTTCTAAGTATGGAGTTTTGGAACTTACAAATGTTCATCTAAAATCAGCCGAACAACGAATTCCGATTTACTCACCTGGTATCAGGAGAGACCTCAGTGCTGTATCTTTGAGCCCAGTACTGATCCTGAAAAGTAATTCTAACCGTACTTACCAGTAACTTGTATTTCCTTCCATAAGAATCCATTGTCTGGTTTTCACCAGAAAAGTTTCTAAGTGTTGATTTTCATAAACTACAAATATTCCTTCAAAATCGCCTGTATGACTTAAACGCATTCTTTCAACTGCTTACAGGAGATGCATCAGTGCTGGGTCCAGGATCTACCACTGAGTAAGAAAAAGGAACGATAACACTACTTACCTGCCAAGGGAATTTCCTCCCATAGGATAACATTGGTAATTCTATGTGAAAAGTGTCAACTTTAAAATACAATAATATTCCTTAAAAATCACTACTGTAACCGAAACGCTTTTACTCCACTGTTTACTGGAAATGTCCCAAGGACTGAATCTAGGATCCAGTCCTGTGGTTAGAAAAGTAATCCATAAAGTAACTAATTGCATTTAACTAGAAATTCCTATTGATCTCAATGTTGCATTGTGTTTGAAATTGTGTTGCCCATTGAGACAACTGTAACTACTGTACTTAAAAACCTATTGCCTATTTGCAAAGTATTTAAACTAAAGTAATTAATTCTGAGAAAGTATATTTTGTAATGTAATGTATAATGTATTCATAATGTAATTTAAAAAATAAAATATCTAAAAATAATTAGTTTTTAATAATTTAGTAAATCAGTATCAAAAAAATAAATATAACAATTAATACATTTAAAAATTGTCATTTACAAAACCTTTCAAATTCACTGAAAAAAAACATAGGTTTCAGACATGTTATAGTTAGGAATTATCATTCAAAAAAACCTTCGAAATTCACAAAAAAACATAGGTTTCAGGCTTGTTATAGTCAGGAATTAGCATTTAAAAAACCTTTGAAATTCACTGAAAAAAAACATAGGTTTCAGGGGTGTTATAGTTAGCTGGACATTTCAATCATACAAATATAGTTAGTTGTACTAACTATAACTCTTGCGCCTGCAATTCACTGGTGATGGTGTCACATATTACATCATTCATGACATGGTCAGTGACATCACTGATGACATCACTGATGACATCACTGATGACATCTTAAATGACGTCACTTATGACATCACTGATGACATCATCCATGTGACAATCAGATACACCTCATCATACACTAGTATAACCTTTCATCACTCACTGTAAAATACAGAGTACCATATTTAAATCCATTGACACAGCAATACAAGTATCTAAAAACCCACTCAGTGATTCCTAGATCTACACACTTAACTTTAGATTCACTCATACATGTTGTCAATGATCAATAGAACATTATCAAATATACTTATACACCTATATTTACATTACACACCAGCACATATCCTATTCAGTTATGCTGTCATCCTACTCACTTTTGAAAACAATGTATTATATTTATATTTACTCAGCTACACACTTATACAAATAGCACTTATTTATTTCATATACATAGTAACTCATATGTAGTGTGTTATGAAATCACTATTACAAGTAAACAGCTATCTATACAGTCACTCATGCAATCAATGAGTCTTATGTATACTTATTTATATACAGCTGTCACATACATTGCCTTTTATTTTTCTACTTTGTTTGACTTGTACCATTGAGAAATATATTTGCTCATCACCACAACCATGAAGATATTCACTCACCCAAACAACTGTTATAACACGTAGTCTTAACGTCATATATGTACTGAATTAACTATTCACATATCTTTGGGCAGTCACAGATCCCCCACTGAACCACGCACACATTCACTCCCATACAAATAGTCAGTTAACTAATCAATAACTAATATAGACTTTCACATAGCTAGTAACCAACTGGAGAAGCAGTTTACACAACAACTGACAAGGTGATACAGATATTTACACAGTTTAGTCACTATCCAATATAATTAGTGAGGCACTATAATTTAGTCAAGTAAACAGTCAATCACACTGCTACTAAATCCTCCATCCAGATATTTATATTTATATATCCACTCATTCTTCAATGCTATATATATAAAATACATATTTAAATAACGAACTAAACCACATTCACTGGATGATGTCATCAGTGATGTCATCAGTGATGTCATTTGAGATATCATCAGTGATGTCACTGACCATGGCATGAATAATGTAATATGTGACATCATCACCAGTGGATTGCGGGCGCGAGAGTTATAGTTAGTACAACTAACTATATCGGAGGAATTTCAATGGTTTTGTATGAGTGAAATGTCCAGCTAACTATAACACCCCTGAAACCTATGTTTTTTTCAGTGAATTTCAAAGGTTTTTTAAATGCTAATTCCTAACTATAACAGGCCTGAAACATTTCAGTGAATATATATACATATATATATACTAGTAGCCCATCCCAACGTTGTCCGGGTATGAAATAAAATGTGTGTAATGTGTGTATTTGGCAAGGGCAATTTATTTTAAAATCTCGCGGTAGACAACATTTTTTGTTTCATTAGCATAGGGACGGAGAAGGGCCAGCTGCAGCCCTGGCTGATGTTAGCAGGCGCGTGTAATTGGTGTAGTGATCCACTGCCTGAGCCCGGCTACAGCCCTGGTTGATGTTAGCAGGCGCGTGTAATGTCGTTGAATGAGAGAGTTATCAGCCGCGGGTAAATCCATTTAATGAGAAAGTTCAGTGACAGCGAGTAGGAGAGTCTGCAGTAATTGTCCCCGCAGACACGCTCATTTGCGTGTTCCCCCGCTTGAGGCCCAGATGCAGGCCTGTTTGATGTTACTTACCAGGCCTCCAGCTGAACGTGTTTGTCATGCCCCCAGCACATGGCCACAGCAGGCGATCTTCTGATTAATGTACAACCCACATGGCATGAAGGGTGGAACGTAGCACACGCCCCCCAGCGTGCCCCTTGATGCAGCGCAATTGCGTTCACATGGCATGAAGGCCAGACACACGCCCCCAGCGTTTCTCACGCCCCAGCGTGTCACGCCCCCAGCATGCCCCTTGATGCTGTGCAGCAACGTAATTGGTGCTTGTATGTACAACTCACATGGCATGAAGGGCGGACACACGCCCCCAGCGTTTGTCATGCCCCCAGCACACGCCCACAGTCCACGATGTGAGGCCGTACCACACGCCCCCAGCGTTAGTCACGCCCCCAGCCCACGCCCACAGCACAACGCAGACACGCCCACAAGGGACTACTTTGCTGGCACGGTTCTTTTACCTTTTAAATGTATATGGTGTCCTACGGTACAATTGTATGTCTTGCACTGTATGATTGTGATGAACACCACTGTTTCTTGAAAAGTTAATAAAAACAATTAAAAAAAAGTATATGGTGGCCGTCTGCATAGCCTATGTCCTTCTGCTGCAACTGCCCTCTCCAACGCTGTATTGGGTGTTGTGATTGGTGCTGTGGTTACTGAGATTACCCGCCTCAAAGGTTTGGGCTCTCTCTTTATAATATTAGTATGGATATGGATATAGAAGGGAGGAATCTCCCGAAATGCATTATGGCAGCACTGGCGAAATAAATTGATGCACTTATCAAACTGGGTCCACGCTTGTCTGTTCGTGCAGAGCTGAACTTGAAGGCGAGTTGGAGCAATATATATATATATATGAAAATATATATATTCACTGAAAAAACGTAGGTTTCAGGGACATTATAGTTAGAAATTATGCATTTAAAAAACCTTAGAAATTCACTGAAAAAACCATAGGTTTCCGGTACGTTATAGTTAGTTGGACATTTCACTCATACAAAATTATAGAAATTTCGCTGCTATAGTTATTTGAGCTAACTATAACTCGCGCCCCCACAGTGCACTGCTGATGGTGTCACATATTATATCATTCATAACATGGTAAGTGACATCACTGATGACATCTCAAATAACATCAATGATGCTGTGACCATAGCATCAGACTCCCTTCAATCAGTGAGGGATATTTGCATATGGAAGGCCCGCGACATGTGGTGTCACTGAACCTGAACTACGCAGGCCGGTGGGGTCACCAACGTATGCACGTGGCTGTAGGCCCTCGCTCACCGCTGCCTCCAGCCTACACTGTAGAAGACCGGTGACACATGGTGCCACTAACCATCGTTAACACAAGCCGATCCCAAATGTGGAACTGTGTCCTGAGTCCTGAATGGCAGTGACCCCAACTTCGTGAGACAACCACAGCACCAGACTCCCTTCAATTAGTGAGGGATATTTGCATATAGAAGGCCGGCGACACGTGCTGCCACTAACTGTTCAACACAAGCTGATGCCACATGTGTAACTGTGTCCTGAGTCCTGAATGGCAGTGAACCCAAGTCCGTGGCAGCAATCACAGCACCTGACTTCCTATGATCAGTGAGCCATATTTCCATATGCAACGGCGGCGACACGTGGTGCTACTAACTCTCTTTAACACAAGCTGATCCCACATGTGCAACTGTGTCCTGAGTCCTGAATGGCAGTGACCCCCAACTCCGTGAGACAACCACAGCACCAGATTCCCTTCAATTAGTGAGGGATATTTGCGTATGGAAGGCCGGCGACACGTGCTGCCACTAACTGTTCAACACAAGCCAATCCCACATGTGTAACTATGTCCTGAGTCCTGAATGGCAGTGACCCCAAGTCTGTGGCAGAGACCACAGAACCAGACTCCCTCTGATCAGTGAGGCATATTTCCATATGCAACGGTGGCGCCATGTGGTGCCACTAACTCTCTAACACAAGCCGATCCCACATGTGTAACTGTGTCCTGAGTCCTGAATGGCAGTGATACCAAGTCTGTGGCACCTCCCACAGCACCAGACTCCCTTTGATCAGTGAGGCGTATTTCAACAAGCAAGACCGTCGACACGTGGTGCCACTAACTCTGCTCAACTCAAGCCAATCCCACATGTGTAACTGTGTCCTGAGTCATGAATGGCAGTGACCCCAAGTCAGTGGCAGCGACCACAGCACCACACTTTCTTCGATCAGTGAGGCATATTTCTATATGGAAGGCCGGTGACACGTAGTCCCACAAACCCTCTTTAACACAAGCCGATCCCACATGTGTAACTGTGTCCTGAGTCCCGAATGGCACTGACCCAAAACTTTCTGGCAGCGACCACAGCACCAGACTCCCTTCCATTAGTGAGGAGTATTTTCATATTGAAGGCTGGCATCAAGTGGTGCCACTGAACTTGCACTACGCAGGCCGGTGGGGCCACCAAAATATGCACGTCACTGTGGGCCCTTCCTCATCGCTACCTCTAGCCTACACTACGGTCAGCACACCTCACAATTCAGATAGAGTCCCGATTCCACATGACGCAGTCCAGTAGGCAAGACACATTGCTCCCAGTGCGGCCCGTCCACATCAAGCACCATTACAGGCTCATACAGTTTCAATAGTTAAACTCTATTTAACACAAGCTGATCCCACATGTGAAACTGTGTCCTTAGTCCTGAATGGCAGTGACCCCAACTTTGTGGCAGCGACCACAGCACCAGCCTCCCTTCAGTCTTATTTGTTGTTCTTTTCTTTAAATATTTTTTTTATATGTAAATCTATACATGACTAAGATTCTTCTTTGTCCAACCATACAGGGACACTTCCGGGCCCAAGAAGGTTGTTGGTAGTATGTTGGAAATGTGGGAAGAGGGTGCGTTACCTGCTAATGTGGAGATAGGGAGCCTCAAAGAGGTATCTCTTACAGAAAGAACTCCGATATGTTTTCACAAATGCCTCGGACAGATGCCAGCTGACTAACTAGTACAAAAGGGGGTGGTGATGGACGGAGCATCTGAACCAATCAAACACTCACACCCAGTCAAAATATCTGGGTTTGATCCATCACCGTTCTTTAGCCAACTCTGCCACCCCAGTTCAGACATGGCTATATGCAAATCAGTCTGACCCTGTGCCTCGAGGGAACAGTCCAGCCCGAACTGGCAAGACATTGTTCTACATTCTGTCCATCAACTGTGTTTTTTGCAATTTTTACCCCGAGTGGGCTGGGTATGCTCAGACGTGAGTCCCAGGCTCTCCACACCACTGGAGTCAAGCTATCCAGGTTGAAGAAGGCTGGTAGCCAGAAACCGGTCCTAGGATGCTTGGTTCCGGTCTAGGAAAGACATGGCTTGGTAGTTCGGGCTGGACTGTTCCCATGAGGCACAGGGTCAAGGCTGATTTGCATATAGCCATTGTCTGACCTAGGGTGGTGTGGAGTGCAAAAAAACGATGGATTTGGGCCCAGATCTTTGTACTGGGGTGAATGTAAGACATTGTTCTACATTCTGTCCATCTACTGTGTTTTTTGCAATTTTCACCCCGAGTGGGCTGGGTATGCTTAGACGTGAGTCCCAGGCTCTCCACACCACTGGAGTCAAGCTATCCAGGCTGAAGAAGGCTGATAGCCAGAAACCGGTCCTTGGATGCTTGATTCCGGTCTAGGAAAGACATGGCTTGGTAGTTCGGGCTAGACTGTTCCCATGAGGCACAGGGTCAAGGCTGATTTGCATATAGCCATTGTCTGACCTAGGGTGGTGTGGAGTGCAAAAAAACGATGGATTTAGGCCCAGATCTTTGTACTGGGGTGAATGTAATACAATGTTCTACATTCTGTCCATCAACTGTGTTTTTTGCAATTTTCACCCCGAGTGGGCTGGGTACGCTCAGACGTGAGTCCCAGGCTCTCCACACCACTGGAGTCAAGCTATCCAGGCTGAAGAAGGCTGATAGCCAGAAACCGGTCCTTGGATGCTTGATTCCGGTCTAGAAAGACATGGCTTGGTGGTTCGGGCTGGACTGTTCCCATGAGGCACAGGGTCAAGGCTGAATTGCATATAGCCACTGTCTGACCTAGGGTGGTGTGGAGTGCAAAAAAAACGATGGATTGAGGCCCAGACCTTTGTACTGGGGTGAATGTAAGACATTGTTCTACATTCTGTCCATCAACTGTGTTTTTTGCAATTTTCACCCCGAGTGGGCTGGGTATGCTCAGACGTGAGTCCCAGGCTCTCCACACCACTGGAGTCAAGCTATCCAGGCTGAAGAAGGCTGATAGCCAGAAACCGGTCCTTGGATGCTTGATTCCGGTCTAGGAAAGACATGGCTTGGTAGTTCGGGCTGGACTGTTCCCATGAGGCACAGGGTCAAGGCTGATTTGCATATAGCCATTGTCTGACCTAGGGTGGTGTGGAGTGCAAAAAAACGATGGATTGAGGCCCAGATCTTTGTACTGGGGTGAATGTAAGACATTGTTCTACATTCTGTCCATCAACTGTGTTTTTTGCAATTTTCACCCTGAGTGGGCTGGGTATGCTCAGACGTGAGTCCCAGGCTCTCCACACCACTGGAGTCAAGCTATCCAGGCTGAAGAAGGCTGATAGCCAGAAACAGGTCCTTGGATGCTTGATTCCGGTCTAGGAAAGACATGGCTTGGTAGTTCAGACTGGACTGTTCCCATGAGGCACAGGGTCAAGGCTGATTTGCATATAGCCATTGTCTGACCTAGGGTGGTGTGGAGTGCAAAAAAAACGATGGATTTAGGCCCAGATCTTTGTACTGGGGTGAATGTAAGACATTGTTCTACATTCTGTCCATCAACTGTGTTTTTTGCAATTTTCCCTCCGAGTGGGCTGGGTGTGCTCAGACGTGAGTCCCAGGCTCTCCACACCACTGGAGTCAAGCTATCCAGGCTGAAGAAGGCTGATAGCCAGAAACCGGTCCTTGGATGCTTGATTCCGGTCTAGGAAAGACATGGCTTGGTAGTTCGGGCTGGACTGTTCCCATGAGACTCAGGGTCAAGGCTGATTTGCATATAGTCATTGTCTGACCTAGGGTGGTGTGGAGTGCAAATAAACGATGGATTTAGGCCCAGATCTTTGTACTGGGGTGAATGTAAGACATTGTTCTACATTCTGTCCATCAACTGTGTTTTTTGCAATTTTCACCCCGAGTGGGCTGGGTATGCTCAGACGTGAGTCCCAGGCTCTCCACACCACTGGAGTCAAGCTATCCAGGCTGAAGAAGGCTGATAGCCAGAAACCGGTCCTTGGATGCTTGATTCCGGTCTAGGAAAGACATGGCTTGGTAGTTCGGACTGGACTGTTCCCATGAGGCACAGGGTCAAGGCTGATTTGCATATAGCCATTGTCTGACCTAGGGTGGTGTGGAGTGCAATAAAACGATGGATTTAGGCCCAGATCTTTGTACTGGGGTGAATGTAAGACATTGTTCTACATTCTGTCCATCAACTGTGTTTTTTGCAATTTTCACCCCGAGTGGGCTGGGTATGCTCAGACGTGAGTCCCAGGCTCTCCACACCACTGGAGTCAAGCTATCCAGGCTGATAGCCAGAAACCGGTCCTTGGATGCTTGATTCCGGTCTAGGAAAGACATGGCTTGGTAGTTCGGGCTGGACTGTTCCCATGAGGCACAGTGTCAAGGCTGAATTGCATATAGCCATTGTCTGACCTAGGGTGGTGTGGAGTGCAAAAAAACGATGGATTTAGGCCCAGATCTTTGTACTGGGGTGAATGTAAGACATTGTTCTACATTCTGTCCGTCAACTGTGTTTTTTGCAATTTTCACCCCGAGTGGGCTGGGTATGCTCAGACGTGAGTCCCAGGCTCTCCACACCACTGGATTCAAGCTATCCAGGCTGAAGAAGGCTGATAGCCAGAAACCGGTCCTTGGATGCTTGATTCCGGTCTAGGAAAGACATGGCTTGGTAGTTCGGGCTGGACTGTTGTCATGAGGCACAGGGTCAAGGCTGATTTGCATATAGCCATTGTCTGACCTAGGGTGGTGTGGAGTGCAAAAAAACGATGGATTTAGGCCCAGATCTTTGTACTGGGGTGAATGTAAGACATTGTTCTACATTCTGTCCATCAACTGTGTTTTTTGCAATTTTCACCCCGAGTGAGCTGGGTATGCTCAGACGGGAGTCCCAGGCTCTCCACTCCACTGGAGTCAAGCTATCCAGGCTGAAGAAGGCTGATAGCCAGAAACCGGTCCTTGGATGCTTGATTCCGGTCTAGGAAAGACATGGCTTGGTAGTTCAGGCTGGACTGTTCCCATGAGGCACAGGGTCAAGGCTCATTTCCATATAGCCATTGTCTGACCTAGGGTGGTGTGGAGTGCAAAAAAACGATGGATTTAGGCCCAGATCTTTGTACTGGGGTGAATGTAAGACATTGTTCTACATTCTGTCCATCAACTGTGTTTTTTGCAATTTTCACCCCGAGTGGGCTGGGTATGCTCAGACGTGAGTCCCAGGCTCTCCACACCACTGGAGTCAAGCTATCCAGGCTGAAGAAGGCTGATAGCCAGAAACCGGTCCTTGGATGCTTGATTCCGGTCTAGGAAAGACATGGCTTGGTAGTTCGGGCTGGACTGTTCCCATGAGGCACAGGGTCAAGGCTGATTTGCATATAGCCATTGTCTGACCTAGGGTGGTGTGGAGTGCAAAAAAACGATGGATTTAGGCCCAGATCTTTGTACTGGGGTGAATGTAAGACATTGTTCTACATTCTGTCCATCAACTGTGTTTTTTGCAATTTTCACCCCAAGTGGGCTGGGTCTGCTCAGACGTGAGTCCCAGGCTCTCCACACCACTGGAGTCAAGCTATCCAGGCTGAAGAAGGCTGATAGCCAGAAACCGGTCCTTGGATGCTTGATTCCGGTCTAGGAAAGACATGGCTTGGTAGTTCGGGCTGGACTGTTCCCATGAGGCACAGGGTCAAGGCTGATTTGCATATAGCCATTGTCTGACCTAGGGTGGTGTGGAGTGCAAAAAACGATGGATTTAGGCCCAGATCTTTGTACTGGGGTGAATGTAAGACATTGTTCTACATTCTGTCCGTCAACTGTGTTTTTTGCAATTTTCACCCCGAGTGGGCTGGGTATGCTCAGACGTGAGTCCCAGGCTCTCCACACCACTGGAGTCAAGCTATCCAGGCTGAAGAAGGCTGATAGCCAGAAACCGGTCCTTGGATGCTTGATTCCGGTCCAGGAAAGACATGGCTTGGTAGTTCGGGCTGGACTGTTCCCATGAGGCACAGGGTCAAGGCTGATTTGCATATAGCCATTGTCTGACCTAGGGTGGTGTGGAGTGCAAAAAAAACGATGGATTTAGGCCCAGATCTTTGTACTGGGGTGAATGTAAGACATTGTTCTACATTCTGTCCATCAACTGTGTTTTTTGCAATTTTCACCCCGAGTGGGCTGGGTATGCTCAGACGTGAGTCCCAGGCTCTCCACACCACTGGAGTCAAGCTATCCAGGCTGAAGAAGGCTGATAGCCAGAAACAGGTCCTTGGATGCTTGATTCCGGTCTAGGAAAGACATGGCTTGGTAGTTCAGACTGGACTGTTCCCATGAGGCACAGGGTCAAGGCTGATTTGCATATGGCCATTGTCTGACCTAGGGTGGTGTGGAGTGCAAGAAAACGATGGATTTAGGCCCAGATCTTTGTACTGGGGTGAATGTAAGACATTGTTCTACATTCTGTCCATCAACTGTGTTTTTTGCAATTTTCCCTCCGAGTGGGCTGGGTGTGCTCAGACGTGAGTCCCAGGCTCTCCACACCACTGGAGTCAAGCTATCCAGGCTGAAGAAGGCTGATAGCCAGAAACCGGTCCTTGGATGCTTGATTCCGGTCTAGGAAAGACATGGCTTGGTAGTTCGGGCTGGACTGTTCTCATGAGGCACAGGGTCAAGGCTGATTTGCATATAGCCATTGTCTGACCTAGGGTGGTGTGGAGTGCAAAAAAACGATGGATTTAGGCCCAGATCTTTGTACTGGGGTGAATGTAAGACATTGTTCTACATTCTGTCTATCAACTGTGTTTTTTGCAATTTTCACCCCGAGTGAGCTGGGTATGCTCAGACGTGAGTCCCAGGCTCTCCACTCCACTGGAGTCAAGCTATCCAGGCTGAAGAAGGCTGATAGCCAGAAACCGGTCCTTGGATGCTTGATTCCGGTCTAGGAAAGACATGGCTTGGTAGTTCAGGCTGGACTGTTCCCATGAGGCACAGGGTCAAGGCTGATTTCCATATAGCCATTGTCTGACCTAGGGTGGTGTGGAGTGCAAAAAAACGATGGATTTAGGCCCAGACATTTGTACTGGGGTGAATGTAAGACATTGTTCTACATTCTGTCCATCAACTGTGTTTTTTGCAATTTTCACCCTGAGTGGGCTGGGTATGCTCAGACGTGAGTCCCAGGCTCTCCACACCACTGGAGTCAAGCTATCCAGGCTGAAGAAGGCTGATTGCCAGAAACCGGTCCTTGGATGCTTGATTCCGGTCTAGATAAGACATGGCTTGGTAGTTCGGGCTGGACTGTTCCCATGAGGCACAGGGTGAAGGCTGATTTGCATATAGCCTTTGTCTGACCTAGGGTGGTGTGGAGTGCAAAAAAATGATGGATTTAGGCCCAGATCTTTGTACTGGGGTGAATGTAAGACATTGTTCTACATTCTGTCCATCAACTGTGTTTTTTGCAATTTTCACCCCGAGTGGGCTGGGTATGCTCAGACGTGAGTCCCAGGCTCTCCACACCACTGGAGTCAAGCTATCCAGGCTGAAGAAGGCTGATACCCAGACAGGTCCTTGGATGCTTGATTCCGGTCTAGGAAAGACATGGCTTGGTAGTTCAGACTGGACTGTTCCCATGAGGCACAGGGTCAAGGCTGATTTGCATATAGCCATTGTCTGACCTAGGGTGGTGTGGAGTGCAAAAAAACGATGGATTTAGGCCCAGATCTTTGTACTGGGGTGAATGTAAGACATTGTTCTACATTCTGTCCATCAACTGTGTTTTTTGCAATTTTCCCTCCGAGTGGGCTGGGTGTGCTCAGACGTGAGTCCCAGGCTCTCCACACCACTGGAGTCAAGCTATCCAGGCTGAAGAAGGCTGATAGCCAGAAACCGGTCCTTGGATGCTTGATTCCGGTCTAGGAAAGACATGGCTTGGTAGTTCGGGCTGGACTGTTCCCATGAGGCACAGGGTCAAGGCTGATTTGCATATAGCCATTGTCTGACCTAGGGTGGTGTGGAGTGCAAAAAAACGATGGATTTAGGCCCAGATCTTTGTACTGGGGTGAATGTAAGACATTGTTCTACATTCTGTCCGTCAACTGTGTTTTTTGCAATTTTCACCCCGAGTGGGCTGGGTATGCTCAGACGCGAGTCCCAGGCTCTCCACACCACTGGAGTCAAGCTATCCAGGCTGAAGAAGGCTGATAGCCAGAAACCAGTCCTTGGATGCTTGATTCCGGTCTAGGAAAGACATGGCTTGGTAGTTCGGACTGGACTGTTCCCATGAGGCACAGGGTCAAGGCTGATTTGCATATAGCCATTGTCTGACCTAGGGTGGTGTGGAGTGCAATAAAACGATGGATTTAGGCCCAGATCTTTGTACTGGGGTGAATGTAAGACATTGTTCTACATTCTGTCCATCAACTGTGTTTTTTGCGATTTTCACCCCGAGTGGGCTGGGTATGCTCAGACGTGAGTCCCAGGCTCCCCACACCACTGGAGTCAAGCTATCCAGGCTGAAGAAGTCTGATAGCCAGAAACCGGTCCTTGGATGCTTGATTCCAGTCTAGGAAAGACATGGCTTGGTAGTTCGGGCTGGACTGTTCCCATGAGGCTCAGGGTCAAGGCTGATTTGCATATAGCCATTGTCTGACCTAGGGTGGTGTGGAGTGCAAAAACACGATGGATTTAGGCCCAGTTCTTTGTACTGGGGTGAATGTAAGACATTGTTCTACATTCTGTCCATATACTGTGTTTTTTGCAATTTTCACCCCGAGTGGGCTGGGTATGCTCAGACGTGAGTCCCAGGCTCTCCACACCACTGGATTCAAGCTATCCAGGCTGAAGAAGGCTGATAGCCAGAAACCGGTCCTTGGATGCTTGATTCCGGTCTAGGAAAGACATGGCTTGGTAGTTCGGGCTGGACTGTTCTCATGAGGCACAGGGTCAAGGCTGATTTGCATATAGCCATTGTCTGACCTAGGGTGGTGTGGAGTGCAAAAAAACGATAGATTTAGGCCCAGATCTTTGTACTGGGGTGAATGTAAGACATTGTTCTACATTCTGTCCATCAACTGTGTTTTTTGCAATTTTCACCCCGAGTGAGCTGGGTATGCTCAGACGTGAGTCCCAGGCTCTCCACTCCACTGGAGTCAAGCTATCCAGGCTGAAGAAGGCTGATAGCCAGAAACCGGTCCTTGGATGCTTGATTCCGGTCTAGGAAAGACATGGCTTGGTAGTTCAGGCTGGACTGTTCCCATGAGGCACAGGGTCAAGGCTGATTTCCATATAGCCATTGTCTGACCTAGGGTGCTGTGGAGTGCAAAAAAACGATGGATTTAGGCCCAGACATTTGTACTGGGGTGAATGTAAGACATTGTTCTACATTCTGTCCATCAACTGTGTTTTTTGCAATTTTCACCCCGAGTGGGCTGGGTATGCTCAGACGTGAGTCCCAGGCTCTCCACACCACTGGAGTCAAGCTATCCAGGCTGAAGAAGGCTGATAGCCAGACACCGGTCCTTGGATGCTTGATTCCGGTCTAGGAAAGACATGGCTTGGTAGTTCGGACTGGACTGTTCCCATGAGGCACAGGGTCAAGGCTGATTTGCATATAGCCATTGTCTGACCTAGGGTGGTGTGGAGTGCAAAAAAACGATGGATTTAGGCCCAGATCTTTGTACTGGGGTGAATGTAAGACATTGTTCTACATTCTGTCCATCAACTGTGTTTTTTGCAATTTTCACCCAGAGTGGGCTGGGTATGCTCAGACGTGAGTCCCAGGCTCTCCACACCACTGGAGTCAAACTATCCAGGCTGAAGAAGGCTGATAGCCAGAAACCGGTCCTTGGATGCTTGATTCCGGTCTAGGAAAGACATGGCTTGGTAGTTCGGGCTGGACTGTTCCCATGAGGCACAGGGTCAAGGCTGATTTGCATATAGCCATTGTCTGACCTAGGGTGGTGTGGAGTGCAAAAAAACCTATGGATTTAGGCCCAGATCTTTGTACTGGGGTGAATGTAAGACATTGTTCTACATTCTGTCCATCAACTGTGTTTTTTGCAATTTTCACCCCGAGTGGGCTGGGTATGCTCAGACGTGAGTCCCAGGCTCTCCACACCACTGGAGTCAAGCTATCCAGGCTGAAGAAGGCTGATAGCCAGAAACCGGTCCTTGGATGCTTGATTCCGGTCTAGGAAAGACATGGCTTGGTAGTTCGGGCTGGACTGTTCCCATGAGGCACAGGGTCAAGGCTGATTTGCATATAGCCATTGTCTGACCTAGGGTGGTGTAGAGTGCAAAAAACGATGGATTTAGGCCCAGATCTTTGTACTGGGGTGAATGTAAGACATTGTTCTACATTCTGTCCGTCATCTGTGTTTTTTGCAATTTTCACCCCGAGTGGGCTGGGTATGCTCAGACGTGAGTCCCAGGCTCTCCACACCACTGGAGTCAAGCTATCCAGGCTGAAGAAGGCTGATAGCCAGAAACCGGTCCTTGGATGCTTGATTCCGGTCTAGGAAAGACATGGCTTGGTAGTTCGGGCTGGACTGTTCCCATGAGGCACAGGGTCAAGGCTGATTGGCATATAGCCATTGTCTGACCTAGGGTGGTGTGGAGTGCAAAAAAACGATGGATTTAGGCCCAGATCTTTGTACTGGGCTGAATGTAAGACATTGTTCTACATTCTGTCCATCAACTGTGTTTTTTGCAATTTTCACCCCGAGTGGGCTGGGTATGCTCAGACGTGAGTCCCAGGCTCTCCACACCACTGGAGTCAAGCTATCCAGGCTGAAGAAGGCTGATAGCCAGAAACCGGTCCTTGGATGCTTGATTCCGGTCTAGGAAAGACATGGCTTGGTAGTTCGGGCTGGACTGTTCCCATGAGGCACAGGGTCAAGGCTGATTTGCATATAGCCATTGTCTGACCTGGGGTGGTGTGGAGTTTCCAAAAAACGATGGATTTAGGCCCAGATCTTTGTACTGGGGTGAATGTAAGACATTGTTCTACATTCTGTCCATCAACTGTGTTTTTTGCAATTTTCACCCCGAGTGGGCTGGGTATGCTCAGACGTGAGTCCCAGGCTCTCCACACCACTGGAGTCAAGCTATCCAGGCTGAAGAAGGCTGATAGCCAGAAACCGGTCCTTGGATGCTTGATTCCGGTCTAGGAAAAACATGGCTTGGTAGTTCGGGCTGGACTGTTCCCATGAGGCACAGGGTCAAGGCTGATTTGCATATAGCAATTGTCTGACCTAGGGTGGTGTGGAGTGCAAAAAAACGATGGATTTAGGCCCAGATCTTTGTACTGGGGTGAATGTAAGACATTGTTCTACATTCTGTCCATCAACTGTGTTTTTTGCAATTTTCACCCCAAGTGGGCTGGGTCTGCTCAGACGTGAGTCCCAGGCTCTCCACACCACTGGAGTCAAGCTATCCAGGCTGAAGAAGGCTGATAGCCAGAAACCGGTCCTTGGATGCTTGATTCCGGTCTAGGAAAGACATGGCTTGGTAGTTCGGGCTGGTCTGTTCCCATGAGGCACAGGGTCAAGGCTGATTTGCATATAGCCATTGTCTGACCTAGGGTGGTGTGGAGTGCAAAAAACGATGGATTTAGGCCCAGATCTTTGTACTGGGGTGAATGTAAGACATTGTTCTACATTCTGTCCGTCAACTGTGTTTTTTGCAATTTTCACCCCGAGTGGGCTGGGTATGCTCAGACGTGAGTCCCAGGCTCTCCACACCACTGGAGTCAAGCTATCCAGGCTGAAGAAGGCTGATAGCCAGAAACCGGTCCTTGGATGCTTGATTCCGGTCTAGGAAAGACATGGCTTGGTAGTTCGGGCTGGACTGTTCCCATGAGGCACAGGGTCAAGGCTGATTTGCATATAGCCATTGTCTGGCCTAGGGTGGTGTGGAGTGCAAAAAAAACGATGGATTTAGGCCCAGATCTTTGTACTGGGGTGAATGTAAGACATTGTTCTACATTCTGTCCATCAACTGTGTTTTTTGCAATTTTCACCCCGAGTGGGCTGGGTATGCTCAGACGTGAGTCCCAGGCTCTCCACACCACTGGAGTCAAGCTATCCAGGCTGAAGAAGGCTGATAGCCAGAAACCGGTCCTTGGATGCTTGATTCCGGTCTAGGAAAGACATGGCTTGGTAGTTCGGGCTGGACTGTTCCCATGAGGCACAGGGTCAAGGCTGATTTGCATATAGCCATTGTCTGACCTAGGGTGGTGTGGAGTGCAAAAAAACGATGGATTTAGGCCCAGATCTTTGTACTGGGGTGAATGTAAGACATTATTCTACATTCTGTCCATCAACTGTGTTTTTTGCAATTTTCACCCCGAGTGGGCTGGGTATGCTCAGACGTGAGTCCCAGGCTCTCCACACCACTGGAGTCAAGCTATCCAGGCTGAAGAAGGCTGATAGCCAGAAACCGGTCCTTGGATGCTTGATTCCGGTCTAGGAAAGACATGGCTTGGTAGTTCGGGCTGGACTGTTCCCATGAGGCACAGGGTCAAGGCTGATTTGCATATAGCCATTGTCTGGCCTAGGGTGGTGTGGAGTGCAAAAAAAACGATGGATTTAGGCCCAGATCTTTGTACTGGGGTGAATGTAAGACATTGTTCTACATTCTGTCCATCAACTGTGTTTTTTGCAATTTTCACCCCGAGTGGGCTGGGTATGCTCAGACGTGAGTCCCAGGCTCTCCACACCACTGGAGTCAAGCTATCCAGGCTGAAGAAGGCTGATAGCCAGAAACCGGTCCTTGGATGCTTGATTCCGGTCTAGGAAAGACATGGCTTGGTAGTTCGGGCTGGACTGTTCCCATGAGGCACAGGGTCAAGGCTGATTTGCATATAGCCATTGTCTGACCTAGGGTGGTGTGGAGTGCAAAAAAACGATGGATTTAGGCCCAGATCTTTGTACTGGGGTGAATGTAAGACATTATTCTACATTCTGTCCATCAACTGTGTTTTTTGCAATTTTCACCCCGAGTGGGCTGGGTATGCTCAGACGTGAGTCCCAGGCTCTCCACACCACTGGAGTCAAGCTATCCAGGCTGAAGAAGGCTGATAGCCAGAAACCGGTCCTTGGATGCTTGATTCCGGTCTAGGAAAGACATGGCTTGGTAGTTCGGGCTGGACTGTTCCCATGAGGCACAGGGTCAAGGCTGATTTGCATATAGCCATTGTCTAACCTAGGGTGGTGTGGAGTGCAAAAAAAACGATGGATTTAGGCCCAGATCTTTGTACTGGGGTGAATGTAAGACATTGTTCTACATTCTGTCCATCAACTGTGTTTTTTGCAATTTTCACCCCGAGTGGGCTGGGTATGCTCAGACGTGAGTCCCAGGCTCTCCACACCACTGGAGTCAAGCTATCCAGGCTGAAGAAGGCTGATAGCCAGAAACCGGTCCTTGGATGCTTGATTCCGGTCTAGGAAAGACATGGCTTGGTAGTTCGGGCTGGACTGTTCCCATGAGGCACAGGGTCAAGGCTGATTTGCATATAGCCATTGTCTGACCTAGGGTGGTGTGGAGTGCAAAAAAACGATGGATTTAGGCCCAGATCTTTGTACTGGGGTGAATGTAAGACATTGTTCTACATTCTGTCCGTCAACTGTGTTTTTTGCAATTTTCACCCCGAGTGGGCTGGGTATGCTCAGACGTGAGTCCCAGGCTCTCCACACCACTGGATTCAAGCTATCCAGGCTGAAGAAGGCTGATAGCCAGAAACCGGTCCTTGGATGCTTGATTCCGGTCTAGGAAAGACATGGCTTGGTAGTTCGGGCTGGACTGTTCTCATGAGGCACAGGGTCAAGGCTGATTTGCATATAGCCATTGTCTGACCTAGGGTGGTGTGGAGTGCAAAAAAACGATGGATTTAGGCCCAGATCTTTGTACTGGGGTGAATGTAAGACATTGTTCTACATTCTGTCCATCAACTGTGTTTTTTGCAATTTTCACCCCGAGTGAGCTGGGTATGCTCAGGCGTGAGTCCCAGGCTCTCCACTCCACTGGAGTCAAGCTATCCAGGCTGAAGAAGGCTGATAGCCAGAAACCGGTCCTTGGATGCTTGATTCCGGTCTAGGAAAGACATGGCTTGGTAGTTCAGACTGGACTGTTCCCATGAGGCACAGGGTCAAGGCTGATTTGCATATAGCCATTGTCTGACCTAGGGTGGTGTGGAGTGCAAAAAAACGATGGATTTAGGCCCAGATCTTTGTACTGGGGTGAATGTAAGACATTGTTCTACATTCTGTCCATCAACTGTGTTTTTTGCAATTTTCCCTCCGAGTGGGCTGGGTGTGCTCAGACGTGAGTCCCAGGCTCTCCACACCACTGGAGTCAAGCTATCCAGGCTGAAGAAGGCTGATAGCCAGAAACCGGTCCTTGGATGCTTGATTCCGGTCTAGGAAAGACATGGCTTGGTAGTTCGGGCTGGACTGTTCCCATGAGGCACAGGGTCAAGGCTGATTTGCATATAGCCATTGTCTGACCTAGGGTGGTGTGGAGTGCAAAAAAGCGATGGATTTAGGCCCAGATCTTTGTACTGGGGTGAATGTAAGACATTGTTCTACATTCTGTCCGTCAACTGTGTTTTTTGCAATTTTCACCCCGAGTGGGCTGGGTATGCTCAGACGTGAGTCCCAGGCTCTCCACACCACTGGAGTCAAGCTATCCAGGCTGAAGAAGGCTGATAGCCAGAAACCGGTCCTTGGATGCTTGATTCCGGTCTAGGAAAGACATGGCTTGGTAGTTCGGACTGGACTGTTCCCATGAGGCACAGGGTCAAGGCTGATTTGCATATAGCCATTGTCTGACCTAGGGTGGTGTGGAGTGCAAAAAACGATGGATTTAGGCACAGATCTTCGTACTGGGGTGAATGTAAGACATTGTTCTACATTCTGTCCGTCAACTGTGTTTTTTTGCAATTTTCACCCCGAGTGGGCTGGGTATGCTCAGACGTGAGTCCCAGGCTCTCCACACCACTGGAGTCAAGCTATCCAGGCTGAAGAAGGCTGATAGCCAGAAACCGGTCCTTGGATGCTTGATTCCGGTCTAGGAAAGACATGGCTTGGTAGTTCGGGCTGGACTGTTCCCATGAGGCACAGGGTCAAGGCTGATTTGCATATAGCCATTGTCTAACCTAGGGTGGTGTGGAGTGCAAAAAAAACGATGGATTTAGGCCCAGATCTTTGTACTGGGGTGAATGTAAGACATTGTTCTACATTCTGTCCATCAACTGTGTTTTTTGCAATTTTCACCCCGAGTGGGCTGGGTATGCTCAGACGTGAGTCCCAGGCTCTCCACACCACTGGAGTCAAGCTATCCAGGCTGAAGAAGGCTGATAGCCAGAAACAGGTCCTTGGATGCTTGATTCCGGTCTAGGAAAGACATGGCTTGGTAGTTCAGACTGGACTGTTCCCATGAGGCACAGGGTCAAGGCTGATTTGCATATAGCCATTGTCTGACCTAGGGTGGTGTGGAGTGCAAAAAAACGATGGATTTAGGCCCAGATCTTTGTACTGGGGTGAATGTAAGACATTGTTCTACATTCTGTCCATCAACTGTGTTTTTTGCAATTTTCCCTCCGAGTGGGCTGGGTGTGCTCAGACGTGAGTCCCAGGCTCTCCACACCACTGGAGTCAAGCTATCCAGGCTGAAGAAGGCTGATAGCCAGAAACCGGTCCTTGGATGCTTGATTCCGGTCTAGGAAAGACATGGCTTGGTAGTTCGGGCTGGACTGTTCCCATGAGGCACAGGGTCAAGGCTGATTTGCATATAGCCATTGTCTGACCTAGGGTGGTGTGGAGTGCAAAAAAAACGATGGATTTAGGCCCAGATCTTTGTACTGGGGTGAATGTAAGACATTGTTCTACATTCTGTCCATCAACTGTGTTTTTTGCAATTTTCACCCCGAGTGGGCTGGGTATGCTCAGACGTGAGTCCCAGGCTCTCCACACCACTGGAGTCAAGCTATCCAGGCTGAAGAAGGCTGATAGCCAGAAACCGGTCCTTGGATGCTTGATTCCGGTCTAGGAAAGACATGGCTTGGTAGTTCGGGCTGGACTGTTCCCATGAGGCACAGGGTCAAGGCTGATTTGCATATAGCCATTGTCTGACCTAGGGTGGTGTGGAGTGCAAAAAAACGATGGATTTAGGCCCAGATCTTTGTACTGGGGTGAATGTAAGACATTGTTCTACATTCTGTCCATCAACTGTGTTTTTTGCAATTTTCACCCCAAGTGGGCTGGGTCTGCTCAGACGTGAGTCCCAGGTTCTCCACACCACTGGAGTCAAGCTATCCAGGCTGAAGAAGGCTGATAGCCAGAAACCGGTCCTTGGATGCTTGATTCCGGTCTAGGAAAGACATGGCTTGGTAGTTCGGGCTGGACTGTTCCCATGAGGCACAGGGTCAAGGCTGATTTGCATATAGCCATTGTCTGACCTAGGGTGGTGTGGAGTGCAAAAAACGATGGATTTAGGCCCAGATCTTCGTACTGGGGTGAATGTAAGACATTGTTCTACATTCTGTCCGTCAACTGTGTTTTTTGCAATTTTCACCCCGAGTGGGCTGGGTATGCTCAGACGTGAGTCCCAGGCTCTCCACACCACTGGAGTCAAGCTATCCAGGCTGAAGAAGGCTGATAGCCAGAAACCGGTCCTTGGATGCTTGATTCCGGTCTAGGAAAGACATGGCTTGGTAGTTCGGGCTGGACTGTTCCCATGAGGCACAGGGTCAAGGCTGATTTGCATATAGCCATTGTCTAACCTAGGGTGGTGTGGAGTGCAAAAAAAACGATGGATTTAGGCCCAGATCTTTGTACTGGGGTGAATGTAAGACATTGTTCTACATTCTGTCCATCAACTGTGTTTTTTGCAATTTTCACCCCGAGTGGGCTGGGTATGCTCAGACGTGAGTCCCAGGCTCTCCACACCACTGGAGTCAAGCTATCCAGGCTGAAGAAGGCTGATAGCCAGAAACCGGTCCTTGGATGCTTGATTCCGGTCTAGGAAAGACATGGCTTGGTAGTTCGGGCTGGACTGTTCCCATGAGGCACAGGGTCAAGGCTGATTTGCATATAGCCATTGTCTGACCTAGGGTGGTGTGGAGTGCAAAAAAACGATGGATTTAGGCCCAGATCTTTGTACTGGGGTGAATGTAAGACATTGTTCTACATTCTGTCCATCAACTGTGTTTTTTTCAATTTTCACCCCGAGTGAGCTGGGTATGCTCAGACGTGAGTCCCAGGCTCTCCACTCCACTGGAGTCAAGCTATCCAGGCTGAAGAAGGCTGATAGCCAGAAACCGGTCCTTGGATGCTTGATTCCGGTCTAGGAAAGACATGGCTTGGTAGTTCAGGCTGGACTGTTCCCATGAGGCACAGGGTCAAGGCTGATTTCCATATAGCCATTGTCTGACCTAGGGTGGTGTGGAGTGCAAAAAAACAATGGATTTAGGCCCAGACATTTGTACTGGGGTGAATGTAAGACATTGTTCTACATTCTGTCCATCAACTGTGTTTTTTGCAATTTTCACCCTGAGTGGGCTGGGTATGCTCAGACGTGAGTCCCAGGCTCTCCACACCACTGGAGTCAAGCTATCCAGGCTGAAGAAGGCTGATAGCCAGAAACCGGTCCTTGGATGCTTGATTCCGGTCTAGATAAGACATGGCTTGGTAGTTCAGGCTGGACTGTTCCCATGAGGCACAGGGTGAAGGCTGATTTGCATATAGCCTTTGTCTGACCTAGGGTGGTGTGGAGTGCAAAAAAACGATGGATTTAGGCCCAGATCTTTGTACTGGGGTGAATGTAAGACATTGTTCTACATTCTGTCCATCAACTGTGTTTTTTGCAATTTTCACCCCGAGTGGGCTGGGTATGCTCAGACGTGAGTCCCAGGCTCTCCACACCACTGGAGTCAAGCTATCCAGGCTGAAGAAGGCTGATAGCCAGACAGGTCCTTGGATGCTTGATTCCGGTCTAGGAAAGACATGGCTTGGTAGTTCAGACTGGACTGTTCCCATGAGGCACAGGGTCAAGGCTGATTTGCATATAGCCATTGTCTGACCTAGGGTGGTGTGGAGTGCAAAAAAACGATGGATTTAGGCCCAGATCTTTGTACTGGGGTGAATGTAAGACATTGTTCTACATTCTGTCCATCAACTGTGTTTTTTGCAATTTTCCCTCCGAGTGGGCTGGGTGTGCTCAGACGTGAGTCCCAGGCTCTCCACACCACTGGAGTCAAGCTATCCAGGCTGAAGAAGGCTGATAGCCAGAAACCGGTCCTTGGATGCTTGATTCCGGTCTAGGAAAGACATGGCTTGGTAGTTCGGGCTGGACTGTTCCCATGAGGCACAGGGTCAAGGCTGATTTGCATATAGCCATTGTCTGACCTAGGGTGGTGTGGAGTGCAAAAAAGCGATGGATTTAGGCCCAGATCTTTGTACTGGGGTGAATGTAAGACATTGTTCTACATTCTGTCCGTCAACTGTGTTTTTTGCAATTTTCACCCCGAGTGGGCTAGGTATGCTCAGACGTGAATCCCAGGCTCTCCACACCACTGGAGTCAAGCTATCCAGGCTGAAGAAGGCTGATAGCCAGAAACCGGTCCTTGGATGCTTGATTCCGGTCTAGGAAAGACATGGCTTGGTAGTTCGGACTGGACTGTTCCCATGAGGCACAGGGTCAAGGCTGATTTGCATATAGCCATTGTCTGACCTAGGGTGGTGTGGAGTGCAAAAAACGATGGATTTAGGCCCAGATCTTCGTACTGGGGTGAATGTAAGACATTGTTCTACATTCTGTCCGTCAACTGTGTTTTTTGCAATTTTCACCCCGAGTGGGCTGGGTATGCTCAGACGTGAGTCCCAGGCTCTCCACACCACTGGAGTCAAGCTATCCAGGCTGAAGAAGGCTGATAGCCAGAAACCGGTCCTTGGATGCTTGATTCCGGTCTAGGAAAGACATGGCTTGGTAGTTCGGGCTGGACTGTTCCCATGAGGCACAGGGTCAAGGCTGATTTGCATATAGCCATTGTCTAACCTAGGGTGGTGTGGAGTTAAAAAAAAACGATGGATTTAGGCCCAGAACTTTGTACTGGGGTGAATGTAAGACATTGTTCTACATTCTGTCCATCAACTGTGTTTTTTGCAATTTTCACCCCGAGTGGGCTGGGTATGCTCAGACGTGAGTCCCAGGCTCTCCACACCACTGGAGTCAAGCTATCCAGGCTGAAGAAGGCTGATAGCCAGAAACAGGTCCTTGGATGCTTGATTCCGGTCTAGGAAAGACATGGCTTGGTAGTTCAGACTGGACTGTTCCCATGAGGCACAGGGTCAAGGCTGATTTGCATATAGCCATTGTCTGACCTAGGGTGGTGTGGAGTGCAAAAAAACGATGGATTTAGGCCCAGATCTTTGTACTGGGGTGATTGTAAGACATTGTTCTACATTCTGTCCATCAACTGTGTTTTTTGCAATTTTCACCCCGAGTGGGCTGGGTATGCTCAAACGTGAATCCCAGGCTCTCCACACCACTGGATTCAAGCTATCCAGGCTGAAGAAGGCTGATAGCCAGAAACCGGTCCTTGGATGCTTGATTCCGGTCTAGGAAAGACATGGCTTGGTAGTTCGGGCTGGACTGTTCTCATGAGGCACAGGGTCAAGGCTGATTTGCATATAGCCATTGTCTGACCTAGGGTGGTGTGGAGTGCAAAAAAACGATGGATTTAGGCCCAGATCTTTGTACTGGGGTGAATGTAAGACATTGTTCAACATTCTGTCCATCAACTGTGTTTTTTGCAATTTTCACTCCGAGTGAGCTGGGTATGCTCAGACGTGAGTCCCAGGCTCTCCACTCCACTGGAGTCAAGCTATCCAGGCTGAAGAAGGCTGATAGCCAGAAACCGGTCCTTGGATGCTTGATTCCGGTCTAGAAAAGACATGGCTTGGTAGTTCAGGCTGGACTGTTCCCATGAGGCACAGGGTCAAGGCTGATTTCCATATAGCCATTGTCTGACCTAGGGTGGTGTGGAGTGCAAAAAAACAATGGATTTAGGCCCAGACATTTGTACTGGGGTGAATGTAAGACATTGTTCTACATTCTGTCCATCAACTGTGTTTTTTGCAATTTTCACCCTGAGTGGGCTGGGTATGCTCAGACGTGAGTCCCAGGCTCTCCACACCACTGGAGTCAAGCTATCCAGGCTGAAGAAGGCTGATAGCCAGAAACCGGTCCTTGGATGCTTGATTCCGGTCTAGATAAGACATGGCTTGGTAGTTCAGGCTGGACTGTTCCCATGAGGCACAGGGTGAAGGCTGATTTGCATATAGCCTTTGTCTGACCTAGGGTGGTGTGGAGTGCAAAAAAACGATGGATTTAAGCCCAGATCTTTGTACTGGGGTGAATGTAAGACATTGTTCTACATTCTGTCCATCAACTGTGTTTTTTGCAATTTTCCCTCCGAGTGGGCTGGGTGTGCTCAGACGTGAGTCCCAGGCTCTCCACACCACTGGAGTCAAGCTATCCAGGCTGAAGAAGGCTGATAGCCAGAAACCGGTCCTTGGATGCTTGATTCCGGTCTAGGAAAGACATGGCTTGGTAGTTCGGGCTGGACTGTTCCCATGAGGCACAGGGTCAAGGCTGATTTGCATATAGCCATTGTCTGACCTAGGGTGGTGTGGAGTGCAAAAAAGCGATGGATTTAGGCCCAGATCTTTGTACTGGGGTGAATGTAAGACATTGTTCTACATTCTGTCCGTCAACTGTGTTTTTTGCAATTTTCACCCCGAGTGGGCTGGGTATGCTCAGACGTGAGTCCCAGGCTCTCCACACCACTGGAGTCAAGCTATCCAGGCTGAAGAAGGCTGATAGCCAGAAACCGGTCCTTGGATGCTTGATTCCGGTCTAGGAAAGACATGGCTTGGTAGTTCGGACTGGACTGTTCCCATGAGGCACAGGGTCAAGGCTGATTTGCATATAGCCATTGTCTGACCTAGGGTGGTGTGGAGTGCAAAAAACGATGGATTTAGGCCCAGATCTTCGTACTGGGGTGAATGTAAGACATTGTTCTACATTCTGTCCGTCAACTGTGTTTTTTGCAATTTTCACCCCGAGTGGGCTGGGTATGCTCAGACGTGAGTCCCAGGCTCTCCACACCACTGGAGTCAAGCTATCCAGGCTGAAGAAGGCTGATAGCCAGAAACCGGTCCTTGGATGCTTGATTCCGGTCTAGGAAAGACATGGCTTGGTAGTTCGGGCTGGACTGTTCCCATGAGGCACAGGGTCAAGGCTGATTTGCATATAGCCATTGTCTAACCTAGGGTGGTGTGGAGTGCAAAAAAAACGATGGATTTAGGCCCAGATCTTTGTACTGGGGTGAATGTAAGACATTGTTCTACATTCTGTCCATCAACTGTGTTTTTTGCAATTTTCACCCCGAGTGGGCTGGGTATGCTCAGACGTGAGTCCCAGGCTCTCCACACCACTGGAGTCAAGCTATCCAGGCTGAAGAAGGCTGATAGCCAGAAACAGGTCCTTGGATGCTTGATTCCGGTCTAGGAAAGACATGGCTTGGTAGTTCAGACTGGACTGTTCCCATGAGGCACAGGGTCAAGGCTGATTTGCATATAGCCATTGTCTGACCTAGGGTGGTGTGGAGTGCAAAAAAACGATGGATTTAGGCCCAGATCTTTGTACTGGGGTGATTGTAAGACATTGTTCTACATTCTGTCCATCAACTGTGTTTTTTGCAATTTTCCCTCCGAGTGGGCTGGGTGTGCTCAGACGTGAGTCCCAGGCTCTCCACACCACTGGAGTCAAGCTATCCAGGCTGAAGAAGGCTGATAGCCAGAAACCGGTCCTTGGATGCTTGATTCCGGTCTAGGAAAGACATGGCTTGGTAGTTCAGGCTGGACTGTTCCCATGAGGCACAGGGTCAAGGCTGATTTGCATATAGCCATTGTCTGACCTAGGGTGGTGTGGAGTGCAAAAAAACGATGGATTTAGGCCCAGATCTTTGTACTGGGGTGAATGTAAGACATTGTTCTACATTCTGTCCGTCAACTGTGTTTTTTGCAATTTTCACCCCGAGTGGGCTGGGTATGCTCAGACGTGAATCCCAGGCTCTCCACACCACTGGATTCAAGCTATCCAGGCTGAAGAAGGCTGATAGCCAGAAACCGGTCCTTGGATGCTTGATTCCGGTCTAGGAAAGACATGGCTTGGTAGTTCGGGCTGGACTGTTCTCATGAGGCACAGGGTCAAGGCTGATTTGCATATAGCCATTGTCTGACCTAGGGTGGTGTGGAGTGCAAAAAAACAATGGATTTAGGCCCAGATCTTTGTACTGGGGTGAATGTAAGACATTGTTCTACATTCTGTCCATCAACTGTGTTTTTTGCAATTTTCACCCCGAGTGAGCTGGGTATGCTCAGACGTGAGTCCCAGGCTCTCCACTCCACTGGAGTCAAGCTATCCAGGCTGAAGAAGGCTGATAGCCAGAAACCGGTCCTTGGATGCTTGATTCCGGTCTAGGAAAGACATGGCTTGGTAGTTCAGGCTGGACTGTTCCCATGAGGCACAGGGTCAAGGCTGATTTCCATAACCGGTTCCTTAAGTTCACAATGGAGTCAAGCAAAGAACAACTAGCGTACCTTGACCTCCAGATTTTTCCAGCTGAGGGAGGCTTACATAGTGAACTGTTTAAGAAACCAATGGCACGCAACTCGCTGTTGTCATTCCAGAGTTTCCACCCTCAATCGCTCCGGGAGAACCTGCCGGTGGGCCAATTTCTCAGGGTTAGACGGAATTGTTCGTCTAACAGTTTATACAAACATCATGCTGAGGAATTGGCATCTAACCTGAGAGAACGGCATTATCCTAAACATCTTATACGCCGAGCACGTAAGAGAGCCTTCAACAATAATCGGGAGGCACTACTGCAACCTAAGGAGCCACAGGCCACGAGAGACCAGATGACGATGGTACAAACCTTCACTACATCCTCGAACCAAGTGAAGAAAACCATACTCAAGCACTGGAGCATTCTAAATACAGCAACCAGATCTATACCTCGCCCGCTGTTTGCATTCAAGAGAGGACCATCCATTCGGGATAATCTGGTCCACACCAGACCACGCAATGAGACCAAATTAATTACCAACACTCTCTGGAACAGCAATCCAGTACAAGGCCACTATCCTTGTGGCAATTGTGCTGCTTGCCCGCAGACACGGAAAACCCTGACAGTAGACATTGGCACTAATAAACCATGGAGGCTCACTAAACATACAAATTGCAATTCAGACAAATTGATATATCTGATCACCTGTCCTTGTAATAAACAGTATGTGGGTCACACAACGAGAATGATCAAGTCTCGCATCAGCGAGCATAAAAGCACAATCCGATGCAGGAAGCAATCAACAGGCCTAACCAATCATTTTTTGGAAGCATCACACAAAGCAGAGGATTTGTTTTGGGTTGTGCTTGAACAGCCACACATTCCGTCACACATCACCGATGTCACTCGTTTCCTCTTTGTCAAGGAACAACGATGGATTTTTAGATTGAAATCTGACATTAACGGGCTGAATGACAATATTCCGTGGTTGTCTATTTGAGTGCTAACATTTGCCTGTAGGTGCTTTTCGTTGTCACGATATGGTGGATCTATCCGTGGAAATTTCAGCACCCGTATTGGGGATAACTATTCTGCCTACTAGGCGCTACAGTGAATAGTGGCTTATTTTTCTGCACACTATCCCTCTAACTCGATCTCATGTTTTGATAAACATCACAACATTGATTCCTTAATTATCAACAGTGCGACAAGGTAGTTTTCTGCATTGTATATTAATGTCTACTATGACCTACTGTTTCACTTCTTGTATCTAGTGCTTGACATGGTGAGTGCTTAGGAGGTGATGAACTCTGAATAGCTATTCATCATTGACAGAAGAATAGTGGGAATGAATTACTTGAGGGCAGGTTGAAAATCGATCTCTCCTATGGGTACTACCATATAGCCACTCAGGGATGAATACGTACTGCCCAATGTAGTATTCACAACAGACTGGAGACTCATGTTAGAGCTGGTCTTCAGTAATGGGTAATTATAGATGGGTTTCGCTACTAGGGACAAGCGTTACAACATTTGAGCCGCGGGGCTCCTTGTACAGCGCTAGCGCTACTCGCGGAGATCAGTGTTTAGCAGGAAATTCACTGCGCATGCGCGGGTTAGAGCCCGTGTTTGCCCATGCGCACTCAGGCTGCATTGAGATAGAGTCGCGTGTCACACAACTAAATGGCATGTGCGCATGCGTGCTATGCAGTGTCCATGCAGCGCGCATGTGTGGATCTACGGTTGAACGGACCAGCTGTGGACAATCATTCACTTTACCACAGTATAAATAAACGGTCCGCCTGTCCGCCGGTGCCTCCCCTTCGGCTCGTGATTCTGCCGCAAGGTACCGACGGACAGGTAAGGTTGGACCAGTTGTTTTGAGTGTTGAGAGTACGTGTTGGCTAGCAGCTGGTCATTTATTCATGGATTGAGATACAGAATGGGTGCCAGATTATTACCCTTGGGCAGCCATTCATGTTCTTTGTAAATTTGTAAATAGGTTACGATTCCAAGTCGTTTTATGCCGCCATCAGGGACACTGGTGGGGATAGGTGTTTGACAGATTAGAAAACAGTTTGGGTTTTGTTGAACTATACACTAAGGTCTTATCCTTTAAGCAATTATCTATTGAAGAGATTGTGTTTATTTGTTTAGAGCGGGGCCTTACACGACCGAGCAGTTGCCGGGTGAGGTGAGGCTTGCTTCCCACACATTGATGGGTAAGTGTTAATCAAAAATTTTGGAATACTGATTGACTGGTGGTGACGTAATGCACTGTGAATGTGGCTATCCAAAATTGGGGATGGTCCAGTCTGAGTTGAGGGGAATTGGCGCTGGTTGGGTACAGTCATACACCTCATGTATTACTTGTATAACATTTGAATATTGAGGATTTTGTATGAATAATATCTACATGGTGTTTTCTTCCTTGTTCTGTTTCTTTTTCTTTTTACACAGGGAAGATCTGTTGCATTAAATTTTGCAATATAAAGAAGATGTGGTAGGATGGTCTTAATTGACCACACTTATTCTATCTGTTGATAAAATTGTTTTTTCATTATTTCATCACATATGATAGTGGTAATGCAGTAGCATATATGAGCTTGGCCCTGACGAATGCCAGTGATTTTTTACATAAAGGCAGAAACATGTTGGCCCTATACAGATCGTGTTTGATTTTTTCCAAGCAAGTACGACAGTGATTCTTTCACACTGTCCCCTCACTATCTTTTAATCTGACGTCCAGGCGAACACTATTAAAGGTCTTTGTTTGCCTTGATAGTCATTTTAGTACACTTCACTTGATTTAATTTTTTTGCACTGCACATATCAGCCCTACCTTTTGTACGAACAACTGCGATAACCGTACCCTGGTCCAGTGTTGCATTGCTAATATACACAGGGCAATTGCACACTGTCCGAGGTTGGGAAGTCCTACATGATGAGGCTCCGCCAGTAGGTGGGCTGATAGGACTTAATCAGCTTTTGTTGACAGGTCCCTTTCTCCCCCTTTTTTCTTTCTAGGCACCATAGTTAATCCATCTGTGCCCTCCCATCAGTGTCGTTTCTTCTGTCTCAGCATTCTCCGACCTACTGGCTCTGTTGTTTTTGATTTGCATATAGCCATTGTCTGACCTAGGGTGGTGTGGAGTGCAAAAAAGCGATGGATTTAGGCCCAGATCTTTGTACTGGGGTGAATGTAAGACATTGTTCTACATTCTGTCCGTCAACTGTGTTTTTTGCAATTTTCACCCCGAGTGGGCTGGGTATGCTCAGACGTGAGTCCCAGGCTCTCCACACCACTGGAGTCAAGCTATCCAGGCTGAAGAAGGCTGATAGCCAGAAACCGGTCCTTGGATGCTTGATTCCGGTTTAGGAAAGACATGGCTTGGTAGTTCGGACTGGACTGTTCCCATGAGGCACAGGGTCAAGGCTGATTTGCATATAGCCATTGTCTGACCTAGGGTGGTGTGGAGTGCAAAAAACGATGGATTTAGGCCCAGATCTTTGTACTGGGGTGAATGTAAGACATTGTTCTACATTCTGTCCATCAACTGTGTTTTTTGCAATTTTCATCCCGAGTGAGCTGGGTATGCTCAGACGTGAGTCCCAGGCTCTCCACTCCACTGGAGTCAAGCTATCCAGGCTGAAGAAGGCTGATAGCCAGAAACCGGTCCTTGGATGCTTGATTCCGGTCTAGGAAAGACATGGCTTGGTAGTTCAGGCTGGACTGTTCCCATGAGGCACAGGGTCAAGGCTGATTTCCATATAGCCATTGTCTGACCTAGGGTGGTGTGGAGTGCAAAAAAACAATGGATTTAGGCCCAGACATTTGTACTGGGGTGAATGTAAGACATTGTTCTACATTCTGTCCATCAACTGTGTTTTTTGCAATTTTCACCCTGAGTGGGCTGGGTATGCTCAGACGTGAGTCCCAGGCTCTCCACACCACTGGAGTCAAGCTATCCAGGCTGAAGAAGGCTGATAGCCAGAAACCGGTCCTTGGATGCTTGATTCCGGTCTAGATAAGACATGGCTTGGTAGTTCAGGCTGGACTGTTCCCATGAGGCACAGGGTGAAGGCTGATTTGCATACAGCCTTTGTCTGACCTAGGGTGGTGGGGAGTGCAAAAAAACGATGGATTTAGGCCCAGATCTTTGTACTGGGGTGAATGTAAGACATTGTTCTACATTCTGTCCATCAACTGTGTTTTTTGCAATTTTCCCTCCGAGTGGGCTGGGTGTGCTCAGACGTGAGTCCCAGGCTCTCCACACCACTGGAGTCAAGCTATCCAGGCTGAAGAAGGCTGATAGCCAGAAACTGGTCCTTGGATGCTTGATTCCGGTCTAGGAAAGACATGGCTTGGTAGTTCGGGCTGGACTGTTCCCATGAGGCACAGGGTCAAGGCTGATTTGCATATAGCCATTGTCTGACCTAGGGTGGTGTGGAGTGCAAAAAAGCGATGGATTTAGGCCCAGATCTTTGTACTTGGGTGAATGTAAGACATTGTTCTACATTCTGTCCGTCAACTGTGTTTTTTGCAATTTTCACCCCGAGTGGGCTGGGTATGCTCAGACGTGAGTCCCAGGCTCTCCACACCACTGGAGTCAAGCTATCCAGGCTGAAGAAGGCTGATAGCCAGAAACCGGTCCTTGGATGCTTGATTCCGGTCTAGGAAAGACATGGCTTGGTAGTTCGGACTGGACTGTTCCCATGAGGCACAGGGTCAAGGCTGATTTGCATATAGCCATTGTCTGACCTAGGGTGGTGTGGAGTGCAAAAAACGATGGATTTAGGCCCAGATCTTCGTACTGGGGTGAATGTAAGACATTGTTCTACATTCTGTCCGTCAACTGTGTTTTTTGCAATTTTCACCCCGAGTGGGCTGGGTATGCTCAGACGTGAGTCCCAGGCTCTCCACACCACTGGAGTCAAGCTATCCAGGCTGAAGAAGGCTGATAGCCAGACAGGTCCTTGGATGCTTGATTCCGGTCTAGGAAAGACATGGCTTGGTAGTTCAGACTGGACTGTTCCCATGAGGCACAGGGTCAAGGCTGATTTGCATATAGCCATTGTCTGACCTAGGGTGGTGTGGAGTGCAAAAAAACGATGGATTTAGGCCCAGATCTTTGTACTGGGGTGAATGTAAGACATTGTTCTACATTCTGTCCATCAACTGTGTTTTTTGCAATTTTCCCTCCGAGTGGGCTGGGTGTGCTCAGACGTGAGTCCCAGGCTCTCCACACCACTGGAGTCAAGCTATCCAGGCTGAAGAAGGCTGATAGCCAGAAACCGGTCCTTGGATGCTTGATTCCGGTCTAGGAAAGACATGGCTTGGTAGTTCGGGCTGGACTGTTCCCATGAGGCACAGGGTCAAGGCTGATTTGCATATAGCCATTGTCTGACCTAGGGTGGTGTGGAGTGCAAAAAAGCGATGGATTTAGGCCCAGATCTTTGTACTGGGGTGAATGTAAGACATTGTTCTACATTCTGTCCATCAACTGTGTTTTTTTCAATTTTCACCCCGAGTGAGCTGGGTATGCTCAGACGTGAGTCCCAGGCTCTCCACTCCACTGGAGTCAAGCTATCCAGGCTGAAGAAGGCTGATAGCCAGAAACCGGTCCTTGGATGCTTGATTCCGGTCTAGGAAAGACATGGCTTGGTAGTTCAGGCTGGACTGTTCCCATGAGGCACAGGGTCAAGGCTGATTTCCATATAGCCATTGTCTGACCTAGGGTGGTGTGGAGTGCAAAAAAACAATGGATTTAGGCCCAGACATTTGTACTGGGGTGAATGTAAGACATTGTTCTACATTCTGTCCATCAACTGTGTTTTTTGCAATTTTCACCCTGAGTGGGCTGGGTATGCTCAGACGTGAGTCCCAGGCTCTCCACACCACTGGAGTCAAGCTATCCAGGCTGAAGAAGGCTGATAGCCAGAAACCGGTCCTTGGATGCTTGATTCCGGTCTAGATAAGACATGGCTTGGTAGTTCAGGCTGGACTGTTCCCATGAGGCACAGGGTGAAGGCTGATTTGCATATAGCCTTTGTCTGACCTAGGGTGGTGTGGAGTGCAAAAAAACGATGGATTTAGGCCCAGATCTTTGTACTGGGGTGAATGTAAGACATTGTTCTACATTCTGTCCATCAACTGTGTTTTTTGCAATTTTCACCCCGAGTGGGCTGGGTATGCTCAGACGTGAGTCCCAGGCTCTCCACACCACTGGAGTCAAGCTATCCAGGCTGAAGAAGGCTGATAGCCAGACAGGTCCTTGGATGCTTGATTCCGGTCTAGGAAAGACATGGCTTGGTAGTTCAGACTGGACTGTTCCCATGAAGCACAGGGTCAAGGCTGATTTGCATATAGCCATTGTCTGACCTAGGGTGGTGTGGAGTGCAAAAAAACGATGGATTTAGGCCCAGATCTTTGTACTGGGGTGAATGTAAGACATTGTTCTACATTCTGTCCATCAACTGTGTTTTTTGCAATTTTCCCTCCGAGTGGGCTGGGTGTGCTCAGACGTGAGTCCCAGGCTCTCCACACCACTGGAGTCAAGCTATCCAGGCTGAAGAAGGCTGATAGCCAGAAACCGGTCCTTGGATGCTTGATTCCGGTCTAGGAAAGACATGGCTTGGTAGTTCGGGCTGGACTGTTCCCATGAGGCACAGGGTCAAGGCTGATTTGCATATAGCCATTGTCTGACCTAGGGTGGTGTGGAGTGCAAAAAAGCGATGGATTTAGGCCCAGATCTTTGTACTGGGGTGAATGTAAGACATTGTTCTACATTCTGTCCGTCAACTGTGTTTTTTGCAATTTTCACCCCGAGTGGGCTGGGTATGCTCAGACGTGAATCCCAGGCTCTCCACACCACTGGAGTCAAGCTATCCAGGCTGAAGAAGGCTGATAGCCAGAAACCGGTCCTTGGATGCTTGATTCCGGTCTAGGAAAGACATGGCTTGGTAGTTCGGACTGGACTGTTCCCATGAGGCACAGGGTCAAGGCTGATTTGCATATAGCCATTGTCTGACCTAGGGTGGTGTGGAGTGCAAAAAACGATGGATTTAGGCCCAGATCTTCGTACTGGGGTGAATGTAAGACATTGTTCTACATTCTGTCCGTCAACTGTGTTTTTTGCAATTTTCACCCCGAGTGGGCTGGGTATGCTCAGACGTGAGTCCCAGGCTCTCCACACCACTGGAGTCAAGCTATCCAGGCTGAAGAAGGCTGATAGCCAGAAACCGGTCCTTGGATGCTTGATTCCGGTCTAGGAAAGACATGGCTTGGTAGTTCAGACTGGACTGTTCCCATGAGGCACAGGGTCAAGGCTGTTTTGCATATAGCCATTGTCTGACCTAGGGTGGTGTGGAGTGCAAAAAAACGATGGATTTAGGCCCAGATCTTTGTACTGGGGTGATTGTAAGACATTGTTCTACATTCTGTCCATCAACTGTGTTTTTTGCAATTTTCCCTCCGAGTGGGCTGGGTGTGCTCAGACGTGAGTCCCAGGCTCTCCACACCACTGGAGTCAAGCTATCCAGGCTGAAGAAGGCTGATAGCCAGAAACCGGTCCTTGGATGCTTGATTCCGGTCTAGGAAAGACATGGCTTGGTAGTTCGGGCTGGACTGTTCCCATGAGGCACAGGGTCAAGGCTGATTTGCATATAGCCATTGTCTGACCTAGGGTGGTGTGGAGTGCAAAAAAACGATGGATTTAGGCCCAGATCTTTGTACTGGGGTGAATGTAAGACATTGTTCTACATTCTGTCCGTCAACTGTGTTTTTTGCAATTTTCACCCCGAGTGGGCTGGGTATGCTCAAACGTGAATCCCAGGCTCTCCACACCACTGGATTCAAGCTATCCAGGCTGAAGAAGGCTGATAGCCAGAAACCGGTCCTTGGATGCTTGATTCCGGTCTAGGAAAGACATGGCTTGGTAGTTCGGGCTGGACTGTTCTCATGAGGCACAGGGTCAAGGCTGATTTGCATATAGCCATTGTCTGACCTAGGGTGGTGTGGAGTGCAAAAAAACGATGGATTTAGGCCCAGATCTTTGTACTGGGGTGAATGTAAGACACTGTTCTACATTCTGTCCATCAACTGTGTTTTTTGCAATTTTCACCCCGAGTGAGCTGGGTATGCTCAGACGTGAGTCCCAGGCTCTCCACTCCACTGGAGTCAAGCTATCCAGGCTGAAGAAGGCTGATAGCCAGAAACCGGTCCTTGGATGCTTGATTCCGGTCTAGGAAAGACATGGCTTGGTAGTTCAGGCTGGACTGTTCCCATGAGGCACAGGGTCAAGGCTGATTTCCATATAGCCATTGTCTGACCTAGGGTGGTGTGGAGTGCAAAAAAACAATGGATTTAGGCCCAGACATTTGTACTGGGGTGAATGTAAGACATTGTTCTACATTCTGTCCATCAACTGTGTTTTTTGCAATTTTCACCCTGAGTGGGCTGGGTATGCTCAGACGTGAGTCCCAGGCTCTCCACACCACTGGAGTCAAGCTATCCAGGCTGAAGAAGGCTGATAGCCAGAAACCGGTCCTTGGATGCTTGATTCCGGTCTAGATAAGACATGGCTTGGTAGTTCAGGCTGGACTGTTCCCATGAGGCACAGGGTGAAGGCTGATTTGCATATAGCCTTTGTCTGACCTAGGGTGGTGTGGAGTGCAAAAAAACGATGGATTTAGGCCCAGATCTTTGTACTGGGGTGAATGTAAGACATTGTTCTACATTCTGTCCATCAACTGTGTTTTTTGCAATTTTCCCTCCGAGTGGGCTGGGTGTGCTCAGACGTGAGTCCCAGGCTCTCCACACCACTGGAGTCAAGCTATCCAGGCTGAAGAAGGCTGATAGCCAGAAACCGGTCCTTGGATGCTTGATTCCGGTCTAGGAAAGACATGGCTTGGTAGTTCGGGCTGGACTGTTCCCATGAGGCACAGGGTCAAGGCTGATTTGCATATAGCCATTGTCTGACCTAGGGTGGTGTGGAGTGCAAAAAAGCGATGGATTTAGGCCCAGATCTTTGTACTGGGGTGAATGTAAGACATTGTTCTACATTCTGTCCGTCAACTGTGTTTTTTGCAATTTTCACCCCGAGTGGGCTGGGTATGCTCAGACGTGAGTCCCAGGCTCTCCACACCACTGGAGTCAAGCTATCCAGGCTGAAGAAGGCTGATAGCCAGAAACCGGTCCTTGGATGCTTGATTCCGGTCTAGGAAAGACATGGCTTGGTAGTTCGGACTGGACTGTTCCCATGAGGCACAGGGTCAAGGCTGATTTGCATATAGCCATTGTCTGACCTAGGGTGGTGTGGAGTGCAAAAAACGATGGATTTAGGCCCAGATCTTCGTACTGGGGTGAATGTAAGACATTGTTCTACATTCTGTCCGTCAACTGTGTTTTTTGCAATTTTCACCCCGAGTGGGCTGGGTATGCTCAGACGTGAGTCCCAGGCTCTCCACACCACTGGAGTCAAGCTATCCAGGCTGAAGAAGGCTGATAGCCAGAAACCGGTCCTTGGATGCTTGATTCCGGTCTAGGAAAGACATGGCTTGGTAGTTCGGGCTGGACTGTTCCCATGAGGCACAGGGTCAAGGCTGATTTGCATATAGCCATTGTCTAACCTAGGGTGGTGTGGAGTGCAAAAAAAACGATGGATTTAGGCCCAGATCTTTGTACTGGGGTGAATGTAAGACATTGTTCTACATTCTGTCCATCAACTGTGTTTTTTGCAATTTTCACCCCGAGTGGGCTGGGTATGCTCAGACGTGAGTCCCAGGCTCTCCACACCACTGGAGTCAAGCTATCCAGGCTGAAGAAGGCTGATAGCCAGAAACAGGTCCTTGGATGCTTGATTCCGGTCTAGGAAAGACATGGCTTGGTAGTTCAGACTGGACTGTTCCCATGAGGCACAGGGTCAAGGCTGATTTGCATATAGCCATTGTCTGACCTAGGGTGGTGTGGAGTGCAAAAAAACGATGGATTTAGGCCCAGATCTTTGTACTGGGGTGATTGTAAGACATTGTTCTACATTCTGTCCATCAACTGTGTTTTTTGCAATTTTCCCTCCGAGTGGGCTGGGTGTGCTCAGACGTGAGTCCCAGGCTCTCCACACCACTGGAGTCAAGCTATCCAGGCTGAAGAAGGCTGATAGCCAGAAACCGGTCCTTGGATGCTTGATTCCGGTCTAGGAAAGACATGGCTTGGTAGTTCGGGCTGGACTGTTCCCATGAGGCACAGGGTCAAGGCTGATTTGCATACAGCCATTGTCTGACCTAGGGTGGTGTGGAGTGCAAAAAAACGATGGATTTAGGCCCAGATCTTTGTACTGGGGTGAATGTAAGACATTGTTCTACATTCTGTCCGTCAACTGTGTTTTTTGCAATTTTCACCCCGAGTGGGCTGGGTATGCTCAGACGTGAATCCCAGGCTCTCCACACCACTGGATTCAAGCTATCCAGGCTGAAGAAGGCTGATAGCCAGAAACCGGTCCTTGGATGCTTGATTCCGGTCTAGGAAAGACATGGCTTGGTAGTTCGGGCTGGACTGTTCTCATGAGGCACAGGGTCAAGGCTGATTTGCATATAGCCATTGTCTGACCTAGGGTGGTGTGGAGTGCAAAAAAACGATGGATTTAGGCCCAGATCTTTGTACTGGGGTGAATGTAAGACATTGTTCTACATTCTGTCCATCAACTGTGTTTTTTGCAATTTTCACCCCGAGTGAGCTGGGTATGCTCAGACGTGAGTCCCAGGCTCTCCACTCCACTGGAGTCAAGCTATCCAGGCTGAAGAAGGCTGATAGCCAGAAACCGGTCCTTGGATGCTTGATTCCGGTCTAGGAAAGACATGGCTTGGTAGTTCAGGCTGGACTGTTCCCATGAGGCACAGGGTCAAGGCTGATTTCCATATAGCCATTGTCTGACCTAGGGTGGTGTGGAGTGCAAAAAAACAATGGATTTAGGCCCAGACATTTGTACTGGGGTGAATGTAAGACATTGTTCTACATTCTGTCCATCAACTGTGTTTTTTGCAATTTTCACCCTGAGTGGGCTGGGTATGCTCAGACGTGAGTCCCAGGCTCTCCACACCACTGGAGTCAAGCTATCCAGGCTGAAGAAGGCTGATAGCCAGAAACCGGTCCTTGGATGCTTGATTCCGGTCTAGATAAGACATGGCTTGGTAGTTCAGGCTGGACTGTTCCCATGAGGCACAGGGTGAAGGCTGATTTGCATATAGCCTTTGTCTGACCTAGGGTGGTGTGGAGTGCAAAAAAACGATGGATTTAGGCCCAGATCTTTGTACTGGGGTGAATGTAAGACATTGTTCTACATTCTGTCCATCAACTGTGTTTTTTGCAATTTTCACCCCGAGTGGGCTGGGTATGCTCAGACGTGAGTCCCAGGCTCTCCACACCACTGGAGTCAAGCTATCCAGGCTGAAGAAGGCTGATAGCCAGACAGGTCCTTGGATGCTTGATTCCGGTCTAGGAAAGACATGGCTTGGTAGTTCAGACTGGACTGTTCCCATGAGGCACAGGGTCAAGGCTGATTTGCATATAGCCATTGTCTGACCTAGGGTGGTGTGGAGTGCAAAAAAACGATGGATTTAGGCCCAGATCTTTGTACTGGGGTGAATGTAAGACATTGTTCTACATTCTGTCCATCAACTGTGTTTTTTGCAATTTTCCCTCCGAGTGGGCTGGGTGTGCTCAGACGTGAGTCCCAGGCTCTCCACACCACTGGAGTCAAGCTATCCAGGCTGAAGAAGGCTGATAGCCAGAAACCGGTCCTTGGATGCTTGATTCCGGTCTAGGAAAGACATGGCTTGGTAGTTCGGGCTGGACTGTTCCCATGAGGCACAGGGTCAAGGCTGATTTGCATATAGCCATTGTCTGACCTAGGGTGGTGTGGAGTGCAAAAAAGCGATGGATTTAGGCCCAGATCTTTGTACTGGGGTGAATGTAAGACATTGTTCTACATTCTGTCCGTCAACTGTGTTTTTTGCAATTTTCACCCCGAGTGGGCTGGGTATGCTCAGACGTGAGTCCCAGGCTCTCCACACCACTGGAGTCAAGCTATCCAGGCTGAAGAAGGCTGATAGCCAGAAACCGGTCCTTGGATGCTTGATTCCGGTTTAGGAAAGACATGGCTTGGTAGTTCGGACTGGACTGTTCCCATGAGGCACAGGGTCAAGGCTGATTTGCATATAGCCATTGTCTGACCTAGGGTGGTGTGGAGTGCAAAAAACGATGGATTTAGGCCCAGATCTTTGTACTGGGGTGAATGTAAGACATTGTTCTACATTCTGTCCATCAACTGTGTTTTTTGCAATTTTCACCCCGAGTGAGCTGGGTATGCTCAGACGTGAGTCCCAGGCTCTCCACTCCACTGGAGTCAAGCTATCCAGGCTGAAGAAGGCTGATAGCCAGAAACCGGTCCTTGGATGCTTGATTCCGGTCTAGGAAAGACATGGCTTGGTAGTTCAGGCTGGACTGTTCCCATGAGGCACAGGGTCAAGGCTGATTTCCATATAGCCATTGTCTGACCTAGGGTGGTGTGGAGTGCAAAAAAACAATGGATTTAGGCCCAGACATTTGTACTGGGGTGAATGTAAGACATTGTTCTACATTCTGTCCATCAACTGTGTTTTTTGCAATTTTCACCCTGAGTGGGCTGGGTATGCTCAGACGTGAGTCCCAGGCTCTCCACACCACTGGAGTCAAGCTATCCAGGCTGAAGAAGGCTGATAGCCAGAAACCGGTCCTTGGATGCTTGATTCCGGTCTAGATAAGACATGGCTTGGTAGTTCAGGCTGGACTGTTCCCATGAGGCACAGGGTGAAGGCTGATTTGCATATAGCCTTTGTCTGACCTAGGGTGGTGGGGAGTGCAAAAAAACGATGGATTTAGGCCCAGATCTTTGTACTGGGGTGAATGTAAGACATTGTTCTACATTCTGTCCATCAACTGTGTTTTTTGCAATTTTCCCTCCGAGTGGGCTGGGTGTGCTCAGACGTGAGTCCCAGGCTCTCCACACCACTGGAGTCAAGCTATCCAGGCTGAAGAAGGCTGATAGCCAGAAACCGGTCCTTGGATGCTTGATTCCGGTCTAGGAAAGACATGGCTTGGTAGTTCGGGCTGGACTGTTCCCATGAGGCACAGGGTCAAGGCTGATTTGCATATAGCCATTGTCTGACCTAGGGTGGTGTGGAGTGCAAAAAAGCGATGGATTTAGGCCCAGATCTTTGTACTGGGGTGAATGTAAGACATTGTTCTACATTCTGTCCGTCAACTGTGTTTTTTGCAATTTTCACCCCGAGTGGGCTGGGTATGCTCAGACGTGAGTCCCAGGCTCTCCACACCACTGGAGTCAAGCTATCCAGGCTGAAGAAGGCTGATAGCCAGAAACCGGTCCTTGGATGCTTGATTCCGGTCTAGGAAAGACATGGCTTGGTAGTTCGGACTGGACTGTTCCCATGAGGCACAGGGTCAAGGCTGATTTGCATATAGCCATTGTCTGACCTAGGGTGGTGTGGAGTGCAAAAAACGATGGATTTAGGCCCAGATCTTCGTACTGGGGTGAATGTAAGACATTGTTCTACATTCTGTCCGTCAACTGTGTTTTTTGCAATTTTCACCCCGAGTGGGCTGGGTATGCTCAGACGTGAGTCCCAGGCTCTCCACACCACTGGAGTCAAGCTATCCAGGCTGAAGAAGGCTGATAGCCAGAAACCGGTCCTTGGATGCTTGATTCCGGTCTAGGAAAGACATGGCTTGGTAGTTCGGACTGGACTGTTCCCATGAGGCACAGGGTCAAGGCTGATTTGCATATAGCCATTGTCTGACCTAGGGTGGTGTGGAGTGCAAAAAACGATGGATTTAGGCCCAGATCTTTGTACTGGGGTGAATGTAAGACATTGTTCTACATTCTGTCCATCAACTGTGTTTTTTGCAATTTTCACCCCGAGTGAGCTGGGTATGCTCAGACGTGAGTCCCAGGCTCTCCACTCCACTGGAGTCAAGCTATCCAGGCTGAAGAAGGCTGATAGCCAGAAACCGGTCCTTGGATGCTTGATTCCGGTCTAGGAAAGACATGGCTTGGTAGTTCAGGCTGGACTGTTCCCATGAGGCACAGGGTCAAGGCTGATTTCCATATAGCCATTGTCTGACCTAGGGTGGTGTGGAGTGCAAAAAAACAATGGATTTAGGCCCAGACATTTGTACTGGGGTGAATGTAAGACATTGTTCTACATTCTGTCCATCAACTGTGTTTTTTGCAATTTTCACCCTGAGTGGGCTGGGTATGCTCAGACGTGAGTCCCAGGCTCTCCACACCACTGGAGTCAAGCTATCCAGGCTGAAGAAGGCTGATAGCCAGAAACCGGTCCTTGGATGCTTGATTCCGGTCTAGATAAGACATGGCTTGGTAGTTCAGGCTGGACTGTTCCCATGAGGCACAGGGTGAAGGCTGATTTGCATATAGCCTTTGTCTGACCTAGGGTGGTGGGGAGTGCAAAAAAACGATGGATTTAGGCCCAGATCTTTGTACTGGGGTGAATGTAAGACATTGTTCTACATTCTGTCCATCAACTGTGTTTTTTGCAATTTTCCCTCCGAGTGGGCTGGGTGTGCTCAGACGTGAGTCCCAGGCTCTCCACACCACTGGAGTCAAGCTATCCAGGCTGAAGAAGGCTGATAGCCAGAAACCGGTCCTTGGATGCTTGATTCCGGTCTAGGAAAGACATGGCTTGGTAGTTCGGGCTGGACTGTTCCCATGAGGCACAGGGTCAAGGCTGATTTGCATATAGCCATTGTCTGACCTGGGGTGGTGTGGAGTGCAAAAAAGCGATGGATTTAGGCCCAGATCTTTGTACTGGGGTGAATGTAAGACATTGTTCTACATTCTGTCCGTCAACTGTGTTTTTTGCAATTTTCACCCCGAGTGGGCTGGGTATGCTCAGACGTGAGTCCCAGGCCCTCCACACCACTGGAGTCAAGCTATCCAGGCTGAAGAAGGCTGATAGCCAGAAACCGGTCCTTGGATGCTTGATTCCGGTCTAGGAAAGACATGGCTTGGTAGTTCGGACTGGACTGTTCCCATGAGGCACAGGGTCAAGGCTGATTTGCATATAGCCATTGTCTGACCTAGGGTGGTGTGGAGTGCAAAAAACGATGGATTTAGGCCCAGATCTTCGTACTGGGGTGAATGTAAGACATTGTTCTACATTCTGTCCGTCAACTGTGTTTTTTGCAATTTTCACCCCGAGTGGGCTGGGTATGCTCAGACGTGAGTCCCAGGCTCTCCACACCACTGGAGTCAAGCTATCCAGGCTGAAGAAGGCTGATAGCCAGACAGGTCCTTGGATGCTTGATTCCGGTCTAGGAAAGACATGGCTTGGTAGTTCAGACTGGACTGTTCCCATGAGGCACAGGGTCAAGGCTGATTTGCATATAGCCATTGTCTGACCTAGGGTGGTGTGGAGTGCAAAAAAACGATGGATTTAGGCCCAGATCTTTGTACTGGGGTGAATGTAAGACATTGTTCTACATTCTGTTCATCAACTGTGTTTTTTGCAATTTTCCCTCCGAGTGGGCTGGGTGTGCTCAGACGTGAGTCCCAGGCTCTCCACACCACTGGAGTCAAGCTATCCAGGCTGAAGAAGGCTGATAGCCAGAAACCGGTCCTTGGATGCTTGATTCCGGTCTAGGAAAGACATGGCTTGGTAGTTCGGGCTGGACTGTTCCCATGAGGCACAGGGTCAAGGCTGATTTGCATATAGCCATTGTCTGACCTAGGGTGGTGTGGAGTGCAAAAAAGCGATGGATTTAGGCCCAGATCTTTGTACTGGGGTGAATGTAAGACATTGTTCTACATTCTGTCCGTCAACTGTGTTTTTTGCAATTTTCACCCCGAGTGGGCTGGGTATGCTCAGACGTGAGTCCCAGGCTCTCCACACCACTGGAGTCAAGCTATCCAGGCTGAAGAAGGCTGATAGCCAGAAACCGGTCCTTGGATGCTTGATTCCGGTCTAGGAAAGACATGGCTTGGTAGTTCGGACTGGACTGTTCCCATGAGGCACAGGGTCAAGGCTGATTTGCATATAGCCATTGTCTGACCTAGGGTGGTGTGGAGTGCAATAAAACGATGGATTTAGGCCCAGATCTTTGTACTGGGGTGAATGTAAGACATTGTTCTACATTCTGTCCATCAACTGTGTTTTTTGCAATTTTCACCCCGAGTGGGCTGGGTATGCTCAGACGTGAGTCCCAGGCTCCCCACACCACTGGAGTCAAGCTATCCAGGCTGAAGAAGTCTGATAGCCAGAAACCGGTCCTTGGATGCTTGATTCCGGTCTAGGAAAGACATGGCTTGGTAGTTCGGGCTGGACTGTTCCCATGAGGCACAGGGTGAAGGCTGATTTGCATATAGCCTTTGTCTGACCTAGGGTGGTGTGGAGTGCAAAAAAACAATGGATTTAGGCCCAGATCTTTGTACTGGGGTGAATGTAAGACATTGTTCTACATTCTGTCCATGAACTGTGTTTTTTGCAATTTTCACCCCGAGTGGGCTGGGTATGCTCAGACGTGAGTCCCAGGCTCTCCACACCACTGGAGTCAAGCTATCCAGGCTGAAGAAGGCTGATAGCCAGAAACCGGTCCTTGGATGCTTGATTCCGGTCTAGGAAAGACATGACTTGGTAGTTCGGGCTGGACTGTTCCCATGAGGCACAGGGTCAAGGCTGATTTGCATATAGCCATTGTCTGACCTATGGTGGTGTGGAGTGCAAAAAAAACGATGGATTTAGGCCCAGATCTTTGTACTGGGGTGAATGTAAGACATTGTTCTACATTCTGTCCATCAACTGTGTTTTTTGCAATTTTCACCCCAAGTGGGCTGGGTATGCTCAGACGTGAGTCCCAGGCTCTCCACACCACTGGAGTCAAGCTATCCAGGCTGAAGAAGGCTGATAGCCAGAAACCGGTCCTTGGATGCTTGATTCCGGTCTAGGAAAGACATGGCTTGGTAGTTCGGGCTGGACTGTTCCCATGAGGCACAGGGTCAAGGCTGATTTGCATATAGCCATTGTCTGACCTAGGGTGGTGTGGAGTGCAAAAAACGATGGATTTAGGCCCAGATCTTTGTACTGGGGTGAATGTAAGACATTGTTCTACATTCTGTCCGTCAACTGTGTTTTTTGCAATTTTCACCCCGAGTGGGCTGGGTATGCTCAGACGTGAGTCCCAGGCTCTCCACACCACTGGAGTCAAGCTATCCAGGCTGAAGAAGGCTGATAGCCAGAAACCGGTCCTTGGATGCTTGATTCTGGTCTAGGAAAGACATGGCTTGGTAGTTCGGGCTGGACTGTTCCCATGAGGCACAGGGTCAAGGCTGATTTGCATATAGCCATTGTCTGACCTAGGGTGGTGTGGAGTGCAAAAACACGATGGATTTAGGCCCAGTTCTTTGTACTGGGGTGAATGTAAGACATTGTTCTACATTCTGTCCATATACTGTGTTTTTTGCAATTTTCACCCCGAGTGGGCTGGGTATGCTCAGACGTGAGTCCCAGGCTCTCCACACCACTGGATTCAAGCTATCCAGGCTGAAGAAGGCTGATAGCCAGAAACCGGTCCTTGGATGCTTGATTCCGGTCTAGGAAAGACATAGCTTGGTAGTTCGGGCTGGACTGTTCTCATGAGGCACAGGGTCAAGGCTGATTTGCATATAGCCATTGTCTGACCTAGGGTGGTGTGGAGTGCAAAAAAACGATGGATTTAGGCCCAGATCTTTGTACTGGGGTGAATGTAAGACATTGTTCTACATTCTGTCCATCAACTGTGTTTTTTGCAATTTTCACCCCGAGTGAGCTGGGTATGCTCAGACGTGAGTCCCAGGCTCTCCACTCCACTGGAGTCAAGCTATCCAGGCTGAAGAAGGCTGATAGCCAGAAACCGGTCCTTGGATGCTTGATTCCGGTCTAGGAAAGACATGGCTTGGTAGTTCAGGCTGGACTGTTCCCATGAGGCACAGGGTCAAGGCTGATTTCCATATAGCCATTGTCTGACCTAGGGTGGTGTGGAGTGCAAAAAAACGATGGATTTAGGCCCAGACATTTGTACTGGGGTGAATGTAAGACATTGTTCTACATTCTGTCCATCAACTGTGTTTTTTGCAATTTTCACCCCGAGTGGGCTGGGTATGCTCAGACGTGAGTCCCAGGCTCTCCACACCACTGGAGTCAAGCTATCCAGGCTGAAGAAGGCTGATAGCCAGAAACCGGTCCTTGGATGCTTGATTCCGGTCTAGGAAAGACATGGCTTGGTAGTGAGGTCTGTACTGTTCCCATGAGGCACAGGGTGAAGGCTGATTTGCATATAGCCTTTGTCTGACCTCGGGTGGTGTGGAGTGCAAAAAAACGATGGATTTAGGCCCAGATCTTTGTACTGGGGTGAATGTAAGACATTGTTCTACATTCTGTCCATCAACTGTGTTTTTTGCAATTTTCACCCCGAGTGGGCTGGGTATGCTCAGACGTGAGTCCCAGGCTCTCCACACCACTGGAGTCAAGCTATCCAGGCTGAAGAAGGCTGATAGCCAGACAGGTCCTTGGATGCTTGATTCCGGTCTAGGAAAGACATGGCTTGGTAGTTCAGACTGGACTGTTCCCATGAGGCACAGGGTCAAGGCTGATTTGCATATAGCCATTGTCTGACCTAGGGTGGTGTGGAGTGCAAAAAAACGATGGATTTAGGCCCAGATCTTTGTACTGGGGTGAATGTAAGACATTGTTCTACATTCTGTTCATCAACTGTGTTTTTTGCAATTTTCCCTCCGAGTGGGCTGGGTGTGCTCAGACGTGAGTCCCAGGCTCTCCACACCACTGGAGTCAAGCTATCCAGGCTGAAGAAGGCTGATAGCCAGAAACCGGTCCTTGGATGCTTGATTCCGGTCTAGGAAAGACATGGCTTGGTAGTTCGGGCTGGACTGTTCCCATGAGGCACAGGGTCAAGGCTGATTTGCATATAGCCATTGTCTGACCTAGGGTGGTGTGGAGTGCAAAAAACGATGGATTTAGGCCCAGATCTTTGTACTGGGGTGAATGTAAGACATTGTTCTACATTCTGTCCATCAACTGTGTTTTTTGCAATTTTCACCCCGAGTGAGCTGGGTATGCTCAGACGTGAGTCCCAGGCTCTCCACTCCACTGGAGTCAAGCTATCCAGGCTGAAGAAGGCTGATAGCCAGAAACCGGTCCTTGGATGCTTGATTCCGGTCTAGGAAAGACATGGCTTGGTAGTTCAGGCTGGACTGTTCCCATGAGGCACAGGGTCAAGGCTGATTTCCATATAGCCATTGTCTGACCTAGGGTGGTGTGGAGTGCAAAAAAACAATGGATTTAGGCCCAGACATTTGTACTGGGGTGAATGTAAGACATTGTTCTACATTCTGTCCATCAACTGTGTTTTTTGCAATTTTCACCCTGAGTGGGCTGGGTATGCTCAGACGTGAGTCCCAGGCTCTCCACACCACTGGAGTCAAGCTATCCAGGCTGAAGAAGGCTGATAGCCAGAAACCGGTCCTTGGATGCTTGATTCCGGTCTAGATAAGACATGGCTTGGTAGTTCAGGCTGGACTGTTCCCATGAGGCACAGGGTGAAGGCTGATTTGCATATAGCCTTTGTCTGACCTAGGGTGGTGGGGAGTGCAAAAAAACGATGGATTTAGGCCCAGATCTTTGTACTGGGGTGAATGTAAGACATTGTTCTACATTCTGTCCATCAACTGTGTTTTTTGCAATTTTCCCTCCGAGTGGGCTGGGTGTGCTCAGACGTGAGTCCCAGGCTCTCCACACCACTGGAGTCAAGCTATCCAGGCTGAAGAAGGCTGATAGCCAGAAACCGGTCCTTGGATGCTTGATTCCGGTCTAGGAAAGACATGGCTTGGTAGTTCGGGCTGGACTGTTCCCATGAGGCACAGGGTCAAGGCTGATTTGCATATAGCCATTGTCTGACCTAGGGTGGTGTGGAGTGCAAAAAAGCGATGGATTTAGGCCCAGATCTTTGTACTGGGGTGAATGTAAGACATTGTTCTACATTCTGTCCGTCAACTGTGTTTTTTGCAATTTTCACCCCGAGTGGGCTGGGTATGCTCAGACGTGAGTCCCAGGCTCTCCACACCACTGGAGTCAAGCTATCCAGGCTGAAGAAGGCTGATAGCCAGAAACCGGTCCTTGGATGCTTGATTCCGGTCTAGGAAAGACATGGCTTGGTAGTTCGGACTGGACTGTTCCCATGAGGCACAGGGTCAAGGCTGATTTGCATATAGCCATTGTCTGACCTAGGGTGGTGTGGAGTGCAAAAAACGATGGATTTAGGCCCAGATCTTCGTACTGGGGTGAATGTAAGACATTGTTCTACATTCTGTCCGTCAACTGTGTTTTTTGCAATTTTCACCCCGAGTGGGCTGGGTATGCTCAGACGTGAGTCCCAGGCTCTCCACACCACTGGAGTCAAGCTATCCAGGCTGAAGAAGGCTGATAGCCAGAAACCGGTCCTTGGATGCTTGATTCCGGTCTAGGAAAGACATGGCTTGGTAGTTCGGACTGGACTGTTCCCATGAGGCACAGGGTCAAGGCTGATTTGCATATAGCCATTGTCTGACCTAGGGTGGTGTGGAGTGCAAAAAACGATGGATTTAGGCCCAGATCTTTGTACTGGGGTGAATGTAAGACATTGTTCTACATTCTGTCCATCAACTGTGTTTTTTGCAATTTTCACCCCGAGTGAGCTGGGTATGCTCAGACGTGAGTCCCAGGCTCTCCACTCCACTGGAGTCAAGCTATCCAGGCTGAAGAAGGCTGATAGCCAGAAACCGGTCCTTGGATGCTTGATTCCGGTCTAGGAAAGACATGGCTTGGTAGTTCAGGCTGGACTGTTCCCATGAGGCACAGGGTCAAGGCTGATTTCCATATAGCCATTGTCTGACCTAGGGTGGTGTGGAGTGCAAAAAAACAATGGATTTAGGCCCAGACATTTGTACTGGGGTGAATGTAAGACATTGTTCTACATTCTGTCCATCAACTGTGTTTTTTGCAATTTTCACCCTGAGTGGGCTGGGTATGCTCAGACGTGAGTCCCAGGCTCTCCACACCACTGGAGTCAAGCTATCCAGGCTGAAGAAGGCTGATAGCCAGAAACCGGTCCTTGGATGCTTGATTCCGGTCTAGATAAGACATGGCTTGGTAGTTCAGGCTGGACTGTTCCCATGAGGCACAGGGTGAAGGCTGATTTGCATATAGCCTTTGTCTGACCTAGGGTGGTGGGGAGTGCAAAAAAACGATGGATTTAGGCCCAGATCTTTGTACTGGGGTGAATGTAAGACATTGTTCTACATTCTGTCCATCAACTGTGTTTTTTGCAATTTTCCCTCCGAGTGGGCTGGGTGTGCTCAGACGTGAGTCCCAGGCTCTCCACACCACTGGAGTCAAGCTATCCAGGCTGAAGAAGGCTGATAGCCAGAAACCGGTCCTTGGATGCTTGATTCCGGTCTAGGAAAGACATGGCTTGGTAGTTCGGGCTGGACTGTTCCCATGAGGCACAGGGTCAAGGCTGATTTGCATATAGCCATTGTCTGACCTGGGGTGGTGTGGAGTGCAAAAAAGCGATGGATTTAGGCCCAGATCTTTGTACTGGGGTGAATGTAAGACATTGTTCTACATTCTGTCCGTCAACTGTGTTTTTTGCAATTTTCACCCCGAGTGGGCTGGGTATGCTCAGACGTGAGTCCCAGGCCCTCCACACCACTGGAGTCAAGCTATCCAGGCTGAAGAAGGCTGATAGCCAGAAACCGGTCCTTGGATGCTTGATTCCGGTCTAGGAAAGACATGGCTTGGTAGTTCGGACTGGATTGTTCCCATGAGGCACAGGGTCAAGGCTGATTTGCATATAGCCATTGTCTGACCTAGGGTGGTGTGGAGTGCAAAAAACGATGGATTTAGGCCCAGATCTTCGTACTGGGGTGAATGTAAGACATTGTTCTACATTCTGTCCGTCAACTGTGTTTTTTGCAATTTTCACCCCGAGTGGGCTGGGTATGCTCAGACGTGAGTCCCAGGCTCTCCACACCACTGGAGTCAAGCTATCCAGGCTGAAGAAGGCTGATAGCCAGACAGGTCCTTGGATGCTTGATTCCGGTCTAGGAAAGACATGGCTTGGTAGTTCAGACTGGACTGTTCCCATGAGGCACAGGGTCAAGGCTGATTTGCATATAGCCATTGTCTGACCTAGGGTGGTGTGGAGTGCAAAAAAACGATGGATTTAGGCCCAGATCTTTGTACTGGGGTGAATGTAAGACATTGTTCTACATTCTGTTCATCAACTGTGTTTTTTGCAATTTTCCCTCCGAGTGGGCTGGGTGTGCTCAGACGTGAGTCCCAGGCTCTCCACACCACTGGAGTCAAGCTATCCAGGCTGAAGAAGGCTGATAGCCAGAAACCGGTCCTTGGATGCTTGATTCCGGTCTAGGAAAGACATGGCTTGGTAGTTCGGGCTGGACTGTTCCCATGAGGCACAGGGTCAAGGCTGATTTGCATATAGCCATTGTCTGACCTAGGGTGGTGTGGAGTGCAAAAAAGCGATGGATTTAAGCCCAGATCTTTGTACTGGGGTGAATGTAAGACATTGTTCTACATTCTGTCCGTCAACTGTGTTTTTTGCAATTTTCACCCCGAGTGGGCTGGGTATGCTCAGACGTGAGTCCCAGGCTCTCCACACCACTGGAGTCAAGCTATCCAGGCTGAAGAAGGCTGATAGCCAGAAACCGGTCCTTGGATGCTTGATTCCGGTCTAGGAAAGACATGGCTTGGTAGTTCGGACTGGACTGTTCCCATGAGGCACAGGGTCAAGGCTGATTTGCATATAGCCATTGTCTGACCTAGGGTGGTGTGGAGTGCAATAAAACGATGGATTTAGGCCCAGATCTTTGTACTGGGGTGAATGTAAGACATTGTTCTACATTCTGTCCATCAACTGTGTTTTTTGCAATTTTCACCCCGAGTGGGCTGGGTATGCTCAGACGTGAGTCCCAGGCTCCCCACACCACTGGAGTCAAGCTATCCAGGCTGAAGAAGTCTGATAGCCAGAAACCGGTCCTTGGATGCTTGATTCCGGTCTAGGAAAGACATGGCTTGGTAGTTCGGGCTGGACTGTTCCCATGAGGCACAGGGTGAAGGCTGATTTGCATATAGCCTTTGTCTGACCTAGGGTGGTGTGGAGTGCAAAAAAACAATGGATTTAGGCCCAGATCTTTGTACTGGGGTGAATGTAAGACATTGTTCTACATTCTGTCCATGAACTGTGTTTTTTGCAATTTTCACCCCGAGTGGGCTGGGTATGCTCAGACGTGAGTCCCAGGCTCTCCACACCACTGGAGTCAAGCTATCCAGGCTGAAGAAGGCTGATAGCCAGACACCGGTCCTTGGATGCTTGATTCCGGTCTAGGAAAGACATGGCTTGGTAGTTCGGGCTGGACTGTTCCCATGAGGCACAGGGTCAAGGCTGATTTGCATATAGCCATTGTCTGACCAAGGGTGGTGTGGAGTGCAAAAAAACGATGGATTTAGGCCCAGATCTTTGTACTGGGGTGAATGTAAGACATTGTTCTACATTCTGTCCATCAACTGTGTTTTTTGCAATTTTCACCCCGAGTGGGCTGGGTATGCTCAGACGTGAGTCCCAGGCTCTCCACACCACTGGAGTCAAGCTATCCAGGCTGAAGAAGGCTGATAGCCAGAAACCGGTCCTTGGATGCTTGATTCCGGTCTAGGAAAGACATGACTTGGTAGTTCGGGCTGGACTGTTCCCATGAGGCACAGGGTCAAGGCTGATTTGCATATAGCCATTGTCTGACCTATGGTGGTGTGGAGTGCAAAAAAAACGATGGATTTAGGCCCAGATCTTTGTACTGGGGTGAATGTAAGACATTGTTCTACATTCTGTCCATCAACTGTGTTTTTTGCAATTTTCACCCCAAGTGGGCTGGGTATGCTCAGACGTGAGTCCCAGGCTCTCCACACCACTGGAGTCAAGCTATCCAGGCTGAAGAAGGCTGATAGCCAGAAACCGGTCCTTGGATGCTTGATTCCGGTCTAGGAAAGACATGGCTTGGTAGTTCGGGCTGGACTGTTCCCATGAGGCACAGGGTCAAGGCTGATTTGCATATAGCCATTGTCTGACCTAGGGTGGTGTGGAGTGCAAAAAACGATGGATTTAGGCCCAGATCTTTGTACTGGGGTGAATGTAAGACATTGTTCTACATTCTGTCCGTCAACTGTGTTTTTTGCAATTTTCACCCCGAGTGGGCTGGGTATGCTCAGACGTGAGTCCCAGGCTCTCCACACCACTGGAGTCAAGCTATCCAGGCTGAAGAAGGCTGATAGCCAGAAACCGGTCCTTGGATGCTTGATTCTGGTCTAGGAAAGACATGGCTTGGTAGTTCGGGCTGGACTGTTCCCATGAGGCACAGGGTCAAGGCTGATTTGCATATAGCCATTGTCTGACCTAGGGTGGTGTGGAGTGCAAAAACACGATGGATTTAGGCCCAGTTCTTTGTACTGGGGTGAATGTAAGACATTGTTCTACATTCTGTCCATATACTGTGTTTTTTGCAATTTTCACCCCGAGTGGGCTGGGTATGCTCAGACGTGAGTCCCAGGCTCTCCACACCACTGGATTCAAGCTATCCAGGCTGAAGAAGGCTGATAGCCAGAAACCGGTCCTTGGATGCTTGATTCCGGTCTAGGAAAGACATAGCTTGGTAGTTCGGGCTGGACTGTTCTCATGAGGCACAGGGTCAAGGCTGATTTGCATATAGCCATTGTCTGACCTAGGGTGGTGTGGAGTGCAAAAAAACGATGGATTTAGGCCCAGATCTTTGTACTGGGGTGAATGTAAGACATTGTTCTACATTCTGTCCGTCAACTGTGTTTTTTGCAATTTTCACCCCGAGTGAGCTGGGTATGCTCAGACGTGAGTCCCAGGCTCTCCACTCCACTGGAGTCAAGCTATCCAGGCTGAAGAAGGCTGATAGCCAGAAACCGGTCCTTGGATGCTTGATTCCGGTCTAGGAAAGACATGGCTTGGTAGTTCAGGCTGGACTGTTCCCATGAGGCACAGGGTCAAGGCTGATTTCCATATAGCCATTGTCTGACCTAGGGTGGTGTGGAGTGCAAAAAAACGATGGATTTAGGCCCAGACATTTGTACTGGGGTGAATGTAAGACATTGTTCTACATTCTGTCCATCAACTGTGTTTTTTGCAATTTTCACCCCGAGTGGGCTGGGTATGCTCAGACGTGAGTCCCAGGCTCTCCACACCACTGGAGTCAAGCTATCCAGGCTGAAGAAGGCTGATAGCCAGAAACCGGTCCTTGGATGCTTGATTCCGGTCTAGGAAAGACATGGCTTGGTAGTGAGGTCTGTACTGTTCCCATGAGGCACAGGGTGAAGGCTGATTTGCATATAGCCTTTGTCTGACCTCGGGTGGTGTGGAGTGCAAAAAAACGATGGATTTAGGCCCAGATCTTTGTACTGGGGTGAATGTAAGACATTGTTCTACATTCTGTCCATCAACTGTGTTTTTTGCAATTTTCACCCCGAGTGGGCTGGGTATGCTCAGACGTGAGTCCCAGGCTCTCCACACCACTGGAGTCAAGCTATCCAGGCTGAAGAAGGCTGATAGCCAGACAGGTCCTTGGATGCTTGATTCCGGTCTAGGAAAGACATGGCTTGGTAGTTCAGACTGGACTGTTCCCATGAGGCACAGGGTCAAGGCTGATTTGCATATAGCCATTGTCTGACCTAGGGTGGTGTGGAGTGCAAAAAAATGATGGATTTAGGCCCAGATCTTTGTACTGGGGTGAATGTAAGACATTGTTCTACATTCTGTCCATCAACTGTGTTTTTTGCAATTTTCCCTCCGAGTGGGCTGGGTGTGCTCAGACGTGAGTCCCAGGCTCTCCACACCACTGGAGTCAAGCTATCCAGGCTGAAGAAGGCTGATAGCCAGAAACCGGTCCTTGGATGCTTGATTCCGGTCTAGGAAAGACATGGCTTGGTAGTTCGGGCTGGACTGTTCCCATGAGGCACAGGGTCAAGGCTGATTTGCATATAGCCATTGTCTGACCTAGGGTGGTGTGGAGTGCAAAAAAACAATGGATTTAGGCCCAGATCTTTGTACTGGGGTGAATGTAAGACATTGTTCTACATTCTGTCCGTCAACTGTGTTTTTTGCAATTTTCACCCCGAGTGGGCTGGGTATGCTCAGACGTGAGTCCCAGGCTCTCCACACCACTGGAGTCAAGCTATCCAGGCTGAAGAAGGCTGATAGCCAGACAGGTCCTTGGATGCTTGATTCCGGTCTAGGAAAGACATGGCTTGGTAGTTCAGACTGGACTGTTCCCATGAGGCACAGGGTAAAGGCTGATTTGCATATAGCCATTGTCTGACCTAGGGTGGTGTGGAGTGCAAAAAAACGATGGATTTAGGCCCAGATCTTTGTACTGGGGTGAATGTAAGACATTGTTCTACATTCTGTTCATCAACTGTGTTTTTTGCAATTTTCCCTCCGAGTGGGCTGGGTGTGCTCAGACGTGAGTCCCAGGCTCTCCACACCACTGGAGTCAAGCTATCCAGGCTGAAGAAGGCTGATAGCCAGAAACCGGTCCTTGGATGCTTGATTCCGGTCTAGGAAAGACATGGCTTGGTAGTTCGGGCTGGACTGTTCCCATGAGGCACAGGGTCAAGGCTGATTTGCATATAGCCATTGTCTGACCTAGGGTGGTGTGGAGTGCAAAAAAGCGATGGATTTAGGCCCAGATCTTTGTACTGGGGTGAATGTAAGACATTGTTCTACATTCTGTCCGTCAACTGTGTTTTTTGCAATTTTCACCCCGAGTGGGCTGGGTATGCTCAGACGTGAGTCCCAGGCTCTCCACACCACTGGAGTCAAGCTATCCAGGCTGAAGAAGGCTGATAGCCAGAAACCGGTCCTTGGATGCTTGATTCCGGTCTAGGAAAGACATGGCTTGGTAGTTCGGACTGGACTGTTCCCATGAGGCACAGGGTCAAGGCTGATTTGCATATAGCCATTGTCTGACCTAGGGTGGTGTGGAGTGCAATAAAACGATGGATTTAGGCCCAGATCTTTGTACTGGGGTGAATGTAAGACATTGTTCTACATTCTGTCCATCAACTGTGTTTTTTGCAATTTTCACCCCGAGTGGGCTGGGTATGCTCAGACGTGAGTCCCAGGCTCCCCACACCACTGGAGTCAAGCTATCCAGGCTGAAGAAGTCTGATAGCCAGAAACCGGTCCTTGGATGCTTGATTCCGGTCTAGGAAAGACATGGCTTGGTAGTTCGGGCTGGACTGTTCCCATGAGGCACAGGGTGAAGGCTGATTTGCATATAGCCTTTGTCTGACCTAGGGTGGTGTGGAGTGCAAAAAAACAATGGATTTAGGCCCAGATCTTTGTACTGGGGTGAATGTAAGACATTGTTCTACATTCTGTCCATGAACTGTGTTTTTTGCAATTTTCACCCCGAGTGGGCTGGGTATGCTCAGACGTGAGTCCCAGGCTCTCCACACCACTGGAGTCAAGCTATCCAGGCTGAAGAAGGCTGATAGCCAGACACCGGTCCTTGGATGCTTGATTCCGGTCTAGGAAAGACATGGCTTGGTAGTTCGGGCTGGACTGTTCCCATGAGGCACAGGGTCAAGGCTGATTTGCATATAGCCATTGTCTGACCAAGGGTGGTGTGGAGTGCAAAAAAACGATGGATTTAGGCCCAGATCTTTGTACTGGGGTGAATGTAAGACATTGTTCTACATTCTGTCCATCAACTGTGTTTTTTGCAATTTTCACCCCGAGTGGGCTGGGTATGCTCAGACGTGAGTCCCAGGCTCTCCACACCACTGGAGTCAAGCTATCCAGGCTGAAGAAGGCTGATAGCCAGAAACCGGTCCTTGGATGCTTGATTCCGGTCTAGGAAAGACATGACTTGGTAGTTCGGGCTGGACTGTTCCCATGAGGCACAGGGTCAAGGCTGATTTGCATATAGCCATTGTCTGACCTAGGGTGGTGTGGAGTGCAAAAAAAACGATGGATTTAGGCCCAGATCTTTGTACTGGGGTGAATGTAAGACATTGTTCTACATTCTGTCCATCAACTGTGTTTTTTGCAATTTTCACCCCAAGTGGGCTGGGTATGCTCAGACGTGAGTCCCAGGCTCTCCACACCACTGGAGTCAAGCTATCCAGGCTGAAGAAGGCTGATAGCCAGAAACCGGTCCTTGGATGCTTGATTCCGGTCTAGGAAAGACATGGCTTGGTAGTTCGGGCTGGACTGTTCCCATGAGGCACAGGGTCAAGGCTGATTTGCATATAGCCATTGTCTGACCTAGGGTGGTGTGGAGTGCAAAAAACGATGGATTTAGGCCCAGATCTTTGTACTGGGGTGAATGTAAGACATTGTTCTACATTCTGTCCGTCAACTGTGTTTTTTGCAATTTTCACCCCGAGTGGGCTGGGTATGCTCAGACGTGAGTCCCAGGCTCTCCACACCACTGGAGTCAAGCTATCCAGGCTGAAGAAGGCTGATAGCCAGAAACCGGTCCTTGGATGCTTGATTCTGGTCTAGGAAAGACATGGCTTGGTAGTTCGGGCTGGACTGTTCCCATGAGGCACAGGGTCAAGGCTGATTTGCATATAGCCATTGTCTGACCTAGGGTGGTGTGGAGTGCAAAAACACGATGGATTTAGGCCCAGTTCTTTGTACTGGGGTGAATGTAAGACATTGTTCTACATTCTGTCCATATACTGTGTTTTTTGCAATTTTCACCCCGAGTGGGCTGGGTATGCTCAGACGTGAGTCCCAGGCTCTCCACACCACTGGATTCAAGCTATCCAGGCTGAAGAAGGCTGATAGCCAGAAACCGGTCCTTGGATGCTTGATTCCGGTCTAGGAAAGACATAGCTTGGTAGTTCGGGCTGGACTGTTCTCATGAGGCACAGGGTCAAGGCTGATTTGCATATAGCCATTGTCTGACCTAGGGTGGTGTGGAGTGCAAAAAAACGATGGATTTAGGCCCAGATCTTTGTACTGGGGTGAATGTAAGACATTGTTCTACATTCTGTCCATCAACTGTGTTTTTTGCAATTTTCACCCCGAGTGAGCTGGGTATGCTCAGACGTGAGTCCTAGGCTCTCCACTCCACTGGAGTCAAGCTATCCAGGCTGAAGAAGGCTGATAGCCAGAAACCGGTCCTTGGATGCTTGATTCCGGTCTAGGAAAGACATGGCTTGGTAGTTCAGGCTGGACTGTTCCCATGAGGCACAGGGTCAAGGCTGATTTCCATATAGCCATTGTCTGACCTAGGGTGGTGTGGAGTGCAAAAAAACGATGGATTTAGGCCCAGACATTTGTACTGGGGTGAATGTAAGACATTGTTCTACATTCTGTCCATCAACTGTGTTTTTTGCAATTTTCACCCCGAGTGGGCTGGGTATGCTCAGACGTGAGTCCCAGGCTCTCCACACCACTGGAGTCAAGCTATCCAGGCTGAAGAAGGCTGATAGCCAGACAGGTCCTTGGATGCTTGATTCCGGTCTAGGAAAGACATGGCTTGGTAGTGAGGTCTGTACTGTTCCCATGAGGCACAGGGTGAAGGCTGATTTGCATATAGCCTTTGTCTGACCTCGGGTGGTGTGGAGTGCAAAAAAACGATGGATTTAGGCCCAGATCTTTGTACTGGGGTGAATGTAAGACATTGTTCTACATTCTGTCCATCAACTGTGTTTTTTGCAATTTTCACCCCGAGTGGGCTGGGTATGCTCAGACGTGAGTCCCAGGCTCTCCACACCACTGGAGTCAAGCTATCCAGGCTGAAGAAGGCTGATAGCCAGACAGGTCCTTGGATGCTTGATTCCGGTCTAGGAAAGACATGGCTTGGTAGTTCAGACTGGACTGTTCCCATGAGGCACAGGGTCAAGGCTGATTTGCATATAGCCATTGTCTGACCTAGGGTGGTGTGGAGTGCAAAAAAACGATGGATTTAGGCCCAGATCTTTGTACTGGGGTGAATGTAAGACATTGTTCTACATTCTGTCCATCAACTGTGTTTTTTGCAATTTTCCCTCCGAGTGGGCTGGGTGTGCTCAGACGTGAGTCCCAGGCTCTCCACACCACTGGAGTCAAGCTATCCAGGCTGAAGAAGGCTGATAGCCAGAAACCGGTCCTTGGATGCTTGATTCCGGTCTAGGAAAGACATGGCTTGGTAGTTCGGGCTGGACTGTTCCCATGAGGCACAGGGTCAAGGCTGATTTGCATATAGCCATTGTCTGACCTGGGGTGGTGTGGAGTGCAAAAAAGCGATGGATTTAGGCCCAGATCTTTGTACTGGGGTGAATGTAAGACATTGTTCTACATTCTGTCCGTCAACTGTGTTTTTTGCAATTTTCACCCCGAGTGGGCTGGGTATGCTCAGACGTGAGTCCCAGGCCCTCCACACCACTGGAGTCAAGCTATCCAGGCTGAAGAAGGCTGATAGCCAGAAACCGGTCCTTGGATGCTTGATTCCGGTCTAGGAAAGACATGGCTTGGTAGTTCGGACTGGACTGTTCCCATGAGGCACAGGGTCAAGGCTGATTTGCATATAGCCATTGTCTGACCTAGGGTGGTGTGGAGTGCAAAAAACGATGGATTTAGGCCCAGATCTTCGTACTGGGGTGAATGTAAGACATTGTTCTACATTCTGTCCGTCAACTGTGTTTTTTGCAATTTTCACCCCGAGTGGGCTGGGTATGCTCAGACGTGAGTCCCAGGCTCTCCACACCACTGGAGTCAAGCTATCCAGGCTGAAGAAGGCTGATAGCCAGACAGGTCCTTGGATGCTTGATTCCGGTCTAGGAAAGACATGGCTTGGTAGTTCAGACTGGACTGTTCCCATGAGGCACAGGGTCAAGGCTGATTTGCATATAGCCATTGTCTGACCTAGGGTGGTGTGGAGTGCAAAAAAACGATGGATTTAGGCCCAGATCTTTGTACTGGGGTGAATGTAAGACATTGTTCTACATTCTGTTCATCAACTGTGTTTTTTGCAATTTTCCCTCCGAGTGGGCTGGGTGTGCTCAGACGTGAGTCCCAGGCTCTCCACACCACTGGAGTCAAGCTATCCAGGCTGAAGAAGGCTGATAGCCAGAAACCGGTCCTTGGATGCTTGATTCCGGTCTAGGAAAGACATGGCTTGGTAGTTCGGGCTGGACTGTTCCCATGAGGCACAGGGTCAAGGCTGATTTGCATATAGCCATTGTCTGACCTAGGGTGGTGTGGAGTGCAAAAAAGCGATGGATTTAGGCCCAGATCTTTGTACTGGGGTGAATGTAAGACATTGTTCTACATTCTGTCCGTCAACTGTGTTTTTTGCAATTTTCACCCCGAGTGGGCTGGGTATGCTCAGACGTGAGTCCCAGGCTCTCCACACCACTGGAGTCAAGCTATCCAGGCTGAAGAAGGCTGATAGCCAGAAACCGGTCCTTGGATGCTTGATTCCGGTCTAGGAAAGACATGGCTTGGTAGTTCGGACTGGACTGTTCCCATGAGGCACAGGGTCAAGGCTGATTTGCATATAGCCATTGTCTGACCTAGGGTGGTGTGGAGTGCAATAAAACGATGGATTTAGGCCCAGATCTTTGTACTGGGGTGAATGTAAGACATTGTTCTACATTCTGTCCATCAACTGTGTTTTTTGCAATTTTCACCCCGAGTGGGCTGGGTATGCTCAGACGTGAGTCCCAGGCTCCCCACACCACTGGAGTCAAGCTATCCAGGCTGAAGAAGTCTGATAGCCAGAAACCGGTCCTTGGATGCTTGATTCCGGTCTAGGAAAGACATGGCTTGGTAGTTCGGGCTGGACTGTTCCCATGAGGCACAGGGTGAAGGCTGATTTGCATATAGCCTTTGTCTGACCTAGGGTGGTGTGGAGTGCAAAAAAACAATGGATTTAGGCCCAGATCTTTGTACTGGGGTGAATGTAAGACATTGTTCTACATTCTGTCCATGAACTGTGTTTTTTGCAATTTTCACCCCGAGTGGGCTGGGTATGCTCAGACGTGAGTCCCAGGCTCTCCACACCACTGGAGTCAAGCTATCCAGGCTGAAGAAGGCTGATAGCCAGACACCGGTCCTTGGATGCTTGATTCCGGTCTAGGAAAGACATGGCTTGGTAGTTTGGGCTGGACTGTTCCCATGAGGCACAGGGTCAAGGCTGATTTGCATATAGCCATTGTCTGACCAAGGGTGGTGTGGAGTGCAAAAAAACGATGGATTTAGGCCCAGATCTTTGTACTGGGGTGAATGTAAGACATTGTTCTACATTCTGTCCATCAACTGTGTTTTTTGCAATTTTCACCCCGAGTGGGCTGGGTATGCTCAGACGTGAGTCCCAGGCTCTCCACACCACTGGAGTCAAGCTATCCAGGCTGAAGAAGGCTGATAGCCAGAAACCGGTCCTTGGATGCTTGATTCCGGTCTAGGAAAGACATGACTTGGTAGTTCGGGCTGGACTGTTCCCATGAGGCACAGGGTCAAGGCTGATTTGCATATAGCCATTGTCTGACCTATGGTGGTGTGGAGTGCAAAAAAAACGATGGATTTAGGCCCAGATCTTTGTACTGGGGTGAATGTAAGACATTGTTCTACATTCTGTCCATCAACTGTGTTTTTTGCAATTTTCACCCCAAGTGGGCTGGGTATGCTCAGACGTGAGTCCCAGGCTCTCCACACCACTGGAGTCAAGCTATCCAGGCTGAAGAAGGCTGATAGCCAGAAACCGGTCCTTGGATGCTTGATTCCGGTCTAGGAAAGACATGGCTTGGTAGTTCGGGCTGGACTGTTCCCATGAGGCACAGGGTCAAGGCTGATTTGCATATAGCCATTGTCTGACCTAGGGTGGTGTGGAGTGCAAAAAACGATGGATTTAGGCCCAGATCTTTGTACTGGGGTGAATGTAAGACATTGTTCTACATTCTGTCCGTCAACTGTGTTTTTTGCAATTTTCACCCCGAGTGGGCTGGGTATGCTCAGACGTGAGTCCCAGGCTCTCCACACCACTGGAGTCAAGCTATCCAGGCTGAAGAAGGCTGATAGCCAGAAACCGGTCCTTGGATGCTTGATTCTGGTCTAGGAAAGACATGGCTTGGTAGTTCGGGCTGGACTGTTCCCATGAGGCACAGGGTCAAGGCTGATTTGCATATAGCCATTGTCTGACCTAGGGTGGTGTGGAGTGCAAAAACACGATGGATTTAGGCCCAGTTCTTTGTACTGGGGTGAATGTAAGACATTGTTCTACATTCTGTCCATATACTGTGTTTTTTGCAATTTTCACCCCGAGTGGGCTGGGTATGCTCAGACGTGAGTCCCAGGCTCTCCACACCACTGGATTCAAGCTATCCAGGCTGAAGAAGGCTGATAGCCAGAAACCGGTCCTTGGATGCTTGATTCCGGTCTAGGAAAGACATAGCTTGGTAGTTCGGGCTGGACTGTTCTCATGAGGCACAGGGTCAAGGCTGATTTGCATATAGCCATTGTCTGACCTAGGGTGGTGTGGAGTGCAAAAAAACGATGGATTTAGGCCCAGATCTTTGTACTGGGGTGAATGTAAGACATTGTTCTACATTCTGTCCATCAACTGTGTTTTTTGCAATTTTCACCCCGAGTGAGCTGGGTATGCTCAGACGTGAGTCCCAGGCTCTCCACTCCACTGGAGTCAAGCTATCCAGGCTGAAGAAGGCTGATAGCCAGAAACCGGTCCTTGGATGCTTGATTCCGGTCTAGGAAAGACATGGCTTGGTAGTTCAGGCTGGACTGTTCCCATGAGGCACAGGGTCAAGGCTGATTTCCATATAGCCATTGTCTGACCTAGGGTGGTGTGGAGTGCAAAAAAACGATGGATTTAGGCCCAGACATTTGTACTGGGGTGAATGTAAGACATTGTTCTACATTCTGTCCATCAACTGTGTTTTTTGCAATTTTCACCCCGAGTGGGCTGGGTATGCTCAGACGTGAGTCCCAGGCTCTCCACACCACTGGAGTCAAGCTATCCAGGCTGAAGAAGGCTGATAGCCAGAAACTGGTCCTTGGATGCTTGATTCCGGTCTAGGAAAGACATGGCTTGGTAGTGAGGTCTGTACTGTTCCCATGAGGCACAGGGTGAAGGCTGATTTGCATATAGCCTTTGTCTGACCTCGGGTGGTGTGGAGTGCAAAAAAACGATGGATTTAGGCCCAGATCTTTGTACTGGGGTGAATGTAAGACATTGTTCTACATTCTGTCCATCAACTGTGTTTTTTGCAATTTTCACCCCGAGTGGGCTGGGTATGCTCAGACGTGAGTCCCAGGCTCTCCACACCACTGGAGTCAAGCTATCCAGGCTGAAGAAGGCTGATAGCCAGACAGGTCCTTGGATGCTTGATTCCGGTCTAGGAAAGACATGGCTTGGTAGTTCAGACTGGACTGTTCCCATGAGGCACAGGGTCAAGGCTGATTTGCATATAGCCATTGTCTGACCTAGGGTGGTGTGGAGTGCAAAAAAATGATGGATTTAGGCCCAGATCTTTGTACTGGGGTGAATGTAAGACATTGTTCTACATTCTGTCCATCAACTGTGTTTTTTGCAATTTTCCCTCCGAGTGGGCTGGGTGTGCTCAGACGTGAGTCCCAGGCTCTCCACACCACTGGAGTCAAGCTATCCAGGCTGAAGAAGGCTGATAGCCAGAAACCGGTCCTTGGATGCTTGATTCCGGTCTAGGAAAGACATGGCTTGGTAGTTCGGGCTGGACTGTTCCCATGAGGCACAGGGTCAAGGCTGATTTGCATATAGCCATTGTCTGACCTAGGGTGGTGTGGAGTGCAAAAAAACAATGGATTTAGGCCCAGATCTTTGTACTGGGGTGAATGTAAGACATTGTTCTACATTCTGTCCGTCAACTGTGTTTTTTGCAATTTTCACCCCGAGTGGGCTGGGTATGCTCAGACGTGAGTCCCAGGCTCTCCACACCACTGGAGTCAAGCTATCCAGGCTGAAGAAGGCTGATAGCCAGACAGGTCCTTGGATGCTTGATTCCGGTCTAGGAAAGACATGGCTTGGTAGTTCAGACTGGACTGTTCCCATGAGGCACAGGGTAAAGGCTGATTTGCATATAGCCATTGTCTGACCTAGGGTGGTGTGGAGTGCAAAAAAACGATGGATTTAGGCCCAGATCTTTGTACTGGGGTGAATGTAAGACATTGTTCTACATTCTGTTCATCAACTGTGTTTTTTGCAATTTTCCCTCCGAGTGGGCTGGGTGTGCTCAGACGTGAGTCCCAGGCTCTCCACACCACTGGAGTCAAGCTATCCAGGCTGAAGAAGGCTGATAGCCAGAAACCGGTCCTTGGATGCTTGATTCCGGTCTAGGAAAGACATGGCTTGGTAGTTCGGGCTGGACTGTTCCCATGAGGCACAGGGTCAAGGCTGATTTGCATATAGCCATTGTCTGACCTAGGGTGGTGTGGAGTGCAAAAAAGCGATGGATTTAGGCCCAGATCTTTGTACTGGGGTGAATGTAAGACATTGTTCTACATTCTGTCCGTCAACTGTGTTTTTTGCAATTTTCACCCCGAGTGGGCTGGGTATGCTCAGACGTGAGTCCCAGGCTCTCCACACCACTGGAGTCAAGCTATCCAGGCTGAAGAAGGCTGATAGCCAGAAACCGGTCCTTGGATGCTTGATTCCGGTCTAGGAAAGACATGGCTTGGTAGTTCGGACTGGACTGTTCCCATGAGGCACAGGGTCAAGGCTGATTTGCATATAGCCATTGTCTGACCTAGGGTGGTGTGGAGTGCAATAAAATGATGGATTTAGGCCCAGATCTTTGTACTGGGGTGAATGTAAGACATTGTTCTACATTCTGTCCATCAACTGTGTTTTTTGCAATTTTCACCCCGAGTGGGCTGGGTATGCTCAGACGTGAGTCCCAGGCTCCCCACACCACTGGAGTCAAGCTATCCAGGCTGAAGAAGTCTGATAGCCAGAAACCGGTCCTTGGATGCTTGATTCCGGTCTAGGAAAGACATGGCTTGGTAGTTCGGGCTGGACTGTTCCCATGAGGCACAGGGTGAAGGCTGATTTGCATATAGCCTTTGTCTGACCTAGGGTGGTGTGGAGTGCAAAAAAACAATGGATTTAGGCCCAGATCTTTGTACTGGGGTGAATGTAAGACATTGTTCTACATTCTGTCCATGAACTGTGTTTTTTGCAATTTTCACCCCGAGTGGGCTGGGTATGCTCAGACGTGAGTCCCAGGCTCTCCACACCACTGGAGTCAAGCTATCCAGGCTGAAGAAGGCTGATAGCCAGACACCGGTCCTTGGATGCTTGATTCCGGTCTAGGAAAGACATGGCTTGGTAGTTCGGGCTGGACTGTTCCCATGAGGCACAGGGTCAAGGCTGATTTGCATATAGCCATTGTCTGACCAAGGGTGGTGTGGAGTGCAAAAAAACGATGGATTTAGGCCCAGATCTTTGTACTGGGGTGAATGTAAGACATTGTTCTACATTCTGTCCATCAACTGTGTTTTTTGCAATTTTCACCCCGAGTGGGCTGGGTATGCTCAGACGTGAGTCCCAGGCTCTCCACACCACTGGAGTCAAGCTATCCAGGCTGAAGAAGGCTGATAGCCAGAAACCGGTCCTTGGATGCTTGATTCCGGTCTAGGAAAGACATGACTTGGTAGTTCGGGCTGGACTGTTCCCATGAGGCACAGGGTCAAGGCTGATTTGCATATAGCCATTGTCTGACCTAGGGTGGTGTGGAGTGCAAAAAAAACGATGGATTTAGGCCCAGATCTTTGTACTGGGGTGAATGTAAGACATTGTTCTACATTCTGTCCATCAACTGTGTTTTTTGCAATTTTCACCCCAAGTGGGCTGGGTATGCTCAGACGTGAGTCCCAGGCTCTCCACACCACTGGAGTCAAGCTATCCAGGCTGAAGAAGGCTGATAGCCAGAAACCGGTCCTTGGATGCTTGATTCCGGTCTAGGAAAGACATGGCTTGGTAGTTCGGGCTGGACTGTTCCCATGAGGCACAGGGTCAAGGCTGATTTGCATATAGCCATTGTCTGACCTAGGGTGGTGTGGAGTGCAAAAAACGATGGATTTAGGCCCAGATCTTTGTACTGGGGTGAATGTAAGACATTGTTCTACATTCTGTCCGTCAACTGTGTTTTTTGCAATTTTCACCCCGAGTGGGCTGGGTATGCTCAGACGTGAGTCCCAGGCTCTCCACACCACTGGAGTCAAGCTATCCAGGCTGAAGAAGGCTGATAGCCAGAAACCGGTCCTTGGATGCTTGATTCTGGTCTAGGAAAGACATGGCTTGGTAGTTCGGGCTGGACTGTTCCCATGAGGCACAGGGTCAAGGCTGATTTGCATATAGCCATTGTCTGACCTAGGGTGGTGTGGAGTGCAAAAACACGATGGATTTAGGCCCAGTTCTTTGTACTGGGGTGAATGTAAGACATTGTTCTACATTCTGTCCATATACTGTGTTTTTTGCAATTTTCACCCCGAGTGGGCTGGGTATGCTCAGACGTGAGTCCCAGGCTCTCCACACCACTGGATTCAAGCTATCCAGGCTGAAGAAGGCTGATAGCCAGAAACCGGTCCTTGGATGCTTGATTCCGGTCTAGGAAAGACATAGCTTGGTAGTTCGGGCTGGACTGTTCTCATGAGGCACAGGGTCAAGGCTGATTTGCATATAGCCATTGTCTGACCTAGGGTGGTGTGGAGTGCAAAAAAACGATGGATTTAGGCCCAGATCTTTGTACTGGGGTGAATGTAAGACATTGTTCTACATTCTGTCCATCAACTGTGTTTTTTGCAATTTTCACCCCGAGTGAGCTGGGTATGCTCAGACGTGAGTCCCAGGCTCTCCACTCCACTGGAGTCAAGCTATCCAGGCTGAAGAAGGCTGATAGCCAGAAACCGGTCCTTGGATGCTTGATTCCGGTCTAGGAAAGACATGGCTTGGTAGTTCAGGCTGGACTGTTCCCATGAGGCACAGGGTCAAGGCTGATTTCCATATAGCCATTGTCTGACCTAGGGTGGTGTGGAGTGCAAAAAAACGATGGATTTAGGCCCAGACATTTGTACTGGGGTGAATGTAAGACATTGTTCTACATTCTGTCCATCAACTGTGTTTTTTGCAATTTTCACCCCGAGTGGGCTGGGTATGCTCAGACGTGAGTCCCAGGCTCTCCACACCACTGGAGTCAAGCTATCCAGGCTGAAGAAGGCTGATAGCCAGAAACCGGTCCTTGGATGCTTGATTCCGGTCTAGGAAAGACATGGCTTGGTAGTGAGGTCTGTACTGTTCCCATGAGGCACAGGGTGAAGGCTGATTTGCATATAGCCTTTGTCTGACCTCGGGTGGTGTGGAGTGCAAAAAAACGATGGATTTAGGCCCAGATCTTTGTACTGGGGTGAATGTAAGACATTGTTCTACATTCTGTCCATCAACTGTGTTTTTTGCAATTTTCACCCCGAGTGGGCTGGGTATGCTCAGACGTGAGTCCCAGGCTCTCCACACCACTGGAGTCAAGCTATCCAGGCTGAAGAAGGCTGATAGCCAGACAGGTCCTTGGATGCTTGATTCCGGTCTAGGAAAGACATGGCTTGGTAGTTCAGACTGGACTGTTCCCATGAGGCACAGGGTCAAGGCTGATTTGCATATAGCCATTGTCTGACCTAGGGTGGTGTGGAGTGCAAAAAAACGATGGATTTAGGCCCAGATCTTTGTACTGGGGTGAATGTAAGACATTGTTCTACATTCTGTCCATCAACTGTGTTTTTTGCAATTTTCCCTCCGAGTGGGCTGGGTGTGCTCAGACGTGAGTCCCAGGCTCTCCACACCACTGGAGTCAAGCTATCCAGGCTGAAGAAGGCTGATAGCCAGAAACCGGTCCTTGGATGCTTGATTCCGGTCTAGGAAAGACATGGCTTGGTAGTTCGGGCTGGACTGTTCCCATGAGGCACAGGGTCAAGGCTGATTTGCATATAGCCATTGTCTGACCTAGGGTGGTGTGGAGTGCAAAAAAACGATGGATTTAGGCCCAGATCTTTGTACTGGGGTGAATGTAAGACATTGTTCTACATTCTGTCCGTCAACTGTGTTTTTTGCAATTTTCACCCCGAGTGGGCTGGGTATGCTCAGACGTGAGTCCCAGGCTCTCCACACCACTGGAGTCAAGCTATCCAGGCTGAAGAAGGCTGATAGCCAGAAACCGGTCCTTGGATGCTTGATTCCGGTCTAGGAAAGACATGGCTTGGTAGTTCGGACTGGACTGTTCCCATGAGGCACAGGGTCAAGGCTGATTTGCATATAGCCATTGTCTGACCTAGGGTGGTGTGGAGTGCAATAAAACGATGGATTTAGGCCCAGATCTTTGTACTGGGGTGAATGTAAGACATTGTTCTACATTCTGTCCATCAACTGTGTTTTTTGCAATTGTCACCCCGAGTGGGCTGGGTATGCTCAGACGTGAGTCCCAGGCTCCCCACACCACTGGAGTCAAGCTATCCAGGCTGAAGAAGTCTGATAGCCAGAAACCGGTCCTTGGATGCTTGATTCCGGTCTAGGAAAGACATGGCTTGGTAGTTCGGGCTGGACTGTTCCCATGAGGCAGAGGGTCAAGGCTGATTTGCATATAGCCATTGTCTGACCTAGGGTGGTGTGGAGTGCAAAAACACGATGGATTTAGGCCCAGTTCTTTGTACTGGGGTGAATGTAAGACATTGTTCTACATTCTGTCCATATACTGTGTTTTTTGCAATTTTCACCCCGAGTGGGCTGGGTATGCTCAGACGTGAGTCCCAGGCTCTCCACACCACTGGATTCAAGCTATCCAGGCTGAAGAAGGCTGATAGCCAGAAACCGGTCCTTGGATGCTTGATTCCGGTCTAGGAAAGACATGGCTTGGTAGTTCGGGCTGGACTGTTCTCATGAGGCACAGGGTCAAGGCTGATTTGCATATAGCCATTGTCTGACCTAGGGTGGTGTGGAGTGCAAAAAAACGATGGATTTAGGCCCAGATCTTTGTACTGGGGTGAATGTAAGACATTGTTCTACATTCTGTCCATCAACTGTGTTTTTTGCAATTTTCACCCCGAGTGAGCTGGGTATGCTCAGACGTGAGTCCCAGGCTCTCCACTCCACTGGAGTCAAGCTATCCAGGCTGAAGAAGGCTGATAGCCAGAAACCGGTCCTTGGATGCTTGATTCCGGTCTAGGAAAGACATGGCTTGGTAGTTCAGGCTGGACTGTTCCCATGAGGCAGAGGGTCAAGGCTGATTTCCATATAGCCATTGTCTTACCTAGGGTGGTGTGGAGTGCAAAAAAACGATGGATTTAGGCCCAGACATTTGTACTGGGGTGAATGTAAGACATTGTTCTACATTCTGTCCATCAACTGTGTTTTTTGCAATTTATTTTCACCCCAAGTGGGCTGGGTATGCTCAGACGTGAGTCCCAGGCTCTCCACACCACTGGAGTCAAGCTATCCAGGCTGAAGAAGGCTGATAGCCAGAAACCGGTCCTTGGATGCTTGATTCCGGTCTAGGAAAGACATGGCTTGGTAGTGAGGTCTGTACTGTTCCCATGAGGCACAGGGTGAAGGCTGATTTGCATATAGCCTTTGTCTGACCTAGGGTGGTGTGGAGTGCAAAAAAACGATGGATTTAGGCCCAGATCTTTGTACTGGGGTGAATGTAAGACATTGTTCTACATTCTGTCCATGAACTATGTTTTTTGCAATTTTCACCCCGAGTGGGCTGGGTATGCTCAGACGTGAGTCCCAGGCTCTCCACACCACTGGAGTCAAGCTATCCAGGCTGAAGAAGGCTGATAGCCAGACACCGGTCCTTGGATGCTTGATTCCGGTCTAGGAAAGACATGGCTTGGTAGTTCGGGCTGGACTGTTCCCATGAGGCACAGGGTCAAGGCTGATTTGCATATAGCCATTGTCTGACCAAGGGTGGTGTGGAGTGCAAAAAAACGATGGATTTAGGCCCAGATCTTTGTACTGGGGTGAATGTAAGACATTGTTCTACATTCTGTCCATCAACTGTGTTTTTTGCAATTTTCACCCCGAGTGGGCTGGGTATGCTCAGACGTGAGTCCCAGGCTCTCCACACCACTGGAGTCAAGCTATCCAGGCTGAAGAAGGCTGATAGCCAGAAACCGGTCCTTGGATGCTTGATTCCGGTCTAGGAAAGACATGGCTTGGTAGTTCGGGCTGGACTGTTCCCATGAGGCACAGGGTCAAGGCTGATTTGCATATAGCCATTGTCTGACCTAGGGTGGTGTGGAGTGCAAAAAAAACGATGGATTTAGGCCCAGATCTTTGTACTGGGGTGAATGTAAGACATTGTTCTACATTCTGTCCATCAACTGTGTTTTTTGCAATTTTCACCCCGAGTGGGCTGGGTATGCTCAGACGTGAGTCCCAGGCTCTCCACACCACTGGAGTCAAGCTATCCAGGCTGAAGAAGGCTGATAGCCAGAAACCGGTCCTTGGATGCTTGATTCCGGTCTAGGAAAGACATGGCTTGGTAGTTCGGGCTGGACTGTTCCCATGAGGCACAGGGTCAAGGCTGATTTGCATGTAGCCATTGTCTGACCTAGGGTGGTGTGGAGTGCAAAAAACGATGGATTTAGGCCCAGATCTTTGTACTGGGGTGAATGTAAGACATTGTTCTACATTCTGTCCGTCAACTGTGTTTTTTGCAATTTTCACCCCGAGTGGGCTGGGTATGCTCAGACGTGAGTCCCAGGCTCTCCACACCACTGGAGTCAAGCTATCCAGGCTGAAGAAGGCTGATAGCCAGAAACCAGTCCTTGGATGCTTGATTCTGGTCTAGGAAAGACATGGCTTGGTAGTTCGGGCTGGACTGTTCCCATGAGGCACAGGGTCAAGGCTGATTTGCATATAGCCATTGTCTGACCTAGGGTGGTGTGGAGTGCAAAAACACGATGGATTTAGGCCCAGTTCTTTGTACTGGGGTGAATGTAAGACATTGTTCTACATTCTGTCCATATACTGTGTTTTTTGCAATTTTCACCCCGAGTGGGCTGGGTATGCTCAGACGTGAGTCCCAGGCTCTCCACACCACTGGATTCAAGCTATCCAGGCTGAAGAAGGCTGATAGCCAGAAACCGGTCCTTGGATGCTTGATTCCGGTCTAGGAAAGACATGGCTTGGTAGTTCGGGCTGGACTGTTCTCATGAGGCACAGGGTCAAGGCTGATTTGCATATAGCCATTGTCTGACCTAGGGTGGTGTGGAGTGCAAAAAAACGATGGATTTAGGCCCAGATCTTTGTACTGGGGTGAATGTAAGACATTGTTCTACATTCTGTCCATCAACTGTGTTTTTTGCAATTTTCACCCCGAGTGAGCTGGGTATGCTCAGACGTGAGTCCCAGGCTCTCCACTCCACTGGAGTCAAGCTATCCAGGCTGAAGAAGGCTGATAGCCAGAAACCGGTCCTTGGATGCTTGATTCCGGTCTAGGAAAGGCATGGCTTGGTAGTTCAGGCTGGACTGTTCCCATGAGGCACAGTTTCAAGGCTGATTTTCATATAGCCATTGTCTGACCTAGGGTGGTGTGGAGTGCAAAAAAACGATGGATTTAGGCCCAGACATTTGTACTGGGGTGAATGTAAGACATTGTTCTACATTCTGTCCATCAACTGTGTTTTTTGCAATTTTCACCCCGAGTGGGCTGGGTATGCTCAGACGTGAGTCCCAGGCTCTCCACACCACTGGAGTCAAGCTATCCAGGCTGAAGAAGGCTGATAGCCAGAAACCGGTCCTTGGATGCTTGATTCCGGTCTAGGAAAGACATGGCTTGGTAGTGAGGTCTGTACTGTTCCCATGAGGCACAGGGTGAAGGCTGATTTGCATATAGCCTTTGTCTGACCTAGGGTGGTGTGGAGTGCAAAAAAACGATGGATTTAGGCCCAGATCTTTGTACTGGGGTGAATGTAAGACATTGTTCTACATTCTGTCCATGAACTGTGTTTTTTGCAATTTTCACCCCGAGTTTGCTGGGTATGCTCAGACGTGAGTCCCAGGCTCTCCACACCACTGGAGTCAAGCTATCCAGGCTGAAGAAGGCTGATAGCCAGACACCGGTCCTTGGATGCTTGATTCCGGTCTAGGAAAGACATGGCTTGGTAGTTCGGGCTGGACTGTTCCCATGAGGCACAGGGTCAAGGCTGATTTGCATATAGCCATTGTCTGACCTAGGGTGGTGTGGAGTGCAAAAAAACGATGGATTTAGGCCCAGATCTTTGTACTGGGGTGAATGTAAGACATTGTTCTACATTCTGTCCATCAACTGTGTTTTTTGCAATTTTCACCCCGAGTGGGCTGGGTATGCTCAGACGTGAGTCCCAGGCTCTCCACACCACTGGAGTCAAGCTATCCAGGCTGAAGAAGGCTGATAGCCAGAAACCGGTCCTTGGATGCTTGATTCCGGTCTAGGAAAGACATGGCTTGGTAGTTCGGGCTGGACTGTTCACATGAGGCACAGGGTCAAGACTGATTTGCATATAGCCATTGTCTGACCTAGGGTGGTGTGGAGTGCAAAAAAAACGATGGATTTAGGCCCAGATCTTTGTACTGGGGTGAATGTAAGACATTGTTCTACATTCTGTCCATCAACTGTGTTTTTTGCAATTTTCACCCCGAGTGGGCTGGGTATGCTCAGACGTGAGTCCCAGGCTCTCCACACCACTGGAGTCAAGCTATCCAGGCTGAAGAAGGCTGATAGCCAGAAACCGGTCCTTGGATGCTTGATTCCGGTCTAGGAAAGACATGGCTTGGTAGTTCGGGCTGGACTGTTCCCATGAGGCACAGGGTCAAGGCTGATTTGCATATAGCCATTGTCTGACCTAGGGTGGTGTGGAGTGTAAAAAACGATGGATTTAGGCCCAGATCTTTGTACTGGGGTGAATGTAAGACATTGTTCTACATTCTGTCCGTCAACTGTGTTTTTTGCAATTTTCACCCCGAGTGGGCTGGGTATGCTCAGACGTGAGTCCCAGGCTCTCCACACCACTGGAGTCAAGCTATCCAGGCTGAAGAAGGCTGATAGCCAGAAACCGGTCCTTGGATGCTTGATTCCGGTCTAGGAAAGACATGGCTTGGTAGTTCGGGCTGGACTGTTCCCATGAGGCACAGGGTCAAGGCTGATTTGCATATAGCCATTGTCTGACCTAGGGTGGTGTGGAGTGCAAAAAAACGATGGATTTAGGCCCAGATCTTTGTACTGGGGTGAATGTAAGACATTGTTCTACATTCTGTCCATCAACTGTGTTTTTTGCAATTTTCACCCCGAGTGGGCTGGGTATGCTCAGACGTGAGTCCCAGGCTCTCCACACCACTGGAGTCAAGCTATCCAGGCTGAAGAAGGCTGATAGCCAGAAACCGGTCCTTGGATGCTTGATTCCGGTCTAGGAAAGACATGGCTTGGTAGTTCGGGCTGGACTGTTCCCATGAGGCACAGGGTCAAGGCTGATTTGCATATAGCCATTGTCTGACCTAGGGTGGTGTGGAGTTTCCAAAAAACGATGGATTTAGGCCCAGATCTTTGTACTGGGGTGAATGTAAGACATTGTTCTACATTCTGTCCATCAACTGTGTTTTTTGCAATTTTCACCCCGAGTGGGCTGGGTATGCTCAGACGTGAGTCCCAGGCTCTCCACACCACTGGAGTCAAGCTATCCAGGCTGAAGAAGGCTGATAGCCAGAAACCGGTCCTTGGATGCTTGATTCCGGTCTAGGAAAGACATGGCTTGGTAGTTCGGGCTGGACTGTTCCCATGAGGCACAGGGTCAAGGCTGATTTGCATATAGCCATTGTCTGACCTAGGGTGGTGTGGAGTGCAAAAAAACGATGGATTTAGGCCCAGATCTTTGTACTGGGGTGAATGTAAGACATTGTTCTACATTCTGTCCATCAACTGTATTTTTTGCAGCTGACTAACTAAATCACAAAATGATTCTTCAATACTTATGTAGTGTGAGTTATGAACAATTCGCACCCAGGCTCGCAGAAGGACAGCTGCGGCCCGTCCGTTGGACTCACAGATGCAGTACTACGAGCCCTCCACATCATTGTGGCTATCCCTGCCCTGTTCCGTCGTACGCCACGCCACGCCACTCTGACTACGTTCCGACGTTAACCCCACATAGCTACCTGTCGCAGGCGTACTCGCTGTTGCTGTGCAGGTCAGTGATCTAGTTCTCAACATCTTACGGCCACTCCCTGAGGGCAGGTTTGCACACACACCACAACCATCAAGCACATGCATTACAGGCCATGTGACCACACAAATATAATGGATTGACAACGTCACATCCTTTATTGCCGGTGGTGACTGGCTGGCGTACGCTCCACGGGTCTCAACCATAAAGAGTCCATGAAAAGTTGCGCAGAAGGTTAGTCACACCCTCACCTGTATGGCCATCAGGGGCCTACCATCCGATTGGTGCAGACTAGGAGTGGGCGTCAAATTCCGTTCCGCTTCGGAATTTGTGATATTTTGACATTTTCACGTTCCGCGGAGAGCACGAAAATGTCAAAACTTTCGCAATCTGCTATTTTCTTGTTTGCGCTTTAAAAATGTGTTCTTCGCGCGCGGTAGCGACTTACCGGGTCCATGCATTCGCCAACGAGTTTTCCTATCCGTTCGCGTGCCCCACGAGATGTTGGATTGTTGGTAGCCGGTCGCGCTATCCCGCAAGAGTTTGCAATCACGAATACGTCAAATGACACGGAACAGGAAATAAGCATTGCAAACATGATGGCTGCGCCCATTAGCCATCTCATGGGAAATATGAGATAAATTACCCCACGAGCACACAAAAACACATCGTGAACGGGCGGGAAAAGTAATCTCAGCATCTTCGCAAAAGTTCTGCGTGCTCGCGGAGATTTTGCGCAATTTCGCAATAATTTCCTAGCGCGGACTTCATATGCATAGAGTTAATGCCACCCGAAACTCATGTGGCCATCAGGGGCCTACCACCACCTGGCACGGACTTGAGTTCCACAGGCTTAGTAGCACCAAACCCTGAGGTGGGCTCCGCCATTGATGACTCAAGACTCAGTGACATGTGTGAGGTCTGCCGGGCTGCAGAGAAGCTGATGTGGTCTCCGCCATTCAGGGATCAGCGACATCTGCGACATCCGCTGGGAAGCTGGTGTGGTCCCCTGCCATTTATGACTCAAGACTCAGCGACATTTGTGAGATCCGCAGAGAATCTGATGTTGTCTCTGCCATTCATGACTCAGGACTCAGCAACACCTCAGATATCAGCGGGGTATTGAAGGGCACGTGGAGTCCGCCCACTGTTGCACACTCCGATGGCAGCAGGTAATTATTTGCTCATGGATGCGCAGAGGCAACAGTCTCTCTCACTCTCTCTCTCTCACGTCTCTCTCTTCACTCTCTCGCTCTCTTCATTCCTTTCCTTCTATCTCTCTCTCCCTTTTTAACTCCCTTTCCTTCCCTCTCTTTTTCTCTCTGGCTTGTTTTTCCTTCTCTCTTTCAGTCCTTTCATATGCACATTACACACATCCTTATTTTTAACCCTGGGCAAAGCACTACGCTACGCTTGCGTAGTTTGCGAAGTTTGCGCAACTTTGCACTACGCGAACTGCACGTAGCACAGTGCAAACATGCGTAGCGTAGTGCAGCGGTCATTTTTTGCTTGCTCGCAGTCCTCCACATCAAGTTGGCGACCACGAGCAAGCAAAATTACATCCTTGTGAGACTTTTTCCTTGTCCGCGATCAGCAACATCAAGTTGCCGATCGCGAGCATGGAAAATAAACCTCCCGGGGAGATTCTCAACGTGGGGAGGTCGCGCATGCTCGCGACCGCTCGTGATGAGAAATTACCAGTCCGCATTGAGAAAGCTGCAGCGCGAGTAAAAATCTACTCGAGCGGCAGAAAAGAACTGCTCGCACTGTGCAAGATGCTGTTTTCAATGATTGCACAGTGCCGGATGCTTGTCTGCACTGTGCAATAATTGAAAACGACATCTTGCACAGCGCGTAGCGCTACTTCGCGAACTACGCCCACCCCTACCTTGTGTGCTTTATTTTCCAGGCTCTGTTGTCAACATCCATGGTCCCCACAGGAGTCTTCCGCCTTGTTGTTTTCTATTCATTTTGTTAAATTTTGTTTATTAGTTTATTTTTGTATATATTTGTTAATAAAAAAATAACATTTAAAAAAGTTTGAAGAAAATAAATTATTAACCTTTTTGGTTGTTTTCTTAACTGCTGTGTGACTCTTTCTTGTTCTTATTACTGTTATTTGGTGGTATCCACCATGGTGTTAAATTTTGGGGCACTTATCGCGGGAATACTGGTGATGTCTGCAGTTTGCACCAACTTATGAATACTGTGTTAGATGTATCTCAACTTTAGTTGCATTAAAGTGCTGATAATGAAATGCAAAGTAGCTGTTCCAATGCAAAAAGACACAAGGTGCACCTTAGCGATTTATTCTAAATACTAAAATCCTGTATTGAATTGCACTGAGGTAGTGGCTTCAATTACAGTGCACACACAAAATCAATGAAAAATCTCATTGTATATATATTGATTGGGAATAGCGCGTCAGGTGCTGGATCTTGACGGGATACACTGCCCAGTTCGTATATTATTATGCAGACGAAAAAATCACATCACAACTTTCACAACAACTCGAATGCCAAACAAATTAAAAATAAGCCACATTAGCACCAGGGATTTTACACCTGCTTTCTGCTGGTGTTAAGCAGAACGACTACCTGCAGCATGAAAGGAAACACAACCAAGAGCCGCACCAGAACACCCACAGGTGCCATAGAGTCAATGAGCATGATACAGGGATACCCATGAGGGCCACAAGACTCATCGCAACAACTCCAGGACCGCCACACCCCCCAAACCAGCATCTGAGCAAGTATGATAGGCAGGGCCCCTGCAACATCACAGTGTGCTGTCTTCAGCAGACATTACCATGTCACCTCAGAGTTGGCAGTGACCCTAGACATGTAGCGATGCATGCATCCACCTGCATGCACAACAGGCGTGTGCTGGTCCAGCGTACACAGGTCAGCGCAGGGGTGTGCCTATCCGGCAAGAGAAATGGGGTGTCTCGCACATTTCCGTGTGTAGAAAGTGGAGTGTGTCTCTGTGTTCTGGTATGGCCTGCCACAAGGGCCGCAGCAGACGATGTTGTAAAGTTGCATGCGCCACCACCAAACGGCACTCTCATGGTGTAGTTGAAATGCCGCACAACATCCCCGAATAGGCATTACAATGCTGTGCCGTACGAGTGCACGGGATACAACAGCCCACCGTACAAAAGTGTGGAGGCTTGTAAGAAGGAGGAGCAGCTGTTTGGCAACGTAACACAGAGTGAGCCCGCCCATGTCCCACGTGCTGGTTATCTCGTCCATGATGACCACGGTCACAGACATCCCACAACACCCACGACAGGCCTTTGTACACATCCTGTATGAATGCAGCATGGTTTTCACTTCTATGCTCGTTCAGGGGTGTGATGTTGGCGGGTTGTGTGACTTGTGCTCCTTTCTGGTGTTTTTAATGTTGGCCATTGTTTGTCTATACTTGTGCTGTACTTGATTGTGCATGTGTGCCATTGTGCCCATCTCCCCGTTCCCCCACTCCCTACTTCTTCCTCTTCCTGATGCTGTTGTTTCTATAATTTTGTTCATCCACACATAAATACATGTAAAGAACAAATTAGAATACTTTCTTGATTCTTTTAGGTTTCAAAACTTCTCTCTATTAGTTTCTTTTTAGTTTCCCATATAAACAGTTTTTTTCATATTCAACGACACGTAGAAGTCAGCAGTCCAACGCATTCTTTCAACACACTTTCTAGAACATTCTACAACACGTGCAGATTAAAAGTTCATCAATTTCTTTAAACCTAACAATATTTTTTTGCAACATTTTTTCGAACATTTAACGGCACGTGCAGGTTAAAAGTTCACGATTGTTTTAAGTTGGAACAGTGCCTTCCAAATGCAAGTAGCAGGTGTGGTTGAGTTGACCAAAGTTTATGCTATGATATGTACTCCACGTTGAAACTGCTTTTTCTTAACCAATCACAAAGATGCTTTTCCACAAAACGAATGTGCACCCTACTTCACCCTACTTCAAAAAAACATTGCTTTTCATCTCCCAATCAGGTATCAATTTGTATGGCAAAAAAAAGTAGATCCCCAACTTTAAACATAGCTCTCATTCTACGAAGGAACTCCATGAGCTACAGACATCTTTCCATACCTTCCAGCCATACCTTCAAAATGCTTGTGTGAATCGTAGGACATAGCTATATTTTCTGGTGCATGAGGTATGCAAGACGTATTGACATAGACCTAGGTTTACAAAATGTGGACATTGAATAGTTTGCACAGAGAGGATTGAAGTGGCACCAATTGTTGTCTTTGGTTAAAACCTGTTTGCATCTCCAACACCTTGACCCCATGATTGTGCAATGTGGTGGAAACGACCTAGGCACATTGACTGGGGTAGGTTTGGAAATGCTTATGAAGGACACCTTTGGACAATTGATGTTACTTTTGCCTCAAACTGTCTTTGTATATTCCAATATCTGCCAAAGACAGAAGTGGAAATGGTCAAAACAATGTTGTCCTCAGATTGAAAAATCAAGGAAGAAAGTCAACAAAGCTGTGTCTGCATACCTCAGAGTCCACAAAATGGGGTCCATCTATAACAAAAACATACATTTTGATATGGCTGATATCTACAGAAGTGATGGAGTACACTTCACAGATCACGGAAATCGAGTTTTCCTGAATAACTAGAAGCGGTGCATCCGCACTTAAATGTAGCTCCAACTAATCAACACAAGGGCGCTTTTTAGAGCCACCCTATAACTGACAACTTAGGCCCGCTATTTTAGGACCAGGTAATGGCAGCTCCCGGACCCTCGCCAAAATGTATTCACCACACAGCTGTGGTGAAGCGGCCAGGCCATCTGACTTTGCAGCACAGAGCTCTCGCTTTGATCACCGTCTCTACTCACCCATAGGGGTGAGTAGTTTGTGCTTTACAAATACCATTTTGATTTACCTTCGCACTCCCTGTACAACACCACCTAAGCATCATATACAAGTTGGACGAGTGTGGCACAGCGCCCAGAGCACATGACTTCACAGCATAGCACACATAGTTTTGGCTCACGATTTCATCCCTGAGTCCAGCAGCAGCTCAATTTAGCAGCATGACACTCTAGGCAATACCCCACTTAATTTCCGTACCCAGCACTTTCAGACCGGTAGGGTCAGTACTAGTTCAGCGGCTTTATCCCCGAGTCCAGCAGCAGCTCAGCTTACGCTTCCAGCGCCATCAGACCCATAGGAGTGAGTACTTTGCACTTGACGTCCTCTCTTCTTCAGGCAACTCTTTGCTGGATGTGTAGCGGCGTGCCTGTGCCGCGAGAAGGAACCTGCTGTGCGCTGCACAGTCCTGTTGAGGTGTCACCGGGCACCTCAACTTGGGGCAGACAAGTGCTTTTACGTTGGAACAAGCGGTGCCACACAGTCCAGTTACCCTTTGCAGACCCACTTGGGATTTATTGTGACTGTGGGGGTTCAAACCAGTGTCTTACCTTAAGAATTATCGCCGGACTACCAAGCCCATCATGCCTCAGGAGAGGCACCGCCCAGAAGGGCGGAGCAAAACACGGACTTATGGTGGTGAGCGGAAACAGCTGGTTTCAACCAACACAACCCCAGCATTCCATGATTAAGTGCTTCCACTGCACGAAACGCGTCGGATGGGGGAGATTCTGTTGCTTGGGTTGCCGTTCTCTGTGAGCGCCTCCAACGTGAATAAAGAGCGTATCCCTGAACTTGTCTGTGTGGCGTCCTCTCTTCTTCAGGCAACTCTTTGCTGGATGTGTAGCGGCGTGCCTGTGCCGCGAGAAGGAACCTGCTGTGCGCTGCACAGTCCAGTTGAGGTGTCACCGGGCACCTCAACTTGGGGCAGACGAGTGCTTTTACGTTGGAACAAGCGGTGCCACACAGTCCAGTTACCCTTTGCAGACCCACTTGGGATTTATTGTGACTGTGGGGGTTCAAACCAGCGTCTTACCTTAAGAATTATTGCCAGACTACCAAGCCCATCATGCCTCAGGAGAGGCACCGCCCAGAAGGGCGGAGCAAAATACGGACTTATGGTGGTGAGCGGAAACAGCTGGTTTCAACCAACACAACCCCAGCATTCCATGATTAAGTGCTTCCACTGCACGAAACGCGTCGGATGGGGGAGATTCTGTTGCTTGGGTTGCCGTTCTCTGTGAGCGCCTCCAACGTGAATAAAGAGCGTATCCCTGAACTTGTCTGTGTTGCGTCCTCTCTTCTTCAGGCAACTCTTTGCTGGATGTGTAGCAGTGTGCCTGTGCCGCGAGAAGGAACCTGCTGTGCGCTGCACAGTCCTGTTGAGGTGTCACCGGGCACCTCAACTTGGGGCAGACGAGTGCTTTTACGTTGGAACAAGCGGTGCCACACAGTCCAGTTACCCTTTGCAGACCCACTTGGGATTTATTGTGACTGTGGGGGTTCAAACCAGCGTCTTACCTTAAGAATTATCGCCGGACTACCAAGCCCATCATGCCTCAGGAGAGGCACCGCCCAGAAGGGCGGAGCAAAACACGGACTTATGGTGGTGAGTGGAAACAGCTGGTTACAACCAACACAACCCCAGCATTCCATGATTAAGTGCTTCCACTGCACAAAACGCGTCGGATGGGGGAGATTCTGTTGCTTGGGTTGCCGTTCTCTGTGAGCGCCTCCAACGTGAATAAAGAGCGTATCCCTGAACTTGTCTGTGTGGCGTCCTCTCTTCTTCAGGCAACTCTTTGCTGGATGTGTAGCGGCGTGCCTGTGCCGCGAGAAGGAACCTGCTGTGCGCTGCATAGTTCTGTTGAGGTGTCACCGGGCACCTCAACTTGGGGCAGACGAGTGCTTTTACGTTTGAACAAGCGCTGCCACACAGTCCAGTTACCCTTTGCAGACCCACTTGGGATTTATTGTGACTGTGGGGGTTCAAACCAGCGTCTTACCTTAAGAATTATCGCCGGACTGCCAAGCCCGTCATGACTCAGGAGAGGCACTGCCCAGAAGGGCGGAGCAAAATACGGACTGATGGTGGTGAGCGGAAACAGCTGGTTTCAACCAACACAACCCCAGCATTCCATGATGCTTCCACTGCACGAAACGCGTTGGATGGGGGAGATTCTGTTGCTTGGGTTGCCGTTCTCTGTGAGCGCCTCCAACGTGAATAAAGAGCGTATCCCTGAACTTGTCTGTGTGGCGTCCTCTCTTCTTCAGGCAACTCTTTGCTGGATAAATACATATATATATGTATATATATATATATTCTCGCTGCACAATCCTCTCACAAATCCTGTGAAAATAGAAACAGCACTCGCAGGGGGGTATAAAGCCAACAATTCTTTATTTGGCTACCAGCACAGACAAGACGCGTTTCGGCGATGAGCCTTCGTCAATTGCAAATGAGAACGCGCCGCCATTGCATTTAAAACACAGTGCAATCGTCACAGTGAATCATGGCATAAACATGAAAAAAGGACTAACTGATAGCTAAAATCACGCCATCATGAAAGTACCTTTTCTACATTGAAAACGAAAAGATATATATGATTTCATTCTCATGTTTGATCTGACACCAGGGTATGAGGAGTACAATTGATTATTCACTCTGTCAACCATATTTACATATGGAAATATACCCACAAGTTCAATATAGCCCTGGATGGGCACATATTTAAGCAAATCATATTGCCCACAGATGGGCTCAGCCATGACAGTATCTACTGTGCTATAATTACAAGTATAATTAAAAACAGTTCAAGAAGCAAAAAATGATGATTTTTAAAGGTTGAAGCAAAAAAGATATAGAACGATAGCAAATTCATACAGCATATAATGACCAAAAATACAAGAAAGCGAATTATCTACATACAGAGTATTAATATCCTAAATGGACTGCTAATTCTTCATGTGTATTGAGCCCAAAAGGACTCTTGCTCTGTAGGTCTATGATGTAGCGTGACTCAAGCCGCCGCAGTTTTTGTAAGCGGTCTCCACCACGTGGTAGAGGTGGCACACTATCCAGACAAAAATAGGCCAACAGATCCCTGTTGTGTCCATGCAGTTTATCAAAATGTCTAGCCACAGGATAAGATTCATCAATATTATTGATGGCACGCATGTGTTCCAATATACGTAATTTGACGGGATTGATAGTACTCCCGACGTATTTTAGTCCACAGGGACATACTAGACAATAAATAGCATAAGGTGTTGTACATGTCAGAAACTTTTTAATGCTCTTAGGGAATTTCAAACCCGGAATTGCATAGGTAAGGGTCCTTTTGCTGATTTTACAGGCCTTACAACGGCCACATGGAAAGAAACCACTGAGAGGTATTTTGTTAGATACATTGGGTTTCACCATAAGGTGACTATGGACTAGGTCATCTTTAAGGGCTCTAGCTTTCCGATAAGTAACCAACGGACTAGAAGATAAATCTTCTCTGATGATATTGTCCGTTAGAAGTATATTCCAGTTCTTTTTTAGAATTTTTCTAACTTGTTCTGAATTTTCAGAGAAGGTCGTAATCAGTCTGAACGTCCCTTGATTCTGCACCTTAGTTTCTTTGGATTTCAATAACTCAAGTCTGGGTCTCTTACTGACTTTATTAAGAGCTTGTTTAAGCACCCCCTCTTTATAGCCCCTCACCTTGAATCTGTCCAAACAAAGTTTGGCTGATTTTTCAAATTCTTCTTCGGTGGAGCTATTTCTTTTAAGTCTTAAAAGTTCCCCATATGGGATACTCTTAATGAGTTTTTTGGGGTGATTGCTGGTCGCATGTAATGTGCAATTACCTGCTGTGGCTTTTCGATAAAGTTTGGTGTGCAATTGCCCCTCTTCCACAAATATGATGAGGTCTAGATAATTGACCATAGAGTCACTTATTTCTCCGCTAAATTTTAAATTCACACTGTTGTCATTCAATACATCCACATATGTCGCAGCTTCCTCTACAGTCCCCTCAAAGATAATCAACAAATCATCAATATAACGATACCAGGATTTAATTTTACAATTCCACATGGCATTGCTATTATTCCAGGCTATCTGTTCCTCCCACCAGCCAACGCATAGATTCGCGTAGCTGAGGGAGGAGCAGGAACCCATGGCTACACCTGACTGTTGTTTGTACAGTTGTCCGTTAAAGACAAAAATGTTGTTGTTAAGGCCAAAGGTTATAAATTCCATGAGCATCTTATTGTGCTCAAAGTATTCAATATCTCTCGTTTGTAGAAAGCTATGTATGGCTCGCAAACCGTCAGTGTGTGAGATGCTAGTGTACAAACTGGTGATATCCATCACCATCATGCAATATCCTGGTTTCCAAATAAACTCATTTAGCAAATCCAAAAGATGAGTAGTATCTTTAAGATAAGATTTCAATGCAGTAACAAAAGGAAACAAAAATGAGTCTATATACATAGAGAGGTGTTCTGTAAGCCCCCCCCAGAGAAGCAACAATGGGGCGTCCTGGAGGATTTGTACTGTCTTTATGAACTTTAGGAAGGTGATAGAACGTGGGTGTAATAGGGTTCATGCAACGAAGAAACAAAAATTCATCAGTGTTCAACATATCTTTGTTGTACCACTTGGTGATGATGTCATGATAATCTCTGATGCTATGTTGGTAATCCACATTAGTGATTTTAAGATAGCAAGTAGTGTCATTTAATTGTCTATATGCTTCCTTTTCATATTGTGATAGTGTCATAAGTACAATATTTCCTCCTTTATCAGAAGGTTTGCATATCAAGGAGGAGTCATCACAAAGTTTTTTGAAAGCCATTTGTTGTTGTCTATTGAAATTGGTGATTCCATTTTTCTGATATTGAACATCATGTCTCAATTTCATTAAGTCTTTGATCACTGCATCAGAAAAAATGTCAATGGCATCCGTCATCGTTGGAGGCATGAAAACGGATGCTGGTTTAAAAGAGGAAATACCTCCTTTAAGTTGGACATCCATCGCAGAGACCATCTGTGTATTAGTCACATTCAAACATTCCTCTCCCATACTTTCTGTTCTTAGTTCTTCCATGGTAATTATACCACTAAGATCTTTACACAGAAGGCCTTCTGTGGACTCTTGTCGAACTTTTTTAGTATTAGGTTTGGCCGGTGGAGGTTTCAACTTGAAAAATTTATGTAGTTTTAACTTTCTCACAAATTTAAATAAATCAATACGAGTCTGAGCAAATTCAAATTTTCTCTGCGGGCAAAAGGAAAGACCTAGTTTTAGTATGGTTTCTTCCTCTGTTGTCAAGGTTTTAGTAGTCAGATTAATGATAGATAGATCTTCTATCCCATTTAGTTCCTTTTGTTGAAGGTCTTTTTGCTCCTGGTTACTGGGGGTGAGCTTACTACTTTTCTGGCCCCAGCCCCCCCTCCTCGTTTTCCTCGTGCCACTCTTTGTTCTGGGGGTTTCCCTCTGCCGCCTTCTAGTTGTTGTTTCCTCATGACTTTGAATTCCTCGTAAAAATGGGAGGAAGTAGAGGCCCCCATCCCTTCCTCAATGGAATCATCGTCAGGTGTTGCTTCAGATTCTGAAGTTTCTGGTACTGTAGGCGGTGGCCCTGTTTGTTTTTTCTGAATTTCTTTTCTAGGATTGTCGTATTTTTGGGAAAAAGTTAAAACTCTGCCCAATCTGTAATCTTTTTCATCTCTGTCGAATTTTTCTTCTTTACGTTGTTTGATTTTCTGTTCATATGCTTTTAATAGTTTTTTCATTTGATCTCGTTTTTCTCTTATGCTCTCTTGGTCCCGTTCTTTTTCCAGTTCTTCTTCTAGATCTTTTATAGAAGCTAGCGCTTTGTCGCGGTCACTCCAGGCAAAGCGTATTAGAATTATCAACATTCCTTGACAGGAGTCCGCTATGTGTTCTGCCCAAGCGTCTAGCAACAGAGGGTCTGGGTTCTCATAGGCAGGTATAGTGTAAATTCTCAACCCTCTGGGTACACGTTTTACCTCCATGTAGTTTTGCAGGGAGGTGGCCTCCCACCACTTATGAATTTCACGTTCATATAAGCGTTCTAGGGAGGTTAACTTCGTGTTCAAAGTGGTAGTAGTTTCACTGGGACCTGCTTTGTTTGAACCATTGTCATTTTGCTTCTTTTTGAACATGCCTAAGGCGGCTTCTTTACGCTCTGTTTCGCAAAACATGGTTGAAATATAGAATGCTGCAGCCGCAGCTCCTTTGAGATGTATGTGCCTAGCCCCTTCGCTCTATATATCTGAGAGAAGTGATATTTCTCTGAGTCACAATGTGGGGAAAGTATATTGCCGCTTACCGGAATCTCCGTAGTCCTCTCATGTTTATGCCATGTTTCACTGTGACGATTGCACTGTGTTTTAAATGCAATGGCGGCGCGTTCTCATTTGCAATTGACGAAGGCTCATCGCCGAAACGCGTCTTGTCTGTGCTGGTAGCCAAATAAAGAATTGTTGGCTTTATACCCCCCTGCGAGTGCTGTTTCTATTTTCACAGGATTTGTGAGAGGATTGTGCAGCGAGAATTTGTTTGGTGGGCACACCCCCACCTGGGAGAGCACCCGCTCGCGAGTGCAGCAGGCTGGTGTATTTTCGGAGCAATTATATATATATATATATATATATATGTGTGTGTGTGTGTGTGTGTGTGTGTGTGTGTGTTTGTATGTGTATATATGTATATTTTGAGATATATAGATATATATATATATATATATATATACGAAGGGTATTTTGCTGGCTCCGGCGGCGAAGGAAACATTACAACTAAGTGAAAATCAATTGCTGTGCCGACATGGAAGATTCTTTCAGAGACAGGAAAAAAGCGGCAGAGGAGCTGTTCCTTAATTTACCTACAATTGAGAAAAGAGCGGGCACTAATGTAGATAAAGTTTATCAACATCCCAATATTAGAAGCCTGTTAAAATTGCTGGAAAAACACCATAAGAGTGAGTTAACGAAATGGTGGAAGGTCAAGTCTCTGGAGAAATATCATGAGGCAAGGAGAGTGCCACGGGGACTACGCATCATGCGGGCACCAAGTTTTGAAAGACCAAACCCGTTACTATTAAAGGAATGGGCTGAAAGCAACTTGGAGGCGTCCATGCGCTTAGTTTGCCTCCTCAATAAATATGCCACAATTGATCGTGAAACAGACCTCAGAGAAATCACTCGTATTCAAGGTGAAATAGATACACTCACGAACGACAGCAATAAAGATCTAATTGAAAAAACATTAACAGAAATACACGAGAGAAAACATATGTGTGAATTATGACGGGTTAACAAGCCCATCTAGTCACGCACTGTTCACGTGGTGTGGTGCGCCTTCTGAATTTTTCAAAGTATTCCACTAAATGCTATACCATATAACAGTTACTTGTTTTAATACATGATTCACTTTGTAATATTATACTGTGCTTTTTTCAATCAGTTTCCATCAGTTCATCATATCAACAAATGCATCATGTAATTATACATTTTTTCTGATTAACCATATACAATATACATAACATCATGTTTTAACAACACAGTTTCATTGTTCTGCCCAATGCATTTCGGTACTCAGAGGTACCTTCCTCAGGGGCCAGGCTGAAAAAATAAAAAATATGAAAGTATGAATGTGGTGTTGTTTTGGGTACACCCATGTGTGGTGTAATTGGTATTTGAACTCATACCTGTATGGTTGAATCTCCGCGCCTGGAGGCTTAAGAGAAAAAATATGTATATTTGTTTATGTTCGATATATCAAGTGCTGGTATCCAACTACACAACAAAAAACTCTGTGAGACTGTAAATACTTGAGCTTACCACGTTCCTGTACTGTGTAAGTTGTCGATAAGCTGCCAGAATAAAATGATAATGATAATGAGCTCTCTCCTCTTACTACTCATATTCAGTTAATCCTACCAATCTACTATGCCGTAAGCATCATATCTCTCCAACATACCTGAGAAGCTGCTGGAGTGATTCTATTCCCTGCAAAACATATGTCATTTATGTTACAATCATCTCTGTGCTCCAAATACTTGTTTACTGGATATTACCACGATACGATCTGCACATACCTTTATCCTTCAATATCCGATCTAAAATATAAACGGAAACAACGCTATCACTGCCCGCTACTTATTTCAACATTAAACTGCTCAAAAAGCTTATGAATCCAATCATACTCCGTCATTACCTGTGCTAGACGTCTTGCCCGCTTATCCAATACCGATGTTATCTCTACTTCATCCAAACTCGCCGCCATTACCCTTCTGTTTATGCCTGACGTCACTACCGTGTCTTAGAAATCAATGACGGACTATTCGAAGTTGCACATATCTTAATGCTAGCGTTCCACTTCGCCATCTTAGACATGAGCAAATCATCACCTGATACTATTGAAAATATTTGCGCCTTCATGTAACTCAACTAGCTTACTATCGATGCGATGCTAGTACTCAAGAAAAACCTCCTGCCTTCTATATGCCTTACTGATAACGATCTACGAGTTGCTATTGCTGTATGCAACTAAAGAGTGTTCCATGGTGTAAATAGTATTCAATGATCCTCCGTTATGTGAAAATGGTGTCCGATGATCACATCTGTGCTTGAAGTGTTCATAGCTCGATTGCTAAATTGTTATTTTAGATAAAATACCAAGTACATCATACAAAAATAAATGTTAGTAGGAAACATGCTATTTGACATGGATATTGCTCATGTACACTCAGATTGAATATATTTAACACATCATTGTTTAGGATTGACATGAAAAATGTTTCTAGGACCTAATGAAGTGGGCTTAAAGCTATAATTATAACGCTACTTGTCACAAAATGCTGTTGACTCAGGTTCATCAGGTAACCATCATATTAGAGACATTATGACATGTTATAACATTCAACCGAAATTTTAATTGTTTCGAGTCTCCTGTGGGATTATGCTTAAAGGTAACATGATAAATCATACCGATCATTAAGACCGGTGGGGGTCATAGTGTTTAGATATTTTATCCAGTATAACTCTCGTTGTAACAATCTTTGGTGATTGTCTATTCCTAGACGTGTGGCTACTTTCTCAATAATGAGAAACCGAATTTGTGAAATGGTATGTTTTGCATCTTTCTAATGAGTAACTATTGGTGATGACAGGTTCAAATTTCGTATCCTGCTCTTATGCTCTGTCAGTCTGATTTTCAACCTCCGTTCAGTTTTACCGACATACATCATGCCACAAGGGCATTTGATTCCATATACTACATGGTGCGCATTACAATCACTTGTATGTCTCAGTTTGATTTGTGCTCCAGTAGTAGGATGTGTAAATGAACTTCCCAAGATGGCATTGTTACAATGCGTACAGTTCTGACAGCGTACTGTTGCTTTGTAAGATGTTTCTCGTTGTTTTATTTGTTTCTGATTCAGTATTTGTCTGAAATGTTGTCCTCTCGTTTAGGCATGCATTGGTTTCTCCAAGAAAATGTCATTGAATTCAGGTTCTGTGGACAGCAGTTCCCACCTTTGGTTAATTATTTCCTTGATGGCTTTTGACTGTGTGGTATATCTAGTGACAAAAACCATTTTGTTGCTAGTTGATTTACTCTTGGGTTTAAGTAGCTCTTGTCTGTCCATCTGCATAACTTTCTCCATGCTTAACTGTAATTCTGCTATGGGATAGCCTCTATCCTCGTATTTTCGTGCTTGTTCTTGCAACTTCACCCAACATGTGTTCGGATCTGAACATCTACGCTTGATTCTAATGAACTGGGAAAGTGGAAGATTGTTACCAGGCTCCTGGGATGAAAACTGGTATAACTCAATGTATTGTTGCGATCTGTTGGCTTGGAGTACAATTCAGTCTCAAATCCTGTTAATTTCTTGATAATTCTAACATCCAGGAAATCCATCATCTTGTTGTCAATTTTGTGGGTGAATTGTATTCTAGGGTTCACCTGGTTAAGTTTTAAAATTAGCTCTTGTAATGTTTCAATAGTGTCATCCCATATTAAAAATATGTTGTCAATAAACCGACAATACATTTTGATGTTTTTCCATTCCTCAGTGTTCATCAGATTCTCAGCCTCAAATTGCGCCATGAATATATTTGCGTATGCAGGGGCCCCTGCAAAACCCATCGAGGTTCCAGATAGCTGCGCGAAATGGTGATCATTCCACTGAAAATAGCTGTTGTGCAGACAGAATTTCAGAAGTTGTAATAGAAATACTTTATCTGTTGGTAGATCCCCCATTCTTAGTAGTGCCCATTCAATTGAGTCTAGACCTGATGAGTGTGGGATTGAGGTGTAAAGCGCTATAACGTCAATTGTGCACAAAATCCAATGTTCTTGAAATTCTTGTTGAATAATTAACAATTTATTCAGGAAATCTGTTGTGTCCCTAATGTAGGAACACCAACCTTGTACAAATTGCTGAAGGAAATGATCTAAATACCGTCCGAGGGGGTCAAAAATCGACCCACAACCCGAGACGATAGGTCGAAATGGAGGGTTGGTCAGATGATTATGGACCTTTGGAATCATATACAACTTTGGGCATCTTGGAGGCTTAGTCATCAAATACGCTTGTACATTTGAGTCGATCCATTGTTGATCGACGACATTCTGTAGTAGATCGTTTTAACATCTGTTGTAATTTTAATGTGGGGTCACTGTCAAGCTGCAGATAGGTTTTAATGTCTGATACATGAGCATTGACTTTACTTTCGTAGCAATGAGTGTCTAACCACCATTGCTCCTCCCTTGTCCGCTGGTTGAATTGTAAGATCTTGGTTATTTGCAATATTTTTGAGTATACTTGATTCTGCTTGAGTGAGATTACGTCGTCTATCCTTTTTGAAATCCAAACCTTGTATATCCTTTTGCACCATTATTTCAAAGGTGTCCAGCATTTGTGTGATACCGGTGGTTGGTAGGTGCTCTTTGGTTTAAATAGACGTTCCTGATCTTCCATCGATTCTGTAGGCTCAACAGCATTTGTGAAAAAGTGCCGCAATCTTAAGTTACGCATAAACCCATAGATTGCTCCCTCTGTTTCCATTTCATTTGCTCGTGTTGAAGGCACAAAAGAGAGCCCTTTATTCAGCACCTTAAGCTGCCGTTGTGTGAGTGCTACAGATGAAATATTAATAATCAGACCACTGTCCTGTCGCTCCGTAGAGATTTTCCTGCCATTTCCTCTCCTGGTCTTGCGCTTACAGTTGTCCCTTCTAACTGGTGCGTCGGTGGTTGCCCTTGAGTCTGTTCCTGGGACAAAAAAGCCACATTACCACTAGTTGATGCTGTTTGTGAAACTTCAACACTGTCTGTTGGTGCTATGCGTACCGGTCCTCTGCTAATTGAAGTTTCTTTGTCAGTTACAAGACTTTCTTCGGATGAATGAGCTGTTGGTGTGGTCTTTTTTGGATGAAATTGTCGACGTGCGTAAATCTCTGCCCACGTATAAACTTCGTTCAGTTTATAGTCTATTGTATCGAGTTTGTATTTACGCAGTTTCCCCTCTTGCAATTCTTTGCTGTATCTATCAAGTTTTTGATTGGTGCCTTCCAAACTCATTTTCCATGTATCAGCTTCCATCCTATGTTCTAATTCCGTTTTTAAGTTGAAAATTTCCTCCTCAAGTTCTCGTATTGTTTTGGATAGTTGTTCCACTATTAGAAGAATTAAATCCGACGAACACTTATTTAAAATACTATACCACTTTTCCATGAATTTGGCATTGAGATTAAATCGAAACAGCATTGGCTTAATTGATAGTCTTAGTCCTCTAGGAATGCGCTTTGCTTTGTGATACTGCACTAAAGTTGACGCGTGCATTCTTTGGTTGAGTTGACGTCGTGTTAAATACTCCAGTTGTTTAAGTTGTTGGCTGATTGAGCCACCATGGGCATCCATCGATCTTACTTCCTGTATTAAAGAATATATTTCATCGGCCTGTTCCGTGGTGTATGCCAAAATATTGGCTCTATTTTCCGTGATCCCTGATATAGTTTCAAACTGCATGTTTAGACTATTGGGTGCCTCCGCACTGTTTGACTCAAATCGATACGAAAATAGGGATGTGTGAGGAGCACTCCGTGATTATCTTTTTTCTCAAGTTAGAACTATCGGTGCTGCGGCTAATAAGGGGAGTCACTCCTTGCTTAAAAATGTGAATTATGACGGGTTAACAAGCCCATCTAGTCGCGCACTGTTCACGTGGTGTGGTGCACCTTCTGAATTTTTAAAAGTATTCCACTAAATGCTATACCATATAACAGTTACTTGTTTTAATACATGATTCACTTTGTAATATTATACTGTGCTTTTTTCAATCAGTTTCCATCAGTTCATCATATCAACAAATGCATCATGTAATTATACATTATTTCTGATTAACCATATACAATATACATAACATCATGTTTTAACAACACAGTTTCATTGTTCTGCCAATGCATTTCCGTACTCTGAGGTACCTTCCTCAGGGGCCAGGCTGAAAAAATAAAAAATAAGAAAGTATGAATGTGGTGTTGTTTTGGGTACGCCCATGTGTGGTGTAATTGGTATTTGAACTCATACCTGTATGGTTGAATCTCCGTTCCTGGAGGCTTAAGAGAAAAAATATGTATATTTGTTTATGTTCGATATATCAAGTGCTGGTATCCAACTACACAACACAAAACTCTGTGAGACTGTAAATACTTGAGCTTACCATGTTCCCGTACTGTGTAAGTTGTCGATAAGCTGTCAGAATAAAATGATAATGAGCTCTCTCCTCTTACTACTCATATTCAGTTAATCCTACCAATCTACTATGCCGTAAGCATCACATCTCTCCAACATACCTGAGAAGCTGCTGGAGTGATTCTATTCCCTGCAAATCATATGTGATTTATGTTACAATCATCTCTGTGCTCCAAATACTAGTTTACTGGATATTACCACTATACGATCTGCACGTACCTTTATCCTTCAATATCTGATCTAAAAAATAAACGGAAACAACGCTATCACTGCCCGCTACTTATTTCAACATTAAACTGCTCAAAAAGCTTATGAATCCAATCATACTCCATCATTACCTGTGCTAGACGTCCTGCCCGCTTATCCAATACCGATGTTATCTCAACTTCATCCAAACTGCCCGCCATTACCCTTCTGTTTATGCCTGACGTCATAAGCACGAAGAAACCATTAAAAAGAGAAAGGTGTGGAAGTTTGCCCGGGACAAAAATGATTACGAGCAAGGGCAGGTGTTAACATTCAATGAAGTGCGTGTGCTGGCAAACCCATTGGTTTGTTCATGAAGCCCTCACCCACCAACCTAGTTGGTGGCATGCTTCATCATCGGGCCCACCACAGTGACACCGAGTGTGTCCCGGTGTGCTTCGACGCCAGTGTTACTGCGGAGCTGGTATGTTCGCTGAGTGTGCAGTGTGGTGAGTGAGAAAGTGACAGTTAAAAGCTATACAGTGGGTCCCAGTACCCGAGGGTAAATAGATAAACTTTAACCACTGGGCCCCTGTTAGCAACTAAAAAGGCAGATGGACGCGTTGGAGTACGAATTATGACCTCCTGCGTCCTGTGTGGTCTACATGTTTCAGCCAGGCCTTTTAATTTAAAACTGGCTTTCCTCAGGACCAAGTGAGTATGTGAAAAAGGTCTCTGACATGACCACACCCTAGCCGAATATAGGTCGAGCACCCACCTTACAAGTCGGCAAATGATGTGAAAAGCACCATATCATGCTAACATGACTCTACCATGTACGTCTGTCTATGTCTTATATGTTATGTGTAGTAAAGCAAGAGGGAATCCCCCTCTAACATATAACGCACCTTAGGGAGTGCGACACTTAGTAAAATAACACAACCACTATAATTTAGTAATTTTATTATTTATCTGCACCTTTTTCACATACTCACTTGGTCCTGAGGAAAGCCAGTTTTAAATTAAAAGGCTGGTTGATGCTGTCATGCTCAGTGTTGATACCCCTGGTGGCAACTCTGGGTGCTGGTTCCAATGTACCTGTGTTCCTTTTCGGTTTCTGCCCCTTCGTGGGCCTTGGCGCTGGCCTAAAAAATGCGGTGGGCCGTAGTAGTTGAACGGGGGTGCCTGATGGTTCCATGGTTGGAATGGATTACTCATATAGGGCGGGGCGGGTGGATACTGCATGTATCCTGGGGGTGCCTGATAAGGTGCCCATCCTCTCCCTTCAGGTGTGTTAGGTCTTTGGAAGCGTGGTGCTCCACTTCTTGCTCCCTGGTTACTGCTCGTACTAGACTCAGAGCCATTGGAACTCGTATCTGAGTAATCGGTGTCTTGGTCGCTGTTACTACTTCTGGACACACAATCCTTTTTTATGTAAGGATATATGCGTTTGTGAGTGAACCCTTCCGTGTCTTTTTTGTGTTTCTTATATTTGCTTTTTTTCAGAGTCAGTTCGAAATCCGTCATCTCTTGGTTCAATTCCTCTAGTCTCTTTTTAAGAGCTGCAGGGGACTGGTAACTTTTGATTTTAACCTCCAGTTTTTGTATGTCTATCTTTAGTTCTTGCGTAAGTCTGATCGCAGTCTTGATAATTAGGACTAGCCAGTCCCTAGTGCAGCGCCAGCTTATCAGAGACCAATCTCTTTTGAACTCCATATCATGGGTAAAGATAAACGGTTCATTCTTGACTATTAGGCCGGGAGGAGCCGTTTTTACTTTAAGGTACTCAGTCATGAGTAGGCCGTGTAGAGCTGTTTTTATTTGTGTCCTTCTCAGTGTTGCTAGCTCGTCCCAGTCTCCATTGGTCGACCTGGGTCTGAATTGCTCAGCTCTTCGAAAGGGTGGAGGGTCGCTAGAATCCTGTCGACCTCATCGTCGTCGAAACTTAGACCACCTGCTTCTTCCATTGTCAAAACGATCTACAGAGAGTGTGTGCTATGTGTCTCGGCCACTAAGTGTAATGTCCATGAAAAAGGGGGGATTCTTATTGGATTCGGAAAAGAAAAACAATAGAATGATTGTTTTCTTGGAGCCAGAAATGCTGGTTGTCTATAAACGACAGAGCGACTCCCACAGCTGTGCGCTGTCTAAAGAGTTAATAGCTATCAAAATTGGGGAGTGAAGAGGTGGTGCTCAACAGCACCTAGGTGGGCACGTCCTCCTCTACTGAAAGTCTAAATAATAAAAAAGGTCCTCCTATAGCAGAATACCTGTGAGTCCAGATGGTTTTGGCATACACAGTGTTTGTTAAAATACCCCTCACACACCAAAAGGTCCATTGGTGTCATGCTTCATCATCGGGGTCTTCCCGCCCCGCTGCGGGACGGGGCGTGCTACGACAAGCGACTACGCTGGAGCACCTTGATTTTTGTGGGTGCTATGTGAGTGTATAGGAGTCAGTGTCAGTAGGGTCAGGGGTGGTAGGAAAGGTGTATTTTAAAAAATACCTGGCCTTGTGAAAGCAAAAAAGTATTTATTGGTTACAGGCTGGTATCGTTAAAAAGGTGTGGCGGAGAAACAATAGCTTGTCAATGGGCTTGTTCTCCTGTTCGTGTCAACATGTTTCGAGGCCTGCAGCCTCTTCGTCAGGACCGGGTCAGATCCCTCTGTCACTCAATAATGTTGTCAACGAAGTGCGTTATGTGTATATACAAGTGTACAGAGATATTGCTATCTATGTGATTCAATTTTATAAATTATATAAACAATAATTGCATCCTTGTCAGAATTTCTGATTTGTAAGCCTGAAATGATATAATAAGAGCACGTAAGTACAATTGCGCGAATCCCAATGCGCATGGCATATGCCACCTGTTGAAAAGAAAAGGCATGGTGACATGCACAGTGACTTTCTTTCGGTTTAAGAGAGTCTTAAGGTAATAAGAAAAAAAGGATAAAGTGTTGTGACCTATTGGAAACAAAGTAAAGGATAAGGAAGAAAAACACACAACACACAGTAGGGCACATACACATAAACTATATAACACAGGATCGCTATGTTTTGACAAAGACGATGCTGTCAGCTTTAGACCGGTGGTAAATGGTTTGTATACATACTGAAATATGCTAGGAGTCAATGCCTCATGAGCCGTTCTGGACAAGGGGGAAGTAGAGGGTCCATCTGTAGATGTAAAGGGAGAAATAACTTGTACCTCTGTTCTAATACGAGCTGCATAGGTTGAGGCGTGATGCTCAACAAGGTGGACTCTCTACAAGCGGTTGTGCCGTACTCACTATGACCCAGGCAGTCTCTGCATCCTCCCTCGTCCGTGGCCTCCCTGGTATGGATGTGTAGGACGGGGGTTGGTGGTTTAAATTCCCTGTCGATGAGCCATTTAAGTGGTTAAACGGTGTCAGCTGTAGTTCTGATATTCCGCTAGAGTCTAGTGAGCTGACTCGGGCAGAATCAATCTATCAACCAGGGTCGCGTTCAGCGGCCATCATGGAATATGCAAAGCAATGCGGAATCAATTTGGGGCCTTTTCGAGTGATAGAATCCTTCTTTATAGATGGGGAAGGTCTCCCGTGTGGAGCGGTTATGAAAAATACATAAATGACGTGTTTAAGGAAAAAATAAATAAATGATGCGTTTAAGGAAAAAAGTCCAAGGGATAGTTGCTAGCCTGGAATGATTCATGCGCATGCGCATAGTGTTTGTAGTGCGCTGTGAAACGAAATGAATTCCTGCTGACTGCGCATGTGTAGAGGGCGCTACACCTCTATCATGTGGCTACAAGGATAAGCGTAACCACATAATGCCATAGATATTCTACCTAAAGTCGAGTGGGGATGATTATGTTCCTGATTAATGCGCAAGGGTGTTAATAACAGCGCAATATTTCCTCTCTGGGGGCATACCTCGTTGATGGTGCTATACCTACAATAAAAAAGGGGGGGCAGACACTATTACACATGAAGGGTTCAATAGGAGGACTAATTCTGCTGGTGGCATGCATTATGATGCCAAAATGTAATCATGGTATGTATGGGATGTTTCTGAGGAATTATTACAGTTGCTACATAGGGTACTCATGCAGATTTGATGTTTATAGTTAGTTGACCCTCACAGTTGCTACGTAGGGTCCTTATTAGGATTTGAGGCTTATACTTAGTTAACCAGGGGTGTTTTTATTCCCAGTTGTTCAGTTGTGCCCAAGGTATTTCATCGTTAAGCCCTGTCAGGTGGGTTCCCAGTCGGAATACCCATTGTTTCTCTTTTTCTAGGAGATTTTTCTCGCACTTAAATGACTCAATTACTGTCCATTGGAGGTCATGGATGTTGTGCCCCATGATTAGGTAATGTGACGCCATCCTTGTCGTGCTTTTTTTGCAACGTACCTTGCTTCGATGTTCGCCCATGCGTATCTTTACAGGCCTGGAAGTCATTCCAATGTACTCCTTTGCACATGGACACGTTATCATATAGACTACATTGCGGCTGTTGCAGTTCGTAAATGAACGCTGCTCCCATGTAGAGCCATTTGAAAAAGTGATGGTTCTACTCCTTTTAGTGTACTTGCAAGAGGCACATGAGCCACATGGGTGGTGCCCATTTACCTCGGCTAGCTTTGGTGGTTCACTGTCTCTGGACGTTCTCGGTCTGCTATGGACCAGGATGTCTTTGAGATTTTTCCCCATCCTATGGGAGAACATGGGTTTTGCAAAATTTAGTGTACCACAGTTTAGCATTTTCCAATGTTTATCTACAATTTTTGTGATTTTATTAGAGTTAGTGTTGAATGTTGTTACACATATTGGACGGGTTTCCTGTTCTTTTGGCATCGTAGGTTCCAATAGAGCCTCCCTATTATTATTCCTGGCTCTTTTCAGGCCTTTCTTTACCACAGTCGGTGGATAGTTTCTACTCAGTAATTTGCATTCTAGGTCAGACGCTTGGTTTCTAAACTCCATGATATTGGAACAGTTCCGCCTTAGTAGAAGAAACTGCCATAAGGGAGATTGTCCCGTAGGTGTCGTGGGTGAATACTGTTGTATAATAACAAGCAGTTTTTTGCGGTGGGTTTGAAGTGGGTGCTGGTCTGCAACCTCCCTTCACACGGGTAGATGTTGAGGTCCAAAAACATCAGAATCTCATTGGAAACAGTGTGCGTGAATTTTAAAAATTGATCTTGTTGGTTCAGCCAGGTCATAAACCTCTTGACTGAGTCAGTATCTCCCCTCCAAATCACAAGCACATCGTCGATGTACCTTTTCCATGTAATTACATGGTTTCGGAAGGGGTTCTGTTCGTGGAGGATCTTTGTTGTTTCTAAATGATGCACATTGAGGCTCGCTAGACTGGTAGCGCATGTGCTTCCCATGCTCGTACCGTGTTTTTGTAAATAATGTGTGCCCTCATATAACAAGAAGTTCTTCTTCAGGGCCAGGGAGATGCATTCCAGAACTACTTGCCTGGGAGTATGGTATTGCCAAGGCGTCGAGAAAAGAACTTCTTCGATTATCTCTAAGGTTTCTCGGTGGGGAAGACTCGTATAGAAGCTTTCCACGTCCAACTCGTGTAAAAGATCTTGTTCTGGGTCAAAAGGTACTTCTTCGATCAATTGGAGGACTGCTTTTGTATCCTTGAGATAGGTATTGGTTGCTTGAACTATCGGTCTTAAGAAAGCGTCTGCGAATTTCGAAAGGGTTCTAAGATTGAACCAATACCGCATACTATTGGGCGTCCCGATGGGTAGGGTGCCTCCTTATGTATTTTTGGTATTGTGTAAAAATACGGTGTTCTGGGGTTCTCCTGGATCAGGATGTTCGCTTCTTTTTTTGAAACCCAGTCATGGGCAGTGGCTTCCTCAACCATCATGAGGATTCTGATTCGAACGTCCTCAGTTGGATCATCTCTAAGTACCTCATAGTTACATCTGTCCTCCAATAGTTTGCGACACTCTCTGTCGTAATTGGGGTAAGTTTGAATTACTATCGCTCCGCCTTTGTCGGCTGGTTTTATAACGATCTCTGAATTGTTGGCAAGTTCTTGGAGGGCTTCTTTTTCTTTTCGAGAGGTGTTTTGAAAAGCATTTTGTTCCTGTGTGGGTAGATTTTGTAACTCCTCCATTACCGCTTTTTCAAATGCTAAGAGTTCTACTGGTATCGTGGAGTCAGGGGGAGTGAAAGTGGATTTTTTCTTCAAACCCGTGTCTGATGAATCGGTGTTGTCAATACTTGCATCTCTGGCATTCTTGAAAAAGGCTTTTAATTTCAATTTTCGCATGAACTCTTTAATTTCCTGACAGATCTTAAATGTGTCCATTTTATTTGTTGGGACAAATCCAAGGCCCTTTTCTAGGACTTGTTTTTGAGACTCAGTGAGTTGGAGATTAGAGAGGTTTACAACTAGGTGCCCTGGCTGGTTGATGCTGTCATGCTCCGTGTTGATACCCCTGGTGGCAACTCTGGGTGCTGGTTCCAATGTACCAGTGTTCCTTTTCGGTTTCTGCCCCTTCGTGGGCCTTGGCGCTGGCCTAAAAAAGGCGGTGCGCTGTAGTAGTTAAACGGGGGTGCCTGATGGTTCCATGGTTGGAATGGATTACTCATATAGGGCGGGGCGGGTGGATACTGCATGTATCCTGGGGGTGCCTGATAAGGTGCCCATCCTCTCCCTCCAGGTGTGTTAGGTCTTTGGAAGCGTGGTGCTCCACTTCTTGCTCCCTGGTTACTGCTCCTACTAGACTCAGAGCCATTGGAACTCGTATCTGAGTAATCGGTGTCTTGGTCACTGTTACTACTTCTGGACACATAATCCTTTTTTATGTAAGGATATATGCGTTCGTGAGTGAACCCTTCCGTGTCTTTTTTGTGTTTCTTATATTTGCTTTTTTTCAGAGTCAGTTCGAAATCCGTCATCTCTTGGTTCAATTCCTCTAGTCTCTTTTTAAGAGCTGCAGGGGACTGGTAACTTTTGATTTTAACCTCCAGCTTTTGTATGTCTATCTTTAGTTCTTGCGTAAGTCTGATCGCAGTCTTGATAATTAGGACTAGCCAGTCCCTAGTGCAGCGCCAGCTTATCAGAGACCAATCTCTTTTGAACTCCATATCATGGGTAAAGATAAACGGCTCATTCTTGACTATTAGGCCGGGAGGAGCCGTTTTTACTTTAAGGTACTCAGTCATGAATAGGCCGTGTAGAGCTGTTTTTATTTGTGTCCTTCTCAATGTTGCTAGCTCGTCCCAGTCTCCATTGGTCGACCTGGGTCTGAATTGCTCAGCTCTTCGAAAGGGTGGAGGGTCGCTAGAATCCTGTCGACCTCATCGTCGTCGAAACTTAGACCACCTGCTTCTTCCATTGTCAAAACGATCTACAGAGAGTTTGTGCTGTGTGTCTGGGCCACTATGTGTAATGTCCATGAAAAAGGGGGGATTCTTATTGGATTCGGAAAAGAAAAACAATAGAATGATTGTTTTCTTGGAGCCAGAAATGCTGGTTGTCTATAAACGACAGAGCGACTCCCACAGCTGAGCGCTGTCTAAAGAGTTAATAGCTATCAAAATTGGGGAGTGAAGAGGTGGTGCTCAACAGCACCTAGGTGGGCACGTCCTCCTCTTCTGAAAGTCTAAATAATAAAAAAGGTCCACCTATAGCAGAATACCTGTGAGTCCAGATGGTTTTGGCATACACAGTGTTTGTTAAAATACCCCTTACACACCAAAAGGGCCCCTGGTATCATGCTTCATCATCGGGGTCTTCCCGCTCTGCTGCTGGACAGGGCGTGCAACGACAAGCGACTACCCTGGAGCACCTTGATTTTTGTGGGTGCTATGTGAGTGTATAGGAGTAAGTGTCAGTAGGGTCAGGGGTGGTAGGAAAGGTGTATTTTAAAAAATACCTGGCCTTGTGAAAGCAAAAAAGTATTTATTGGTCACAGGCTGGTATCGTTAAAAAGGTGTGGCGGAGAAACAATAGCTTGTCAATGGGCTTGTTCTCCTGTTCGTGTCAACATGTTTCGAGGCCTGCAGCCTCTTCGTCAGGACCGGGTCAGATCCCTCTGTCATTCAATAATGTTCTCAACGAAGTGCGTTATGTGTATATACAAGTGTACAGAGATATTGCTATCTATGTGATTCAATTTTATAAATTATATAAACAATAATTGTATCCTTGTCAGAATTTCTGATTTGTAAGCCTGAAATGATATAAGAAGAGCACGTAAGTACAATTGCGCGAATCCCAATGCGCATGGCATGTGCCACCTGTTGAAAAGAAAAGGCATGGTGACATGCATAGTGACTTTCTTTCGGTTTATGAGAGTCTTAAGGTAATAAGAAAAAAAGGATAAAGTGTTGTGACCTATTGGAAACAAAGTAAAGGATAAGGAAGAAAAACACACAACACACAGCAGGGCACATAAACATAAACTATATAACACAGGATCGCTATGTTTTGACAAAGACGATGCTGTCAGCTTTAGACCGGTGGTAAAGGGTTTGTATACATACTGAAATATGCTAGGAGTCAATGCCCCATGAGCCGTTCTGGACAAGGGGTAAGTAGAGGGTCCATCTGTAGATGTAAAGGGAGAAATAACTTGTACCTCTGTTCTAATACGAGCTGCATAGGTTGAGGCGTGATGCTCAACAACGTGGACTCTCTACAAGCGGCTGTGCCATACTCACTATGACCCAGGCAATCTCTGCATCCTCCCTCGTCCGTGGCCTCCGTGGTATGGATGTGTAGGACGGGGGTTGGTGCTTAAATACCCTGTTGATGAGCCATTTAAGTGGTTAAACGGTGTCAGCTGTAGTTCTGATATTCCGCTAGAGTCTAGTGCGCTGACTCGGGCAGAATCAATCTATCAACCAGGGTCGCGTTCAGCGGCCATCATGGAATATGCAAAGCAATGTGGAATCAATTCGGGGCCTTTTCGAGTGATAGAATCCTTCCTTATAGATGGGGAAGGTCTCCCGTGTGGAGCGGTTATGAAAAAAAAATTACGCGTTTAAGGAAAAAATAAATAAATGACGCGTTTAAGGAAAAAAGTCCAAGGGATAGTCGCTAGCCTGGAATGATTCATGCGCATGCGCATAGTATTTGTAGTGCCCTGTGAAACAAAATGAATTCCTGCTGACTGCGCATGTGTAGAGGGCGCTACACCTCTATCATGTGGCTACAAGGATAAGCGTAACCACATAATGCCATAGATATTCTACCTAAAGTCGAGTGGGATTATTGCGACAAAGGGTGTTAATAACAGCGCAATATTTCCTCTCAGGGGGCATACCTCGTTGATGGTGCAATACCTACAATAAAAAAGGGGGGGGCAGACACTATTACACATAAAGGGTGCAAAAGGAGGACTAATTCTGCTGGTGGTATGCATTATGATGACAAAATTTAATCATGGTATGTATGGGAAGTTTCTCAGGAATTATTACAGTTGCTACATAGGGTACTTATGCAGATTTGAGGTTTATAGTTATTTGACCATCACAGTTGCTACGTAGGGTCCTTATTAGGATTCGAGGCTTATACTTAGTTAACCAGGGGTGTTTTTCATTCTCAGTTGTTCAGTTGTGCCCAAGGTATTTCATCTTTAAGCCCTGTCAGGTGGGTTCCCAGCCAGAATACCCATTGTTGCTCTTTTTCAAGGAGATTTTTCTCGCACTTAAATGACTCAATTACTGTCCATTGGAGGTCATGGATTTGTGCCCCATGGTTAGGTAATGTGACGCCATCCTTGTCGTGCTTTTTTTGCAACGTGCGTTGCTTCGATGTTCGCCCATGCGTATCTTTACAGGCCTGGAAGTCATTCCAATGTACTCCTTTGCACATGGACACGTTATCATATAGACTACATTGCGGCTGTTGCAGTTCGTAAATTAACGCTGCTCCCATGTAGAGCCATTTGAAAAAGTGATGGTTCTACTCCTTTTAGTGTACTTGCAAGAGGCACATGAGCCACATGTGGGGTGCCCATTTACCTCGACTAGCTTTGGTGGTTCATTGTCTCTGGAGGTTCTTGGTCTGCTATGGACCAGAATGTCTTTGAGATTTTTCCCCATCCTGTGGGAGAACATGGGTTTTGCAAAATTTAGCGTACCACAATTTAGCATTTTCCAATGTTTATTTACAATTTTTGTGATTTTATTAGAGTTAATGTTGAATGTTGTTACACATATTGGACGGGTTTCCTGTTCTTTTGGCATTGTAGGTTCCAATAGAGCCTCCCTATTATTATTCCTGACTCTTTTCAGGCCTTTCTTTACCACAGTCGGTGGATAGTTTCTCCTCAGTAATTTGCGTTCTAGGTCAGCCGCTTGGTTTCTAAACTCCATGATATTGGAACAGTTCCGCCTTAGTCGAAGAAACTGCCCAAAAGGGAGATTGCCCCATAGGTGTCGTGGGTGAAAACTGTTCTATAATAACAAGCAGTTTTTTGCGGTGGGTTTGAAGTGGGTGCTGGTCTGCAACCTCCCTTCACTCGGGTAGATGTTGAGGTCCAAAAATATCAGATTTTCATTGGAAACAGTGTGCGTGAATTTTAAAAATTGATCTTGTTGGTTCAGCCATGTCATAAACCTCTTGACTGAGTCAGTATCTCCCCTGCAAATCACAAGCACATCGTCGATGTACCTTTTCCATGTAATTACATGGTTTCGGAAGGGGTTCTGTTCGTAGAGGATCTTTGTTGTTTCTAAATGATGCACATAGAGGCCCGCTATACTGGGAGCGCATGTGCTTCCCATGATCATACCGTGTTTTTGTAAATAATGTGTGCCCTCATATAAGAAGAAGTTCTTCTTCAGGGCCAGGGAGATGCATTCCAGAACTACTTGCCTGTGGGTATGGTATTGCCAAGGGATCACTAAAATAACCTCGAATGACTGAATATCGACTAGACAAAATATCGGTGACAAATTATCGACCACAAAAATATCAACTCCCAATACTTAACTAAGAAAACACATAAATATCGAAACCACAATATCGTCAAAATAAAATATCGACTACAACATTATCGACCTACAATATTATCGAATTCAAAAACCCCGATTTTCACATCTTAACGTGAAACACAGCCAAAATATCGAATACAAAAATATCGTCATTTAAACATTATCGACTTTAGAAATAACATAAATAATACACTTTGTAATGAAATATAACTATTACATTCTTCACAAATAAACATAAACTCTTTTATAAAATATATACAACATACAATAAATATTGCTAAATGTAAAAAATAAACATTTACAACAAACAAACATTTTTAAACACATAAACAATCTTTGTTAATTATAAAACATTGCTTACCGCACAATATAAAAAATATAGCACTTTAAATAAATAAAATGGCCTTACCTATAGAAAAAAAGTCCCTTGCACCTAAAAAAAATAGTAATTGGTGTCACCCATATAAGGAAACTAATTAGCAAATTAAAAAAAAAATTCAAATTCACAAATCAGAATAAGCTATCAAGTTAAACAACCAATAAACTTTCAGAAACAATTAAACTAATGCTATAAAAACAAAATTTACACCTGCTAAAATTTCTGCCAATACCTCCAAACAAAAGGAAGGAGAAACTCTGTAGGATTGCTATAAGAAAACTGATTGACTTCAACTGAAAACCAGCTAAACCTATCTAAAGTAAGTACTACCACCTTGAAATATATCCAAAACCTAACTCTAACTCCTCAAACATTTATTTAAAAAACAAATATCTTAAACGTTTCTTTTATTTCTACTCTATTTTCTACGGAAGAAAAGAAAATACAGAATACCTACACAACATCTGCACTTCAAAGAAAAAATATAAAAAGTAAGTATATATTTAGAAACATTACCTAAAACCTTAATAGATAGGTAGCAAAGTACAAACCAACTAGCAGAGCACAACCAAAGAAACATAACTGCTTTAAAAAGATTGTAACACATTTTCTCAATGTCCACAGGTACAAAAGAAATAAACAGTAAAGAACAGTTTGAAGAAAATCAACACATCAAAAGAACAATTTAAAGAAAAGCAACAACTGAAATCAACATACAAATATACAGGTAAATAATAAATGTGCTAAATTGTGTAATTATAATACAACATGCATATTTTAAATACCTTTCTAATATTTAATTTTTAATTTCTCCTAGCACCAAAAAGCAAGCATGACTGAAGGAGCTAAATGTATTTATTCACAAAAAGGGAAAATGCTTCTTTGTTATATGGGATATGTTTACACTCAAGAGAAACAGAAAGATTTGAAAGTTTTTTGGAAGTGTACAAAATATTATTCTAGCAAATGTTATGGTAGAGCTATAACTCAGGAGACCACTGTTACTTATACTAAAGAACATAATCAGCCACCCAATGTAACTGAAATAGAGATTAGACAAATGGTAGATTCCCTCAAAGAAGCCAGTACTAGTACGGATAAACCATCAACTACTATTTTGAAAGAACATTTAAGAGTACTGCCCCAACATGCTTCTAGCCAACTACCATCTATTGAATCCCTTAAAAGAACTATAGCTAAACAAAAAAGAGCTACATCAACTACTCCTCCCACACCTACATCTTTTGAAGGAGTGCAAATTCCCCCTGAACTCTCTGTAACGCACAATAAAGACCCATTTATACTATATGACAACAATTCTAATGATAAAAGAGTGATACTGTTTGCTACAGCACACAACATGACTAAACTAAAGCTATGCCAAACTTGGATGATGGACGGTACTTTTTCAGTTTGCCCTAAACCTTTTTACCAATTGTACACTATCCACGGTCATTTCCAAAATACTGATATTCCCTTCCTATATGCCCTCCTACCAAACAAACAACAAGCTACCTACCAGGAATTACTAACCCAAGTCAAACAACATACTAATGACTAATTTCCACAAAAAATAATCATTGACTTTGAAAAGCAATGATAAACAGCATCCTTAAAACATACACACACACAGCAATACAAGGTTGCTACTATCATTTTAATCGGTGTATATGGCGACACTTACAAACATCAACATTAAGGGGTCCATTAGGATATCGGGCGGATTGCCTCCGCCAAGGTGGCGGTGGCCACCGCCACCCTGGCGGAGGCAATCCGCCCGACAACCACTCTCGTTTTCCCCTCCGCCAGATTAGGATGGCGGAGGGGACAGCGGCAGACGGAAAGACCGTCTGCCGCTTTACCGCCGCGGTCGCCATATTACGATGGCAAAATATGTGGGCCTTTCCGTGGCGGCAATGCCGCCACGGAAAGGCAGGTGTAGATTGCTGCGGGGGCCCCCTGCAGGACCCCCAGGTTGCTGCCACTGTCGGGGGGCACATGGGGGGTACCCCTCCACATTCACATATGCAAAGCAGCAGGCACCGCGCGGTGCCTGCCGCTTTGCATGTGTGAATGCGTCAACTTATGTTTTACATTGTGGCGGGCGGTGCAGAGAGCTCCGCCCGCCACAATATAAAACATATAGGATGTGCCCGCCACTGTGGCGGGCACATCCTACTACCCCCAACGGGACACCTGCCCTTATGGCGGGCGGTCCCGATCTCCGTTAGTCCGCCCGCCATCCTAATGGACCCCCAAGTGTCCAATACACAACAGACAGCAGTTTTGCTTATCAAATAAAAAAACTAATTTCCCTAGCCTATGTACCCGTCACAGATGTTGCTGAACACTATAACTTATTAATAGACAGCCCCTACTATAAAATAAACGAAGAAAGACTAAGCACTATGCTTGACTACTTCGAAGATACATGGGTAGGCAGACTACACCGATCTGGCCATAGAAGACAGCCAAAATATCAAATAGCCTGGTGGAAGGTCTACCTTAGCACATTAAACAAAGAAGCAAAAACAAACAACGCAGTTGAAGGATGGCATAATGCCTTCCAATCAACTACAGACAGAGGGAGACCTACCGTTCACAAATTACTACAATCCTTACAAAAAGAGCAGAGTTAACAAGAGCTCTGAATGGAACAATCAGTAACCCTGATAGGACCGAAAATAAGCAAAGAAACCAAAAAAATGTATAACACACTCCAAAGCCAAGTTACCCTCTATCCAACTAGCAAAGGGCTGGAATATCTCTCAATGAGCGCTAAAACTCTTCTATAAAATATAACATAAATATACATCCAACATTAGCCACTTTGAAATATAAAAATTGCTACCTTTCTTATATGTAACAAATAGTAATTAAATTATCAAATACATTGTAAAAACATATATTAAATACTTACATTTCCGTCACCGGTTCTGAAGAAATCCAATGGCAAACAATCCATACGAAAGAGTTCAAAATGTCCATATAATCCAAGTAAGCCCAAAAAAAAATGAAAAAATACAAGCAAATCCATGGCGACTCCTCTCCAATGTAATCCACAGGATGTACCCTTCAAAACCCGAAAATAGTACTTTAAAAAAATAAACACTCCTGGAAAACCCGAAAATAAAAGTATGTGTGTAAAAATAAGAGTATATAATACTCGTCACACAACTTTTAAAAAAAAACGACCTCCTCCTAAACTTCGAACCGCGAAGAAAACCTGAAAAATAGAAAACAACATACCCACCCACACAAATACACCCATACAGATATAAAAACACATATTTATACTATAAACATATCCATTTAAAAAGATTTAAACTAATTAGCATACCTCACACACCTAGACCTGAAACGCAGTAAAAACCAAATATCGTACACTCTAGCTAACGCTTACAACACAATCTAGAATCGATAATACATCTAACTAGCCTAAACACACCACACATACACTTTAAATAACTTCATTAAGTAATAAAATATAATTTAACAAACGTACCCTCTCCAACGCGAAGCAGCATCCAACCGTGAGCTGTTGAAGCACCAAATGAGCCAAAGTAACATTACGCCGTTAAAAAATAGTTCCTGTAAATATGAAAAGGCTATTTAATTTCTATTTTTCAACACTTTAAATTTAAAAACACAGCCTTCCATTATATATTATTACTGATGAATATTTTTTTTAATATTTATAAAATGTCCTTTATTTAAAAAAAATATTTCCACTATTATTTAACTAACTGTTAAAAAGAAACTATTATTTAGATGTACACTTTGTAATTAATTTAAATGTAAAATTTTCTTCTGTATGTAACTTACTGTTAACATAATGTTTATAAATATGTTAATGTTATTCTCACAATTACCTATGTATTTTATTATCTTTTGTATTATTTACCTATGTAAAAATTAATATTGTTAATATTTTCAATATTAATTTTATTAATTTCTAAATTAACCTATTGCAATTTTGGAAACAAAAAAAATGTTATTCTTGTAAAATCTTTATAAAGAATGTTTATTATTCAAATATTTGTATTTTGTATGTCATTTAAATAATTGGTATTAAATAAATTGTGCACTATGTAATTATATTTATTTGTAAAATTTGCTTTTAAAATAAATGTGAATAAACATAAACATTATTTAAATATAATTTTTAAAGATACTGTTAAATGTATATATTGACTTACTATATTTTTTGTGATAATAAACACTATCTACTTATTAATTTGTACTGCTATTAAAATTATTTACTCTACTTACCATTTCTTTTTCAATTTCAATAAACTGTATTTCAATAGTTCCATTTAACCCTCCGTGTGTATAATTTTTGTTATTAAAAAATGATTAAATAAATATTATAGTTAATATTTTTAGATATGTTTTTAATTTCAAAATTATTATTATGTATGTATCAATTTATCAATAAAGTAACATTAATTACAATTTCTACTATATTTTTTATTTTTTAAACAAATAAATATTGTAGTATTCTAGCAACCAAAAAAAAAATGTCTGCAAATATTTAGCTATTCCCACTCCACCAAGTATAAATTGTGGGAAGGTGCTGGACACTAAACCCATATAAATTACTATTTCCACTCCACCAAATATAAAATCGGGGAAGTTGATGGACACTAAACCCATATAAATTACTATTCCCACTCCACCAAGTATAAATTCTGGAAAGGTGCTGGACACTAAACCCATATAAATTACTATTCCCACACAACTAAGTATAAATTCTGGAAAGGTGCTGGACACTAAACCCATATAAATTACTATTCCCACTCCACCAAGTATAAACTCTGGGAAGGTATTGACACTAAACACATTTAAATTACTATTCCCACTCCACCAACTATAAACTCGGGGAAGGTGCTGAACACTAAAACCATTTAAATTACTATACCCACTCAACCAAATATAAACTCAGGGAAGGTGCTGGACAAGAAACCCATTTAAATTACTATTCCCACTCCACCAAGTATAAAGTCAGGGAAAGTGGTGGACACTAAACCCATATAAATTTCTATTCCAACTACACCAAGTATAAACTCTGGGAGAGTACTGGACAATAAACCCATATAAATTACTATTCCCACTCCACCAAGTATAAACTCAGAGAAGGTGCTGGATAATATAACAATATAAATTACTATTCCCACTCCACCAAGTATAAACTCTGAGGAGGTGCTGGACACTAAACCCATATAAATTACTATTCCCACTCCACAAAGTATAAACTCTGGGAAGGTGCTGGACACTAAACCCATTTAAATTACTATTCCCACTCCACCAAGTATAAACTCTGGGAAGGTACTGGACACTAAACCCATATAAATTACTATTCCCACTCCACCAAGTATAATCTCAGAGAAGGTGATGGATACTATAACAATATAAATTACTATTCCCACTCCAGCAAGTATAAACTCAGGGAAGGTGCTGGACACTAAACCCATATAAATAACTATTCCCACTCCACCAAGTATAAACTCAGGGAAAGTGCTGGACACTAAATCCATTTAAATTACTATACCTACTCAACCAAGTATAAACTCAGAGAAGGTGCTGGACACCAAACCCATTTAAATTACTATTCCCACTCCACCAAGTATAAACTCAGGGAAGGTGGTGGACACTAAACCCATATACATTACAATTCCAACTCCACCAAGTATAAACTCTGGGAAAGTACTGGACAATAAACCCATATAAATTACTATTCCCACTCCACCAAGTATAAACTCAGAGAAGATGCTGGATACTATAAAACCTTAAATTACTATTCCCACTCCACCAAGTATAAACTATGAGAAGGTGCTGGACACTAAACCCATATAAATTACTATTCCCACTCCACCAAGTATAAACTCTGGGAAGGTACTAGACACTAAACCCATATAAATTACTATTCCCACACCACCAATTATAAACTCAGGAGAGGTGGTGGACACTAAAACCATATAAATTACTATTCAAACTCCACCAAGTATAAACTCTTGGAAAGTACAGGACAATAAACCCATATAAATTACTATTCCCACTCCACCAAGTATAAACTCAGAGAAAGTGCTGGATACTATAACAATATAAATTACTATTCCCACTCCACCAAGTATAAACTCTGGGAAGGTGCTGGACACTAAAACCATATAGATTACTATTCCCACTCCACCAAGTATAAAGTCAGAGAAGATGCTGGATAATATAATAATATAAATTACCATTCCCACTCCACCAAGTATAAACTCTGGGAAGGTGCTGGACACTAAACCCATATAAATTACTATTCCCACTCCACCAAGCATAAACTCTGGGAAGGTGCTGGACACTAAAGCCATATAAATTACTATTCCCCACTCCACCAAGTATAAATTCTGGAAAGGTGCTGGACACTAAACCCATATAAATTACTATTCCCACACCACTAAGTATAAATTCTGGAAAGGTGCTGGACACTAAACCCATATAAATTACTATTCCCACACCACCAAGTATAAACTCTGGGAAGGTATTGACACTAAACACATTTAAATTACTATTCCCACTCCACCAACTATAAACTCAGGGAAGGTGCTGAACACTAAAACCATTTAAATTACTATACCCACTCAACCAAATATAAACTCAGGGAAGGTGCTGGACATTAAACCCATTTAAATTACTATTCCCACTCCACCAAGTATAAAGTCAGGGAATGTGGTGGACACTAAACCCATATAAATTTCTATTCCAACTACACCAAGTTTAAACTCTGGGAGAGTACTGGACAATAAACCCATATAAATTACTGTTCCCACTCCACCAAGTATAAACTCAGAGAAGGTGCTGGACACTATAACAATATAAATTACTATTCCCACTCCAGCAAGTATAAACTCTGGGAAGGTGCTGGACACTAAAACCATATAGATTACTATTCCCACTCCACCAAGTATAAAGTCAGAGAAGATGCTGGATAATATAATAATATAAATTACCATTCCCACTCCACCAAGTATAAACTCTGGGAAGGTGCTGGACACTAAACCCATATAAATTACTATTCCCACTCCACCAAGCATAAACTCTGGGAAGGTGCTGGACACTAAAGCCATATAAATTACTATTCCCCACTCCACCAAGTATAAATTCTGGAAAGGTGCTGGACACTAAACCCAAAATAAATTAATATTCCCACACCACTAAGTATAAATTCTGGAAAGGTGCTGGACACTAAACCCATATAAATTACTATTCCCACACCACCAAGTATAAACTCTGGGAAGGTATTGACACTAAACACATTTAAATTACTATTCCCACTCCACCAACTATAAACTCAGGGAAGGTGCTGAACACTAAAACCATTTAAATTACTATACCCACTCAACCAAATATAAACTCAGGGAAGGTGCTGGACATTAAACCCATTTAAATTACTATTCCCATTCCACCAAGTATAAAGTCAGGGAATGTGGTGGACACTAAACCCATATAAATTTCTATTCCAACTACACCAAGTTTAAACTCTGGGAGAGTACTGGACAATAAACCCATATAAATTACTGTTCCCACTCCACCAAGTATAAACTCAGAGAAGGTGCTGGATAATATAACAACATAAATTACTATTCCCACTCCACCAAGTATAAATTCTGAGGAGGTGCTGGACACTAAACCCATATAAATTACTATTCCCACTCCACAAAGTATAAACTCTGGGAAGGTGCTGGACACTAAACCCATTTAAATTACTATTCCCACTCCACCAAGTATAAACTCTGGGAAGGTACTGGACACTAAACCCAAATAAATTACTATTCCCACTCCACCAAGTATAAACTCAGAGAAGGTGCTGGACACTATAACAATATAAATTACTATTCCCACTCCAGCAAGTATAAACTCTGGGAAGGTGCTGGACACTAAACTCATATAAATTACTATTCCCACTCCGCCAAGTATAAACTCAGTGAAGGTGCTGGACACTAAACCCTTTTAAATTACTATACCCACTCCACCAAGTATAAACACAGAGAAGGTGCTGGATACTATAACAACATAAATTACTATTCCCACTCCACCAAGTATAAACTCTGAGAAGGTGCTGGACACTAAACCCATATACATTACTATTCCCACTCCACAATGTATAAACTCTGGGAAGGTACTGGACACTAAACCCATATAAATTAATATTCCCATACCACCAAGTATAAACTCAAGGAAGGTGCTGGACACTAAACCCATTTAAATTACTATTCCCACTCCACCAAGTATAAACTCTGGGAAGGTACTGGACACTAAACCCATATAAATTACTATTCCCACTCCACCAAGTATAAACTCAGAGAAGGTGCTGGACACTATAACAATATAAATTACTATTCCCACTCCAGCAAGTATAAACTCTGGGAAGGTGCTGGATACTAAACCCATATAAATTACTATTCCCACTCCACCAAGTATAAACTCAGGGAAGGTGCTGGACACTAAACCCTTTTTAAATTACTATACCCACTCCACCAAGTATAAACTCAGAGAAGGTGCTGGATACTATAACAACATAAATTACTATTCCCACTCCACCAAGTATAAACTTTGAGAAGGTGCTGGACACTAAACCCATATAAATTACTATTCCCACTCCACAAAGTATAAACTCTGGGAAGGTACTGGACACTAAACCCATATAAATTAATATTCCCACACCACCAAGTATAAACTCAAGGAAGGTGCTGGACACTAAACCCATTTAAATTACTATTCCCACTCCACCAAGTATAAACTCTAGGAAGGTACTGGACACTAAACCCATATAAATTACTATTCCCACTCCACCAAGTATAATCTCAGAGAAGGTGCTGGATACTATAACAATATAAATTACTATTCCCACTCCAGCAAGTATAAACTCTGGGAAGGTGCTGGACACTAAACCCATATAAATAACTATTCCCACTCCACCAAGTATAAACTCAGGGAAAGTGCTAGACACTAAATCCATTTAAATTACTATACCTACTCAACCAAGTATAAACTCAGAGAAGGTGCTGGACACTAAACCTATTTAAATTACTATTCCCACTCCACCAAGTATAAACTCAGGGAAGGTGGTGGACACTAAACCCATATACATTACTATTCCAACTCCACCAAGTATAAACTCTGGGAATTTACTGGACAATAAACCCATATAAATTACTATTCCCACTCCACCAAGTATAAACTCAGAGAAGATGCTGGATACTATAAAAACTTAAATTACTATTCCCACTCCACCAAGTATAAACTATGAGAAGGTGCTGGACACTAAACCCATATAAATTACTATTCCCACTCCACCAAGTATAAACTCTGGGAAGGTACTAGACACTAAACCCATATAAATTACTATTCCCACACCACCAATTATAAACTCAGGAGAGGTGGTGGACACTAAAACCATATAAATTACTATTCAAACTCCACCAAGTATAAACTCTTGGAAAGTACAGGACAATAAACCCATATAAATTACTATTCCCACTCCACCAAGTATAAACTCAGAGAAAGTGCTGGATACTATAACAATATAAATTACTATTCCCACTCCACCAAGTATAAACTCTGGGAAGGTGCTGGACACTAAAACCATATAGATTACTATTCCCACTCCACCAAGTATAAAGTCAGAGAAGATGCTGGATATTATAATAATATAAATTACCATTCCCACTCCACCAAGTATAAACTCTGGGAAGGTGCTGGACACTAAACCCATATAAATTACTATTCCCACTCCACCAAGCATAAACTCTGGGAAGGTACTTGACACTAAACCCATATAAATTACTATTCCCACACCACCAAGTATAAACTCAGGGAAGGTGCTGGACACTAAACCCATTTAAATTACTATTCCCACTCCACCCAGTATAAACTCAGAGAAGGTGCTGGATGCTATAACAATATACATTACTATTCCCACTCCACCAAATATTAACTCAGGGAAGGTGCTGGACACAAACCCCATATACATTACTATTCCCACACCACTAAATATAAATTCAGGAAAAGTGCTGAACACTAAACCCATATAAATTACTATTCCCACTCCACCAAGTATAAACTCTGGGAAGGTGCTGGACACCAAACCCATATAAATTACTATTCCCACTCCACCAAGTATAAACTCAGAGAAGGTGCAGGATACTATAACAATATAAATTACTATTCCAACTCCACAAAGTATAAACTCAGGGAAAGTGCTGGACACTAAACCCATTTAAATTACTATTCCCACTCCACCAAGTAAAAACTCTGGGAAGGTACTGGATACTAAACCCATATAAATTACTATTCCCACTCCACCAAGTATAAACTCTGGGAAAGTACTGGACACTAAACCCATATAAATTACTATTCCTACTCCACCAAGTATTCGGGGCAGAAACCGAAAAGGAACACAGGTACATTTGAACCAGCACCCAGAGTTGCCACCAGGGGTATCAACATGGAGCATGACAGCATCAACCAGCCGGGGCACCTAGTTGTAAACCTCTCTAATCTCCAACTCACTGAGTCTCAAAAACAAGTCCTAGAAATGGGCCTTGGATTTGTCCCAACAAACAAAAGGGACAAATTTAAGATCTGTCAGGAAATGAAAGAGTTCATGCGAAAATTTAAATTAAAAGCCTTTTTCCAGAATGCCAGAGATGCAAGTATTGACAACACCGATTCATCAGACACGGGTTTGAAGACAAAATCCACTTTCACTCGCCCTAACTCCACGATAGCAGTAGAACTCTTAGCATTTGAAAAAGCGGTAATGGAGGAGTTACAAAATCTACCCACACAGGAAAAAAATGCTTTTCAAAACACCTCTCGAAAAGAAAAAGAAGCCCTCCAAGAACTTGCCAACAATTCAGAGATCGTTATAAAACCAGCCGACAAAGGCGGAGCGATAGTAATTCAAACTTACCCCAATTACGACAGAGAGTGTCGCAAACTATTGGAGAACAGACGTAACTATGAGGTACTTAGAGATGATCCAACTGAGGACGTTCGAATCAGAATCCTCATGATGGTTGAGGAAGCCACTGCCTATCACTGGGTTACAAAAAAAGAAGCAGACTTCCTGATCCAGGACAACCCCAGAACACCGTATTTTTACACAATACCAAAAATACATAAGGAGGCACCCTACCCACCGGGACGCCCAATAGTATCCGGTATTGGTTCAATCTTAGAACCCTTTTCGAAATTCGCAGACGCTTTCTTAAAACCGATAGTTCAATCAACCAATACCTATCTCAAGGATACAAAAGCAGTCCTCCAATTGTTCGAAGAAGTACCTTTTGACCCAGAACAAGATCTTTTACTCGGGTTGGACGTGGAAAGCCTCTATACGAGTCTTCCCCACCGAGAAACCTTAGAGATAATCGAAGATGTTCTTTTCTCGACGCCTTGGCAATACCATACCCCCAGGCAAGTAGTTCTGGAATGCATCTCCCTGGACCTGAAGAAGAACTTCTTCTTATATGAGGGCACACATTATTTACAAAAACACGGTACGAGCATGGAAAGCACATGCGCTCCCAGTCTAGCGGGCCTCTATGTGCATTATTTAGAAACAACAAAGATCCTCCACGAACAGAACCCCTTACAAAACCATGTAATTACATGGAAAAGGTACATTGACGATGTGCTTGTGATTTGGAGGGGAGATACTGACTCAGTCAAGAGGTTTATGACCTGGCTGAACCAACAAGATCAATTTTTAAAATTCACGCACACTGTTTCCAATGAAAATCTGATATTTTTGGACCTCAACATCTACCCGAGTGAAGGGAGGTTGCAGACCAGCACCCACTTCAAACCCGCCGCAAAAAACTGCTTGTTATTATACAACAGTTTTCACCCACGACACCTACGGGACAATCTCCCTTATGGGCAGTTTCTTCGACTGAGGCGGAACTGTTCCAATATCATGGAGTTTAGAAACCAAGCGGCTGACCTAGAACGCAAATTACTGAGTAGAAACTATCCACCGACTGAAAAGAGCCAGGAATAATAATAGGGAGGCTCTATTGGAAGCTACGATGCCAAAAGAACAGGAAACCCGTCCAATATGTGTAACAACATTCAACACTAACCCAAATAAAATCACAAAAATTGTAAATAACTATTGGAAAATGCTAAACTGTGGTACGCAAAATTTTGCAAAACCCATGTTCTCCCACAGGAGGGGGAAAAATCTCAAAGACATCCTGGTCCATAGCAGCCCGAGAACCTCCAGAGACAGTGAACCACCAAAGCTAGCCGACGTAAATGGGCACCACCCATGTGGCTCATGTGCCTCTTGCAAGTACACTAAAAGGAGTAGACCATCACTTTTTCGAATGGCTCTACATGGGAGCAGCGTTCATTTACGAACTGCAACAGCCGCAATGTAGTCTATATGATAACGTGTCCATGTGCAAAGGAGTACATTGGAATGACTTCCAGGCCTGTAAAGATACGCATGGGCGAACACAGAAGCAACGTACGTTGCAAAAAAAGCACGACAAGGATGGCGTCACATTACCTAACCATGGGGCACAACATCCATGACCTCCAATGGACAGTAATTGATTCATTTAAGTGCGAGAAAAATTTCCACGAAACAGAGCAACAATGGGTATTCCGGCTGGGAACCCACCTGACAGGGCTTACCGATGAAATACCTTGGACACAACTGAACAACTGAGAATGAAAAACACCCCTGGTTAACTAAGTATAAGCCTTGAATCCTAATAAGGACCCTACGTAGCAACTGTGATGGTCAACTAACTATAAACCTCAAATCTGCATAAGTACCCTATGTAGCAACTGTAATAATTCCTCAGAAACTTCCCATACATACCATGATTACATTTTGTCATCATAATGCATGCCACCAGCAGAATTAGTCCTCCTTTTGCACCCTTTATGTGTAATAGTGTCTGCCCCCCCCTTTTTTATTGTAGGTATAGCACCATCAACGAGGTATGCTCCCAGAGAGGAAATATCGCGCTGTTATTAACACCCTTGCGCAATAATCAGGAACATAATCATCCCCACTCGACTTTAGGTCGAATATCTATGGCATTATGTGGTTACGCTTATCCTTGTAGCCACATGATAGAGGTGTAGCGCCCTCTACACATGTGCAGTCAGCAGGAATTCATTTCGTTTCACAGCGCACTACAAACACTATGCGCATGCACATGAATCATTCCAGGCTAGCAACTATCCCTTGGACTTTTTTCCTTAAACGCGTCATTTATTTATTTTTTCCTTAAACGCGGTATTTATTTATTTTTCATAACCGCTTCACACGGGAGACCTTCCCCATCTATAAGGAAGGATTCTATCACTCGAAAAGGCCCAGAATTGATTCCGCATTGCTTTGCATATTCCATGATGGCCGCTGAACGCGACCCGGTTGATAGATTGATTCTGCCCGAGTCAGCGCACTAGACTCTAGCGGAATATCAGAACTACAGATGACACCGTTTAACCACTTAAATGTCTCATCGACAGGGTATTTAACCGCTACCGCGCTACCGGGTTTTCCCGCTGTGCGCTGGAATTTGAAAAATGCGTGGTTTGTGACAAAGCCAGCTCGTCATCCGCGTAGCGCTGGTAACGCCCATGACGAGCTGGCTTTGTCATCCGCATCGAAGGGGTTAAGCACCAACCCCCGTCCTACACATCCATACCACGGAGGCCTTAGACGAGGGAGGATGCAGAGACTGCCTGGGTCATAACCTTGTAGAGAGTTCACGTTGTTGAGCATCACGCCTCAACCTATGCAGCTCGTATTAGAACAGAGGTACAAGTTATTTCTCCCTTTACATCTACAGATGGACCCTCTACTTACCCCTTGTCCAGAACGGCTCATGGGGCACTGACTTCTAGCATATTTCAGTATGTATACAAACCATTTACCACCGGTCTAAAGCTGACAGCATTGTCTTTGTCAAAACATAGCGATCCTGTGTTATATAGTTTATGTGTATGTGCCCTGATGTGTGTTGGGTGTTTTTCTTCCTTATCCTTTACTTTGTTTCCAATAGGTCACAACACTTTCTCCTTTTTTTCTTATTACCTTAAGACTCTCATAAACCGAGAGAAAGTCACTATGCATGTCACCATGCCTTTTCTTTTCAACAGGTGGCATATGCCATGCGCATTGGGATTCGCGCAATTGTACTTACGTGCTCTTATTATATCATTTCAGGCTTACAAATCAGAAATTCTGACAAGGCTGCAATTATTGTTTATATAATTTATAAAATTGAATCACATAGATAGCAATATCTTTTTACACTTGTATATACACATAACGCACTTCGTTGACAACATTAATGAGTGACAGAGGGATCTGACCCGGTCCTGATGAAGAGGCTGCAGGCCTCGAAACATGTTGACACGAACAGGAGAACAAGCCCATTGACAAGCTATTGTTTCTCCGCCACACCTTTTTAACGATACCAGCCTGTGACCAATAAATACTTTTTTGCTTTCACCATGCCAGGTATTTTTTAAAATACACCTTTCCTACTACCCCTCACCCTAATGACACTCTCTCCTATACACTCACATAGCACCCACAAAAATCAAGGTGCTCCAGCGTAGTCTCTTGTCGTAGCACGCCCTGTCCCGCAGCTGGGCGGGAAGACCCCGATGATGAAGCATGACACCAAGGGCCCTTTTGGTGTGTGAGGGGTATTTTAACAAACACTGTGTATGCCAAAACCAACTGGACTCACAGGCATTCTGCTATAGGTGGACCTTTTTGATTATTGTGCCACTGGATACGCCTGATCATGATTTTTGATGGCTCACATTTGTTGGAGTACCCGTTCGTGCCCTGGTAAGATGGTACTCCCGATGTATCTTGTTTGCACGGGAACTCCATTACATACACCACATAGTCCGTCTTACAATTTAAGGCCTTGGTGATTTCCTTGTCTGGCACGCCAAATGGGGTCAAATAGTTGGTAGTGGACACCCCATGTTGGCAGGCTTTGCAGACTTTACATTTGTAAAATCATTGTCTTTGCGCTAGCCAAGATCCCTTGACCGACGGGCCACATGGGTCTTTATCCACTAACATATCTTTCATGGATACACCTCTCCTGTATGTTATGGCAGGCCGTTTGTGAACTGTTTTAACTATTACAGGGTTCTGTCTTATGAGATACCAATTTTTATTGATAATCTCTATCATTGCTGCCTCCTGTTGATTGTATTCCAAAATAAACCTGAAATTACTTAAGGTCTCATCAGGAGTAGCTTGTTCAGGTTTTTTGTTCAGTAAAGTTTCCCTGTCAATAAGATTACACTTTGTCAAGGCCTTCCCTAAACACTTGTTACTGTAGCCACTGGCTTTGAATCTGGTGACACATTCAAGTTGTGCCAGCTTAAAGGTTTCACTGTTACTGCATATTCGTTTTATACGCAGTAGCTCACCATAGAGTATGCTTTGTATTAGGTGGTTGGGATGTGCACTACTGGCATGTAAGATTGCATTTCCTGACGTAGGTTTTCTATGTAATTTAGTCTACACATTCCCTTGATCAACATACACCTCAACATCCAGGAATACTACACTGGTTTTACTTATGTTGGCGGTAAAGTTTAGATTCAAGTCATTGTTGGTAATTGAATCAATGAACTCCAGTGCATCGCCCTCCGTGCCCTGCCAAACCAAGAACAGGTCATCGATGAACCTCCACCAGCACTTGACATGATTGGTTAGTGTTTTAGAGTAGTTTGCCATGAGAACCAGCTCCTCCCACCAGCCCATGTGTAAACACGCGTAGCTGGGGGAGAAACTGGCACCCATGGCAACCCCCTGCAATTGCTGGTACAACACATTTTGAAACATAAAAATGTTATTTGTTAAACACATTTCAACCATGTTGATAATCATTTTGTTGTGCTCTACATATGGAGGTCCTCATCTTGCCAGGTAGTATTTCAAAGCTCTTAGTCCATCCTTGTGCTTGATGGACGTATACAGTGAGGCTACGTATAGGGTGATTAGAAGGTACCCATCATACCATTGGAAATTTTTCATTATATATATATACAATTAATATAGTGTGGGGTGAGATGGTTGGTGTGCCTAAATTCCTTTGGCCATACCACCATGTCCATCCGACATGATATGATCACGTTCGAGTTATTTTATATAACATTCCATACTAGGTACCATGGGGTACAGTATATTTATGGAATCAACCCGGACGATGATCATACACAAATTGTGTTTTGACATTCCCCATACAGTAAACTTAACAAGTTGTCAATAGGGGAATTTAAACTTTATTTGTGTTGTCTGACATATTTGTACGATTATTTGCCCACCAACCACAAAACAACATGTATCAACATCTTTTCTTATACACAGATTGCATCAAGCGCATTAGTGACAGGAAAATGTATTTATTTCCACCTTCCGTGCTCACATCGCCATGTACCGAAATATATTAGTGTACTCTGCATTTATGCATTGAATAAGTATATTGTGCATACTTTCTTAAATTATTGTTCTGATGTTAATTGTATGCATGTGTACACTGTTGCAAACGCTATAATTATGTTTGTAAATTTGGTGAAAAAATTTCGTTTGTTTAAAATCATGGCATTAAGATTTACGGTTTGATGTGATTCAATTTGATTTTACTTGATGCAATGTTTTTGACTCACATGTGAGATGGTTATGGTACACATTCATATTCCACCTTTTTACCATTACAAAATGGCGCCCGTATATTGGGTTTGGGATGTGACTTACTATGTTAGTCCACCATCGATGTTTAGCTTTTGTTTAGGCGCGAAATTCAAATGTGTACTTACTGTGTATATATACGTGACCTCCATTTCACTCGCTCATCAGTGAGCAAGGACGTAAGTCCGAAACGCGTCTGATGACTGGCACCACCATCACCATTTGTTGGAAATAAATTTTTCGAAATGAAGTCTGGCATGCGGTAATTATTAAGGAGTCTGTGTACTTGTTTGCTGGCTGACGGCTGCCGCCGGCAACGCATTGGATTTCATTTATTCGGGACGAGGTCGGTTCCCCGAAGACACAGACCCCTCCACCAAGAAGTGAGCTGACCTGACACGGACTGTCTTGGATTTTATGTTCCAGTGAGGAGCAATTTGGTCAGCCCCCTGCATGACACGGTAATAAGCGACAAGAACCACTGGGATACAGCTGAGGGAGACGTCGGAGGACATCAACCGGAAGAGGTATCTAAGGTGAAACCACGTCGCACGAGGTATAGTTGCAGGTTGTGGAGGTACCGCGTTAAGCCAGCAGTCTGAGTGCTGAGACATTGTAGCACTTGGTAATTTGGGAAGTAATTTAAATTTGGTGGCGCCATGTCGGAGGAGCGAGAGAGAGAGAAGGCATTTGAAGAACTCTTTTTAAATTTGCCTAAAGTTAAACAAAATGCAAGAGCTGGAGAAAACAAAACAACTGAAAGTGACACGGAAGTGAAGAAATTAATGCGAGAACTTGAAAAGAACCGGAGGGGGGAGCTCACCAAGTGGTGGGAGATTCGTTCTCTTGAAAAATATCGTGAAGTCGGAAGGGTGCCCCGTGGCCTCAGAATCATGCTAGTTCCCAGCTTTGAGAATCCGAACCCTGGTTTATTGAAGGACTGGGCTGAGAGCAATCTGGAGGCGTCGATGCACCTGTTATGTTTTCTGGTCAAGTATGCAAAGATAGACCGGCAGCAGAATCTGGACGAAATAGCAAAAATCAATGAAGAATTGAAAAAAGACATTTACGATACGGACAGAGCCTATATTGAAAAAACCACCAACGAAACAACGGAACGCCTGAGAAAACAAGAGGCAACAATTAAAACGAGAAAAGCTTATAAATTTGCCCGGGATGAGCAGGACTACGCTCTGGGGCAAATTTATACCTTTGCTAGGAAGTATGACCAGTTACGAAAACAAAGTAAGACTGTACCAAACAAAGGGGCAACCCTAATCCGACAAACGATCACACCAACGATGGGTTCCACCCTTTCAGGGTCAGATTTAAGCCTGGTTCCAAGCAGTGATGGCTCCGATGATGGCGCACTAAATACCCGTGACAATGAGGACTTGGGCCAATTAACATTGGCGGAGGAGATGGAATACGTGAGACTCCAGAGAAAACAGACACTACGAGCACGTATTCCAAACCCCGCGCAGTCCAAAGGCGCAACAGGAGACGCAAACAATGCCGCAAGTGCGCCAAAGCCAAGAGGGAGACCATCAAGGAAGAAACAGTGGCAGAACAAAAATCAATAAACGAAAATACCATTATTAATTTATCCACGGTCCAGTTGGATGAGGCTGAGAAACAACTGCTTTCATTAGGCCTCTCGTTTTGTCCTGAGAACAACTTTAATTATTGTAACACCAGGGTAGATATCTTTAAATATATCAGAAAAATCAAGCTTAAAAAATACTATGCCATAAAACAGAACACTAGCATCAAGATGGGCCAAGAGAAAAAGAGAGGTTCTATTGCTAGTGGATTGGCAGCTAAAGACATCACCCTTATGAAGACAATGCACCAACTGCACATGGATATGGATGACACTATGGACACACAAGATATGTCTGAATATGAACAAATTGATGTGGCACAGTCAATTAGCACTCCTTTTAGACCCCCATCTACGTTCGTTCCCAATATGCCCAGGGATGCTATTGACATTTATCAAGATAGACTGGTGGCTGAACTTAAAAAACTACAAATCAAAACAATGAAACAACATAAGAAACAAGACCACAGAATGAGAGCATATCACACCCTTATGGATAAATTACAAAAGGAGACTAAGATTGTTGTCAACCAATCTGATAAGGGGGGCAACATAGTTCTCTGGGCAAAAGAGGATTACATACATGAGGCATATCGTCAACTCAATGACCTTACTTGCTATAGTAAGATTGACATCAGAGTTGTGAAAACTATAGAAGATGTATATGCAAAGAAACTACAACAATGGAAGAGGGAAGGTTTAATTTCTATAGACAAATTGAAATTTTTGCACAAACAACATCCAGTGATTCCTAACATTTATTTTATTCCGAAAGTGCATAAACAGACCACTCCAGTGTCAGGAAGGCCGATAGTGTCCGCCATAAATGGCATTTTTGAAAATACATCAAAATACATCGACTTTTACCTACAAGATTTTGTTCTAAAACTACCTGCATATCTCAAAGACTCCACGGATTTCTTACATAAACGTAATCAATGCACTTGGTCTGCTGATCGTCTTCTCATCACCATGGACATCGCCTCGCTTTATACAAGCATTGATCATAAGGATGGCATCAGAGCGGTAAAACATTTTCTTGACCAGAGACCTATAGAATTTCATTGCCACAACATGATGCTGTTATCCATGATAGAAGTATGCTTGAATAACAATGTATTTTTATTTAACAACGAGGTGTTCAAACAGCAAAGAGGGGTGGCGATGGGGGCATGTTTTTCCCCCACTTATGCGGGTCTCCACGTAGGGTGGTGGGAGGAGCATGTCCTCAAAGTTGCCCATAAACCATGGTGGGAAAGGAATATCATCGTATACTGGAGGTATATAGATGATATTTTCATCATATGGCAGGGTAGCGTGTTGGAAGCTGAAACGTTTGTTGAGAACATTAACAATAACTGTTTGAATCTTCAATTCTCAGCAGAAATCAGCAAGGATGTGGCCACATTCCTTGATGTGCATGTAAAAATTATCGATGGTAAAATTACCTCAGGTTTGTTTAGGAAAACTACCTCAGGGAATACCATCCTCCATGCCCACAGCTTCCACCCCAAACATACCATAGCTGCGATCCCATATGGTGAATTTTTAAGAATTCATCGATCATGTAGTACCACGGAAATAAGAGACCATCATCAAGAGGAATGTAGACGACGACTCCTAGTTAGGGGTTATGATGACAAAAAATTACTTTCTAGTATGAAAAAAGCTAACAGAATGGATAGACGAATACTCCTTGATCCCCTTAGACCTAGCACTAATGTCTCCCTTCCAGAGGCTCAGGACTGTAATACTATACGTCTGATAACGGGATATAGCCGCCAGGCCAAAGCAATAAACAAACTGATTAAGCGTGAATGGCCTATCATCCTGACTGATAATGTCCTTAGAGACATTATGCCACAATCCCCCACTGTTACCTTTAGAAGGGCATATTCCATGCGTAACAATTTGGTTAGGAATAGCCCTGAAACATCCGCTGACAATTGGCTATCTCCTCGTAAAGGATTTTTCCGCTGTATTAGCTGCAGAGCATGTAAATTCGGTGTAAACACCAGATCTTGCCCGACACCGTTTGACATCCAACCTATCATGCTCAAATCCCACTACACTTGCCGCACTGAGCTAGCAGTATATGTATTACAATGCAGCTGTAACCTTATGTACGTGGGTAGTACAAAAGGGGCGGTATATTTACGCATTCTCCAGCATTTACGGGCCATAGTCAATGCGGATTTCGCCTATCCAGTTGCTAGGCACTTTCAATCTGTTCACAACCAGAATTTAAACCATCTAAAATATTTTGTGATAGATGCTATTATCCCTAATAAGAAAGGTGGAGATAATAAAAAACGTCTACGTCAACTGGAATCAAAGTATATTGTCATGCTCAACAGTAAACATCCGGGGGGATTGAACATAGGGGAAGACCTTCGTAATTTCTTATAATTATAGCTTATTTTTTGGTATCCATAGGATTGATGGCTTCTGTATAAGTAGCTAATGCTAACTATTGTGTTGATTTAGAATCTTGCACTTTGTGCCTATGGATATGCATAACTAGGTCGTATGGTCTTCAAATCAAATAGTCTACATGTTTTTCCTCCTCTTCGGTTAGTTGCAACAGTATTGTCTAGCTCAATTACAATAAGATCCTTAAAGTCAGAAGATGAATGAAGTAAATTTGGGCACATAGAGTTCTTCATACACACACAGTATATATTCACACTTTAGCACTTTATGTTTCACATATCACATTTTTACGGCTCTCATGATATTTGTATGAGAAGTTCCGTTTTTAAGCCTTCACTGTTTATTAGGAGTGTCAAATTAATAATACTCTACCATCCACTGTTTCAATCAGGTTTAGTTGGGCTTTTTTTCTTTGATCAACACATGACAATTAATATAGTGTGGGGTGAGATGGTTGGTGTGCCTAAATTCCTTTGGCCATACCACCATGTCCATCCGACATGATATGATCACGTTCGAGTTATTTTATATAACATTCCATACTAGGTACCATGGGGTACAGTATATTTATGGAATCAACCCGGACGATGATCATACACAAATTGTGTTTTGACATTCCCCATACAGTAAACTTAACAAGTTGTCAATAGGGGAATTTAAACTTTATTTGTGTTGTCTGACGTATTTGTACGATTATTTGCCCACCAACCACAAAACAACATGTATCAACATCTTTTCTTATACACAGATTGCATCAAGCGCATTAGTGACAGGAAAATGTATTTATTTCCACCTTCCGTGCTCACATCGCCATGTACCGAAATATATTAGTGTACTCTGCATTTATGCATTGAATAAGTATATTGTGCATACTTTCTTAAATTATTGTTCTGATGTTAATTGTATGCATGTGTACACTGTTGCAAACGCTATAATTATGTTTGTAAATTTGGTAAAAAAATTTCGTTTGTTTAAAATCATGGCATTAAGATTTACGGTTTGATGTGATTCAATTTGATTTTACTTGATGCAATGTTTTTGACTCACATGTGAGATGGTTATGGTACACATTCATATTCCACCTTTTTACCATTACAAAATGGCGCCCGTATATTGGGTTTGGGATGTGACTTACTATGTTAGTCCACCATCGATGTTTAGCTTTTGTTTAGGCGCGAAATTCAAATGTGTACTTACTGTGTATATATACGTGACCTCCATTTCACTCGCTCATCAGTGAGCAAGGACGTAAGTCCGAAACGATTCTGATGACTGGCACCACCATCACCATTTGTTGGAAATGAATTTTTCGAAATGAAGTCTGGCTTGCGGTAATTATTAAGGAGTCTGTGTACTTGTTTGCTGGCTGCCGGCTGCCGCCGGCAACGCGTTGGATTTCATATATATATATATATTACCTACTGGCGGTCGCCAGTAGGTATATATAGTTAGGATTTTTTCTCTATGGGATTTTTGAAAATTCTATGTCTAATAACTTTGGCGTTTGTGGACGGAATTGGCTGAAATTTTCAGGAAAATGGCACATTTTGTTTCTGAGCAGCCCTTAAAAATTTGGGGGGGGGTTCGTCAAGGGGGGGCCGAGAAAAAAGGGGGGTCCCAAAACGTGTTTTTAACATTGAGTTTTCCATAGGGCGGTTGGCCTCACTTTTAGCCCGAACGGCTGAATGGATTTGCACGAAACTTGGCAAAATTGTAGGGACTGGTAGCCCGATGTGCCTTTTGTAGGTCTCAATATATGTGCTCCAGTGGATTTTGAGAAATTAACGTTTAAAAAAAGATATATATCTGTAACAGCGGACCGGGCAGCGCTCCAGTACGCGTACTTTTCGCGCAACGGAGCTTTGTGAAGCGAAGCTGATTGGTTCTCCGGCGTCTGTCAACATTCCAAACAGTCCGTAGCGGCCGCCATCTTGTCTCTCGGTAGGATCGAGAGACAAGAGGAGGCCAAAGCGAAGGGGCAAATGACCATAAGGGGGAATAGTAGATCCTCGCTGACCCCCTACGTTTGATGTGGAGGTTTTAAAAGGGCCCCGCGGAGAAAAAAATAAAATAATAATAATAATCGAACGGCTGAATGGATTTGCACGAAACTTGGCAAAATATTAGGGACTGGTAGCCCGATGTGCCTTTGCTAGGTCTCAATATATGTGCTCCAGTGGATTTTGAGAAATTAACGTTCCAAAAAAGATATATATCTGTAACAGCGCTCCGCTTCGCGTACTTTTCGCGTTATGGAGCTCTGCGGAGCTGATTGGTTCTCCGGCGTCTGTCAACATTCCAAACAGTCCGTAGCGGCCGCCATCTTGTCTCTCGGTAGGATTGAGAGACAAGAGGAGGCCAAAGCGAAGGGTGAAATGACCATAAGGGGGCATAGTAGATCCTTCCTGACCTCTTAGGTTTGATGTACCATTTTGCCAAGTTTGGTGTAATTCCGTTCAGCCATTCAGGCTGTAGACGTATGTAAATGTCCTATGGAAAATTGCATGGGGAAAACACATTTGAAAGTGTTGAAATTTAGAACCAATTAAAATGTTAGTTTGGTTTTGTATTTGTGTGTGATGAAAGTTAATTGGTTATGTATATATGTCAAATGAGAGGAAACCACAGCCATTTTGTGATACTACTGTCTGAGGTACATTTGTGAGGAATTTTTGGTGGTGAATTTCTGGTGTTTGATTTACACAGTACTAACACTTCTCCTACTTTTAAAAAGGTGAGTTGTTAATTTGTAAGGGGAACTATATTGTACACTTGAAGATAATTTGAAAAATGTTTTCTGTTATTTATTTGCAGTCCTTCTGTTATACTAAATACTTGATAAAGTTAGTTTTATATTATGTATTACTAAAAACGATAAATGAAAGTGATTATTTTTTTCTGCAATTTACAGCAAGCAATTTCAAAATAAAATGGCTCACAATGAAGAGACCGTGGCAATTTCTTTTGAATTATCCACTACATTGATTGAAATTGAGAGCACCAATAATGAAATATTGTCACAAGGAGGAGATGACTTGTATGATTCCATTAGATTGATTGAAATGGGCTGCACCAATAATGAAATATTGTCACAAGGAGATGACTTGAATGATTCCACTACATTGATTGAAATTGAGAGCACCAATAATGAAATATTGTCACAAGGAGGAGATGGCTTGTATGATTCCATTAGATTGATTGAAATGGACAGCATCAATAATGAAATATTGTCACAAGGAGGAGATGACTTGAATGATTCCACTACATTGATTGAAATTGAGAGCACCAATAATGAAATATTGTCACGAGGAGATGACTTGAATGATTCCACTACATTGATTGAAATTGACAGCACCAATAATGAAATATTGTCACAAGGAGGAGATAACTTGAATGATTTTTTTGATCAATCTGTTGATGGCAAATTTATCGAATGTTTGGAGACCATAGAGTTACAAGAATCATCATTGCAGACTTTTCATGAGGAAATTACTGATGAGGACATGTTACTAGTTCTTTCAAATTTAGAAAATTCTGAAGAATAAATTTATATTTAGAAATCAAAAATTGTTTGAGACATTATTCATTTTTATTTTTAATTTATGAGGTTGTAGCGAAGTGATTGTAGTATAAAATGAGACTTATAGTATAGAGTGCAACATTTTTATGTTACATGGTAAGTTTACTCATATTTACTTCCCTTCTGCCACTATATTATCTCCAATGTGTATTTGACATCTCTTCTTCATCTCCGGCCTCCTTTCTCTCACTGTGTGTCTCCGATGCATCTTATCGCTGCTATTTTGTGTAATTACAGAAGAGAGTAAAATAAAATAGTTTGGAACGTGAAAAGGGGGCAAAGTAGAGTACCCCTCACCCCCTAGGCCTTCTCAGGCGGTCCCAAAAGGATCAGTTTCTGCTTTCCTGAGAGATTATGGTATGAGTTCCATATACCACAATAATTTGCATTACAACATGCAAGATATCTATCTCCTATTACCAACTTTGAGATATTCGCGCTAAGCGCGAATATCTCCAAAAAGTAACACCTGCCCTGAGCAGTTCTTAGCCATGTTATCCAATGGGAGGTGGATAACATGGCTAAGAGCATTAGCTCGGTAATGCATGAATATCGCTGACTTTTTAGCGATATTCATGCATTGCGGCCGTTTATTATCGCATTTGCGATAAACCTTGATAATAGCAAGGTTTATCCTCGATAATTTCTGACGATGCTTAGCGGTAAAAAATTCGTTGGTAAGCACCGTTAGCGATAAATATCGCTTAACTTTGGTAATATGCACCAACGTCTGTTAACGTTCGATTCGAAGGAAATGAGGAAGTGTTGAAAAACATTGTCTGCGCCATCTTGCCTTTTTTGAAATGCCACACTTTTGTCGTGCACGGCAGCCATTTTAGATGCCTTGACCAGACCCACTCTCTGCACGCTGTCGATTCGTAGCATGGCTCCCCACCCTCGCAAGCATCTTCCCCAGGCACTGGTCACCCCCGCTCTCTGTCTTATGCATCGGCAATAAACCTCCCCACATCTGCGCTGCTCTTCCCTGAAAATCACACTCTGTGCCCGCCCGACACCTCCCTTTCGCCCTATTCACTACCGCACCCTCTGACACTCCTCTTCCTCTGTGTCCGATTGTCCAGGCTATCACCTAGCCCTGCAGATGTAGTTTATGGCCCCAGCTGTAAAGAATCACCCCTCTTCAAAGGAGTTATAGTAGATCAAGGCCCACACCCGATGAGATCCGTCACACCACACGTGTTCCTACTATCTGAAAACCATCCTGTATTGTGATTGGGGAGGGGACCGAGCCTGAAGCGGAAGATTCCAGGAATGACTCTTTGTACATCAAAGTTTTTACAATTATGTGTCACATTAAAAATATATAGCACTCCAACAAAGTAGTAGGAATATAAAACTTTAATAACATATAAATATATACAACAAAACAAAAACAGTAAAAACATTTAAACAACGAAGAGACCGTGGCAATTTCTTTTGAATTCCTGATGAGGACATGTTACTAGTTCTTTCAAATTATGAAAATTCAGAAGATGTTGCCTGGGGGTGGGTCGTCAGTAGCAGTCTGTTGTGCGAATAGTTCCAAGGCAGCAGAACGCGCTGAAATCTAGATGGCACGAAAGTGATGTCTAGTAAGTTGCCACCCAGCAAATAACGGCGTGGGGCGCCGCGGGGGTGAGTGAGTCCAGTAGGCACCACAGCTATTCTTACCGGCATTGCAGAATTACTGCTGGGGACAATGCCTGTGCTGTAGCAGGGTCACAGCAGAAACAAAAAGGATTCTGTTGAAGATGTTGTTGGTTTTAAATTTGAAAACAGTTCTGGTGTCAACTGCTATGCTAATGTAGTGGTTAATGTTTTGTTTTCTCTAGAAAATGTAAAAGAGGGGGAGGCAGTCCAAAGTTCCGTTAAAAGGGCAAAGGAAAGGATCGGTGGTTTGAACTATCAGTCAAAAAGGGGAGGGGGTGCAACAATTTTTCCTACCGGGTCACACTGTGCTTTCACCGGAACTGAGGTCTGCAGGATTCTAGTAATTCAAAGTGAGGCTGGCGCCAGCATGGGAGCGCCGACGTCCCGCGGATACAGTTTCGTCACTCCACGGGCGATCATGGCAGTCATTCCCCATCGGGGGTCGGAGACTCCCGCGGCTCCTCTAGAATCTTCAAGGTCGTGGAGGAGTACGGTGGTGGAGTCAACCAGTGACCGGGCCATTTCTTTATGCTGGGCCCGCTCTTGCCAGGTCGACCGCCATTTTGAGAGTTCGGTAGCTACTGGCGATCGCGGGGTCAAATGAGCGGACGGGCTCCACCCTGCCGGGCGAGACGTTGCAGCATGGCCACAGTGGAAGAACCCTTTTCCGGGCGCCTGGAGCGCTGAGGGTGCAGCTGGGAAGCCTCCACCTGGGGAGGCGGGAGAGGCCTGTTCGCACCGTCTCTCCCTCCCAGTGCACCCCACGGCGTCTCGCTTGAGATTTGTTATGGCCGGACCAGGCGATGAGGACGAGGGGGGGGGTCGGAGGCATGTGCAAGACATCCCCCCCCAGTGTTGTCGCAGCCATTATAAAAGAAAGAAGAAGTGTCTTCGGGCCGGGCTTCCGGTAGATGTCGGCCGGACGCCCCTGGCTCTGGCCCCATGAACGGGTTTCTTGGTTTATCGGCTGCAGCCGGATCCCGTCAGCCTCGGCCCCCTGACCGTTGGTGGCCGGACCGGAAGAGCATGTGGCGGGAGTACCTGCAACTCTCAAGGGCCACCGCGGCCGGACTGGGAGAGAGAGGGGAGGGTCGAGGAGACATTCCCCCCCCCTGCAACTGTTCAGCGTTGTAAAGGCAATCCCCTGGCCGGGTCCCGCTGGCCTGGGCCTCTCCTCCGGCTACACCCTACGTTAGGATCTCCTGGCCGAGGCGTGGCAGCAGGACCTGCCTTATATGGGCTGCTCCCGGCTGGGCGTAGCCGCAACCCTGCCCCACCTTGGAAGTTTCCAGAGTGGGGGCGGATGTTCTACTGACTTGCATTTTCCCTAGTCTATCGATTTTTTTGGCGTGGCAGGCGGTGGGACAGCGAGGGGTGATTTGGTTTCTCTTACTGTTTTTCTGGTCTCTCACCACTGGCATATTTTAACGTTTTCTTGTTTCTAGGACATTAATAGGTTTTATCATTACGTTATGTTATCGTTTCTTTGTTGGTTGTTTAATAAAAGTTCATGTTCATCAGTGGCCTACTGATTTTCGTTTTCCTATTCTTTTCTTTCCAGGTTGTTTCATGCTAAAGTTTCTGTTAACAGGATACAGTGATCACTTCGTTATTATTGCATATGTCCTTTTCACTAGGGGTGCTCTCTGGTCGGGCCAGATGACGTATCTCTAGTAAATGGTCGGGGTGAAACAGGTGCATCAATCAGTGGGGAGTAGATAGGCATGACAGATTACAACGGGGGAGAAAGGTCCGCATTACGTACCCTTTCACTACTTGCAAAGATTTTCCTACGTTTATTTGCAAACAGGGAATACCTCCAAAAAGAACTAATTCCCAAACAGTCAATGTTCGGACAATCAATCAATCAATGAGGAATGAAATAGGTACGACGTGTTAAAGGCTTGCGTTACCTACCCTTCACTATCTGCAAAGGGAGAGAGAATATTCCTATTCTTCCTCGTTTGCAGGCAGAGAAGATCCTTAAGAGAACCAACTTCGAACAATTCAATGCTCGATTCAAACAATCAACAAGGGGTACTGTGAACACAAATGAACGCCGCTTATGTACATACGCATTGCTATTTTCAACAGGTTGTTCCTAATGTTTCTATTTTAGCGAGGTCAAAAAGAGATCCCATTAGTGGCCTACTGATTTTGCTCGATTCCTTTTGTTTTTTTACACGATTTTTCGCTATCTGCAAAGACTAAACAGAGTATTGCGACTCTGTGCTTGTTTGTAAATAGAGAATGAACCAAAGAGAACAATCAATCAAATGGAGAGAGAAGCAGGCACGACGGATTACAAAGGGGGCAAAGGGCTGCGTTAACTACCCTTCACTATCTGCAAAGAGAGAGTACTCCTAATAGAAATGAGGGGTGGGGGGCAGCATTCAAAGCAGATCAGTGTGCATAAACACGAAAATGTTTTTACTTACCACGTACTTGACATTCGACAGCTTATGATATTTGCTATTAAAAAACCATTGAAATTCACTGAAAAAACCATAGGTTATAGACCATATATAGTTAGGAATTAGCATTTACAAAACCTTGAAAATTCACTGAAAAAACCATAGGTTATAGACCATATATAGTTAGGAATTAGCATTTACAAAACCTTGAAAATTCACTGAAAAAACCATAGGTTATAGACCATATATAGTTAGGAATTAGCATTTACAAAACCTTATTTTACTCACACAAAACCATTGAAATTCCATATATAGTTAGTTGCACTAACTATATATCGCGCACCCGCAATCCACTGCTGATGATGTCACATATTACATCATTCATGACATGGTCAGTGACATCACTGATGACATCACTGATGACATCTCAATTTTCAAGGTTTTGTAAATGCTAATTCCTAACTATATATGGTCTATAACCTATGGTTTTTTCAGTGAATTTTCAAGGTTTTGTAAATGCTAATTCCTAACTATATATGGTCTATAACCTATGGTTTTTTCAGTGAATATATATATATATATATATATATATATATATATATTATTTTTTTGTATTTATTTATTTTTTTTATTTTTTTTGACGAAGGCGGTAACGCCGAAACGCGTTTGTGGATTGATTTGCTGAGGTTTCTGTTTAATAAAAAACGTGACGAACCTACGCTGTATTGACTTGGAGTGCTCTCATTTGGAAAAACCCAGAATTGGGGGTTTTATCGTTGGAAATATATATATATATATATATATATATATATATATATATATATATATATATATATATATATTACCTACTGGCAGTCGCCAGTAGGTAGTTATAGTTAGGACCTAGTTTCCATAGGAAATCCGCAACATTCTATTGAGAATAACTTTGGCGCCAGTGGACGAATCTTTGCGGATTGATGGCCTGACTGATGTCACTGACCATGTCATGACTGATGTCACTGACCATGTCATGAGTGATGTAATATGTGACGTCATCAGCAGTGCATTGCACGCGCAAGTTATAGTGAGTCCAACTAACAATAACGTGGGAATTTCATTGGTTTATGCGAGTAAAATTTCCAGCTAACTATAACTGGTGTCAAACCTATGGTTTTTTCAGTGAATTTCATAAGTTTTGTAAATGCTATTTCCTAACTATAACGTGTGTAAAACCTATGTTTTTTTCAGTGAATATATATATATATAGATATATATATATATCTATATATATATATATTCACTGAAAAAACCATAGGTTATAGACCATATATAGTTAGGAATTAGCATTTAGAAAACCTCATTTTACTCACACAAAACCATTGAAATTCCATATATTGTTAGTTGCACTAACTATATATCGCGCACCCGCAATCCACTGCTGATGATGTCACATATTACATCATTCATGACATGGTCAGTGACATCACTGATGACATCACTGATGACATCTCAAATGACATCACTGATGACATCATCTAGTGCCTGTGTGTTTTTGTAAAGTTTAAATACGTTTTACATATTGAAGAATGACTGGATGTATGGAAGACTGAGTGTGTGTGTGGCTGCCTGGGAGGTGTGTGACTCTGTGCATATCAATGTGTACTTGTATCAGTGATTGTATAAGAGAGTAAGTATGTGTTAGTATATGTGTGAAAAGTATGGTGTTCTGTGTTTAACTATAGATGAGGAAATCGAAGTGTGATTGATTCTTCACAGGACTGACTAGGTGTATGAGTGCATATGATAGTGTTCTAATAATAAGTGACTGTATGTATGAGTAATTGTATGGGTGAATGAGTGAATGTGTGTGTAGACGTACGAATCAGTGAGTGTGTATGTAGTAACTGGTATTGGTGTGTCATGATGTCATCAGTGATGTCATTTGAGATGTCATCAGTGATGTCATTTCAGATGTCATTAGTGATGTCATCAGTGATGTCACTGAAGTATGGTGTTCTGTGTTTAACTGTATAGATGAAGAAATGGAAGTGTGATTGATTCTTTACAGGACTGGCTTGGTGTGTGAGTAACTCCATGGATGAGTGGCAGTGTGTGACTGTCTGCATAGGTGTATGAGTGCATATGATAGTGTTGTAATAATAAGTGACTGTATGTATGAGTGATTGTATGGGTGAATGAGTGAATGTGTGTGTAGACGTAGGAATCAGTGAGTGCTTATGTAGTAACTGGTATTGGTGTGTCATGATGTCATCAGTGATGTCATTTGAGATGTCATCAGTGATGTCATCAGTGATGTCATTTGAGATGTCATCAGTGATGTCATCAGTGATGTCACTGACCATGTCATGAATGATGTAATATGTGACATCATCAGCAGTGGATTGCGGGTGCGCGATATATAGTTAGTGCAACTAACTATATATGGAATTTCAATGGTTTTGTGTGAGTAAAATAAGGTTTTCTAAATGCTAATTCCTAACTATATATGGTCTATAACCTATGGTTTTTTCAGTGAATTTTCAAGGTTTTGTAAATGCTAATTCCTAACTATATATGGTCTATAACCTATGGTTTTTTCTGTGTATTTCATTGGTTTTTTAACAGCTAATATCTGTAGCTGTAAAATGTATTCTTCTTTAAATCCAAAAATATATTTTATATGTTTATGAATAATTTTTTTTTAAAATATTTTTTTTTCTTCGTTCCCGCTTCGCGAATCGGGAAGCTTCCCGTTAGCTGACCTTGATGCCGCGAAATAGACCGCGAGCCGGTAAACGTTTCTTTACCGCAAGTGCCGCATTAGAAAACAACATCGTGACGCCTCCCGTCCGCATGACGTTTCACGTTGTCGCGTGATACGTCATATGACGTACAACGTTAGCGAACTGGTACGCGAAGCGAGTCGCAAAGCGCAGGTTTCTGGAAGCAAACCGGGAGGCCCTGCAAAGCGCTTAACGTAAACACAGCAAGTCATGTGACTTGGTAATAACACTTTTCATTGGTTCATTTCACTTTTGGTTTCCTAATGATGTAAGACTAGGTCATATAATCTAAAATGAACACTTTTGATTGGTTGAGAACTCTTGTTTTTCCCAAATGATGAAAATCCCTCCTTCTTTCCTCACTCTGACTTTCATCATTGTGAGAGAAAGACCCTTTGTGATCACTGAGCAATGGCTTCTTTAGTAGCTTCAGCTGGTGCTTCCCCACCACCTCCACCACATCCAAGGAAGAGTGGACCACCTGCTCAAGTTATAATTCAACAAGGAGAGGAAGAAGAGGAACAGGAGGACGAGCACGAAGAGAGGCAGTTTTTGCCTGAGCAGCCCAGGACGTCTCACCGGAAAGAAAACTTCATTTGGCAATTTTTTAAAATTCCCAAAGGTCAGAAAAAAGTAAATGCAAGATACGTAACTTGCCTTATATGTCAAGATAGACTGTCCAGAGGGACCGACAAAAAATACAGTTTCGGAAACTACACAATGCATCGCCATATGACTAGGTGGCATCCTAACAACTACTGTGCTGCACAGTTTCGGAACGACCTAGATAATCTCCCTATTATGGCCAGAAGATCTGTTGTACCGGAAGTAACGGGACCAGAGGGCAGGGAGATGGTGCCAAATATACAAATGAGATTTGGTGATGTAAAACACATCTGCGTATTTTGCGATGGATTCATTTCCTACGGAGAAAAAAGCATCACTCTGATCAACAGAGCTATTGACTATCATATGCAAGTTTGTACGAAACGCCCAAAATAATAAATACTTCTTTTTTTTGTTTTGTTGCTCCTGTTGAGCCCTTTACAATGAATCGTTTTCATTGCCCCCTCCAAAAAAAAAACCAAAAAAATATAAAACTGTTCAGAAAAATTCAAAAAAAGTAAAAAAATGTTCTGAAAAATAAAAAAAAAAGTTCTTTTCAGAACTACCTCCCCGTTATTATAAAATTGGTACAATATTTGGAACTGTGCCAACCTCTATTTCTCTTAGTTCGCTTCCCAGTTCGCTCCCCGGTACGCGAACCGGAAGCGAACCAAAAACAGTAAGTATAAGGGAAGGAAACAGACACTTATGTTAAAAGAAAGACAGCTATAGGGGAGTAAACTAGAGATACTATTACCCGTAATCCACTGCTGATGATGTCACATATTACATCATTCATGACATGCTCAGTGACATCATCAGCAGAGGATTGCGGGTTTTTTGGCAACGTGCCTTATCCACGGTTTAATAACGCTGCCTTTTGCTTTATATAAGTTTTCAAATTGTATGAAATATATACCAATAGGTCGTTATGAACCTTTAGGTAGTGCTTTTCTTCATGAGGTCTGGTCGCTTCCATACACATACAGATGTTTCAAAGATGATCAAGAAGTTTATCTGAATGGAGAGGAATGCACTGAGACGCCAGATCATTCACTAATGTGTAGGCACATACAGTTACACGGTTCATGCAACAAACACCGACCAAATATGGCTTGCGTGTTGCAAGGCACGCCAGTTCCTGCTATCATCCCCACGTTCAAGTTGTTGGAAAATGGTAGTTATTTGATGCTCAATAATGAAGATTGTTCTGAGTTAATTAAAAGTATTCCTTTTATCGTAACAGTAAGTGAACGGGTTATTTGCTGCAGAAATGTTCTATTTCCTCCCACACATGAACATAGGGAGTTTTCAATCTGGCCACAAATACCAACCTTGGGACAGATTTCAACGGCATGGCAAGAATAAGAGCTCTTTTGTCTCAGAGAGAGGTGGCCTTGAGTTCGGCCCGTGAAACTTTTGTGCTTCACATAGCGAACACCCGTACAGAGGTGCACACACTTTTCAATTCAGATTTGCCTTTCAAATTCAGCAAGATGGTTCCGACTATCTTTAACGCATCCTCCGCAAAGTCCCTGGCGCACTTTTTTAAAGTTGTTACCAGTGGTCTCGTGACTTCATTTGAGAAAATCTTTGGACTCATCCCTGCTTCCTTTCATTCTATTTTCTCCACTCTGGTTCGTGGATTGGCATTTTTACTTGCATTACCAGCGGACGCTCTTGTGCTTTTTTACATTTTTAAATATGGATGTCCCTCCTATGCAACCTCCCACCCTGCAGCTGCTGACACTGTTCCGCAATCGCATGCTAGAATATTATGGCACAATGCCGTTGGCGATATTAAGCACGGCATATGGATTATCTTTTCGATTCTCCTACTTCACCTGTGTCCAGCCTGTATTTCACTGCCTGACCTGTGATTTCGATTGGGCCATTGATTTGTGTCTCTGCGGACCGGTTTCTCCTGACGTCGACTTTAATCAGCTGATGACTCCTATCATTACTCACGAGTTGGTTTGTCCTGGCGAAAGGATTATGGCTGTGGCATTGATGCATGGACTACTTGGTCCCTGGAATTTACTGGCGGCAGCACAGTCTTTCTTGGAACAGAGCTTTCTTGAAAACCCACCGAGCTGTCCTCTGATGGTGATAGAGGATCCGGTGCTGGGAGAGCACGTATGTTCTTTTCCGCTTTTAAATTGGATGGCTGAACTGTTTTCGGATGAAGACGGTGACTTCCTATTGGAGGCTGTTGCAGCTTATTTTGCATACACAGTTATGTCATAGACCTTTTTCATGTTTGATATGCTGAGTACTAGCATTTCATTGACAATTCATTGACTTATTTGTCAAGTTTTTATTATTTACCTTGCCTATTGGCTTAAGACTCGATAAAGTACTTGGCTGTTTTATTTTTCTTTAGCATTAAATTTTCCTAGTTTTTAATGCTTTACCTTGCGGACCGTCCACATATAAACTTGCAATCTGCTCTCATGAGATGGCACTTCTATTATCTTATTCAGTTCGTTTCCGGATCATGGGGAGGTGTCATCTAGGTCCTGGATATCTTTACACCGTGTTAAGTTAGCATGGGCTCATTACCGGTTTAAACGCCATTTTTCCTTTTTTGCAACTTCTGCACACGACACTTAGTTGTTGCTTTAGCTTTCCACCTAGTAGTTCATCGTGGTTTACATGAGAATAATATGTTATTGCTCTACTATCTGCTTTGCTTGTTAAACTATATCTGTACAGCGAGTGCTAAAGTTTCAAGAACAACACGATACAGAATTGTTATGAGGTCTGATCTCCACGACTTCATACTCATAACATAAGTGCAACTTCTGCCAATTCTGGGCATGAGGCGGGTTTTATATTGCTTTGCCGAACACACATACACAACAGTTGATGCGGCTCACATGAAGAGAGAGCTGGTGTATGCTGATGTGATTCCTTCAAATCTAAGACACTAAAGTATGGGCACGCCCTAAACCAACACAAAGAGACCTTCTTAGCAAATAATATAATATGTGTATTAGGGAGGGTGAGATATAAGCAGCCGCGGGCCGTGGAGGGAGTTACGGTGAGGCAGGGAGGCGGGGAGGGGGAGAAGCAGGGTGGAGCCCTCTCTACCTTGCCCCTCCCCCTCCCCGCCTCCCTGCCCCACCGTAACTCCCTCCACGGCCCGCGGCTGCTTATAAGTGTTGCTAACTCTTATTCATTTACAGCATGTTAACATACTATCACCATTCGCTTTTTATGTACTAGTAACTATGCTGGTAATTTTGCTACTGATAATATGTGTACTTGTATTATCTAAGATACTACGCCTGTGAAGACGGCATTAGTAAATAAACATTTCAAATACACATGTGTTCTTCTTAACTCCATGTTCTGGTTTCTAAGAAATATATAACGACCGACTGTTCATGAGTTCCACGTATCCTGAGGTACTATAAGTTCATATTCTGGATTGTCTAAACATTGAGAGTTTGTTATATCCAATGTGACACTGTACCTAGCTTGCTAAGGAGTTTTTGATTACTAACGTGAGTTTTGGGACACCCTAATTCGCCGAGGTTCCAATCCTCTGTCCACAGTTCTGTGTGAGAACAGAAACCCTGCGACAGGGGCACCCCCGACCCTTGCTGGAGCTTCATCACACTTGCGATACAACTCCAGCAATGCGCCACCTTTACGGCACAGATACATCACGCATCTGTGCTGTTTTTGCCCCATGATGCACCGCATTGTAAATGCAGCACACCATAGGTGACGGAACAGCGGCACAGAATGACTAACACATCCCTGGTGATGCGCCAGTCATCATAAATGTATCCCTATGCTTCTTATCTTGTTAGAGATGAACCGCCATATTTATCATCAAAGTTTTTTGCATTTCCTAAATAGCGAACTTTAAGGAATAAATAGCGATTCTTTACCATTCCTAGTTTGCGATGAGCTATTTGCTAATTACAAATTACCCATTCATTTCCTTCATTTCCATAGGGCGGTTGGACTCACTTTTAGCTCGAACGGCTGAATGGATTTCCACCAAACTTGGCAAAATTGTAGGGACTGGTAGCCCGATGTGCCTTTGCTATGTCTCAAGATATATGCTCCAGTGGTTTTTACGAAAATTAACTTTGAAAAATATATATTGGGCTACATTGGCCTATATATATGTTGGAGCCCAAATGTAGCCCAATGTAGCCCAATGTAGCCCAAAGATGGCCGCCAGACACACAAAAAAACAAATGTAGCCCAAATATCAGCCAGATGTAGCCCAACTATAGCCCAGTGACAGAATGACCAATCAGCTTCGCAAACCTCCGTTACGCGAAGCGGAGCGCTGTTACAGATATATATCTTTTTTTTAACGTTAATTTCTTAAAATCCACTGGAGCACATATATTGAGACCTAGCAAAGGCATATCGGGCTACCAGTCCCTAATATTTTGCCAAGTTTCGTGCAAATCCATTCAGCCGTTCGATTATTATTATTATTATTTTTTTTTGCCCCGCGGGGCCCTTTTAAAACCTCCACATCAAACCTAGGGGGTCAGCGAGGATCTACTATGCCCCCTTATAGTTATTTCCCCCTTTGTTTTGACCTCCTCTTGTCTCTCGATCCTACCGAGAGACAAGATGGCGGCCGCTACGGACTGTTTGGAATGTTGACAGACGCCGGAGAACCAATCAGCTTCGCTTCACAAAGCTCCGTTGCGCGACAAGTACGCGTCCTGGGCCGCTGCCCGGTCCGCTGTTACAGATATATATATTTTTTTAAACGTTAATTTCTCAAAATCCACTGGAGCACATATATTGAGACCTACAAAAGGCACATCGGGCTACCAGTCCCTACAATTTTGCCAAGTTTCGTGCAAATCCATTCAGCCGTTCGGGCTAAAAGTGAGGCCAACCGCCCTATGGAAATTAACATGGGAAAAACGCGTTTTGGGACCCCCCTTTTTTCTCGGCCCCCCCTTGACGAACCCCCCCAAAATTTTCAGGGGCTGCTCAGAAACAATATGTGCCATTTTCCTGAAAATTTCAGCCAATTCCGTCCACAAACGCCAAAGTTATTAGACATAGAATTTTCAAAAATCCCATAGGGAAAAAATCCTAACTATATATACCTACTGGCGACCGCCAGTAGGTAATATAGATATATATATATATATCTATATTACCTACTGGCGGTCGCCAGTAGGTAGTTATAGTTAGGATTGATTTCCATAGGGAAATCGTAACATTCTATTTGGAATAATATATATATATTACCTACTGGCGGTCGCCAGTAGGTATATATAGTTAGGATTTTTTCTCTATGGGATTTTTGAAAATTCTATGTCTAATAACTTTGGCGTTTGTGGACGGAATTGGCTGAAATTTTCAGGAAAATGGCACATTTTGTTTCTGAGCAGCCCTTGAAAATTTGGGGGGGGTTCGTCAAGGGGGGGCCGAGAAAAAAGGGGGGTCCCAAAACGTGTTTTTAACATTGAGTTTTCCATAGGGCGGTTGGCCTCACTTTTAGCCCGAACGGCTGAATGGATTTGCACGAAACTTGGCAAAATTGTAGGGACTGGTAGCCCGATGTGCCTTTTGTAGGTCTCAATATATGTGCTCCAGTGGATTTTGAGAAATTAACGTTTAAAAAAAGATATATATCTGTAACAGCGGACCTGGCAGCGTCCCAGGACGCGTACTTTACGCGCAACGGAGCTTTGTGAAGCGAAGCTGATTGGTTCTCCGGCGTCTGTCAACATTCCAAAAAGTCCGTAGCGGCCGCCATCTTGTCTCTCGGTAGGATCGAGAGACAAGAGGAGGTCAAAACAAAGGGGGAAATAACTATAAGGGGGCATAGTAGATCCTCGCTGACCCCCTAGGTTTGATGTGGAGGTTTTAAAAGGGCCCCGCGGGGCAAAAAAAAATAATAATAATAATAATCGAACGGCTGAATGGATTTGCACGAAACTTGGCAAAATATTAGGGACTGGTAGCCCGATGTGCCTTTGCTAGGTCTCAATATATGTGCTCCAGTGGATTTTGAGAAATTAACGTTCAAAAAAAGATATATATCTGTAACAGCGCTCTGCTTCGCGTAACGGAGGTTTGCGAAGCTGATTGGTCATTCTGTCACTGGGCTATAGTTGGGCTACATCTGGCTGATATTTGGGCTACATTTGTTTTTTTGTGTGTCTGGCGGCCATCTTTGGGCTACATTGGGCTACATTGGGCTTCATTGGGCTACATTGGGCTACATTTGGGCTCCAACATATATATAGGCCAATGTAGCCCAATATATATTTTTCAAAGTTAATTTTCGTAAAAACCACTGGAGCATATATCTTGAGACATAGCAAAGGCACATCGGGCTACCAGTCCCTACAATTTTGCCAAGTTTCGTGGAAATCCATTCAGCCGTTCGAGCTAAAAGTGAGTCCAACCGCCCTATGGAAATGAAGGAAATGAATGGGTAATTTGTAATTAGCAAATAGCTAATCGCAAACTAGGAATGGTAAAGAATCGCTATTTATTCCTTAAAGTTCGCTATTTAGGAAATGCAAAAAACTTTGATGATACATATGGCGGTTCATCTCTAACAAGATAAGAAGCATAGGGATACATTTATGATGACTGGCGCATCACCAGGGATGTGTTAGTCATTCTGTGCCGCTGTTCCGTCACCTATGGTGTGCTGCATTTACAATGCGGCGCATCATGGGGCAAAAACAGCACAGATGCGTGATGTATCTGTGCCGTAAAGGTGGCGCATTGCTGGAGTTGTATCGCAAGTGTGATGAAGCTCCAGCAAGGGTCGGGGGTGCCCCTGTCGCAGGGTTTCTGTTCTCACACAGAACTGTGGACAGAGGATTGGAACCTCGGCAAATTAGGGTGTCCCAAAACTCACGTTAGTAATCAAAAACTCCTTAGCAAGCTAGGTACAGTGTCACATTGGATATAACAAACTCTCAATGTTTAGACAATCCAGAATATGAACTTATAGTACCTCAGGATACGTGGAACTCATGAACAGTCGGTCGTTATATATTTCTTAGAAACCAGAACATGGAGTTAAGAAGAACACATGTGTATTTGAAATGTTTATTTACTAATGCCGTCTTCTCAGGCGTAGTATCTTAGATAATACAAGTACACATATTATCAGTAGCAAAATTACCAGCATAGTTACTAGTACATAAAAAGCGAATGGTGATAGTATGTTAACATGCTGTAAATGAATAAGAGTTAGCAACACTTATAAGCAGCCGCGGGCCGTGGAGGGAGTTACGGTGAGGCAGGGAGGCGGGGAGGGGGAGAAGCAGGGTGGAGAATACAAGTACACATATTATCAGTAGCAAAATTACCAGCATAGTTACTAGTACATAAAAAGCGAATGGTGACAGTATGTTAACATGCTGTAAATGAATAAGAGTTAGCAACACTTATAAGCAGCCGCGGGCCGTGGAGGGAGTTACGGTGGGGCAGGGAGGCGGGGAGGGGGAGGGGCAAGGTAGAGAGGGCTCCACCCTGCTTCTCCCCCTCCCCGCCTCCCTGCCTCACCGTAACTCCCTCCACGGCCCGCGGCTGCTTATATCTCACCCTCCCTAATACACATATTATATTATTTGCTAAGAAGGTCTCTTTGTGTTGGTTTAGGGCGTGCCCATACTTTAGTGTCTTAGATTTGAAGGAATCACATCAGCATACACCAGCTCTCTCTTCATGTGAACCGCATCAACTGTTGTGTATGTGTGTTCGGCAAAGCAATATAAAACCCGCCTCATGCCCAGAATTGGCAGAAGTTGCACTTATGTTATGAGTATGAAGTCGTGGAGATCAGACCTCATAACAATTCTGTATCGTGTTGTTCTTGAAACTTTAGCACTCGCTGTACAGATATAGTTTAACAAGCAAAGCAGATAGTAGAGCAATAACATATTATTCTCATGTAAACCACGATGAACTACTAGGTGGAAAGCTAAAGCAACAACTAAGTGTCGTGTGCAGAAGTTGCAAAAAAGGAAAAATGGCGTTTAAACCGGTAATGAGCCCATGCTAACTTAACACGGTGTAAAGATATCCAGGACCTAGATGACACCTCCCCATGATCCGGAAACGAACTGAATAAGATAATAGAAGTGCCATCTCATGAGAGCATATTGCAAGATTATATGTGGACGGTCCGCAAGGTAAAGCATTAAAAACTAGGAAAATTTAATGCTAAAGAAAAATAAAACAGCCAAGTACTTTATCGAGTCTTAAGCCAATAGGCAAGGTAAATAATAAAAACTTGACAAATAAGTCAATGAATTGTCAATGAAATGCTAGTACTCAGCATATCAAACATGAAAAAGGTCTATGACATAACTGTGTATGCAAAATAAGCTGCAACAGCCTCCAATAGGAAGTCACCGTCTTCATCCGAAAACAGTTCAGCCATCCAATTTAAAAGCGGAAAAGAACATACGTGCTCTCCCAGCACCGGATCCTCTATCACCATCAGAGGACAGCTCGGTGGGTTTTCAAGAAAGCTCTGTTCCAAGAAAGACTGTGCTGCCGCCAGTAAATTCCAGGGACCAAGTAGTCCATGCATCAATGCCACAGCCATAATCCTTTCGCCAGGACAAACCAACTCGTGAGTAATGATAGGAGTCATCAGCTGATTAAAGTCGACGTCAGGAGAAACCGGTCCGCAGAGACACAAATCAATGGCCCAATCGAAATCACAGGTCAGGCAGTGAAATACAGGCTGGACACAGGTGAAGTAGGAGAATCGAAAAGATAATCCATATGCCGTGCTTAATATCGCCAACGGCATTGTGCCATAATATTCTAGCATGCGATTGCGGAACAGTGTCAGCAGCTGCAGGGTGGGAGGTTGCATAGGAGGGACATCCATATTTAAAAATGTAAAAAAGCACAAGAGCGTCCGCTGGTAATGCAAGTAAAAATGCCAATCCACGAACCAGAGTGGAGAAAATAGAATGAAAGGAAGCAGGGATGACTCCAAAGATTTTCTCAAATGAAGTCACGAGACCACTGGTAACAACTTTAAAAAAGTGCGCCAGGGTCTTTGTGGAGGATGCGTTAAAGATAGTCGGAACCATCTTGCTGAAATTGAAAGGCAAATCTGAATTGAAAAGGGTCTGCACCTCTGTACGGGTGTTCGCTATGTGAAGCACGAAAGTTTCACGGGCCGAACTCAAGGCCACCTCTCTCTGAGACAAAAGAGCTCTTATTCTTGCCATGCCGTTGAAATCTGTCCCAAGGTTGGTATTTGTGGCCAGATTGAAAACTCCCTATGTTCATGTGTGGGAGGAAATAGAACATTTCTGCAGCAAATAACCCGTTCACTTACTGTTACGATAAAAGGAATACTTTTAATTAACTCAGAACAATCTTCATTATTGAGCATCAAATAACTACCATTTTCCAACAACTTGAACGTGGGGATGATAGCAGGAACTGGCGTGCCTTGCAACACGCAAGCCATATTTGGTCGGTGTTTGTTGCATGAACCGTGTAACTGTATGTGCCTACACATTAGTGAATGATCTGGCGTCTCAGTGCATTCCTCTCCATTCAGATAAACTTCTTGATCATCTTTGAAACATCTGTATGTGTATGGAAGCGACCAGACCTCATGAAGAAAAGCACTACCTAAAGGTTCATAACGACCTATTGGTATATATTTCATACAATTTGAAAACTTATATAAAGCAAAAGGCAGCGTTATAAAACCGTGGATAAGGCACGTTGCCAAAAAACCCGCAATCCTCTGCTGATGATGTCACTGAGCATGTCATGAATGATGTAATATGTCACATCATCAGCAGTGGATTACGGGTAATAGTATCTCTAGTTTACTCCCCTATAGCTGTCTTTCTTTTAACATAAGTGTCTGTTTCCTTCCCTTATACTTACTGTTTTTGGTTCGCTTCTGGTTCGCGTACCGGCGAGCGAACTAAGAGAAATAGAGGTTGGCACAGTTCCAAATATTGTACCAATTTTTTAATAACGGGGAGGTAGTTCTGAAAAGAACTTTTTTTTTATTGTTTTTGTTGTTTTATATTTGTTTTATTATTTTTCGGAACATTTTTTTACTTTTTTTGAATTTTTCTGTACAGTTTTATATTTTTTGGGGTTTTTCTTGGAGGGGGCAATGAAAACGATTCATTGTAAAGGGCTCAACAGGAGCAACAAAACAAAAAAAGAAGTATTTATTATTTTGGGCGTTTCGTACAAACTTGCATATGATAGTCAATAGCTCTGTTGATCAGAGTGATGCTTTTTTCTCCGTAGGAAATGAATCCATCGCAAAATACGCAGATGTGTTTTACTTCACCAAATTTCATTTGTATATTTGGCACCATCTCCCTGCCCTCTGGTCCCATTACTTCCGGTACAACAGATCTTCTGGCCATAATAGGGAGATTATCTAGGTCGTTCCGAAACTGTGCAGCACTGTAGTTGTTAGGATGCCACCTAGTCATATGGCGATGCATTGTGTAGTTTCCGAAACTGTATTTTTTCTCGGTTCCTCTGGACAGTCTATCTTGACATATAAGGCAGGTTACGTATCTTGCATTTACTTTTTTCTGACCTTTGGGAATTTTAAAAAATTGCCAAATGAAGTTTTCTTTCCGGTGAGACGTCCTGGGCTGCTCAGGCAAAAACTGCCTCTCTTCGTGCTCGTCGTCCTGTTCCTCTTCTTCCTCTTCTTGTTGAATTATAACTTGAGCAGGTGGTCCACTCTTCCTTGGATGTGGTGGAGGTGGTGGGGAAGCACCAGCTGAAGCTACTAAAGAAGCCATTGCTCAGTGATCACAAAGGGTCTTTCTCTCACAATGATGAAAGTCAGAGTGAGGAAAGAAGGAGGGATTTTCATCATTTGGGAAAAACAAGAGTTCTCAACCAATCAAAAGTGTTCATTTTAGATTATATGACCTAGTCTTACATCATTAGGAAACCAAAAGTGAAATGAACCAATGAAAAGTGTTATTACCAAGTCACATGACTTGCTGTGTTTACGTTAAGCGCTTTGCAGGGCCTCCCGGTTTGCTTCCAGAAACCTGCGCTTTGCGACTCGCTTCGCGTACCAGTTCGCTAACGTAGCACGTCATATGACGTATCACGCGACAACGTGAAACGTCATGCGGACGGGAGGCGTCACGATGTTGTTTTCTAACGCGGCACTTGCGGTAAAGAAACGTTTACCGGCTCGCGGTCTATTTCGCGGCATCAAGGTCAGCTAACGGGAAGCTTCCCGATTCGCGAAGCGGGAACGAAGAAAAAAAAATATTTAAAAAAAAAATTATTCATAAACATATAAAATATATTTTTGGATTTAAAGAAGAATACATTTTACAGCTACAGATATTAGCTGTTAAAAAACCAATGAAATTCACAGAAAAAACCATAGGTTATAGACCATATATAGTTAGGAATTAGCATTTACAAAACCTTGAAAATTCACTGAAAAAACCATAGGTTATAGACCATATATAGTTAGGAATTAGCATTTAGAAAACCTTATTTTACTCACACAAAACCATTGAAATTCCATATATAGTTAGTTGCACTAACTATATATCGCGCACCCGCAATCCACTGCTGATGATGTCACATATTACATCATTCATGACATGGTCAGTGACATCACTGATGACATCACTGATGACATCTCAAATGACATCACTGATGACATCACTGATGACATCTCATTTGACATCAATGACCACATCACTGATGATATCATTCATGTGACAATACAATGCATCCCCTCACATTTTAATATAACCTCTGTTTCACCCAGTGTTAAAAAGAGAGTATAATTTTTGAAACCATTGACACACCAATACTAGTTACTACATACGCACTCACTGATTGCTACGTCTACACACACCTTCACTCATTCACCCATACAATCATTCATACATACAATCACTCATCTTTACAACACTATCATATGCACTCATACACCTATACAGACACTCACAGTCTGCCACTCATCCATGGAGTTACTCACACACCTAGTCAGTCCTGTAAAGAATCAATGACACTTCCATTTTCTTGTCTATACAGTTAAACATAGAGCACCTTACATTTTCAAACATATACTAACACATACTTACCTTCTTATACAATCATTGATACAAGTACAGATTGATCTGCACAGAGTCACACACCTCCCAGCTAGCCACACACACACTCAGTCTCCCATACAAATACTTGGGCAATCAATCAATAACCCATATAGTTACTCATATAGCTACTGATCAACACATGCAGCAGTTTACAGAACAACAGACATAATGATGCACAAATTAAGACAGTTTAGTCACTAACCCATGCAGTCAGTGAGACACATTTAATCACTCACTCATACAGTCAGTCATGCACCTACTAAATCCTTCGTCCAGACACTTACACATCCACTCATTCTTCAATATGTAAGACATATTTAAACTTTATAGAAACAAAAAATCACTGGATGTTGTTATCAGTGATGTCATCAGTGATGTCATTTGAGATGTCATCAGTGATGTCATCAGTGATGTCACTGACCATGTCATGAATGATGTAATATGTGACATCATCAGCAGTGGATTGCGGGTGCGCGATATATAGTTAGTGCAACTAACTATATATGGAATTTCAATGGTTTTGTGTGAGTAAAATAAGGTTTTCTAAATGCTAATTCCTAACTATATATGGTCTATAACCTATGGTTTTTTCAGTGAATTTTCAAGGTTTTGTAAATGCTAATTCCTAACTATATATGGTCTATAACCTATGGTTTTTTCTGTGAATATATATATATATTACCTACTGGCGGTCGCCAGTAGGTATATATAGTTAGGATTTTTTCTCTATGGGATTTTTGAAAATTCTATGTCTAATAACTTTGGCGTTTGTGGACGGAATTGGCTGAAATTCTCAGGAAAATGGAACATTTTGTTTCTGAGCAGCCCCTGAAAATATGGGGGGGTTTCGTCAAGGGGGGGCCGAGAAAAAAGGGGGGTCCCAAAACGTGTTTTTAACATTGAGTTTTCCATAGGGCGGTTGGCCTCACTTTTAGCCCGAACGGCTGAATGGATTTGCACGAAACTTGGCAAAATTGTAGGGACTGGTAGCCCGATGTGCCTTTTGTAGGTCTCAATATATGTGCTACAGTGAATTTTGAGAAATTAACGTTCAAAAAAAGATATATATCTAGAGCCGCGCCTGGAGCGCTCCCCGGTACGCGTACCGGGGAGCGCTCCAGGCGCGCCACGCGACTTGCGCACGGCAAGCTGATTGGTTCTCGGGTGTCTGTAAACATTCGAAACAGTCCGCAGCGGCCGCCATCTTGTGTCTCGGTAGGATTGAGACACAAGAGGTGGCAAAAATCAAAGGGGGAAATGAGCAAGAGGGGGCAGGGTACACACCCCCTGACCCCCTAGGTTTCATGTGGGGGCCATAAAAGGCTCCCGCGGGTGAAAAAAAAAATGTAAAAAAATTCGATTTTCGCGGGGGTGAGCGCCCGGTACGCGCACCGGGGAGCGTACGGGGGAGCGTACCATGGAGATTAAAAATGACAGACTTTTAAAAAAATAAAGCTGCTTTTTAAAAATTGGAGGTAGTTCTGAAAAGAACTTTTTTTTTGATTTTGTTGTTTTATATATTTTTTTTTGTTTTTGTTGTTTTATATTTATTTAGACTTTTTAAAACAATTTTATATTTTTTTTGGATTTTTTTCAAGGGAAAAACAAAAACAAGGATTCCAAAACTGCTCAACAGGAGCAAAAAAAATTGAAAATTTAGGGACTGGAAGAGCAGCGCTGTTGCTGTTTCTTTAGGGCAATCAGTTCAACACTCTGCTCCCCATAGCAGAGCAGTTCGTCACACTCTGTGCACAAAAATTTGATGCCCGCAAACACCGGCTGAATGTTAGGGACCATTCTTCCACGGGGTGGTCCCGAAGGTGTTGCTCCACCAGTGGAGGTGCTGCCGCCATCTGTGGGTACAATCCGTGCCAGGTCTCTGACACTCTCCCTGGCAAAGTTGTTAGGGTGTCTTCTTTTCACATGCCGGATCAAATTAGCATTCCCAAAACTATATTTTTTCAGAGGATTGCCTCTGGATAAACTACTCCCACATATTTTGCATGTTACTTTGGGAGCGTTGACTTTTTTCTGTCCTTCTGGGATTTCGTAAAATTTCCAGATGAAATGGTTTTTTTTCTTTTGCTGAGGAGGGTCCTCATCTAAAAATCCCTCTGAATCACTGCTGGATGACTCTCTTGCAGCCATTGCTGGAGATCAGAAAAGTAGGAGATAGAGTAGACACAACAGCTCTTGCTCTCTCCAAGTACAAAGCAATAGTGAGAGAAATGGGTGGGTTTCACACAATTTGGAAAAAAAAAAGTTCTGAACCAATGAAAAGTGTTATTTTAAAGTCACATGGTTTGACGCGCTTACGCTACGCGCCTCGGGGCGCGTCCCGGGCGTGTATCGTAAGCGCATCGGGGCGCTTACGTTGCGTGATCGTATGCGCTTCCGGGTGCGCTTACGCGGTGCGTCATAAGACGCATCTCGCGGCTACGCGATACGTGTCTTATGACGCAAGGCGTGGCGGCTACGCGATACGTCACGATGTTGTTTTCGTTCTCGGCAATAGCGCTTCCGGGACGCGCATTAGTACGCGCCCCGGGGCGCGCCGCAAGATTGCGCTTACCCGTGCGTTCACCTGTCCGCGCCCCGGGAGCGCACTAAAAATAATATTAAAAAAAAATAAAAAAATTATACAATATAAAATTAGATTTAAAATGTATTATTTTTATAAAGATTTGCTATTAAAAAACCTATGAAATTCACCGAAAAAACCATAGGTTATAGACCATATATAGTTAGGAATTAGCATTTACAAAACCTTGAAAATTCACTGAAAAAACCATAGGTTATAGACCATATATAGTTAGGAATTAGCATTTAAAAAACCTTATTTTACTCACACAAAACCATTGAAATTCCATATATAGTTAGTTGTACTAACTATATATCGCGCACCCGCAATCCACTGCTGATGATGTCACATATTACATCATTCATGACATGGTCAGTGACATCACTGATGACATCACTGATGACATCTCAAATGTCAAATGACATCACTGATGACATCACTGATGACATCTCATTTGACATTACTCATGACATCACTGATGACATCATTCATGTGATGATACGATGAACCTCTTCAGACTCTAATATAACCGTAGATACACTCAGTGTAAACAGACACTCACAGACTGTCACTCATCCATGGAGTTACTCATACACCTAATCAGTCTTGCAAAGAATCAATCACACCTCCATTTGCTCAACTATATCGTTAAACACACCTTACTTATTGAAACATATAATAACACATATTTACTCTGTTATACAATCCCTGATACAAGTTCACAATAATCCATACAGCCACTCACACATTCACTGGCTCTTATGCACAGTTATTTATATATGTCAACTACCACATGTACTGTGTTTTACATATGTACTTACTTTGACATGTAGCACTGAGATATCCATTCACTCACCAATACACTCATGCACACAGTAAACCACATGCACTTTTGAACCCATACATCTAGTGAATCAACTGCTCACACATCTATGCACAGAGTCATACACCTCCCAGCCACCCACACACACACTCAGTCTCCCATACAAATACTTGGCCAACTAATCAATAACCCATATAGTTAGTCATATAGCTAATGATCAACACATGCATCAGATTACAAAACAACAGACACAATGGTGCACAATTTAAAACAGTTTAGTCACTAACCTATGCACTCAGTGAGACACATTTAATCACTCACTTATACAGTCAGTCATGCACCTACTAAATACATCATCCAGACACTTATACATCCACTCATTCTTCAATATATAAGACATATTTTAACTTTATAGAAACATACAGTCACTGGATGTTGTCATCAGTGATGTCATCAGTGATGTCATTTGAGATGTCATCAGTGATGTCATCAGTGATGTCACTGACCATGTCATGAATGATGTAATATGTGACATCATCAGCAGTGGATTGCGGGTGCGCGATATATAGTTAGTACAACTAACTATATATGGAATTTCAATGGTTTTGTGTGAGTAAAATAAGGTTTTTTAAATGCTAATTCCTAACTATATATGGTCTATAACCTATGGTTTTTTCAGTGAATTTTCAAGGTTTTGTAAATGCTAATTCCTAACTATATATGGTCTATAACCTATGGTTTTTTCAGTGAATATATATATATATCAAACACCAACTCCACGATGCCACTCAGCAACAAACGGAGAATATATATATATGAAACTCCAAACTTGCCTTAAGAGTGCCTGGCACCACCGATAGGTACGCAAACTGCAAAAATATCGCCGGAGTCAGTCTTTCAAATTTCAAAATTGTTCGTTTATTTCATTCGTGGTACAAGCCCTCAGACGCTTTTCGGACGTAAAGTCCTTGCTCACTGATAGAGAGTGGAAGGGCTACCACTGTGATATAGGGCAACACCTCGCAGATGCGCGCCAATTCCTTGTCATTGATAAACATCGACACAGGACTATACATGAGCAGGGAATTCTAACGGGGATACAAATAAGGGTGCCATTTTAAGACATGCACAGATCATGTAGAAACAAATATTATTTACAAAAATTCATTAAATGCAGCGCACAGACCTATGAATTTTGAATACTCATGAGGTACACACATTCTATAAAATGCATAATACATTTGAGCATAATTGGGGACGATTTACCATAACTTAACATATAAGTCTAATGTCACAGAGTATAATCTCTACATTTGCATTAGTCTAGCATCGAGTGCGCATTTTATTAAATCTAGGGATTTCCATGAAGGTGATTGGACTGGAGCATAAAAGTGCATAGTGCATAAACAATTAACGTACAAATACTGTCATGGTGTAAAATAATACATGCACAAGTGTGCCATTATTCGTCAAACCAGTAACAATATAATTGCCTATATATATATATATATATATATATATATATATATATATAGGAGAGCACAGGATGTCATTTGAGATGTTATCAGTGATATCATCACTGATGTCACTGACCATGTCATGAGTGATGAAATATGTACAGTCATAAGCAGTTCATTGTGGGGGCATGAGTTATAGTTTGCTCGAATAACTATAACTGCAGAATTTCTCTGGTTTTGTACAAGTGAAATGTCAGCCTAACTATAACGTCCCAGTAGCCTTTGTTTTTTTAGTGAATTTCTTAGTTTTTTAAAAGTTTTATTTCATAACTATACCGTCCCTCTACCTTTGGTTTTTGCAGTGAATTTCAAGGTGATTAGAATTGAAATTGTGCGCAATGTGTAAAAGCCTAAAAGTAAAATTTGACCAGGTGACACTGTCGGTTGAAGCCTCAAATGGGGAGCTTAGAACAGCAGGAAGAGAAGTATCCAGGCAAAATGACATGATACACCTGAGAAAGAAAGTATCAGTCAATTATATGATGAATAGCTGGGAGAATGATATGTCGTACCCCTATTTGGATACACTACCTAATGCTGGACTAAGATCTGAAGTGCTCAGATGGAGAATAGGGGTTAACCATTGGGCATCTCATGGAAATAGAAAAGCAGAATTGGTACAACCTGCCGGTAAATGTTGCTGTGGATTAGGTATTTAGTGTGACAATTTACACATTTTACTAGACTGCCAAAAATTTGTGTCACAGCGGAAATTGTTTTTACGACCTATGTTTTTAAAATATGGTATATTTGCACGCCCGCTAGCAATTAATTTACTTACTGACATGTCAAATCTTGACATCGCAATCGCCATGGCAAAATATATGAAGGCGGTGAAAAGGACTCTGCTGGAACCAAATATGATTGGATAGAAATTGGCATGGAAATATAGTGGGACACGCTCAAAGTAAATTGTGTTTAGGTGGAAATACTATCCTTACGTTAGCGTGACTGTTGCTCGTTGCAATTTTAGGAGTATTGTTATATGACATTTTTAAGCTGTGGGAGGGAGGTAGTAACTGTCTGTGAAGGTAACGCCTTTTTAAAGTATCAGCAAAATTGTTGTATATGTTTTATACTATTTATTGTAATATGTAGCATGTTGTTTAGAGACCAATGGTCTAATAAACATACTTTTACTACTACTACTACTACAGTGAATTTCTAAGGTGTTTTAAAAGTTAATTCCTAACTATAACGTCCCTGTAATCTTTGGTTTTTTCACTACATTTCAGCCACTACCACGATCAAATCTTATAACTGCAAAAAGGATTATAACCAACACACTAAACACATTTCTGTACATATATTTATATATATTTTTATATATATATATATATATATCCAAGAAAACAGTCCTGCTCCCACATAGGAGAGGCACGTAAACGAAGTGTGCATGGATAAGGCTTCTTTATTGTTATTCTGGTCTTCCACGACCCCGCATAAAAAGAGAGACGCGTTTCGCCTGCGCAGCAGGCTTTGTCAATCTAATTGGTGCCATAGAGTTTCTAGGATATATAGCCCTCCTCCCTCCATCAGGCATAACATAGGCATAGGAAATGGACTGTGTGCAACAAAAATATCACAGGAAAAACGTACAGGTTTTAACATATACATATATGCAAAGTGCAAGCAATATTGACTAAAGAACATGGAAACTGCATACTGCACAATAACCAAGTAATGCCAACTATTTAACTTGATCCAATTCCTGATGTATACACAGTGAATATAAAGATGTGTTTTGTTAGCCTGAGATCTAAACAAGTCGTAATGACATGCAGAGGTGCTCTTCTAATAATTTAAAAATATGGCATCAATGCTCTCAAAACATGCTGCCTACCTGACAGTGAAAAAACTGCAAGAATTAAAACATGCTTATGAATGCAGAAAGTGTTGTGATATATATATATATATATTCACACAAAAAACCACAGGTTTCAGGGACGTTATAGTTAGTTGGACATTTCACTCGTGCAAAACCATAGAAATTCAGCTGTTATAGTTCGTTGAGCTAACTATAACACGTGCCCCCGCAATGCACTGCTGATGACGTCACATATTTCATCACTCAAGACATGGTCAGTGACATCACTGATGACATCAGTGATGACATCTCAAATGACATCACTAGTGATATCATCCAGTGACTGTGTGTTTCTGAAAAGTTTCAGTATGTTTTTTATATATATATATATATATATATATATATATATATATATATTACAGCTCCCGTGTTACTTGAACACACCCCACTCGCGGGGGTTATTTCAGAGGCGTTTATTTGCAGTGTCGTGCTAGATAGCTCAGGTCCATAGAAAAGCCTCAAGAAAATTCAGAAGGCTGAGGGTTCGTCTTTGTGCTTTCTTTATGCCATCCGACGCGTTTCAAAAGGTCCATGCCTTCCTCATCAGGGATTGACGAACTTGGCTAATGGCCGTAGCTGCAAGTCCACATATAACAAGATGACACGCCCTCCAATGGGCAGTGCTGTTGCCGCAGTGTCTTGTGGAACTTGTATGCTGTGTTAAATTTATTGCATGATGCGTTCCTCCTTCAGGTCCTGTGACGCTGTTGGTAAACCCCATCCGAGCACCCCCTCGCCTACCGCTGACCATCCAGAATTTTGAAGACCGGAGCGGTCTATGTCCGGCATCCAGTGATTCTGAATGATTCCCTTTGCGGCTCCAACCTCCGGCTGATGCAGTGGCGGTGCTGAGCATATGCAGTTTTGCTGCGCCGCTCCTGTTTCCACCAAAATGCTCTTTGCACTCTTCATGGCGGGTGCGGAGAGAACGGTGGTGGAACCGTTCCTGACATTACAGCTCCCGTGTTACTTGAACACACCCCACTCGCGGGGGTTATTTCAGAGGCGTTTATTTGCAGTGTCGTGCTAGATAGCTCAGGTCCATAGAAAAGCCTCAAGAAAATTCAGAAGGCTGAGGGTTCGTCTTTGTGCTTTCTTTATGCCATCCGACGCGTTTCAAAAGGTCCATGCCTTCCTCATCAGGGATTGACGAACTTGGCTAATGGCCGCAGCTGCAAGTCCACATATAACAAGATGACACGCCCTCCAATGGGCAGTGCTGTTGCCGCAGTGTCTTGTGGAACTTGTATGCTGTGTTAAATTTATTGCATGATGCGTTCCTCCTTCAGGTCCTGTGACGCTGTTGGTAAACCCCATCCGAGCACCCCCTTGCCTACCGCTGACCATCCAGAATTTTGAAGACCGGAGCGGTCTATGTCCGGCATCCAGTGAATCTGAATGATTCCCTTTGCGGCTCCAACCTCCGGCTGATGCAGTGGCGGTGCTGAGCATATGCAGTTTTGCTGCGCCGCTCCTGTTTCCACCAAAATGCTCTTTGCACTCTTCATGGCGGGTGCGGAGAGAACGGTGGTGGAAACCAAAGAAATTCAGCTGTTATAGTTCGTTGAGCTAACTATAACACGTGCCCCCGCAATGCACTGCTGATGACGTCACATATTTCATCACTCAAGACATGGTCAGTGACATCACTGATTACATCAGTGATGACATCTCAAATGACATCACTAGTGATATCATCCAGTGACTGTGTGTTTCTGAAAAGTTTCAGTATGTTTTTTATATATATATATATATATATTCACTGAAAAAACCATAGGTTATAGACCATATATAGTTAGGAATTAGCATTTAAAAAACCTTATTTTACTCACACAAAACCATTGAAATTCCATATATAGTTAGTTGCACTAACTATATATTGCGCACCCGCAATCCACTGCTGATGATGTCACATATTACATCATTCATGACATGGTCAGTGACATCACTGATGACATCACTGATGACATCTCAAATGACATCACTGATGACATCACTGATGACATCTCAAATGACATCACTGATGACATCATCTAGTGACTATGTTTCTGTAAAGTTAAAATATGTCTTACATATTGAAGAATGAGTGGATGTATAAGTGTCTGGACGAAGGATTTAGTAGGTGCATGACTGAATGTATGAGTGAGTGATTAAATGTGTCTCACTGAGTGCATGGGTTAGTGACTAAACTGTCTTAATTTGTGCATCATTATGTCTGTTGTTCTGTAAACTGCTGCATGTGTTGATCAGTAGCTATATGAGTAACTATATGGGTTATTGATTGATTGCCCAAGTATTTGCATGGGAGACTGAGTGTGTGTGTGGCTGGATGGGAGGTGTGTGACTCTGTACAGATCAATGTGTACTTGTATCAATGATTGTATAAGAGAGTAAGTATGTGTTAGTATATGGTTGAAAACGTAAGGTGCTCTATGTTTAACTGTATAGAGTAGAAAATGGAAGTGTGATTGATTCTTTACAGGACTGACTAGGTGTGTGAGTAACTCCATGGATGAGTGGCAGAGTGTGAGTGTCTGTATAGGTGTATGAGTGCATATGATTGTGTTGTAAACATGAGTGATTGTATGTATGAATGATTGTATGGGTGAATGAGTGAATGTGTGTGTAGACGTAGGAATCAGTGAGTACGTATGTAGTAACTAGTATTGGTGTGTCAATGGTTTCAAAAATTATACTCTGTTTTTAACACTGGGTGAAACAGAGGTTATATTAAAATGTGAGGAGATGCATTGTATTGTCACATGAATGATATCATCAGTGATGTGGTCATTGATGTCAAATGAGATGTCATCAGTGATGTCATCAGTGATGTCATTTGAGATGTCATCAGTGATGTCATCAGTGATGTCACTGACCATGTCATGAATGATGTAATATGTGACATCATCAGCAGTGGATTGCGGGTGCGCAATATATAGTTAGTGCAACTAACTATATATGGAATTTCAATGGTTTTGTGTGAGTAAAATAAGGTTTTTTAAATGCTAATTCCTAACTATATATGGTCTATAACCTATGGTTTTTTCAGTGAATTTTCAAGGTTTTGTAAATGCTAATTCCTAACTATATATGGTCTATAACCTATGGTTTTTTCAGTGAATTTCAATGGTTTTTTAATAGCAAATATCATAAGCTGTCGAATGTCAAGTACGTGGTAAGAATTTTTTTTTTCGTGTTTATGCACACTGATCTGCTTTGATTGCTGCCCCCCACCCCTCATTTCTATTAGGAGTACTCTCTCTTTGCAGATAGTGAAGGGTAGTTAATGCAGCCCTTTCCCCCTTTGTAATCCGTCGTGCCTGCTTCTCTCTCCATTTGATTGATTGTTCTCTTTGGTTCATTCTCTATTTACAAACAAGCACAGAGTCGCAATACTCTGTTTAGTCTTTGCAGATAGCGAAAAATCGTGTAAAAAAACAAAAGGAATCGAGCAAAATCAGTAGGCCACTAATGGGATCTCTTTTGACCTCGCTAAAATAGAAACATTAGGAACAACCTGTTGAAAATAGCAATGCGTATGTATATAAGCGGCGTTCATTTGTGTTCACAGTACCCCTTGTTGATTGTTTCAATCGAGCATTGAATTGTTCGAAGTTAATTCTCTTAACGATCTTCTCTACCTGCAAACGAGGAAGAATAGGAATATTCTATCTCCCTTTGCAGATAGTGAAGGGTAGGTAACGCAAGCCTTTAACACGTCGTACCTATTTCATTCCTCATTGATTGATTGATTGTCCGAACATTGACTGTTTGGGAATTAGTTCTTTTTGGAGGTATTCCCTGTTTGCAAATAAACGTAGGAAAATCTTTGCAAGTAGTGAAAGGGTACGTAATGCGGACCGTTCTCCCCCGTTGTAATCTGTCATGCCTATCTACTCCCCACTGATTGATGCACCTTTTTCACCCGGACCATTTACTAGAGATACGTCATCTGGCCCGACCAGAGAGCACCCCTAGTGAAAAGGACATATGCAATAATAACGAAGTGATCACTGTATCCTGTTAACAGAAACTTTACCATGAAACAACCTGGAAAGAAAAAAATAGGAAAACGAAAATCAGTAGGCCACTGATGAACATGAACTTTTATTAAACAACGAACAAAGAAACGATAACATAACGTAATGATAAAACCTATTAATGTCCTAGAAACAAGAAAACGTTAAAATATGCCAGTGGTGAGAGACCAGAAAAACAGTAAGAGAAACCAAATCACCCCTCGCTGTCCCACCGCCTGCCACGCCAAAAAAATCGATAGACTAGGGAAAATGCAAGTCAGTAGAACATCCACCCCCACTCTGGAAACTTCCAAGGTGGGGCAGGGTTCCGGCTACGCCCAGCCGGGAGCAGCCCATATAAGGCAGGTTCTGCTGCCACGCCTCGGCCAGGAGATCCTAACGTAGGGTGTAGCCGGAGGAGAGGCCGAGACCAGCGGGACCCGGCCAGGGGATTGCCTTTACAACGCTGAACAGTTGCAGGGGGGGGGAATGTCTCCTCGACCCTCCCCTCTCTCTCCCAGTCCGGCCGCGGTGGCCCTTGAGAGTTGCAGGTAGTCCCGCCACATGCTCTTCCGGTCCGACCACCAACGGTCGGGGGGCCGAGGCCGACGGGATCCGGCTGCAGCCGATAAACCAAGAAACCCGTTCATGGGGCCAGAGCCAGGGGCGTCCGGCCGACATCCACCGGAAGCCCGGCCCGAAGACGGACGGGACACTTCTTTCTTTTATAATGGCTGCGACAACACTGGAGGGGGATGTCTTGCACATGCCTCCGACCCCCCCTCGTCCTCATCGCCTGGTCCGGCCATAACAAATCTCAAGCGAGACGCCGTGGGGTGCACTGGGAGGGAGAGACGGTGCGAACAGGCCTCTCCCGCCTCCCCAGGTGGAGGCTTCCCAGCTGCACCCTCAGCGCTCCAGGCGGTGGCATCCTAACAACTCCAGTGCTGCACAGTTTCGGAACGACCTAGATAACGGTTCTTCCACTGTGGCCATGCTGCAACGTCTCGCCCGGCAGGGTGGAGCCCGTCCGCTCATGTGACCCCGCGATCGCCGGTAGCTGCCGAACTCTCAAAATGGCGGTCGACCTGGCAAGAGCGGGCCCAACATAAAGAAATGGCCCGGTCACTGGTTGACTCCACCACCGTAGTCCTCCACGACCTTGAAGATTCTAGAGGAGCCGCGGGAGTCTCCGACCCCCGATGGGGAATGACTGCCATGATCGCCCGTGGAGTGACGAAACTGTATCCGCGGGACGTCGGCGCTCCCATGCTGGCGCCAGCCTCACTTTGAATTACTACAATCCTGCAGACCTCACTTCCGGTGAAAGCACAGTGTGACCCGGTAGGAAAAATTATTGCACCCCCTCCCCTTTTTGACTGATAGTTCAAACCACCGATCCTTTCCTTTGCCCTTTTAACGGAACTTTGGACTGCCTCCCCCTCTTTTACATTTTCTAGAGAAAACAAAACATTAACCACTACATTAGCATAGCAGTTGACACCAGAACTGTTTTCAAATTGAAAACCAACAACATCTTCAACAGAATCCTTTTTGTTTCTGCTGTGACCCTGCTACAGCACAGGCATTGTCCCCAGCAGTAATTCTGCAATGCCGGTAAGAATAGCTGTGGTGCCTACTGGACTCACTCACCCCCGCGGCGCCCCACGCCGTTATATGCTGGGCGGCAACTTGCTAGACATCACTTTCGTGCCATCTAGATTTCAGCGCGTTCTGCTGCCTTGGAACTATTCGCACAACAGACCGCTACTGACAAGAATATTTCATTATTGGTGCTGTCAATTTCAATAAATCTATTGGATAATTAAAAAGAAATTGCCACGGTCTCTTCGTTGTTTAAATGTTTTTACTGTTTTTGTTTTGTTGTATATATTTATATGTTATTAAAGTTTTATATTCCTACTACTTTGTTGGAGTGCTATATATTTTTAATGTGACACATAATTGTAAAAACTTTGATGTACAAAGAGTCATTCCTGGAATCTTCCGCTTCAGGCTCGGTCCCCTCCCCAATCACAATACAGGATGGTTTTCAGATAGTAGGAACACGTGTGGTGTGACGGATCTCATCGGGTGTGGGCCTTGATCTACTATAACTCCTTTGAAGAGGGGTGATTCTTTACAGCTGGGGCCATAAACTACATCTGCAGGGCTAGCTGATAGCCTAGGACCGGCCTGGACATTCGGACACAGAGGAAGAGGAGTGTCAGAGGGTGCGGTAGTGAATAGGGCGAAAGGGAGGTGTCGGGCGGGCACAGAGTGTGATTCTCAGGGAAGAGCAGCGCAGATGGGGGAAGGTTTATTGCCCATGCATAAGACAGAGAGCGGTGGTGACCAGTGCCTGGGGGAGATGCTTACGAGGGTGAGGAGCCATGCTACGAATCGACAGCGTGCAGAGAGTGGGTCTGGTCAAGACATCTAAAATGGCTGCCGTGCACGACAAAAGTGTGGCATTTCAAAAAAGGCAAGATGGCGCAGACAATGTTTTTCAACACTTCCTCATTTCCTTCGAATCGAACGTTAACAGACGTTGGGGCATATTACCAAAGTTAAGCGATATTTATCGCTAACGATGCTTACCAACCAATTTTTTACCACTAAGCATCGTCAGAAATTATCGAAGATAAACCTTACTATTATCAAGGTTTATCGCAAATGCGATAATAAACGGCCGCAATGCATGAATATCGCTAAAAACTCAGCGATATTCATGCATTACCGAGCTAATACTCTTAGCCATGTTATCCACCTCCCATTGGATAACATGGCTAAGAACTGCTCAGGGCAGGTGTTACTTTTTGGAGATATTCGCGCTTAGCGCGAATATCTCCAAAAGTTGGTAATAGGAGATAGATATCTTGCATGTTGTAATGCAAGTTATTGTGGTATATGGAACTCATACCATAATCTCTCAGGAAAGCAGAAACTGATCCTTTTGGGACCGCCTAAAAAGGCCTAGGGGGTGAGGAGTACTCTACTTTGCCCCCTTTTCACGTTCCGAACTATTTTATTTTACTCTCTTCTGTAATTACACAAAATACCAGCGATAAGATGCATCGGAGACACACAGTGAGAGAAAGGAGGCCGGAGATGAAGAAGACATGTCAAATACACATTGGAGATAATATAGTGGCAGAAGGGAAGTAAATATGAGTAAACTTACCATGTAACATAAAAATGTTGCACTCTATACTATAAGTCTCATTTTATACTACAATCACTTCGCTACAACCTCATAAATTAAAAATAAAAATAAATAATGTCTCAAACAATTTTTGATTTCTAAATATAAATTTATTCTTCAGAATTTTCTAAATTTGAAACAACTACTAACATGTCCTCATCAGTAATTTCCTCTTCAATCATCTCATCTGGAATCTCCTCATTAAAAGTCTGCAATGATGATTCTTGTAACTCTATGGTCTCCAAACACTCGATAAATTCGCCATCAAGAGATTGATCAAAAAAATCATTCAAGTCATCTCCTCCTTCTGACAATATTTCATTATTGGTGCTGTCAATTTCAATCAATGTAGTGGAATCATTCAAGTCATCTCCTCGTGACAATATTTCATTATTGGTGCTCTCAATTTCAATCAATGTAGTGGAATCATTCAAGTCATCTCCTCCTTGTGACAATATTTCATTATTGGTGCTGTCCATTTCAATCAATCTAATGGAATCATACAAGCCATCTCCTCCTTGTGACAATATTTCATTATTGGTGCTCTCAATTTCAATCAATGTAGTGGAATCATTCAAGTCATCTCCTTGTGACAATATTTCATTCTTGGTGCTGTCCATTTCAATCAATCTAATGGAATCATACAAGTCATGTCCTCCTTGTGACAATATTTCATTATTGGTGCTCTCAATTTCAATCAATGTAGTGGACAATTCAAAAGAAATTGCCACGGTCTCTTCATTGTGAGCCATTTTATTTTGAAATTGCTTGCTGTAAATTGCAGAAAAAAATAATCACTTTCATTTATCGTTTTTAGTAATACATAATATAAAACTAACTTCATCAAGTATTTAGTATAACAGAAGGACAGCAAATAAATAACAGAAAACATTTTTCAAATTATCTTCAAGTGTACAACATAGTTCCCCTTACAAATTAACAACTCACCTTTTTAAAAGTAGCAGAAGTGTTAGTACTGTGTAAATCAAACACCAGAAATTCACCACCAAAAATTCCTCACAAATGTACCTCAGACAGTAGTATCACAAAATGGCTGTGGTTTCCTCTCATTTGACATATATACATAACCAATTAACTTTCATCACACACAAATACAAAACCAAAGTAACATTTTAATTGGTTCTAAATTTCAACACTTTCAAATGTGTTTTCCCCATGCAATTTTCCATAGGACATTTACATACGTCTACAGCCTGAATGGCTGAACGGAATTACACCAAACTTGGCAAAATGGTACATCAAACCTAAGAGGTCAGGAAGGATCTACTATGCCCCCTTATGGTCATTTCCCCCTTCGCTTTGGCCTCCTCTTGTCTCTCAATCCTACCGAGGGACAAGATGGCGGCCGCTACGGACTGTTTGGAATGTTGACAGACGCCGGAGAACCAATCAGCTTCGCAAAGCTCCGTAACGCGAAAAGTACGCGAAGCGGAGCGCTGTTACAGATATATATCTTTTTTTCAACGTTAATTTCTCAAAATCCACTGGAGCACATATATTGAGACCTAGCAAAGGCACATCGGGCTACCAGTCCCTAATATTTTGCCAAGTTTCGTGCAAATCCATTCAGCCGTTCGATTATTATTATTTTGGTTTTTTTTTGCCCCGCGGGGCCCTTTTAAAACCTCCACATCAAACCTAGGGGGTCAGCGAGGATCTACTATGCCCCCTTATAGTTATTTCCCCCTTTGTTTTGACCTCCTCTTGTCTCTCGATCCTACCGAGAGACAAGATGGCGGCCGCTACGGACTGTTTGGAATGTTGACAGACGCCGGAGAACCAATCAGCTTCGCTTCACAAAGCTCCGTTGCGCGAAAAGTCCGCGAACCAGAGCGCTAACCGGTCCGCTGTTACAGATATATATCTTTTTTTAAACGTTAATTTCTCAAAATCCACTGGAGCACATATATTGAGACCTACAAAAGGCACATCGGGCTACCAGTCCCTAATATTTTGCCAAGTTTCGTGCAAATCCATTCAGCCGTTCGATTATTATTATTTTGGTTTTTTTTTGCCCCGCGGGGCCCTTTTAAAACCTCCACATCAAACCTAGGGGGTCAGCGAGGATCTACTATGCCCCCTTATAGTTATTTCCCCCTTTGTTTTGACCTCCTCTTGTCTCTCGATCCTACCGAGAGACAAGATGGCGGCCGCTACGGACTGTTTGGAATGTTGACAGACGCCGGAGAACCAATCAGCTTCGCTTCACAAAGCTCCGTTGCGCGAAAAGTCCGCGAACCAGAGCGCTAACCGGTCCGCTGTTACAGATATATATCTTTTTTTAAACGTTAATTTCTCAAAACCCACTGGAGCACATATATTGAGACCTACAAAAGGCACATCGGGCTACCAGTCCCTACAATTTTGCCAAGTTTCGTGCAAATCCATTCAGCCGTTCGGGCTAAAAGTGAGGCCAACCGCCCTATGGAAAACTCAATGTTAAAAACACGTTTTGGGACCCCCCTTTTTTCTCGGCCCCCACTGGACGAACCCCCCCCAAATTTTCAAGGGCTGCTCAGAAACAAAATGTGCCATTTTCCTGAAAATTTCAGCCGATTCCGTCCACAAACGCCAAAGTTATTAGACATAGAATTTTCAAAAAACCCATAGAGAAAAAATCCTAACTATATATACCTACTGGCGACCGCCAGTAGGTAATATATATATATATATACGCCAAGGTGTATTGAAGAATGAGTGGGTGTATGAGTGGCTGAACGGATGATTTAGTAGGTGTGTAACTGACTATATGATGGGGTGATTAAACGTTTCTTAGTGAATGCATGGTTAGTGATTAATATGTGTGAATGTCTGTATCAGTCTTTCAGTCGGTATGTAAGTGGCTACATGAGTTGGTGAGTACCTACTTGACTGTCTATATGGGTTAATGATTGGTTGTCTGAGTACCTGTATGGGTGTCTGAGTCTCCGTGCGGGTGGGTGTGGGGTATGTGACTCCCTGCATGGATGTGTGAGTGGGTGATTCACTGTGAACGGGTTCATGAGTGCCTCTCTGAGGTGTTGTATAGGTGGGTGAGTGTGTGTACAGCAGTGTTGGTGAGTGAATGGATGTCTCAGTGGTATATGTGTGAGTAACTTCATATGTGAAAGGCAGTATATGTGAGTGTTGGAGTATATACGTGACTATATGTGAGAGTGAGTGATTGTGAAACTGACTGTATGGATTTAGTGTGTGCTTGTGTCAGTGACTGTAGAAGGAAGTAAGTTTGTGTTAGTATCTGTATGAATAGGTGAGGTGGTGTGTGTATAACTGCACAGTGAGTAAATCACAGTGTGATTGATTCTTTGGGTGACTGACTATGTGTGTGAGTAACTCTATGGGTGAGTGGTGGTTGTGAGTATTTATATAGTTGTATGAGTGCATATATCAGTGGCAGAATTGATGAGTGACTGCATGTATGAGTAACTGTATGGGTGAGTGTATGAATATATGATGTTAGAACGCAAAATATTACAACGCATGCCTTTACAATGCAGTTTTCACATCGCCACCACCATTATAACGCATGATTTTACAACATATGCCATTACAATGTATTTTTAGAAACTACCATTATATAACACTACAACGCATACCGTTACAATGAATAATACTTTTGGGGTAATAGTGGGGTAAGTGTTGGATAGTGTAGGGGTAAAAATTACCATTCCCACTCCAGTTAGTGCAACAGTAGGGTAAGTGTTGGATAGTATAGGGGCAAAAATACTATCCCCATGTACCCCAAACCCCATACCCACCGAAAACTAAAAAATATCTGTTACTTACCTTATAATGTGTTGCAATGACATGCGTTGTAATGGTATGCATTGTAGTGGCATGCATTGTAGTGGCATGGGTTGTAAAGGCATGCGTTATAAAGGCATGCGATGTAAAGGCAGTTGCATTGTAATGACTGCGTTGTAAAGGTAGGGGGTTGTAATAACTGTGTTGTAATGGTTGTTTCCCGAGTGGATATGTGTGTAGACCTATGAATCAGTCAGTGGGTATGTACTAACTGGTACTGGTGTGTCTATGGTTTCGAGAATGGTGGTCTGTATTTTAGTGTAGGTTTATGAAAGTTATATTAGGGTGTGATGAGGTGCAGCAGATAGTAAATGGATGATGTGTTCAGTGATGTCATCACTGATGTCATTTGAGATGTCATCAGTGATGTCACATACCATGTCATCAGTGAAGTATTATGGGACATCATCAGCAGTGCATTGCAGGGCGCAAGTAATAGTTAGCTCACCTAACTATAACAGCTGAATTTCTCTGGTTTTGTACGAGTGAAATGTCCAAATAACTATAACGTCCCTGAAACCTGTGATTTTTGCAGTGAAGTTTCAAAGTTTTTCAAATGCTAATTTCTAACTATAACATCCCTGAAACCTATGGTGTTTTTACTGAATTTCTATGGTTTTTTAAATGCTAATTACTACCTATAACGTCCCTGAAACCTATGTTATTTTCTAAGGTTTTTTAAATGCTAATTACTAACTATAAAGTCCCTGAAACCAATGTTTTTTTCAATGAATTTCAAAGGTTTTTGTAAATGCTAATTTCTAACTATAAGCTAGTAGTCGCGTTTGCAGAGTGGTCCAGAAAGGGGCCTGGGCCCCGACCAGCACTCAAGAATTCTGCTGCATAGGACTTACAGGAGGTAGGAGGAGGGCTACTTTGCCGCCAAAGTCCCTCAGGAGTAAAGTGTACTTCATCCCCCAGCCAGTACTGTGCCAGGAGGCGCGTTTGCAGAATTGTGAAGAAAGGTGAGCTTGGCCTCTGAAGACCTCTTAGCAATCCCACTGTGTGGGACTTACTGGCGGTAAAAGAGGGGATAGTTGGCCACCAAGGTCAACCTTGGGGTCCAACTACCCCTCCTTCTACCTCCAGTAATTCCCACACAGTAGGATTAGTAAGTTTAGCTTTCATAGCAGGCCACACCCCCTTTTCTCACCACTCTGCAAATACACTTCCTGGCATGCTTTTGGGTGGAGATTAAAGTTCCCTTCGCTGCTGGGGGTCCTTAGGGGCTAACTAGCCTACCTGATACTTCCAGTATGCCCCAGATAGTGGGATAGCTGACAGGTGGACTCAGGCCATGCCCCCTTTCTCCTTCACTATGCAAAAGTGCCTCCTGGCACATTCTGGGTTGGGGGATTACGCCCCTTGAATCCTGAGAGCCCCTGGGGCCAACTAGCTCACCAGGTACCTCCAGTAAGCCCCACACAGCTGGGTTCATGAGAGTGGTCTGAGGCCATACCCCTTTTTACACCAGTCTGTAAATGCGCCTCCTGGTGCACTGCTGCCCAGTGAATGAAGTCCACTTTAGTTCTGAGGTTCTCAGGACACAAGAAGACCTCTTTGCCCCATCAGCAATGCGCCAAGAGGCGCATTTGCAGAGTGGTGTAAAAAGGGGCATGGCCTCGGACCACCTCTCAGCAATCCCACTGTGTGGGGCTTACTGGAGGTACCTGGTGGGCTAGTTGGCCTCCAGGGACTCTTAGGATTCAAGGGGACTTAATCCCCCAACTTAGAATGCGCCAGAGGGTGCGTTTGCAGAGTGGTGCAGGGAGGGGGCGGGCCTCCAATGAGATGTTGGCTTTTTTTTTTTTTTGGCAACGGGGACCCCATCCCCGGGGATGGCCTTCCATTAAACAAAAAAAATTAAATGGGAGGGGGCCATGTGGCCCCCCTCCTGGGCCACTTCTGGCCCCGGGAACCCCATTACCCGGGGCTTGGCCTCAACGTTGGTGACTGCGGGGGAGCCCCAATGCCCCTGCAGTCCCTGCTGGCTCCCCACCTCCTGCGGGAGCCGGCATTGCTTTTGGACAAGGGTAGCTGCTGACATGCAGCTCCCCTTGTCAAAAAGCAATCTGCTTTGCTTCGTGGAAGCGAGAGCAGGTTTCCTGCTCTTGGTTCCAAGAAGCAAAGCAGTGTTTGCAATGACAGGGCGGGAGACATGCTCCTGCCCTGTCATTGCAAACTGCAGTGTCCCGGGGGTAGACACCCTGGCACATTGCTGGAGCCGGCCCTGGGGGGTGGATGTCCCCAGGGCCATCTAGGGCTCCAGGAGGAGGGCCACACAACACCCCTCCCAACATTTACATGGCCCCAGGGAGGTGGTGGTCCGCAGGGCCAGGGGTCTGCAACGGATCCCCACATTAACATAATTAGTTCCCCGGGGTGGTGGTGGACCCGGGGCAGTGTGGGGGGGCAGGAGCCCCCCACACTTACTTATTTAAATTGAAGCCCGGGAGAAGCAGTCCCTTATATCCTATTTATACTTTATATCCTGCCACAGGGAACTGTGTCCCGATTCACTAAATGGCAGCCAAACCTTTCTCTCTGGTTGTAGCCAACGAATCACGGTATTGCTGTTGGTGTGTGGATTCACGGATCCTCCGAGGTGGATCCACAGTGGATCTGCATCTCTAGATATACACAAATAGTTTTTTCTTCAATAACACCTAAACTACTGAACAGAGTAACACCAAATTACAAATACCACTTTTTCTGGACCAAGATCCAGCTTTCTGACAAATGTGGTGTAATTCCGTTCAATGGTTCGAGCGATAGTCGTGTCTAAAATGCTTTTGGGAAATTGCATTGGGAAAACTCATTTTGGGACCCCCTTTTTCTAGGGGTCCCATTTGATGAATTTCCCCAACACTCTTCAGGCAGCAGCTGAAGTGAGTGGCACACTAGTTTTGAAGATTTTGGGATGATTCATCAAACAGCACCAAAGTAATTAGCAAAACAAAAAATGTTTTTCCTACAGAAAAGCATTGCAGCATTTCTCTCTTTCCCTGCTGCCTCGCGGCCTCTCGCTTCCCCGCCAACTCACAGCATCTTGTGATAGCCTACAGAGAGGGCTCATTTGGCAGAGGGTAGCCGGTGAATTTCCACCCGGTCTGCCCCATCGGACTCCTCAATAAAGGGAGTATTTTAGGACTTGTGGGGAGAAAGACGTGTGTACAAGAGGGAAATTGCGAGGATGATTCTCCAAGTTGTCTGAGTTTGATGACTGGCAGAAATCAACCCACCATCTTAGCACAGCAATACAAAGGCCAGTCAGAATTTTTTTTTACACAAGATGGCACCCACTGTGACCTGAAAGAAAGAAAAAAAAACAACAACAAATTTAATTCCTCTGGTGAAACCAAAAAAAGGACTATTACCAGTATAAAAAACCCTGCAAAATGAGCGGCCATTTTTAAAAGGACACTTTAGCATTTAGCATACCTTATCCTTAAACCACTATGACTCACCTAGACACCTTGGAAGGAGCTCCTGATCAAAAAAATTACCGTAGCCTCCACAACGCAAATTTACCACTAATGAACTGTATTCCTTCATTACCTTACATTCCAAGAAAGTGGTTCAGAAGCACTACCCATGAACTTTCATAACCACAGAAGGTACATCCCACCTATAAATAATGGACAAAAAACTGGAACCATGGGGCCACAATGCCGTTACTATTAAATACCCCTAACCTCTTCGAAAACGCATCAAAAAAACTCAAACACCAACTTCCCACAACCCATCCAGAAACTCTTATTTCAGACCCTTGTTTCTATTCCAGCATGGGAACCTGAACTAATGACCTTATATTTCATACAAAAAGAAGAGCCCAATGAAGAAATATTTTACTCTCTAAGTTAAGCCACACAGGCACTAGAAAACACCTCACGGTCTTAGAATATCTGCCTCTCCCTCTTCCTTCTGTAAGGCATATGCTTCCCTATCCATGGATAATAATTGGGATTATACTAATAGAGGCCTCAAATGAAAATTTAACATTAATTGACAAGATCTTCCCTACCCTAAAAAAAGGCGGTTTACAACAATCTTCCCACCCAAAATTGCCCTAACGCTCAGGATGAAACGCTGACATCTGCTTTAACGCACAGGGTTATTCCTATTTCAATCAACCCATTCCTGGTCACAAGAGATTACCTTCCCAACCTCGCTACCACCACTCTCCCTCCAGAACCATCTGCTCAATCAGAACTTGAGAACCATACTAGGAATAGTCGATCCAACTTATAGGGTCCTCCCCCATTATCAGAATTAGTATAGATCCCGACTTCATTGAACTTTTTCCCCCTCACTCACCCCTACTTATCTCCCCAGGGTGCACCAATGAGGGTCCTCCAATCAGGCCCACATCGAACTCTCATACATTGAAAATAATATCCACAAACCCATATCCCCTCACCCAATCAACCTGAGATCATCCAGATCCCTGCTCATTTAACTAACACTCATGCTATTCTTCCTCCCCCACATCCAACCATCCTCTTACATACCTTCAACAAAACTGTACAGCTATTAATGACCCCCACTCTCAGCATGGCATCCCTTACTACCTCACCCCACACTCAGACCTCCCTAAACAACCCACAGCCATCCGTAAACCTGATTGCTGAGAAAGGATGTTCAATGAGATCGATCGTAGCCTAAAACATCTGAAGGAGGATCCTCAGAGACTTACTGTAGAAAGTATTCAGTCCAAAATTATTTTTAAAGTTTTAATATCATTTGCAGCACAGCAACATAGAGCAGTCTGGTCATCATTAAGGCTCAGTTCAACTGACCTTTCAGCCACCAGAAGTTCTCCCAAATGATTCTATATGGAATCAGAATGTAGAGCTTAAAATAACATTGCATGCATAACAACAGGAAAGAGGTAGGGTGTAACAGTTCTCCCTTATATAAGAAAAGACATAAAGTAATGCAGGGAAAAGAAAAGAAGAAAGAAAGACACTATGTTACAAAATCTAATAATTTCACTGGTAACAATCTTGTGCGACCAGAATCCTTAATTGTGGAGGCGACAGAGTCATCATGAGAAGATGCAGATTCAGTGACATTTTGTGGTACATTATATGACGTGGTGTGCATCTCCAAGTTGGTACGGAGATCAGAATTGTTAACCTTTTTGGATTCACTTGAGAATCTAAAACCTTGAGGACACTTAGCAACACGTCTGACATTCCATAATTTACCATCTTGCGTGATAATACTGTTTCTATAAACCCTAGTAATTTTATTCGGTTTACTAATTTTGCTCATACTCGTGCCAATAAAACCGGGTTGCTAAATTCTCACCCAGTCTTCTACTTTGAAGTCATGCTCCTTGGTATTCCACTTTTTATCATACCACACTTTGTTCTTACTTTGTTTTTCTTTAACTCTTTCACAAGTATTGGGCAGATTATGCTTATTCAAGATATTATTCTTACATTTCTCTTTAAACCACCAGGGGCATATATTTGAAGCAGGATCCCTGCCCTTCAAAAGATGGAAAGGACTAACCTCTGTAAGTGTATGTGGAGTAATCCTGTATATCTATATTATTTCTCTTAATACATTTCTCCAATCACCTCTCTGTTTGACAACGTCCGAAATGTAACCCTTCAGCACCCAGTTGAAGCGTTCAACTTGGCCATTTTCATGTGGCGCATAAAGAAATGTAGTAACATGTGTTATGTTGTGACATTTAAGATATTCTTCAATTTCTGTTGAAATAAGTTGTACTCTATTGTCTGTCACTATAGTTGAGGGACAACCTTCCCTCACAAAAATTTCATTAAAAAATTCCAAAACCCTGTCAGTGGTAGAAACTGAAACAAACTTGACCTCTGGCCTGTTAGAATGGTAATCAACTAAAACTAAGACATATCGTGAATCAGATGGAAGATTCATAAATGGGCCAGATGTATCAAAGGCCAATTTCTTCCAAGGTTCTTCAGGACACTCTGTGTTCTTGAGGGGTGGTACATTGAGTTTAAGCATTTTTTCACCCGAAATACATACATCACATTCTCTAACTGTGCAGTCGACCATGATATCTATTCCTGGCCACCAGAGGTAAGATCTTACTAAACGTTTCATTGCAGACATTCCTAGGTGAGAATTATGAGCTAATTTGAGAATTATATCACGCACACCAGTAGGTGGCACACACTTTCCATTTTTGTACACAATATCTCCTTCTAATTCTAACTCTTCTGCAACATTAAACATGGGCATGACTTCTTCGCTAATATCCTTTCTTCTGGGCCAACCCTCCAAAATGCGTTTCTTAACGGTTTGCCATAATGGATCTTCCACTTCACTGGACCTCCATTTCTCCTTTGAACTTTCTTCAAAACCTCCTACAACAACATCCTGAATAGTGGTGACAATTTCAGAATAATCTCCCCTTTCAGACAGATGTACATTACATGGATGACGCGACATGAAATCTGCTGTAACATTTTTTTTACCTGGAACATACTCAGTTTTAAAACAGTATTCTTGAAATCTTGAGGTTAGTCTGGCAATGCACGCAGTGGAGTTCCATCCACCCCCGGTGAAAGTAGATTAACGAATGGTTTGTGTTCCATCCTTAAAGTAAATTTACTTCCCCATACATAATTTCAGTAGTGTTCTATTGCCCATACACATGCAAGTAACTCTTCTATTCTTCATTTCCACATTTCTGTGACAAAGCACCCCCTATGCCATACAAACTGGCATCCACAGTTATAACACAGTGGTTGTACATACAGAATGGTCTCAATGTGGGAGAATTCACAATGTCTTCTTTGATGATTGTAAATGCTTCTTGCTGCTCTTTACCCCACTAAAATGTAGCCTTATGCCTTAAGAGTTTCCTTAAGGGGCTTGATTTTAGTGGCAAAGTTAGTTACACATTTGCTGTAATATTCACACATGCCTGCAAAAGACAACAATTGCTCCTTGTTAATTGGAGCAGGAAAATTAATGATGCCATGTACATTAGATTTCTGTGGTACTACACCATCACCTGTAAGGGTGTGGCCTAAATATTCAACAGTTTTTAAAAATATTCAGCATTTATGCGCCTTAAGGGTCAAGCCATTTTTTCAAAATCTACAACAAACAAACCTCCGACAAATGTTTCTGATGTTCCTCCTCATTGGCTTAAAATATTAATATATCGTCTTGAAAACACTTGACGAAATCATCTACATCCCTAAAAATGTGAAACATGACTCTCTGAAATACTGAGCCCGTCGAGCCTAGCCCAAAATACATCCTTGTATACTGGTATAAACCCTGTGGAGTGATATAAGCAGTTAACATTTTGGATTCTTTGGTATGGGGAACTTGGTGGTATGCTGACCTCAAATCGAAAGTTGAAAATACTTTTGCACCATCTAACATGGAAACCACCTCATTTATATTGGGGAGAGAATGACAATCCGCAACAATTCCTGAATTAAGCGCTCTCAAGTCAACACATAATCTCTATTTTTGTCCGGTTTACAAACTAAAACAATGGGTGAAACCCATTCAGAGGATTCAATAGGTTCAATGATCCCCTCTGAAACAAGTTTAACTAGCATGTTCTTTAACTCTTCCCTAACATTAATTGGTACTGATCGAATCTTTTGTTTGACAGGAGTGACATTACTCTTGAGTTTAATATGGTGCGATTTCACCTTGAGTTTTCCTAAAGAATCAGTAAATACCTCTTTGTAACTGTCTTTTATGAATCTTTCCTTGTCTTCACAATGTTATTAGTACACTCAGTTTCATCCAACATGACTGGTTCTTTTGACCTAGGATTTAAAATTATACCAGGTTTCCATTGGTCTTTCCAACCAAGCAGATTTATCTCTTTGACAGAGACATATCATTTTATATGTACTATTCTGCTTTTGAAACGTAATTCAGTGTTGAAATATCCAACCATATCAATTCTTGAGCCATCATAGCTTTCTGGTGTGATATCAGGTGAAAATATCTTATTTATATCAAATACAGAGCTACGTTTTTCCATAAAATATATCTTAGAAAGAATAGTCCATGGAGAACCTGAATCAGTCATGAATTGAATTGAATTGAATTAGGTTCTTATATAGCGCACATTGCCACCGTACGGGTATCCTGGCGCTCAGACTTGAATAAGACCAACATAAACGTAGACCAGAGTAACAGCGGGGACAGGGCTAAAGATCGATCCTGGGGAAGAGCCAAATTTTCAGGCTCTTTCTAAACTCGGCCAGGGAGTTGGCTTGTCTGATGCTCTGAGGCAGCTCGTTCCATAAATGAGCTGCTGCCACACTGAAAGCTCCCCCCCCCCCATCCTGGAGCGCCTAACTCTGGCGATCATCAGCAGATTTACGCTAGAGGAACAGAGCTGCCTCTTGGGATTGTAATAGGTGAACTTCTCTTGCAATGGGACTGGGCCCGAGTCATGTACCGCTCTATAAACAATGCAGAGTGATTTAAAATGAACCCTTTCACAAATAGGCAGCCAGTGATGGTCTCTCAGAGCCGAGGTTGTAGAAGACCCGCGCTGCCTATTTAGCACCATCTTTACCGTCATAGACTGGACTCTCTGCAACCCCTGAAAGATGTATTGCGGTGCTCCCAGGTACAGGGAGTTGCAGTAGTCCAGCCTACTCAGCACTATATTCCTCACTATAAGGGAACGCGAGTCCTTAGGGAGAAGCGGAAGAATCTGTCGTAGCATGCACATCAAAGAGAGGCACACGCTAACAGTTTTGTTGGCCTGCAACTCCATTTGGAGGTTACTGTCTACCAGAATCCCCAGACTACGCACCGTATTAACTGGAATCAAAGGCTCCTCCTCAGGGGTGAGCCTGAACTCCAGAGAATGCACATCTGATATCTCACTACACATGGGAGGGCTTCTAATAGGCATATCCTCAATATCTTTAACATTGGCAATGCTTTCAGCCAACGAGACAACAAAGCCCTTGTTTTGAAAGGAAGTACCAGCTTCACAGTTATGTGTCACTACTCCACTCTAACGTACAAGAAACCCTTCCGCGATTTGGGGGAGCACATTTTCTTTGATCTCTTCACATATTTCAGAAAAGCCCTAAACTTCCACACTTTCTACATTCCCTGTTAACAGCTGGGCACCCTCCAAATGATGCCATGTGTGTTGCCACACCTGTAACAAACTATATTCTTGTCATTTCTATCAAATCTATTATAATTGTTATAGTTAGTATTAAGAGAAGCATTAAAATTAGACTTTGTAGTGTCATTCTTTAAATCATCAGAACTTGTGACTACACACACTTATTCATATTCACCCTTGTCAGACTTGTTATTCACATTCCTAACAGTGTGCATCCATTTTTCTGGCTTCTGAAAGTTTCGGATCACCCATAACTGTTCTTGAGTTTTTTTACACTTAACATGGATGAAAATGTGGTCTCTTATCATTTCGTCACACATGTTTCCACAGTTACATTGTATGCTTAAAGTGCGCAAAGATGTTAAAAAATCATCAAATGATTCATTTTCCTCTTGTACCCTCGTAAAAAAACTTGAATCTATTCAGAGCTATATTGGTCGTGGGTGTAAATCTTCTCTCCATCCTGAGTAAGGCCTCATTGTAAAAATCAGTTGCTTCTCTCCCATCTGCAATAACAATTTGGGGTAATGCTCTGAAAATCATCTGTCCCTCTGATCCTAAGCAATGTAGAAAGATACTTTTTTTCCTTTCTGCGCCCATTTGTTCCCCATCAATTTAATTGATGAACTTCTCTTTCCATCTTGACCATGCCATGGGAGAGTCACCTTTGGTTTGTAAGAACTTAGAACTTAGCAGGGGGTTCAATCTGCATTTTAATTGTGGATGAGGTTATATTTTGTCAGATCACTCTTACTGCTCTTTTTTCTGGAAGCAAACTGTGTATTTTAATATCTTTTCTCGTTTTAATGTATTTTTTTAAGTTCAACTGAAGAGTTATTCTACCATGCAGATAAAATAAATATTAACTTACTTGATGTTCCAAACACAATGTAAATGTTTGATTTATTTTTTAAAACAGCACTGAAAACAAAGTAAAACAATGTTCCTCCTGAAATAAGCTACCGCGTACCAGTTGCTATGGGCGTTGTTATGGTCTCTTCAAAATGGCCCCCACATTGCATATGGCACGTCTACACGCTTGTGAAATGTGACGTTGAGTGAACACGCTCTTGTAACATAGACTTTTTGAAAGAACTCCGAGGGTTCATGAAGACGTAGCGCACTTCAAAGGAACTCCGAAGGCTTGTGAAGACGCAGCACGCCTGCCCTAGGTGATTGTTTTTAAAATATGCGCTCACTCTGTCTTAATGCACGTGAATTAGAAACGTTTACCCTACATCTTGAAAGAGCCAATCTTTTGAAAAATCACCATGACAATACGGCTGGGCATATGCTGATCCGGTTTCATCTGTATAGCTTCCAACCATTTTTTCTTCTTTTCCTTTGCTGAAACAGTTGAATAACAAATAAAATGCAGAGTTTAGAGTTCAGGAACACTGTGCTTCTGTGCTGCAGCTCCCTGTGGAGTGGAGTGTTCCTCAGCTTGTCGACAAATTGTAGAAAGTATTCAGTCCAGAATTATTTTAAAAGTTTTAATATCATTTGCAACACAGCAACATAGAGTAGTCTGGTCATCATTTCTTAATGATGACCAGACTGCTCTATGTTGCTGTGCTGCAAATGATATTAAAACTTTTAAAGTAATCAGTGCAACTGACCTTTCAGCTACCAGAAATTCTTCCAAAGGATTCTATATGGAATCAGAATGTAGAGCATAAAATAACATAGTATGCATATAAACAAGAAAGAGATGGGATGTAACACTTACATCCATTATATCAGATCTGCGGGTCCCTCACAGCTCAAATAGCACCATGCTAACCAGAACTGATCACATACAGTCATCCCCCACTCCATGGACCACATACATCCAATCTTGGATCGGAAACTTCACTATCCCTTTATGATGCTTCTCGCCCTAAGAGATCAAATCAAGATCTTTCGAACAATGAGATCCATGAACTTCTCCTCTCTTACCAATCCAAAAAGAATATTAACAAGACAGTTCAAAATCAAATCCAAAACATAAAAGCAAATCCATTCAGAGAACCGAGCTACAATCACAAAGTAATAAACAAGGACTATCTCATGCGCATCACTATATCACAGATGGCCTCTTATCAGTCTAATAATCACTTGAAGTGCATGCTCCTCAATTGCAGATCCGTACGATAACGGGGTGGTTCCAGTGGAAATACAGTATTATATAGACATCAACATCACCTGATTAATCAATTATAAACAATATTTAAGCATATTGAAAATACTTAATCACATTGAACATATAATGCATCATGTTCAAAAAATAGCATATTGATTGATTGATTAATTGATTTTAGATCTTATATAGCGCATACTGTCACCCTACGGGTATCCTGGCGCTTCAAACTAAAAAACTACTAGGACCAGAGCAAAAGCAGGTCGCAGCAGAGAAAGGAGAGGTGCAGGAACTTAGGTCTTGGGATAGAGCCAGGTTTTTAGGTTCCTACGAAACTCTAACAGAGAGTTGCCTAGTCTGAGGTTCTGAGGGAGCTCATTCCATAGACGGGCGCCGGCCATGCTAAAAGCCTTTCCTCCTAACCTGGCCCGTTTAAACCGGGGAAACGTCAGCAGGCCAGAGCTAGAAGAGCGGAGCTACCTTGTGGGGTGATACCACATGCACCTTTCCTCTAGGGAAACGGGACCTAGCTCGTGCACAGCACGAAAAACCATACACAGAGCTTTAAAATGGACCCTTTCCCTAATGGGTAGCCAGTGTAGTTCTCTCAGAGCCAGGGTAGTAGAGGAGCTCCGTGGCCTACCAAGGGCCAATTTGGCTTCTGCAGACTGGATTCTTTGCAGTCCCTGGAAGATGTACCCAGGGGCCCCCAGATATAGGGAGTTGCAATAATCCAGCCTGCTTCCCACAGTGCTACTTACCACCAGAGGGCGTGCCTCTTTAGGTAGTAAAGGGAGTATTTTCCGTAGCATGCGAATAAGGGCAAAGCATATGCTAGCGGTCTTATTTGCCTGTGATTCCATCTGGAGGTCGTCATCAGACATCACCCCCAGATTACGAACTTTCCTGACAGGGGTTAGAGGTTCCTCCTGTGGTAAGAGTCTGAAGTCAGAAGGCAGTTGTCTGGACATCCTACCTACAGAGCAGTACATTACCTCCGTCTTTCCGCTATTAAATTGCAGTGAGTTCCTTCTGAGCCAGTCAGTCGTCTGCCACATGCATTGCTGGAACATGTCCATAGATAATGCATGGTCCCCTTACAAGGGAAAGGCTAGTTGCGTGTCGTCGGCGTAATTGACTAAACAGACTCCAGAGGACTTTATGATGGAAAACAGGGGCTGCAAGTAGACATTAAATAGGATAGGGCTGATCGCAGATCCCTGCGGCACCCCATGGGCGACTAAGGATTTACCAGCGGAGAAAGGTGCTAAAGTTACCACCTGCTGTCGACCTTCCAGATAGGACTGAAGCTATTGCAGTGCCCGGCCTTTCACTCCTATCTTCTTCAATCTTTCCATTAGTAAAATATGGTTCACCGTATCGAATGCGGCCGACATATCGAGAAGCACTAAAAAAGTGACATTCCCGTTGTTGGCACGCATACGTAGATTATCAATCATCGTGATCAAGGCCGTCTCGGTCCCGTGCCCAGGGCGAAAACCAAACTGGTCTTTATCCATTAAGTGGTTCTCCTCCAGAAAGAATTATATTACCATATTTATCACACAAGTTTGTGTATACGTGCCACAGATGGGGAAAGGGAGGAGTAGGTGCATCAATGTGCAAAAGTGAGGGTGAGTGATGGAGGGAGGGCAGTGAACAGTGTATAGATCAAAATGCATTAAAAGGCCTAACCAGCCTTAACCAAGGCTAAATTAATAGAGCTGTAAGCTCTATGTTCTCTGTATTGAATGTGGACAACAGTGATAGATTCACCGTCTCCAGTTTTGACATTCTGTTTTTGTAAATAATTTAGCCTTGGTTAAGGGTGGTTAGGCCTTGTTATGTGTTTTGATGTATACACTGTTCACTGCCCTCCCCCTACGTGATCACTCTTGGCGTTCATTAAGGATCTGCTCTATCACCCATTCTCTTCAATTTATTCCTGGAACCACTATCAAACCACCTCAAATCTACCAACATCCATTACCATATGATGCTTATGACACTTCTTACAAAACACACACCCCTGGCTCATGGATAACCAGGTCAAACTCAACGGTGCTAAAACCGAATTTCTCGTCATCTCTCCGCCGAAAAACATCCCCAAGATTGAGCTCTGGTTGAAAGATCTTACAGCCCTCAAATGTTCACCCCACTTCATAGGCTCCACTAGATCCTTGGTTATTATACTAGACAAACACCTGAATATGCAGGATCACATTAGTGCAGCCACCAAAGGAGCGAATTGCCAACTTAGAATTCTGCAGAAACTTAAGCCCTACCTTCCACACGAAGCCTTAAAACAAGTGGTTAAAGCTCTTTTTTTGCCCAGACTGGATTATGGGAGTGCCACACTATGTGGCTTACCTCAATACAAACTGGCTCCTCTAAGAACCTCCCTCAACACGGCAGCAAGACTTGTCCTTGGACCTAAAAGAAACATACACATATCACTGGCTCTAAAATCCTTAAACTGGCTACCCCACGAAGCAAAAATCCAACTGAAAATTGCTTGCATGACGCATAAAGCATTACACTTCAATACCTCCAGTTATTTGGCTCAAAAGTTAGAAAAGGCAGGTGGCAGCAGATTCTGCCGAAGTAAGGACACCTTGCTTCTGAAACCCCAAAGAACCCAAAAAAAGAAAATGGGTACCAGAGCATTCTCGGTTATTGCACCTAAGATATGAAACTCTCTACCTCCGTACCTACGCCTAATCTCCTCTACCACCTCCTTCAAAAAAGAAGCACAATCTTTTCTGCTAACTAAGTTTTTACCCTCAGACAATATATCGGTGACAATGAAAATGTATGCATATCAACCTCTTTCGATGAACGACCACCCTATTGCTGACCTTAACCTAGACCAAGCCTTTTTTAAAAAAAATCATATTTACGTGCATATATGTTTGACTCTCGTGCATGTTTTTGTTTACCAGTCCAATTGTTATGCTACTTCTTGTCATATAAAGCTCTCTGATACCCATTAGGGTCATGTTCGTGTTATGCAAAACTTTATAAATAAAAATAAATAAATGGAAACTAGGGCCTAACAATAGCTACCCACTGGCGACCTCCAGTAGGATATATATACGTATTTATGATATCAATTGAGAGGATTAATTTATTGTTTATTACTATGCACTTATCTTCACTCTGCACAAGTATTGCCCACTCTGATGGATTGAGGGCATTGGAACACTGTTTAGGGAATAGGCCACTCAATCTCCTTCAGCTTACTAAAATGATTCTATCTATGAGTAAGTGGTGTCTGCATAACAATTGTTTCCTCTTGGACAGGTTGGTGTATAGGCAAAAGAGAGGTACAGCAATGGGCACCTGCTTCGCCCCCCGCTATGCTAATCTACATATGGGCTGGTGGGAGGAGCAGGTGCGCAGACATAAATACGCAACTGCATGGTCGGAAGATGTGGTCCTATGGATCCATTTCATCGACAATCTCTTTGTCATCTGGAAGGGGAGAGAGGAAAGAGCAAAAACGTTTACTGAGAGTCTCATTAATAATGACCTTAACCTATGCTTTACCACTACCATGAGCAAGACATAGGTACACTTTATTGATTTAACTGTGTATGTTGGGAATGGCAAGATCCAAACATGAACATATAGAAAACCCACCACGAGCAATTCTTTGCTACATGCCCACAGTTTTCATTCAAATAGCCTCAAATGAAGCATCCCATATGCGGAAAATCTCAGGATGTTATGAAATTGTAGTGAAGCCTGGGTACTAAAAGAAGTACGGGGAGATTTTAGGGCAAGATTTTTAAGTCATGGGTATAGCAGCAAGGTTGTGGATGGTGCCATCAGCAAGGCCAATATTAAAAAGTGAGATGAAATTATTTTCCAGAAAGATTCTGTATCAAAGAGAACACATAACCTGAACAAAGAGGGCAATGATTTGAGGATGATTACGGGTTACTGTAAGGAGCATCCCACTGTATGCAGAATAATTTGTAAACATTGGCACCTTATCAGAAGTGATCCAACAATAGGGAGTAAATCCACAGCTAAGCCACTTGTAACCTTTAGACGAGCCAAGTCTATGAGACAAGCATTGGTGAGCAAAGGTTCAGAAATACAGTTCTCAGAAACCTGGCTGAGAGGCCGCCCAGGGTTCAAACGCTGTCTCAGATGCAAGGCTTTCAAATTTGGTGTCAATATAAAAGAGGTGAAATCTCCATTATCCAACAGGAGTTACCAGATCAGGTCAGCCCTGCACTGCAAGAGTGATTTTGCAATTTATGTTCTCCAATGCACTTGTCCCAAGATGTGTGTGGGAAGTACCACTTTGAGAGTGCATTTGAGAATCTTAAAAGACGTTAGGGCCTTCAAATATTATGACCAGAGTTACCCAGTGGCTCACCACTTTAAAGACTTTCAAGATGGAGATGTATCCAAATTTACATATTTTGCTATTGATGCACTCCCTCTCAACCCTAGAGGGGGGAATAGAGAACAAGAATTGAGAAGACTTGAATCTAGATACATTCTGAATCTAGACAGCAAAATGCCTGTAGGATGAAACATGGAGGAAGAACTTTATGTTTATTTATACATTTTGTCCTCCTCTCATTCTCTTTTGGTCAAGAAATATATTATGTTTTTTTATTAATGATGCAACAATGTATTTAGCCATTAGAAACACACTGGTACTGTAGTTGATTTTCTTTAATTGTCGTGTCTCCGATGGTTTTAACATTATTTAAAACTAAGGGATATGAGGATTTGTATTTATATGGAAGTAGCCCACTTGGGCATAATCCTTCACACTACCTCTATTAGGCATTAGGTAAAGCAAAGGAAGTGATATGTTTTGATGATGAGTAACGGAATGAGGGTTATTGTACATGTATCAAGAATTATTGATTTACATATTACTACACGGAGATATATCAAAACATTATGAATTTTAGGATTTTTATCACATTTCTTAGTCATTCTAATCTACGCAGTAATCTGTATATAGTGTGCATATATATTTACATATATTTTTACACGCTTATACGTTTTACTCAAATATTTTGGTACATGCTGAAATAGCCTTTCTTTCAAACATCATGAATCACTGAACATAATTAATTCTGCATAATTAATTCCAATGGACACTCTCCTCCACAATAATGTTCAAATAAGTCACAATTATATAGAAGATGATGAATCATATATGTAGCTGAATAATAGTGTATAATAATGAAATCACACATAATATATTATATCACCTTTCATCAACATGTATATCTGAAAACAATGTATAACATAATTAGCTCAGGAGGACAAAAATTGTTGTGTCCCAACAATGAAATGTTTCGATATAAGATGCCACTGTATGATAAAAAATAGTGTTGGATGTCTAATGTCCTTCAAGTATTACACTTTTTCCTTAGTGACTTTTAATAATGTGTGACCAAATTAATCCACTGGAATGCGTCCATCTGTGGCAAAAACATCCTACCCAAGTTGCCCTCAGATAAACGTTTGTAATGAGCATTGAGAGAGTCCCCTGTGTGCCCATAGGTTCAGGATGTTCTTCCAGCGGAGTCCTCCCAGTTAAAACACAAAAAAGAATACACATTTCTCAAAGGGATAATCTTAATAACAATATCCACCAGTTACATCATTCATGGAACTCTCTCAAAACGATAGATCTCATCTCAATCAATCAATCAATCAAACAAGATTTATAGTGTACTTCTATTCACCCACAAGGGTATCCAGGAGCTGAGACCCAGTCTGCTCGGTGGAGTAAGTTGAACAACCTGGTCTTGAGTCCCTTTCTGAAATCCTAGAAAGAGGGTGAGGTTCAGAGGTGTAAGGGGAAGTTGTTCCAGGGCTTTGCGGTGAGGTAGGAGAAGGAGCATCCTCCACTGCTGCTTTGGCAGATGTGGGGGGGTTCGAGCAAGGGAGAGGAAGATGGTGCAAAGGTGTCTGGAGGGCTAGTGGAAGCTTAGGCGGTGGTTAATATATGCTGGTCCTTGATTGTTCAGGGCTTTGTAGGCATGGGTCAGCATCTTGAATTGGCATCTCTTGTGGATGGGAAGCCAGTGGAGTTTCTTGAGGTGAGGGATAATGTGGGTCCACCTGGTGAGGTTGAGGATGCTTGACCATCGGGTTCTGTATGGTCTGCAGTCTCTTTAGGAGGCTGGTGGGAATTCCTGCTTAGGTGCTTTGCCATACTCCAAGCGATTAGTAACAAGGGTTTGAGTGACGGTACGTCTGGTGCAGACTAGGAGACAAAATCATGAGAAGCAGGAGGAAGCAGGAGGAAGAGGCTGTGTTGATCTGGTTTTTTATGATTAGTTTGCTGTCCAAGATAATGCCAAGGTTCTGGGCATGGTCTGTGGGAGTGGGTGCCGATCCTAGCTCAGTCGCCTACCAGGAGTCGTTCCACAGGGAGGTGTTGTTCCCAAAGATCGGTATTTCTGTTTTGTCTGTGTTGAGTTTGAGGCAGTTGTTTTGCATCCAGTCAGAGACACTTATGAACGCACCTGCAGAAGTTGGCCCTTGTGATAGATGGTTCTTCTGATATAGAGAGAATGAGCTGGGTGTCATCAGCGTAGGATAAGATGTTCAGTCCATGGGTTCTAATAATGTTGACCAGGGGGGTCATGTAGGCATTGAACAGAGTAGGGCTTAGGGATGAGTCTGGAGGGCCACCAGAGAGGATGTCCCTGGGTTTTGAGGTGAAAGGTGGTATGAAGATTCTCTCGGTTCTTCTGGTGAAAAAGGATGGGATTCATTTGAGGGCATTATCTTGAATTCTGTACTGATTAAGCCTCTTGATCTGGGTGTGGTGGGACACAGTGTCAGAGGCTGCTGAGAGGTCGAGGAGGATCATTGCAACCATTTCTCCCCAGTCTAGGAGGGTTCTGATGTCGTCAGTGGATGCAATCAAGGCAGTTTCAATGCTGTGATTTGCACGGAATCTGGATTAGGAAGACTCCAGAAGCTCGTTGCCCTCCAGGTATTCCATGATGTGGCAGTTGATGGCCTTTTTGAGGACTTTGGCAGCAAAGGGGCGCAGCAAATTCAGCCTATAGATCTTGAGCTCGTTGGGGCCGGTGGATGGTTTCTTTAGGAGGAGTTTGACTTCAGCATGTTTCCATCCTAGGCAAAGGTGATGAATGTGTGGTCAGAGTTTGCGTTTGTAGGAGCGAGGAGGCAGAGAATGTCGGAGGCGGCAGGTTGGGGTTTGAAGAGTTTGTAGATGTGATGATCTTGTTGTGGAAAAGTCCACCAGGGTGGTGGGGAGATCTTGGGATGTGCTGATGATGTTTCTGGTTGCTGAGGGGTTGGAGAATACCTTGACAATGCTGAAGAGCTTTAGGAGTAGTTGGAGCTGGCTTCGATGCAGTTGGCTAGGGTGTTCTTTTTCATCGATTTCAGGAGTTTGTGGTAGTGTTTGAGCAATGTCTTGAAGGTGGTGTGGTCTGTGGGTTCCTTGCTGATACACCATTTCCTTTTTGGTTGCTTGCAGTTGCATTTAGTGCTTCTCAGTTCTGGGGTGTACCAGCTGGCATGTTTGGTGGATCTCTTGAGCTTGGTGGGTTTGATGGGGTGACTCTGTTGGCACAGTCAGTGATACAGGTGGTGAAGTGCTTGACAGCCTGTTCAAGGTTGGTTGTAGTGTCAGGGTGGGAGGTGTTGAGGGCATTGGTCCATTGGGTTTCATATATTTTGTTCCATCTGTGGTGTGATGTGCTGAGAAACTTGGTGGTGGTACTGGGAGCAGCTGTGATGGTTAAGTGGATGTAAAGTGGTCCAACTAGGTAAGCTTGGTAATGTGGCGTTACTGAACTCTATCGCTGGCTGTGAAAATTGGGTTGCATGTGTGTTCAGCATTGTGTGTGGGGTTGGTGACTAGTTAGGTGAGTCCGATGTTCTTCATGCTTTCAAGGAGGTTGTCTGTGTTGGCGTTGTTGGGGTTGTCGAGGTAAACATTTAGGTCTCAGAGGAATATGTAGTGTTCAATGTCGATGGCATGTGGTGCAATGAATTCTGAGATTGTGTCACAGAAGGTGGGGTGTGATCATGGCAATCTGTAGATGAGGGTGTCTCTCAGGGTGGTTTTGCCATCTGTTTTGAGCTGGAAATTGAGGTGTTCCATGATCAAGGTGACATCATCTGCAGCTGTGGTGCAGTGGATGGTTTCTTTGTGTATGATCACGATCCCACCTCCTTGTTTGTTGATGCTGTCAAAAATATTGGTAAAGGTAATGAACCATGAGGTTATCTCCTTCCTAGACTCGAATAATTGTCTTGACCCTACTCAACATGGCTTTAGGCCTAGACATAGCATAAGCCTAGACAGGGCCGCCCTTTTGGCGGCCACTGAAAAAATTAGATCCATTGTTGACAAAGGACATATTGTGGCCCTAGTCCCATTGGACTTATTGGCCGCTTTGAACATGGTTGATCTTTTTTCCCTAGTCAGATGCCTCAAAACAATAGACATAAAAGGAACACCTCTAAATCTGATCAGATCATATCTCTCTAATAAAGAGCAAGTGGTTACCTTGGGTGGATTCACCTCCACTCATTTTAAGCTTCCCTGTGGGGTCCCTCAGGGGTCTTCCTTGAGTCTAACCCTTTCTAGCCCCCTCACTCAATTGATTAGATCTTTTGGGTTCTTGGTGTCCTCTTATGCCGATGATACCCAATTACTGGTATCCTTTTCTTCACATCCAGAAAAATAGCTCTTCAGTTCAATGCTTGCATGAACAGTATTGCTCAATGGATTAATCAGAACTTCTTAAAGCTTAACTCTGACGAAATGGAATTGCTGTTGTTTGACAACAATGACACCTTCTGGAACACCGCCAGGTGGCCGCCAAATTTAAGATCTTTACCAGTTCCGAAATATAAGGCTAGAAATCTGGGTGTTATGTTCGACAACAGGTCCAGTTTGGTTGAGCACTCAAATCAAGTAACCTCTTCCTTTTTTTCATGCTGAAAATTAAAAAGAATTCCTACCATATGTTCTGCTGGAGCTGAGGAAAACAGTAGTCTTGTTATTTCAAGAATTACTGCAATGCTTTATTTGTAGGATCTCAAACACGAGTCCTCAATAAACTTCAGACTCTCCAGAATGAGGCTGCTGGAGTCTTATTAAATCTTCCCAAGTTTTGCTCGGTGTCCAACTCGATTATAGAACTTCACTAGCTCCCCATCCAGGCATGCATCCAGTTCTAAGTGTGCTGCTGGGTCTAGGAGGGATTACATCAAGAGGGTCCATCTTTTCTTCAGGACATCTTTAAATGGTAATCCCTTTGCAAACCACGGGGTGAAGTACAGCCAAGAAAGTACAATTGCCGAGAATAAGAAAAGCTCACTGGGGTGGGAGGAATGTCAATGACCATGTCATGAGTGATGTAATATGTGAGGTCATAAGCAGTGCATTTGCGGGGGAGCGAGTTATAGTTAGCTCAGCTAACTATAACTGCTTAATTTCTCTGGTTTTGTGTGAGTGAAACATGAGCCTAACTAAAACATCTCTGTAACATTTGTTTTTTTCAGAGAATTTCTAAGGTTTTTTAAATTCCATTTCCTAACTGTGACGTCCCTGTAACGTTTCATTTTTTCAGTGAATTTCTAAGGTTTTCTTAACGCTAATTCCTAACTGTAACATCCCTGTAACCTTTGTTTTTTTCAGTGAATTTCTATTTTTTTAAGAAGTAATGGCATTTGTAGAGTGGTGGAGAAAGGGGACGAGATATCTGACTAGCTCTCAGGAATCCCGCTGTGTAGAACTTAAAGAAAGGACCAGGAGGGTTTCTTGGACCCCAAGATCCCCCACCATCCCAGAGGACTTCATTTCCCAACCAGTAGTGTGGCAGGAAATGCATTTGCAGAGTGATGGAGAAGGGGTTGTTGCCTCCCAAGACTTCTTAGCAATCCCGCTGTGTCGGACTCACTGGAGGTCGTGTGTCAATACAATAATTAGGAACAGGGTAAAAGGGTGGATAATTACTGACAAGAAAAAAGGAACACTAAATCATCAGAGGAGTGCACGGTACAAGTAGCGTTTGTGTATTTTTATTGAACAATCATGTATCAAAAAAAAGGGGGAGAGAAAAACCAATATCTTTTATACATTCATTATGTTTTGGTCTCCGTTATATTTATACATTCTACAACAGCATGAAGTTGTGCATATTTATTTCTCTATGCAGATTGTTTGGGATTTACATTTGTGATACTGTCTAGATGATTACATTAAAAAACATGGCTAAAGATTTGAATATTACACTCACTGGAGGTACCAGAAGGGGTAGTTGACCCCCAAGGCCTCTATTGGAGTACACAGCCCCGGGATGTACTGGTCATTGCGGCTGTGGGGGCTGCACAGCCGCCGTATTTAATTGTAAAATGTTGTCCTTGGGAGGTGGCAGTAGCCAGGGATGCAGGGGGTGTGCATCCCCCAGCATTAATGTTATCTTTTTCCCAGGTAGGTGTCGGTCCCTGGGGCTGCGGGCCCCCCACATTCAAATTTATATTTTGCCATGGGGAGGTGGTGGTCCCTAAGGCGCAGGGGTTGCTGCGAGGGTAACCAATGCACTGTTATTTCAATGAAGTCCCTGGGGCATAATAAACCCCAGGAGGGGGGGCTCGTGCACCCCTTCCTTTATTTTTGCACTGCCCCTGGAACCTGGCCCACCGGGAGGGGGGGGGCAATGAATAACTCTTTGTTTTTTTATTTACAGCCTGATCCACCGATCCCGCAGATTTTTTTTAAATTAGTTTTTGGGCCCTTGGGGGTCCCCGTGAGACTCCATATGAGGCCTAGGGGATCAAAGTGTTTCTACCCTACCCCCTTTTCTTTTTTTTATATTTTAAGTGTGACTCGGTTCAACTGAGTCCCAAGATGACTGCCAACACTTCCTGATTGAAGTGTTGGTAGCCAATCAAATTTCAGTAGGGTTTCGGTAGGCTGTTATTTACATTTTTTAAACTTAAATGTAATTGATTCACACCAAATCCTGAAAGCACGCTTTCTGGGCCAACATCTAGCTTTCTGCCAAATTTGGTGTAATTCCGTTCAATGGTTCGACCTGTAGTTGTGTTCATAAAATGAAAAATTCCCCTAGACATAACATGGGGAAAATGTGTTTCAGGACCCCTTCCTTTTCAACATAGGTTTTTAGAAACTTTTGTGAAAATTCATCAAGCAGCACCAAAGTTATTGGCAAAACAAAAAATGCTTTTCCTATGGAAACTTTGGTCCTAACTATAACTACCACAGACCAACTGCCAGTAGGATATATGTATAATCCTGCTTTGCTTATCAAAGTTTTTGGGAATCCAGAACTTGGTTTCTTCACCGCCTCCCTGGGGCTTTATCTGTATAACTGGAGGGGGCTGCACAACCCCCCCCCACTTGGGATTTGTAGAAGCTGAGGGGACCACCACCTCCCAGGGCTAAATATAAAAGGAATGGGGCGCCACGTGAACCCCCCAGGGACTGCTTCCCCATGGCAAAATCACAAAAAAAACTGGGAGGAGGCAGAGTAGACCCCTCCAGGGCCACATATGGCCCGTCGATCACCACCTCCCCAGGGCCGGCCCATGCAGATGAAAGGAGGGGGCAACACGGTCCCCCGCCTGGAGCCAATAATGGCCCTGACCTCCAGGGCCGGCTCCTGCTATGTCCCAGGGTGCCCACCCCCGGGACATAGCTGTTGGTGGGAGCTTAGACAGCTCCTGCCAAGTCAGAGCAAACAGGAACTCTGCTCTCAACAAGCGAGAGCTGCAAAATCACTTCTGCTTGTTCAGAGCTGAATTTTTGTCTGTTTTCGGAAACGGAAGAAAGGATTGCTCTCACAGACAGGGAGCTGCATGTTTATCAGATCCCTGTCTGTGAGAGAAATGCCGGCTCCCACAGGAGGTGGGCAGTGTGAGAAAGAATAAACTGTATTAGATCCGTTGGTGCACTCTTCTTTTTAAATAGATTTCTTGCTGTTTTCTATTTGTTATTGTAGTGCACTCCATCCAAAGTGTTTTGTCTAAGAACACTATTATCCAACGTAATCACTAGCAAAGATGGAGATTCTCCATCTTAAAAGGTCGTGTGCACTCTTCAACTTTGACCTAGATTGGTCATCATCAATCTTAAATCATTAATGACAAAGTTCATTCAATTCATCAAATGTTCTTCTTTTTTCAATCGTTTATTTATTCCTTCATAATATAAACTCGATATATAAATCGGAATTCCTCCAATCGGAGCGCGTTTACGATTGGAGGAATTCCGATGGTCCATGTTAATGATCACTTCCACCCCCGAGGAAGGGTCTTTGACCCGAAATGCATCGGGTTTATGTGAAGTGAAGATATAACATGCACTGAATTGATTTATATATCGAGTTTATATTATGAAGGAATAAATAAACGATTGAAAAAAGAAGAATATTTGATGAATTGAATGAACTTTGTCATTAATGATTTAAGATTGATGATGACCAATCTAGGTCAAAGTTGAAGAGTGCACACGACCTTTTAAGATGGAGAATCTCCATCTTTGCTAGTGATTACAGTGTGAGAAAGAGTCATCTTTCTTGCCTTGGTATGCCCCACTTTTTTCTGAACTGCTGATGTGCTTTGACTGAGTGTGCCCTGGGTTCCTGCCAACCAGGTACCAGGGGCCTGTGTTCCTTCCCTAAAACTGTGTTGAAACTAAAATCCAATTGGCATCTCTGGCCACCTATCAGCCCCTAGTAAATGGTACCCTAGGTACCCAGGGCATGGTGACCAGAGAAGACCCCTGAGGACTGCAGCACTTATTGTGCCACCCTAAGGGGCCCTGTACCCTGACACCCACACACTGCCTTTGCAGGCTGAGTGTCGAAGTACAGAACTAAACAAAGAGTCGACATGGCACACATCCCTGTGTGCCATGCCCAGAGAACCCACTGCCCTGTCATAATTCAGTCACCCCTCTAGCTGGGTGCCCTATGCCGGAGGTGTGGGCACAGGTGCATGAGCCCTGTGCCCCTACAGTACCCAGGGCCATTCCTGGGCACTGTAAGTGCAGTGATGCCATTAATAGTATATGGTGCTGGGAGGTTGTCATTACGAACTCCACAGCACCATAATGACTACACTGAAGACTGACAAGTTTGGTACCAAACTTCTCAGCACATTAAACCTGCACTGATGCCAGTGTCGGATTTAATGTAAAATGCACCAGAGGGCATCTTAGAGATGCCCCCTGAAAACCTAACCTACAATCCATATCTGGGCTGAGAGGCTGCAGAGGCTGCCACACAGCAGACATGTTGCTGGACCCCTGGGTGGAAAGCCCCCGCTCTCCTGGGCCTGCAGCAATGCACATCCTGGGCGAGGTGCTAGGTCTGCTCCCCCAGGACGGGCAGGGGGAAGCTCTTCAAAAGCATGCTGCCTCTGTGAGCTTCTCCAGACCATTTGCTGTACCCAGCAACTGGCCCCCACCAGTTCTGACCCCCACTCTGGCGGGAAGACTGGTGGGAAAAACTATGTCAGGAAGGGGGGTGTGCCAGCCTATGCCAACCCCACCCCTCAGGTGGGGGAGACGAGGTGAAGCACGACCCCGGGCTCTAGCCATCTTGAAGATGGGGAGCCCTGCCCAATCACAGCTAGGCTCCTGCCCCCCTCCCATAGGAGAAGAGCAGGCTAGGTGGTGTACCCACCCCAGGACAGGGACCTATTGGTCCCTGCCCTTGCCCTACCTGTAACACCCCTAAATTCAGTGTTTAGGGGTTCCTTGAACCTTCCTTCCTCAGGTCCAGATTACGAAACAAGAAAGAAGATCAAGGAACACGAAGACCTGCCTTGCAGCTGCTAAAAAGAGGAAGACACCAACTGATTTGGCCCCAGCCCTACCGGCCTGTCGACCCTCGAACCTGCTCCTGTTAAACCCTGGCATCTCCAGTGGTCAGCAACCTCAAAAACCCCGGAGGACCTGACTGCCTTGTGACTCTGACTACCTGGGTCTTCCACGAGCAGTGGTACTGCTCAAAGCAAGTAACAAGCCCTGGCATCAGCCCGGAACCGCGAACCCTGCACACTCTGCACCCGCCAAGCCTGGCCTGTGCTGGAGTGAATCAAGACCCTGAGGACGTCCCCCCGGCGATTCTGACCAGGAATACAGTGCCCAAGGACCCTCCTTGACGACCCCGACGACGCCTGCAGCCTCAGGACAAATGACCCCTCCGACCGCGACCAGCAGGGGGTAAGATTTCCCGACCTCTAAAGACACCCCTGCACCCGGCACCCCATGGCCCCCTGTGCCCAACTCCTTGGTGCCTACCTATCCTCCAAGATCCCAACTTACCCCTAGAAGTGTTGGTTGCTCCAGAAGATCCTCCGTCCCCGAGCCTGCAGCCTTTGTTCCCTTTTCAAGATCTCTATTGAATAACATTGAGCACCCGACAGCTCAAAAGCACCCTGCAACCAGCCGCCCGAGTACCCCTGGCAGTGCAACCTGTACCCTATTCTACTTCCCCATTTGCCCTGAGCAAGTGACCAGGAGCCCAGCTCCCTCAGCCGCGTGGCCTGCTAGCCAGCAGCCACCCACCTGAGGCCCCCTGCCTCTCATTGGATAACATTGGGCCTAACTACCTCTGCACCCGGCCGCTCCTGTGCCGCTGAGGGTGTACCAACTGTACCTACCTGACCCTGCGGGACCCCTGAGTCTATGCCCAGAACCTTAACTTCACCAGTCAAGTACTCACCTGAAAACTGATGACTCACTTTCCTGCCGTAGGATAACATTGACTGGTTTGACCCGAAAAATCTTCGAAGTGTGAAGTTTTGAAACTTTAAAATATTCATCTAAAATCAGCCAAATAACGAATTTCGAATTACTCACCTGTGATCAGGAGAGAAGCCAGTACTGTACCTTGTAGCCCAGTACTGAACCGCAAAAGTAATCACAACCGTGTTTGCTAGTAATCTAAATTTCTGCCATAGGAAACCATTGACTGTTTTTCTGTGAAATTTCTTCTGTGGGAAGTTTTGAAATGTTAAAATATTCATCTAAAATCAGCCGAATATATCGAAGTCCGAAGTACTCACCTGTAATCAGTAGAGAAGCCAGTGCTGTATCTTTTAGTCCAGTACTGAACCGCAAAAGTAATCACAACCGTGGTTACTAGTAATCTAAATTTCGTCCATGGGAAACCATTGACTGTTATTCTATGAAATTTCTTCTGTGTACTTTTGAAAATGACAAATATTCCTTAAATATCGTACCAACTACTAAAATGTAATTACTTACCTGTCTTAGGTAGAGACCCCAGTGCTGAACCTAGGAGCCCAGTACTGGATTACAAAAGTAACGAGAACCTACTTTACCCTTGCATTGAATTTCCTTCCATTGGACAACATTGTTTGTTTTTCACTGAAAAGTTTCTAAGTGTCAACTTTTAACATATCTTTATATTCTTTAAAAATAATTGCAATAACTAAAACGTTTTTACTAAACTGTTTTCAGCTTAGACCCCTGGACTGAATCTAGGATCCAGTCCTGAAGTTACAAAAGTAATCTACAAAGTAATCAGCTGTGTTTATATAAGGAAATCCATTGAGCTCAATGCTAAAGTGTGTGTAGAATTGTGTTGCCTACTGCAACCCCTGTACCTGTTGTATTTACAAAGTCAATTGCCTTTCTGCAAAGTACTCATCTGAGACCTCACATATGGAGAACAGTACATTTAGATACCCGTTGGTTCTAGAAATAAAACAACTATATCTCTTGATATAAAAACAATTGGACTGGAGTTCAGTCTTTGAGTGTGTGAAACCTTTTGCTGACTGAGTGTGTGCAACAAATGCTTTACACTGTCCTCTGGTACTGCCTTACTGCTCGACCAAGATACCACTTTAGAGAGTAAGGTCACACCTGGCTTTAACCTCTGTTATACCTCTGGGGTTTGTTTGACTCTATACACACTGTAACTTATTCTGGTCCAGTATATATAGAGCCACTTTCTCACAGGCAGCCAACAGGGACAATGAAGGCCTTGAGGCCTCCCCTGCGGTCCCAGAGGGAAAGAGGACAAAGGGCACAATAGAGACTAGAAACAAGCAGAAAGAGGCAGATTTAAGGTCCACAACAATCAGAAAGAGGCATAATAAAGGTCAGAAACAAGCAGAACGAGGCAGAATAAAGGTCAGCAGTCAGCAGGAAGAGACAAGATAAAGGACAGAAACAAGCAGAAAGAGGCAGAATAAAGGTCAGATTCAAGCAGAAAGGGGCAGAAAAAGGTCATGAATGAGCAGAAGGAGGCAAAATAAAGTCTGCAATGAGCAGAAATAAGCAGAATAAAGGGCAGCAATGAGCAGAAAGAAGCAAAATTAAAGTGTGAAACGAGCAGAAAGAGACAGAATAGAGATCATAAATTAGAAGAAAAAGAGGCAAAATAAAGGTTAGGAACGAGCAGAAAGAGTCAACATACAGGTGAGAAATAGGCAGAATAAAGGTCATCAATGAGAAGAAAGAGTCATGACTAAGATGAGAAACAAGCAGAAAGAGGCAGACTAGAGGTCAGAAACAAGCAGCAAGAGGCAGTGTAAATGTCAAAAAGGAGCAGCAATAGGCAAAATAGAGTTCAGAAACAAGCGGAAAAGGCAAAATAATGGTCAGAAACAAGCGGAAAGAGGCAAAATAGAGATCAGAAATTAGCAGAAAGAGGCAAAATAAAGGTCAGAAACTAGCAGAAAGCAGCAAAATAAAAACCAGAAATGAGAAGGAAGAGGTAAAATAAAGATCAGAAACTAGCAGAAAGTGGGAAACTAATTGTCAAAAACGAGCAGAAAGAGGCAAACTAGAAATCAGAAACGAACAGAAAGTGGCAAAATAAAGGTCAGAAACAAGCAGAAAGAGGAAAAATAAAGATCAGAAGTGAGCTGCAAAATAGGCAGAAAAGGAGCAGAACCCATTTAGGCACTCATGGACCCACTCAATTTCAATTTCAATTTGTCTTTATTCAGTTTCTTTTATTGTTAAAAAACCATAAAAGCTATTTTCACGATTACAAAACATCATATCAAGAAGAAATTCATTAAAAAATATACATTTAAAAACTTTAAAAACAAAATGATATTATCCTCACTAACCGCTACCCTGCACCCCCAGATTAAAAGTCTGTACAGTTTGACATCGCTCATAATTTCGGTTAACAGGTACATAGTTTCAATAAAATAAACCTTTACGAGCTCCATGCATTATTATGTATTCGGTCGGTGTCTGAAAATACATTTAAGAAATTTCACGATATGCCTTGCTATCCCCTCCTGTTCCAAGAGCTGCAAATATAACAGCGCCGGGCGACATCTTCTGACGCCCATATAACGTAGTATGGGAATCAGCCATATCTTTCTATGTTCTGTATAGAATTTGCAGAATAGAATGGTGTGCATTGTTGTCTGCACCGATCTGTCGTCGCAAGGGCACGGGGGTAGGTCTAGTGTCCATTTTTTGTTTTGAGGAAAAGCAACCAATCGATGAAAGATGTTAAACCTAAATCTAACCAGCAAAAATCTTTCAAAAGTGGTAAACTTGTGAGTCAGGTAAGGCTGAATAGAAAATGTCGATTGGATGGCTATGGAGTGTTGCACTGATGGTTTAATTACCTCCTTAGCCAGCCTTAGTTCATCTAAATGCGCTAGACACATAACTTTCAGTGACTTTCTTGGAATGGAGCGAATGGAGGATGGATTAAGGAAATGTCTTTCCAGACCCAGATCGGTTAAGAAGCGCTTTACATACAGTAACCATCCGATCTTGTGGGAATGGTCAAGGGACATACAATCCAAAATAATCCCCTGCGTCAAATGATTTTTGTCGGTTGACCAAATACGGTGCCACAGAAGGAGTGGTTCTGTTTTTGCGAGGTCCGTCAGATAAGGAATACCTAGCTCAGAATGGCATGCGTAGGTAGATGTAGTCTTAGGGGCAACCAAAAGGAACCTCAAGAATGCATTTTCCACTGTTTGTAAAGTGGGGTTGTTAACATACCCCCATACACCTGACCCATACAGTGCAACGGATTGGCATTTTGCCTTGTATATTTGGAGGAGTTCTAATGGGGGTCTTTTGCCTAATTTTTGGGAGAAATTTACCAGGGCCATTGTCGCTGTCATTAAGAGAAGCTTTCTGGACTCAACCGCAGGTTTCCAGTTGAGTCTATTATCCATTATGATGCCCAGATATGGATATTGCTCTGTGGTGTTTAGTTTCTCCATTCCCAGGTATATGTTATTTAGCCTTTTTTTCCCTTGACCTACCGTCATAACGAAGGTTTTTTTAATATTTATGCACAGGTCTAGCTTGCCCATGAATTGTGAATACCTGTTGAGTGCCTTCTGTAGTTCAAGGGGGGTTCTGGCCAGTATCACCTCGTTGTCGCGTAGAGAAGGCCGGGAATTGAACAATGTTTTACTGCCGGAAGGTCCCGGCTCCCATTGATCATATCCCTCTCCAACCCGTTGCTATATAGCGTGAAGACGAATGGGGCCAGGACACATCCTTGTCTCACTCCCCTCTCTATTTCGAACGACGCAGTTAGCTCGCCATGGGTCCCAAACCTCACCCTTGCTGATGCATTCGAGTATAATTCACAAAGGAAGTTCACCAGTGGCACTTCGACACCCATTTCCTCTAAGATGGACCAGAGTTTATTAAGGGATACACAGTCAAAGGCTGCTGAGAGGTCTACATACACCAAATAAATCGGGCCTCCCTTAGCATTAACATATTTCCCAAAAGCAGTGAAAAGTTCAGGGCCTGTTCTATCGTTCCTAGACCCTCCCGAAGCCCATACTGTAGGTCCGAGAGGATCTCCCCTTCATCCGCCCACTGTTGTAGGCATTCTAGTATTACTCTACCGGTCACCTTGCCCAGGAGTCCAACAGTGATATCGGTCGATAGCACGATACCTCCTGGCGGTCCCCCTTTTTGAAGATGGGTACCATAATGGACTTGGACCATGAGTCCAGAAGGCCCACCTCACATGCTGCCCTAATCACTCTAGTTACCAAGGGGGCCCATAAATCTAAATTCGATTTAAAAATGTCAGTTGGGACCCCATCCGGTCCCGGAGCTTTCCTGCTTTTGCTAGATGTTAGGGCCAATGAAACCTCTTCTATGGTAATGTGTAGCTGGATCGGAAAGGGGGACCTAGAGTGATTTTGACCTCCCTCTACTGTTTCTGTGGGGATCTCTTGACCTTTTGTAAAAAAAAATGAGAAATACCCCACCCAAGTAGGTTCATTGATGGCTACGTCAATACATGGAGCCGCTGTGTTATATGGGGACTTAACTACTGCCCAAAATGCGGCACTATCTTTATGGCGGCAGCTATTATGCAGTTGGAGCCAGAGGATCTGTTTTAATTCTGTTTTCCTTTCTTTTAGGGTGGCACTGTACTCCCTTCTGAGCTGTACAATTTCTTCAGGGTTCCTGTGTGTTCTATTAAGGGCCTTCTTCAGTGTAGAATGGGCCCTAGTACATCTATGGTTAAACCACCCTAGTTTTTTCTGCCCCCATTTTTTAGAATGTACAGACAGCTCTGATTTTATGGTCTCCAATATCACCCTGAAATTAGTTAAAACTTCCTCATCGGGGTTGCCGAATCTAGGCATTTAAGGACTTCTGCGGACGCAGAACTAATAACTTTCCTCAGGATCTCCTGCGGGTCAATTTTCTTCCATTTTAGCAAAAACCCATTTATTTTATCCAGGGTTACCAAATTCTGCTTTAGAGCACTCATTATACTTTGCGTCCTAAATACCTGAGACAAACGAAAATGGATACTAAGGGCAGCATGGTCGCTCAGTGCCTTTACGTGTACTTTGAACTTAGTTACCCTCTCTTCAAGGACACTAGATATAACAATAAAATCAATCGTAGTTTGCCTACCACCTCCCAGAAACGTTGGATCATAATGAGGGGCGAGGGGCTTCCTTGGGTGTGCAATGACAAGTCCCAGGTCAAATAGTATGGTGTTTAGGAAACTACCGATTCTAGTGTGGGAGAAATGTGCAATCAACTCTTCCCCTTCGAGTGACATAGGTGGTGATTGAAATCTCCCCCCCCCAAATGATTGTGGCCAATCTTACAGAACCCCTCGTCAAAGAAGACAATTCCTCATATAGATGTGATAGTGTCATCAGCAATTCTCCCACTGGGAGATGATTATAAAAGTTAACCAGTATGACTGTTTCCACCTTATTGAAACAGAGGGACAGTATCTGAAAGTTTGCTTCCAATTTTATAGGAGATACTTCAAGGGCCCCTATTCAATTAGATATATAGATGGTTAGCCCCCCTTTGGCTCTACCAGCCAATACTGCAAGTGCTGGGGAGAAGTATGTCTTATAACCCATGAGGTGAATGGGAGTGGTAGACCATGTCTCCTGAAGGCAGATTATGCCCTTATTTTGGACAAAGTCCAACCAGATGTTATTTTCGGTCTTGTTTATGAGTCCTGCAACATTCCAGGACAGTAACTCTATTACCAAACTATCTATAGATTGGTTACTGCCGATTATTGGGGTTTTATGTTTCCTACAGGTAACCTCTATTGGGGCCATTATCACGTTTTTTCCCTTCCAGATAGGGGGTCTTTCAGTTTCTATTAACCTAGCTTGCCTATGCTCGGAACCTAACTTAACTCCATCGTGATCTATACTTTTTGGTCCCTCCATTAATTGCTCTGTACCCAACACCAACAGCGGATTGCCTTGTGAATTATCACTTGGGTCACGTCTACCCTCTAAATTCGTAGGAAAATACAGCTTCCTTGATAGCTGGTTATGGAGTCAATCAACACCTTCTAGGCCAGAGAGTGAGGCAAAACGATTAAATGTTGGGAGATTGAAATTCCGGTCAAAAGGTTGTATTGCCCGCTCTCTTGGTATCCTCGACTGGGGATAGAAGTAGCTTAAATCGCGTGGTACAATACCCTCCTTGCCTTTCTCCATATATCAGTCCCCAATGTAATTTGTGGCCCTATGGTCTCTAAAATTAATGATGATTATGTCCCCCCTAATGTCCTTTGGCCTTTGCCCCATCCACTCCAAACGTCTAACGTGGAGGATTTCACCATTGATATTCGGTGGTAGAGGTCTGTTTTCCTTTAGCCAGTATATAACCTTGTTCTTTAATGCCTGGTAATGTTCAGGTTCCCCTTCCTTAAGTTGCGGCACCCCTGTTAGTACCACCACATAGGGTGCTGCTTCTGGGGGGAGGTTTACTCTAGGGGGGTGGGCACTGAATTTCTTTGGGGATGGGATTGCTCTTGGTGGAATGGGTTGTGTGCTAGCTATTTTACTACATAGTCCGTCAACTCCAGATCCACTGGGTACAGCAACAATTTTTTCTGTGGGCTGTTGTGATTGAATATTCAGGATTACCTGGGACATGGAATTTATGGTTTTTAGCGCTTTTGGCTTTGGCTTTGTGGTCGTTAAAGGCACAGGAGTATGTGTGGGCTGGCTCTGTTTAAGTATTCGTAGTTCTTTCACTAATTAAGTGTTTGCTACAATTCAGGTTTCAATATGCTGCAATTGAGCGGCCAGTCTCTTGACCCTTTCCACTAGAGGTAACAGGAGTGATTTAAGTAATTGTTCAACACCTCCCAGAAGAGTATGGGCACCCACGGGATTTTGGAAATTATCGACCTGCCTGGTCTTCTCTAGGGCCGGGCCAAGGTTGTCTAAGGGGGTCACAGAAGTTTTCTGAGCTTTTGCACTTCTGCCGCAATGTGAGTTTCCCCTACGCTTCCTTTTCTTTAATAGCTGCCCTCCTCCCCTCACTTTCTTAAGTGCTTCCTTTATTGGGGGCTGTGTTAGGAGAATAATATCTGAGCCTTCATTAGGTAGCGAATCTTGGGAAACAGTAGTGTTCATAGATGTTGTGGAGATGTCCCTTGTTAGTTCTATTGAAGCTGTAATATCTTGCAGTAACCGAGGAATACTAGGGTCCTCATTACTATCATATTGGGAGTGCACTGGATTTGGGGTTGGTGTTTGTGACCTAGTACCCGGGACTGAACAACTCTTCTGGGTTAGGCCAGAGGACAAACGCTTTTGTGTGATCTCAATCTCGCATTCTAGCCTTGATGTTTCCTTAAGGAGATAGTTATCTAGTGTCCCCCTGGTCAGCACACCCTTCCGGGATTTCTTGTCCGGGTTGGTGGACGAAATCATTTTCGTTGGGGCGACAATCTGAAGGAACAATATAGGCCCAACTGCAATAAGCAATCACACTCCCCCAAAAGTACTGTACCGTAACGTTTTTTAATAAATGAGTACGAGGTGAGTGATAGGCTAAAAGTCAATAGTGTTGGTCATATCAGAATGTTTAAAAGTATCCGAATGATGCCACAGCCTTACTGTCCAAATCTGCCCTCAGATGGAAGGGGGGAGGCCCTACCCAGCCTCCATCGGCCACGGATGGCCGCAGATGGTCTCGCCCTTGTCCCGGGCTTAGCCCGGGCTCTCCCGCGACGCGGGGAGTTGCGCTGATTTTTATGCGCCTCCTGGCGCATTGTCCGCTTCTCCGCCTTCCTGGGCGCAAGGTCACCTGGATCCTGTAGTCTAGGGTTCACCCCAGCTCGGCAGCCGCAACGCAGGTGTGGATGGCGGCAGCGGGGGGTGAACGGAATCACCGAGAGCAGCCTCCCAGAGCAGCAGCAGGCAGCAGCAAGTAGGTTTTGCCGGGTCCTCCACAAGAAAGTTGGCACTTCCGTCTCGCTCCACCGGGAGTGGCGCTGATTTTTATGCGCCTCCTGGCGCATTGTCCGCTTCTCCGCCTTCCTGGGCGCAAGGTCACCTGGATCCTGTAGTCTAGGGTTCACCCCCACTCGGCGGCTGCACCGCAGGTGTGGATTGCGACAGCGGGGGTGAACGGAATCACCAAGAGCAGCCTCCCAGAGCAGCAGCTGGCAGCAGCAAGTAGGTTTTGCCGGGTCCTCCACAAGAAAGTTGGCACTGGCATCAGTGCACCCACTCCCATAACAACACAGTCACCCACAGCCACTTGCAGACCAATTAACTCATGCACCCACTCGCAGACAAACTCAGACACTTACACGCACTCACACAGTTACTGAAGTACCCACTCACTCATACTCTATCTTGCCCACTCATAGATCTAACCAGAGACTCATGCAATGATTCACAGACCCTCTCAGAAACCTAACACCCACTCACAGACCTACTCAGACACTCATATATCCACTTACAGCCCACTCATACTCTCTCACAACCAACAAACCTACTCTGGCACTCATACAGCCACTGAGACACTCATGCACTCACTCACACACTCAGTGTCAAAGGCTAGTGGTTACAATTAGGAAATAAAATTAAAAAATCTTATGAATTCAATTAAAAAACGAAAGGTTAGAGGGATGTTATTGTTAGGAAACAGAATTTTTAAAACTGTAGAAATTCACGGAACAAAATGAAGGAATTTGACCAGCAGCAGCTGGTGCAGGTAAGCGCGGTGGGGCGGGGAGGCAGACAACAGACTAGGAATTAATTATTTCTTTAATTTTCCCTATTCCGTCATCTGTCGACTTCCCCCCCACCCCGCCACATCCCCAACTCAATGCACTTACCTGCACCAGCCACAGCTGAATTTCACAGGTTTTGTATGAGTGAAATCTGAGCCTAACTATAACGTCTGTATAACCTTTGTTTTTTTTCAGTGAATATATATATACAAACTTGCTCTAAAAAAGAAGATTTTGTTTATCAGAATATGAAAAACAAGAAAAAAGAATATTAAAAGGGTGAAAAACTCACAGAGGACGTCGTCTGAGGAGTTTTGTGTGTTGCTGTACTACAGGTCATGAAAGACTATGACTTTGAATGTATATATAGAATGTATTTATGGATTAAGAGTGCTAACAGCCCCCATTCACGAAAATACAGATCCAGGGATGCTCAGAGAATGGGCTGCTAACAAAGCCTCTTTAATCGGAGAATGTAATGAAAATATTGATTAAATATATCTAAGGATCGTGAGAAAATTATAGATGAAATTACAACAATAGAAGCGGAATTAAAGGAATTAATGAGTGATTAAGCTATCACTAAATTTAAATCAGATCTGAGCGCCCATCTTAAAAAGCATGAACAAGTAATCACAGAACATAAAGCAAGAAAGTTTCAACAAGATAGGCTGGACTATATGCAGGGGCAAATATAAACCTTTGCTCGCCGCTTTGACAGCATACGCAAACAAAGACTATCCAAATCAACTAAAGCAGCCAGAAAAAAGGCACAAATGTTGTAAGCATATATGGAGGAGAAACAAGCTCAGTCATAAGCTTGCGGGCAAGTTCAGATGTTGATACTGCCTCTGAAGATGGACATCAAAACACGGAACCCCTTGACAACCCACCATCTGTAAGTGAAGAGCTTGGTTTTTGATACATAGACCGGACACAAAACACCAGACCGAACACGCAGGGGTACAGAAAAAAAATCAAGGAAACGAAAAAACAGATGGAGGGGGGAATGGAGCTTCGATCAATGACGAGGAAAAAGGACTCATATTGTTTTATTTAGCGCTGGCTAGACCCGGAGGTATCAGAGCGCTTTACATAAGGTTCCACTGGAATTACAAAATTACATAATTTACAAGTTACATCAGTTACTAGAAAAACAATTCAAAAGCGTAGAAGACGTAATAAATGGAGCTTAGAAGGGTAAGGGGTGGGGTAAAGGGGTAGGAGGTGGGTAGGAGGTAGATAGGATGGAGAGACGAAAAGAGAGTCTGCCCAAAGTCCGGCTGGGTAGGTGACGGCCGAGGAGGAAGTCCACAGCTCATCTCCTCTTTAGCTATCGGGTAGCTCCACCGGGCATCAGCCAAACAGCTAGGTCTCAACAGGAAAACAATTAAAGAGGAAAGAGGAGGGGGAAAAAACAGAGCGGGGAGAGTTGGAAGTCCAGAGGAAGGAGGCATCTGCAGAGGAGAAGACGAGACAAATGTCCGAAGACCGGCTGGGTAGGTGACAGCCAAAGCGGTGTGCCAGAGCCAGTCTCCCCTATGGCTGTTGGAGCAGCGCCACCGGGGATCGGCCATGCGGTTGGTGAGGAACAGGGGTAGGTCATGGTTGTTGATCACTGTGGTTCTGAGACAGGGGGTTTTCAGCCACGAGGCTTGGCCATGTGAGATCAGTGGCGCCCATGTTAGGGTCAGGCGCTGAGTGTTGTTCAGGTCCCTGTTGTTAAAAGACAGGCCAGTTCCCTGGATAGAGAGTATGGTCAGACCTGGCAACTACAAGATGATCCAGGGAAGAAGTCACCAGTTGGAAAATCCAAAACGTCCTGCTCTGAGCAAAAGCAGCCTGGGCGCCATGTTGGGGTCAGGCGCAGGGCAGCAGCGGACCAGGCCTGCAATTACACCTCACGAATGAGATGCCTCCCAGCCTCTAAGTGTTCCACTCGTGGGCCCGTGGTCTGTTTGGTACTGCGGTGGGCCTGTATTTTAGTATCTGCTGCAGTAGCGGCCCCGGTGCACAGCCCAGGCCCAGATGTGGAAGGAAGCCGAGGAACACAGTGTCAGGGCAGCTACTGCCAGGCCCCACTCATCTCGTGGATCCTGGCCGTTTCGATGGTCTCCGCCTTAGAGGATGGAAGAAGCAACAGTAACAGTGGTTAACTTCACAGATCTGATTTTAACGGACAAGGAAATACAGATTCTATGATTGGGGCTCTCATTCTGTAAGCGCACAAATTTCAACTATATTCAAACGTGCATCGATTTTTTTCAAGTTTATACGAAAATTAAAGCTTAAAAAATTATTTCACAACAGCAAAAGCAATGTAGAGAGAACATCAGAAGAAGTAGAGAATCTTGAGTTTGATATGGGGTTATTACTTGATTTACATCAATTGTATCGGGAGGGCGAATGATTGCAAGTAGTGGAAACTGTGAGTCAAACAACAGATTCATTGTGCCTAGATGTATATGATAGTACTAAAACGCTATTTAGACCCAAATCTACATTCCCGCCCAACACACCCAGAGATGCATTAGACATTTTTTCAAACTGATTCATTAAAGATTTAAAAGATTTGTCTTTAAACACAAGCAGAGACTTTTTAAAGAATGATAGTCATTTTGAAAAAGAATATCAAGCAGTAATCACCAAATATAAAACAGACAAGATATAGTGGTCAGACAGGCCGATAAAGGTGGGAACCTTGTCCTTCGGCCATTAGAAGCAGATAACATTGAAGCAATCTCTCAATTGAAGGACAAAAAAAGCTATTTTAAGGTCCCACAAAGTAACCTGTCTGAGGTGAAACAGAAATACTTAAAAGATCCAGCTAGATGGCGAAGATTAGGACTACTTACACAAACAGAATACTTGCTTTTAAAAGTAGACAATCCAATATTACCCACTTTATATCTGATCCCCAAAATTCATAAGAATAAAGAAAAACACCTGGGCGGACGATAATTTCTGCCATTGGTAGTTTATTTGAGCCAACCTCAAGACACCTAGATTCATTTTTATAAATATATGTGCCAGCATTGCCTGCATACATACAGGATACAAGAGACTTCCTGAACAAGAATGATACAATGGGCTGGAAAGAAACATACCTTTTGATTACTTTGGACGTCGTTAGCCTTTATACTAGCATAGCTCACCAAGATGGCCTGCGAGTGATAAGTCACTTTCTAAACACAAGACCCATCAATTTACACCAACACACAAACATGCTAGTTGAGATGTGTAGATTGTGCCTGACAAATAATGACTTCATGTTTGGAGGAGACACATATAGGCAGTTACAAGGTATGGTGAAGGGCACCTGCTTCGCCCCCTGCTATGCTAATTTGCATATGGGCTGGTGGGAGGAGCAGGTGCTAAAAACCAAATACAGCAGGATATGGGATGATCACAGAGTTACGTGGATTTGTTTCATAGATGACCTTTTCATTTTATGGGATGGATCAAAGAATTGGCTGAGGTGTTCATACAGGATATTAATGACAATGATCTAAATTTGAAATTTACTGAACATATTAGCGAGTCTAGTGTTAAATATTGAGATCTTGAAGGAATGATTCATACTAGCACGTATAGGAAACCCACTGCTGGGAACACAATCCTGCATGCTCAAAGCTTCTATCCACCAAGTTTGAAATTGAGTATCCAAATGCAGAGCACTTGAGAATGAAGTGAAACTGTAGTGAACACACTGCCTTACATGAAGCACAAGATGCCCCCACTGAAAGGTTTTTGCATAGAGGGTACAAACATAATACATTGAAGCAGGCTAAAAACAAAGTTGATAAAATTGAAAGGGATATACTACTGAAACCTGACATAGAGAAGGTAAAAGAAAAAGAGCACTGAAAGTCAGATCAGGGTGATCACTGGATACAATGTGTGAGATAGCCTGTGCAGGCATTGGTATCTAGTGAAACAAGACCCTATACTACAGGGGATGATATCACGTAGACCCATGGGGACTTTTTATAAAGCAAAGTCTATGAGAAATTACTTAGTTAACACTAACCAGAAACAGCAAGAGGGGAGGATGGCTAAAAGCCAGTCCTGGCTTCACAAATGTTTTAGGTGCAAAGCATGTAGGTCATAACTCCATTGATGCGCAGTCTATGGAAAATAAGATGTTCATTAGACTGTAAAAGTGATTATGTGGTCTATATCATTCAATTTACTTGCCCTAAGATATATGTTGGTAGTACAATTCATATGGTACATACCCGCATTCTGCAGCATCTCAGGGCGGTAAAGAATAATAACAAAAGCTTTGTGGTAGCCCGCCATATCAATGAGGTGCACAAAGGGAACATTCATGATTTATCATATTTTGCTATTGATCAAGTACAAACGTTGAGAAGAGTTGTAAACAGAGAAGGCAAACTCCGCCAACTTGAATCAAAATACATAATGTTGTTTAACTCAAAAAATTCATGTGGATTGAATGCTGATGAGGATCTGCATGTTCACTTGACATAAATGAGCCATCCATTGCAATAAGATTATTTTTAAGATATATTATAGATGAGGTATTTTAAAGTAGAATTTAAGAACCTTCATGAATAATCCACCAGGAACCAATTCAATTTTGCACAAAGAGGGAAGATAGGACTGTAGTTGAAGTACTGTAAAGCACTTGCACTTTATTTGAACTAAATTCATCTGTCTTTTCAAGTACTGTATTACATTTGCATTATGAAAGAGGTTAAGTATGTATCTAAAGGAGATATATTTTTTATATTGGCAGATGTATTGGTGGAAAGTGAAAATTAGATATTTTCAGAACACCTCTTAAGTCAGTAGAACAAAATGTAATTTATATGAGAAATAGATCAATGAAACTTGCACTTGCACTTTATTCGATTGATGCTGCTGAAGTGAAGTTTTGACTCCTTTACAAATGTATATATATTTATATTTTTTAACATCATGATTTTATTATTGATATGAATTTAATGTATAAAATAATGATATGTTATTTATTGCAAAGGACCCTAAATCAGTGGGCAACACTTGTGAGATTTACTAAACAAGTGGAGCGGTGTAGAGCATTTGTTCTGAATATTCATACTTCATTATGTAAAGAGAAATGGCCACTACATTGAGATATTAGGGTCCAAAGTATTTAAATTGATTGACATGATGTTGGCGACAATGTTGTAATTGTGGTTATGTCAGTTTTGAAAAACATTTGTAAGGAGAAAGTGTATGTTATAATTGAGTGATGAAGTAGGATAAAATCCGATTTTTGAAAACCAGAAAACTACATTCGCTAGTTGTATTTTACTGAGCTAACTATAACTTGTACCCCCTAGATAGATAGATAGATAGATAGATAGATAGATAGATAGATAGATAGATAGATAGATAGATAGATAGATAGATAGATAGATAGATAGATAGATAGATAGATAGATAGATAGATAGATAGATAGATTTCTTTTTTGGGGGGTGCACATTTTGGGAAAATGATTTTTAATACACTGAACCTAACCAACTAGAACACCTCGGTCAGTTAGGAAAGTTGTAGCTTCTTCGATCAATAACACAAGCTCATTAGTAAGATTTAAAATTAAGTTTTCCCAGATTGCGCAGATCTTACAGCAAACTTCAGATTTCAGTATCTTCAAAACAGCACACAATATTGTTAAATCGCTGGCTTCTAGATTAGCAAACAATATGCAGCAGAGCGCCTTTGGCTGCTGAACTGCATTGTGGTAAAAAATAATAAATCTGCCTTTAAATCTTTGGATTGGAAAATTCATAATTTTGTTAAAAGTCACCTATTGAAAACAGCACCAAAAGGGATGATGACTTCATTTGCTTGAATCAAAGGTGTTAGCGCTGGAAAGGTACTCTCCTGTTTTCACCAAGTAATGAGATCATATATCCAGCATAATGTCAAGGTGCTTTGTCACTTATTTATTTTTCTACATGCAGTGTAGCAATGGTTTGATCCAATACCCAAGGCAACTGGAAATATGTGATTTTGTGGAGCGACTTTATTTGCATAATTATTCATTTGCCACATTACCCCATAATCCATCATCTGCTGCGTAATTGTACATTTAAAAACAAATTGATTCTAGCTGAAACAGACACAAAGTTACTAAAACACTGCAACATATGTTTGTACACAATGGAAGGCCCTCCGTAAAGGTTACCAACTCATCTTTCAGTTTCTTCTTTCTGGATTTGATTGTTAAATTGGTACTAATGAGGTTAAACTGTTTACCAGACAGTATTACAATATGTAAAAAGTCCAAATAATGAATACTATAAAAAAGTCACATTATGCCACATAATTTGCTTTTTCTTGCTGCATAATTTAATCAATCCTGCCACATAATGTAGAATTCCCCTGACACCTCATTCCAGTTTTAACTGACAATGACCAATAAGGTATGTTAGCTGTGTGCCAAGTTATAGAGTTCAATGCAAAAAGAACAATTGACGGCCGGAATGCAGAACAATGTCATACATTCACCCCAGTACAGAGAGCTGGGCCTCAATCCATCGTTTTTTGCTAACCCTGCCATTCCGGTTTGGAACCTGCCAAATGGAAATCAGTCTTGACCCTGCACCCAATGGCAACAGTCCAGCCCGAACTGCCAGGCCAGGTCCTCCCTGGACTGGAAACAAGCATCCTAGAACCGGATTCAGGCTTTCAGCTCTCATCAGCCAGGATAGCTTGACTCCGATAGAATGGAGAGAAGGCGACCCAATTCTGGGCATACCCATCCCACTCGGGGTGACAAATGCAAAAAGAACAATTGATGGAGAGAATGCAGAACAATGTCATATATTCACCCCAGTAAAGAGATGTGGGCCAAAAGCCATTGTTTGTTTTGCTCACTGTGCCATTCCAGTTTGGACCCAGACATATGCAAATCCATGCCACTGGAGTCAAGCTATCCTGGCTGATGAGCGCTGAAAGCACGAACCGGTCCTAGGATGCTTGGTTCTACTCCAGGGAGGACCTGGCCTACCAGTTTCGGCTAGACTGTTCCCATTGGGCGCAGGGTCAAGACTGATTTGCATATGGCTGGGTCCAAACTGGAATGGCACGGTGAAAGAAAAAAGGATGGATTTAAGCCCAGATATCTGTACTGGGGTGAATGTATGACATTGTTCTGCATTCTGTCAATCAATTGTTCTTTTTGCATTTGTCACCCTGAGTGTGATGGGTAAGCCCAGACGTCAGTGTTGTGCTCTCCATGCTACTGGAGTCAAGCTATCCTGGCTAATGAGAGCTGAAAGCCCGAAACCGGTCCTAGGATGCTTGTTTCCACTCCAGGGAGGGCCTGGCCTGGCAGTTGAGGCTGGACTGTTCCCATTGGGCGCAGGGTCAAGACTGATTTGCTTATGGTCGGGTCCAAACTAGAATGGCATGGTAAGCAAAAAATTTATGGATTTATGCCCATATCTCTGTACTGGGGTGAGTGTATGACATTGTTCAGCATTCTGTCCATCAATTGTTCTTTTTGCATTTGTCACCCCGAGTGCGACAGGTATGCCCAGTCTTGGGTCCCATCCTCTCCATGACACTCGAGTCAAGCTATCATGGCTGATGAGGGTTGAAACCCAAAAACCGGTCCTAGGATGCTTGTTCCAGTCCAGGGAGCCCCTGGCCTGGCAGTTCGGGCAGGATTGTTCCCATTGGGTGCAGGGTCAAGACTGATTTGTATATGGCTGGGTCCAAACTCGAATGGCTTGGTAAGGAAAAAATGATGGATTTAGGCCCAGATCTCTGTACTGGGTCGAATGTATGACATTGTTCTGCGTTCTGTCCATCAATTGTTCTTTTTGCATTTGTCACCCCGAGTGGGACAGGAATGCCTAGTCTTGGGTCCCATCATCTCCATGACACTCGAGTCACGCTATCCTGGCTGATGAGGGTTGAAAGCCAAAAACCGGTCCTAGGATGCTTGTTCCAGTCCAGGGAGCACCTGGACTGGCAGGTTCGGGCAGGATTGTTCCCATTGGGTGCAGGGTCAAGACTGATTTGCATATGGCTGGGTCCAAACTCGAATGGCATGGTGAGGAAAAAAGGATGGATTTAGGCCCAGATTTCTGTACTGGGGTGAATGTATGAAATTGTTCTGCATTCTGTCCATCAATTGTTCTTTTTGCATTTGTCACCCCGAGTGGGACAGGTATGCCCAGATGTAGGTCCCATGCTCTCCAAGACACTGGAGTCAAGGGATCCTGGCTGATAGAGTCTGAAAGGCCGAAACCTGTCCTAGGATGCTTGTTTCCACTCCAGGGAGGACCCGGCCTGGCAGTTCGGGCTGGACTGTTCCCATTGGGTGCAGGGTCAAGACTGATTTGCATATGGCTGGGTCCAAACGGGAATGGCATGGTGAGTGAAAAAACGATGGATTTAGGGCCAGATCTCTGTACTGGGGTGAATGTATGACATTGTTCTGCATTCTGTCCATCAATTGTTCTTTTTGCATTTGTCACCCCGAGTGGGATGGGTATGCCCAGACGTCAGTGTCGTGCACTCCATGCTACTGGAGTCAAGCTATCCTGGCTAATGAGGGCTGAAAGCCCGAAACCGGTCCTAGGACGCTTGTTTCCACTCCAGGGAGGACCTGGCCTGGCAGTTCGTGCTGGACTGTTCCCATTGGGTGCAGGGTCAAGACTGATTTGCTTATGGCCGGATCCAAACTAGAATGGCATGGTGAGCAAAAAATTGATGGATTTAGGCCCATATCTCTGTACTGGGGTGAGTGTATGACATTGTTCTGCATTCTGTCCATCAATTGTTCTCTTTGCATTTGTCACCCCGAGTGGGACAGGTATGCCCTGTCTTGGGTCCCATCCTCTCCATGACACTCGAGTTAAGCAATAGTGGCTGATGAAGGTTGAAAGCCAAAAACCGGTCCTAGGATGCTTTTTCCAATCCAGGGTGCACCTGGACTGGCAGTTCGGCCTGGATTGTTCCCATTGGGTGCAGGTTCAAGACTGATTTGCATATGACCGGGTCCAAACTCGAACGGCATGGTGTGGAAGAAAGGATGGATTTAGGCCCATATTTCTGTACTGGGGTGAATGTATGACATTGTTCTGCATTCTGTTCAACAATTGTTCTTTTTGCATTTGTCACCCCGAGTGGGACAGGTCTGCCCAGATGTGGGTCCCGTGCCCTCCATGACACTGGAGTCAAGGGATCCTGGCTGATATGGTCTGAAAGCCTGGAACCTGTCGTAGGATGCTTGTTTCCACTCCAGGGAGCACCTGGCCTGACAGTTGTGGCTGGACTGTTCCCATTGGGTGCAGAGTGAAGACTGATTTGCATATGGCTGGGTCCTAACTCAAAAGGCATGGTGAGGAAAAAAAGGATGGATTTAGGCCCAGATTTCTGTACTGGGGTGAATGAATGACATTGTTCTGCATTCTGTCCATCAATTATTCTTTTTGCATTTGTCACCCCGAGTAGGAAGGGTATGCCCAGACGTGCGTCCCTTGCTCTCCATGCCACTGGAGTCAAGCTATCCTGGCTGATTAGGGCTGAAAGCACAAACTGGTCCTAGGATGCTTGTTTCCACTCCAGGGAGGACCTGACCTACCAGTTTAGGCTGGACTGTTCCCATTGGGCGCAGGGTCATAACTGATTTGCATATGGCTGGGTCCATGCTGGAATGGCATGGTGAGGAAAAAACGATGGATTTAGGCGCAGATCGCTGTACTGAGGTACATGTATAACATTGTTCTGCATTCTGTCCATCAATTGTTCTTTTTGCATTTGTCACCCGAGTGGGACGGGTATGCCCGGACGTGGGTCCGGTCTCATGCTCTCCATGCCACTGGAGTCAAGCTATCTTGGCTGATGATGGCTGAAAGAACAAAACCGGTCCTAGGATGCTTGTTTCCACTCCTAGGAGAACCTAGCCTGGCTGGTCGGGCTTGACTGTTCCCATTGGGCGCAGGTTCAAGACTGATTTCCATATGGCTGGGTCCAAACTGAAAGGGCATGGTGAGCAAAAAAATGATGGATTTACGCCCATATCTCTCTACTGGGGTGAGCCTATGACATTGTTCTGCATTCTGTCCATCAATTGTTTTTGCATTTGTCCGTCTGAGTGGGACGGGTATGCCCAGTCTTGGGTCCCAAGCTCTCCATGACACTCGAGTCAAGCTATCCTGGCTGATGGGGGTTGAAAGCCAAAAAACGATCCTAGGATGCTTGTTCCAGTCCAGGGAGTACATGGCCTGGCTATTCGGGCTGGACTGTTCCCATTGGGTGCCGGGTCAAGACTGATTTGCATATGGCTGGGTCCAAACTGGAATGGCATGGTGAGTGAAAAAACGATGGATTTAGGCCCAGATCTCTGTAGTGGGGTGAATGTATGACAGTCATTGTTCTGCATTCTGTCCATCAATTGTTCTTTTTGCATTTGTCACCCCGAGTGGGATGAGTATGCCCAGACGTCAGTGTCGTGCTCTCCATGCTACTGGAGTTAAGCTATCCTGGCTAATGAGGGCTGAAAGTCCGAAACCGGTCCTAGGATGCTTGTTTCCACTCCAGGAAGGACCTGTCCTGGCAGTTCGGTCTGGACTGTTCCCATTGGGCGCAGGGTCAAGACTGATTTGCTTATGGACGGGTCCAAACTAGAATGGCATGGTGATCAAAAAATTGATGGATTTATGCCCATATCTCTGTACTGGGGTGAGTGTATGACATTGTTCTGCATTCTGTTCATCAATCATTCTTTTTGCATTTGTCACCCCGAGTAGGACTGGTATGCCCAGTCTTGGGTCCCATCCTCTTCAGGACACTCGAGTCAAGCTCTCCTGGCTGATTAGGGCTGAAAGCCTGAAACCGGTCCTGGGATGCTTGTTTCCAGTCCAGGGAGGACCTGGCCTGGCTATTCGGGCTGGAGTGTTCCCATTGGGCGCAGGGTCAAGACTGATTTGCATATGGCTGGGTCCAAACTGGAATGGCATGGTGAGTGAAAAAACGATGGATTTAGGCCCAGATCTCTGTAGTGGGGTGAATGTATGACAGTCATTGTTCTGCATTCTGTCCATCAATTGTTCTTTTTGCATTTGTCACCCCGAGTGGGATGAGTATGCCCAGACGTCAGTGTCGTGCTCTCCATTCTACTGGAGTTAAGCTATCCTGGCTAATGAGGGCTGAAAGTCCGAAACCGGTCCTAGGATGCTTGTTTCCACTCCAGGAAGGACCTGTCCTGGCAGTTCGGTCTGGACTGTTCCCATTGGGCGCAGGGTCAAGACTGATTTGCTTATGGACGGGTCCAAACTAGAATGGCATGGTGATCAAAAAATTGATGGATTTATGCCCATATCTCTGTACTGGGGTGAGTGTATGACATTGTTCTGCATTCTGTTCATCAATCATTCTTTTTGCATTTGTCACCCCGAGTAGGACTGGTATGCCCAGTCTTGGGTCCCATCCTCTTCAGGACACTCGAGTCAAGCTCTCCTGGCTGATTAGGGCTGAAAGCCTGAAACCGGTCCTGGGATGCTTGTTTCCAGTCCAGGGAGGACCTGGCCTGGCTATTCGGGCTGGAGTGTTCCCATTGGGCGCAGGGTCAAGACTGATTTGCATATGTCTGGGTTCAAACTGGAATGGCAAGGTGAGTGAAAAAACAATGGATTTAGGCCCAGATCTCTGTACTGGGGTGAATGTATGACTATGTTCTGTATTCTGCCCATCAATTATTCTTTTTGCATTTGTCACCCCGAGTGGGACAGGTATGCCCAGTCTTGGGTCCTATCCTCTCCAGGACACTTGAGTCAAGCTATCCTGGCTGATGAGAGGTTAAAAGCCAAAAACCGGTCCTAGGATGCTTGTTCCAGTCCAGGGAGCACCTAGCCTGGCAGTTCGGGCTAGACTGTTCCCATTGGGTGCAGGGTCAAGACAGATTTGCATATGGCTGGGTCCAAACACGAATGGCATGGTGAGGAAAAAAGGATGGATTTAGGCCCAGATTTCTAATCTGGGGTTAATGTATGAAATTGTTCTGCATTCTGTCCATCAATTGTTCTTGTTGCATTTGTCACCCCAAGTGGGACAGGTATGCCCAGATGTGGGTCCCATGCTCTCATGACACTGTAGTCAAGGGATCCCGGCTAATGAGGGCTGAAAGCCAAAAAATGGTCCTAGGATGCTTGTTCCAGTCCAGGGAGCACCTGGCCTGGCAGTTTGGACTGGACTGTTCCCATTGGGTGCAGGATGAAGACTGATTTGCATATGGCTGGGTCCTAACTCAAAAGGCATGGTGAGGAAAAAAGGATGGATTTAGGCCCAGATTTCTGTACTTGGGTGAATGAATGACATTGTTCTGCATTCTGTCCATCAATTATTCTTTTTTCATTTGTCACGCCGAGTGGGAATGGTATGCCCAGACGTGGGTCCCTAGCTCTCCATGCCACTGGAGTCAAGCTACCCTGGCTGATGAGGGCTGAAAGCACGAACCGTTCCTAGGATGCTTGTTTCCTCTCCAGGGAGGACCTGGCCTACCAGTTTAGGCTGGACTGTTCCCATTGGGCGCAGGGTCATAACTGTTTTGCATATGGCTGGGTCCATGCTGGAATGGCATTGTGAGGAATAAAAAGATGGGTTTAGTCCCAGATCTCTGTATTTAGGTACATGTATAACATTGTTCCGCATTCTGTCCATAAATTGTTGTTTTTGCATTCGTCACCCGAGTGGGACGGGTATGCCCGGACGTGGGTCCGGTCTCATGCTCTCCATGCCACTGGAGTCAAGCTATCCTGGCTGATGATGGCTGAAAGAACAAAACCGGTCCTAGGATGCTTGTATCCACTCCTAGGAGTACCTGGCCTGGCTGGTCGGGCTTGACTGTTCCCATTAGGATCAGGTTCAAGACTGATTTCCATATGGCTGGGTCCAAACTGGAAGGGCATGGTGAGCAAACAAATGATGGGTTTAGGCCCATATCTCTGTACTGGGGTGAGTGTATGACATTGTTCTGCATTTTGTCCATCAATTGTTTTTGCATTTGTCACCCCGAGTGGGACAGGTATGCCCAGTCTTGGGTCCCATGCTCTCCATGACGCTCGAGTCAAGCTATCCTGGCTGATTTTTATTTATTTATTTATTTAAGCTTATAAAGCGCACAGCTACCCGCAGTGGGTTTCCCGGCGCTGAGGGACAGACTAAAGAAGAAGAAACCAGAATGCTGAAAATGCTAAAAGGAAGTTAAAATTTACTGTTGAAAGAGCCACGTTTTAAGTCCTTTACGGAAGCGCAAAAGATTGGTTTCTGTCTTTAGGGTCATCGGAAGAACGTTCCAAAATTTAGGGCCCAGATAGGCAAAAGAGCGGCCTCCCATTTTTGCTAACCTAAATCTGGGAACGGAAAAATCACCATTCCCAGAGAATCTCAAGATTCGATTTGGCTTATAGGCCATAGTGAGGCCCTGGAGATATTTAGGAGCTGAGCCTTGTTTAATTTTAAAAACATGACAGAGGGCTTTGAATTTGATTCTATTAGGGATTCTGAGCCAATGCAGGTCATGGAGTGCTGGAGAGGCAGATATTCTCCTGGGGACCATGCGAAGCAGCCGGGCAGCTGCGTTCTGAACAACCTGAAGTTGTTTTATGGTTGCCAGATCAGCTCCAAGGTAAAAAACTTTACCATAGTCCAGGCGGGAAACGACCAACGCCTGGACTACAGTTCTTTGTGTGGAGGGGGGAAGCATCCACAGGATTTTTTGCAGCCATCTCAAGGTGGAAAAACAGATAGCGGCTACCTTTACAACCTGCTGTCTCATTGTAAGTTTCTCATCGATGAGGAACCCGAGGTTGCGTACTACTGTTGCAGGCTGAGGGGTAGGTCCCATAACATTGGGCCAATGGTGGGGGCCCCACAGATCCTTACCCCTGCCTAGAATCACAACCTCGGTCTTGTCACCGTTAAGTTTCAAGAAATTGTTCCTCATCCACTTGGAGACACGAATCAGACCCTCTCTCAAAACAGAGGCATCAGTGTCCTCTGTATTAGAGAGAGAAAAAATGATTTGTGTGTCGTCGGCGTAGGAGTATAAGGTGAGACCGGCTTCCTCCACAATAGTGGCCAGGGGTCTTACGTAGATATTGAATAGTAGAGGACTAAGTATAGACCCCTGGGGCACGCCATACGCCGATGGACAAATTGTTGAAGAGGCAGAGGCAGAAAAAACCTGAAAGGTACGATCTCTTAGGAAAGAAGCTATCCAGGCTAGAGCAGCACCCTCTACACCCAGGGACCGAAGAGTCGTAAGAAGGATGGAGTGAGACACAGTGTCGAACGCAGCACTTAAATCCAGAAGAATAAGAGCAGATGTTTCTCCGTGATCGACACTGTGTCTCAGACTCTCGGTAACTTCTAGGAGTCTGGTTTCGGTCGAATGATGCGCTCTAAAGCCTGACTGGGATGGATGTAAGAATCCCGTGCTGCGTGTTAATATGCCTTTCCAGGATTTTAGACAGAATAGGAAGCAATGAGATTGGTCTGAAATTTGACAAGTTGGCAACATCAGCTCCAGCCTTTTTTAGTAAAGGAACAATCATTGCATGCTTCCACTCCTGTGGAACAAGAGACTCAGATAATGAAGAGTTGAGAAGTCGCATTAACACGCGGCGTGGGCCAGGTTCAAGTAGTTTTAAAATTTTGGCCGGTACAGGGTCCCGTGGGGAGCCAGATTTAATGCTATTCAGGCAGGAAGAGAAGGACTCATCATCAAAGGGTAGCCAATTTGCGAGTTTATTTAATGCAGGGGGCAGATGATCTGGAATCAGTGTTGGTTCAGGTAGAGACGCATCATTAGATGTAGAAAGACTTAATGAGTTGTAGATACGCTCTACTTTAGATATAAAGAATTTTGCAATGGAGTTACATTGCGTCACATCTAGAGCAGGGGGAGCCGGTACTACATCTGCCCCTGTTAATTTTTTCACAACCGAAAAAGAGTGCGAGGACAGTTTTGGGCATTAGTAACCGTATTGGAAACATAGGCGGCTCTGGCCATTTTACATTGATGGTGATAATCCCTGAGGGCTTCCTTATAGGCCACTTTACGAGAGGCAGAGTAAGAGCGCCTCCACTTCCTTTCAAAGTTCTTACAATTGGATCTCATCCGCTTTAGGTCCTCAGAAAACAAAGGTGCAGGGGGGCGATGGGACATAGAATTTTTGGATGTTAAAGGGAGGAGTTCATCAATAGCAGTGCTCAGCCATTTAGATACTTCAGAGTTCAACGCGGAAGTGGACATATCGGTGTTAGGAAAAGTGTCCATCAAACGCCTGTTGAAATCAGTAGTATCAAGCTTGTTCCATTGGCATATAAACACGTCCTTACTGCTATTGCTACTGCTACTGCTGATGAGGGTTAAAAGCTAAAAACTGGTCCTAGGATGCTTTTTCCAGTCCAGGGAGCACCTGGCCTGGCTGTTCAGGCTGGACTGTTCCCATTGGGTGCCGGGTCAAGACTGATTTGCATATGGCTGGGTCCAAACTCGAATGGCATGGTGAGGAAAAAGGATGGATTTAGGCCCGGATTTCCGTACTGGGGTGAATGTATGACATTGTTCTGCATTTTGTCCATCAATCGTTCTTTTTGCATTTGTCACCATGAGTAGGACGGGTATGCCCAGACGTGGGTCCCGTGCTCTCCATGCCACTGGAGTCAAACTCTCCTGGCTGATGAGGGCTGAAAGCCTGAAACCGGTCCTAGGATGCTTGTTTCCAGTCCAGGGAGGATGTGGCCTGGCAGTTCGGGATGGACTGTTCCCATTGGGTGCAGGGTCAAGATTGATTTGCATACGGCTGGGTCCAAACTCGAATGGCATGTTGTGGAAAAAAGGATGGATTTAGGCCCGGATTTCTGTACTGGGTGAGTGTATGACATTGTTCTGCATTCTGTCCATCAATTGTTCTTTTTGCATTTGTCACCCCTAGTGGGACAGGTATGCCCAGATGTGGGTCACATGCTCTCCATGACACTGGAGTCAAGGGATCCTTGCTAATGAGGGTTGAAAGCCAAAAAACGGTTCTAGGATGCTTGTTCCAGTCGAGGGAGTACCTGGCCTGGCATTTCGGGCTGGGTTGTTCCCAGTGGGTGCAGGGTCAAGACTGATTTGCATATTGCTGGGTCCAAACTCAAATGGCATCATGACGAAAAAAGGATGGATTTAGGCCAAGATCTTTGTACTGGGGTGAATGTATGACATTATTCTGCACCCCGAGTGGGACGGGTATGCCCAGACGTCGGTCCCGTGCTCTCCATGCCTTTGGAGTCAAGCTATCCCGGCTAATGAGAGCTGAAAGCCCGAAACCGGTCCTAGAATGCTTGTTTCCAGTCCAGGGAGGACCTGGCCTGGCAGTTCGGGCTGGACTGTTCCCATTGGGCACAGGGTCAAGACTGATTTGCATATGGCTGGATCCAAACTGGAATGGCATGGTGAGCAAAAAAACGATGGATTTAGGCACAGATCTCTGTACTGGGATAAATGTATGACATTGTTCTGCATTCTGTCCATCAATTGTTCTTTTTGCATTTGTCACCCCGAGTGGGGCGGGTATGCCCAGACGTGGGTCCCATGCTCTCCATGCCACTGAAGTCAAGATATCCTGGCTGATGAGGTCTGAAAGCCCAAAACCAGTCCTAGGATGCGTGTTTCCAGTCCAGAGAGGACTTGTCTTGGCAGTTGGGGCTAGAGTGTTCCCATTGGGTGCGGGGTCAAGACTGATTTTCATATGGCTAGGTCCAAACTGGAATGGCATGGTGATTAAAAAAAAGATGGATTTAGGCCCAGATCTCTGTACTGGGGTGAATGTATGACATTGATCTGCATTATGTCCATCAATTGTTCTTTTTGCATTTGTCACCCCAAGTGGGACGGGTATGCCCAGACGTGGGTCCCCTGCTTTCCATGCCACTGGATTCAAGCTATCCTTGCTGATATGGGCTGAAAGCCCGAAACCGGTCCTAGGATGCTTGTTTCCAGTCCAGGGAGGACCTGGCCTGGCAGTTCAGGCTGGACTGTTCCCAATGGACGCAGGGTCAAGACTGATTTGCATATGGCTGGGTCCAAACTGGAATAGCATGGTGAGCAAAGAAACAATGGATTTAGGCCCAGATCTCTGTACTGGGGTAATTGGATGACATTGTTCTTCATTCTGTCCATCAATTATTATTGTTGCATTTGTCACCCCAAGTGGCATGGGTATGCCAATATGTGGGTACTGTGTTCTCCACGCCACTGAAGTCAAGCTATCCTGTCTGATAAGGACTGAAAGCCCGAAACCGGTCCTAGGATACTTGTTTCCAGTCCAGGGAAGACCTGGCCTGGCAGTTCGGGCTGGACTGTTCCCACTTAGCGCAGGGTCAAAACTGATTTGCATATGGATGGGTCCAAACTGGAATGGCATGGTGAGCAAAAAAACAATGGATTTAGGCCCAGATCTCTGTACTCGGGTGAATGTATGACATTGATCTGCACTTTGTCCATCAATTGTTCTTTTTGCATTTGTCACCCCAACTGGGATGGGGATGCCCAGACGTGGGTGCCGTGCTCTCCTTGCCACTGGAGTCAAGCTATCCTGCTTATGAGGGCTGAAAGCCCAAAACTAGTCCTAGGATGCTTTTTTCCAGTCCAGGTAGGTCCTGGCCTGGCAGTTCGGGCTGGACTGTTCCCATTGGGCTCAGGGTCAAGACTGATTTGCATATGGCTGGGTCCAAACTGGAATGGCATGGAGAGCAAAAAAAGATGGATATAGGCCGGGATCTCTGTACTGTGGTGAATGTATGACATTGTCCTGCATTCTGTCCATAGATTGATCTTTTTGCAAGTTATAGTGTTAGACGGAAACCTCACTGCATACATCACCACATTTTACCAGCCAGAAGAAGGATCCTTCCTCCTTGGTACTACTAAATTTCCACCTTCAGCCACATTGTCAGCAATCGGGTTGTTGGTTGACTTGCGTTTGAGCCCTGATGAAGCAGCAACCACAATCCCGGTCAGGGTAAGGCTTTAGCAGACCCCATATTAACCTGTGCTCAACCCTTGGTAGCTTGGCACAGAGAAATCATGCTTAAGTTAGAGGCAATGTGTAAGTATTTGTTTAACATTTCAAACATTAAAACTGTGAACATATCACACAAACATATCCCACACCAGTTTAGAAAAATAGAGATTTCTTTAATAAATAAAAAAAGACCAAAAGAACAAAAAACAAAATAGTAGAACCACAAATATTAAGTTCTATGGTTTTAGGAAAAGATAGTGCCAAAAAGCACAAAGTGCCAACTGTGGATATCTGGCCTCGCCGCACCAGAAATAAACAAAATGTTTAGGCTGACTGTAATGGAGTGTGGGCTGGCTACAGGGACCCAGTTGGACCCACTGAACAAAGTACTTTAAAGCCTGGTTTGCAGATCATTGTGAGGCTCCGAATCGAAGATGTGTCACACAACTGAAGTGATGTGTTGGTTCTAATATGCATGTCTAGTGTATGTTCTAGATAAGGTCACCCCTGAAACCAACCCTTTGTGCTTTGACAGCCACCACCCCAAGTCCCTACGGGAAAATCTCCCTTTTGGGCAATTTCTCAGGGTCCAGAGGAATTGCTCTAATGCAAGGGCTTTCAGGATTCATTCAACGGCCCTTAAAGAACAATTGATTGCACGGAAATATCCAGCAAGACTAGTCCAACGGTCACTGAAGAGGGCCAGCAACAACAACCGCCTGGCCCTTCTGGAGCAATCTACGCCAAAACCCCCCCTCAATAGATTGACCTTTGTTACAACTTTTGGGACATTGTCCAACAAGATACAGAAGGTGGTGAAACGACATTGGTCGATCTTGAACTCTGATCAGGCGACAATCCAGACTCCACTTTTCTCTTTTAAGAGGGGACCGAATCTTAAAGATCGTTTGATCCACACTAGACCACGGCAAGTTGAACCCAGGGCTCTGGGTTCTCTCTGGGACCTCCCCCCAGTCAGGGGCCATCATCCTTGTGGGTCATGTCAGGCCTGTCCACAGACCAAAAAGACAACAGAGATAGATATTGGGACCATAAAACCATGGATCCAAACCAAGTTCACAAATTGTAACAGTAGCAATTTGATCTATCTCATTGTGTGTCCATGTGGGCTTAAATACATAGGGATGACCACCAGAAAGGTCAAAATTAGGATATCAGAGCACAAGAGCACCATTAGGTGCAAGAGACAAGCGACCAAACTGACGAATCATTTCTTGGAGGCACGTCATCCATCTACGGCCTTCCAATGGACAGTACTTGAACAACCTTACATCCCTGCACATGTGTCTGACGTATCGAAATTTCTCCTACTTAGAGAGCAAAAGTGGGTTTTTAAAATGGGTACGAACTGTACAGGGCTCAACGACAACATACCTTGGACCATTCCTGATATTGATAACCAGGGATTTCAGCTGTCAGCGGTCTCAAACTATATCCATTTATACATCTTATTTGGTTTAAGTAGAGGAGTGTCTGATATTAATAACTAGACATGAGTGTCATACATCTCATTTAGTTCAAGTACAGGATTGTCTGATATTGATAACCAGGGATTTCAGCTGTCATTCTGTATGTAAATATCAAGCTCTTAGATGAGACGACAATGACGAGTTGTAAAAGACAAATGTCAATACATTTGACACTTCTGTTTGTGTGTGTGCACTCATTCGTTTTGATAAAGTTTTTTCATATCGCATTTCAAGAGAAACCCTCTCCCTTTAAAAAGCTTCTATGCCGAGTAATGTTTACGTCTACTACCAAACATACCACGAAGGGTTGTGATTGGCCGCTTGCTGAGCCAATCACCTACTTCGTTAGGCTGAAATTACTATCACGTGATCGGCATCTAACCAATGGCGCTAAGCGTCATATACTACAGCCTCCACAGACTCCTTCACCTCCCCGATCGGCTCGGACGCTTTAGCGCGGAGTACCGACGGACAGGTAGGGACAGCGCTGATACTGCAGGGGTGTTTTGAATGTTTCTACTCGCTAAACTTCCATCTTCCGCATATTTGGATACGTGCTCTTGCGGTAATATTTACGAGGCCGTTTCGGTCTTTTTCCTCTTTTCCTGTCTGACTACACAGTTATAGGAGAACTTTGCCTGTGAATGAGTGACTCTGTTTTATTTCTGTCTAAACAATCTGAGAAGGGATAGTACTTACAGCTAGTTCTGTTTTTACTTTTTTCTTCTGTAGAGCGGTGCTCCCCTTCCCTGAGCCGTGGCCAGGTGGGGTGAGGTCTATACATCTTCCAAGTTGGGTAAGATGGTTTCTCCCTTGGTAATTTAGACATTTCTTCCCTATGTGGAGATATTAGCAGATAACAATACAATGCTATAAGTGTATATTTATGATAACACTAGACACCAGAGTGATTAAGATAAAATCTGGTTTTCCATGCAATGTTGTAAACGCTTTCCTTTGCCAATAGGCACTTACTTTCCATATTTTGATAACTTTCAGACACTTGTGACGACTTGGACAGGTGGAGAACATGATGCAAGCACCTAGTGGATTCAGGTGATCTTGGTATCAGTGTATGATTTTAAGCACTTTTTTGTTACACTATCACTTAGTTGCAGTAGCTATTACTTTTTGGTCCTGATGAAAGCAATGACATAGTGCGTCACAATTGCTGAAACATGTCGACCTTGGATTACATCTAGACAATTCAAGAACATTGTTATTGTCTTTAACTGCTTTTTTAATCTTGGCGGAATGGGTAGCACCAGAATAAAATTATTATCAGCACCCCGTCATCCAATTTTAAATTCATGTTTTTCTTATTCTTTACACCTTCCTTGTTCTGCACTGCGACATCAGTCCCCTTAAAATTCTTTAACAGCCTCTTAATTGAGAAGTAAGACCACGGGAGATCTGTCAGATCAAGTGAAGGCTTTTACCATCTATACCTTCCCTGTAAACGACAAGTGGCACCCTTAATGGTGGTCGGAAACGGAAACCCAAATGATGAAGGGCGGTTCCGTGTGGTGACTGATGGGCATCCTTACCTAACCACACTGAGGGTTGGTTTCAGGGGTGACCTTATCTAGAACATACACTAGACATGGTATTGTAATTTTCTGTTGGTTGTTCTAGGTGTTTACTGTATGTTGACCCTCTGATATTTTTTGTTGTCAAGTGTATATAATTGGGGCATATCAGAGCCTGGTCGTTAAATCCCCATCTGACCCTAAAAAAGTATTTTGCTGTATGCTTCTAATATGCGACAAGGCTGCGATGTTAGGGCCTGTGTCGTCATCAAGGATCCCATTGAAGGGACTTGCCACGCAAAGTCCAGTGTCGAAGATGCAGTGCGCAGTTGGCCGATGCATCAGTTCTCAAGATCTGTGAGGCTGTGATGCGGAGTCCAGCGTCATCGTCAAGGCTGCTGTTGATGAGGGATGCGAGGATCTGAACCGAGAATGCATTGTGCAGCAGTGGTTCCGAAGGCGATGTGGGTTGTAGCGATGATGCAGGTCTTTGCGATAGATCCATTCCATGCAGCAGCAGGTTTGTGTTGGTTCAGCCCTGGGTGGCGCTGCACAGCAGAGGAGATGAGTTGGTTCTGCTGGATCCACAGAGGCTGGTAACGCACCTTAAGCCCACCTCCCAGGGTGGCACCACTTGGCAGGGTCGAATCACAAATGGGAGAGTCCAGGTGCAGATGCAAGGTTGTTGAAAGCCTTTTATATCCCTGAGGTTTCAGGTCAGGAGGCCAGCCAACTAGCCCTTGGAGCCACCCTAGGTTCTGGATTAATGAGGTGCAGAACCAGTCCTTCCCACCCAGGCATGAGGGCAGCAGGTCAGCGCAGCAAAGCAGGAGTCCAGCAGAGTGTCAGTCTTTTAGCAGCACAGCAGTCCTTCTTCCTACCAGAGTATCCACAAGTCCAGAATTGTACTGAAGCAGTGGTGTCTGAGGTCCTTCTTTTATACACAATTGTGCCTTTGAAGTAGGGAGAGGCTTCTGGAGACACACCTTTGAAGTGTACAGATGCCTGCCTACCCTGCCCTGGCCCCAAACTAACTATAGGTGGTATGCAGCTTTTTGTGTGAAGACAGCACGCAGCCTATTCAGGCGTCTGTGTGGCTGGACCCAGCTCCTCCCTCCCATCCTACCAGTGATGGCCCATCCAGTCACACCTAAGCTTCCATTGTGTGTTGCTGTCTAGGAGGAATACACAAAGCCCAACTGCCAACTACACCTAGTCATGTGACCAGAAACAGGCTGCAGCCACCAAATGACTAAAGAAAGAAAATGTAAACTTTCTGAAAGTGTTATTTGCAGAAATGTAATTTAAAATCCGACTTCGCCATAAGTTAGGATTTTAAATTAGAATTTCAGAGACCCTTAACATGAACCAATTATCTCTTCCCATTTGGAAATTACACTTATAAAATGTAATAAGACAACCCCAATAGTAACCTATTGGAGAGATAGGCCTTTCAGTAGTGACAAAGGAATTTAAGAGTTTTTCAGTACCTGGACTTGTATAACTTTAAAATATATTTCCTACTTTTTAAATACAGTGCACTTTGACCTCTGGGCTGCTCAGGCACTACCATAGGGGTGCCTTACATATATTAAAAAGGAAGGTTTCAGCTTAGCAAAAGGTTTATTTTGCCAGGTCAAGTAGCAGGTTAAAACAGCACACACAGGCTTTTCAATAACAGGCATGAGACATGTTTAAATGGCTACTTAAGAGGGTAATTACAAAAAGGGGGTGGTGATGGACAGAGTATCTGAGTTAATCAGAACACTACTACCCAGTCAACAGATCAGGGCTTGATCCATCACCGTTTTTTAGCTCACTGCACCATCCCAGTTCAGAACCTGGCTTTATGCAAATTAGTCTGTCCCTGGCCCAGTGCATCATGGGAACAGGGCAGACCAAACTACCAAGCCAATTCTTCACTGGAAAGGAAACAAGCTTCCGGGGACCGGTTTCTGGCATTACAGCCGTCTTCGGCCCGGCTTGCTTGAATCCTGATGGTGCAATGAGCAAGGGACTCATGTCTGAGCATACCCTTCCACACTCATGGTGGCCAAAATAATTACAAAAAGGGGGTGGTGATGGACAGAGTATCTGAGTTAATCAGAACACTCCTACCCAGTCAACAGATCAGGGCTTGATGCATCACCGTTTTTTAGCTCACTGCACCATCCCAGTTCAGAACCTGGCTATATGCAAATTAGTCTGTCCCTGGCCCAGTGCATCATGGGAACAGGGCAGACCAAACTACCAAGCCAATTCTTCACTGGAAAGGAAACAAGCTTCCGGGGACCGGTTTCTGGCATTACAGCCGTCTTCGGCCCGGCTTGCTTGAATCCTGATGGTGCAATGAGCAAGGGACTCATGTCTGAGCATACCCTTCCACACTCATGGTGGCCAAAATAATAACAAAAAGGGGGTGGTGATGGACAGAGTATCTGAGTTAATCAGAACACTCCTACCCAGTCAACAGATCAGGGCTTGATCCATCACCGTTTTTTAGCTCACTGCACCATCCCAGTTCAGAACCTGGCTATATGCAAATTAGTCTGTCCCTGGCCCAGTGCATCATGGGAACAGGACAGACCAAACTACCAAGCCAATTCTTCACTGGAAAGGAAACAAGCTTCCGGGGACCGGTTTCTGGCATTACAGCCGTCTTCGGCCCGGCTTGCTTGAATCCTGATGGTGCAATGAGCAAGGGACTCATGTCTGAGCATACCCTTCCACACTCATGGTGGCCAAAATAATTACAAAAAGGGGGTGGTGATGGACAGAGTATCTGAGTTAATCAGAACACTCCTACCCAGTCAACAGATCAGGGCTTGATCCATCACCGTTTTTTAGCTCACTGCACCATCCCAGTTCAGAACCTGGCTATATGCAAATTAGTCTGTCCCTGGCCCAGTGCATCATGGGAACAGGGCAGACCAAACTACCAAGCCAATTCTTCACTGGAAAGGAAACAAGCTTCCGGGGACCGGTTTCTGGCATTACAGCCGTCTTCGGCCCGGCTTGCTTGAATCCTGATGGTGCAATGAGCAAGGGACTCATGTCTGAGCATACCCTTCCACACTCATGGTGGCCAAAATAATTACAAAAAGGGGGTGGTGATGGACAGAGTATCTGAGTTAATCAGAACACTCCTACCCAGTCAACAGATCAGGGCTTGATCCATCACCGTTTTTTAGCTCACTGCACCATCCCAGTTCAGAACCTGGCTATATGCAAATTAGTCTGTCCCTGGCCCAGTGCATCCTGGGAACAGGGCAGACCAAACTACCATGCCAATTCTTCACTGGAAAGGAAACAAGCTTCCGGGGACCGGTTTCTGGCATTACAGCCGTCTTCGGCCCGGCTTGCTTGAATCCTGATGGTGCAATGAGCAAGGGACTCATGTCTGAGCATACCCTTCCACACTCATGGTGGGCAAAATAATTACAAAAAGGGGGTGGTGATGGACAGAGTATCTGAGTTAATCAGAACACTCCTACCCAGTCAACAGATCAGGGCTTGATCCATCACCGTTTTTTAGCTCACTGCACCATCCCAGTTCAGAACCTGGCTATATGCAAATTAGTCTGTCCCTGGCCCAGTGCATCATGGGAACAGGGCAGACCAAACTACCAAGCCAATTCTTCACTGGAAAGGAAACAAGCTTCCGGGGACCGGTTTCTGGCATTACAGCCGTCTTCGGCCCGGCTTGCTTGAATCCTGATGGTGCAATGAGCAAGGGACTCATGTCTGAGCATACCCTTCCACACTCATGGTGGCCAAAATAATTACAAAAAGGGGGTGGTGATGGACAGAGTATCTGAGTTAATCAGAACACTCCTACCCAGTCAACAGATCAGGGCTTGATCCATCACCGTTTTTTAGCTCACTGCACCATCCCAGTTCAGAACCTGGCTATATGCAAATTAGTCTGTCCCTGGCCCAGTGCATCATGGGAACAGGGCAGACCAAACTACCAAGCCAATTCTTCACTGGAAAGGAAACAAGCTTCCGGGGACCGGTTTCTGGCATTACAGCCGTCTTCGGCCCGGCTTGCTTGAATCCTGATGGTGCAATGAGCAAGGGACTCATGTCTGAGCATACCCTTCCACACTCATGGTGGCCAAAATAATTACAAAAAGGGGGTGGTGATGGACAGAGTATCTGAGTTAATCAGAACACTCCTACCCAGTCAACAGATCAGGGCTTGATCCATCACCGTTTTTTAGCTCACTGCACCATCCCAGTTCAGAACCTGGCTATATGCAAATTAGTCTGTCCCTGGCCCAGTGCATCATGGGAACAGGGCAGACCAAACTACCAAGCCAATTCTTCACTGGAAAGGAAACAAGCTTCCGGGGACCGGTTTCTGGCATTACAGCCGTCTTCGGCCTGGCTTGCTTGAATCCTGATGGTGCAATGAGCAAGGGACTCATGTTTGAGCATACCCTTCCACACTCATGGTGGCCAAAATAATTACAAAAAGGGGATGGTGATGGACAGAGTATCTGAGTTAATCAGAACACTCCTACCCAGTCAACAAATCAGGGCTTGATCCATCACCGTTTTTTAGCTCACTGCACCATCCCAGTTCAGAACCTGGCTATATGCAAATTAGTCTGTCCCTGGCCCAGTGCATCATGGGAACAGGGCAGACCAACCTACCAAGCCAATTCTTCACTGGAAAGGAAACAAGCTTCCGGGGACCGGTTTCTGGCATTACAGCCGTCTTCGGCCCGGCTTGCTTGAATCCTGATGGTGCAATGAGCAAGGGACTCATGTCTGAGCATACCCTTCCACACTCATGGTGGCCAAAATAATTACAAAAAGGGGGTGGTGATGGACAGAGTATCTGAGTTAATCAGAACACTCCTACCCAGTCAACAGATCAGGGCTTGATCCATCACCGTTTTTTAGCTCACTGCACCATCCCAGTTCAGAACCTGGCTATATGCAAATTAGTCTGTCCCTGGCCCAGTGCATCATGGGAACAGGGCAGACCAAACTACCAAGCCAATTCTTCACTGGAAAGGAAACAAGCTTCCGGGGACCGGTTTCTGGCATTACAGCCGTCTTCGGCCTGGCTTGCTTGAATCCTGATGGTGCAATGAGCAAGGGACTCATGTTTGAGCATACCCTTCCACACTCATGGTGGCCAAAATAATTACAAAAAGGGGATAGTGATGGACAGAGTATCTGAGTTAATCAGAACACTCCTACCCAGTCAACAGATCAGGGCTTGATCCATCACCGTTTTTTAGCTCACTGCACCATCCCAGTTCAGAACCTGGCTATATGCAAATTAGTCTGTCCCTGGCCCAGTGCATCATGGGAACAGGGCAGACCAAACTACCAAGCCAATTCTTCACTGGAAAGGAAACAAGCTTCCGGGGACCGGTTTCTGGCATTACAGCCAGCTAAAAAACGGTGATGGATCAAGCCCTGATCTTTTGACTGGGTAGGAGTGTTCTGCTTAATTCAGATACTCTGTCCATCACCACCCCCTTTATGAATTACTTAAGAGGGTGGCACAATCAGTGCTGTAGGAACACTAGTACCATTTAAATTACAGGCCCTGGTCACATGTAGTGCACTTTACAAGGGACTTATAATTAAATTAAATCTGCCCATTTGGTATAAGCCAATGTTACCATGTTTTGAGTAGAGAGCACAAGCATTTTAACACTGGCTGGTACTGGCAAAGTCTGCAGAGTACTAAGACCAGCAAAAACAAAGTCAACAAAAACAGGAGATATGAAGGGATCACTGACATAATATCGACAGACAGAATATCTACTAGCAAAAATATCGATACCAAAATATCGACAGACAGAATATCGAGTTTGTATCTACAAAAATATCGAGTCAAAAATATCGTTTACAAAAATATAGTTTATTAAAATATCGACTTTATTAAAAACAGTGTTAAATTAAATTAATAGTTAAAATTAATTACTAAAATATACTTAAAAATACTTAAATTAACTTATAATAATTAAATAATTAATAAAAGTTATAAAAATATTTTTACAATCATATTTGTTAAAAAATATATATATAGTAACATTATATAATTAAATAATATCCAATATTATTACCGTAGGATAGCAAAAGTGTAAAAAATACTATTCCCACTCCAGAGAGTGCAACAGTAGGGAAAGCGTTGGATAGCGTAGAGTTAAAAATGACTATTCCCACTCCAGTGAGTGCAACAGTAGGGAAAGCGTTGGATAGCATAGAGGTGAAAATTACTATTCCCACTCCAGTGGGTGCAACAGTGGAGAAAGCGTTGGATAGTCTAGGGGTAAAAATTACTATTCCAACTCCAAAGAGTGCAACAGTAGGGAAAGCGTTGGATAGCGTAGGGGTAAAAATTACTATTCCCACTCCAAATAGTGCAACAGTAGGAAAAGCGTTGGATAGCGTAGGGGTTAAAATTACTATTCCCACTCCAGGGAGTGCAACAGTAGGGAAAGCGTTGGATAGCGTAGGGGTAAAAATTACCATTCCCACTCCAAATAGTGCAACAGTAGGGAAAGCATTGAAGAGCGTAGGGGTTTAAATTACTATTCCCACTCCAAAGAGTGCAACAGTAGAGAGAGCGTTGGATAGCGTAGGGGTAAAAATTACTATTCCCACTCCAGTGAGTGTAACAGTAGGGAAAGCGTTGGATAGCGTAGGGGTAAAAATTACTATTCCCACTCCAGTGGGTGCAATAGTAGGGAAAGCGTTGGATAGCGTAGGGGTAAAATTTACTATTCCCACTCCAGTGGGTGCAACAGTAGGGAAAATGTTGGATAGCGTAGGGGTAAAAATTACTATTCCAACTCCAAAGAGTGCAACAGTAGGGAAAGAGTTGGATAGCATGGGGGTAAAAATTACTATTCCAACTCCAGTGGGTGCAACAGTAGAGAAAGCGTTGGATAGCGTAAGGGTAAAAATTACTATTCCCACTCCAGTGGGTGCAACAGTAGGGAAAGCATTGGATAGCGTAGGGGTAAAATTTACTATTCCTACTCCAGTGGGTGCAACAGTAGGGAAAACGTTGGATAGCGTAGGGGTAAAAATTACTATTCCAACTCCAAAGAGTGCAACAGTAGGGAAAGCGTTGGAAAGCGTAGGGTTAAAATTACTATTCCCACTCCAGTGGGTGCAACAGTAGGAAAAGCGTTGGATAGCGTAGGGGTAAAAATTACTATTCCAACTCCAAAGAGTGCGACAGTAGGGAAAGCGTTGGATAGCGTAGGGGTTAAAATTACTATTCCCACTCCAGTGGGTGCAACAGTAGGGAAAGCGTTGGATAGCGTAGGGGTAGAAATTACTATTCCAACTCCAAAGAGTGCAACAGTAGGGAAAGCGTTGGATAGCTTAGAGGTAAAAATTACTATTCCCACTCCAGTGGGTGCAACAGTGGAGAAAGCGTTGGATAGTGTAGGGGAAAACATTACTATTCCAACTCCAAAGAGTGCAACAGTAGGGAAAGCGTTGGATAGCGTAGGGGTAAAAATTACTATTCCCACTCCAAATAGTGCAACAGTAGGGAAAGCGTTGGATAGCGTAGGGGTTAAAATTACTATTCCCACTCCAGGGAGTGCAACAGTAGGGAAAGCGTTGGATAGCGTAGGGGTAAAAATTACTATTCCCACTCCAAATAGTGCAACAGTAGGGAAAGCGTTGGAGAGCGTAGGGGTTTAAATTACTATTCCCATTCCAAATAGTGCAACAGTAGGGAAAGCGTTGGATAACGTGGGGGTAAAAATTACTATTCCCACTCCAGTGGGTGCAACAGTAGAGAAAGCGTTGGATAGCGTAAGGGTAAAAATTACTATTACCACTCCAGTGGGTGCAACAGTAGGGAAAGCATTGGATAGCGTAGGGGTCAAATTTACTATTCCCACTCCAGTGGGTGCAACAGTAGGGAAAACGTTGGATAGCGTAGGGGTAAAAATTACTATTCCAACTCCAAAGAGTGCAACAGTAGGGAAAGCGTTGGATAGCGTAGGGTTAAAATTACTATTCCCACTCCAGTGGGTGCAACAGTAGGAAAAGCGTTGGATAGCATAGGGGTAAAAATTACTATTCCAACTCCAAAGAGTGCAACAGTAGGGAAAGCGTTGGATAGCGTAGGGGTTAAAATTACTATTCCCACTCCAGTGGGTGCAACAGTAGGGACAGCGTTGGATAGCGTAGGGGTAAAAATTACTATTCCAACTCCAAAGAGTGCAACAGTAGGGAAAGCGTTGGATAGTGTAGAGGTTAAAATTACTATTCCCACTCCAGTGAGTGCAACAGTAGGGAAAGCGTTGGATAGCGTAGGGGTAAAAATTACTATTCCCACTCCAATGAGTGCAACAGTAGGGAAAGCGTTGGATAGCATAGTGGTAAAAATTACTATTCCCACTCCAGAGAGTGCAATAGTAGTGAAATTAAATACTTCATATATTATTTCAATAAATATAAATTAATATCTATAAAAAATGAATTACAAGTAATTACCAATTTAATATAATATAATAATTAATCAATTACAATTAAAAATTAAAAATAATTATTACAATTATTTACCTATTAATACAAATTAATTACAAATTAACAATTAACAATTTAATAATTAAAAGTTAATGAACAATTAATTGTAATTAAATACAATTAAACAAATTGATTTATTTAATTAATTATAATAAATAACTTCCCGCCCTATTCTCCTTTAAACCCGCTACAGAAAATAAATTATTAGAAATAACATAATTAGCAATTAATCAATTTATTAAAATTAATTGCCAACAAAAATTTTATTAATTACCAAATATAAATTAATTAACAATTAATTAAAATGAATACCAATAAATAAATTTACATATTTAATTAATTATAATTAAATTACTTCCCACCCTATTCCCCTATACACCCACAACCCGCTACAGAAAATAAATGAGTAAAATTAACATATTTAACAATTAATCAATTAATTACAATTAATTGCCAATTAAAATTTAATTAATTACCAAATATACATTATTTATCAATTAATTAAAAATTAATACCAATAAATTTGCATATTTAATTAATTATAATTAAATTACTTCCCACCCTATTCCCCTATAAACCCACAACCCGCTACAGAATGAAATTACGCAAAAATAAAAAAAACTAATTTCATTAATTAAAATAAATTATAACATAAATACACACTTTTCACACATATAATAATATAAAAAACACTATAAAAAATTAGATATTAAAAATTCGATAATTTTAATAACCTATATTATATACTTCGATATTTTAACTGTCTATATTTTTAACATTCGATATTACATTACTTACCTTAAAAACGATATTTTTGATGTCTATATTCTGTCCAGTCGATATTTTGTCCAATCTATATTTAAAACTCAATATTATGTCCATTCGATATTTTGTAGTCGATATTTTGACTGTTTACCGATATGAAGGCTGAAATGTAGGGGGAAATCATGCCATGGATGCCAGGTCTAACACACATGATCATAGTGTCAAAGTTGTGCCTAGAAACACTACATGGAGTCTAAGTCAACCTCCAGTGCTTTAAATATGCTTTATTTCTTCATTTGCCTGACCCTGTTTCTTTCTTCTTTCGGTGTGTACAGATCTTATGGTGGTCTTGCTTGACCTCATTCTCATTCCATTTGTGGACCTGCCTAACCTCATTTCTACTTGCCTCAGTTTGTTTAACTCTGCTGGCAGATCTGTAGAACTGCGCTCACAATTTCCTAAATCTGCCTAAACATAATGTATTGCCTTGAATCATGTTATTTGCCTCTTTTCTCAGTCTCCATGAACTTCTTGGCTTCCCTATTTTACCTCATATTCACGCCCCTTGGGGTTTAGGGACCTTAAATGAGGGCCTCGAGATCACATTAATATTACACTCAGCCTGCACGGATCAAAAGATGGGCCAACATGAACGTATTGATGCTTAAGTCTGCCCACAGCTCATCTGTGGTCATGTAAGACCTCATTTTCAAATCTTCTATGCCTTGCTGACTTCAATGCTGGGGCCATAAATAATAAGAAAGGTACAATCCCTACAATACGTATTGTAAATATAAATTAGCAAAACAGGTCAACAAACTTATTTTCGCATAAAATAGTTTGATATCTATTGTAGAAGCTGTGACTTGCCTAGTTGGGACTGTTCCATTGTGTCCAACCACAGGCAGCAACACTTTCCTATTATGCCTAATTGCGCTTGCTCACTTTTATTGAATATTTTGACGCAAACAAGATAATCATTGATGCTGTGGTATTATACACCTTTCAGCTACCAAATCAGCAGTGTTTATAACATCTCAATTGGGTTAAAGAGGGTTGAAGAGCAGTTACAGGTTAATTATTTGAGACTCTATAACTGCTACGGAGTTTAGACGCTTGATTCATCATAATACACCCAATTGAGGCGATCCTGAAAGATATTGTACTCTGATGTATGTGAATATTAATTTGACTCTCATGCAAAGCTTCTCAGATGTTTTCCCCAATGTGGGACTTATTTGACTGGTTTGCACGCTTCCCGATAACCAGCAGTTTGAAGCACACTACTGACAAGTGAAATAAAGTCCTTGCCGATTGGCAGGCGCAATTTGGCATATTTAATCCACTTATTTGCCGTTATTGATTAGAGGTAACAATCAGAAATTAGAAAATGCATTTCTGTACATTAACATACAATGTATGCTAGAATTCTGAGCATCTTATACTGGTGTATTGTTTAATATTCATGTATTTTTTTATTTGTTAACACACTTTGTTTAACAAATGAAGTCTACTGTTTGAAAATATTTAAAAGTTTAAAGGAAATGCTTCATACATCATATAACCCTGAGATTATGTAGTGTGAATACTACAGCTAATTAATACAGTACTAAGATTGTTGAAAGTGCTAAAACTATACAATCAAAAATTTCCTGAGTAAAAAAATGACCATTCACAACGCCTTAGTTGGATAGCTACATGCACAAGGATCAGCACTCATATGGATAGCTTCCTTCCTCTCCGGAAGACCACAATGAATCAGGCCCTCGCTGCACTTCACATAATTACCCAAGGTCCTCATCTACGGAGTCCCACATGGATCATCACTCAGCCCAATACTGTTCAACATATACATGACTCTTCTGGCAAACACCATTAGATATATGAATAACAAAGGAGGGAGGGAGAGAAACAGTGGAATCAGTCTCCCTAGGCGTTATAAATAAACAAAGTGGAATCCGCTAAAATACAGGGGGGGGCTTGGCGGTAGTCCCTACTGTGGTGGGGAGCACACCGTGTTGTTAAAATACCCCTCACACACCAACAGGCCCCTTGGTGTCATGCTTCATCATTGGGGTCTTCGCACCCCTCTACGGGATGCGGCGTGCTACGACCAATGACTGCGTGGGAGCACTATCTGTGGAGTATGTGTGGATGTGAGTGGGGTTCTTAATGTGAGTGGTGGAGTGGTGAAAGTGATATTATTTTAAAAAATACCTGACTCGTGGGAAAAAAAACTTTAATTAAGCCCTGGGCTGGTATTATTAAAAGGGGTGCAGTGTGAGGTTACTTGTGTATAATTATGTACATTAAACTCTTGTTAGTGCGCACTACATACTTGTACCACGAATCTTCTATCCGGTATAGATTAAATTAATAAATAATTAGATTATAAATCTTCTACTTTTATACGTTTGTGAATTTCACTTTTGCATCAGCAAAAGAGATGTCCCATTTGCCATATAAGCTTGCAGAACATGGAATGTACAGTGTTGGGATCATATATCCTGTAATGTACTTTTTTATGTACTAACACAATAAATTAGTATTAAAATCCCTTACTTGGATAACTGTGTGCAGAACTGTATTCACAACTCACTGTCTAAACAAACAGAAAAGGTATTTACCCGTAATACTAGTTCTCACTCAAAGGTAGATTAAACTATGATTTGCTAAAAATGAAAAATGAGTAAAACATTAGGATGCGTTTGCTTAATCTATTTTCTTTTACAGAACCTCGTATAGATTCCTCAAGCGTGAAAATATCAAGTTTTTATATCTCTTGAAATGAAATACACACATCTTTAGCTTATACATTTGTTTACAAATATGAAATATAAACTTTGTTAGCTTAAAAAATATCACACATCGACACAATGAAATGTTTGCCACTTGCCACCTTTTTGAAAGACCTATGAATAAAAACCTTTTTTATTTTACAAAGAAAGTTAAAAAGATTTGGTCATTTCTAAAATTTAACTAGCAACTGTAGCAGTTGATTTAAAGTTGCTTAAATGCAATAAATAAACGTTGCTGTTTCAACATGAAAATAGCATGCATGCAAGGCCCAACAAATTATGTGTTTATTCAAAGTAGTTTGAGAACCAGTTCCTGATCTTTAGCAGTATCTTTTTTTTTAAATCAGAAAATCATTGTTCACTTTTTTCTAATTATTGCACTATTTGCCTTTATGAAAGCTTTCACGTATTGGCAGTTCATGGATATTGTTCTTTTATTTTAGACGATGTCCTCCCGTTTTAGATATAATTACCATTTGACAGGATTTAGCTTTTTAGGACCTGAACTTCTTGTACATTGATTCCTGCTTTATGCTGTATTCTGGAAGTGGAGCTTTTTTAGTGATTTTCCAGCAATTGTACTGATTGTGTTATATATATATATATATTACCTACTGGCGGTCGCCAGTAGGTAGTTATAGTTAGGATCGTTTTCCATAGGAAATCCGCAACATTCTATTGGGAATAACTTTGGCGCCGAATGAGGGATCTGCCTGTACTTTTGCTTAACTTTGCCTCGCTGCGCTCCGCTTCTTCCCTGAAAGTTTCGGGGGGATCCATCAAGCGGGGGCCGAGATAAAAGGGGGGTCCCAAAACATGTTTTCCCCATGTTAATTTCCATAGGGCGGTTGGACTCACTTTTAGCCCGAACGGCTGAATGGATTTCCACCAAGCTTGGCAAAATTGTAGGGACTGTTACCCCGATGTGCCTTTGCTATGTCTCAAGATATATGCTCCAGTGGTTTTTACGAAAATTAACTTTGAAAAAATATATATTGGGCTACATTGGGCTATTTATATGTTAGAGCCCAAATGTAGCCCAATGTAGCCCAATGTAGCCCAATGTAGCCCAAAGATGGCCACCAGAGACAAAAAAAAACAAATTCAGCCCAAATATCAGCCAGATGTAGCCCAACTATAGCCCAATGACAGAATGTCCCAGAGTGTTCTAAAGAACAACTAGAGCGCTAACAGTCTTACTTATGACAAAAGTATGGCACACCTGAAGTCATCTTGATTGGAATAAAGTGTTAACACTTAAAACATCTAATTTGCAAAGGAACAAAATGAGGGGGTTCATTTTGCCATAGAAATTATGATTAGTGCTGAAGAAAGAAAAATTAGGGCACATTTTGAGTGACTTCTCAAATCCTCTTATATTTCATTAAAAAAATTCTGATATGCAGTCTCCCAAGATGGCCACCAGAGACAAAAGAGCCCAAATGTATCCCAAATATCAGCCAGATGTAGCCCAACTATAGCCCAATGACAGAATGTCCCAGAGTGTTCTAAAGAACAACTAGAACGCTAACAGTCTTACTTATGACAAAAGTATGGCACACCTGAAGTCATCTTGATTGGAATAAAGTGGTAACACTTAATACATTTAATTTGAAAAGGAACAAAATGAGGGGTTTCATTTTGCCATAGAAATTTTATATATATATATATATATTCACTCGAAAAACCATAGGTTACACACCAGTTATAGTTAGGAATTAGCATTTAAAAAACCTATTAAATTCACTGAAAAAACCATAGGTTTCACACCAGTTATAGTTAGGTGGAAATTTTACTCGCATAAAACCATTGAAATTCCCACGTTATAGTTAGTTGGACTCACTATAACTTGCGCGTGCAATGCACTGCTGATGACGTCACATATTACATCACTCATGACATGGTCAGTGACATCACTCATGACATCACTGATGACATCTCAAATGACATCACTGATGACATCATCCAGTGAATGTGTATCTTTCTGAAAAATAAATATTTTTTATATATGTATATCTAAAGGTTGATGGACGAATAAATGGGTAAATAAATGTCTAAATGGATGTTTTTTTTGTGTAAAATTCATTGGTTAACTGACTTATTAAATGTATCTTAGTGAATACATATATTAGCGAGTAATGTTTAAATATTTAAATATCTGTATCTGTGTCTCACTTTGTGTATAAGTGGCTGCATGGGTTGGTGAGTAGCTACATGAGTGTGTATATGGGTTATTAGTTGTTTTTTGAGTATCAGTATCAGTGTCTGTATGGTTCGGTGGGGGATATTACTTAGAGCACAGATGCATGAATGAGTGACTCACTATTTGTATGTATTTTGAAGACAGCATGTGTGCAAGACTGTATGGGTGGATGATTGTGTGTATGGGTGGGTTAGTGAGTTTGTGTTTTTATAATTGATTGTTTAAGAGAGTAAATATGTTTCCGTTTCTGTAGAAGTATGTGTAGTGGTGTGTGTATAGCAGTATAATCAAGTAAATGTTTTTTCGATAGTTTATTTGCATGTGTGAATTTGTGTGTGAGTAACTATATGGATGAGTATTAGTGTGTAACAGGATGTATAGGTGTATGAGTACATATGATGAGTAAGTACATGCATGAGTGACTATATAGAACTGTTGGTGAATGAGTGGATGTGTATGTAGATGTTGGAATTACCTAATAAGTTGTTGTAATTGGTATTGGTTTCTCCTTTTTTAAGAAAATGTTAGTTTCTATTTTTGAATGTGTGTGTCAAAGGTTATTGTATGCTGATAGGAGGTCTGCCACTTTGTCACAAGGATGTTGTCATCAGTGATGTCATTTGAGATGTCATCAGTGATGTCATGAGTGATGTCACTGACCATGTCATGAGGGATGTAATATGTGACGTCATCAGCAGTGCATTGCACGCGCAAGTTATAGTGAGTCCAACTAACTATAACGTGGGAATTTCAATGGTTTTATGCGAGTAAAATTTCCACCTAACTATAACTGGTGTGAAACCTATGGTTTTTTCAGTGAATATATATATATATATATATATATATATATATATATATATATATATATATATATATATATATATATATATATATATATATACATATATATATATATATATATATACATATATATATATCTTCCACCAAAACATCCCAGCTTTCAGGGGCGCACTCACAACAGGCTGCACCATCCAGTGATAAAATGACACACTAGCAATGCTGCTCCCAGAATATTTTCGCCGACCTGACGCGTTTCGAGGCCACACTGCCTCTTTTTCGAAGGTCATTTGCATATTGAGGCTCACAGGCGGTTCTCATTTCTGCAATTAATCACGCTAAGTGCGCGCAGTGCATTATAGGCATAGTAGTCCTAGAGAACAAATGTAGTACCTTCAGTAGGTCCTGTGAAGCATTTCAAAGTTTATAAAGCATTTATTAACCCTTAGTGGGCTCCGGAGCAGCAAGCGAGATAATTACGTCTCAGTCTGTAGTGCCGTAACGGGTCTTGAACAGTTCCGACCCTCGGCCTTCCTTAATCTTTTTTTGTAGAATGTTGCTGCCCCTCACGGTCGGACTAACCGTGCAAAACATCTTCCACCAAAACATCCCAGCTTTCAGGGGCGCACTCACAACAGGCTGCACCATCCAGTGATAAAATGACGCACTCGCAATGCTGCTCCCAGAATATTTTCGCCGACCTGACGCGTTTCGAGGCCACACTGCCTCTTTTTCGAAGGTCATTTGCATATTGAGGCTCACAGGCGGTTCTCATTTATGCAATTAATCACGCTAAGTGCGCGCAGTGCATTATAGGCATAGTAGTCCTAGAGAACAAATGTAGTACCTTCAGTAGGTCCTGTGAAGCATTTCAAAGTTTATAAAGCATTTATTAACCCTTAGTGGGCTCCGGAGCAGCAAGCGAGATAATTACGTCTCAGTCTGTAGTGCCGTAACGGGTCTTGAACAGTTCCGACCCTCGGCCTTCCTTAATCTTTTTTTGTAGAATGTTGCTGCCCCTCACGGTCGGACTAACCGTGCAAAACATCTTCCAGCAAAACATCCCAGCTTTCAGGGGCGCACTCACAACAGGCTGCACCATCCAGTGATAAAATGACACACTCGCAATGCTGCTCCCAGAATATTTTCGCCGACCTGACGCGTTTCGAGGCCACACTGCCTCTTATTCGAAGGTCATTTGCATATTGAGGCTCACAGGCGGTTCTCATTTCTGCAATTAATCACGCTAAGTGTGCGCAGTGCATTATAGGCATAGTAGTCCTAGAGAACAAATGTAGTACCTTCAGTAGGTCCTGTGAAGCATTTCAAAGTTTATAAAGCATTTATTAACCCTTAGTGGGCTCCGGAGCAGCAAGCGAGATAATTACGTCTCAGTCTGTAGTGCCGTAACGGGTCTTGAACAGTTCCGACCCTCGGCCTTCCTTAATCTTTTTTTGTAGAATGTTGCTGCCCCTCACGGTCGGACTAACCGTGCAAAACATCTTCCACCAAAACATCCCAGCTTTCAGGGGCGCACTCACAACAGGCTGCACCATCCAGTGATACGCGAACACCCCCACCCGCCAACGACCCGTACCAGACAACCGCACGCACAAGTACGACACGCACACCCCCCCAACAAGCCTAAGCGAACACCCCCACCCGCCAACGGCCCGTACCAGTCAATCGCACGCACAAGTACGACACGCACACACCCCCAACAAGCCTACGCGAACACCCCCACCCGCCAACGGCCCGTACCAGTCAATCGCACGCCCAAGTACAACACGCACACCCCCCCAACAAGCCTACGCAAACACCCCCACCCGCCAACGGCCCATACCAGTCAATCGCACGCACAAGTACGACACGCACACCCCCCTACGCGAACACCCCCACCCGCCAACGGCCCGTACCAGACAATCGCACGCCCAAGTACGACACGCACACCCCCCTACGCGAACACCCCCACCCGCCAATGGCCCGTACCAGTCAATCGCACGCCCAAGTACGACACGCACACCCCCCCAACAAGCCTAAGCGAACACCCCCACCCGCCAACGGCCCGTACCAGTCAATTGCACGCCCAAGTACGACACGCACACCCCCCAACAAGCCTACGTGAACACCCCCACCCGCCAACGGCCCGTACCAGTCAATCGCACGCACAAGTACGACACGCACACCCCGCTACGCGAACACCCCCACCCGCCAACGGCCCGTACCAGTCAATCGCACGCCCAAGTACGACACGCACACATAACGCCAACACCCAAACCAGCACAAGGATTCTGCAAACAAGTGGCACAATAACACTGAACATGTCTCCTGTGCACACACCATACAGAGTCAATGTCCTGGTCACAGCCAAACAGAGGTCAACACTAACACCCACCCCATATAACACACACACAACACTTCAAATTAAGCCACACCCACTATTTGACCAATAAAAGGGTCCACACATACAACCCATCATCCTTTGCAACATACCCATTCTTGCAAAGAAACAGAGAGCACACCAACTATTGCTGCCACATACCTTCACACATACACCCTATCACATCTACACCCACACCACCCCCTTCACAATCACAACCACACACCCTCATCCATACACACCATCACCCCCTCAATCACATACACCCCACACCATGACCATACCCAAGAATCCAAAGTTCACTAACCCGGAGATGGAGATACTTACAGATGAAGTCATCAGAGTCGAGCCACAGCTGTTTGGCGCATTGGTCAGACAGACCAGCATGGCAGAAAAAACACGCCTGTGGGAGAGGATCGTAGACCGGGTCAATGCTGTTGCACCCATCCGGCGCACCAAGGGGGAATGCCAGGCCAGGTGGTATGATCTGCGGAGGATGGTCAAGAAGAAAATGGACCAGGACTACGCCTCTGCACACCACACTGGAGGTGGTGGTCCCCGCAGGCCTCCTGTATACCAGCCCTGGGAGGAGAAAGTCATGGCCCTGCTGCCACCGGTGGGAGTACATGGAATAGAAGGAGCCGTTGAGTCTGGTGAGTGTACAAAAAATACATGTTACATGGGTGGACTTACAACAGTGCCCAGCAGCATGGGGTGGGTGGCCATGAGTCCTAGCAGGACACAACTAAAAGTGGTTTGTTGCAAGTGGGTCCCACAAAGGGTGGAAGGTGGAGGGTAGGAGGCTGCTCTCATCCCATATGCCCCAGGGCCTCACCCAGGCACCATGCCCAATGTACAGGGATAGGGAAATATCACACAAGAAAGTAGACCACAGCTCGTAAACAATATCATGTTGTGGACACACCTTCCAGAGATACAATATTTTGTGACACAGTAAGGCAGTGTAGCAAGTGAGCAAGCACAAACAACCTGCCTCCAACCCTGTCTCCCCCTCCCACTGTCGCCCTCTCCCTCTGTCGCCCTCCCTCCCACTGTCGCCCTCTCCCTCTGCCACCCTCTCCCTCTGTCGCCCTCCCTCCCTCTGTCGCCCTCTCCCTCTGTCACCCTCTCCCTCTGTCGCCCTCTCCCACTGTCACCCTCTCCCACTGTTGCCCTCTCCCACTGTTGCCCTCTCCCACTGTTGCCCTCTCTCTCTGTTGCCCTCTCCCTCTGTCGCCCTCCCTCCCTCTGTCGCCCTCTCCCTCTGTCGCCCTCTCCCTCTGTCGCCCACTCCCTCTGTCACCCTCTCCCTCTGTCGCCCTCTCCCTCTGTCACCCTCTCCCTCTGTTGCCCTCTCCCACTGTCACCCTCTCCCACTGTTGCCCTCTCCCACTGTTGCCCTCTCCCACTGTTGCCCTCTCCCTCTGTTGCCCTCTCCCTCTGTCGCCCTCCCTCCCTCTGTCGCCCTCTCCCTCTGTCGCCCTCTCCCTCTGTCGCCCTCCCTCCCTCTGTCGCCCTCTCCCTCTGTCGCCCTCTCCCACTGTTGCCCTCTCCCACTGTCACACTCTCCCACTGTCGCCCTCTCCCTCTGTCGCCCTCCCTCCCTCTGTCGCCCTCTCCCTCTGTTGCCCTCTCCCTCTGTCGCCCTCTCCGTCTGTCGCCCTCCCTCCCACTGTCGCCCTCTCCCTCTGTCACCCTCTCCCTCTGTCACCCTCTCCCTCTGTCGCCCTCTCCCTCTGTCGCCCTCCCTCCCACTGTCACCTCACCGCATCTCCCTGGGCACACACACAGTTGCACCCAAGCACTGCACAGGCCTTACAAACACCATAGAGCAGAATGTGTAGGGATGTCTCCTAATTACCAGCAGTCATTCACTAAGTGCCTGCAACACACACACTATTTCCAGCCAACACTGTACTGTGTCAGGACACACATATCGGAAACCTCTGTATTACACAATGGCCACAGGTGTAGGCAGCACAAGTCCCTCCTGTGATCACAGCAAACACAAACACCAGGACAAGGTCACACACCCTGTGCATGAACACAAAACCACTAATATGCCAGCATGCAACATCAGGGGGCAGCCAAATCATGAACGATGGACGCTTGCAAATCACACACAAACTACTACCAAGGCCTATCCTACACCCGCCTTACAGAAACTCATCCCCTGGGGACAGGCTTTGGAGTGCAACACTGTCCCAATTGTCATGTACCATAACAACACACTCACTCATATGATAACTCATACTACTCATACATGCACATTTCAGATGCTCAAGTCCATTGTGCCGCTCAAACAATGCACGTGCCCCATCTCATTAACGTTGTGGATGCACTGAAGTACCAACATGGACATGGGTATTGACAAGGTAATGCGTCTTACAGAAGTGCCAAGTTCAAAATCCATGATCTATAAGTGTGTGTACAGGTCCAGGGGTGTTGGCATTGTTTGGCCATCACGGTACAGCAAAAGACATCCAAAGTAGTAGATGTCATGCAAATTAATGATGCTCTGTCTCTTACATCAACATGCTGTATCTAAACTCTATGCATGCTTGACGCAGACATAAGGATTTATACCGTATCCTGGATGTTGCCTGAACATGACCAATGCCTTGCATGTGTTGTGCCGCCAATACAAGACACAGCAATGGCTGTGCCAGTCATTGTCAAGAGAATGGAAGAATGAAAATACCCCAGAGTACATGTCAATTTACTACCACTACATACACAACAGAACTATGTCAACAATGTAAAGCTTGTGGAACTGTGATGCTCATAATGGATAACTAAACAAGATGTCACTTGATAGTGCCTTAACAGTGTCTGTCTCTCCCACACACAGGGGAACGTGTGCCCCCCCCCAACCAGGGGGGAGAAGGATCCCAGTCCCAGGCTCAGCAGGACCCAGACCCCACCGACAGCGACGCCACTCAATGCACTGTGGATGACCCCAACCAACCTGGCTCCTCTGGATCCCAAACGCCTGCAGCAACTGTACCAGCTACATCTCAGCCAACCACCGGACCCATTCCCACCACATCCCAGCAGACAGGTCACAGCCCTGCCCATGATCCACAAGAGAGCCAGTCTGAAAATGAGGGACACCCTTTGTCGGGCGCCCCTGAGGTTGCAGACGACCTCCACCCTGGCAGCACTCGGGGGCCCGTCGATTGGATGTGCCCACAAGCGCAGGCCGTGTTCGTGTGTGTCAGGGTGGTGGGAGTGGCGGAAGGCGGAGGCGAGATTCTGGCCAGTCAGCTGCAGCACCCGGTATGCCTGAACTCGCTAACATCCTGGAGGCATACCGGCGGGACACCAGGGAGATGGGCCAGCTTGTGGAGGCCCTCAACCAGGTGAAAGAACAGCAGGCAGAGCAAATAGCCAGGCAAGACCTACATTATGGACAGGTGGAGGCAAGTCTGGCTCAGCTCTTGACGGTGCATCGGGAAATGAGCCAATCGCTACATCAGATAGCTGCCAACATGCAGCACCCTCCCTGTGTCACAAGGCCAGCAACATCACGGCAAAGTGTGACACCAGCCACAGGGAGGGAGGAGGAGGAGGAGGAGGTACTCTCTGACGTAGCATCCCATGCTTCGTCCAGGCCTGCACCTGAGGGTCCCCCAAGGAAGGTGGGTCATCCACGGCTAAGACGTTGAGGGGCAGTGGGCCATGCACATCTCCCAGGACACTGGACCTGGCATATTGCCCCTGGGTGCAACAGCATCCCCTATGAGACTCTCCTACATGGACATGCTAGTCACAGTCTGCCCAATGATGCCAAGCACTGTGGCCTGGACTCTGTTGACTGAAACTGTAAGGCATCTCATCTCCGGCAGTGAACTTTGGATTCCACCCCTTTCTGTACAGCACTTATTCACGTTTCCTGCACAAGATCTCCCAATAAATATACTAATCCTCATACACATGTGGTGAGTTATCTTTGAACCACAGCATAAATTGATATGTGTGTGCAAATGTATGAAATGCAAGGGTATCTGACAAACAGCAGCCAACCACACACTTGGATCAGAATCTGAGTGTGGACAAACATTGGGGAAAAAATCCTAACAATTAGATACATGGATGGAAAGACACACCTGTGTGGGATAGTAAATGCTGGAGGGGGGGTTGGAGCCCAAAACTGCTATCACAGGCAGGCCCAGGAGAGTCATTTTGAGGTGTACAGATCAGTGTGACAAAAGTAGTTGCCCACATAGGGAGTACCTACAACTGTGTCCTCAGGTATGTGAACTATCGTCTGCATGATGCAGTACTGTGGATGTGATGAATGGCGCACAGGACAAGGTTGGCAGGACAGACTGTGGGCAATGGGCTGTAGCACTCTACACAAGCACACCTGAATAGGTGACCTACCCCTATGTAGCTACAAGTACTATAGTACTGTAATGATAGCAACGCATACAGACCAACTACCCACATCTGACAAATACCTACACCAGAATGGGGAAATCACACCACACCCAAGAGACGTGGTCATGGTTTGTGTCCCCTGTGGCTACTTGACTGACAGTGACAGCTATGTTTTTGCTGCTGTGGCGTTGACAAGGTAACACTGTACAATATTGTGCCTATGGAAGGTGTGTGTGTGTGCTGTACACGGCACATGACCTGGTGGTACATAGACCCAATGTAATGTGAATCTGCCATAGTCGTGCCAGTATGTGTTGCACACACAGGCATAGCAGCTGCAATGGCTGAGTTAGAAGCATTGTGATAGCAGGAGGGTGAATGTCTGGGGTAGTCTGTGTGTAGGGTGGCAGGAGCATGCTCTATAAATGGATGGAAGGAGGGTCATCCTGTAGGTCTCTGTGTCCCTGGATAATGTGCGCGGCATGGTGGCTGTATATGCAGCAGCAGCAATGAGTGAAGACATGCTGGCAGGAGGGGTGTGACAACTTGCAAAACAAGCACATACCACAAGGGCATTTGCAAGCCACAAAGTGACATGTGTATGTGAAGGCAGGAGTGTCAGCCTCACTCAGGGTCACAGCAAATAAAATGGCACAGTAATCACCAATGATCACAGCCACTGGATCAGGGCCCTTACGGACAAGTGGGTCACAAGACACACAGCGTCAGCAGGTGTACACTACAGCTAGTGTGTTCAAAGCCAAACAGCAACTACAAAGCCATCTACCTCACACACAACATAGTATTCTAGCCTCCCCCACACCATGCGTGTGGTCACTTTACAGGTAAACACATAACAAGCATAAGCTAACTTCATGCTAAATAGTATACATGCACATTAGAAGGACATGTGCGTTGACATCAAGGCGGCACAATTATCTGTAGAAGTCAGACATCAAGCACAACATGATTATTTACATTGTGAGCCAATAGAGCATTATCAAACATACATGAGCATTGGCAAGAACTCCAAATAACACTATTAATGATGTCACCTGTAATGCAGCAGTACTATTGGCTACAAGCCTGTCAAGGACTGGCCGTACCTTACTTCATCAGAGTGGTGTGATGCTCAAAGGGTTCCACCTTCAAATAGCCCCTTGGTCTGAGTACAAACGACAGACACAAAAGGGTGATCAGGCGAGGGAAGGAGAGGATGGGAACTGCTGGGAGGGAGACCTGAAACAGAGGTAAATAACCATTAGGAGTACATTCTCATGTCACTGATACTTCAAAAACATCATAAGCTACACTGTACCAGTCACACCTGTGAAGTTTACTGACTGTAGACAATTTTAGATGAGTAATCATGGTATCACATGAGATCCGATGCTATGACACAGACACATAAAACCTAGGACAGTCTGTCATCCATTCGAGTCATGTGTAACGCTCTCAAGTGAGCTACCATGCAATGAGATCTATGTTGTTACAAATCATTCACTGGCTCAGATGAGGTTGGCCTTACAAACAAATGGAAACATATGGCAATGCTACTTACGCTAACTGTAATGTCTGCATGTGATTATGGGTACCCATAAGGGCCATGTACCCCAACTTGACTTGACCCACAACAGCTGTAAGTATCACATATGATGACGAAGCTAATGATCTACATGCAATGAAGGCACTCAGTAGCCAGTCTTTTGATCTGTCAAGTTTGCATTACTATGCTAAACATGATATGCAGGTTTAAAAGATATAAAGTGCAAGTGATGTTGATCCAAGCCACATAATGAGACCCTAGCATTTCCCAGTAATGCTGCACGGGACTAGAGATTCATGGGAATGACCGCACTCCACTGGTGCTACACAATAAATCACATATGCATCACCCAAACATTGTCATTTCTCATGCTAAACATTCATGGCATCATGTGAATCAAAACAGAACTGCTACTCACTGTGAAGGCTGGTGTAGCTGTATTTTCGAGCTGCACTGCGGTAACGACATGACAGTGACATGATATACTGAAACAAGGGGCAATGCATCCATGTAAACAGAATGACAGGACAGTTATCTCAACATGTGGAACATAGACTGTGCCACACCTACACCACATGGTTTGATGGTAATCAAACGGAACTGGCCCACAAGCTGGAGGAGAGGATCCAGTCACATTCTAATGCACACAGTGAGGCTGCAATCCCTCACAGAGTCCGTGGTTGTGACCTCTGACACAATGTAAAGCCATGGTATATGCAATGTAGCAGTGTCAATGTCTACACACATAGATGTTTTCACCAGAGTCTCTAACTACAACAGATGACAGTCAGATGGGGTGACTATCCTGTCATGGGAGTGGGCATACATGTAATAAGTAACATTTTGTAGTTGCATGTTTCCATTGTCTCACTACATGCACATGAACATGTACCACACGTTTCAAAACATACCAACGCTAAACAGCCTCATATGAGTCCTTACCCAAATTGACTTCTCCACATGTTCATGCATGCTCCGTTGATTTGGCAGACGTTGCAATCATGATGAGCAATAGCAGGATGACCACGATGACCCCAACGGACAACAGGCAGGGCGAGCTGTGGATGAGAGTGGCACACAAGGGGTCAAGTTCTGTTTCATGTCATTTTGACAATGTCCTGTTTATTATCCAGATGTTGTAGTACACCTGTACATTCAAAATGCACACATAGCACGTATGTGTGTTGTATTACATCTGCACCTGTGTGACACTGCACAACAAACATCCAAGTGAGCTTGCATACAGTCTGTTGCATACACAGCATGCTACCGATGCAACTCTATTGTAGATGTTTCAGATTACAGCTGCTATGACTCACCATCATGAAAAGAAGTTGCGGATGAGGTGACTCCGGATATCATCTTCACCCTCCTCGTCGCTGGCATCCTGGGCAAGGCCTTCATCCTCAACGGGCGGATGTTCCAGCTCATCAGGATCAAGGTAGAGTGGCACGGCCTTCTCCACTGCCATGTTGTGTAGCATGCAGCACACGGTGAAGATGTCACACACCTTGCGTGGGCGGTATCGGAGGGCTCCGCCTGTCTTGTCCAGGCACCTGAACCGGCTCTTCAGGAGTCCAAAAGTTCGCTCGATCACCCGCCTGGTCTTCCCATGAGCATTGTTGTACCGCTGGTCTGCAGCTGTCCTGGGGTTGCGTAGTGGAGTCATTAACCACGGCATGTTTGGATATCCAGCGTCTCCTGCAAATTGACATCATGGAAATGAGTGTGTAATATGATGCAGATCATGAAGTTGTGACATACTGACATACATAGTTGACAGGGTATACTCACCAACAAGACATGCCCGGTGGTTGTGCAGCTGCAGCATCATCTGTGGTACCCTGCTACGCCTCATGATGAAAGCATCGTGGCACGATCCTGGAAAACGTGCACAAGCATGTGAGATAATCATGTTGGCAAGACACACCACCAGGGCATTTATCGAGTGGTAGTGTTTCCTGTTGCGATACGCTTGCTCCTGAGCCTGTGGTGGCACTAGAGTAACATGTGTACCATCAATTGCACCAATTACATGTGGCATGCGGCCCAGGGCATAGAATTCCCCCTTGACATCTGTCAACTCTTCTGGAGTAGGGAATGTAATGAATTCATCCAGGTGCAGCAACATAGCTGCCAATACATCACCCAATACCCGGCTAAACATAGTCTGAGACATCCCTCCCACATCAGCTATGGTGAATTGGAACGTACCTGTAGCAAAGAAATGGAGGGCTGCCATCACCTTTACCTTGGGTGTCAGCGCAGTTGGATACCTGTGGCGTGGTTGTAGGTGAGCCTCCAGCCTGTCCGTCAGGTCCTTGATCATCTGTCTGTTGAAGCGATAACGACGGATGCAATTGCGCTCCCTCATGGCTTCCAAGTCAGGCAACGGCCATTCCAGAGGGGGTGCCCTGCAATACACAATTTATAGAAAATGTCTTCAACGGTCTGACTAAGACAATAACAATGTACATGGCACAAGCAACACTGCTTCAAATAATCTAGACAATTTGGAGTGTGGCGTGGGATACACACTGATGTAACATGTGCCAGCTCCCAGCCACTCCTCCGTGAAAAGTAAAAGACCTGTGGTGTGTGGAATGGATATGACATGCATACAAATGATCAGATGGAAAGGTCTTAGTGAGCATGACAATGTATCATGTCAGTGACACACGTCATGTGAATGTGAGTAGCAGCTTGTCTGCACATCCAGACAGCTGACAGCAATACACACACACACACCACATGTGCCATCATTTGCACATTTCTGACTTAGTAATGTTGCAGTGTTTACATTCCCTAACTATTACATGACCATCATCATACATCATAAATCTTAGATTTGTGACAAATGGTCTGTGCTGCCATCACACATATGAGTGGGTAATTAACACACGGGGCATGGTGTGTGTACATTAGAAACCAGGTCATCACGCCAAGGACACAACATAGATGCTCCTACAGCACATGTACTGAACTGTATGGACGAGTTACTTACGTTTTGTAACAAGATATCAGTAAGGAACAGTAGTTATTCGCATAATCCCGACTTTGAATACATGACAAGCTTTTGACAAATTTGCCTCCCTGGATGCCATCGATCTGCCCAGTGAGTCGGGGCTATCCAGGCCACACCGGAAAAAAGACAGTGCAGGTGATTGGCATCCTACAAGGGCGTGGCCAAGTATTGCCCGTACCTACAACGCACACTCTGCCAGCAGTTACACAACCATGTCCCACAGAGAGTGTGGGTACCAGACAAAGAGGCATGTGATGTAGGAAGAGCCCACTCCCAGACTCAGGGAGGATGAAGACATGTTTCCGTAGTTCTCATACCTCTTGGATGCCCTCTACAGCGGAGCTAACCTGAATGTGGTCTGTGATTTGGGGGCCTGGATGCCCATGCTCTCTGGGGTGGGGTGGGAGGACAGGGAACATGGTCAGTCCGGGGAGGGGAGTGGGCGTCTGACAACGTGCCTATCTACAGCCAAACATGCAGCGTGCCTGTACATGCTGGCCAATATAGATACAGTACATTCCTGAAGATAGGCCTGCAGAGGCACAGCGGAGCGTGAGTGGAGTTGAAGGACCTAAGTGAGGAGGTTGGTCCTCACGGCAGCAACGGGGAGATGAAGGGGCAAGGCTCCGGCCACCCACGTAAACACTACACTGTACGTTGCCCGCTCATCCAGAAACACGTTTGGAGTAGAGACATCACCAGTGTCAGGCTAGGTGTCCAGACCACTCGCATCCCCCAGTCCACCTGTCCTGTCGTCTTGGGACTGACACTCACGTGCCACTGGGTCTTCATGACCCTACAAATACCCATTAACACCCATTGTAATGAGCTGTGGCAGGCTCATTGAAGTTTTACTCCCCATGCAGCATTAATAGCGGTGTTCAGCCGCACAGTCTCCACGCTGGAGCCGTACAGTGTGTGGTATCGGGAACAGCACCACCCAAGAACGGCACCAAGGCTGACACCTGGGGGACTGTTGCCAGTGAGGTTGTGAGGTGAACCAGCGAGGACCAGGGTGACCATTCACATCCTGTCTGTCCCAGCGGTTCCGGGACGTATGCGCCGTCTGCGTCAAGGACAAAGCGAGTGATGGCATCAGGGGCAATTCACCAGACGCGCTCGTGCCCCCAGACGGGTCCGCTGGGCCAGGAGCCGACACGGAGGCTGTTGTTGGGTTGGGGGACATCATGGACATGAGGAAGTGCACTGACTCCTCCTGCTTCACAGGGCCCGGAGGTCGTGGTGCAGGCTACGACGGCAGCTAATCTGACAGAGCCGCATGGCCGGTGTCACCCGGATCACATGCAGCATTGCACGTGCATTGTGGGGATTTGGAAGTGCGATGACATATCTTTGACTCATTTGGGATACGTGACGACTCAGCCCTGGAGGACTGATGTGTAATTCAGGGGCTCTGATGTCTCAACACCCAGGCCCAGGCACTCGTCCTACATCCAGACCATGAGCTATAGTGGTGCAGGGCCAACTGCTGGAGTCTGAGCGGCTTGTGGGTCCAATCACACCTGGATTCATAGGTGTGTTCCCAGCAGTTGGAGCAGCTCTTGTTGTTGTGCTTGACGTGAAAACAGTGGAGACACCAACGGTGAGGGTCAGTCACCAACATGAGTCGTTGGCATTCCTAACAGGCTTAGAAACGGACATCCATACTGGCACCGTCCGGAGTCAGACAATCCAAGTGAAATGGTCAGAAGTGAACGTACTATGATTTTGCTTGAAAAATGACTAAGCTTACACTCATACGGGACCAGCGCTTGTGTTGTGAAATAAAGTTCATGACGTGTGCACGCAGAGGTGACGTCTGAGTACTCAGACAACGTCATCACGGCACACACAACGCCAACAACACATGCTGAGCCACAGGCCATGCCTACCGACACACAAGTGTAGTGCTGAGCGGTAATTGCCATATCCAGGATGACACTTGGGGATATTCAAAGGTGAGTAATATGATACTGACCTGTAAATGTCATATGCTAACATCATGCACAATGTCGCACATGGCACACACATGACATGGTCACACAGGGTCATGCTGAGCGGCTAATAGACCTCTGTGACAGTGGGCATGTTGCTGTCATCATGTGCCAGTTCCCTGTACTGAATGGTGTGGCATTCCAGTGTTGATGTGCATCACAATATGTTGCAGACTTTACTCCGGTGTGAAGTGTTGAATGCATGTGATGCACATGTGAAATATGGTTGATGACATGTCTCGCCAGCTCTTCACACATCAACTGAGTCACAAAGTCACAGTCCCTGTGCTTCTTCTATGTCTGCCACACCTTGGGCATGCTGATGTATGGATGCCATGCTGATGTATGCATCCACATCCTAGACATGAGTGTAGACTACATCCCTGCTATGTGATTTCCTGGAGTCACTCTCCCAATGGTGACATGGGGTAGGACAGGGACGCAGCCTACACAATCGTACACTTGAGCATGTCTGACGTACTGTATCCCAATGGTACGTGCGTGTGTAGGCCTCGTTACCCTATTGCATTTCAGCCATACGCGAGCCATGCGTACCCCAATGGTACGTGCGTGTGTACGCCTCTTTTCCCTATTGCATTTCAGCCATACGCGAGCCAAGCGTACCCCAATGGTACGTGCGTGTGTAGGCCTCATTACCCTATTGCATTTCAGCCATACGTGAGCCAGGCGTACCCCAATGGTACGTGCGTGTGTACGCCTCGTTTCCCTATTGCATTTCAGCCATACGCGAGCCAAGCGTACCCCAATGGTTCGTGCGTGTGTAGGCCTCGTTACCCTATTGCATTTCAGCCATACGCGAGCCAAGCGTACCCCAATGGTACGTGCGTGTGTACGCCTCGTTTCCCTATTGCATTTCAGCCATACGCGAGCCATGCGTACCCCAATGGTACGTGCGTGTGTAGGCCTCATTAGCCTATTGCATTTCAGCCATACGCGAGCCAAGCATACCCCAATGGTACGTGCGTGTGTACGCCTCGTTTCCCTATTGCATTTCAGCCATACGCGAGCCAGGCGTACCCCAATGGTACGTGCGTGTGTACGCCTCGTTTCCCTATTGCATTTCAGCCATACGCAAGCCAAGCGTACCCCAATGGTACGTGCGTGTGTAGGCCTCGTTACCCTATTGCATTTCAGCCATACGCGAGCCAAGCGTACCCCAATTGTACGTGCGTGTGTACGCCTCGTTTCCCTATTGCATTTCGGCCATACGCGAGCCATGCGTACCCCAATGGTACGTGCGTGTGTACGCCTCGTTTCCCTATTGCATTTCACCCATACGCGAGCCATGCGTACCCCAATGATACGTGCGTGTGTAGGCCTCGTTACCCTATTGCATTTCAGCCATATGCGAGCCAAGCGTACCCCAATGGTACGTGCGTGTGTACGCCTCATTTCCCTATTGCATTTCAGCCATATGCGAGCCATGCGTACCCCAATGGTACGTGCGTGTGTACGCCTCGTAACACCATTGGATGGGTTGCATACGCAACGGCAATGTCACCGTACTTGTGTGGGTATTTGAATAAATACATAGCCAACATCTAGGGGAACAGTGTACTGATCAAAATGCAACCAGGTTGTCATGGATACAGAGTTTTTTGAGCCTCCTACAGGTGTTGTAGGAAATTCAGTTGGGCAAAAGTATACAATGTTGCAAATGTTGTTATTCAGCTCAGGCTCAGTTTTCAAACCATGCATATGTGTGTCATGGCCTTATGTGTGATGTGATTGGATGGAACATAGGATGCTAACTATGGTGGCCTATCACACACTACTCCTTCGACTCACAGACCCTCTGCAGCACAGATATAAGGCAGCATATGGCTGTGGGAGGGCACTTGCCTGCACAACATTGGTGTGGTAACCACAGCTGCTGTCTCTGAATCCTCTGGACCCTGATTTGCTGAGCATGGAGAGGGCACCTGCATTCACTGATGCTGAGAACAAGGCCTTGCTGGATGCCCTCCTGTCAAACTACAGCAAGCTGTATGGGAGACCAGGGGATCAGGTGAGTGATGCGTGCAATACCTTGGAGTGTGCACCTGTTGTGTGTGTGACATAATGGCAACTGTGTATGTATGGTGTTTAGATGCAATGTTGTTGGGAGTGAATGCCAGGGTGTACAGTGTTGTGTCAAGAGGGTTATTTCTTGTAGTGGGGTGTGTGACAGCGTGTCACGGGCTGCAGTGCATCCAGATGTAGCACAGAGGTGAGTGCCATGCTCTAAGAGTGTTTAGCGCACGTCATGTCATCTGTAGCCTTTCAATGGCATGTACTGCAGCAGTGTTTGCTCACAGGCCACATACTCCTGGACAATGATGCAAATGTGTGGAGCCTACGATGCCCTGTTGTCATCAAGTATTTTGTGCACATATGTGTGTCTTTTGAACATGGACCAGGTGTACTGATGCTCTTTTACTTTACATTTGTGACAGGTATCTACCTATGAGAAGGGTGAAATCTGGCTGGACATCGCCAGGGCTGTCAGGAGTGAGGGGGGGCCTCACAGGAGGCTCAGAAACATCAAGAAGAGGTGGCAGGAAATCCGGTGCTGGACCCGCCGCATCGCCAGAGTCCAGCTGCATCTGGAAGCTCCACTCCGGCATGGCGGCACCCGCCACCTCACCCCCCACATGCTCCGGGTCCTGGAAGTGGTGTTCCCAGACCTCCATAGGCAGTTGCAGGAGGGACAGCAGCAAGTAGGGGGTAGGTACATGTCTGTTTGTTGTCATGTGTGTCAGATGCTCCCTGCAGTGCTCCAAGGCATGATAACACTCCCATAGTTTGAGTGGAGTGGTCAGACAGGCACTCCATGCATTGGCATTAGAATGTCCCAGTTTCTGCAGCTGCTTCTTTAAACTTTTAGCCGTACTCCACATTTGCCCTGCGCTTTGGCTGATGTTTGTTTTTCACATGTACTCCTATGGTGCAATGTCTCAGTATGCATCTTCCTTTGCACATCATCATGTTGGAGGTGGGTCTGTGACACCTGTTGGTACATTACATGTAGCACCACATGTGCACTGTGTCTGCCATTCTTAATACTTTGGCACGGATCCTGAGTGTCAACATGTGTTTTCTGCATGAGTCAGCCTCAGTGGCCTTTGTCCATGGTACTCTTTCGATTTGTCATGTGTTGGATACAGGTGCACAATGTACATGTGCAAGATTTTGGGCTCATGCATACTCACACTGGGCAGTGCGTGTGTGCATATTCGTCAAATACTTAGATTGTTGTTTCTAACTAATAATGATGGTCAGCCACACAATGTGGCTTTGGGTGTCAACAGCTGTGATGCCAGTGTGAGGTGATGTTACACTTGATTCATGTCCCAGGATGGCATCACATTTCAGTTCAGGCAGGACTTTTCCCATGTGGCACAAGGTGTAAGCAATTCAAACATGTCCAGGTCTGGGTTTGGGTGGCAGGGTGGGAAAATGAGCTGGGATGCATAATCAGCTATCCTGTTGTCAGGCAGTGGATCATCATTGTGTCTCTCATACTAGTGTTTTCCTTGCCTCTTGCTTGTATCCTACTATACATTCAGCGTTGTGTCTCTCACAATTGGCCACAACTAGACTTTGCATTGTGCAGAGTTCTGTGTCATGTGACTCATGATGCATGCCATGTTTAGAAATGAGGCAATATGTATTGTAGCTTATATGTCTGATGTGTACAGGTGACTGATATGTTTTTGTTGTTCTCCTTGCCCACAGCAGCAGCATCTGAATCTGAAGGAGACACAGGCGCAGACCAGGCAGAGGGACCCAGCGACAGTGCCACATGCTATGAGGAGTCAGAGGGAGGCAGTGGCACGGAGGGTGAGGAGAGTCTGCAGGCCGGACGACATGTGACTGACACATCTTACCATGCCGACAACTCCGAGTCAGACTCTCAGGAGGAGGGGGAATATGCAGCAATGGTCACATCTTCTTCTTTGGCTGCCCTCCCCTCCTCCAGTACCATCTCCACCCTCCCAGTCGTTAGTGTCCCTAGGGTCCGTGCTAGACCCCGTGTCTCCTTTGTTCCCGGCACCGCAGCCCCTGCCCCTGTGTCCCCTGCTGCCCTCAGTGCTGAGACTGTGGACCTACTCCGGCAGATTGCAGTAGGTCAGACATCCATGCTGACTGTCCTCCATGGACATACACAACTGCTTACACAGGTGGTGTCGTTCATGGAGGGCATGTCATTGACCATGTCTGATCTACGCCGGAGTGTGGCTGCCATAGAGTCAACACTGACGGCAGCTCTGTACACCCAGCAGCATCTGTCCCCCATCCTTCAGACCCATCCACCTCTGCCTCTCACATACCTACACAGCATACTCGCACATGCCACAGGTCAGACACACCCAGCGCACACACACAGCATAAGAAGCTCAAAGCTCCACGCACCCATTCTCAAGGGGAAGTAGGCACACACCCAGGGAGAGGGGAGACACCTCACACATGCATCCACACACCCAGTAGAACTGACTCACAGCCCTGTACCTCCACCCCCAATGTGTCCCCGGGTTCAGGTGGTAGTTTTTCTGCACTGGCTGCGGTGTGCAGCCAGGTTTTTTAATCTACTTTTGGCGATGCCCCAACCAGTGTGGATGAATCCACTACACCTGCACCCACTCCACCTGTCCTTCCCTCTCCTGTCCATGCGGTGCCGGAGGATTCCACAGATGGTGCCCCCGTAGTTTCCACAGCGTATTAAACGCCATGTGCAGGCAAGTTTGGGTGTGTGCACACCCATGGAGGCACAGACTGTTGCAGAGACATCTTTGGACTGGCCATTGGCCTTTAATGAGCGAGGACTCTTATTTGCTTTTATATTTTGAACCAGCTGAATAAAGCTAATATTTTCCTTTTCTGAACTTTAGTTTGTGTGAAAATGTCTGTGACTGCTGTGTGCCTGGGAGGTGGTGTGATGTTAAAATATAGGTATGTTGACATGTGTCAATCTCCTGGTGGTAATGTGGTTAAGAATGGTAGGTGTTTTGTTGTAATGGCTGGCCACTGTTGGCCAGTGGGGGGGTGTTATACACACACACTCTGATGCTGGGCACTGGTGGGCACTGGTGGGCAGTGGTGGGGGTCTTAGTCACACACACACTCTGATGCAGGGCAGTGGTGGGCACTGATGGGGATCTCAGCCACACTCACACTCTGATGCTGGGCACTGGTGGGCAGTGGTGGGCAGTGGTGGGGGTCTTAGCCACACACACACTCTGATGCTGGGCACTGGTGGGCAATGGTGGGGGTCTTAGCCACACACACACTCTGATGCTGGGCACTGGTGGGCAGAGGTGGGGGTCTTAGCCACACACACACTCTGATGCTGGGCAGTGGTGGGCAGTGGTGGGGGTCTTAGCCACACACACACTCTGATGCTGGGCACTGGTGGGCACTGGTGGGGGTCTCAGCCACACACACACTCTGATGCTGGGCACTGGTGGGCAGTGGTGGGCAGTGGTGGGGGTCTTAGCCACACACACACTCTAATGCTGGGCACTGGTGGGCACTGGTGGGCGTCTTAGCCACACACACACTCTGATGCTGGGCACTGGTGGGCAGTGGTGGGGGTCTTAGCCACACACACACTCTGATGCTGGGCACTGGTGGGCAGTGGTGGGGGTCTTAGCCACACACACACTCTGATGCTGGGCACTGGTGGGCACTGGTGGGCGTCTTAGCCACACACACACTCTGATGCTGGGCACTGGTGGGCAGTGGTGGGGGTCTTAGCCACACACACACTCTGATGCTGGGCAGTGGTGGGCACTGGTGGGGGTCTCAGCCACACACACACTCTGATGCTGGGCAGTGGTGGGCAGTGGTGGGGGTCTTAGCCACACACACACTCTGATGCTGGGCACTGGTGGGCAGTGGTGGGCAGTGGTGGGGGTCTTAGCCACACACACACTCTGATGCAGGGCAGTGGTGGGCACTGGTGGGGGTCTCAGCCACACACACACTCTGATGCTGGGCACTGGTGGGCAGTGGTGGGGGTCTTAGCCACACACACACTCTGATGCAGGGCACTGGTGTTGTGCGGTGACGTACCGTACCCCGAGGTCGTTGACGTACCGTACCACAGCTGGATGGCGTACATGCTGCACGGATTACACTGGTGAAGTGCGGTGACATATTTCGATGACGTAGGTGCGGCACGTCTCCGTATTGCACTGGTGTTGTGCGGTGACGTACCGTACCCCGAGGTCGTTGACGTACCGTACCCCAGTTGGATGGCGTACATGCTGCACGTATTACACTGGTGAGGTGCGGTGACGTACTTCGATGACGTAGGTGCGGCACGTCTCCGTATTGCACTGGTGTTGTGCGGTGACGTACCGTACCCCGAGGTCGTTGACGTACCGTACCCCAGCTGGATGGCGTACATGCTGCACGTATTACACTGGTGAAGTGCGGTGACGTACTTCGATGACGTAGGTGCGGCACGTCTCCGTATTGCACTGGTGTTGTGCAGTGACGTACCGTACCCGAGGTCATTGACGTACCGTATCCCAGCTGGATGGCGTACATGCTGCACGTATTACACTGGTGAAGTGCGGTGACGTACTTCGATGACGTAGGTGCGGCACGTCTCCGTATTGCACTGGTGTTGTGCGGTGACGTACCGTACCCCGAGGTCGTTGACGTACCGTACCCCAGCTGGATGTCGTACATGCTGCACGTATTACACTGGTGAAGTGCGGTGACGTACTTCGATGACGTAGGTGCGGCACGTCTCCGTATTGCACTGGTGCTGTGCGGTGACGTACCGTACCCCGAGGTCGTTGACGTACCGTACCCCAGCTGGATGGCGTACATGCTGCACGTATTACACTGGTGAAGTGCGGTGACGTACTTCGATGACGTAGGTGCGGCACGTCTCCGTATTGCACTGGTGTTGTGCGGTGACGTACCGTACCCCGAGGTCGTTGACGTACCGTACCCCAGCTGGATGGCGTACATGCAGCACGTATTACACTGGTGAAGTGCGGGAGTGTGTGGACCAACGTACCCAGAGATGACAGTCGTGCAATGGAGATGTGCGCGTGTGGCAACACGTACAGGTATGTTGGATTTCGTTGTACTCACCTTCTGCGCCGTCGTCGGTTTCAAAGTACGAGGTGGTGGCCGTACAGGATAGGGATGAGACGGACGATGGCGTTCACGTCCTGCTTGTCGCGTACCGGGGTGCGGTTCGTGCCGGAGTGTGGTTTTACGGTAGTTTTGAGCTCTCGTAGACAAAGAGCCGTACGGAGTGTGTCCTACACGGATTGTACTTCCTGGTTCGGGAGACGTGCTCTTTTTACGGTCGGACGTTGCGTCGAGCGTCAGCCGACTGCAAATCGTATGGACTTTCGATTCGTACGGCGTTTATTACGAGCCGTACGGAGTGACGCTTTAGATTGTGATCGTACTTGCTGATTCGTACGGGGACGCCTACGGGTACGACTCGTACGGGGAAAAACGCTCCGAACCGCAATTCGGAGCGCTTTTTCCCGAATCGGAATCGACCCCTTAATACTACTGAAAAGTACATCAAGCAGATGGAAATACCTTTGATGAAACCACATATAATACACCCCTAGTGTGTCCTGAACCCCATAATCAGAATTCCCTCCACCCCATGTAGCATTACACTGAAAGGGGATTTCATTAAATATAAGGTAGGCCACTGGCTTTGTCCAGGATCATCACGTCAATTAAAAAGGAATCATTTGTTAGGATTCACCACTAAAAGCAGTTAAACCAATAATCCTCGTCAAAAGCCTTCATTATTAATATAAGCACATCAGTGTTCCTCAATGATCATTGTCAATTAGGCATTCTATATACAGCATTGAAAAAAAGTAATCATGCACTTATATTCTTCAGGCCACTAAATGCAACCACTGACTCAGCCACTGGGGGTGCCTGCACTTTAGAGACTGATGATCAATTTGTTAGCATTATACATTATAATGGGGGCTGCTAAACTCATGTGGCCCCACAAACACTCCAGAATAATCATAGGTGGTGCCCTAGCCCATTTTGGTGCATCAATAAATGATGGATGGAATGCTGAATAAATTAAACATTCCCCCCAGTCAAGAGATCTGGGTTAAATCCATCATTCTTTTGCTCACCATGCCACCCAACCATATGCAAATCAGTCTTGACCCTGCTCCTCATGGTAACAGTCCAGCCCAACCTGCCAAGTCGGGTCCTCCATGGACCAGAAACAAGTATCCCGGGACCGGTTTTGGGGTATCACCCGTCATCAGTCAGGCTAGCTTAACTCCAGTGGCACAGCGACCAAGGGACCCAAATCTGGGCCTACCCATTGCACCTAGGGCAAAAAATGCTGTGGCAAAACATGATGGATGGAATGCTGAATAAATTAAACATTCATCCCAGTCAAGATATCTGGGTTAAACCCATCGTTCTTTTGGTCTTTACGCCACCCCATTTTGGACCCAGCCATATGCAAATCAGTCTTGACCCTGCTCCTCATGGGAACAGTCCAGCCAGAACTGCCAAGCCAGGTCCTTCCTGGACTGTACACAAACATCCTGGGACTGGTACGGGTATCATCCCCCATTAGCCAGGCTAGCTTGACTCCAGTGGCATAGCGAGCTAGGGACCCTCAACTGGGCATACCCATTCCACTTAGGGCAAAAAGTGCTGTGGCAACAAATGATAGACAGAATGATGAATAAATCAAACATTCACCCCCAGTCAAGAGATCTGGGTTAAATCCATAGTTCTTTTGCTCTCCACACCACCCCAGTTTGCACCCAGCCATATGCAAATCAGTCTTGACCTTGCTCCTCATCGGCACAGTCCATCCCGAACTGCCAAGCTGGATCCTCCCTGGACGGGAAAGAAGCATCCTGGGATCAGTTTTGGGGTATCACCCTTCATCTGTAATGGTTTTCAGACTGGTTCCGCAGGAGCGTCAGGAACTTGGAGAGTAGTCCTCAGTCGTCCCCCACGTGCCCTCTGACTCTATTAGAGTCTAGAGTATCGGTTGGCACGCCAGGGGAAAACAGGGAAACAAAACAAGGAAAGGTTGGGGAAAAAGATAGCAGATCCTGAAAGTGGCACCTCCGAGTGGACTCTGGATGAGGAGACAGGCTGTAAGGAAAGAATAAGGTTACAACCTATACTCTGCTACATGTTTGTGTATATCTCAAATGCATATATAACACCTACCACAGTAATAGCCTGAGTTTTGGAATATCAAAGGTGGGTAAGTCTGGTGTTGACTCCCTGTGCAATAAAAAAGGCAAAGATTATGACATTCGTCCTCAACCATAGGCTAGTATGTGTAAGAATATTTCTGTAAATCTCACCACGTGAATTTTGAGGAACACTTGGCTTGGACCTCACCCTATTCCAATGTATATACACAGCGTACCTGCCAAAAGTGTCACAACCTTGTTACATCCATCAATCACCACAGATAGGAATATAAGAGAGGCAGCGCTACGCGCTGTTACCGTGATTCTGGTAGCTGAGAAGCACAACACACCAAACACTGGTCCACGCAAGTGCCCCGAAGGAAGGTTCACAGCAAATGGCCAAAGGGAAGGCTAAATAGGGAGGTTCACTAAACGGGAGGCAGCTCCGGCCAGTGAACCTAATTCGAATGAGCAGCAAGCAGTACCCGGCCAGGCGACGGGGTAAGACCCGGCCGTCGGGCGGAGCAGCAAGGCAAAAGAGTATGGAGAAGGCAGCACCCAGCTGGACTACGGAGTGAGACCCGGTAGCCAGGCGGAGCACCAGGATAGGGGAGAGTGGATGAAGCAGCACCCAGCCGGACTACGGAGTGAGACCCGGCAGCCAGGCGAGCACCAGGGAAGTGGGGAACAAACGGGAGAAAACAATAGTGCAACGAACACGAATTACAGCAAACGTGTTCTGAGAAATCCCTCGAGGGAAATCACCAAAATGCCCCACACAAAACGCGGTAATTAGAACCGCGAGGGATAGTACGGGCTTCGGAGGAGCCGAACGCCGGTACAAAGGATGGGTCGCTCAGGGCCGGAAACACCACACACACACAACCGGAAGTCAGGCAACAGCTACGGGGACGGAAGAACAGGACATGAGCTCAACGCTAGAACGCAAAGCGGCGTTATGGTGCATCGATGCGCCTTAAATAGAAACCAAGGCCAGTAGCAGGTAAAGGAACACCAGGCGCCTCGATGGGGACCTCGGGGCATGACACCATCAGCCAGGCTAGCTTGACTCCAGTGGCACAGCGAGCAAGGGACCTCTGTCTGGGCATACCCACCACTTAAGGCATAAATGCTGCAGTAACAAATGATGGAGGGAAGGCTGGATAAATCAAACATTCATCCCCAGTCAAGAGATCTGGGTTAAATTAATTGTTATTTTGCTCACTACTCCACCCCAGTTTGGATCCAGTCATATGCAAATCAGTCTTGACCCTGCTCCTCATGGAAACAGTCCAGCCGGAACTGCCAAGCCAGGTCCTCCCTGGACTGGAAACAAGCATCCTGGGACTGGTTTCAGGGTATCACCCCTCATCAGTGAGGTTAGCTTTACTCCAGTGGAACAGCGAGCAAGGGACCCACGTCTTGGCATACCCATTCCACTTAGGGCAGAAAATGCAGCAGCAACACATTTTTGGAGCACCCAGAATACAAAAGAATTTTCATACTAGCTCACATGGGGAAATATGAGGTGCTTAAAGCCAGGAAAAATAAATTAAATATGAGCGGGTTGCCTGCTCCTTTTATTTGACTTTGCAGTCTCGTGTCACACCATTTCCTTTATTTCTGGGTGTACCAGTCTCACCAGGAACACCCATGCAGCCTGTCCTGTATTTGGGGCAGTGCAGGGACCCTACTCTCATACTGAGTTTCTAACTTCTCGCTCTGCAGCACCATGCCCTGGTGAGCAGGACCTAGATCTTTTGCCTCTTGGTTGGAGATGGTCAGCAAGAAGCACTTGTCCCCAGACAGGGACATAGGGGACAGGTGAGCACCCCACAGGCCCTTCACTGCATCAGAGTACCAGGGATGGGATCCTGGGACCACAGTTGTACTGCTCCCGCCCACTTCTTTCTTTTAGGTCCCAGTGCTAAAGTGCATGAGCTCACTCCCTTAAACATAGTAACATGGGTGTATCCGCAATTAGCATATTTAATTTACTTATAAGTCCCTAGTACAGTGCACTATATGTGCCCTGTAAATTAAATGATACTAGTGGGCCTGCAGCACTGAATGTGCCACTCAATTAAGTAGCCCTTTAATCACGTCTCATGCTTGCCACTGCAGAGCCTGTGTGTGCAGTTTTACTGCCATGACGACTTGGCATTTAAAAGCCATTGCCAAGCATTAGAACTCCCCTTTTATTACACATGAGAAAAACAAATTGGGGTGTTGTTTACTACTAGGACATGCAACTTTTAAAATTACATATCCTACCTTTTACTTACACAGCATCCTGCCCTATGGGATACCTAGGGCCTACCTTAGGAGTACTAAGGTAGCCCATAGGGCAGGATGCTGTGTAAGTAAAAGGTAGGATATGTTCTTTCAAATTTTGCATGTTCCGGTATTGAAAAACACCCCAACTCATTTTCTCCACTGTGCCTACTCCTCTCATAGGTTAACACTGGTAATTCCTTATTACACTTTAAGCTTTAATACCTGATTGGGTGGCTCTGTCATGTTTTATATCATTGGAAAGGTAATGATAAATGCTCTTTACTGGTAACATTGGATTTACATTACTATTTTAGAAATAACATTTTTAGAAAGTTGGCATTTCCCTGCTCTTAAAGCTCTGTGTGCCTGCAGCCTGTCTCCAATACATGTCTAGGGTGGGTGACAGCTTGACTTTGTGTATTACCAGTAGGTAGCCACACACACAGGAAGGTCGTGTGTGTCTGAGTGCCCAGCTCCATCCTAATGGCTCATCCTGGGCAGGATAGAAAGGAGGAGCTGACACTTTTTAAAAAAAAACATTATTTAGCATTTTAAACATCATACAGCAGTGTAAAGGATTATATACAGTTGTCTTGTAGCAGAACATTATGGATAATACAGTTTTAGTAGGTATGCAGGACAAGTTATTAAGACAGGTTATCATATCTAATGCATGTATTCGCTCCATGCCAATGGTATTTTCTAGCGCAGGGTTGTTAGTACTTTCTGAACAAATGGAACTATCATCCAGGTATTCTCTTATATAATAGCATTTAGACACATACGAATCGCACCCATGCGCTCGATGACAACAAGCAAAATAGGCGTTGGTCACATTTACCCAATGCCAGCAGGCACTATACCTTGCTCTTGCTGTGTGGGGGGTACCTGTTGTTTCGTGGTCAAATAAGTCCTGAAAGGGCCCCATATAAACCTGGGTCTGGAGGATGGAGGGCTCGTGGTTGCATATAGTTCACTCTTCATGGAACAGTAAGCTAGACTGCTAAGCCATCCCTTTGCCGAGGGTGAAGATTTCCCGCCCCAATGAATAGCAACTTCTCACTTGTCTAGCAATAGACTAATGGCAACAAATGTTCGAATTTTGAGGATAAACTGAGCAACGTATCCTAATAGGGCTATTTCTGGTAGGGGATCCATAGGTACACTCACCATGCTGCTAATTGTTGAATGCACCCTCACCCAATACGTGTGTATGCGTGGACATGTCCATGCTAGGTGGGTGAAGTCTGCATGTGGGGCATTGCACTTTGGACAGTGATGGGGTCTGTTTGAATCTATTCTGTGGACCCTAGCTGGGGTTATGTATATCCTGCACAAATATTTAAAGTGTATCAGCTATTTAAAGATACATTTCTCGTCACTGAACAGCAGTAGGCCCATTGTTCATCTGTAATAGGGTTGCCTAAGTCTGTCTCCCATGCACTGCGAATCTGGTTGTCCGCAACTGGAATAAGTGCAGCACATGCCTTGTAGAGTTTAGATGTAAGGTGAGCTCCTCGCTCACTTTCTATCACCATCGTTAGTGGATTAAAATATGGGGGTTCTAGTGGAAAGTCAGGGATTATAGCACGCAGTGCTGAGCAGGGAGGAGCTGACACTTACACCTGAATAGGCAGTGTCCTGTCCCCAAACAAAAGACTTATTACCCCCTTGTAGTACGTCTGAAGCCAGGGGTTAGGAAGAAAGGCCCTCTGTGCACCTCAAAGACCCTTCCTTGAAGTCACCCCCACTTCAAAGGCACAACTGGGTATAAGTACTGAGTCTCTGACCCCCACCAACTCAGACACTTCTAGACTTGTAAAGAAACTCTGTCAGGAATACTGTGCTGCTACAAGGACTGTCACTCTGCTGGACTGCTGCTCTGGAAGAACTTCTTTTCTGCTGTGCTGCCCTGCTGCCTGCTTCCCTCTGATGTTACTGAGGGAGAAATGGACTCTGATTGAACCCAGAGTGATCTCCAAGAGCTTGTTGACTTGCCTCCTGTTTGAGACTGAGGGATGTCAAAATCTCACCTCCTGCTCCTGTGCCTGGTCCATTGGAAGTAGACCCAGATGTTTGCTCCAGCCGAACCAACAAATATTCTGTCTGCGTGTAGCAGAACCAACGTATCTTCGCTGTTGCGGGAGCAGAATCAGTGCATCGCACTCGGAACCAGCGCATCACCTTAAAGAACTGACTCATCTGAACCAACGCATCGATGCCACTGCATTGTGGGAATATCATCGCCTCCCCTCAAATTCGTGGAGAAACCTGATACATCATCTACAAAACTAATGCTTATTTGTACATCGTCTTCAGAACCAGCACATTGCCACCACTACATGAAGAAAATTGACGCATCACCTCGACTGCGGGATCAACACCGCTGCATCACTTGGCTGCCCCTGCACCACACTTTTGCAACAAGGATCTGGGTACTTTGTTCAGCGGGCCTTGCGTGGCTTATATATCTGGCACACGCTCCATCACAGTTGACTTGAACACTTGACCTTGCCCCGGTCCAGCGAAACCAGATAACTCACATAGGCGGCTATTCCTTTCAAGCGCTATGTTTTTAGTTAATCTTTAAAAAATCATAACTCAACTTCTACGTATTGTATTTTTGTCATTTGGTCTTGCTTTATTTTCTAAACTGGTGTCGAGTCTTTTGTGGTGTTTTCACTGTGTTACTGTTAAGTGTTGCACAAATACTTTACACATTGCCTCTTAAGTTAAAACTGACTGCTTTGTGCCAAGCTACCAGAGAGTGAGCACAGGTTAATTTATGGTGTGTTTCTTAGCTACCCAGACTAGAATTGTGGTTTCTGATAGGACAGGGTGCATACCTCAGCCAACCAGGAACCCAATTTTGAACATGAGGGCATCTTACGCAGCCCATTTGCTACTAGCCAGCGGAGTACCCTCCTGTCAATGTGAACATACCCCAGAACCTCCTGGCTATCTTGCAGAGCACTTGGGGAGGCAGTAGAACCGAGGTCTCCCACTTACGGGTACACAGAGGGGATAAAGGGGCTAGTGTCATTGGCTCTTGAGAGGCCCATCCTATTCATTGGGGGACAGTTAGTGACAAAGTGCTTAGTCCATCTTTGCAGGGAATCAGGGGGCTCGTCTTTCTACCTGGGCATCACTCTGATGTTGTCACCTTCCAGGGTGTTCTCAACTTCCTCTAACTTCTGCAGAGATTTTTAAGTGGAGGTGAAAATGTATAGATTCAAGACACACATGGCCAATTCTAACATACCACATCATCCCTCCACCCCATCACAACCTTCCAGCACAGCATTCTGAAACAATCCATTATAGCTACTTCATGGTTTCTCCGGAAAGAGCTCCTCTGAGTACCTCAGCTCTGCCCCTAGCTGACATCCCTGCCAGAACCCTTCCCTCCAAAACATCCAAGTCAAGCCCCTCCTGTGTTGGCCTTCGAGGTCTAGCTCTCATCCTTTGTTCTTGAGGCCCTGGGCTGTTGCGACCAGGTGCTATGTGTTAATCTAATCATCTGATGCTGATTTTCTGCTGATTTTCCTACCCACCTTTTGTCAGAAACTGAGTCAATCACTGGTATTTGCTTTTGTTTCTGTGGTGCCTTTGTTCACTCTGTTGGGGAGCAGACTAATTAACTTGGACCAGTAGGGGAGAGTGATCGCTTGTAATCTGATTGTAAGCTGAGCCAGAGAAATATGACAGTTCTTGAGGATCCATAAGATGTTTATTTAGTGTGTTGGTGTTGGAATTGCAGGGTCATCCCCAAACATTTTGCCTTCACCCTCCTGTTTTCTGAAACCATTTCTGTTAGGTTGTAGGACTCTGCACACTTTACTATTGCTTACAAGTGCTAAAGTGCTTGGGCCCTCTCCTTAAAACATGGTAGAATTGGCTTATACCCAATTGGCATATTTAAATGACTTGTAAGTCCCTAGTAAAATATGACAACCTGTGCCTAGGGCTTGTCGATTAAATGCCACTAGTGGGCCGGCAGCACTGATTGTGCCACCCACTTAAGTAGCCCTTTTAATATGTCTCAAGACTGCCATTGCAGACTGTGTGTACACTTTTAAACTGCTGTTTCAACAAGGCAAAATAAACAAATTGGTCCTGGTTTGCTTGTGTTCCGATTCAGGGAGGACCTGGCTTGAGGAACAGAGTCAAGACTTATTCGCATATGGCTGGGTCCAAACTGAGGTAGCATGATGAGCAAAAGAATGATGGGTTGGAGGGCTACCCCAAGCAATTGGCAGTTGTTAGACATATTGCGAGCAGCCTCCTATCACCTTTTGTATGTTTCAAAACATACCTTTTGCCAGTCCCAAACCTTTCTTCGTAATACATATAAGTCACCCCTTGGCGGGCCCTGGACAGCCCAGAGGGCAGGGGGCAGTGTATTTAAAAGGTTGGTCATTTCCTTTTAAATTGTACATGTCCTGGAAGAGAAACACTCTTACATTCATGTTCACTATGGCAAAGCCTACCTTATTTATGTTAGAAATAGTATTGGACAGTAGTAGCACACCTAGTACAATATTTAAACCTTTATTGTAGATTATTCTAATTTTAACACTTGTAAACTCTTAAAAATACATGCACTCACTTGATGGCATTTGAGATGTCATGAGTGATGTCTTGAGTGATGTAATTTGAGATGTCATTAGTGATGTCATCAGTGATGTCACTGACCATGTCAAGAGTGATGTAATGTGTGAGATCATAAGCTGTGCATTGCGTGGGTGTAAGCTATATTTAGCTGAGGTAACTATAACTGCTGAATTTCACTGGTTTAGTACAACTGAAATCTGAGCCTCTGTAACTTTTGTTTTGATATATATATGTATGATATATATATATATGTATACATGAGGCCCTATCCTGTCCAGTTTTAGCCTATCTCCCCATTGTGTCTGTTTAGCTATCTGACTGGTAGTGGGTTTCTGATAACACCTAGCCACTAACCAGTACATGTCTAGCGCTGTGAATGGTGACAGAGTGGAATGCAGCCTAGGCTTAGGTTGCATTCTATGTCTTATGCTTAGTATAACACCGACGATGATAAAGCATGTTTTAATTATAAAAAAGAAAAGGTTTGTAGATAAGATAGTAACAAACCATCTATAAAATGAGCACTTCAAATACCTTTTTTCACTGCTCACTTTTTTGCTTATCACTAGTATGGTGTTGTGCAATTCGTGGCCACATGGTCAGGAGTGGTGGTATGGGAGGCGAGGCTGCGATGGTCTCCAAATCGGCTGATTTGGTAGCATCTCCTCTCCTCCCAATACACTTTTGTAGTACATAGACACAGGATTGGCTAGTGCACAAAGTAGAGTCAGGATGCTGCGATCTCGGGGTACAGGCTACAAATGCATTTATGCAGCCAGGATTTTATATCACCTGAGATCTCATCCTGTCATAAAGATATATAATTGGTGTATATATATTTATTGTAAATATGCTTGTACATTTTTGCTTTTTTTATACAGGTATTTATATATGTAAATATTCAGAGTTGACATATTGTCTTTTACACTTGATTTTAACATGTTCTTGTGTATCTAGTATGTTTTCTGATATTTATTATTGTGACTAATGTTTACAAGACACCAATTGCACTTTAATGACGCTTTTTGCACATTGCCAATTTTGCACTGTATTCTTGAAGCCTTGGATCATCCAATGGATGAATTGTTTCAGTGTTTTGTTCATTATGATTAAGACTGCATTTGCACTTTATTTGCGCATTTCCACAAAGTCTGGCATATGGGATTATCCCAAGATGTAATTCACAATGACCAGTTGTCTATGTCTATGATACCAGTCACTCCACATGTGACTACGTTGCACCAATGGGTGTCCATTTGAATTAGCACTTGCACTTTAAAAATAGCCTCCTCCCTAGCATGCGTCATGTGATCAAGGCCTCTGTGAAGGCCGAAACGTCATGCTGTGGTGTGCCGTCTCCCCGAGAAAATAAATACACTGCTCACCTGCACTTGGGTCTCCTCTCTTCTTCCGCTGCGCTGTGGTATCCAGGATTGGGCTCCGGGCGAGAGCAAGCAGGGACTGTTCTCATATATATATATATATATATATATATATATATATATATATTACCTACTGGCGGTTGCCAGTAGGTATATATAGTTAGGATTTTTTCTCTATGGGTTTTTTGAAAATTCTATGTCTAATAACTTTGGCGTTTGTGGACGGAATTGGCTGGAATTTTCAGGAAAATGGCACATTTTGTTTCTGAGCAGCCCTTGAAAATTTGGGGGGGGTTCGTCCAGTGGGGGCCGAGAAAAAAGGGGGGTCCCAAAACGTGTTTTTAACATTGAGTTTTCCATAGGGCGGTTGGCCTCACTTTTAGCCCGAACGGCTGAATGGATTTGCACGAAACTTGGCAAAATTGTAGGGACTGGTAGCCCGATGTGCCTTTTGTAGGTCTCAATATATGTGCTCCAGTGGATTTTGAGAAATTAACGTTTAAAAAAAGATATATATCTGTAACAGCGAACCGGGCAGCGCACTGGTTCGCGGACTTTTCGCGCAACGGAGCTTTGTGAAGCGAAGCTGATTGGTTCTCCGGCGTCTGTCAACATTCCAAACAGTCCGTAGCGGCCGCCATCTTGTCTCTCGGTAGGATCGAGAGACAAGAGGAGGTCAAAACAAAGGGGGAAATAACTATAAGGGGGCATAGTAGATCCTCGCTGACCCCCTAGGTTTGATGTGGAGGTTTTAAAAGGGCCCCGCGGGGCAAAAAAAAATAATAATAATAATAATTGAACGGCTGAATGGATTTGCACGAAACTTGGCAAAATATTAGGGACTGGTAGCCCGATGTGCCTTTGCTAGGTCTCAATATATGTGCTCCAGTGGATTTTGAGAAATTAACGTTCAAAAAAAGATATATATCTGTAACAGCGCTCCGCTTCGCGTAACGGAGGTTTGCGAAGCTGATTGGTCATTCTGTCACTGGGCTATAGTTGGGCTACATCTGGCTGATATTTGGGCTACATTTGTTTTTTTGTGTGTCTGGCGGCCATCTTTGGGCTACATTGGGCTACATTGGGCTTCATTGGGCTACATTCGGCTAATTAGCAAATAGCTCATCGCAAACTAGGAATGGTAAAGAATCGCTATTTATTCCTTAAAGTTCGCTATTTAGGAAATGCAAATAACTTTGATGATACATATGGCGGTTCATCTCTAACAAGATAAGAAGCATAGGGATACATTTATGATGACTGGCGCATCACCAGGGATGTGTTAGTCATTCTGTGCCGCTGTTCCGTCACCTATGGTGTGCTGCATTTACAATGCGGCGCATCATGGGGCAAAAACAGCACAGATGCGTGATGTATCTGTGCCGTAAAGGTGGCGCATTGCTGGAGTTGTATCGCAAGTGTGATGAAGCTCCAGCAAGGGTCGGGGGTGCCCCTGTCGCAGGGTTTCTGTTCTCACACAGAACTGTGGACAGAGGATTGGAACCTCGGCGAATGCATTGCTGGAGTTGTATCGCAAGTGTGATGAAGCTCCAGCAAGGGTCGGGGGTGCCCCTGTCACAGGGTTTCTGTTCTCACACAGAACTGTGGACAGAGGATTGGAACCTCGGCGAATTAGGGTGTCCCAAAACTCACGTTAGTAATCAAAAACTCCTTAGCAAGCTAGGTACAGTGTCACATTGGATATAACAAACTCTCAATGTTTAGACAATCCAGAATATGAACTTATAGTACCTCAGGATACGTGGAACTCATGAACAGTCGGTCGTTATAGATTTCTTAGAAACCAGAACATGGAGTTAAGAAGAACAGATGTGTATTTGAAATGTTTATTTACTAATGCCGTCTTCTCAGGCGTAGTACCTTAGATAATAAAAGTACACATATTATCAGTAGCAAAATTACCAGCATAGTTACTAGTACATAAAAAGTGAATGGTGATAGTATGTTAACATGCTGTAAATGAATAAGAGTTAGCAACACTTATAAGCAGCCGCGGGCCGTGGAGGGAGTTACGGTGAGGCAGGGAGGCGGGGAGGGGGAGAAGCAGGGTGGAGAATACAAGTACACATATTATCAGTAGCAAAATTACCAGCATAGTTACTAGTACATAAAAAGCGAATGGTGACAGTATGTTAACATGCTGTAAATGAATAAGAGTTAGCAACACTTATAAGCAGCCGCGGGCCGTGGAGGGAGTTACGGTGGGGCAGGGAGGCGGGGAGGGGGAGGGGCAAGGTAGAGAGGGCTCCACCCTGCTTCTCCCCCTCCCCGCCTCCCTGCCCCATCGTAACTCCCTCCACGGCCCGCGGCTGCTTATATCTTACCCTCCCTAATACACATATTATATTATTTGCTAAGAAGGTCTCTTTGTGTTGGTTTAGGGCGTGCCCATACTTTAGTGTCTTAGATTTGAAGGAATCACATCAGCATACACCAGCTCTCTCTTCATGTGAACCGCATCAACTGTTGTGTATGTGTGTTCGGCAAAGCAATATAAAACCCGCCTCATGCCCAGAATTGGCAGAAGTTGCACTTATGTTATGAGTATGAAGTCGTGGAGATCAGACCTCATAACAATTCTGTATCGTGTTGTTCTTGAAACTTTAGCACTCGCTGTACAGATATAGTTTAACAAGTAAAGCAGATAGTAGACCAATAACATATTATTCTCATGTAAACCACGATGAACTACTAGGTGGAAAGCTAAAGCAACAACTAAGTGTCGTGTGCAGAAGTTGCAAAAAAGGAAAAATGGCGTTTAAACCGGTAATGAGCCCATGCTAACTTAACACGGTGTAAAGATATCCAGGACCTAGATGACACCTCCTCATGATCCGGAAACGAACTGAATAAGATAATAGAAGTGCCATCTCATGAGAGCAGATTGCAAGTTTATATGTGGACGGTCCGCAAGGTAAAGCATTAAAAACTAGGAAAATTTAATGCTAAAGAAAAATAAAACAGCCAAGTACTTTATCGAGTCTTAAGCCAATAGGCAAGGTAAATAATAAAAACTTGACAAATAAGTCAATGAATTGTCAATGAAATGCTAGTACTCAGCATATCAAACATGAAAAAGGTCTATGACATAACTGTGTATGCAAAATAAGCTGCAACAGCCTCCAATAGGAAGTCACCGTCTTCATCCGAAAACAGTTCAGCCATCCAATTTAAAAGCGGAAAAGAACATACGTGCTCTCCCAGCACCGGATCCTCTATCACCATCAGAGGACAGCTCGGTGGGTTTTCAAGAAAGCTCTGTTCCAAGAAAGACTGTGCTGCCGCCAGTAAATTCCAGGGACCAAGTAGTCCATGCATCAATGCCACAGCCATAATCCTTTCGCCAGGACAAACCAACTCGTGAGTAATGATAGGAGTCATCAGCTGATTAAAGTCGACGTCAGGAGAAACCGGTCCGCAGAGACACAAATCAATGGCCCAATCGAAATCACAGGTCAGGCAGTGAAATACAGGCTGGACACAGGTGAAGTAGGAGAACCGAAAAGATAATCCATATGCCGTGCTTAATATCGCCAACGGGATTGTGCCATAATATTCTAGCATGCGATTGCGGAACAGTGTCAGCAGCTGCAGGGTCGGAGGTTGCATAGGAGGGACATCCATATTTAAAAATGTAAAAAAGCACAAGAGCGTCCGCTGGTAATGCAAGTAAAAATGCCAATCTACGAACCAGAGTGCAGAAAATACAATGAAAGGAAGCAGGGATGACTCCAAAGATTTTCTCAAATGAAGTCACGAGACCACTGGTAACAACTTTAAAAAAGTGTGCCAGGGACTTTGTGGAGGATGCGTTAAAGATAGTCGGAAACATGTTGCTGAAATTGAAAGGCAAATCTTAATTGAAAAGGGTGTGCACCTCTGTATGGGTGTTCGCTATGTGAAGTACGAAAGTTTCACGGGCCGAACTCAAGGCCACCTCTCTCTGAGACAAAAGAGCTCTTATTCTTGCCATGCCGTTGAAACGTGTCCCAAGGTTGGTATTTGTGGCCAGATTGAAAACTCCCTATGTTCATGTGTGGGAGGAAATAGAACATTTCTGCAGCAAATAACCCGTTCACTTACTGTTACGATAAAAGGAATACTTTTAATTAACTCAGAACAATCTTCATTATTGAGCATCAAATAACTACCATTTTCCAACAACTTGAACGTGGGGATGATAGCAGGAACTGGCGTGCCTTGCAACACGCAAGCCATATTTGGTCGGTGTTTGTTGCATGAACCGTGTAACTGTATGTGCCTACACATTAGTGAATGATCTGGCGTCTCAGTGCATTCCTCTCCATTCAGATAAACTTCTTGATCATCTTTGAAACATCTGTATGTGTATGGAAGCGACCAGACCTCATGAAGAAAAGCACTACCTAAAGGTTCATAACGACCTATTGGTATATATTTCATACAATTTGAAAACTTATATAAAGCAAAAGGCAGCGTTATTAAACCGTGGATAAGGCATGTTGCCAAAAAACCCGCAATCCTCTGCTGATGATGTCACTGAGCATGTCATGAATGATGTAATATGTGACATCATCAGCAGTGGATTACGGGTAATGGTATCTCTAGTTTACTCCCTTATAGCTGTGTTTCTTTTAACATAAGTGTCTGTTTCCTTCCCTTATACTTACTGTTTTTGGTTCGCTTCCGGTTCGCGTACCGGCGAGCGAACTAGGAAGCGAACTAAGAGAAATAGAGGTTGGCACAGTTCCAAATATTGTACCAATTTTTTAATAACGGGGAGGTAGTTCTGAAAAGAACTTTTTTTTTTATTTTTCTGAACATTTTTTTACTGTTTTTGAATTTTTCGGAACAGTTTTATATTTTTTGGGGTTTTTCTTGGAGGGGGCAATGAAAACGATTCATTGTAAAGGGCTCAACAGGAGCAACAAAACAAAAAAAAGAAGTATTTATTATTTTGGGCGTTTCGGACAAACTTGCATATGATAGTCAATAGCTCTGTTGATCAGAGTGATGCTTTTTTCTCCGTAGGAAATGAATCCATCGCAAAATGCGCAGATGTGTTTTACATCACCAAATCTCATTTGTATATTTGGCACCATCTCCCTGCCCTCTGGTCCCGTTACTTCCGGTACAACAGATCTTCTGGCCATAATAGGGAGATTATCTAGGTCGTTCCGAAACTGTGCAGCACTGTAGTTGTTAGGATGCCACCTAGTCATATGGCGATGCATTGTGTAGTTTCCGAAACTGTATTTTTTGTCGGTCCCTCTGGACAGTCTATCTTGACATATAAGGCAAGTTACGTATCTTGCATTTACTTTTTTCTGACCTTTGGGAATTTTAAAAAATTGCCAAATGAAGTTTTCTTTCCGGTGAGACGTCCTGGGCTGCTCAGGCAAAAACTGCCTCTCTTCGTGCTCGTCCTCCTGTTCCTCTTCTTCTTCTTCTTGTTGAATTACAACTTGAGCAGGTGGTCCACTCTTCCTTGGATGTGGTGGAGGTGGTGAGGAAGCACCAGCTGAAGCTACTAAAGAAGCCATTGCTCAGTGATCACAAAGGGTCTTTCTCTCACAATGATGAAAGTCAGAGTGAGGAAAGAAGGAGGGATTTTCATCATTTGGGAAAAACAAGAGTTCTCAACCAATCAAAAGTGTTCATTTTAGATTATATGACCTAGTCTTACATCATTAGGAAACCAAAAGTGAAATGAACCAATGAAAAGTGTTATTACCAAGTCACATGACTTGCTGTGTTTACGTTAAGCGCTTTGCAGGGCCTCCCGGTTTGCTTCCAGAAACCTGCGCTTTGCGACTCGCTTCGCGTACCAGTTCGCTAACGTAGCACGTCATATGACGTATCACGCGACAACGTGAAACGTCATGCGGACGGGAGGCGTCACGATGTTGTTTTCTAACGCGGCACTTGCGGTAAAGAAACGTTTACCGGCTCGCGGTCTATTTCGCGGCATCAAGGTCAGCTAACGGGAAGCTTCCCGATTCGCGAAGCGGGAACGAAGAAAAAAAAATATTTTAAAAAAAAATTATTCATAAACATATAAAATATATTTTTGGATTTAAAGAAGAATACATTTTACAGCTACAGATATTAGCTGTTAAAAAACCAATGAAATTCACAGAAAAAACCATAGGTTATAGACCATATATAGTTAGGAATTAGCATTTACAAAACCTTGAAAATTCACTGAAAAAACCATAGGTTATAGACCATATATAGTTAGGAATTAGCATTTAGAAAACCTTATTTTACTCACACAAAACCATTGAAATTCCATATATAGTTAGTTGCACTAACTATATATCGCGCACCCGCAATCCACTGCTGATGATGTCACATATTACATCATTCATGACATGGTCAGTGACATCACTGATGACATCACTGATGACATCTCAAATGACATCACTGATGACATCACTGATGACGTCTCATTTGGCATCATTCTTGTGCTAATACGATAAACCTCTTCAGACTCTAATATAACCTTAGATACACTCAGTGTATACAGACACTCACACACTGCCACTCATCCATGGAGTTACTCACACACCCAGTCAGTCATGCAAAGAAACAATCTCACCTCCATTTTGTGGTAAATAAATAAATAATACCCTATTTTTGACTAGACATATATCGTAACAGATAGCTCAATAAATAAGAGTCAAGATTCGAGGTAGTAGGAGTTTTGCAGGTTTAATACAGCATAAGGACAGGAACAGGACAACCTGCATAGGAATAGGATGACAGGGCCCAGCAGCTGCTGGGGCTGGACCTGGGATGAGCGCGCTGACTTTTAATAACAATACATGAGCATATATACATAACGCAAACACATAGCATTACATTGCAGTGGGCGTAGCAGTGGGTGGAGCAGAAGGTGTGACGCGTAGCAGTCGCGAAAGATAAGGGCTAAAGTAGGTGTAACTGGGCGTATACATAGACATGTGATGTAAACGTAACAGGATATGTCATGAATGGGGCGGAAACCATGGAGGGGGCTACCTAAGGAGCCGGGACCTCTAACCTGATGGTGCGCGCAAACTTGCAATGACGTATCACTAGGAGAAGCTGGGGGCTATGAACTCTGTGCTAGGAGCAGAGACTGAAGTCTGGAGAGTCAGGGCGACATGTACCTAAACAGTATCTAGTATCTGATGTTTAGAGAACATGTTGATATAAACTATAAGTCAGGAGGGGAAAGGCTAACTTGATTCTAAGACTGGACCATGCATTATTCTACATGTAGTGCGTGATGAAGAATACTAAATGACCATTAAATACAGTATTTCTCTAACGTGGAGACGAGAAGGCTAGACAATGACGGAAACTATTGATGCGATTCAGTAGCTTAGGAATGCAGAGAAGGAGGACTGAACTGATAACTGGAACTATAACATACTTTTGGCAGACTCAGAGGCAGAGCCAAGCTGCACCGGGCACTGTGAGGCAGGAAGTAAGTGAAGGGTCGAGGATACAGGTGGGGGCTGGATCGCTCCTCAGCGAGGGCTCAGGAAACAGGAGCTGAATCTGGTGTCCAGGCCCTTTTGAGGCCTAGAAACGGGGACTTTATAATGAAATAACGTGCACACTGAGAAACGTGGCAACGTAACTTTACATAGGCCTGATATTCGTAGTATTCACGAGGACTGGAAACTGGCATATTAGAGGTGGACACAACTGTAATTGCGTCATTAATCAAACATAGGGAGTACATATGCATATTTAATCATGCACACATAACATATGATGGATGACACGTAGGGACACAGAAGATGGCAAAATTTACTTTTCCACATTCCCTCCTTGTCACTACGTTTCCATCAGGAAACATCAATTTTCATGATACCGTCTATCATTTCATACAGTATCATTTGCTCATCTCGAATTCTCTTAGAACGGGATTTAGAACGGGACTTGGGACTAGGAATACAAGAGGTAGCACAAATGCCGCAAATCGCAGGGCCACATTGTATACAGAGGCAGCAGCTGAATATGATCGCTACTGCTATACCTAGAAAGGACAAGACTTTCCATCCCCAGGCGGAAATTATATTCCAGAACCAACCGGACCATGTCCAGGTGCCTGGATCTTGGTGTATCAGATGGGCAATCTTATGGAGTCTGGTTATAGCTGAATAAACAGACGGCGCGTTATTTGGAATGAAAATGCAGCAACTAGATCCGATGACTCTACAGGCCCCGCCCCTATCGGCCAGTATGACGTCAAGGACGAGACGATTCTGTAAAACGACAAATCTCATAGCAGATTGCTCTTCGGTTAAGTTACCTAGAGCAGAGGTAGTCTCATTTACTACAACTTCGAGGGTTCTGGTTAATCTACGGATTAGCTTACTATTCTGGACAGGTCCTATAAAGAAAAAGAAACCTTTATTGAAATCGGTATATTGTTCTAGAGTAGTTTCAGTATAATCGACAATTGGGGACTCCCTTTTATGTCTAATGTGTACTAGATGTGTGTTTCTATGATAATCAGATGGGGCTAGAAAAACTGGTGGCAGTAGGAAGGCAATGTAACAGGTTCCCTCCCAATCGAGGGGCAGACGAACATATGCGGTTTGACCACAAATAAAATATGAATGACGTGAAGCTTTGAAAATAGATTTCCCACTGTCACTATACTTGACAACAGTAGTACAATCACTATGTCCTACATGTACGGAACCATTATTTCGGACACATAATTCGCCTTTGACTGGTAGTACTGAAATAGCGGGTAAGTCTGGAGTAGTATCAGACTGAACATTCAAGACCATGAAATTCGACGAATAATTACCTAAATTATACACTTCATTTTCTAGATCTAACCCGGTTCTGTGGGGAAGACCTTGCTTGTCTGGGAAACATGTACTGTTAAGAAAAGACATATCTGTTGAGGATGACGTTAACGTGGACCATGCTCCACACGAACCATTATGTGAAAATGGATAAGGAAAAAGTGGCAGAACTCCCTTCGGTGTCTGGAAAGGGGGGAGTCGACCACACACCCAACAATTAGTGGCATTGCTGGTCTGGTGTGAGTAATGTAACATACGGATAAATGAGTTGTTTCGCATAGCGAGGCGGTAAGACAGCTCGTGAGGAGGCAGATCACTAAACGTGTGCTCTACTGTAGCATTAGCAGACTTATTTACATGTGAAACTGGGAAACATAGGAAAAATGCATAACTGGTGCAGGAAATCATAAGGCTGGAAAACAATATGAAACATAGAAAAACGATACATCGAATTGAGTTTTGACTAACTCTCTCACTATGGGGGTCTATTTTATACATGTCAGAAACAGTCTAACCGTTTCACCTAGGGGAGGACTTAGACAATCAAACTGACTGACTTAATTTACTAGACCGTAGTTTCTGTTTATACTCCTGCTGCGGAGTTTTCTCTAACAGGGGAGGGGTTGTAGCAATGTCTTTTGCGGGACAGTCCTTTAAAACAATATTTTGGCAATCCTTCAAATCCTGGGAAATGTTCTTTAAGACGGGTTTTAGTCCATTAAAAAGTTTGACATGAGAAAGGTGCACCCAGCCCTTGCGTCCTTCCAACTTCACGGCTGTACGGGTGGTGAGGAGGACCTGTCGGGGCTCTTTCCATCGAGGCTCCAGCGGACTTGATCTGTCAAAGTTGCGGACCATCACCATGGATCCTGGAACGATTTCATGCGGTGCCACCTCGGTATTGTCTGGAAATGCGGCGGCAACCTGTGAACGACATGAGTTGAGGGCAGACATCAAGGAAGCTAGGTAATCTGTCAGCATATTACTTGAAACATCGGTAATACTTCGGGGTCTAGGAGTACCCCACATATTAGGGGGGCGGCCGAAAACGACCTCGTACGGGGACAGACCTGATCTGGAATGTGCGACCATGCGCATATAAAATAAAGCGACTGGCAGAGCTACTAGCCAGTCCACACCTTTTTCTTTGCATACTTTGGCAATTCGGATTTTCAGGTTCTGATTATGTCTCTCAACGAGACCGGCTGCTTCAGGATGGCGTACACAATGGAACTTCCACTGGTACCCTAACAAAAGGGAAACATGCTTCATTAACTCTGAGGAGAATGGCTGGCCGTTATCAGAATATACGACTCTAGGGAGTCCATAACGAGGGAAGAACTCACGAACCAACTGCTTGGCAGTGGTCGCGGCTGTGTAATCTGGGACTGGATATGCTTCTGTCCACCTGGACAAAGCGCATACAACTACAAGAACATACTTGAAACCTCGACATCGCTCCATCTGAATATAATCCATCTGGAGGACTTCAAAAGGGTGGTCAGGGGGCTGGAAACCACCTTGTTCCACCGGGACACTTTTACCTGGATTAAACTGACAACATATCATACAGGTACGGACTTTCTGCTTAGCTGCAGCTCGTAAATGCTTGTTGAACCAAATGTTCTGGATACTGTCTAACATAGCTTTTTCCCCTAAATGTGCTGGACTATGTGCGGTATTAATAATGACTTGAACCATAGAGTCGGGGAGAAACCATGTGGCTCTACCCTTCGTTAACCATCCCTGATCTGTCTGGACCCCTCCTTGTTCGGACCATTTCTTGATTTCATCGGGAGTAGCATGTAACTGGATATCTATGACATCTTGTGTAGGGTCCTTAACTGTCATACATGTAATTGGATCTGGAGTATGTGTCATGTTAACTGGAATGTCTGGAGTCTGGGCTGTAAGCTTGGCCGTGCGATCTGCTAGATCATTACCTTGGGAAATAATGTCAGTAACTTTCGTATGTGCTTTGCACTTCATGATAGCGATAGATGTCGGTAAGTGTATGGCATCTAACAGAGCTTGAATAAGGAGACCATGCTGAATCTTGGTTCCATGAGAAGTCATGAAACCTCTCTCCTGCCAGAGCACTCCGAAGTCGTGTACGACTCCAAATGCGTAGCGTGAGTCTGTGTAAACATTAACTTTCAAGTTCTTGGCATGTATACAGGCTTGTGTCAGAGCAACTAGCTCTGCTGCTTGAGCGGACAGGGTATCAATACGGTGTGTTTCAATAACTTCAGTGTCAGTAGTCACTGCATACGCGGCGACTAGTTCTCCTGTACTAGTTCTCATACATGAACCATCCACATAAAGTGTCAGGTCGGGATCTAGTAACGGAATATCTGTCAGATCTTGTCTTGGCTTTGTCGTAATGTTAACTACTTCCACACAGTCATGTGGGTCAGGATTCGAAGTAACTGATGGTAACAATGTAGCAGGATTCAGGATGTTGCAGCGTCTGATTTCTATGTGTGGCTGGAACAGTGTCAATTCATAACCTGTTAGACGTGCAATTGTCAAGTGCTGTGTTTGTGTTCTATTCAGAAGAACTTCCACAGAATGTGGAACTTGTACTGTCAAGGTATGTCCTAAGACTATGGAATCACTTTGTCTGATAGCTAGTGCTGTGGCTGCAACTGACTTGAGGCACGCAGGCAGAGCCTGGGCTACAGGATCTAATGTGCTAGAAAAATAAGCACATGGCTTGTTTTGTCCTGCTTGATCTTGTGTGAGAACAGATAATGCTGTACCTTCACGTTCTGTGACGAAAAGTGTAAAAGACTTACTGTAGTTCGGTGTCGCTAGAACTGGAGCTTGGCATAGAGCTTTCTTTAACTCATTGAAACTAAGTGTATGTTCAGATGTCCAAGGGAGGACAGTCGATACGGCTGCCTCCTGTGTCGTTAACTGTATCAGTGGTTTGGCTAGAAATGCATACTGAGGAATCCATTGTCTGCAGTAGGAAGTAAGGCCGATAAAAGCACGTACCTCCTTCTGGGTCTTGGGCTGAGGAAGACTCGCTATTAACTGGATACGGTCTGGTGTCAACTGCCTACCCCTCTTGGACAGCAAGTGTCCTAAGTAGACCACTTGCTGGACACAGAATTGAAGCTTAGAAGGGGACACCTTGTGCCCCATCTCGGCTAGGAAATACAGAACTGTAAGTGACGCTCGCTCGCAGTCACGTTCGGAACGGGCTGTGATCAGTAGATCATCGACATACTGGAGCAGGGCAGTGTCAGTTGGCATGTGAATGTTGTCTAGTTGTCTCTTAAGTGCTTGACTGTAAATACTAGGACTTTCTGTGAAACCTTGAGGAGCGCGTGTGAACATATAGCTCCTTCCATTTAAACAGAATCCGAAAAGGAACTGGCTGTCTGGATGAATAGGAACACTAAAAAATGCGTTCTTGAGGTCGATTACTGTAAAGAACATGGCTTCGGAATCAATGGCTGTCAATAGGGAAGAGATGTCTGGGACAACTGGATACTGCGGAATAATACATTTATTAAGCTCTCGTAGGTCTATCACTAATCGATATACTGGGGGTGCATTTGGATCAGTACGTTTCATGACTGGAATGATCGGAGAATTGCATACATTGGAGTCAGTTTCTACAACCACTCCTTGAGCAATGAGCTCGTCAATAATTTTGGATAAGGCTGCTACAGCCTCTGGTGGCAATCTGTACTGTCTGATTCGTGGTAACACTACACCTGGCTTGAGAGTCACACGATAGGGTGTGATTTGCATATAACCTACATCAGTTGGACCTTGCGCCCATAAATGCTGTGGAACATTAGACAGTCTTGGATCAAAATCACGTAAAACATAGTGACCCTTAAAGTCACGTAGGAACAATCGTATTCCCTCTGGGGAACAACATATAACTGCACCTAACTCTTTCAGTGTTTTAATGCCCAATAGGTTTTCTGGACATGACTTAGTAAGTAACAGATCAGTAGTACGGGACAATGGACCTACTTCTAGAGTAACTGGCTTTGAAATCTCATTTACGATAGGTTTTCCTGAAAATCCAAGGGAAACATTTCTTGAGCCTGAGAGCGGAGCCCCTGGAACTTCGGCGTGACTAATTGTGGTCCTACTTGCCCCTGTATCAATTAAGAACTTTCTGTCTTTCCCTAATACTTGACTGTGAACATAGGGACCTTCTTGATCTACAGGTATCTCGATGAGAGGCAAGCCTACCTCCCTCTCTAGGCTGTTTCATGAATACTGCTGGTACTCTGGATACTCAGACTGTGCATACTGGTACATCTGCTGTGTAACATGCTGTGTTGCAGCAATAGGCTGCGGTGCGGTAACTGTCTGTGGTGCATTCTGTGGCTGAGGAGTCTGTGAAACTTGCTCTTGTCTAGGCGGACGTGGTCTTTCTTTAGTCTTACCAGTAGCTATGTTGTGTTTCAGAACTGCACACTCGTTTATAAAATGACCTGGCTGTTTACAATAATTGCAGTTCCCTTTAACGGGAGCTGCAGGATGACTGGCTTGATTCGGACCCCTCTTCTGACTGTCTTGAGGAACAGATTGTGCAACTAGTACTTTCATTTTTGTGTCTTTCATACGTTTTCTCTCGTGTTCTTGCTCTTCCCTGATTCTATTCTGGTGGTACTGAAGCATCTGGAGCATCTGGGACGGGGTATTAGCTTGCCAGGTACTTTCGACTTTCAAAACTCGATTTTTAATTTGTGGACTTGAATTCTCGACTAATTTAGTAACAAAAAGGTGAGGGTATGACTCACTACTTGTCTTGAGGCCACTATTGATGCTAAAGCATTTTTCAAACCTAGAATAAAAATCACTAATATCTTCTTCGTGTTTCTGTTTACAGGCTGAGATTGCATCCCAGTCTTCCTTTCTAGTTGTCAATAATCTGGGTAAAACTTGTATTAATAATTCTGGTAATTCTTTACATTTCTCCCCAAGACCGGTACCTGGTACACGTGACTTGTCTTCAGCTTCTAGAACTGCCCAATCGATCTTTTTCTCTCCCACCTCCCATTCTTTTTCCTTTAGCTTTTCATACACCCCTGCGGGCAACAGGACCTTTAACATTTTAATGATATCTGGGTAAGTGTATTCTCCCATACGGAGCATGTCTTTTAATTCTCTATGGAACCCTGCTGGATCTTTGTCATGACAGGGAATTAATTTCTTCATTTCGAGGAGTTCCATCTTTGTAATTGGGGTGTAAACAAACACTCGTTGCATTTCACCGTCCTCTGTCTTAACTGGATGCACTTCTCGTAACGGGTTCTGTCTTTCCATGTAAAATGGTTTACTTTCTGGGGGTGAGACATGAACAAAATGCGGATTCAGAAACGTTCTATATTTGTGGCGCTGTTCTAGAATGACACTAATTAAATCGGTACCTAGACCTCTCCATCTATACTGGAGTAACTCGTTCAGGATATCATGTAACGGACCTGGATCAGAGTGCTGACCCTCATACAATGTAATGAGGTGCTGAATCATATACATACCCACCAGTCGCTGCTCGGCTGGGGGCAATTTCAGAAACATTTGTGCCACTATTTCGTCTGGAAAAGTGGTAGAATCAGTAATCCATCGGACTGCTGATCGGGCTAGTTCCTGCTCATGCATGGTACTTAACTCACTGTAACCGATTCGTGATTTCAGAATGTGATCGGTAGCTTGGAATACTTGTTCTAGGGAACCTTGTTCTGGTGCTGAATGATGGAAAATTGACTTGTGTTCTAGGCGTAAATGGCGATCTGGAAATCTAGATTTTCCTACATACGCTATTCTGGCGGGATTCTCGTCCTCTACCTCTTCAGTATCAGAGTTACTTTCTTTCTCGCTTACTTGTGCTGCTTTACGTTGTTCGTGTATCTTTATTATTTCTCTACGGATTTTCTTGTACATACTCTCCATGGCACTAATGGTATTGTGCTTACCCTCGGCTATATTATCACTCCACTTTGTCAGGGTTTTCATTTCGGCCGGATCTTTAGACGGGTAATCTTGTTCTCTTATTAGACAATTAATTAAAAACTTTAATATCATACGCTGGATCTCAGCTTTCCTTTGAGACATGGCATCCTTAATACTTTCTGGATCATCCCCTGTACGGATGAAACAATATATTCTGTCTAGATCTTCTTTCATATTGGGTAGGGTGACTAGATACTCGGTCACCCTCCTTACGCGTACTGAATATAAAACCATATTATTCTCACCTGGGACTGGGTCGTAGGCACATTCGCCAAGGGCTTGCCTGATTTCTGCAACAGACTTATTACTCTTGGGAGTACGCTGTGATGCTTGAGCATGTAATTCGAGTGCTGATAAACGCTTGCGTGGCGGCGGGGTTTGAGGAGGACCTCCTCCTGCGGCCCCTAGACTAGAATCGTCGACTGATATTCTTCGTGGCGGAGCGGGAAATTGAAATGCTGGCTGGACCGGTGGTACCGTAGCAGGTACTGCATGGGGTGCCCCGGAGTCTGGTGGAGCAGGATGTGCCTGATTTACAGGGACTGGCGGAGCGCGAACAGGATTTGCATATTCAGGGACTGTGTCGTCCAGATAGGACGAAATAAAAATATCAGCTGCGGTCGGTTTGTGACGTAGCTTGGTCGGAACTAATGGTGGCGGGAAATTACTGGATGCCTCCGGGGTCGCTTTTGGCAAGCCCTCGGCAAGAAGAGGGTACATACCCTTAATAAGGGCATTCCTCTGTCTGTCTCTCTGTTCAGTTTTGACTTGTTCACCTATCTCGATTAATTCTCTTTCTTGGGCTCGCTCTTGGGATTCTCTACTTAATTCTGACTTTCTGATTTCTTTTTCAGTTCTTTTATGAGCTTCTTTGCGCCATAACTCGATGGCATCTTTCTGTGACTGTCTGGCTTTCTTTTTCCATAATGCCTCTTCTACTCGCATGATGCACTCGGCATCCCATGTACCCGATACGGGCCACCTATACTTTTCTTCTAACTGTTTGGTATACTCTACCCATAAATCTAGATACAATATGGCGCTTATGCCATGTTTCTGATACATAAAGTGACCTGGACTGTCCCTGGGCGGGACGGGAACTGCTGCTTCCAGCAGACCCTTTCTAGTTTTTAACTGACGTAACTTGGAAAATATGGGCATGACTGAACTGTAATCTAGACACAATACAATACACAATGAACACGATACCTATTCCCCATTCATACCACGACATTGAAATACATGAAAAACATTTAAAATAACAGTTCGAACAGAATACTACCTGGAAATACTGAGAACAGAACACATAAATTTTCTCGAGAACAGAAACTGACTAGAACAGAAACTAGATGCACTGCTGAAACAGTACGAAACTTACCGGTCTCGAAAAGAGACACGTCAGGACCCGCATCCACCGAAGTGGACACTTCGTTTGTGGGACTGTGTACCACCAACCCACAGACCAGAGTCAATTAAATTGACCCTGTCTAGATACCACCCCAGTAACGGTACTCACCGGGCAGCAAGAACGGAAGGCCTCAGACTGAACTGGACTGCTACGACGACGGACGACGAACTTCGGACTTCAGTTACGGGTGGACCTCCGGATACCTCGGACCTTGGACTCTTGGCTTGGGCTCTGGTCGGGACTCGCCGCGTTCCTCCACCGTCTCGTCTGGATGCTGGACCGCCTCCTCCGTCTCCTCCGTGGGCCTGAGGGATACTTGAGCAGAAATATCTGCCACTGCGCAGAAGAGTTCCGTCACGACTGCAGAGGGTCAGGGGGTCGGCGTGGCTTCACCGACGCGTGGGGAAAGGGCAAGTCCCTGTTCGGGCGCCATTATGTGGTAAATAAATAAATAATACCCTATTTTTGACTAGACATATATCGTAACAGATAGCTCAATAAATAAGAGTCAAGATTCGAGGTAGTAGGAGTTTTGCAGGTTTAATACAGCATAAGGACAGGAACAGGACAACCTGCATAGGAATAGGATGACAGGGCCCAGCAGCTGCTGGGGCTGGACCTGGGATGAGCGCGCTGACTTTTAATAACAATACATGAGCATATATACATAACGCAAACACATAGCATTACATTGCAGTGGGCGTAGCAGTGGGTGGAGCAGAAGGTGTGACGCGTAGCAGTCGCGAAAGATAAGGGCTAAAGTAGGTGTAACTGGGCGTATACATAGACATGTGATGTAAACGTAACAGGATATGTCATGAATGGGGCGGAAACCATGGAGGGGGCTACCTAAGGAGCCGGGACCTCTAACCTGATGGTGCGCGCAAACTTGCAATGACGTATCACTAGGAGAAGCTGGGGGCTATGAACTCTGTGCTAGGAGCAGAGACTGAAGTCTGGAGAGTCAGGGCGACATGTACCTAAACAGTATCTAGTATCTGATGTTTAGAGAACATGTTGATATAAACTATAAGTCAGGAGGGGAAAGGCTAACTTGATTCTAAGACTGGACCATGCATTATTCTACATGTAGTGCGTGATGAAGAATACTAAATGACCATTAAATACAGTATTTCTCTAACGTGGAGACGAGAAGGCTAGACAATGACGGAAACTATTGATGCGATTCAGTAGCTTAGGAATGCAGAGAAGGAGGACTGAACTGATAACTGGAACTATAACATACTTTTGGCAGACTCAGAGGCAGAGCCAAGCTGCACCGGGCACTGTGAGGCAGGAAGTAAGTGAAGGGTCGAGGATACAGGTGGGGGCTGGATCGCTCCTCAGCGAGGGCTCAGGAAACAGGAGCTGAATCTGGTGTCCAGGCCCTTTTGAGGCCTAGAAACGGGGACTTTATAATGAAATAACGTGCACACTGAGAAACGTGGCAACGTAACTTTACATAGGCCTGATATTCGTAGTATTCACGAGGACTGGAAACTGGCATATTAGAGGTGGACACAACTGTAATTGCGTCATTAATCAAACATAGGGAGTACATATGCATATTTAATCATGCACACATAACATATGATGGATGACACGTAGGGACACAGAAGATGGCAAAATGTACTTTTCCACAATTTCTTCAACTATACAGTTATACACACCTTACTTATTGAAACATATACTAACACATATTTACTCTCTTATACAATCCCTGATACAAGTTCACAATGATCGATACAACCACTCACTCAGTGGCTCTCATGCACAGTTATTTATATATGCCAACTCTCACATGTACTGTGTTTTACATATGTACTTACTATGACATGTAGCATTGAGATATCCATTCACTCATCAATACACTCATGCACACAGTCAACTGCCCATGTAGCTGTTTCCACATGCACTCTTGAACTCATACACCTAGTGAATAAACTGCTCACACATCTATGCACAGAGTCACACACCTTCCAGCCACCCCCACACAAACTCAATCTCCCATAGAAATACTTGGGCAACCAATTAATAACACATATAGCCTCTCGTATAGCTAATGATCAACACATGCAGCAGTTTACATCACAACAGACATAATGATGCACAAATTAAGACAGTTTAGTCACTAACCCATGCATTCAGTGAGACACATTTAATCACTCACTCATACAGTCAGTCACGCACCTACTAAATCCTTCATCCAGACACTTATACATCCACTCATTCTTCAATATCTAAGACATATTTTAACTTTACAGAAACATACAGTCACTGGATGTTGTCATCAGTGATGTCATTTGAGATGTCATCAGTGATGTCATCAGTGATGTCACTGACCATGTCATGAATGATGTAATATGTGACATCATCAGCAGTGGATTGCGGGTGCGCGATATATAGTTAGTGCAACTAACTATATATGGAATTTCAATGGTTTTGTGTGAGTAAAATAAGGTTTTCTAAATGCTAATTCCTAACTATATATGGTCTATAACCTATGGTTTTTTCAGTGAATATATATATATATATATATATATATATTCACTGAAAAAAATAAAAGGTTACAGGGACGTTATAGTTAGGCTCAGGGTTCACTGCTACCAAACCAGTGTCATAAAAGGGGGGTCTGAGCAGTCCCCTCCCAGGCCTCTACTCTGGGTGCCCTGGTCCAACCCAGGGCCCCCACTCTTATCTGTTTGGGGCACCGGGTGGAGTCTCAAGGCCCCGCGCTTCCTGCTGGCTCCCATCGTCCTGCAGGATCCAGCATTGCTTATAGACAGAGGGAGCTGCTAACATGCAGCTCCCTCTGTCTAAAAAGCAATTCTGCTCTGCTTTCACAAAGCAAGAGCATTTTTAATGAAAGTAGAGCAGTGTTGCTCCAGGCCCCCAGGACTTTGCTGGAGCCTGCCCTGGGGGGCGGTAGTCCCCAGGCCCATCTACAGCTCCCCTCTTTCAAATATTTAGCCACAGGGAGGTGGTGGTCCCTGGGGGTCTGCAACAGACACCCTTAATTATTCTGTTTGTACCCCCAGGACGTGGTTTTATATGCAGGATATCTTAGCCTAACTATAACATCCCTTCAACCTTCGATTTTTTCAGTGAATTACTAAGGTTTTTCAAATTCTATTTCCTAACTATAATGTCCCTGTAACCTTTGGTTTTTTAATTGACTTTTTATTGTTTTTCTAACTAGTAGTCGCGTTTGCAGAGTGGTGGAAAAAGGTGGCAGGCCTCCAACCAGCTCTCATGAATCCCACTGCATGGGACTCACTGAATGTAACAAGAGGGCTTCTTGTCCCCCAAGGTACCTCAGCATCCAAGAGGGCTTCATCCCACAACCAGTAGTACACCAGGAGGCACATTTGCAGAGTGGTGGATAAAGGAGGTGTGGTCTCCGAAGACCTTTCAAGAATTCCATTGTGTGGGACTTACTGAAGGTAACAGAAGGGATAGATGGCCCCCAAGGACCATCAGCAGCCAGGGGGAGTACATCCCCCAACCAGTTCTGCACACGGAGGCACGTTTGCAGAGTGGTGGAGAAAAGGGGCTTGGCCTCCGACAATCTCTCACCAATCCTGCTATGTGGGACTTACTGGAGGTAAAAGGAGGGGTAGATGGCCCCCAAGGACTGTGAAGAGCCAAGGGGACTTCACCCCCCAACTAGTACTGCACAAGGAGGCATGTTTGCAGAGTAGTGGGGAAAAGGGTCATGTCCTCCGACAACCTCTCCGTAATCCTGCTGTGTGGGATTTACTGGAGGTAACAGGAGGGGTAGTTGGCCCTGTAGGACCCTCAGGAGCAAAGTGGACTCCATCCTCAACCAGTAGTGTGCCAGGAGGCGTGTTTGCAGAGTGGTGGCAAATGGGGGGTGGCCTCCAAAGACCTCTCTGCAATCCCACTGTGTGGGACTTACTTGAGGGAACAGGAGGGGTTCCTGGCACCCAAGGACCCTCATCATCCAAGGGAACTTCATCCCCAACCAGTAGCACACCAGGAGGCATGTTTGCAGAGTGGTGGAGAAAGGGGCTGGGGCATCTGATCACCTCTCAGCAATCCCCCTGTGTGGGACTTATTGGAGGTAACAGGAGAGGTAGTTGGCCCCAAGGACCCTCTGCAGCCAAGGGGACGTCATTCCCCAACCAGTTGTGCAGGAAGAGGTGTGTTAGCAGAGTAGTGCTGATTTAAAAATGTGTTTATTATGGGAGTGGGCCCCTGTGACCCCCTCCCAGGCCAATTTTGGGCCTGGGCCAGGCCTTAATTCTGCATGCCCTGAACCCACCCAGGGCCCCCAGTGAATTTCATTGGGAACCACGGGGAAGCCTGTAGGTTCCTGTGATCCCTGCTTGCGCCCCACCTCCTGCGGGAGACAGCATTGCTTTCAAAGGGAGGGGAGCTAGTGAGCATGCAACTTCCTTTCTGTGAAAGCAATTTTGGTCTACTTCCAGCAAGCAAGAGCATTTTCAATGTTCTCACTTGCTAGAAGCGGAGCATTTGCTATGGCTAGGCAGGAATAGTAAGGCTCCTGCCAAGCCACACATACAGCTATATCCTAGGAGTGGGCACCCACGGACATAGCAGGAGCTGGCCCTGGGGGAAGGCAGCCCCAGGGCCATGTATAGCTCAAGTCAGGGGGCCACACAACCCCCCTTCCTTTTTTGAATTTTGCTCCAGGGAGGTGGTGGTCCCTGGGGCTGCTGGGGTTCCATACAGCCCCTCCACATTCAATTTAACTAAAGCCACAGGAAGGTGGCCATCCCCAGAACTGTGGGGGGCCCCACCCAGCCCCCGCCTTGATTTAAATCAAAGCACAGGGACAAGGCCCACAGAATTAATTTTCTCCTTTATTATGCCAATGCCCGAGGGACCTGGTCCTTCCGGAGGCCAATTATTAAGGATGTATGGGTGCCCGCGCTTAGGGGCACCGCAAAGCCCGCCATCGTAATGAGCCCCTTCATTTTTTGTTTTTTTTGGTGGGATCTAGAGATACTGCCAGTTTTTTTTTGCCCGACGGGGTCCCTGTGGGGCCCCCCTACAAAAAGTCTAGGGGCTCAGGGTATTTCTACCCTGCCTCCTTTCCTTATTTTTTTAATTTTTCTGGGACTCGGCTCAAGCCGAGTCCCAAGATGGCGACCAACACATCCAGGTTTAATGTGTTGGCAGCCGATCAGATCTCAGCATGAGATCAGGAGGGGTCACGGATCTCCTGCGTCCCTATATACACCTGGAAACTTCTTTAAATAACTCTGCAACTACTGAACGGATTAACACCAAATCACAAAAGGAACATCCCTCAATTAACATCTACCTTCCTGACACATTTGGTGTAATTCCATTCAGCAGTTCAGACCATAGCCTTATCTAAAGTTTCCTATGGAAATTAACATGAGGAAAACATTTTTTAAGACCACCCTTTTTCTCATACTCTTGCGTGATGAATCACCACTAAACTTTCAAAAAAGCAGCTGAAGTGAGTGGCAAACTAGCTTTGAAAATTCGCAAATATTCATCAAATGATGCCAAAGTTGTTGGCAAATGAAAAAATGTTCTTCCTATGGAAACTACTTCCTGACTAGTTGTAGTTAGGACCTAGTTTCCATAGAAAAAGCATTTTTTTGATTTGCAAATATATTTGGCATCATTTGACAAATCTTTGCGAACTTTTCAAAACCAATGGCCCACTCGCTTCAGCTGCTGTGTTGAAAGTTTTAGGGTGATTCATCAAGCAAGGGCAGAGAAAAAATGGGGCCCCAAAATGCTTTTTCTCCATGTTAATTTCCATAGGAAACTGTTGACGCAGCTACAGCCTGAACTGCTGAACGGAATTACACCAAATTTGGCAGAAAGGTAGCTCTTGGTCCAGAGTCCAGAGTCCACTCTTTAGATTAAATGGTGTAAATCGGTTCAGAAGTTCCTTAGAAATTTAAACATTTCTCAGCTATGCAAAATATGGGCGCAGCCCTCCCGATCTCATGCCTGAGATCTGATTGGCTGCAAACACTTCAAACCAGGAAGTGTTGGCAGCCATCTTGTGACTCGGTTGAACCAAGTCACAAGGAAAAAGGTTTAGAAACGTTAACAATCAGGAAAAGGGGCCAGGGTAGAAACACCCTGACCCCCTAGGCCTGTTTTTAAAATGTTGCCGGAATTCGCATTGGATCCGTGAATTCAGCAGAAAATTGTTACACAAAGGTTTTGTTTCCTTTGAGCCCCGGGTGGGCCAGGTCCTGGGCGTGATTGAAAAATTATATGCTGGGGCCATCACCTCCCCGGGGCTTTATATAAAAATATCACTGTGTAGGAGGGCTTCTGCCACCCCACGCAGCATCGGGCACTGACACCTACCGGGGGCTATTTCTGTAATTAGGCATGGGGGGGATCCAGCCCCCAACACAGACCAGGGGACCACCACCACCCTCGGGCTACTTTGCATATTGGAGGGGGTCACGTGGCCTCCTTCCTAGAGCCGTAAATGGCCATGGGGACCACCACCACCAGGGCCGGCTCCAGGAATGTCCTGGGGTGCCCACCCCTGGGAAATTGCAGTTTGCTATGGTATGGTGGGAGCGCTGCTCCCGCCATGACATGGCAAACAGTGCTTTGCTCCATGGAAGCGAGAGCATTGAAAATGCTCTTGTTTCCATGAAGCAAAGCAGAATTGCTTTTGGGCAGAGGGAGCTGCATGTTTTCAGCTCTCTCTGCCTATAAGCAATGCTGGCTCCCGCGGGAGGCGGGGAGCCGGCAGGAACTGTGGGGGCCTTAAGGCTCGCCCAGTGGTCCTCAGGGATGTGGCCAAGCCCTGGAGGCTGGGGTCCCCGGGGCCAAAAATGGCCCATGAGGGGAGGCTGTGCAGCCCCCCTACCCATTTTGGGTTTATTTTAAACAAAAGAGGTGGTCATGCCCCAGGGGATGAGGTCTCCGGGGCAATATCAGCCTCAGGAGGGAGGCCGCGTGGCCCCCCTCCAAAAAAAAAAATAGAGGGCAGTCCCCGGGGGATGTGTGTGTGTGTAGACCTATGAATCAGTGAGTGTTAACGTACCTACTGGTATTGGTGTGTCAATGGTTTCGGGAAGGCTAGTCTGAAATTTGGAGTGGGTGTATGAAAGGTTATATTGGGGTGTGAGTAGGTGCATCAGAGATTATGTGGATGATGTAATCAGTGATGTCATCAGTGATGTCATTTGAGATGTCATCAGTGATGAAATGAGTGATGCCACTGACCATGTCATGAGTGATGTAATATGTGACCTCATCAGCAGTGCATTGCGGGGGCAAGTTATAGTTAGCTCAGCTAACTATAACAGGTGAATTGCACAGGTTTTGTAGGAGTGAAATGTCAACCTAACAATAAAGTTCTTGTAACCTGTGGGTTTTTTCAGTGAATAAATATATATATGAACACTTGTCAAGGGAAATAAGCAAATTCGGCACTCCGATGCTCTTAAAATGTTGTTTTTTTAAATCTTTTTATTAACAGTTAACAAAAAGGGGGAATTAAACAGAACAAAAGAGAAGCATCAGGTGAAATACAATATCAGCAATGGTCAAAGACACAGTCCCGTTTATACCAAATAATAAAAACAGTATATAAGTATCAGGTTCCCAGGCAAGATATCTATTGGCCGCGTGCCACACGTGGACAGCATGCACCGTTGGACCCACTAGGGAAAACTGCTTTGGTCTGGCATACAGCGCTCTGGTGAAGTCACCTCCCGGCGCCAGCCCACGGTTCATGGCATTTCCTGGATCCCCTGGAGGTCCGTAAATAACATGGTTCACCGCAGCGAGCTGAGAAGCCCAATAGTATTTCCGTAGGTCTGGCAGCCCAATCCCACCGCCGTACCACGGGAGAGTGAGCTTAGAAAATGCTATGCGGGATCTTCCATCCCAGAGAAGCTTCCTCTGGAGAGCCTCAATCTCTTTGAAATAGGAAGCTGGTACCGGGTCCATTGTATTCTGTAATACATATAGAAATCGGGAAAGGGCCATCATCTTAAACAGAACTGCTCTACCCAACAAGGAAAGTGGAAGAGCCTTCCAGCGCTCCAGGTCCCTCTTGAGCCTGTCCATGGGGGGTCACAGATTATTGAGATATTGTCTCTTCGGGTCAAGTGTAACGTATACTCCAAGATACTTAAATCCTACCGGCTCAATCTGTATAGGACATGACTGCGGGAGCACTGGCGGCTCGCCCCTGAGGACGAAGAACACCGATTTCAACCAATTAATTGCAAATCCAGAATATCTTCCGAATATGGCAAGTACATCTAGAAAATTGATCAAAGAGTCCCTGGGGTTAGTGAGGTAAAGGAGGATATCGTCCGCATACAATGAGATTTTATCCTCCCACTCCAGTGTCCACCGCAGACCTTGTATTGATTGGTCCCATCTAACCCATGCCGCCAGAGGTTCCAAGGCTAGAGCGAAGAGGAGCAGGGACAGGGGACATCCCTGTCTTGTGCCCCTTCCAAGAGGAAAGTCTGATGACTTATAATTATTGACGATTACACTGGCCAAGGGAGTAGCGAACAACAAACGTACCTAGCTTACAAATTCCGGTCCAAAGCCCATCTTCACCAATACTCTGAACAGGTAGGACCACTCGACCCTATCGAACGCCATGGTGGTGTCTAGAGACACTAGTACCGCTGTCTCATGAATCGACGGAGTACCACCCAGTATCCCATGCAACCTACGCAGATTGAGAGCTGTGTTGCAGCGTGGCATAAAGCCCAACTGGTCTAGGTGTACCAAGCTGGTGATTACTTTAACCAGTCTGGTAGCTAGTATCTTCGCCAGGATTTTAGGCTCAGCATTGAGCAGCGAGATTGGCCTGTATGAGGAGCAGAGAGTTTTAGATGTGCCTGCTTTGTGTGTAACTACTTTGTTTGCCACCCGCGGGTCATATGGGAGTCAACCTCTCTTCTTAATTTCCGTGAACATGGATCGGACATATAGGGCAAGTTTATGGGCATTCAATTTATACAGTTCTATTGGGATACCGTTTGGGCCGGTCGCCTTCCCGGATCTTACCCCTCTAATCGCCTGTGCTACTTCATCATCTGTGAAAGGGGAATCTAAATCCCCCTTATCGTCCTCTGACAGTACAGGCATGTGGATGTCCTTAATCATATCACTGTTCTCAGCCTCCGTATATCCACTGACCGAAGTGTATACACCTCTATAATAGTTGGAGAACTCATCTGCCACTGCCTGGGGATCTGTGACCACGATGAAATCCGCTCCTTGTAACACCGGCACAAGCCGCGACGCCCACTCACCACGTTCGAGCCAAGCAATCAGTTTGCCAGCCTTGTCTCCATGTTCATATATTCGGCTTTGGGTGGCCTTATTCTGAGCTACCGCCCAATCCTTGGCAAGGCTTCTGTACTCTTCCTGTCTGAATTTTAAAAGATGCACATCTGCCGGAGCAGTCGTCCTGGCCACCAATTCTTTCAACCGAGTTACATCTGCCTCCACCCTCTCGACCTCTGCCTGGTGCTTCTTTTTGTTCCCCGCTATCAAAGACAGGACTTCCCCGGGGAATACCGTCTTATATGCTTCCCAAAATGACTGTGCCGATTCAACAGTACCCACATTTTCTTGGAAATAGCGATCTGAAATCTTGACAATCTTCCTCTTAGTCGCACGGTCTCTCAAGTGCCACACACCTATAGGAGCCACTCTTCCAACTGCCGGTTGTACGAGCTTCACACTCAACCACATGGGAGAATGGTCGGAGATCCCCACCGAGATATCGTGCCACTCTAACTGTAGCTGCTAGGGCCGCCGGTATCAATATGTAATCTAGTCTTGACATGCTGTGATGCGCTGCGGACACATGTGTGTAGTATGTCTGTGTCAGATTACGTACCCGCCAGCTGTCCACAAGCCCCATAGTTGCTAAGAATTCTGAGAGCCATCTTTGTGCTGGTCTAAGTATTCGGGCTGGGTGTCTGCCCACCTCACCGTCTAGCACTGCATTAAAGTCGCCACCCAGCAACAGAAGGTCCAGGGGCAGGGTGAGAAAGACACCCCCCAGGTCACGGAAAGTGTCAGATTAGAGGCCCGAGGGGACATAGATCGAGAAGAATGTAGCCGTCTTCCCTTCCCACTGACCCGAGATTCCAGTGTAGCGGCCCCTCCCTCCGGGGCCGCTACAATCCACGTGGCTTGGATTGTTAAAGGAAAGGAGTTTTTCACCAATATTCCTACTCCCCTAGACCCCGTGGTAAACCCAGCATGCACCACCAATCTATAGCCTCCCCTATGGAGAGCCATGTAGCAGTCACCTATGAGATGAGTCTCTTGCAATAGTACAACATCAGGAGAATACCTTCTCATCAACTGATTAACCATTCTTCTCTTGATCCAGTCCCCAAGGCCGTTCACATTCCAGCTCAACACCTTTATCCCCGACCCGCTGCTAGGTGTCGACATTTAACCAACTTGAACTTTGTCCAACTGTGACCTTGCCCCCTCCATGCTGACATAAAATCCACATTGTCAGTAACATTCACAACGTTGTCACCTGATTCAAAAATTAAAAAAATCAAAAAAAGTAGACAATAAAACCAAGACTTAAAACATCCCCGGTCCCCCGCCCGCCCACCCTGCACCCCTGCACCCCTGCATATGGCAAAAACCCATCCCCAACTAGCAGAGTGCCTGTCTCCCTAAACAAACAACCTCTAAGCTACTAAATGTAGTGAACGAGGGGGAAACGGCATCCCGCACCCCCCCATGACCCCACAGTTCAATAAACACTATTGTCCATCCTAGCACAAAAACATAGGTACAGTTCAATGCTCTCCGGGAAGTTCTTACCAGGCCGCCTGTCGAGCCACTACCCAGTACCTGACAGTCTGTGGTGCGCTCAAGTAGCGAGGCTTGGACTCATTCCAGTTCTGCGGCCTCTTCCCTCCCATCTCGATCCCGAGACTCAGAGCCGTCGGGGGCGGCTATCAATGCAGTCAGATACCACGTCCGGGATATCAAAGAACCATGCCCGACCCTCAGCCTCCATCCGCAGATGCGTCGGGAACATCATGGCATATTTGTACTCTCTGTCGTGCAGTTTTTTCTTGACAGCCAGAAAGTTACGGCGCTGCTTCTGTAACAGTTGAGTAAAGTCGGGATAGAAGGAGAGCGTGGCATTGTCATATCGGAGGGGTCCTCCTTGACGAGCCGCCTGGAGGATAGCGTCTCTGTCCCTAAAGTTGAGCACTCTGGCAATCATGGGGCGCGGGGGTGCTCCAGGCCTAGGTTGTAAGATGGTTTTTATTCACAACCTTTAAGGCTGCAGTAACAGTCTATTTCGGACATGTTTCGGTCTTTGCCTTTGTTAAAATTGTACCTCCATTTTCTTAATGCTTTTATAGTCACTTGTGCTTCAACTCAATAATGGTAATGAAAGAAGTATATACACCTTTGGTATTTCCTTATAATTTTCAATGAAGTCATTTTCTTATACATCAAAAAATAAGATTAAATATCAGCATCAGTTATTGGCATTAAACATCATTTAGTGTAAGTAAAGGAAAAATAAACAATTAGAAATACAAATACAAATATGTAACATTAGGTATTGTGTGTAGAATCACTAGGTTCATCGCATTTACTCTACTAAGAAAGCACCCCAAGGACGGCTCAATTAGAGAAAACGAATCTGTAATAAACCTGTGGAGACTTCATGCTGTGTGTATTTTAAACGTTCCTTTATCTCTGGTATCAGATTTCAATCAAGCCCTAGTGGGCCTACTAGGGGTATTGACTAATGACATAATAAATGTAAAACTAAACTAAAATAGGAATAGGATAGAATAGAAACAAAGTACACTAAATAAACTACTTGCAGCTCAGTCAGTGGTGCCCTTGTGAGCCATTCTCCTCTAACCCCAGTACCACCCGACCGGAACTCAGTCTTCCATTTCATTTTGAAGGTAAACATCCTTTACAACGCAACTTTTAACACGCAGTGCCTTTACGATGCAACTTTTACAACACAAACTATTACAACGCATAGCGCTGGGGGGCGCTCTAGGATAGAGAATAGGTTTAATGTACTATCCAACACCTTCCCTACTATCCACGGGGACTGGAGTTGGAATAGTAAATTAAACTATTCACTATCCAGCGCCTAAAAGCACTGTGCGTTGTAAAGGCATGCGTTGTAAAACTTGCGATGTAAAGGTAGGCGTTGTAAAAGTATGCGTTGTAACGTCATACATCCCATTTTGAAGCTCTAAAAGATCTTCGAAACTCTTAGATCTTGCTCGCCACATTCTGGCTACTCTGTAGAGAAACACACATAAGAAATAATTAAAAAGGGTAATATTTCTGTAAGAGGAATGGCAACCTTTGCTTAAAGCAGGACTTGGTCAGGCCGACAAAATACACCAAATTAGTTATACAATCGTTTAAAATCTAACAGGGATACAAGGCAGCATTCCAAATGTGATTCTATAAATGTGCATACAGGGGTAATATAGGATCTACTAGGACCAAAAAAACTTCACGATTTTCTTACATCATGCACAGAGGTAAGCAAAAGTCATAATCGGGAAAAACTGGGGCAGATATATTTTGCCAAGGGGGAGGACACGTAACTTAGTAGATTGCTTTCTGAATATGATTTTGCAATATACTGTAACAATTTATTTGACTTTAGATAAGACAAGTACATATTTGTTGTGTGATTATGTTAAAACAATTACAAGTTGTGCTGCTATCAGACGCAACATATCTGAAGCAGTGACTCTACTTATAAAAAGAGAAGCCTGTAAAAAAGTTATAGAAATTCAGATCAGCAAACACTGAACATCTCAGGCCAGACCGGTTTAAAGTGGCTAATCGGGGCAGTTTGTATTTTGCTTCTAACAAATGACATGAGTTTTAAACATCTGCCTGCCAACTGAGGGTCTGAGTCCGATAAATATGCACCGACTGCGTCTCGGCATTTCTGAATATTTAAAAAAGAGGAACCTTAATCTTAACAGAAACCTTCCTTCTAAAACCATAGATTTACATTTAAGCCGACTATGTATCAAATATTCTTTGTCTTGGCCAGACAAACGAGCTGAGATTTATATCGTCATTTAAATTAGTATAAGGGAAATATTTAAGAAGAATCAGGAAAAATGTAAATCTTACTATTGCACTTTTTTAGTATGTAAAAGGAATAGTTGCCTTTCATTAAATTTATATGTGCTGCTAATCATCCAAGAGTGTTTCCTTAGCTCCAGATTCGTTGAGTCCTTATAGAAAGCAAGAAGCTGAACTTGCATCACTATCATCTGCTTGGTCTGCAGAACAGGTCATCATGGTTTTAAAGCTGAAACAAAAGGTCTGATTATGATTAGCAGTGGGACGGCCACCGACAGGCCGTTGGTGGGCTCCCACCAACATCCAGCCCATCGGTCCGACCACCCCATTAGGATTCTGGCAGTGGGAGCTTGGCTGTCGGGGGAAAGACCACTGCGTCCAACAAGATCAGGGATGCCGTCAGGGTGGCGGTCGGACTCTTATACCTACAAGGAGGGCGGTGCCTTCGCAGGCTATAACAAAGGTATTAGGATGTCCCTTTCAGACAGCCTGTTCATGGCTGTCCAACTGCCATGTACAGGCTGTCAGAAAAGGACTTTGAGAGGCCTCAAGCAGGGCAATCAAGTCATGTGGGCCACTGTGCAGTTGCATGGATGTGTACAAAGTGACTTTTTCAACAGTGGCTTGTGTTGTGGCCCCAGCACAAGCCGCTGTTGAAAAAGGTCTTTTAGGACCGACTGCTTGGCCCAAAATGATGGCGGTTGGATCCTCATTCGACCTTCATCGTAATTTTTTTTTTAAATAGTTTTTATTGCAGACTCATAATACGTAAAATATTTCCGCACATATATTATATCTCTGATTCTCCAGTGCACTATTCTCTGTTCAGCTCCGTACACAGCCTTTAGGCCCACAACCCGGAGGTCGGGCGGCGTCGAGCAGGGAAGCGTCAGATGTACAAGTATAAAAGCAGTAACAATCCTCTCACTAGGAGTATATATTTTTTTTATTTTTTATTTTTTATTTTTTTTTGGAGTTCAACACTGCTTTATTGGGTAAGATGATAAAGAGTACACAGCTGTTTGTGCCCACAACCCGGAGGCCGGCAGCGTAGCCCACAAATTAACACACAGCCTTGTAGCCGGCATCCCTGAGGCCCGGAGGCGTAGCGTACGTATAAACAAGGGGTACAGCACAGGCAGTGTTGCGCGGCACTTGAAGGATGGGCCGCAGTAGAACAGTGTTTTCGGAAGTAACATTCAGTATTGTAACATTAAAAAAACAAAAAGAACTCCCCAACCAGGAAGAAACTCAGAGGCATTTCAGACAACAACAGAAGTCGGCAGGTATGAAATCAATAAAGCATCAGCGAGAGGCAGAGACTCTTATGACATAACAGCAGCATTGTGGTACAGTCAATTTTCAGGCCAAGGAAGCCGTCAATAGTGATGAGCGCAGTGACGTGGAATGCGAATGTGGGACAGAATGGTAGAGTTGTGTGGGTGTGCCTGTTGAGATGTCAGGGGAGGGCGGCCTAGCCGGCGGTGAAGGGAAGAGGGGGGACAGCCACCTGCAGGAAGAGGGGATCCAGTACCTAGAGTCAGGCGGTGTACTAGATGCAGAACAGTGTATCTCAGCACGAGGACAGTGGGTCCCGATTACCAGTGCCCAACATGAGCAGTGTATAGGGCGTCAGGATCAATGGCCAACGTTAGGGTCGGAGGACACACCGCCGGTCAACACCAGGGGTATCGTCAGAGGCGCCATCCTCATTTGACCGTGTTAGAAGATATGTCACCAGAGGACCCCATATATCTTTAGGTCGGCTGGATATAGGTAAGAGTTCAGTAAACGTGGTGTATTGGTCTTGACAATGGGTCAGATCTGCCAGCCATTCCTTGAACTTGGGCGCCCTGCCTCGGCCCCACCGACATGCCACGCGCCGTTTGGCCAGCAACAGTGCAGTGTCGATGAATTTTCGGTATGTGCTAGGGACCTGCGGTGTATATCCGAGAATTGTCACCAAGGGGTCTATGGGCACCCTGGCGCCAGTCATGTCCTCGAGGGCTCCCGACACTTGCTGCCAGTATAGTGCCACCGGAGGGCACTCCCAGGCAAGATGCAACATATCCGCCTGAGCAGCATGACAACGCGCGCAGCGATCATCCTCTGCCAGACCAAATCTATGTTTTTTAACTGGTGTATAGTACATCCGCTGTAGAAATTTGTAATGTATAATTTTCAATCTGCTGCTGGCAGATATGCGAGAGGTGAGCGCACAACAGTATAACCATTGTTCGTCCGTGACGTCGGTGGCCAGCTCAGCAGACCAGCGCGAACGAGCACTAGAGTCTGGTGTTATGGCCGCGCTCCTGAGTTGGCGATAGAGGCCAGAGACCAAATGAGTCCCATCTTGGGAGCATAACAAGAAATGAAGGGGAGGTAGAGCCTCAGGTTCATTTGGGAAAGAAGGTAAGATGTCCCTCATCCCTGCACGTAATCGCACGTAATAAAACAAGTCTAAGGGGGTGCGGGCATGGTCCGTGAAGAAAAGGTCCGCCGTTTTGAAGCTCCCGTCAGCAAACAGGTCGCCCCAGCAGGAGACATTTATCTTTGCACAGAGGTTACGAAAGCCCTGTTCCCACAGTAGGGTGAGAGTAGGGTGGTAGGTAAGCGGCAGCTTTGGTGAGTAAGGTAGGGGACAGGACAAGCGTTTCGCTATCCGGCGCCAAGCATCCATTGTGCATGATACCGAGGTGTTCGGCGTGGTGATGGACGATTCCGGACAATGGAGCAAGCCACTTAATGGAAGGGGGTGTACTATCCAGTCTTCAACCGCTATGTGTGGCATAAAAGGCGTGGGAGTCATCCAGTGGTAAGCGTAGTGCGCCTGCGCACATAGATAATACTCCAAAAAATCAGGGATATCGAAGCCCCCTTTATCATAAGGTAGGGTAAGCGTGGACCATTTAAGCCGGGGTTGCTTGCCTCCCCAAAAAAGCCTACCCACTTCCATCTTCAGCGTCTTAAAGAAAAAAGCGCCCGGAAAATAGGGAATGTTAAGGAAGAGGTAGAGAAAACGGGGAAGAATAACCATTTTGATAAGGGACGCCCGGCCAGCCATGGAAAGCGGTAGGGTAATCCAACGATCCACAGTGGAGGTCAGCTTGGTGATAGCCACTCCATAATTAGATCGCAGTGTCTCCTCCCTATCCCGGGATATACGGATTCCCAAGTATCGGAGATCCGTCCGGCACCACTCCAATGGGTAGTCAAGAGGAAAGTCCTCCACCGCAGCCGTCAAGGGGAAGAGTTGGGATTTAGCCCAATTGATGTGCACCCCAGACATCCCGCCAAACATGATGAATTCTCTGAGTAAGGGATTCAGGTGTATCTCGGGGTGTTTAACATATATGGTAATGTCGTCGGCATAAAGGGACACGTCAATTTGTCGCTGTAGGCACTGTACCGCCCCGTCTCGATGTAGTTGACGCAGGCGACAGGCGAGAGGCTCAACCGCTATGGCAAATAGTAAGGGAGAGAGTGGACATCCCTGACGCGTGCCTCTGGTGATATCAATAGGTTGCGACAGGCGACCGTTGATCAATATTCTCGCCGTGGGATGAGTATAAAGCAGACGAACCCAAGATAAGAACAAAGGTGGGAACCCCATGCTAGCCAATACCGAAAAAAGGTAGGGCCATTCGACAGAGTCGAAGGCTTTAGTCGCATCCAGGAAGATGGCTGCGATAGGTATGTCAGGATGAACCGTGCGCAGAAGAGAAAACAGGGTGCGAAGATTGTGTGAAGTAGACCGGCCAGCCACAAAGCCAGATTGAGCCGGTAGCACGATTCGAGTCATCAGTAAGGACAACCGGGTGGCCAGAACCTTAGCGAGAATTTTTACATCGCAATTCAGGAGGGAAAGTGGGCGATAAGAGTCGCATGAGCAGGGGTCCTTACCGGGTTTCAGAAGGGAAGTGATAACCACTTCACGCATGGAGCCAGGAAGAACGCCATCACTAAGGGACTCCGTGTATACCTCGCGTAACACGGGAGCCATTATATCAATATAGGCTTTGTAAAACTCGGCAGGGATGCCATCTAGCCCAGGGGCCTTACCATTCTGAAGGGACATAATGGCTTCACGGATCTCGTCAAGTTCGAAAGGTGCCGCCAGGAACGCTCTATCCCCATCGCTGAGCCAGCAGAGCGCCACATCCTTTAAATAACTGGTATAGGACACTTCGGAGCCCGTGACAGAGGTGTATAACGCGTGATAGTGTGTAGTGAAAGAGTGGAGGATTTCATCGGAGTCCCTAAGTGTGGCGCCGGATGTATCCTTGAGTTCAAGAATAATATTGCGACCCTTAGGAGTCTGGGTGAGCATTGCAAGTACCTTCCCAGGTCGATCCCCCTCGCAGTATTTCCTGGCCTGCCAGTGTTTACCACGAAAATTGGTCTCCCTGGAGACCTCTTCCTCATACCTAGAAAGTGTCTCTCTGAAAGTTGCATGTAGTGCAGTGTCATTGTCCTCCACCATCCGGCATTCCAGGTCCCTCAGCTCTCCCTCCAATGTGCCAATAGTGCGGAGTATGTCGCGTAGGACTCCACAACTCTTAGAAATGCAGTAGCCCCTGATGGTGACCTTAAAAGCTTCCCATATGTGTTCTACCGAGTCTACAGAATCCTTATTTCTAGGGAAAAAAGCAGCTATTTCTTCACCTAGTTCAGTTCGGAATACAGTGTCAAGCAATATGTTAGGGCGGAGTCTCCAGTGTGGTCTAGGGTTATCCCACCCCGGTATATGGAGTTGAAGCATGACAGGGCTGTGGTCAGAGTATGTCCTGGGTAAGTGCATTCCCCCTTTTAATGTTGATGCTATCTCTTTGGTGACAAGAATATAATCCAGGCGTGCCCACGTTCCCGTGTGAGACGTAAAGTGTGTGCCCTCCCTCCGGATTGGGTGTAAGAGTCTCCAAGCATCAAGAAGCCCGCCCTCTGTGAGCACCCCCTCCAACGTCTCACGCGCTCTAGGTTTATAAGTGCATATCCCATCCGCCCTATCCAGGTGAGGCACTATCGCCAGATTGAAATCACCTCCCCAGATGACGTGGCGTGATCCTATAGCCATGATCTTGCCCCATAGTGCAGAGAAGAAGGCAGGGTCATCCGTATTCGGTGCATATGCAACAGCAAATGTGAAGGTATCTCGCCCCAGCCTGCCCCACATTAAGGCATACCGCCCCTCCCCATCCGTCAGATCCCCACATTTAGAAAACGGAACATTGCGGGCCACAATAATAGCTACCCCTCTCGCATATGTGGAATACGAGGAGAATACTCGGTCTCCAGCCCATCTACTCGCAAAAGTAGGTTTAGTACGTGGCGGCAAGTGGGTTTCCTGTATCATGGCGACCTGTACATGATGTCTATCCAGATAGGCTAGTACACTGCGACATTTCTTAGCATTATTTAGACCACGAACATTCCAGGACATAATCGTCAATTGAGAGTCAACATTCAGAGTAGCCATAAGCAGTTCAATAACAAAAATGACAGTACCAGCCAACGCAATAAGTGCGGTTCCAAAGCATTCCACCAAGCCAGATGCATAATCAGGCGCACAATCTGCATACCCAGTCTGAGCAATAGTTGCCTCATCTTAAAACAACCAACCCCCCCTCCCACCCCAGCATCCCAATCATGCCAGTGGCCGATGAGCCCCCCCCACCTCCCCCCCCCCCATCCAACCCCTCCCAGTCTCTGCAACAACAACAACAAAAACAGTAGTAGTCTCAGGGGGAACACCCTGTAGGGGTAAGGCATAGAGTGTGCACAGCACCCTCTCGGTCCCCAGCTCCCATCTGTACCGCCCTCGGCGGAGCATAGGGCCTAGAGAGTGGGCCTCGATGTACGTTACCACAGGTGCGTCGCATCCTCGCGGGTCCGAAGCAGGTATTCAGCGCAGCATCCGCAGGTAGGATGATGGGCGTCATACAGTACGTAGAAAGGAAATATTTAACATAGTCTGCACGGGTATTCAAGGAGCATTCTGTGCCGGCGGCAAGTCCTCATCGGACACCTCCGCCTCAGCTTCTCGTTCTTCTCTGCGTGCTCTCTTGAGCGATTTTAAGAAGTCCTCAGCCTTCTGTGGATTCGTGAAGAAGCGCTGCGTGCCCTGATGCGTGATCCGCAATTTTGCCAGATACAGGAGGGCATAATCTACCTGTGCCTCACGCAATTTCTTTTTCACTGGGAGAAATTTGCGCCGCTCCTCCTGCACCATCGGGGTAAAGTCCGGATATATGGAAAACGCAACACCATTATAATTCAACGAGCGCTGAGTACGGGCCGCCCTCAATGCGGTGTCTCGGTCTCGATAGTTCAATAGCCTTGCTATGATGGGCCGGGGTGGCAATCCAGGTTTCGGCACAGGCGCTAAAGACCGGTGTGCTCGCTCAACAATGAATTGGGGGGAGAAAGCTTCGTCACCGATTGCCCCTTTAAGCATCTTCTCGACGTATAGCTCCATTCTGCCTGTGTCTGTGGACTCCGGCACATTCGTAATACGTACGTTGTTCCGGCGGCTGCGGGCTTCTAAGTCCTCATTTTTAGCCGCTATTATGCGAAGCAGATTGTCCATGCGGGCTAGTTGCGTCGTGTGTGTCGCGGAAACGTCCGCACCATCAGAGACACGTTGTTCCACGGCCGTCAGTCGCTCCTCATGGCGATCCACTTTGTGGACTAGCGCGTCCAGCCGTGCAGTGACACCGTCCACTTTTTCAACAACAGTAGCGAACCCTTGCCTCATCTCCCGAAAAAGGCTGTGGAGATCCAAGTCAGCTGACGGGGGTGTAACGGCCCTCGAAGGGGCCCCGCTAGGACCAGGACCAGTGGGTACTGTTTTGGCGCCTTTTTTGGCGCCCTCAAAACTCAATTTTGCTTGGCGGTTATCCGGGCGCCCCATGATGGTCGCGGTATCCAGCCGTCGCTATCACCTTCAGTGGGGTATATAAACAGGATGTCCAGGCAGGTAAGTGGATAGACAGCCGGTGGGCTAGCCAGACACTGAGAGTGAGGAAGGCCCCCGATGAGGACGTCGAGGATAGATTGCAGCCGCCGTCGGGGGAAGGGCACAGTGCTCCAGCCCCTCTCCGGTCCCTCAGTGTCCACTCTGTGATGCAGGGGCGCAACAAGCAGTGAGAATCCGGACGGCCAGGAAATATCAGCACGAGGGAGCCTGTGCAAGCTGCAAGTCAGCCAGGAGGCGGGCCGATGGTCGAGCAGCACACCGGGTGCAGCCGGTGAAGTCCAGGCGTCTCCCGGTGAGTCTGGGCTGTGTGGTTCCCTCTGCCCGGGGAGCGAGGGTGAGTACTAAAGTGCCGCTCGGCTTCCGCCCCCCCGCCGTGAGGCCCGGAGCGCCACCCGCCCCCTAAACACACGAGAAGCGCTGCACTGCTCAACCCGCTACCGGCGGGAGAGCCGGCTTACCCGCGGTCCAGGCCCCGAGGGCCGGTAGTCCGTGACGGCAGGAGAGGGGGGGCAGACGAGGCATCCGCACCTTGTCCCCAACTGTTGGTCCTTCGTCCGGGCACAGCCGCAGCTCTGGGCGGATGATGCAATACGCGGCCCAGCCCCTCGTGGCCAGCCGCGGTGTTGCGTGGAGCACTGCAGCCGGGTCCAGGCGCTCTCAGGGACCAGGCGAGCTCCGGTGCAGACAGAGGCGGCGATATCTCTGGCCCCGCAGGTCACAGCAGCAGCAAACTCGGGTCGAGCGCGGAGGTCGCCGTCCCACACCTTTTGCCGGCTTCGTAGTCTGCAACAACACCTTATGGCGCAGGATACATGGAGGATCTCTTGTCGAGGCACGGGAGCTACCAGCCTAGGCAGCCATTCCGCTTGCGCGCCCTCTAGCGCCCCCCACTAGGAGTATATATGTCCGCTTTTTTTAGTTTCCTTCCATGCCTCCCCCCTAAGTTCCTGTAACTGTCCCCAACTCCCTACCCCCCCCAAATTCCACCACCTACGCATGAGGACCCATTTAGTCTACATCTATGGGTGTTATTAGGAGAAAATGATTGACTAGGTATGTGATGTGCCTTGCGTGTCTTGGGTAGTGTCTCTGTCAGGGTTAGGAGCCTCCTCATCCTCTTGCAGTGTGCTATCTCTCAAGGCTTGCACTAGCGCTTCCCACGCTGCCGCTGTGTCCATTGCCCTATCGTCTGGTGTCCGGCGAGCCATTTGGTACCGAAGTGTGCTTTCACAAGCAGCCCATTTCCGGAGCTCAGTGACCCATCGCCTGTGCGTGGGGCCCGCTCTCGCCTTCCAAAGTCTTGTAATTTCCCTTTTGGCCAGAAGCAGGCCCATATCAATAAATTTACTTGTGGTCTTGTTTTTGGGTGTATGTGGGAACCAGTGCAAAACACTGACCGCCATGTCATACTGCAGATTCCTATCTGTGATCTTGTTCGCCAATCTCCCGCCAGTACTCCCTCAAGTCAGGGCAGGACCATAGCATGTGGTCTAGTTCCGCCCCTTCTGTGGTGCATCTAGGGCACTCCGCCTTGCCGCCCCGAAGTATTTCCTAATTTTTCCGGGTGTTAAATAGGCTCTGTGGAGGACGTAAAAGTGGATTTGTTGGAAGCGCGCATTTCTCGGGCTCTTCCGTGCCCGCCGCACTATCTGGGCCCAAGTCGTCTCGGGGATCTCCTTATTCAGGTCTAATTCCCACTTGGCTTTTAGCGCCGTTAGGGGCGGCATATTCTCCCGGAGCATTCTAGAATATAGGCATGTTACAGCCTTATAAGTCTCGGCCGCCATCATGGTGTACTGACAGGCCATGGTCGTTGTTGGTTCTAAAAGCCCCCCTTCCAGTGCGCCTGTATGGCCCCAGTCACCGCAGCATGCAGCAGGTATCCTCCCCGTGGGAGGTCAAACCGTTCCCGCAGATCTTGGTACTGGATGAGCGCCCCATCCTCGTAGAGGTCGCCAATCACCTGCAGCCCCGCGTCCTCCCAGACCTGCAGCTGCGACCAGTCCCCCCCCGTGGGGGAGCGCCGTTATCCAAGAGGTATCTCAGGACCATATGGATATTGGACACCCGCGCGGCATTGGGATCAGCTCCAGCAGAGCCGAAACGTTTGCTCTTCAAGTGTTAAATCTCTAAGGGTAAGCCTCTGTTGCAAGGTTATATAAGCGAGGATATGTCTCAGAGTGCCTCCTTCCCTCTCGTGTTCCGGACCTCGGAATACCCTTGCCACTTCCTGTGTGAAGATCTGCAATTGAGCTGCAAGGTAGTAGAGCTCGAAGTCCGGGACCGCTAGGCCTCCATCGTCTTTCGGGCGAGTGAGCGTAGTTAATGCGACTCTACATCTGCCCGAACCCCAGATGAACGAGGTCAGCTGCGACTTCAATCTACGAAAGGTGGAGCTGGGCACCCAGACTGGTAACGTGTGAAAATAATAAAGGAGGCGTGGCAGAACAATCATTTTCAGTAAAGAGATGTGGCCAGATACCGAGAGTGGGAGGGTAGTCCAAAAGGTCATGCTTCCCTTCAGTGCCCTCATACATCTGCCCACGTTGCCGTCGAGCATATCTGCCGCCATGTGGTACACATATACCCCTAAGTATTTCAGGTAGGTGGGCTCCCAGTTAAGTAAGGGCTGGTGGGCGGGCCGTGTCATACCCCGTCGCAGAGGGAATAAGCACGTCTTAGACCAGTTAACTTTCAAACCCGAAAGCCCTCCAAACTGCAAGAGTAGTCTTTCCGCTCCCTCCAACGCTTCTGTCGCGTCCTCTAGGAATAGCAATAGGTTGTCTGCGTACAAGGAGATAAACTGTTGTCCTCCCCTACTGTCTATGCCCCTGTAATGCTTCCCCGTTCGGGCTTCAGCCGCGAGAGGTTCGATCGCCAGGGCGAATAACAGGGGGGATAGGGAGCATCCCTGCCGTGTACCACGCTCCACCGGGTATTGGTGCGAGATGAGGGACCCCACCCGCACCCTTGCTACCGCCAATGTGTACAGCACTCTCATCCATCTGATATAACCTTCTCCAAGGCCAAAGCGTTCCATAACTTTGTATAAGTACTCCCATTCCAAACTATCGAAAGCTTTCTTGATGTCTATCGATAGGACCAGGGGCGTCTGGGCTCTTGGGTGTGTGTCGTCTAATAGTCGTATGAGCCTCCTAATATTTATAGTTGTGTGGCGCGCAGGGATAAATCCTGACTGGTCTTTATGGACCAAGTCAGGCATGTGCTGTAGAAGTCTGGCTGCCAGTATGGCACTTAAAATTTTGTAGTCTGTGGTCAGCATTGAGAGTGGCCTATAGGAAGTCGGACTGCTGCCCTCCCTCCCAGGCTTCAGCAAGGGGATCACAAGCGCCTCGCGCATAGATTGGGGCAAGCAGCCAGCAGTCCTGATCTCGTTATACACCGTTTGGAGACGCGGTGCCAGCAGGTCCAGGTATTTGCTATAAAATTCTATGGGCTATCCATCTAAGCCCGGCGTTTTGTTGCGGGCCATTCGTTTTACAGCCCCCCTAATCTCTCCTAGTTCTATGTCTCTGCTCAGATCGTACGCCTGTTCTTGGTCCAATTGTGGTAGTTGTAACCCCTCAAGGAAATCGTCAATGTCACCCATTCGTCCCTCCAATGCACTCTTATATAGGATCTCATAATAGCCCTGAAAGCTGTTTAGTATCTCCATCTGAGTATACTGTATATGGCCCCCTTCCCCCTCCAGGGCAAGAATCGGGGAGCTTCGTTTAGTGGGGTTAGCCAACCATGCCAGCAGCGTCCCAGCTTTATCCCCCTCCGCATGCGCTCTCAACATGTAGGCTCTGTAATCAAAGCTACGGAGGCGTTCCACCTCAGTCGCAACTGCTTCCCTAGCCGAGCTAACCTCCTCCTGGAGCTCAGGGTGACCCGGTCTCGCAACTTCTGCTTCTCGTAGCTTGACCTCTGCCTTGTTCAGATCATCTAATAAAACCTTGCGCACCCCTACCTGTTTCCCTATACACTGCCCCCTAATTACCACCTTGAAGGCGTTCCATCCCATCGCTCTAGAGGTAGTGGAACCATCATTTTCGAAGAAGTATTGAGTTATCCACTCCTCCAGTGCCGCGCTAAACAGCGGGTCGTCCAGTATCTCAGGCCGCAGTTTCCAAGTCAGAACGCGCGAGATCTCAGTCGCCCAATCTAGCATTACCAACATGGGGTTATGATCCGAGATTGTCCTGGCGAGGTATTCAGTTCGTGCTACAGCTGACATCACAAGCGGGGAGCACAATATCGCATCAATTCTAACATGTAGGTCATGCAGGCTAGAGAAATATGAGTAGTCCCGTTCAGTCGGGTGCTGCGTACGCCAGGCATCCGCCAATTCCCAACCCCCCTGCCAATCTAGTCTACCTTTTGTGAGGTGGTGTACTGGGGAGTCCCTCAGCGGCAGGTGGGATCTATCTAAGTTTACATCCGCTACCGAGTTGAAGTCTCCTCCAATCATTATAGGGCCCGCTAAATAGTGCGCAAGTGTCCCAGAAAGTCTTGTTAAGAAGGCCAGCTGTTCTGTGTTCGGTGCAGATATGCTACATAAAACTATGTCTCTACCCTTAAGTTTGCCCTCTACTACAACATATCTGCCATCAGGGTCTATTGTGTGTCTGGTCATCTGGAAGGGAGTGCCCGCCCTGATCAAAATCAGTGCCCCTCTAGCATATGCGGAGTACGTTGTGTTAAATACTTGTCCTCTCCACCTCCTCTGCAAAGCAATGCCTTCCTGTTTTGTCAGATGTGTTTCTTGTAACAGTGCGATATGTACCCCCCTGCGGACCAGATAGGCGTGGACCTTATGCCTCCTCGTCATTGTGTGTAATCCCCTCACATTCCAGGTTATACATCGCAGTGTACCCTTGTTAGCCATTGTCCCATAGTATCTGATACAGCGTCGCGCAGGTCCATGCCCCCGCATAAGTGGTGGTGCCCCCCCAACTTGTCTTCAGGTCCTCACATGTCTCGTCCCCTTCCTGCACAAACTCAAACAGTTGCCAACGGAAAACAACCCCAACAGTTCCCTCTTCCCCCCCAGAACATGCCCCAATATTAAACTATCAGTTCCCATCCAAACTTAGTTGTGCTTCCAACCCCTCACCTATACCACAGTCGTCACCGTGGGTGCCTTAAGGGCTAGTGGAGTGTGACTCCGACCGGTAGGTAGCTACGCAAACCCCCAACCCCCGCGCCCTCAGACCCCCCATGATTAGCAGCGGTGGTACATCCCGGTGTACTACCCCATCTGCATTACTTTTCACATCTTAGATATCCCCAGTTACCAGTAGTGTCCGCTGCCTGCTGCTTCCGTGTCAGTTGTTCAAGATGTCTCCTGACGTCTGCGGCGTTATCAACGGGCCTTTGGTGCTGTGTGTTTCCGAGTGGTCCATCTCCGAGCCCGAGACGTAGTCCTCCGAGTCCGTGCCCCGCTTTGAAGGGGAAACATCAGATCTCGATAGTGTCTCCACCGCCTGCAGCGCCACCATCTCTCCTCGCATGTTTGGGACGCATTAGGTTTTTGAGATCCTTGTCGTCTTCTACGGATCCTCTGTGATTTCCGCACCTGCGTTGTAATGCGCTCTCTCTCCTCTCTGCATTTGGCACCGTTCGTGCCCGCTTTGTATGTTTCCCACCATGTCCATGCATCTGCTGCCGTGAGGAAGAAGAGCGCCTTGTCGTCCATCACCACCCGCAGCTTAGCCGGGAATAGCAAAGAGTACGTTATGCCTTCAGTTCTGAGTTCCCGTTTGATGGACAAGAAGGAGGCTCGCAACCGCTGAGTCTCGAAGGTGTAATCAGGGAATAGTGTCACCTTGCCATTCGCCACCTGGAACGGCCCCGCATCCCGGGCTCTCTGGAGCAGCAAGGTCCTGTCCTTATAGTGCAGTAGTTTAGCTATAATCGGTCTAGGCGGTTGACCCGGTCTGGGAGGCCTAGCCGGGACGCGGTGGGCGCGTTCCAGCGTGAAAAATGGAGAGAGGCCCTATGGCTCTACCGTTGACTTAAGCCAGTTGTCCAGGAACTCCATCATATCGTCTCCTTCTGTTTTTTCGGGAAGGCCTACTATTCGGACGTTACTGCATCGACTCCTGTTTTCGGCGTCCTCGGCCCTCTTCTCCAATGATTGTATGTGGTCTAGGGCGTCTGCTAACTTCACCTCCATTGTTTTGTGGGCAGGGGCCAGCTCCCGTAGGGTATCTTCCGTATTCTTTACTCTGTCCTTAAGTTTGTCGTGATCTGCACGGAGGGGGCCCAAACCTGACGCCACCTGTGCAATATCTTGCTGTAAAGTGTCTCTCGTCGCCGCAATAGCCTCCAGTATGCGGTCTTGTAGTTGTTGCAGGTCCGAAGGCCCCGTGGCAAGCCCCTCTGGTGTTTCGGAGGTCGTAGTTCCCTCCGTCTTCCCCTTGTTCCTCACCATGATTGTAAGTTAGCTTTTGAGCTGATACTCTCGGTGCACTCCGCAGCGCAAGGGATGTCTCTGTAGCCTGCCCCCGTGTGTAAACTCGGAGCAGAAACCCCCGTCGGTCCCGCGGCACCCCAATCCTGTGCCCCAGGGCAGTTTCAGCGCCAAGTGACTCCAGGCACGTGGGGCCGTCCTGTTCAAGTATTATTTTCCTCTCCTAGTATGTAGGTGTCTCTCGTACTCCCCCGGGGGTCAACTGCTGGGCATGCCTGGGTTCCCTGTGATGCTCCGCTGCGGGTAGATCTTGTGCACAGTCTGGCTCCATGCACCTTGTGATCCCCTGGGGTCGTTACCGCACGGAGTTAATGGCCAAGCCAGCCCCAGGCGCTTTTCATCCTAGTGGGGCTCTTCTGCTGCTCCTGTGTAACAGCGCTCGCTGGTTCGCCGGTCGGGGCCGCCCGCAGGGCCAAAGCTCATGAGTTCTCACCCCTTCTTCCCCGCTTGTTTCTAGTGTCGTCACTCACCAGCATGCCACCCTCCTCCAAGCACCTTCGCATTGCCGCAGGCACAGGGCGTCTCTCTGGGCCTCCTCAGCTCCTGTGGAGCATTTCACTGTGCTGGGCCCCTGTCCGCAAGTTCGGGGCGTTCCCGCAGTGCGTTCCGAAGGTATTTAAGAACTGTGGAACCCAACTCCCTCCTCAGGTCCCACTCAGAGTTGGGGCCCTGCCCTTTGCCGGGCTACGACTGCTGTTCAGCCTCGCTGGCGCACCGGCTCATCAGTTTCATTCACTGCTGCCCTTGTGTGCATCCGCGGTTCTCCGGTTGATCCAAGGCCACCTCCGTGGCCCGGGCGTTTTCTGGGGATCCGGCCACTGTCGAGGCGCTCTATCCCTCCGCTACATGTCAAGCAGCCCTCCCCCAGTCCGCTCCGGAGCTCCTCTTGCGTCACCGTGTTGCGGTCCGGTATCGGTAACCCCCAGTCGCAGGGGGAGGCCGATGTTGTGCCGTGTACTCCGTAGATCCCGCAGCGCCTTTGATGTAGTGCAGGTCCGGCCGGGCTGCTCTTCTGTTGAGCTCAGCACCCTCGGCCCCGGCCGCCCAGTCTGGCCTTAATCGCCCTGATTCAGCTGCTCCACCCTCTAGGTCGGCCAGGGGGCTGCCCGTTTGGGTCGCCTTTGGTTTCTGGGCTCATGACCAAGTGTCTCTGGCGCTCCTTCGGGCCTCTTATTACTTCAATCACCCCTCTGTTGTCTCCTCCGTGTCTCCCACTGTGTTGTCCTCGCCGTGCTGCGTTCCCCTCCTCCTTCACCAGGGATCTAAGCCCAGTGCTGAACTGTCGGCCATCTCATTCCAGGAATTATTCAGCAGTCTCGTGGTGCCAGGTGGTGTCTTAAGTGCCGGTCCTCCTTCCAGATGATCAGTGTTTCCGCAGGTTACCATTCTCGGGAAAGCTACCGCAAATCAGGGGCACCAGCTTCCGCCACCATCTTGCGGAGCCTCTTCCAGCTCAGTCCGTCCCAGGAGGAGTCCGATATAGCGACACGGGGCTATTGTGCTTCCTGCGCCAACGTCCGTGAGCACCAGGTGCCTCGCTGTGTTCTCCGGAGTGCGCCGCTCCGGGGGACGCTCCTTTCTGCTAAAATCTCCCGTTATTCATCTCCGGCATCAGAGATGGCCGCCATGTTAGGTTCCTTCTTGTACGGGCTCTGCTTCTTCTCCGCTCGGTCGATTCACCCTCGGCTGACTCCGTATGTGCTCACAGGGGTGCCATTATTAATCCCCTCACCTCCAGCACGCAGATGAGCTTAATTGCGGGAGTTGCCGCTCCGTTTTGTCAGGATTATTAGGGGATCGGGCGCGGAACTCCAAGCTCACACCGCCATTCTCTCTGGCATCCAAGCCACGCCCCCCTTCGACCTCCATCGTAATCATGCCCAAAGTGTGTACTCCAAGAATGCTGCCCCCAACACACACAAAATGTCTTTCCATAGAAGCTCTTTAAATGTCTGAGCTGGAGCTGCTCTACATTTTGCGCAGTAAGTAAAAAAGCTGCCTATAGGACATAGATTTGATTCCCAGGGGCAGCTGCCATTAACAAATGGTGGTGGGCAGGTGGGGGAGCACGTGGGAGAGCGTGCAGGTGGGACAGGGGCATGTTAACAATAATAATAAACAAAAAACCTTACCTGACGCCATCTGCCCCCTCCCGCATTGCGTCGCTCCTGCTGGCCTCCTCCTGGGTCTCAGCAGCCCCAGGAACAGACTCCTAGCCAATCCCTGTGCTGCAAAGCAGCACAAGGATTGGCCTGAGCAGGCAGGAAAGACGTCCTGCTCAGGTCATTGAGTCTGTTGGGTTCCTCCAGCCCGGCTGCATGGCTGCTGAATGCAGCCGGGCTGGAGAAACCTAAGTGCGCATGTGTGTTTTGGTCGGCCTGAGATGGCTGGCCAAATACATATAAGCACTTAGGGACTGCACAAATGCTCCTTATCCACCCTCTCCTCCTCTCCCTGCACAAGCTGGCTCAAAGCCGGCAAACAAAAAATAAAACGACGCTGGAGCATCATTTTATTTTTCGTTTGCTGGTTGTGCGCCAGGCAATGGGGTGACGCTCTTCCACCATTGCGGAGGAGCCGCCACTGTTGATTCCAAAAATGAAACTCCAGGTGTTTGTGGTACCAACTCCGATAGTTGGTAATGCAGCCTATTAATCCAGCATAGAGCAACATTTAACCATCCTGCTAATTTTCCAAGAAGTGCTATTGTGCCATATGTAAAGGTTGATAGAAATGAACTAACCACTACATGTAGCATTGAGGTGAGGGTGTGACCAGAAGGTTTATTGAACAGATGTGTGAAAGCAGTATTTAATGTGAGAGCCTTCCCTTTAGCATCTCTAATTGGATAGCTGAGCTTCCCTGTTCAACAAAACATATTCTTGGTATCTATAGCTTTTTACTCTCTGTAAACTCATAGGGGTCAATTACAATGTAATTCGGAAAGGCTCCGAATCGGATTCAGGTGTGCCAAATCCGATTCGGAACCCGTCTTCCCCACCGATTTGGATATCTTTCCGAACAACCGATTACGATGTTCGAAAAGCATTTGGACTGTCCAAGTCGGTTCCAGATGGCAATCGGAAGAACACATTTGCAGCTGGCTACAGACTGTGATCCTGACTGAACGATTACGATGTCAGATTCGGACAACCTTTCCGAATCGTTTTTTTCTGACACGGATCTGCGTCCGAATCTGACTTTAGGGGCCCATAGCAGGCCCCCTTCACCTGGAGCCTTACGACTGGGGCCCGTGAGGGTACCCAAGAGACCCCCCTTTCAGACCATGCACGGTGTGGCAGGCACCCTAAAGGGTGCACGATTTTCCCCGGCCACCCCTTTCTTCAATGGGAGCTTGTGTATTTGGTCGGAACACAGGCTCCCATTGAAGTCAATGGGAGTCTGACCGAATGGTATACGGAACCTTTGTAATTGGTTGGTCGGACACCCTGCATCCAATTCGGTCGGAAACCGTTCTGAGATCGATTGGGTAAGAATGCTTTCCGAATAACATCGTAATCGAGCCCATAGTATCTATACCACTGGTCTTCTTCGCTTTCTGCCAAAAATTACTATTTTATTTTTTACTTTATTGATTACTGCATTATTTTCCTGACAGTATCAGTTGACCTTTTTTTTTCCACGCCTGAACAACGTGTGAATAGCCTAACTTCCTAATCTGTTTTTTCAATGCCCGTTTCAATTATTGTAAAAGACGAGTTCAACATCTGAATTTGGAAGATTGAGCTGAGCAAGGAGCGGGCATATAGCCAGTCTCCCTGTAAATAGTGAACTGGTTTAGGTTAAAGAAAGCATCAATTTTGTAGAAATAACAGTCAAAATTGGTTGCGCCTCAGGTGAGGCCATCTGTTACATAAACATCAAAGGACAAGTATTATCGAGTTGCTGACCCGCATATTTTTTAAGATTCACCACCATCTTGTTTTTAAAATCATAAGCATTTAAAATATCTGGAGAGTGTTGCAATCCTGCAGCCATATTTTGCAGTATCAAAGTGTTATCTGCATGCTGCAGGACCTGCAGTTTGGTTAAATCTATCTTTGAGATAGTTGCAGCTTGACACACAATTTCACTGTATATATCTGCATTATTGTGGTTAAATAAAAGGGATGCTAATAAATATCCCTGTTTCAAAACTCTGTTAGTTAAGTAAGCCAATTGCTACAGTCCAGTTGTCCTCTACCCAGTTATTCCAACACAAAGACTGGATGCATTCAATAATTATGGTGGGGCACCCGATTCAAACTGTTTTTTTTCACAGGAATTAAACGGTTTGCCCTATCAAAGGCCTTTCCATAGTACTTGAAACAAACTGCAAGGTTTAATGTGAAAAGAAGTAAGAATGAGCATTGTTAGGGCCAATATGTTCTCCAAATCACCACGTTTGTTTTAAATCCTGTCTGCTGCACTGGAATGAAATTAGCACTTCTGGACAATGCCTCTAGTTCCTCAATAAATGACTGGGCATGGTAGTTAGAATTAATGTCTAACAATGCTATCATTCCATAATTACATACTTTAAGCCCTTGGACGCTATTGACGAGCTCAGCTCGTCATGGAGTTTCCATTGATTTCAATGGAAATTCAATGAAGAATCTGAAAGTGCCTTAGCATCCAAGTGGTTAATAGAAGCCCCTTTCTTATAAATTGGTTGAAGTTGTGACCCCAGCCATAACCGATGGACAATTTATAATTCAATTGCTTTTGTAAACAGAGGATCATTTAGCCCATTATTATGGTTTGGTCTTAAAAACTGTATTTGGAATTCAGTTTGGGCCAGGGGCCCCTACCGACCTAGGCACTTTAATTAGTTTTACAATGGTATCAGCTGAAGCATAGGCTTCTGTACAGTTGTGTGAATATGGTGCCTCCTATGTGGCAATTTCATCCTTGTAAAGAGACTATGGGGCCCATTAGGATGGCGGACGGATCCGCCCGCCATCCGCAACTATATTCCACATGCCATATTAGGATGGCGGGGGGACCGTGGCGGACGGAAAGACCTTCCGCCGCCGAAAAGGTTTAATATGGGGGCGGTGTCTAATAGACACCGCCAGCCATATTATGATGGGCTGCTTTGGTTGCCTTTCCGCAGCGGCGATGCCGCCACGGAAAGGCATGCCGTCTTCACTCTGGGGGCCCCCTGCGGGCCCCCAGAGTGAAGGAGAGGTGGGGGATGCACACGGGGGCTACCTGTGGTACCCCCCTGCATTTGCATAGACAAAGCAGCAGGCACCACGTGGTGCCTGCCGCTTTGAAAGGTGGATAGATGGATGGATGGATAAATGGATAGGTTTGATGGATAGGTTTGGCAATAAATGGATAGTTTTGGACGGGGGCGTTAGGAATCTCATATTTATTTTTTATTTTTTTATTTATTTATTGGTTTCTCCAAGCAACAACAAAGAAGACATATGATATTACAGAAATAAAGAAGTCAGTGTTATGTACTATATTCATAACATGTCATTGCCTTGTCTTCGCTTTGTTAAAATCAATACTAACAAACAAAAGTGGAAAAAAACATAGCTTACCCTACAATAATGGAGCATATGTGATCTACAGTAAAATACTGTGCACCAAGTAACTCTTATAGTATCGCTTTCCAGTTAGCGACTTCGAGTGAATAGGTTTCCCAAAGGAGCAGATTTGTTGCCGTATACCAGGTCCTGGTTGTCTAATTGAGCGGGATATACCAACCCACGTGTCACTTCACATTTCATCCAGCCCCCCCAATGTTTCATCTAAAGAATGCATCTGTAGGTAGTCTTTAAGTGGTTGCCAAATATCCCGAGGGCGGGAAGTAAGAGGTAGCAGTGTAGCGTATGTGTCACTAGTTGTATTACAATAAATGAGGTCCCAAACCCGATCTTTGATAGTTTGTGTTCGGGCTCTACCCCAATGTAGGGATACCTGGCGGTTGGCTAGGAGGAGAGCAAACATAGATAATCTTCTAACGCTTCTTTTGAGGGGTTTGACATATCGTAACAATGCCATCATTGGGGAGGGTTTTAGCGTGAATTAAATCATGAGTAATAAGTGGTGAAAACTAGTCTCCCAATAATCCCGGAGGGGTGCGCAATTCCAAACAAGGTGTGCAAAGTCTGCATCTGGCATCGTGCACCTGGTGCCTGTATTTGAAACAGTTGGGTTAATTCTAGACATCAATTTAGGAGTAATATATGCTCTATGGAGATATTTAAAATGTATCAGTTTATGTCTATAGTTATTCAATATGTATCGAGTTTGGGCACAGCATTAGGACAATATTTCATCTGACGCAGTTTCACCCACATCAAGTTCCCAAGCCTTCCTAGATTTGAGTCCCACTATTGGTCACATGGATTTAGATATGTGATAGAGGCGGGAAATAAGATGTGTGCTATCAGTAGATTTAATGACTAGAGTGAGAGGGGGAAGTCAGTTGGTTCTGTAGCCGCATCAGGCAAGACACTCCTCAAGGCTCCATGCACTCTGTTTATTAAAAATCTATCATGTAAGTAGCGGCGCCTCTCGCTGCCAGTTCAGTAACCGGGCACAATGGAAAGTCCTTAAACAGAGAGTCCTTAAACAGATCTCTCACAGTGCTAAGCCTTCACCCATGCAGCATTCATTTAGTATGAGTTTCAGTGGTGGGGGATAACCATAAATTGTCTCGTAGTGGCGTATGGGGAGAATATAAGATGTCATGCTGCAAATATCGACACTGTTTGGCCCAAACCCAACATGTTGTGGATACTGTCTGTAATTCCGTGGGGCAGCGTGGAAGCCCTTGTGGGAGAAGTGACAAGAGTGCATTCGGGTGTACTTGGGATCATTCAGGTCTGAGATACTGAATGCGAGCATCGGGGTGATACCAAAAATATGTGAAATGGATCTGAGCTACCAGATAATAGAGGTAGAAATCAGGAACCCCGAATCCTCCTCGCTCGTATGGCATAGTGAGAGTATCCCATCCGATTTTTGGATGTTTACCCGCCCACACCAGTTGGATTAATATAGAGCGTAAAGTTGCAAAAGAAGCAGTTGTCAAAGCAATTGGGATATTTATGAATAGATATAGCAGGCGCGGGAGTACCACCATTTTAATGATGGCTATCCGGCCGACTTTGGAAAGGGGTCGTTTAATCCAGCGGTCCACCTGCAACGTGAGGTGGTCAATAGCCGGCCTATAGTTGATTCGGATTACTTTGTCCACACTGCAGTGTAAATAAATACCAAGGTATTTAGGAGGAGAGGTACACCAGTGCAAAGGGAACTCAGTGTGGACCAATCTCCGACTTTGACCAGTGTAAGCCAAATTGGACTATCTCTCTCAATAATGGAGAAAGGTTTTCTGCAGGGTGGCGAACAAATAACAGTACATCATCAGTGTAGAAGGAGGCTATGAGTGGGCCAGTATGTAATTGCAAGCCCCTGTGGAGATGACATTCCTGCATATGGTGGGCTAGGGGATCCATAGCTATAATAAACAGTAGGGGTGACAGTGGATACCCCTGACAAGTACTAGTGACAATGAAAAAGGAGTTGTAAGTATTCCGTTCACTCGTAGTCGAGCAACCAGATTGGAATATAGCAGGTGAATCAGACTTAAAAAACCTATGGGGATACCTCATTTCTGCATCGCTGTGTATAAGAAGGACCATTCCAGGGAATCAAATGCCTCTCAGCATCTAGCATCACAACAGCCACTGGGAGCGTAGGTTCCATCTGGTTTATTACTGAGAATACTGGACGTAGGTTAATGGCCGTGGACCTACCGGGGATAAACCCCGCCTGGAAGGGGCATAAAATGGTATCTTCTAGTAGCGAGAGGCGTGTTGCTAAGATTTTAGCAAGAATTTTATAGTCCTGATTTAACAGCGATAGCGGTCCGTACGATTTGCATTAGGTAGGAGTTTTGCCCGGTTTAAGAAGTAGTGTTACTATGGCTTCTTGTATAGTTGGAGAGAGGGACCCGCTTTCCAAGGCCTCTGCATATACCTGAACCAGCTGCGGGGCGAGTATGTCCGGTTACGCCTTGTAAAAATCCGCAGTTAGGCCTCGGAACCAGGGACTCGACTACTAGTTAAGTCTTTTATTGCCTGACGCACTTCATCGGCATCAATGGGGGAAGCTATGAATTCACGTTGCCCGTCTTCAATCCAGACCATGACAATTTCTTGCAAGTATTCCCTCAGGGCCTGGTCACCAGGTGGGGACCATGTTTCATACAGTTGCATATAATATGTTAATAGGGCCTGTGTGATGTCAACGTTAGTAATTAATGGGGTCTCGTCTTCCGAGTCTAGCTGTGTAATGTATGTTGATTGGTATTGGGGGGACAGCATTCTTGCAAGAGTCCTGCCCGGTCTCTCACCCTCTCCATAAACTCTGGCCTTTGCATACTTCCCTAAGTATTTGACTTACCGAGCAGCTCCGTCATTGAATTCAACCATCAGTGCAGAACGGGTACGAAAAGAGGCTGCAGAGGGGTCTGCGCGAGAGCTGTTATCCACTTCTTTTAGTTTTTGTTCGATTGTGCTCAACTCAGTACAAATTGAACAGAGCACCCCTGCCTGCTTAGAGATACTGACCCCACATACTAGAGCCTTGAAGGTGTCCAAGAGTATAAGTTGGGAGTCAATTCTTCCATCATTGAGTTCGAAATATTCCTTAATGGCGTCTCCTATTTCAGTGCAAAATACTGGATCCAAAGAGCAGAGAAAGGGAACCGCCACAATGGGCGTTGTTTGGGGAGTAATGAAAAATCTAGTACCAGGAGAACCGGGGATGATCTGAAATCGTGTGCAGTAGATATTCAATGACACGCACATCTAACATCAGCTGCGGTGTAAGGTACCAGTGGTGTATACGAGACCAGGACCCATGTGGAGCGGAATAAAAAGAATACGGATTGGTCTTTGGGTGGTGTGTATGCCAGCGATCCTCCGATAATGACGCACGTAGGAGGTTCAAAAGGCCTGAAGTTGAGTGTGGTTTTGTGATTCGCCTCGGGCCAGCACTGTCCGCAGCTGGGTCAAGTGTGAGATTAAACCCCCCCATCAAAGTACTGTCAGTACCTAATTTTTCAATACACACGGACAGAGTAGGGAAGAAGTCGATGGAATCTATATTCGGAGCATAAACATTTACAAGTGACATAGCTTCACCTCCCAGAGTATCCTTTGTGAGTACATACCTACCCCCAGGGTCAGTAATTACCTCAACGGATCGGAAAGGGAGGGAGCGGTGCACTAATATGCACACTCCCCGTGAGTAAGAGCTGAAGCATGAGAAGAAACGGTTCCCACCCCAAGTGAATGAAAAACTGTGTGTGGGTAGTAGAGTCTAATGGGTCTCCTGTAGGACTGCAATTTGGATATTGTGTTGAGCCAGATATGCTAATATTCGTCTATTTTTGGGGGGATTAGCCAGGCCCCTAACATTCCACGAGAGGCGTCTGAGTCGGAGTCCAGGACTGGTATCGCTATCAGTGGGCATTTTCTCATTCGTACAAGCGTTTTAACGCACCAGAGGTAAACAGTGTACACAATCAGCAGTATAAAAAAAGAAAGTGCTCCATACCTACAATTACCATGACAAACATAGTCATACATCAAGAACGCCTTTTCAACCCCACCCCATTCTCCACCTCCACAAGGCACCCGGTAAATCCCAATAGAAAATGCCCAAAAAAGGAGTGCATAACCAAGAAGAAAAATAAAGGAAAAGAAGAAAACAAATAGTCATCCTACGGGGGATGACAACGCTCCGTGGAGCCATCAGATGATATAGCAAACACAAATAGTAATTCCCATTCAACCAAGGGTAATCATAAGGTTGTCCATCAGCCGCATCAGAGTTTGAAAAGAGCATTTTGGATATAAGGCAGAACTAGGGTGTTGCATTACACTTGCATACCGGTAGGCTACCCGCCTCAAGCATATGAAAAGTAAATTGTGGTATATAATACAGGAATCATGTATGGAGATACAAGTTCATCCTGAAGTAGAAGATCATGGGTTAGGTATTGTGCTGTCCTCTTGTTGTTGCAGCGATGTGGATGGTTTATGCTTCTTCCAGAACTTCTCTGCTTCGTCCGGTGAGTCAAAAATATGAGTCTTACCTCGAAGTCTAACGGGATAGAGCATTGCGTATTTGATGTTCGTCTTTTGGAGAGTATGTTTAACATTTATGTACTTGCGTCTGGCCTCCTGCACCAGTAGTGTGTAATCTGGGAAGATGGAAATAGCGGATCCCTGGTAATTGAGTGTTCCTCGTTCCCTGGCTAGTTTAAGGGCCACATCAAAATCGCTGTAGTTGGAGAGTTTCGCAAGTATCATCCTCGGGGGAGCTCCGGGAATGGGTGCGAGCCCCAAAGTCCGATGGGCTTGCTTGACTGCAAATGCTGCAGAAAAGGCGTCCATCCCAAATATATCCACCAGGACGGTCTCAATAAGCTTCGCAATGGGTCCGGTGTTTGTGGATTCAGCAACTCCTGTGACCCAGATATTACTGCGGCGTGAACGCACCTCCAAATCTTCGGTTTTAGAGGCAAGTTGCTTGAGGAGGGATTCTGAACGTTTGAGATGTCATTGCAAGGAGGGTTGTGCATCCTTCAGATCAGAAATGCGCTGCTCTGCTTCCCTTATGCGTGTGTCCTGGGACTCCATGCGACCGTGAATGTCGTCTAGTCTGCTGGTTAATGTGTCCAAGTGTGTGTCGATGGCTCGGAAGCCCACTTTGAGTACAGCCATTTTGGCTGCTGTGCCCTCTAGTTGGTTCCCCTCTTCCCCGGCAGCGCCTTAAGGTTCCTCTCTTCTGAGGGTTTTGCCCCCTTCGAAGCTCAATGGGCGTTGTTTGGGTTCTGAGTGCCCCATTTTCTAGCTGCAAGCATTGGAATGGGGTGTTCCAGTTGGTGCATAGGTAAAAGACCTGGGTCACCAGTACTGGGCCGGCAGGAGAGTTGCCTCTAATAATGGTTGCACATGGGGAGTGGTATGCTCACTGTTGTCGATTGAGGGGGGCAGGGCGACAGCCTCTAGCCAATGCACCTTGCACTGTGTTCTGGGCAGTTGATCTTTATTAAATTGCAGGAGAGCAGCAATAAGTCTGTGGTGTATGTGCTGGGGAGGGGGTGTAGATCAAGAATATCGATGGGGAAATGTCGAGAAACAGATATATCGAGGTAAGAATGTCGTCTGTGTTAAATATCGATGTTATAAATATCGATGTTGGAAATATCGATTTTTTAGTTGTGCAGAGATATCAACATTGTGAAATATCGATGTAATAAATATAGTTGAAATAAATATTGATGTAAATGATATCGACATTATGTTTACAAGGGAGTTTTTTTAGTTGTTTAATAGTTATTTTATGTTATGTTTTTAATGTTTTAATGGAAAGAAGATGTTATTTTATAATTATTTTTTATTTTTAGAGTAATTTTTAGGAGCCGGATGTTTATTTTATAGGGGATAAGGGTGGGTAGTAATTTAAAAATGTTAATTTAATTTTTATGTTAAATTTGAATATTAGTTAATATTTTAGGAGCGGGTTGTTGGGTTTATAGGGGATATGGGAGGGTAGTAATTTAAAAATGTTGTTTAAAATTTAAGAAATTGCTAAAATTAGAAGTTAAAAAAATATAAAATGTCGAAATTTTTAATTTCAAATTTCAAATTTCTAATTTAAAAAAATTACGTTATATATTGTTAAAATGTTTATAATATTTAGGGGTGGGATGTTGTGTTTATAGGGGATACGGGTGGGTAGTTATTTAAATATGTAGTTTAAAATTTAAGAAATTGTTAAAATTAGAAGTACAAAAAATATTAAATGTCGAAATTTTGAATTTTAAATTTTAGATTTCTAATTTTACAAAATGATTTTATATATTGTTAAAATGTATATATTATTTAGGGGCGGGATATTGTGATAAGGGTGGGTAGCTATTTAAAAATCCTGTGTGAAACGTTTCTGAAATCTTTAAAATTAGAAGTTAAAAGCAATTTAAATGTAGAAATTCGAAATTTCAAAATAGAAATTTCGAATTTGGTGAAAATATATTTTTTACATGTAAAATAGGTTTTGAAATAAAATAAAAACTGGTAAAAACTGTGTAATAATTTATCATGTATTAATGTTTTAGATTTTAAATTTAAATATTTTATAGAAATGTTGAAATTAATTACTAAATTATTTGATTTGCACCACTTTTGTTATGATATATATACAAATTAAATTTCATGTTAAAAGAAATTATAATAGTTAAAAGTTTATAAATATTTACAATAAAAAGTATGTGTAAATGTATTTTAATATTTAATTTTTAAATCATATATATTATATTTGTATATATTTATATTCTTATTTTTTAAATGAATAATATGAAAGCTATTTGTTACAAATGCGAATATTTGTGAAATGTAATAATAAAAAATATTGATAGTTAATATTTTTTAAATATTTTTATTAACATTTTACAGCAATTTTACCCCCCACCCCGCGCCAAACAATGACTGTCAATTCTCGTTTACAGATGGTACATAATGCATTATTTCATTTTTTACAAATTATGATATAAAATAAGAGAAAAGAAAAAGGATCCTGACTGGACATACCAACTAAAGCATTAGGCATTTGGGAAAGAAGAAAAGAAACGTTAAACATAACAATCCAGAAACCCAAAAAAACCCAACCACTCAAAGGACAAAGAAAAAAAAAAAAAAAGACCGATATACACTTCTTCAGAACCTGCTACCTTACATTACCCCCTTATACATTTAACATCCTATCTTTCCAGTCAGCAATCGGCTTCCACAGCTGCAGCCCAAGTGCACTCTTTTTTTTCCCCTTTCTCGCGTAGATAGCCTTCTCCAGGTCATGCATGTGCAATAGCCTAGCCAGCCACTGCTGGAATGGGGGAGCCAGTTTATCTTTCCATGCAGCCGCTATGCAGAGGCGTAACACGGCCATTGCCACAAATATGAAGCCCCCTGCAGTTTGTTGTTGTGCATTACAATCCTCTAGGTTTAAGAAGTAGTGTTACTATGGCTTCTTGTATAGTTGGAGAGAGGGACCCGCTTTCCAAGGCCTCTGCATATACCTGAACCAGCTGCGGGGCGAGTATGTCCGGTTACGCCTTGTAAAAATCCGCAGTTAGGCCTCGGAACCAGGGACTCGACTACTAGTTAAGTCTTTTATTGCCTGACGCACTTCATCGGCATCAATGGGGGAAGCTATGAATTCACGTTGCCCGTCTTCAATCCAGACCATGACAATTTCTTGCAAGTATTCCCTCAGGGCCTGGTCACCAGGTGGGGACCATGTTTCATACAGTTGCATATAATATGTTAATAGGGCCTGTGTGATGTCAACGTTAGTAATTAATGGGGTCTCGTCTTCCGAGTCTAGCTGTGTAATGTATGTTGATTGGTATTGGGGGGACAGCATTCTTGCAAGAGTCCTGCCCGGTCTCTCACCCTCTCCATAAACTCTGGCCTTTGCATACTTCCCTAAGTATTTGACTTACCGAGCAGCTCCGTCATTGAATTCAACCATCAGTACAGAACGGGTACGAAAAGAGGCTGCAGAGGGGTCTGCGCGAGAGCTGTTATCCACTTCTTTTAGTTTTTGTTCGATTGTGCTCAACTCAGTACAAATTGAACAGAGCACCCCTGCCTGCTTAGAGATACTGACCCCACGTACTAGAGCCTTGAAGGTGTCCAAGAGTATAAGTTGGGAGTCAATTCTTCCATCATTGAGTTCGAAATATTCCTTAATGGCGTCTCCTATTTCAGTGCAAAATACTGGATCCAAAGAGCAGAGAAAGGGAACCGCCACAATGGGCGTTGTTTGGGGAGTAATGAAAAATCTAGTACCAGGAGAACCGGGGATGATCTGAAATCGTGTGCAGTAGATATTCAATGACACGCACATCTAACATCAGCTGCGGTGTAAGGTACCAGTCGTGTATACGAGACCAGGACCCATGTGGAGCGGAATAAAAAGAATACGGATTGGTCTTTGGGTGGTGTGTATGCCAGCGATCCTCCGATAATGACGCACGTAGGAGGTTCAAAAGGCCTGAAGTTGAGTGTGGTTTTGTGATTCGCCTCGGGCCAGCACTGTCCGCAGCTGGGTCAAGTGTGAGATTAAACCCCCCCATCAAAGTACTGTCAGTACCTAATTTTTCAATACACACGGACAGAGTAGGGAAGAAGTCGATGGAATCTATATTCGGAGCATAAACATTTACAAGTGACATAGCTTCACCTCCCAGAGTATCCTTTGTGAGTACATACCTACCCCCAGGGTCAGTAATTACCTCAACGGATCGGAAAGGGAGGGAGCGGTGCACTAATATGCACACTCCCCGTGAGTAAGAGCTGAAGCATGAGAAGAAACGGTTCCCACCCCAAGTGAATGAAAAACTGTGTGTGGGTAGTAGAGTCTAATGGGTCTCCTGTAGGACTGCAATTTGGATATTGTGTTGAGCCAGATATGCTAATATTCGTCTATTTTTGGGGGGATTAGCCAGGCCCCTAACATTCCACGAGAGGCGTCCGAGTCGGAGTCCAGGACTGGTATCGCTATCAGTGGGCATTTTCTCATTCGTACAAGCGTTTTAACGCACCAGAGGTAAACAGTGTACACAATCAGCAGTATAAAAAAAGAAAGTGCTCCATACCTACAATTACCATGACAAACATAGTCATACATCAAGAACGCCTTTTCAACCCCACCCCATTCTCCACCTCCACAAGGCACCCGGTAAATCCCAATAGAAAATGCCCAAAAAAGGAGTGCATAACCAAGAAGAAAAATAAAGGAAAAGAAGAAAACAAATAGTCATCCTACGGGGGATGACAACGCTCCGTGGAGCCATCAGATGATATAGCAAACACAAATAGTAATTCCCATTCAACCAAGGGTAATCATAAGGTTGTCCATCAGCCGCATCAGAGTTTGAAAAGAGCATTTTGGATATAAGGCAGAACTAGGGTGTTGCATTACACTTGCATACCGGTAGGCTACCCGCCTCAAGCATATGAAAAGTAAATTGTGGTATATAATACAGGAATCATGTATGGAGATACAAGTTCATCCTGAAGTAGAAGATCATGGGTTAGGTATTGTGCTGTCCTCTTGTTGTTGCAGCGATGTGGATGGTTTATGCTTCTTCCAGAACTTCTCTGCTTCGTCCGGTGAGTCAAAAATATGAGTCTTACCTCGAAGTCTAACGGGATAGAGCATTGCGTATTTGATGTTCGTCTTTTGGAGAGTATGTTTAACATTTATGTACTTGCGTCTGGCCTCCTGCACCAGTAGTGTGTAATCTGGGAAGATGGAAATAGCGGATCCCTGGTAATTGAGTGTTCCTCGTTCCCTGGCTAGTTTAAGGGCCACATCAAAATCGCTGTAGTTGGAGAGTTTCGCAAGTATCATCCTCGGGGGAGCTCCGGGAATGGGTGCGAGCCCCAAAGTCCGATGGGCTTGCTTGACTGCAAATGCTGCAGAAAAGGCGTCCATCCCAAATATATCCACCAGGACGGTCTCAATAAGCTTCGCAATGGGTCCGGTGTTTGTGGATTCAGCAACTCCTGTGACCCAGATATTACTGCGGCGTGAACGCACCTCCAAATCTTCGGTTTTAGAGGCAAGTTGCTTGAGGAGGGATTCTGAACGTTCGAGATGTCATTGCAAGGAGGGTTGTGCATCCTTCAGATCAGAAATGCGCTGCTCTGCTTCCCTTATGCGTGTGTCCTGGGACTCCATGCGACCGTGAATGTCGTCTAGTCTGCTGGTTAATGTGTCCAAGTGTGTGTCGATGGCTCGGAAGCCCACTTTGAGTACAGCCATTTTGGCTGCTGTGCCCTCTAGTTGGTTCCCCTCTTCCCCGGCAGCGCCTTAAGGTTCCTCTCTTCTGAGGGTTTTGCCCCCTTCGAAGCTCAATGGGCGTTGTTTGGGTTCTGAGTGCCCCATTTTCTAGCTGCAAGCATTGGAATGGGGTGTTCCAGTTGGTGCATAGGTAAAAGACCTGGGTCACCAGTACTGGGCCGGCAGGAGAGTTGCCTCTAATAATGGTTGCACATGGGGAGTGGTATGCTCACTGTTGTCGATTGAGGGGGGCAGGGCGACAGCCTCTAGCCAATGCACCTTGCACTGTGTTCTGGGTAGTTGATCTTTATTAAATTGCAGGAGAGCAGCAATAAGTCTGTGGTGTATGTGCTGGGGAGGGGGTGTAGATCAAGAATATCGATGGGGAAATGTCGAGAAACAGATATATCGAGGTAAGAATGTCGTCTGTGTTAAATATCGATGTTATAAATATCGATGTTGGAAATATCGATTTTTTAGTTGTGCAGAGATATCAACATTGTGAAATATCGATGTAATAAATATAGTTGAAATAAATATTGATGTAAATGATATCGACATTATGTTTACAAGGGAGTTTTTTTAGTTGTTTAATAGTTATTTTATGTTATGTTTTTAATGTTTTAATGGAAAGAAGATGTTATTTTATAATTATTTTTTATTTTTAGAGTAATTTTTAGGAGCCGGATGTTTATTTTATAGGGGATAAGGGTGGGTAGTAATTTAAAAATGTTAATTTAATTTTTATGTTAAATTTGAATATTAGTTAATATTTTAGGAGCGGGTTGTTGGGTTTATAGGGGATATGGGAGGGTAGTAATTTAAAAATGTTGTTTAAAATTTAAGAAATTGCTAAAATTAGAAGTTAAAAAAATATAAAATGTCGAAATTTTTAATTTCAAATTTCAAATTTCTAATTTAAAAAAATTACGTTATATATTGTTAAAATGTTTATAATATTTAGGGGTGGGATGTTGTGTTTATAGGGGATACGGGTGGGTAGTTATTTAAATATGTAGTTTAAAATTTAAGAAATTGTTAAAATTAGAAGTACAAAAAATATTAAATGTCGAAATTTTGAATTTTAAATTTTAGATTTCTAATTTTACAAAATGATTTTATATATTGTTAAAATGTATATATTATTTAGGGGCGGGATATTGTGATAAGGGTGGGTAGCTATTTAAAAATGCTGTGTGAAACGTTTCTGAAATCTTTAAAATTAGAAGTTAAAAGCAATTTAAATGTAGAAATTCGAAATTTCAAAATAGAAATTTCGAATTTGGTGAAAATATATTTTTTACATGTAAAATAGGTTTTGAAATAAAATAAAAACTGGTAAAAACTGTGTAATAATTTATCATGTATTAATGTTTTAGATTTTAAATTTAAATATTTTATAGAAATGTTGAAATTAGTTACTAAATTATTTGATTTGCACCACTTTTGTTATGATATATATACAAATTAAATTTCATATTAAAAGAAATTATAATAGTTAAAAGTTTATAAATATTTATAATAAAAAGTATGTGTAAATGTATTTTAATATTTAATTTTTAAATCATATATATTATATTTGTATATATTTATATTCTTATTTTTTAAATGAATAATATGAAAGCTATTTGTTACAAATGCGAATATTTGTGAAATGTAATAATAAAAAATATTGATAGTTAATATTTTTTAAATATTTTTATTAACATTTTACAGCAATTTTACCCCCCACCCCGCGCCAAACAATGACTGTCAATTCTCGTTTACAGATGGTACATAATGCATTATTTCATTTTTTACAAATTATGATATAAAATAAGAGAAAAGAAAAAGGATCCTGACTGGACATACCAACTAAAGCATTAGGCATTTGGGAAAGAAGAAAAGAAACGTTAAACATAACAATCCAGAAACCCAAAAAAACCCAACCACTCAAAGGACAAAGAAAAAAAAAAAAAAAGACCGATATACACTTCTTCAGAACCTGCTACCTTACATTACCCCCTTATACATTTAACATCCTATCTTTCCAGTCAGCAATCGGCTTCCACAGCTGCAGCCCAAGTGCACTCTTTTTTTCCCCTTTCTCGCGTAGATAGCCTTCTCCAGGTCATGCATGTGCAATAGCCTAGCCAGCCACTGCTGGAATGGGGGAGCCAGTTTATCTTTCCATGCAGCCGCTATGCAGAGGCGTAACACGGCCATTGCCACAAATATGAAGCCCCCTGCAGTTTGTTGTTGTGCATTACAATCCTCTAGGCCTAATATTATTACATCAGGTGTCAGTTTCACTTTGAAAGCCAGAGATTTATCACAGAACATTTCAATACTGTTTATGAGTGGTGAAAGGATTGGGCACCCTGCGAACATATGAATTATATCCGCCTCCAAGCTATCACATCTCGGGCACCTTACCCCCTGTGTTCCTCCCCACTGAGCAAACCTAGCTGGGGTGTAGTAGAGTCTATACAGGGTTTTAAAATGTTGTGCTTGTAGTGACGCCGAACATAAGGTTTCATGCCCTAAGCTTAGTGATTTTGAGAATGTCCCCTTGAGACTCCTAATGCCTCCATCCATTTGGTCTCATACTTCACTAGATCATCCCCTCTATGTTCTATCAATTCTGCGTACAGCCGTTTAATTGTACATGGCCGCTCTGCTTCGATCATCTGTAATATTGGGTTCCCCTTAAATCCCGCCTGACCACCACGTTTATTACCTAGAAAGCTTCTTACTTGTAGATACTTAAAGAAGGTCCGGTTGCTGACCCCGAATTCCTGCTGGAGCTCCGTGAATTGACGTACCCCTGATTCCCCCATTAAATCTCCCATATTTCTAATGCCTTGTCTGACCCATTCTTTAAATATTACATCAGTGAAAATGTCCGAAGGTAACGTTAAGTTCCCCGCTAATCTTGTATGTCCATGAAATCTCCCCAAACCAAAGCTTTTCTTAAATGCCTTCCAAATTTTATCGGCAGCTTCTAGTGTCTTAAACCTAGTTCGCTTGAAATAACTTGGCTCCGAGTATCTTAAGAAAGCATTGTTGGTTTCATCTCCCAAAATGAAACCATACACTTCTAATGACCCTGTGTGCAGATCCCCCTCTCCTTCCGTCCCTCCCAGCAGGCAGGTCATCTGCTGCAGAGCAGCAGACCAATAATACATCCTGAGATCCGGTAGAGTCCACCCACCCTTATCGTGTGGTAGTGACATATATTTCAGTGCCCTTCTAGTCTTCCCTTGTGCCCACACAAAACGATTTACCATATTTTCTAATTTCTTAAACCAAATCAAACTAAAGAACAGCGGAATTGTTCTAAACAAGTATAGAATTTTAGGCAACAGGTTCATTTTCACGTAGTTGACCCTTCCAACAAGTGTCATATGCAAATTATGTACCCTATCCAGGTCTTTCTTCGTTTTCGTTATAATGGGGTTAATATTGATTTCCACCAATCTTCCTAAATCTGATGTAATAGTAATACCCAAATATTTCCCTTCGTTGACCACCCGTGTGTCTGTACAGCCTGTATGCATGTTTTTAATAATTTGTGTCTTGCTTTTGTTCAATGCATATCCCGCTATTCGCCCAAACTGCTCCGCCTCTGATTCGATTTCCCTTATCGCCTCCATTGGGTTAGGTGTAATAACCGCTATATCGTCTGCGTAAGCTAGAACCTTTATATCTCCCCTCCTAGTATTCAGTGGTTCAATTTGTGCGTTTTGTTCTAATTTATGTATCAATGAATCTATATACATTGCGAACAACAATGGTGAGCAGGGACACCCCTGCCTTGTGCCCCTGGTGATGTTGAAGGGTTTCGTACGGCCTGTAATTATCCTGACACACGCTGTTGGGTTTGTATAAAGAGCTTGTATTACTTTAATAAAGGTTTCGCCCACTCCCCCTCTTCTCAAAACAGCCCATAAGTACTCCCATGCCACCCTGTCAAATGCTTTCTCAGCGTCAAGTAACAGGGTGGCCATTGGGTTCCCTTCCCCTTCCTGTATATCAAACAGTGTGATCATTTTCCTTACTTGAGTTGTGGTGTCTCTATGAGGTATAAACCCGTGTTGGTTGACACTCACCAATTGAGTGATTACCCTGGCGAATCTGACTGCCTGTATTTTTGAGAATATTTTTGTGTCAGCATTAAATAATGTGATGGGTCGATATGAACCAGGTTCAGTCGGGTCCTTCCCTTTTTTTAGTAAAATTACTATATCTGCTCCCGCCCAGCTACCTAAAATCGCCTGCCCTTGCTGTACTCCTTTGAAGGTTCTTGCTATTTCTTTGAATATTGAGGATAAGAATACTTCATAAAATTCTCCGGGTATCTGATCGGGTCCAGCTGCTTTCCCGTTTGGTAACCCCAATATAGCATCGTTTATCTCCTCATCCCTTATATCATTGTCCAGATACTCTCTGTCCTCTTCGCTTAGTACTTTACCCGGGGTGTTCTCTAGGTAAAGCTCTATTTCCTCCCTGTCTCGATCTAGGGCCTTTTCAGTCCACCACCCTGTCCTTGCCGTGCGGAGTACCCCAAGGCTCATCCCTGAGTCCGACACTCTTTAACATATATGTGTCGGACCTTGCCAAAACCATTCGTGCTCATGGGATGAGCCTTACATCTTACGCCGACGACACCCAGTTGGTCTTAGCCATCAGAAATGACGGCCAAAAAATCGCCGATAATTTCAATATGGGCATGCAGGCCATAGGGAATTGGATGGCATGCAATTGCCTTAAATTGAACTTGGATAAGTCCGAGGTGGTCATCTTTGGAAGCTTAACCCCAGAATGGTCCTCCCGCTGGTGGCCACAGTCTATGGGTCCTCCCCCCACTCCTGTCAGCAAAGTGAGGAACCTAGGTGTCATGTTTGACGACCGTCTCACTTTTTTCCCTCATGCAAATCAGATTGCCTCCTCTGCTTTCTATAAGCTACGAATCATTAAAAAAATCCTCCCTTTCCTTCCTGCTTCCGCTGGCAAAACCCTGATCACGTCCTTGGTCTTGTCCACCTTGGACTACTGTAATGCCCTATTCTTGAACTCCCAAGAAAAAGTCCTCAATAAGCTGCAAACCATTCAAAATGCTGCTGCCAGACTGCTGGGTGATATCCCCAAGTTTCAATCAGTCTCAGGAACCATCAGAGAACTTCACTGGCTTTCCATCAGGAACAGAACTAAATTTAAGGCTCTGTGCATTGTCTACAAGGCGTTGCACAACCAGGGACCAGCCTTTCTCACGCAACAACTTGTCCCCTACCGGCCCACCAGGTCCCTGCGGTCCTCTAACCTCTTCCAGCTGGAAATACCCCGTACCAAACTGGTTTCATGGGGTGACAGAAGATTCCTCGTTTCGGCACCCAAGCTCTGGAATACTCTGCCACTATCCATAAAGAGCAGCCCCTCCCTGTGGTCCTTCCGAAAGCACCTCAAAACGTGGCTATTTGACCAATAATCACATCCTCCTGTAGGGCCGAATTTAGCAGATACTTAGCGCCGAGATGCCCACGGGCCTTCGTTGCGCTTTATAAGTGTTTAAATAAATAAATAAATAAATATAACGTGCTGTAGTAAACCCTGAATACCTCCGCTATCCCCTTATCATCAGTGACTATCTGGCCTGTTCCATCTTTAATTTCCTTGATTTCGCCTTTAGCTACTCTTTGTCTTGACCGTGCAGCTAACGTACGTCCTATCCTTTCGCTAAATTCGTAGCACCTTTCTCTCTGCACATCGTACAGTCTGGCGGCTTTGATCGCCACCTCTTCCAGAGCCGCTGCCCTAGCTACTGTTACTTCTAATAGTCGTTCAGTGAATCCCCGCTGGTCTAAGGTAGGTAGCTCGAGGCGCGTTTCTGCCAGAATCAGGGCGTTGTTCAATCGATCTCTCTCTGTTTTTTCCCTCCTCTGTTTAGCAATGGAGTAGCTAAGTGTCTCCCCTCTGACACATGCCTTAAAGCATCCCAAGCGTTCCCGATGTTAGTACTCCCTCTATTAATGTCCCAAAAATTTTTCATCCATACATGCATATATGCAATATAATCATCGTCCTTCAGCAAGCCCCTTTCGAACGTCCATGACCCCGCCACCTTCTTAAACCCTTCTCCTTCTATTGTTAATTTTAAAGGGTTGTGATCTGACAGTATACGCGGTAACCTCTCAATTACTGCATTGCTTAATAGTACCCAGGATATAAAAAAATAATCGAGCCTAACACATTTGCGGTGAGGCGCTGAAAAAAATGTGTATCCGTGATCTAACGGTTTCTTGGCCCCCCACACATCGTACATTCCATTATTTCTTGCTAAGCTCTGTATTGCCCTGCACACTCTCTTCTTTCTTCCCTGATATTGCCCTGTTGTATCTATATCTAGCCCATTGACCCCGTTGATGTTAAAATCTCCTGCCAGGATAACCCGTGGCGCCCAGGATGGTAACTCAGTATCCAAAAAAAGGAACAACTCTGGATCATCTTCGGTCGACCCGTAAACAGAACCTATAGTAACCCACTCCTCCCCTATAAAACACTCAATCAGGGCACATCTCCCCCACTCATCCTCAAACTTCTTCCTCGTTTTAATGTCTACGTGTTTGGTTAATACAGCCACTCCTCTAATTCTCGCCCATTGTTTTGAACGTGCTAAGACCCTAAAGCCCAGTTGTTCCAGCAAAAACAACCTATTCCCTTCTACATGTGTCTCTTGTAGACAAACAAAATCCGCCCCAGTATTTTTTAGCAGCAGTGCCAACCGCTGTCTTTTTAATCTGTCATTCAACCCACACACATTCAGGGTGATAATTATAACACTCGCACTCATGGAGGACTATTCAATCTTTCCCTACATCCTCTTACTCCTGTTATATTTTCTTTGCGTATATTGGAGTCATTATGCATGTTCACTTGTTTCAACTCTTCCCACTGTATTTTATATGTATTTACTCCTTCTTCTCCCTCTGCCTGAACTGCCTGAACTGGCTGTACTACCTGTACCATCTGTACTACCTGTACAATCAATCTTATCTCTCCCTCTCTGGCACCCCTCTCCCCCCCCCTGTCCACAGGCAACTAGGTCAATCCTGACCTATGTATGACTGGTTCCCAATCCCCTTGAGTGATGCTGTCCCCCCCTCCCTGCCTGTACTCTCTTACAATAGATGCAAATGCAAATGCAAAAAAAAAAAAAAAACAACAGAGAGAAAGAAGATACTTTTTAAAGAAGAAATCCCACCAGGCTCCACCCAATCCCCACTAGGAACTCTTTACACAAAACAGAACAGTGTACCCCACAAAACCAAATCCTGCTGTACATATACAAAGTATTATAGTCCTTCACCTCTTTAGGCTCTCTTCTGCCTAATTCAATCCATATCAATTACAGCCATAAATCCCCCTTTTTTTTTTGTATTATCTATTTTCTTCTTTTCTCCTTTAACTCAGTCAAGAAGCTCAGTGCTTTAACTTCCGAGAAGAACATTCTCGTGTGACCCTCTAGTATTACTTTCAGCCTTGCGGGGAACAGAAGATATGCCTCGCATCCAGCTTTTTGGAATGGATCTATCATTTGCCGCAATCTCCATCTCCTCTCCACCGTGGCGTGACAAAAATCCGGCCGGGCAAAGAAGGAGTTTCCTTTAAAAGCCTGACGATCTTTTGGCCTAGTATTGTCCATGATCTCTTGTCTTGCCAGAAAATTCCCGATGTATATCAACATAGCTCTTGGTCTCTCACTCTGAGGAGCAGCATAAGACTTCTTAATTGTCAACGGAAATCTATGCGCCCGTTGTACCTCGACGTCCCAATTCCAAGTAGTGATCTCTGGAAATGATTCTCTTAATAGGTTCAAAAGTACTTTATTCGGTTAAAAAACAAAAGATAACCATGAAAGTAGCATGTAAAATACAATTTACAGTGGGTCAGATGATCATTATTTAAAAACACAGCAGCAATGACATATAAAAAAAGAACATAAATACAGCATAGAAATTAATTCATACGAAGGGTTTTACGACAATTAAAAGCCAATTTAAGAAATTCGGAGAGTGATGCTACCATAAAAACAGTATCCACTTTTTGAAGCTCTAGAAAACGCTAGGCGACATCTATATACATTTAGATCTTTAAGGGTTGGTATGATAAGGTTCCTACGATAGTGAATATAAAATTTACAAAAAAATAAAATATGAGTATCGGATTGCAGGGACACATCGTCACATGGGCAAGGACACATACGATACGAGGATACGGCTTGCCGCACCCGCTGTGCGGGTGTCGCTTCGTCATCTAGAACTGGTGCAGACCGTCGTGGGAAAGGCGCTGTGTCTTGTGGGGTGAGAAGGGCTGCGAGCGGGCTGCTTTGAACGCCGCAGGGACTCAAACTACCAGGAGCCTTGCTGCCCGTGAATCCCTGTGGCGGTGGATTGAGGATACGAGGATACGGCTTGCCGCACCCGCTGCGCGGGTGCCGCTTCGTCATCTAGAACTGGTGCAGACCGTCGTGGGAAAGGTGCTGTGTCTTGTGGGGTGAGAAGGGCTGCGAGCGGGCTGCTTTGAACGCCGCAGGGACTCAAACTACCAGGAGTCCCTGCGCGACCTACAACACCTGGTCCGCGTTCGCCGCTCAGCCCCGCCCCCTACTCCTTGCACAGTGAAAACTGCCCTGAGTTCCCTTCTACTTGGGAAACCTGTCCTGTTACTACTGAGGAGGAGACTTGCTGCCCGTGAATCCCTGTGGTGGTGGATTGAGGATACGAAGATACGGCTTGCCGCACCCGCTGCGCGGGTGCCGCTTCGTCATCTAGAACTTGTGCAGACCGTCGTGGGAAAGGCGCTGTGTCTTGTGGGGTGAGAAGGGCTGCCAGCGGGCTGCTTTGAACGCCGCAGGGACTCAAACTACCAGGAGTCCCTGCGCGACCTACAACACCTGGTCCGCGTTCGCCGCTCAGCCCCGCCCCCTACTCCTTGCACAGTGAAAACTGCCCTGAGTTCCCTTCTACTTGGGAAACCTGTCCTGTTACTACTGAGGAGGAGCCTTGCTGCCCGTGAATCCCTGTGGCGGTGGATTGAAGATACGAGGATACGGCTTGCCACACCCGCTGCGCGGGTGCCGCTTCGTCATCTAGAACTGGTGCAGACCGTCGTGGGAAAGGCGCTGTGTCTTGTGGGGTGAGAAGGGCTGCGAGCGGGCTGCTTTGAACGCCGCAGGGACTCAAACTACCAGGAGTCCCTGCGCATCCTACAACACCTGGTCCGCGTTCGCCGCTTAGCATCGCCCCCTACTCCTTGCACAGTGAAAACTGCCCTGAGTTCCCTTCTACTTGGGAAACCTGTCCTGTTACTACTGAGGAGGAGACTTGCTGCCCGTGAATCCCTGTGGTGGTGGATTGAGGATACGAAGATACGGCTTGCCGCACCCGCTGCGCGGGTGCCGCTTCGTCATCTAGAACTTGTGCAGACCGTCTTGGGAAAGGCGCTGTGTCTTGTGGGGTGAGAAGGGCTGCCAGCGGGCTGCTTTGAACGCCGCAGGGACTCAAACTACCAGGAGTCCCTGCGCGACCTACAACACCTGGTCCGCGTTCGCCGCTCAGCCCCGCCCCCTACTCCTTGCACAGTGAAAACTGCCCTGAGTTCCCTTCTACTTGGGAAACCTGTCCTGTTACTACTGAGGAGGAGCCTTGCTGCCCGTGAATCCCTGTGGCGGTGGATTGAAGATACGAGGATACGGCTTGCCACACCCGCTGCGCGGGTGCCGCTTCGTCATCTAGAACTGGTGCAGACCGTCGTGGGAAAGGCGCTGTGTCTTGTGGGGTGAGAAGGGCTGCGAGCGGGCTGCTTTGAACGCCGCAGGGACTCAAACTACCAGGAGTCCCTGCGCATCCTACAACACCTGGTCCGCGTTCGCCGCTTAGCATCGCCCCCTACTCCTTGCACAGTGAAAACTGCCCTGAGTTCCCTTCTACTTGGGAAACCTGTCCTGTTACTACTGAGGAGGAGCCTTGCTGCCCGTGAATCCCTGTGGCGGTGGATTGAGGATACGAGGATACGGCTTGCCGCACCCGCTGCGCGGGTGCCGCTTCGTCATCTAGAACTGGTGCAGACCGTCGTGGGAAAGGCGCTGTGTCTTGTGGGGTGAGAAGGGCTGCGAGCGGGCTGCTTTGAACGCCGCAGGGACTCAAACTACCAGGAGTCCCTGCGCGACCTACAACACCTGGTCCGCGTTTGCCGCTCAGCCCCGCCCCCTACTCCTTGCACAGTGAAAACTGCCCTGAGTTCCCTTCTACTTGGGAAACCTGTCCTGTTACTACTGAGGAGGAGCCTTGCTGCCCGTGAATCCCTGTGGCGGTGGATTGAGGATACGAGGATACGGCTTGCCGCACCCGCTGCACGGGTGCCGCTTCGTCATCTAGAACTGGTGCAGACCGTCGTGGGAAAGGCGCTGTGTCTTGTGGGGTGAGAAGGGCTGCGAGCGGGCTGCTTTGAACGCCGCAGGGACTCAAACTACCAGGAGTCCCTGCGCGACCTACAACACCTGGGGCTAGATGTAGGTAAAGCATATTTACCGACCCTTAAATACCGAATTTTACCGATTCGGTATTTAAAAGTCGGTAAATATGAAGGGGGGAGATGTAGGGAAATCCAGATGTTTATTTACCGAATCGGTAAAAGTCGGTATTTACCGATTCGGTAAATACCGACCTGTAATGCTCCATTCATTCCTATGGGCTATGAAGCCCATAGGAATGAATGGGGCATTACAGGTCGGTATTTACCGATCGGTAAATACAGATTTTTGGCAAGGGTGCAGGGGGTGTCACTTTGACACCCTCTAGCACCCCCAAAAAAGGTTCGGGGGCCATATGGCAGGCATACCTGCCCTAAGGGCAGGTCTGCCTGTCATATGGCACAGGTGTGCATGCGCACATTTGCATGCACACCTGAATCGGTATTTCACCATCAAATTGAATTTGATGGTAAAATACCGATTTCTAAGGCCTTGTGGGACTCATAAGAGTCCCACCTACATATCGATTTTACAGATTCTGTAAATATACCGGTCAGTAAATTTACCGACCGGTATATTTACAGATTCTGTAAAATTACCTATCGGTAAATTTACAGAACGGTAAATTTACCGATTCTGCCCCCTACATCTCAAATGCCTTTTACCGGTCGGTAACGGCCGAATTCGGCCGTTACCGACCGGTAAAAGCCTACCTACATCTGGCCCCTGGTCTAAGTTCGCCGCTCAGCCCCGCACCCTACTCCTTGCGTGCTCTTTATAACTGACAACACTTACCGCGTCGCGGGAGCGCCCGGGGCGAAGCCCGGGCAAAGGGCGGGCCCTCTACGGCCCTCATCAGCCAGAAGAGACTGGACTGGGCCTGTAGCCCTGGAGTAAAAGTGCTGAGGTACTCATAATTGCAACTTTGCATTTCCATAAGTCGTCAGTGGGCGGGTAGTGTGTACAGAGTTTTTGCTGACTTCATTGTATTCACTGAGCAGAGTTTCTCTGTTATACAAAGTTGCCCGCTTCTATAGAGACGTCCATTTCGAAAGACTCACTATAAATAGTATGGAGATGCGTGAAACAAGAAGTAGGGCAGCAGCGGGGGGGAAGAAACTAACAGGCACGTTAGATGACTTTATTGTAAGAACAAATACATTGATAGATGAGGGGATTTTTTTAATGGAAAGAAGGGTATCGCAGGACTTGGCTGCCGCAAAACGGTCTTCTATGGGCCATTTTGCTAATGTACGGAGCCCTAATACACAAGAGTGTAGTACATTATCTATCGATGTGACTAGCACAGCTGCCTCACAACCGCTTATCCTTACTCACACTCCCCGAGTGCATACTTTACCATCTCCCCAGGCTTCAACAAGTGTCTTGATACATATAGCAGCCTCACCCAAAGATAAAAATGTAGTGCTACAGGGGATAAAGGAAGGGGCAATTCCTAAAAAAAGAGCTAACAAAAACAAGCCTATTAAAGGACATGATAAAGAACTAAATAAAGATATAAGTAACATACCTAATGCCACTGATACTGATTTACAGGGAGAAGACATCCTGCCCCCTAACATATTGCCCCTAGCTATCTTAGATGACACTATCCTGGATGACTCAATGGCTGATTTAATCACCAATAGCACTAGAGATAGCTCAACGGAGGAAAGTGTTAATACTAGTAGGGGAAGAGAGAGTACAATGTTATATATGCTAGAGACCCTAATGAAAACTCTATTAACCCCTCTGACAGAATTTCTCAAGGAGATTGAAAAACAAATTCAAGACCTAAAGAGAGACACTCACACACAGTTTGAGAATCTGGACAAACGGATAGCCCACTTAAGCGCACACAAGGCCAAAGCTATAGCAACTACTTCTAATAATTCTGGCCCCATATTGGCAAAGGGTGCTCCAAATAGTACCCCATCGAGTACAATTAATCCCGAAAAAGGGAAACCCCCTAATAAACAGTTATTAAAAACTCAATCAGCACCTAAAAACTCAACTCCACCTGTTAAGGAAGTATCAGCGCCACAAACTCCTGTCCAACCACCTGATAAAGGCAAACCAGCTAAAACCGACGTACGTAGAAGTATAAATTTACCTCCAAGTGCATCACCATATGTCGTGGTTTTAACTGGGGTACCGGAACTGGGTGCACAATCCACGGAAGCCAATGGGGCACTCGTAAATAAGACTATCCATTGGCTAAATGACAACTACCCTCTCCCGCCAGCTATAAAAAGCAATATTTTAATGGTAGAAAGGGTACCATGGATTGGGTATAACAGAAAAAGGGCACAGGGTGACTGTGTGGTGATAACTTTTGAAAATCCGCGCACTGCGGAGTACATCACAGCAAGGGCCCCGTGAAACAATGGCTTGTCCATCACGGCCAAGGCATTACCCTATTTCTACTCCCATGGGGAACATCCGGATAACAGATGGAGCTGGACTAGGGACAGCCGTCATCCAGGGGGCGGAAATGGTCCAGGATATGACAGGAATCAACATAATACTCAATGGGGAGGGATGAATGAAGATGGATGGACTGTGGTGAAACGTAGGGAAAGGATTCCCCATTTCTTCCCGCAAAGGCACGATCCAGGCTGGTTTGGACATCAGCAATTTCCTTCTCCACCTATTCCATGTCACAATCGTTTTGACTGCCTCGAAATGGTGGACTGACTCCCAGAGGTTGTAAACGTATCTAAGTCACCTATTTTTGTAAGCCAGGTGGATTTTAATTCATCAGGGCATGATGTGTCACACGAAACTCGAGTGGAGCCAATGATAACACAAGGGTTGCCGGGCACCCTGGTAGGGGTTGCCGTAGAGGTGACACCTAATAGAGACTTCTGTAAGGTGGTCTATTGGAATGTAACAGGCATTAAACAAAAAATTTGCAATCCTTCCTGGGATGACGTAATTTCTGGCGTAGCCATCTTAGCCCTACAAGAAACTTGGGCAATTACACCAATACACTTAAATGGCTACAAAACCTATTTTACCACTGCAGTGGGTGGCTCACATGGAAGGTCTAAGGGAGGACTGACAACGTATATATCTAACCTGCTAGTATATGATAGGATTTCTTTTTCCCCTGGATCCAGCTACTATCAGAAAATAGTCATAGATACAAGGAAGGGTCTAAGGATTGTCTTTTTAAATTTCTATAATAACCTACCTAGTAGCATGATAAAGGAAGTACTTGCCATGATTAGCGAAGATATACAATCTGAAATTGATAAAAAAAAGGGGTGAAGTAATGATACTATGGGGGTGATTTTAACTGCTCATTGTGTAGAAAGGGTCAAAAGGGTATATGTGGCCTGATGTTGGAACAGGATGTTAATTTAACGCATTTAGAACACACCTTATTTGGAGACCTAGTCAATGAGATGATTTTTAACTATGACTTTGGGTTTACGAATGAGATAGCCCACCTCCCCACGCCATTTGTTCCAACTTTTGTGGGACGGGGGGCCTCGTCTATTATTGATTTTAGTTTTTGTACAAATAGCTCTGCTGGAAGACTGTCCACCTCTACCTTAATGGACGTGGCACTGAGTGATCACTTCCCACAGGTGGTAGAAATGGAAAACTTATTTGTCTCATCCCAAAATGTACCACGCTCCAAGTATATGGCACAGGATGTGCAGTTAGGCGCCCAAAATGGATATACTCTTAAATGGAGCAAAGTGGTCCCGGACGATTTTTTGTCCAAGGTGGTGAATAAGTGTATGAATAGTTTTTTGATTTGCCTGGATGAACATGCAGAGAGTAATGACATTTTAGCGCATTTTAAAATTATTGCTACTACGATTAAGGAGGTTTTGTGGATTACACGTAAACATGACTTTGGGTTTACGAATGAGATAGCCCACCTCCCCACGCCATTTGTTCCAACTTTTGTGGGACGGGGGGCCTCGTCTATTATTGATTTTAGTTTTTGTACAAATAGCTCTGCTGGAAGACTGACCACCTCTACCTTAATGGACGTGGCACTGAGTGATCACTTCCCACAGGTGGTAGAAATGGAAAACTTATTTGTCTCATCCCAAAATGTACCAAGCTCCAAGTATATGGCACAGGATGTGCAGTTAGGCGCCCAAAATGGATATACTCTTAAATGGAGCAAAGTGGTCCCGGACGATTTTTTGTCCAAGGTGGTGAATAAGTGTATGAATAGTTTTTTGATTTGCCTGGATGAACATGCAGAGAGTAATGACATTTTAGCGCATTTTAAAATTATTGCTACTACGATTAAGGAGGTTTTGTGGATTACACGTAAACATTGTTTAAAACTAATAAGAAATGGTTTGACAAGAAGTGTACTAAAGCCTTAACAAATCTTAAACATGCAATTCATCAGATACCACGGGATGTAGCATTAATCAGAGAGCTAAGGAAGACCTACAATACTGTACTGAAAGACAGGAAGGTTGTGATAAAAAGGGAGGCCTGGGATGAACTCTGTTCGGCGTCACAATTGAAGGATCAGGCTGCTTTCTGGAGGGTTATAAATACTCCGCTCCTTTACGATAATAAAGCACGCATGGAAATCGCCATTACAGAAGATGAATGGGTGGCCCATTTTTCCACCCTTTACATGACTGTTGAACTGGCGCCCGATACAGGCCCAGACCCAATGCTGAAAAATATGAATTTATCAAAAGAATTGGTCGTGACCCTCCCCGAAGTCCTGGCTAGTCTGAAGGCAACTAAGGGGGGTAAGGCGGCTGGGCCCGATGGCATACCAGCTGACCTTTATAAGGCTAATACTGATCTATGGGGGCCAATGTTGGTCCAGCTATTTAATGTTGCCTTGGCGAAAGGCTTAATCCCTACTTGGTTTACATCAATTATTGTTCCGATTTTTAAAAAAGGAGACAGGCAGAATTGCACATGTTATAGGCCGATTTCCTTATTAGATTCCTCCATAAAAATTCTTGGGAGAGTAGTTTTAGCTAAGCTGCAAGGCTGGGCAGAAGAAAACGGGGTGATAAGTGATTTCCAGTACGGGTTTCAAAGGGGTTTGGGGACCGTTAAGCAAGGGTTAAATCTATTTATTTTGCAACAGAAGTATATAAGGGTTAAAAAACAAAGCCTATACCTCACTTTTGTCGACTTATCGTCGGCTTTTGACTGTGTGTCCCACAACAAGTTGTGGGAAATAATGGCTGAACTGGGGGTAGATAAAGCTATTATATATTTTTGAGATATTTATATTCTGGTGCCACTGCAACGGTACGGTACGGTAAAGAAGGTGAATGTAGCAGACATTTTGGGATAGGCCGTGGTGTACGCCAATGGTGCGTTTTAGCGCCCTTTTTATTTTTAATTTACATAAACGGCCTGGAGCATCACCTCGTGCAGGAGGACAGGGATATGCCTATGGTGGGAAGGAGACCTGTCCCTGCACTACTGTACGCGGACGACGCAGTACTAATGGCACGCACCCCAATGGCACTTCAAACCTTGGTTGAATCTTTTAATAGTTTTATGCTTAGCTTGGACTTGAAAATTAACTGCTCCAAGACATTTTCTATGTATTGCGGGAAAAGAACACATAGGCATTTAAAGCCTATTTTTATAAATTCTAAACCACTAGAACAGACCTCTACTTTCCCGTATTTGGGCATCTTGTTCCATGCCAGTGGTTCGTGGACTAGTGCTATCAATGCCAGAACACTGTTGTTTTCCAAAACTGTTATGGCTTTACAGTGTTTCCTAAAAAAGTTGGGGAAAAAACCCATAAGGGAAATCTTAACCATCTATAATGCCACCTGTATAGCGGTAGCTACATACGGTTCTGGATTATGGGGTTATTCAAATGTCAGTTCTATTCAAACCGTGGAAAATAAGTTTTTACGGCACATTTTGTCCATTCCAGAAAGCACTGCAACTTTTATATGTCACGCTGAATTAGGTTTGGTGCATATTACTGACACAATTAAGATCCAGCCAATTCTTCTTTGGCATAGGGTATGGACAAGTGATGATTGTGTGGTCAACCGGGCTATTTTAAAGGACGTCCTAGCACTTGATAATATAAAAAAATTTAAATGGATATGTTATGTTAGAGATTTTCTTGAAGAACTAAGCTGTACTCAATACTTTGAGGATCCATTATCTATGGTACACATTTCAAGAACGAACCGCCACAGGGATTCACGGGCAGCAAGGCTCCTCCTCAGTAGTAACATGACAGGTCTCTTAATAACGTAACCACATAAGCCCTGGGATTTTGTTCCTCTGCCCCCTCCGGAATCCCTAGTAACCTTATGTTGTTCCTCCTCTGCCTATTTTCTGCATCCTCTGCCTTCCATTGTAAGTCCTCGTTGAATTTTTCCTGCGCCGTCTTGAACTCCTTCCACTGTGAGACCTCGTCCTCCAACTGGCCTGTTCTTTCCTCCACTTCTGTCATTCTGCCAGCCATCTCTGCATACAGCTTGTTTACTTTACACAATGATCCCTCGATTTTCTTGCTTGCTGTTTTGCTCTCTTGGCTTCAGCCCTCACTTCTCCCTGCATTTGCCTAAGAGTGGCATAAAGCATCTCCATGGTAGGGCCCTGACCTTGGGATTGCGAGCCTGAGGGTCCATCATGCCGAGACCTAGTTCCCCCTTCATCCTGATACATCCTTGAGGTAGCCGAATAATCCCACACCAATTTATTGGGCCTCTCAGTGGGCCTGGGACTAAGCCTGCTTTGCGATTTCCTGGTATTCTGTTGCTTCCTTCTTACAACTGTTTATTTCTGCACACTATCGTCCATAGAGGATTGGGTCTGACCTGTCTCGGACTCGGTGTCTATCTCGGATCCCTGTTCTGAAGTAGACACCTCCGTCTCTTCTAGACTTGCATCTAAATCAGTTGTTTCAGAATCAAGCAGATTCCCCTTACTTTTATGCATGCCCGTTACCTTATCTGTTTCATCAGTGTCCTCGTTCAGAGAAAAGAAAACGTCATCACCTGGAGTCCCTGGTAATAGACTTGGTGGTAGATCTAGTGTGCCCGCTGCCAATGCCAACCCCCCACCTTCAAGTCTTTTATTATTTGGAAGCGTCTTGCTCGGCCCTCCTTTACCCAAATTTAAACCACTTGCATTGACGTAGGCATTCTCCCCCGTTGTGATGTCCGCAGCGCTGCCTACACCCCCCCTCTGGCCATCTGCTTTCGTAACATGAGGCACGACACAAGGATGAACATCGTGTGAATTAACTGCGACCGCCAGGGTTTGACTGAGGGTGACCCCTGGGATAGTAGCGAAGTTATTGTTCTGGGGTACACTATTAGTGGGAATGTTCTCTCCTAGTGGGCCTGCTCCTGAACCGCTGTTGCTTAAACTGTTACTCTGATTATTAGGCCCATTCACGTTGCCATCAGGTTCCTTCGCCCCAGTTATATTGCCTGAATTCTTGTCTTGTTTTGACAGCGGGCTCGCCAATGCCAATGCCGGGGTTCCCCCCTCCAGACCTGCTCCTCCACACTCCTCACTTGCCTCCACAATAACAACAATATCGGGCGTTTCCTTACCGGGTTCGATTATCGGAGCTCCCGAGCCTGACTCTGTAACACCCACCAGCCTTTGTTCGTCCGTGCAGGTCCCAGCTTCCCTCGGAGCTCTCACTGGCCCGACTTGTTCTGTCTCTGCCGTCTCCTTCTTCGCCTCCCCGAGAGCTGGATCTCGTGGCGGTGGCGTCCTGGTGCCCTCTGCATCAACTCGAATTGGAGTCCTGTTTCTGTCCGTTGATGCATCCCTGCTGAAAGATTCTGCCAAGGTAGGCTGCCTTAAACCCCCTCTTCCCGCTCTGGGTGTAGACTCCTTCGCTGCCGTTTCTTTTGCCGCAGTCTCCGCTCTGAGCGCTTTCTTCTCAGCGCGTCCTGCATTGGCCGCCGCTGTCATCGCCCGGCGCTCTGCTCTCTGCTCAAATTTCTAATTTAAAAAAATTACGTTATATATTGTTAAAATGTTTATAATATTTAGGGGTGGGATGTTGTGTTTATAGGTGGGTAGTTATTTAAATATGTAGTTTAAAATTTAAGAAATTGTTAAAATTAGAAGTACAAAAAATATTAAATGTCGAAATTTTGAATTTTAAATTTTAGATTTCTAATTTTACAAAATGATTTTATATATTGTTAAAATGTATATATTATTTAGGGGCGGGATATTGTGATAAGGGTGGGTAGCTATTTAAAAATGTTGTGTGAAACGTTTCTGAAATCTTTAAAATTAGAAGTTAAAAGCAATTTAAATGTAGAAATTCGAAATGTCAAAATAGAAATTTCGAATTTGGTGAAAATATATTTTTTACATGTAAAATAGGTTTTGAAATAAAATCAAAAATGGTAAAAACTGTGTAATAATGTATTAATGTTTTAGATTTTAAATTTAAATATTCTATAGAAATCTTGAAATTAATTACTAAATTATTTGATTTGCACCACTTTTGTTATGATATATATACAAATTAAATTTCATATTAAAAGAAATTATAATAGTTAAAAGTGTATAAATATTTATAATAAAAAGTATGTGTAAATGTATTTTAATATTTAATTTTTAAATTATATATATTATATTTGTATATATTTATATTCTTATTTTTTAAATGAATAATATGAAAGCTATTTGTTACAAATGCGAATATTTGTGAAATGTAATAATAAAAAATATTGATAGTTAATATTTTTGTATTAATATTTAATGTGTGTAGTTTTACTGGGTAAAAATAATTATTTATTTATTTAATATATATTTTTAGAATGAGATATATTTGTTAAGAGTATGGATGAAATAGTTTGCATTAGATTTTAGGAGTTAGAATAGTAAATTATTATGGTTTACTGTCCAGCACTTTCCCTGAGTTATATTGGATTTGGAGTTAGAATAGTAAATTATTATGGTTTACTGTCCAGCACTTTCCAGAGTTATATTAGATTTTGAATTACAAGAGTACATTATTATGGTTTACTGTCCAGCACTTTCCCTGAGTTATATTAGATTTGGAGTTAGAATAGTATTTTATTATGGGTGACTGTCCAGCACTTTCCCTGAGTTATATTGTTTTGGCTACTATGTTGGCTCCTTTGAGTTGGGACTTGCACTGACAGGGGATTAGCGTTTTAAGCAGGCCGAATTTGTTTTATTTTAAAATGCTTTAAAGGCGTATTAATTTCGTGTTTAGATTTTAAATGATGTAAATCTTGATCAAACTGTCGTGGGCAGCGCGGAGGCTGAGCATTGCTGCTCTACTCCTAACGGTGTCACTTTATCTATTCTCACTCACCGCATTGAGTCTGGGGTAGTCGGTGGTCGGTCGCTTGTCCTCCATGTTGCTGGCACGCTGAGTAGGTGCTGGCTGGGTCCGTCCATGTGAGCGGACCCGCCATTTTGGATTTCAGCGCTCTAGTCTTTCATCCCGGGAGCACATAAAGGCGGAAGCTGGCGCGAGCGCGCAGCGGAAACGCGCAGCGGGCGTGCCAAAGGCAAGCCTGTCTGCGCCCGTCCGCGCTAAGGACGCGCTTAGCGCCAGCCACTATGCCGGTTCTTGTGGGCATCAGAGGCCACCTGAAGGACACTGCCCGGGCCGTTACACTAGCGAGGAACTCCATTTTATTGGTGAGTCAGGCAGGGGTAAGGGGGCTCTGGTTCTTGCTCAGTCAGCCTTTCCGCTGTCTGACTTTCTTGACACCGGATTAATGGCGTGTGGATTATTGAATGTCAGGTCTCTTCCTAAGCACCATACGGAAATTCAGCTGTTGCTGGAACAGCATGAACTTGAGATCTTGTTTATGACTGAGACCTGCACCTCTCCCGATTGCGAGATTGATCCAGGTTGGGCTTGCCCTCCTGGCTATAACATTCGCCACAAACCCCGTCCGCATGGGAGAGGTGGAGGAGTGGGGGTGATCTTTAAAGAGAGTCTAAATCTGATCATTTTTGATGTAGATATGGTCGCATGGTTTGAATTACTTGGCTTCACTATTAAAAATAATGACGGTGAAGCTCTAACTGGGATTATTTGTTATCGTCCTCCTGGGGTGTTCAGTGTACTGCAGCAACAATGTTTGTTGGAGATGCTGACAGACATGGTGGCCAGTCATCGCTGATCAGTGATCTTAGGGGACTTTAACCTCTGGTTTAATGGGTCTCTTGACTCCGCCTATTCGAATGTCCTTCAGTCCTGTGAGGGCATGGGTCTTTTTCAGCAAGTCCCCAAAGCCACTCATACAGGTGGGCACATGCTGGATTTAATTTTCTCAGAGGCTAATCATCGTCTGATAGGGGAAATTCTGCTTAAGGAATGGTATGACCATTCACTGATTAAGTTCTTTGTTAATGATGCTTCCTACAATGGTCAGGGCACAAATGTTGCCCGTGACTACGTAAGCAGGGACTGGAAGTCCCTCTTGCGATTGAAGGGCGTTGCCCCAATGTTCAGGGTAGATGACTGTTTCTCCCCATCTAAGCCTGTTTCTGAGAATTAGGCTTCCTTTTGTAGTGAGATCAAATCTATCTTGGATGTAGTAGCCCCCCAAAAAAATCATCGGGTCAGGGGTAGACCCTCGGCTGCGTGGTTTAATGATAATTTAAAAAATATGAAATTGGACTGTAAGCATGCTGAAAGGAGGTGGAGACGTAGCTATCTTGCTATCGATAAGACTACGTGGAAATCTGAGATTTCGAGCTACAAGAAAGCGATAAACATGGCCAAGGCGGATCACTACTCTTCCCTGATACTCAAGGCCCCTAACAGCTCGAGAAGTATTTTTAACATTTTAAATAGCTTAACCAGCCCGGAGTGCACGAAGAATGTGATACCTCCCTCCCAAGAGCTTTGTGAAGACCTAGCCAAGTTCTTCAAAGAAAAAATTAATACTATTATCAACGATCTGGGAGGGGGCCAGCATCCCTCGGGGACAGTGGACTTGGAGACGGGTGGAGGTGATAACGCCGGTTGTGTAGATGGCGAGGTCCCTTACTGCCTTTATGAGATTGTGCCCCTAGGATTGGATGACTTCGATAGGATGGCCAGTGGTGTCCATTCAGGGGGGTCTCCGCTGGATCCTCTGCCCTTTAAAATCTGGAGTGAATTTAGGCAGAGATGGTCCCCACTCGTCGACTAATTTGTAATCAGTCATTGTCCAGTGGGATGGTCCCAGTACAGTGGAAAAAAGCAGTGGTGACACCCCTGTTAAAGAAGCCCTCACTTGATCCGAAATGCCTGAAGAACTTTAGGCCCATCTCCCTTTTGCCTTTCCCAGCTAAAGTCGTGGAAAGAGTGGTGAGTAGCTCTCTCTCCAAGTATTTGGAACAACACGATTTACTGGAGGAGGTGTAGTTTGTGTTTCGGCCAGCTCATGGAACCGAAACTGCTCTGGTGACCGTGATGGACGAACTTCAGACGCGGGCAGACAGGGGGCAGTCAGCAGTGCTGGTTCTGCTTGACCTGTCTTCCGCATTCGACACGGTCAACCACGGGATTTTGCTGAAGAGACTGAGTGAGGTTGGGGTGAGGGGAACTGCCCTGAGGTGGCTGGGGTCATTGTTAGGGGATAGACAGCAAGCCGTATCCCTCCCCCTTTTCAATCTACCTACTCATCCATCTCACATGGCGTTACACAGGGCTCGGCTATCAGCCCTATTCTATTTAATATTTACATGAAACCTCTGATTGCTGTCATCAAAAATCATAACATTAACATCATTAATTATGTCGATGACACGCAATTGATTTTCTCCCTTGAAGGGGACCAATCAATATCAACAGAAGTGTTTCATGAGTGTCTGCGTGATACGGCCTCTTGGCTGAAGGAGAACGCGCTGCAATTTAATGCAGATAAGACAGAGGTGCTCTACAGTCCGAGGGACAGAATTCCCTCTGCCTTACCTTGTGCCTTACCCGGTAACTTTTGGCCAGCTAACACCACGACCATGGTTCAACCGGTTAAGAAGGTGCGTAATCTTGGCATCTTGTTTGACTCTAAACTCACCCTTGAACTGCAGGTCAGGAAAATGGTGACCTGTTGCCTGGCCATTATTAGGTCCCTGCGGAAGATCCTTCATCTGCTTCCATCTCACGCTCGGGCTTTGATAGTTCGTAGCACCATTCTTAGCAGGCTTGATTATTGTAACGCCTTGTTTCTTGAGTCTCCTAAGTTTTTGCTTGAAAGGCTGCAGAGGATCCAGTCGACAGCTGCCAAATTGGCCTTGGGGTGGCCTAGAAGATCTGCCTCCTCAGTGGCTATGGCGGTACTACACTGGCTTCCTCTCGCACAGAGAGTTCAGTTCAAGTCTCTCTGTACAGTGTTTAAAGCTTTACATAGGGTGGATCCTGTGTCCATGCAGCGAAAATTCAAGTGGTATGTGCCTGCGAGATGGCTCCGCTCCTCTGCGGCTAAACTGGTGGCAATGCAGAGAGTTAGGAAGGTCAGGGCAGGTGGGCGAACCTTTGGGTATGCTGCTGCTAAGCTTTGGAACCAACTTCCCTTGAAATTAAGACAACTTAGTGACTGGTGTGCCTTTAGAAGAAGACTTAAAACTTGGCTGTTCCCAAAAACTTAGACGTCGATTACGATGGCGGATGGAAACGGGTCCGACCGCCATGGTCACGGCAAATAAACTCCCGACCGGACCGCGTATAAACCGCGGGTGCGATTAGGATATTTCTGCCATCACACACCGACCACGGCGGACGGATCACATCAAAGACCGCCGCACGTGGACGGAACCACAGAAACACCGTCCGCCGCGGACGCAATGACCGCGAAAACAGGCTCAACCGCCGCCAGACCTGTGGAGGGTCTGTGCGCACGATTAGGAAAACCCCGTCATCCCAACGGAACTCACCATCGTCCTCAACCGCCGCGGGAAAAAAGCATCGACAAACAGAGCATGACTGCGGAAGGACCAAACAAACATCACCCCTGCCGTCAAAGCGATTCAAAAATGGCAGACGGAAGTAAATAGAAAACCCAAAAAACTGGACACACACCAACCTGGAACACCCACCCCTAACAACTATATTCCCCAATGACCCCCCCAGCACAAACAAGAGCACCCAAGTCACCACACCCACAGAACACCTGACTGCTAAAAACCATTGGGACACAAGCACCACACAGAGTATAAAAGGAATCCCTCCCATAACCACAATCCTTTGCAACACAGCACGGCTGGAAGAAAGAAACAGAACATCACACACAACAGACACACACAAACACACATACAACCTGCACACCTACACACCCTCCACACAAACCCCCACAACACCATCCCTACATACCACACACCTGCACACCCACACCCCACACCACCAACACCTTGCACATCACACACCATGGCACCCAAGAAAAACCCCAAGTTCACAGAGAGTGAGTTGAAGGTCATGGTGGATGAAATCATCTGTGTCGAACCACATTTGTTTGGTACCCTAGTGCAGCAGACCACCTTAGCAACTAAAACCACCATGTGGGACAGGATAGTGACCAGAGTCAATGCTTCAGGGACCGTGCCATGCACCAAACACGACATCCAGAGGCGGTGGCACGAACTCAAGGCAAGGGTGAAAGGCATCAGGTCCAAGAACCACCTGTGGGCACACGACACTGGCGGTGGCGGTCCCGCGGAGCAAATACCATACGCCGAATGGGAGGAGAAGGTGCTAGGCATACTGCACCCTGAGAGTCTGGAAGGAATAGAAGAGGGAGTTGAGGCTGGTAAGTACAAACCAATGACCACTATCAAACTGTAATGTTCTGTCTTGCACACCTGCTAAGACACATCTCCCAGGCTCCAATCCATGCATGTGGACCACACAGTCACCCAAATGCGAAGGCCAGGGCTCAAATCCAACCACCATGATCAACCACAAATGTAGCCTCCTACGTTCCCAGGCTTGCATGTGGTCAAGCAGCTAGCACTACAACTCCCAACAGGCCCCCATGTCTACAGGGAGGGTGAGGGTGGGTGTGGGTGTGGGTCCAGCACTACAACTCCCAGCAGGCCCCCATGTCTACAGGAAGGGTGAGGGTGGGGGTGTGGGTCCAGCACTACAACTCCCAACAGGCCCCCATGTCTACAGGGAGGGTGGGGGTTGGGTCCAGCACCAGAACTCCCAACAGGCCTCCATGTCTACAGGGAGGGTGAGCGTGGGGGTGGGGGTCCAGCACTACAACTCCCAACAGGCCCCCATGTCTACAGGGAGGGTGGGGGTGGGTCCAGCACTACAACTCCCAACAGGCCCCCATATCTACAGGGAGGATGGGGGATTGTCCAGCACTACAACTCCCAACAGGCCCCCATGTCTACAGGGAGGGCGAGGGCGAGGGTGGGGGTGGGTTCAGCACTACAACTCCCAACAGGCCCCCATGTCTACAGGGAGGGTGAGGGTGGGTCCAGCACTACAACTCCCAACAGGCCCCCATGTCTACAGGGAGGGTGAGGGTGGGGGTGTGGGTCCAGCACTACAACTCCCAACGGGCCCCCATTGTCTACAGGGAGGGTGAGGACGGGGGTGTGGGTCCAGCACTACAACTCCCAACAGGCCCCCATGTCTACAGGGAGGGTGGGGGTGGGTCCAGCACTACAACTCCCAACAGGCCCCCATGTCTACAGGGAGGGTGAGGGTGGGGGTGTGGGTCCAGCACTACAACTCCCAACGGGCCCCCATTGTCTACAGGGAGGGTGAGGACGGAGGTGTGGGTCCAGCACTACAACTCCCAACAGGCCCCCATGTCTACAGGGAGGGTGGGGGTGGGTCCAGCACTACAACTCCCAACAAGCCCCCATGTCTACAGGGAGGGTGGGAGTGGGTCCAGCACCACAACTCCCAACAGGCCCCCATGTCTACAGGGAGGGTGAGGGTGGGGGTGTGGGTCCAGCACTACAACTCCCAACAGGCCCACATGTCTACAGGGAGGGTGAGGGTGGGGGTGGGGGTGGGTCCAGCACTACACTCCCAACAGGCCCCCATGTCTACAGGGAGGGTGGGGGTGGGTCCAGCACTACAACTCCCAACAGGCCCCCATGTCTACAGGGAGGGTGAGGGTGGGGGTGGGTCCAGCACTACAACTCCCAACAGGCTCCCATGTCTACAGGGAGGGTGAGGGTGGGGGTGTGGGTCCAGCACTACAACTCCCAACAGGCCCCCATGTCTATAAGGAGGGTGAGGGTGGGGGTGGGTCCAGCACTACAACTCCCAACAGGCCCCCATGTCTACAGGGAGGGTGAGGGTGGGGGTGGGGGTGGGTCCAGCACCACAACTCCCAACAGGCCCCCATATCTACAGGGAGGGTGGGGGTGGGTCCAGCACTACAACTCCCAACAGGCTCCCATGTCTACAGGGAGGGTGGGGGTGGGTCCAGCACCACAACTCCCAACGTGCCCCCATGTCTACAGGGAGGGTGAGGGTGGGGGTGTTGGTCCAGCACTACAACTCCCAACAGGCCCCCATGTCTACAGGGAGGGTGAGGGTGGGGGTGTGGGTCCAGCACTACAACTCCCAACAGGCCCCCATGTCTACAGGGAGGGTGGGGGTGGGACCAGCACTACAACTCCCAACAGGCCCCCATGTGTACAGGGAGGGTGGGGGTGGGTCCAGCACTACAAATCCCAACAGGCCCCCATGTCTACAATGAGGGTGGGGGTGGGTCCAGCACCACAACTCCCAACAGGCCCCCGTGTCTACAGGGAGGGTGAAGGTGGGGGGTGGGGGTGGGTCCAGCACTACAACTCCCAACAGGCCCCCATGTCTTCAGGGAGGGTGAGGGTGGGGTGGGGGTGGGTCTAGCACTACAACTCCCAACAGGCCCCCATGTCTACAGGGAGGGTGGGGGTAGGTCCAGCACTACAACTCCCAACAGGCCCCCATGTCCCATCCCAGAGCAAGATGGACACCGCCTACCATGTGCTGACCACTGCATCTCACTCTTCAAACTTACATGTAGGTAGCCATCTTCACAGGGGCACCATCCAATAGCAGGATAGGACCACATATATCCAAGTATTGTCTCCCCACCTCCACACCACCATAATGCCCAGTACTGTGTACCACACCAATTTGATGACACCAACAACCATGCCCTGATTCCCTAGAAAATTGAAATGTAACAACAACAAACCTGTCATGTCCACAGCATTGATTCTTAAATTCTTGTCCCTCAGGTGACCGACACTTGACAGGAGAAGACACCAACCGCCAGCACCAGTCCGCCCCCTCACAGCCTCGAGTCTCCGGTGATGATTCCCTGGACAACTCGGGTATGGAGGACGATGCCGTACACTCCCAGGGCCATCAGGCTCCCCGGACATCCCTGCCTCCACCACCTCGGCCAGTGGAACAACAGCAACTACTGACACTGTGACCTGTGCAGCTAACACCACCACCACCACCACCACTCCTGCCAGTGCCTCCTTGCCTGACCCATCGGACGATGATGGTCCATCCACATCACAGGCTAGCAGGGAGAGTGGATGGTGGAGGACACAGGTGAGGCCACAGCTCACGAACACGAGGGCAGGTGCAAGGCGAGGTCGGGGACTAGACCCACACAATTCTGGGACCGAGACCCTGGATGCCATTGCAAGTGTGCAAGCGTCGAACGAGCGGTCGCAGGCACAGGCGGATCGGGCTCACCAAGACTCTCATGACACCCGCCAGCTGTTGTGGTTCATAGACCACCGCATGGGCCAAATGGTGGACCTCATGGGGCAGCAAACAACTCTTTGGAGGGAGTGGTTATCCCGCGCCACACCACCTCCACCTCCCCCAAGTGGAAGCGGGCCAGGACACCACCACCACCACCAACATCACCTGAGGCCACTGACAGGGAGGTGTCCCCCGAACAACCTGCCCCCACAGCTAGCCCCACTCAGGCTCCAAGACGGAGGGGCCGTCCGAGGCTGGATCCAGGACTGAGCAGTGGCAAAGCACCAGATACCCGCTCGAAGAGGGGCCGGCACTGACTACACCCTTCCTTGAGCCTGGCATTGACTCTGCGAACTATCTTGCCCCACATTGCCAAGCATTGGCACACGTCTGTTGTACTAGGTTTACATCACACAATGTGTTGTCCCCACGATGGTGTCATCTGACATGACCATCAACTCACACTTCCCCTCCACCACACATTTGTAAATATCTACTAACACCAATGCACACCTTATAAATAAAACTCACGGAAACACTCAAGGCTGTGTGATCTCCATGTTTAAACACAGGTTTGTCTTAGGTGTTGACATCAGCAGGTGCAGGGATCAATGTTGTTTGGAATCATGGCTCTGTGTGAGTGACCAAGAGACAATCAGAGAACAACAAGCACAGGTCAGGAAACTGAATCACACCCATCACACACCAACGTTCTGCAACATCCCACAAACCACAATCATCACATAGTAAGAGGATCACAGGACACACATCAGGGAGCATTGTTCGTACACCATGTCCCACATACATGTACAAACAGAACATAACAAAACAGGCAGCATTCACACACCACATCCACCCATCACCAGCAGACATACATCACACAGTGAACAGCAGCACAAGAGGTAGTTACTCACAATCAAGTAAAGTACCGATCAATGAGCTGACGCCTCTGGTCCACACCTTCTTCCTCCCCACTATCCTCATCACTGGACATGGTTGCGATGGGAGGCGGAGCAACCTGTTGGTCATCAGGGTCCATGATCAGTTTAATTTCCTTGCGCAAGGCCAGGTTGTGGAGCATGCAGCAGGCAACCACGATTTTGCATACTTTGCTGGGTGAGTATGGCAGGGCCCCTCCGGTTTTATCCAGGCAGCGAAACCTAGACTTCAGCAGTCTAAAAGAACGTTCCACCACCCTACGTGTCTTCCCATGGGCCTCATTATAGCGCATTTCACCTGGGGTAGTAGGATTCCATAGGGGGCTTCGAAGTCACGGGCGGTTTGGGTACGCAGAGTCACCTAGGTGGGTGGATGACAGACACATACATCATTACCAGGACTGGTGTGAGCAGCATGGCACACATACAACACAGTAGACATCACAAATCACTCACCTACAAGCCACGCATGTTCTTGATACAGATTGGCCATCAGTTGGGGGACAATGCTGCTCCGCAGGATGTGTGAGTCATGTGCGGACCCGGGAAATCTGGCACACACATGTGAGATGATGTTCTCAGCCAGGCACACCACTTGAACATTGATTGACTGATAGTGCTTCAGATTGCGATAGATGGGTTCACGTGCCTGGGGTGGAACCAGACCAATATGTGTGCCATCAATGGAACCCCCTACGTGTGGAATCTGGCCAAGGGCATAGAAGTCCCCTTTCAATGCAGCCAATTCTGCCGGACGTGGAAAATAGGTGTAATCATACTTGTAACGCATCATGGCTTCCAGCACATCCCGCAGTACCATGCTGAACATGGATTGGGACATCCCCTCGGCATGACCAACTGTGTACTGGAGTGTGCCTGTTGCAAAGAAGTGAAGTGCCGCCATCACCTTTGCTGTGGGTGTAATTGCTCCAGGAAATGGCCTGCGTGGCTGCAGATGAGGTGCCAATTTAGCTAAAAGCTAGTGCAATGTCGCTCGATCAAGCCGGAATTTGCGGATCACCTCCTCTCCAACCATGTCCTCCAGCACAGTGTATGGTCGATGCACATTTGGAGCCCTCCTGTGTGGGAGTAGATGGTAGCAGATGTCAATTTTCCAACTCCGCACAGCTGTGCCACACTATCACATCTTGACCAACACAATACAAATTATACAAGTTGCAGACACTGATTGTATGTGTGACGTGACAGAAATATAAGGCACTACAGACAACTACACACACACTGTTCACCCACAAACAACATCCTGTGTGCAAACTTGTCCAATGCTACGTGCACACATGTTGAAAGAACAGCCAACATCACATGACTGATGCATCCCCACAGACACACATGGATGTGCACTCACAACACGAACAATGAACACACCCTCCTTTTCTTCATGCACCCATGACCCCACCAACAATGCTGTGCATCTTCACATGACAGGCATGGCCATACAACAGACGACACACAGACGCATACACAGAAAGCATGTATACCCCCATCATTGCTAATTGCACACACAAAACACACACTCACGACTGCTTCAAAAGTTTGGTACACAGCCTTAATGGACTGTGTAGATGTGTACAATTACAAACTTGTGACCTCAAAAACAATGTCACCACATTGCCATGCACATCTGACGCAACTTGGGCTCACATCACTGTGCTTTGTAAAGCACTGGCAAGGTCATCATCATGATTCATGATCACACATGCAACAAATGGACATTAATGGGACACGCGGACAGGGGCCATATACATGACATAACGAGTATTGTCATTTTCCGGACATGGCCTGACACACTTGTACACCTACAATCATTACATGTGTGCGGAGACATGCAGTGTGTATACACACGGCATCCGGGTATGCCTTCCACCATCACAGAACATGATCCTTGATACTGGAATCCTGCGTACCATTGTCAGCATGGTCAAGGTCCATCACGGTCACACACCGCCAACCGCATGTGCACGCTACCGCGATGGTGCATCATTTGAAATTCATCACTCGCTGATGTCGCAATGGCGGAGCACGCATTCTGCGGGGGTGGGGCAGGCTAACACATACATTTGATGGCATGGATGTTCATGGCCGGTTACCCACCGCCGGGTGCGGGTGGTGGTGGCCGCCCTCTGTAATGATGTCACACTGGCATGGATGTCCATGGCCGGTTACCCACCGCCTGGTGCTGGCGGTGGGTGACCATCCGCACCCGATGGTGGGTGACCACCCTCTGTAATGATGTCACCCTGGCATGGATGTCCATGGCTGGTTACCCCCCGCCATGCCAGGGTGACATCATTACAGGGGGCGGTCACCCACGGCCGGATGCGGGTGGTCACCCACCACCTGCACCCGGCGGTGGGTAACCGGCCATGGACATCCATGCCAGGGTGACATCATTACAGAGGGCGGTCACCCACCGCCCGCACCCGGCGGTGGGTAACCGGCCATGGACATCCATGCCAGGGTGACATCATTACAGAGGGTGGTCACCCACCGCCGGATGCGGGCGGTCACCCACCACCCACACCCAGTGGTGGGTAACCGGCCATGGACATCCATGCCAGGGTGACATCATTACAGGGGGCGGTCACCCACGGCCGGGTGCGGGCGGTCACCTGCCGCCCGCACCCAGCGGGGGGTGACCGACCGCTCTCGGCGGTCTGCGGTGGGTGCTGCAATGTGACTGCCATTTCCAGTTGCACATTCAAATGTATGTGTTAGCCTGCACCGCCCCCGCGGAATGCGTGCTCCGCCATTGCGACGCCAGTGAGTGATGAATTTCAAATGATGCACCATCGCGGTAGCGCGCACATGCGGTTGGCAGTGTGTGACCGTGATGGTCCTTGCACATGTAGCCAATGGAAACAGGTAACGCGGGACGCGTAAGCGATTTCAAAAATAGCGGAAGACGTGCACCGCCACAGCAGGTCCAGTCATTGGTTCATTTTGAATGAGGCAGGCCGGGAACACCAATTGCTGTAGACATGTGCCACTGATATCAGCTCAGGGCCCTATAAATGTGTGGATTTGAGCAGCACACATCCACTGCTTCCAGCCACTGCTGCCTGCACCCATCACCTCTACCTGCTGCTGAGGACCCCGCCATCTGCTACCTGCACCCATCACCTCTACCTGCTGCTGCTGAGGACTCCACCAACTGCTGCCTGCACCCATCACCTCTACCTGCTGCTGCTGAGGACTCCACCAACTGCTGCTGTTGTGCCACAGTCCTGGACCTTGCCATGCTGAGAGTTGGAGAGGTCTGGTCTTGTCCCTTCACCGCAGCGGAGCTGGAGGCCCTTGTGGACGGTGTGCTCCGCCACTATGAACGGCTCTACGGTGCCCCCGGACAGGTGGTAAGTGCAGTAGGGGATATGTTGGTGTGCATGAGGTGGACACTGACTCCTGGCCCCTGCAATCTTGGCGTTGTGCTGTGGGACCTTCACATATGTAGAACTGTGCATGGCTGAAGAAAGATACGTGTAGCTCCTATCTGTGTGAATGGCCAACTGTCCACTGACTTGCACCCTCTTGTCTCCCATCATGGTAGGTCAAGCTGCACCTTCGCAAGGCCGTGTGGAGGACCATAGCACGTGATGTACGGGCAGTGGGGGTGTGCAATAGGCGACACACACACTGCCACAAGCGGTGGGACGACATCTCCAGGCTCAGCAAGAATGTGGCGGAGATGACACTGGGGCTGATTCCAAGATCATCCCGGCTTGCACGACGTACCATGACCCCTCTAATGCTCCGTATCATAGCTGTGACACATCCTGACCTGTCCGCCCAGCTGAGAGGGGAGCAGCAGCAAACTAGCGGTAAGCACACTGAATGGGTTTGTGACTTGTGAGTGCATGCATGTATTGCTGCTCGGACACAGTAGTGACATCCGTGGTGTATCTGTTGTGCTGCAATTGCATGTGGGTGCCATTAGCAGAGTGAGCATTGGCATCCATGTCAGCCAGGTGGACATACCAGTTGCATTGTGGTGCAGGGTCCAAGGACATGCCATTGATGTCTGTGGTCACATGGCATCACATGTGTGGTGGTGTGCATGCACTTGCCCTGTTTGTATGATGTACATGTTTCACAGGCATCCCCGGCTCTTTGACATGAGGATGTTCGTGTGCAGGATGTGGGCTACATGTTGGTCAGCAGTCAAGGAAGTTTTGAGTTTTGAATTTGCAGTACGTGAGTGTGGCACTTAGGTATACCTCTTTTCTCTCTTTTCCAGCTTTGGGCGAGGGCACAGACCCACAAACGACTGAGCTTAGTGGTGGCAATGCATCCAGATCAGAGATCACACACACGCAGACTGAGACTGAAGAGAGCAGCCCCGGAGAGGGCGACAGAACTGTCCCTGAGGACTCACATGTGGAGAGCCCATCGTCCTTATCTTCAGACAGTGGTGGTGAGTCTGCACTGTTGGTGGAGACAGGGAGTGTACATTCTACACCTTCAGTATGTACACATCACACTGGGCCCACACTACCACCAACTGCAACAAGTACTGTTCGTGCTCGTCACAGTAGGGGGAGCAGAGTGGCCTTCGGTGCAGGCACCGCTGCTCCTGCCCCTGTGACACAAAATGCCCTTAGTGCTGAGGCAGTTGATCTGCTGTGACAGCTGTATGTAGGGCAGACAAACATGAATAATGCATTCCTGGATCACGATAGGAAGTTGGGGCAGGTGGTGGCATTCATGGAGGGGATGCATGGCGATGTTGCAGGTCTCCATGGAACAGTACAGTCATTAACCAACAGTGTCTGCAGCCATTCAACAGTCGCATAGACAAGGTTCTACTTCAGTTCCACCATCCACACCACTTGATTTCTCTGGGGAGAGTGACATTTCAGAACAGGACTAATTTTCTGGGTATTGCACTAGAAGCAGGCACAGGCAGCAAGCCAGGGCACGGAGGCCACAGTCACCATCCCCTGGAACAGGGAAATATTTCACAGAACAGGACACCAGCTACCCTGGAGTTGACACACAGGATCCTCAATGGGTGTTGGGGGACAGGGATTCACATGGCACACAGGCATCCCCCTCAAAAGGTACTCCCAAGGCAAGGGCACCTTCCAATGCAAGGGCACCTCCCAAGGACGGGGACACTCCCAAGGACAGGGCACCTTCCAAGGACAGGGCACCTCCCAAGGACAGGGCACCTCCCAAGGACAGGGACACACCCAAGGACAGGGCACCTCCCAAGGACAGGGACACTACAAAGGACAAGCCAACTCCCAGGGACAGAGCACTACCCACGGATAAGGCACATTCCAGAGACAGGACACCTCCTACGGCCAAGGCATCTCCCACGGCCAGGGCACCTCCCAGGGAGCATGCACCTCCCAGGGCCAAGGGTTCTCCCAAGGACAGGGCACCTTCCAAGGACAGGGCACCTCCCAAGGACAGGGACACACCCAAGGACAGGGACACACCCAAGGACAGGGCACCTCCCAAGGACAGGGACACACCCAAGGACAGGGACACACCCAAGGACAGGGCACCTCCCAAGGACAGGGGCACACCCAAGGACAGGGCACCTCCCAAGGAAGGGACACTCCCAAGGACAGGGCACCTCCCAAGGACAGGGCACCTCCCAAGGACAGGGACACACCCAAGGACAGGGGCACTCCCAAGGACAGGGACACACCCAAGGACAGGGCACCTCCCAAGGACAGGGACACTCCCAAGGACAGGGCACCTGCCAAGGACAGGGACACACCCAAGGACAGAGCACCTCCCAAGGACAGGGACACACCCAAGGACAGGGCACCTCCCAAGGACAGGGACACTACAAAGGACAAGCCAACTCCCAGGGACAGAGCACCACCCACGGATAAGGCACATTCCAGAGACAGGACACCTCCTACGGCCAAGGCATCTCCCACGGCCAGGGCACCTCCCAGGGAGCATGCACCTCCCAGGGCGAAGGGTTCTCCCATGGACACGACATCCACCAAGGACAGGCATACATCACCCCTGCGTCCCCTGAAGCTGGTGTTGGTGAAGGAACGTGTCAGCGGTGGAGTCTCCCCATACCTCTACTCCCATCCACACCCCACTGAAGCAGAGGAAGGAGTACACTGTTGTAGCATCCCCCATTACACATGATGCAGAGGGCAGAAGGCAAGGCCACAGCAAACGTCAAGCAGGGTCCAGCACGTCCCCAGAGAGCAGACCCCACCAGCACATGATCCACCTTTGATGGATGATGTTTCTGATGAACCCGCACCACTTACCAGTCCAGTCATGTCCAGGGTGCCCTTACATATCCCTAAGAAACGGAAACACACACTGGTGACACCTGACCACCCCTATGTCGCTCCAGTACAGCTGTCCCCAGCTCCCAGAGCCACCATGCCTCCTGGACCATACAGCCATGTGGCTCGCATTTCAGTGGTCCTAGTGGGTCAGCTGCAGTTCACTCTCATGGGCCAGATAGTGGGACTGTGTCAGTTATGCCCTCTCCTGTTTCGGGTACTGCCACTGTGTGTGTCCGCCACTCTCATGTCTCAGATGCTGGCATGGTTTTTGTTGGTCACTGTACAGGGACATGTCCTGGCAGTGTGTCTGGGTCTATGGCTCATGTGTCAGTCACTAGATCTGTGGGTGTGTCTCACACTCCTGTATCTGGTGCTGCCAGTGTGTCTGGGTATATGTCTCATGTGTCAGTCACTAGATCCGTGGCTGTGTCACACACTCCTGTATCTGGTGCTGCCAGTGCGTCTGGGTCTATGGCTCATGTGTCAGTCACTAGAGCTTTGGCTGTGTCTCACACTCCTGTATCTGGTGCTGCCAATGTGTGTGGGTCTATGGCTCATGTGTCAGTCACTAGAGCTGTGGCTGTGTCTCACACTCCTGTATCTGGTGCTGCCAATGTGTCTGGGTCTATGGCTCATGTGTCAGTCACTAGAGCTGTGGCTGTGTCTCACACTCCTGTATCTGGTGCTGCCAGTGTGTCTGGGTCTATGGCTCATGTGTCAGTCACTAGAGCTGTGGCTGTGTCTCACATTCCAGTATCTGGTGCAGCCAGTGTGTCTGGGTCTGTGGCTCATGTGTCAGTCACTAGAGCTGTGGCTGTGTCTCACACTCCTGTATCTGGTGCTGCCAGTGTGTCTGGGTCTATGGCTCATGTGTCAGTCATTAGTACTGGGCCTGTATCTCCCATTCCTGTATCAGATCCTGCGACTGATTCCGAAGCGACGGGCTCACACAGTCCACCTAATTCTGTGCTGTGAGGTGCAGTTCACATCACTGAAATGTGATTGTAATTGATGTCCGGAATGTCCATTGTAACCACCCTTGCATTATTATTGTCCATGTGACGGTGCGCATGACACACGTCCTTGTGCTGCCTCAGATGTACCTGCTCTGTTATGAACACTGCCCTGTTGCTGTTATGATACTGCATTGTGCCCTCTCATGTGCTGCCTCAGATGTACCTGCTCTGTGCCATGGACGGTTGATACACTTAGCCCCTCTCATGTGCTGCCTCAGATGTACCTGCTCTGTTCTATCCAGTGGCCATGCTCTTGGCTACTCTTGGAGTCAACCTCTATTATGGGCAATAAAGCAAGTAACTCCTGTGTAGTGGTTTCTCTGTGTCATTTCTGGTTGTCTCCTTGGATTGTTGATATATTGTTGCTGTTGTACATGCTGTGTCTGCCACTTTCACATTACCATTGCCCAGCACTGTTTCATTTACTTTGGCTTGGGGGATAGTCATTGCAATGTGGTTGTGGACTGTGTAAGGGTGGAGGAGGCACTCAGAGTCTCATTTGGGGACAACACTGGCTTACCATGCACTGCAGGTTATGTGGATGTTTTTCATTTGGTGCATGTGTCACACTCATGATTTGAGGGTACACAGTAGGTTGTTCAGTGTCGACTTTGTCAGTGTACATATCAGGGCTCATCGTGTGTGTGTTGGTTGTTTATGTGTGTGCAGCAGTGTTGTTTTTTGTGGTGTGTGGTGTATGGGCCTCTGTCTGTTGGTGGGGTAGGTGTGGGGTTTGCCTGAGGGTGGGCCAGCATGTCTCATTATGTGTGGTATGCCTTGTGTGTTGGTTTGTGTATGTGGGCCTGTGAGCTGTGTGGCCTAGCCATTCCTGCCTGCCTGCCTAGTTGATTGTGGGCATGGTTTCCGTCGTCTGCTCTGCTCCATAGCGTTGTCCGTGGTGTGGGTGATTGTTAGTGGTGCGCGTGTGTTCTGGGTGTGTGGGGTCTGTTGTGCCCAGGTGGTTTTCCTGGTGGTGCATGATTGTGTTTTCATCTCCAGAGCTGGTGTTCTGTTGTAGGCAGGGGCTCCGACACGTGCGTGGTGTATGTGTTGCAACCGTGGTCGGCAGGGGAGTACCTGCCGGGGTGGTGACGTGGGGAGGGGGAGGGGCATTGGGGGTTTGTGATGTATGGATGATGGATGTTTGCAGGGAAGTGAACATATGTGTTGCTCATTAGATTATATTGTTGTGCACTGCATACCCAAATGCGATGCAGGGGACGCTGTCATATAGTTACTGCTTATCTATATACTGTGTTAAGTTAGCACGAGCTTATTAAATGTTTAAACGCCATTTTTTCCTTTCGCTGCTTCTGCACACGACACTTAATTGTTGATTTAGCTTTCAACCTACAAGAGCGTTGTGATTTACATGAGAATAATATGTTATTGCTCTGATATCAGCTTTCCTGACTGCGATCATTAAACGTGTTCAAGATGATCACGGACCGGAGGCAGCAGTTGAATTGGGTATGCGCCTGTGTGGCTCCTTTGATATAGTTTGCGATCTCATTCTTGCTAATGTCAAGGGGAATGCGGTGAACTTTTAAGTGGCTAACGCTTTGGAGGCGATTCCCGATGCCGATAAACCCAGACAGTTGGCGAGGATTATTGTGGCTACTTATAGAAAAGTGGGTCGCAATAGCAAGGGTCTAAAGCCTTTTTCTGTAAAAGAGAAGAAGCAACCCCAAGGGCAGACTTCAGAAACGGAAGTTCAGCCCCAGTCCAAAAAACAAAATTGGCCTGAAAAACTGAAACAGGGTAAGCAACAGCAACAGCAACAAAAACAGGAGTCTCACCCTGCGTCTCAGATGCCTGTGCAGACAGAACTTGTTCATGACTTGCGCGATCGCGCGACGATTAAATCACCTGATTGATTTCAGGTTTCTGATCAACGCTCTCCGCGTTCCTTTCAGGACTCATTGGCCCCAAAGACCGGTGGTGGAGGAGGCGGAAGGGGTCGGGGTGGTCAGTAAGGACGTGACCAGCCCCGCCAAACAGACGTCACAGGACAGCAGGACGGCTCAACGCCGAAGAGACCACAGTTTGCGAAAAAGAAAGTCGCGGCTTTAACAGCGCATCGATATGCCACAGATAGTGAGAACGCGGCTTCGGAATCTGACATGGGCTCTGACTTTGCTGGACAGCTCGGCGGAGATTACCATTGTGAGAGAGGCCCTGCGTCCACTACTGAAGGTGACAGCGACTGATATTTATGTTGTGATAGAAACAGCTGATACAAGAGTTGCTCCCCCTGATAGACTTTATGAAATTGTCCTGTTAATAGAAGGTGACATACAACGTACCATCAAAGGGGTATTTTGGGAGAATCTTTCATCTGACATTTTGCTTTTGGAGGCTGACTGGCCCCCACCTTTTGTGCTCGCGGCGCCGCGAGGGGAGGAGGTAATCCTCCCGAGTTTCGCGAACACTGTCTCGAAGGAGCATGCGCAGCATTTTGCAGAAGAGTGGGCTAGGGCTCTAGCACCGCCTCTGTACTGCAACCAATGTGGTTGGGATAAATTGTCCCCATGCCACGAGATTCCTTTACGGTCTCAGCCGCAGCCTCAACCTCAATATCCCATACGGCGTGAAGCAAAAGCTTCCGTCGCGGCAATCCTTGAACAATTGGAATATCAGGGAGTTATTGAAACATGTGTGTCACCGATGAATAACCCTCTTTTTACTGTGACCAAGCCTGACGGTTCATATCGTTTGGTATTGGAGTACCGGCATTTAAACTCGCATTGCCGTAACTGCGCAGTACAGAATACTCACAGCTCTGCCCTAGTGGATAGTCTAGTGCGTAAACGTTTTAAAACAACGCTTGACATTTCCAACGGTTTTTATGCCCATAGATTGGATGGTCTAAGTTCCCAATGGACCAGCTTTAGTTGTGGCGGTGTCCAAAAACAATTTTGGTGTCTCCCAATGGGCCATAAGAATAGTCCTGGGATTTTCACCGCCCGTATAGTGTCTCTCTTAGAGAGGATCGACCCAGATGCTTGCTCGTATGTGGATGACATATATCTCACAGACGACGAAATTTGGGAGCATCTGTGTCGAGTGAATTCCATAGTTGGTACCTTTGCTGACATGGGTTACAAATTTAACTTTGCAAAATCGCACATTGCGGAGTACACAATGTTGTTCCTGGGCTATGAGCTTGTTGGACCTGCGATGGGCAAGCCCAGCACAAAGGGGGTAGCTTGGCTCAAGTGACGAGGCAAGTGAAGGCTGTGGTGTTAAGCCGGCTCTGACCCAATAATAACTCCCTGCACACCACACAAAAAGAAGGACACCACACCACTGTTATAGAAAAATACGTTTCGTTTATGTAAAAGTTCTCTGGGTTTGAAGGAAGTTCACTTAGGTAATCACATTCACATTTCTTACATGGGTTTGATTAGCTGTGTACTGGTTTCTCAGGAATAAATAGTTGGACTCTAATAAATAAATATACTGGATAAATATCCGGATTCAATACATTAGAATAAATATCAGCAATGACTGGAATAAATATCAGCAATGACTGGAATAAATATCAGCAATGACTGGAATAAATATCAGCAATGACTGGAATAAATATCAACAATGACTGGACAGTTTCCTAGCAGGTTAGATACTGATCGTTTCACATAAATATCACAGAGTCATTCTGGTATCGCTGCCACCAATTAATCACTTTCAGGGTAAACACATTACGTTTGTCATTCAATGCGGAATGCGTTCTCTTACAGTTTTTGAAGTGTTCACGGGTTCGGGCTCTCTGGGCACAAGATACGCGTGATAATCCCTTAGTTGCACACACAACTCATTGCGCGTATATCTGGAAGATAAAGGCATAAAATGACTACGGCAATTACACTCCGCGGTCAGCCGGTTCAATGCTACTGCTGCCGGAGGAGTCTGTGCGCTTCTGTCAGCGCAGGCGGGGTTTCCGAAGGCGGCTCCAGTTCACGAGTCTTGGGACCGTCGAACGGGCTGCCGGAGGGGCCAAAACACCTGCGCGCACAGTTCAAAATGAGACCCCATCACAGTTCCACAACAACGCGGCAACTTCAGGGGTAGAGACGGCCCACCTCACTTCGGCGGCGCCGGTAAGCGCTCCAGTCAGTATGGCACTTCTCCCAAGGGCAAAGGGGGGTTCCAGGGGCTCTGCGATCCTCCCTCCGAGCTCACTCACGGGGGGGTTCCCGCCCACACACCAGCTCCCAAGTCACTCGGGCAGGGCAGAGACAGTAATCTCGCCCAACTGAAGGCCAGCCTTTCCCCGCCCCAGCGCAGCACCTCACCTTCTATCCACCAACAGCGCGTCGACGGCGGTGGGTTCGGAGACGTCCGAACGCCCGCCAGGAGGCACTTAAGTTGAAGGTGGCACTTTAAGAGTTGCGGTTGCGATCTCACCACTGGGGGGGCGGGGAGTTTCTAACTATGGCCAAAGTCTCTGAGGGGCAATTGGGCACTCGCTGACCAGGCGCTGAAGGCTAGAGGACACTGCTCACGCTTCTGACTGGAACGCCAGCCAGGGTCCACGCCAGCAACCTCTGCTGCTCTTCTGCCTGAGCTATCAGCTGCCTCAGGGGGTTAACAGGGCAGGTGTCAATCTGGGGTCAAGTCCTCTTCTTCTGGTGTTCTTTGATCATTCTTCTCCAACATGGCCGCCAGGGACTGGGCCTTTTATAGCCAGTGCCCTAGGATGCCAGCACGAGCCAGAAGGTTCTAGAACCTTCCCTGGCTATGTCAATGACATGGCCCTTTCAAGGTATCTTTTTGGTCATTAGGAGCCACCGTACTGGGCTTCCTAAGGCAGCCATTTTGTGTACTTGTAACTCCTGAGGGGATTCCTGTCAGGTTAGCAGGTTACACAAAGTGCGCCAAAACCTTCAAAGGGTCAGAGGTCAGAGGGGCTCCAATGGGAGTCACTCTCATAGGGGACATGGGCCCACATGCATCATTGTGACATTTTGCACTTCCTAATTTGCGAAAAATAAGGAATCGCAAATTAAGAAGTGCAAAATGCTATGCATCATTATTTTCGGTATTCATTTGTGATTCGGTAAAAATCGCAATTTTTACCGAATCCCAAATGAATACCGAATTCTTAAGTTAATTTTCGCAATTCGCATTGATTCCTATGGGCCAAAAGGCCCATAGGAGTCAATGGGAATTGCGAGTGGCACTTTGAAAATTTCATGGGTGCAGGGGGGGGTCCAAAGGACCCCCCCATGCACCCCTGAAATGTATTTTTCGCATCATGTTTTACACACACATGTCCTAAGGACATGTGTGTGTGAAACATGAATGTTGAAAAAAAAACATTTTAAGCATTTTAAACACTTTTTCCAAATTTACCGAGTGGTTCAACCACTCGGTAAATTTGGCACCCTAATTGCGAATTTACAGTTATAAATTTAATGATGCATTGCTTTTAAGAAATCGCACATCTGCGACTTCTTAAAAGCACCCGCAATTTTAGAACTCGCAAACATGTTACGAATTCTAAAATTGCTTCATGCATCCCAAAAAGCACTTTTGCATTCGCAAACGGCCGATTTTAAGGAATCGCACCGTTTGCGACTACAAAAGTGCTTGATGCATGTGGGCCATGGTGTCCACCATTTTAGGGTTGACAACCCCAGTTGGTTATGCCACCGGTTCCGTCAGGCGCCTTGTACATAGGTGCCAGAAACTTGGTGAGCAACTGGGCATCAAAGAGCATCTAGCCCCATGGGACAACACACAAAAAGGTCCTGGTAGACAAAGAAAAAGCGACAAATTTTAGGAGGCACGGGGGAACAAAATAAATCATAGTGTGAGGGGACTCTCAGAAGCAGACAGGTCTAACAGAGCTCAACAATGAAGGTAGAGGTTTGGATCCTCACTTCTTGGAGAAATGCGGCCAGTTGCGCGCTCCTACAACACTGAAAAAATTACAGTCTTTACTGGGCTTTTTAAATTTCGGGAGGACATACATTCCGGAATATGCCCAGCGTATCAAGCCTTTGTATGCTTTGATACAACCAACTTTTTCCAAGTCATGCTGGTTGCCTGAGCATTCAGCCATCTTGCAATCCTTGCAGGCTGATCTGCTCGCTTCTAAATTTCTGCTGACTCGTGATAACCACACTAACCTGGAGATAAGAATTATTCCTGGGACACTGGGTTTCACGTACCTGACTTTTAATGAAGGAGACACAGTACCTATTGCTTACAAGTCACACTTGTACACTTCTGCTGAAATGCGGTTTTCCACAGTGGAGAAAGTTTTAACAGCTGTACAGATGGTGATTCTTAAGGAACGTGTTCTGTCACAGGGAAAACGCATGTTGGTTGTTACACCCTGTCCTCATTTGGAGGCAGTTACGAAAGCCAGTGTACCAAATTCTAAAGCTTTGCACCCTCGGTGGATTCAATGGGCTGCTTCCTTGACGTCCACGGATGTCACGTTTATTTTTGACACCTCATTACGGTCGCAGGAGGACTTGCAGTATGAATTTGTTCATCCTGCTCCTCTAGCTATGCGTCCTTTGGAGGACTTCCATTGCATCATTTACACTGATGGTTCGGCGCAGGTAGCGCATGGCTCTAAACACGCCTACATTTCCGCATGCGCCATCGTGGTCGGTGCCATGGTGAACGATGAGTTCAAGTCCAGAGTTGTGCACACACAGACTCTAGGGGACTGCACCGCACAATTGGCGTACGCTGATCCTAGTGTGACTACTCTTATTGTGAGTGATTCTTACTACTGTGTCCAGTCTTGCAATGAGAACTTGTTCTTTTGGATTCAGAATGATTTTCGTGATTCCAAGGGTAGCACAATAAAACACAAGATGGTCGGGGATTGAGTGGCTGAGCTTAAGGCTAAGTTGCCACTCATTTTTGTGATTCATACTCTCGGCCATCAGCGTGTGGGAGTCCACGCTGTCGGTAGCTCGCTTGATGATGAAGCAGCGAAATCAGCGGTATCTTCGTATCTAGTTGCAGCAGTTACACGGTCCAAATGTAAGATTGATGGTGACATCTTGGCGGCTGTTGCTGCCACTGAGAAGGGAGGTAAGCATCCTTCGGGGTTCCCTTCGAAGTACACATACCACTTAAGTCCCGAAAAGGTTCCTTTTGTGAAAATTCCTGAAGTTGGTGAACGTTTGATTCCCAACTCGGATCGCATGGCTAGCTTGATTACAGCGGCGCATGAAGGTGTGGCGTCTGCGCATGCGGGCGTCTCGGCCACTGTAGCTCAATTACAACAACATTTCTGGTGGCGGGGACTGTACAAACAGACGCGAGATTATGTCCTTCAATGTGACATTTGCCAGCAGATTAAACCTTCGGCTGCTGCGCTTCCGCCACAGACACCGTGGTACATATCTAATAAACCACTAGGTTGTGTTTAATTAGATAACTGCGGTCCTTTTTCCTCAGATACTGCGTATAAGTACATCTTAGTAGCAGTTGATTCATGCACACGCTTTGTGTGGGTTTGGCCCCATCGCAGCGCTGATTCACGGACTGTCATTAGAGATTTGCGTGTCTTTATAGGGATTTTTGCCTGTGGTACCTTCCATTCGGATCAGGGTCCGGCTTTCGCCTCTAAGGTGTACAAGGATGCCATGACTTTGATGGGGGTCCAAGTCAAGTTTTCGTCTCCCTACAGACCTGAGGGTAATAGTGTAGTGGAGCGAATGAACCGTGATTTAAAGCAATCTTTGACAGCTCGAGGTATAGGCACTGGCAGAAACTGGCTGGCCCACCTTAATGGCGTGCAGCGTGCTCTTAATAATCTCCCTAGAAGGTCTCTGGGTGGGCGGACCCCATACGAAATGCTGTTTGGCATCAAGATGTACGTCCCTGACCTTGATGGTCTAGACTGCGTGGTTCGCGCCACAACCTTTGACGTAGATGAACATTGCAATGTTTTATAGGATCTACAAAAGACCAGAGACAGTCTTGCAAAGGAACATTTGCCCTCCACATCGGATGATGCGTTGCAGATCCCGGTAGTTGGCTGGTTACCCCAAGTTGGAGAATTGGTTCGAGAGAAGATCGATAACAAGAAAGAATTTGGACCTTCCTATCGGGCTCCGGTTCCAGTCCTTGGAGTGAAGGGCACAAGAACAGCCATTTTACCTCCGCTTCCAGGTCGTAAGGAAAACAGGTTTATCTCCATTGACAATGTCAAGATACACAGAGTGGCCGATTCTTCTTAGTATGACACCGGCAGTCTCCTGTCCTTCCATTGTGAGGAATTCTGTTTTGGCCACTGCTTCTAATCCTGAACCAGAAGTGGCCATCGAGTTACCTACAATTTCCAGACCTTTATTAAGTACTTTACCTGGTACAGACCATGATGAAATTGACTACACTTACCCCACTGACTTATCTATGCCTGATCTGCAGACACGTTTGGCCACAGAATCCAGATTTTCATTTGACTCTGTTTCCAATGCCTCGAAGAGACCCTCACGGTTTGCAATCTATGCCAGTTTATTTAAAAAACATTTTTTGATTCCTCCTTGGACATATATTTGGCTGGTGCTTTTTTCATTTTACCTTTTTATGTCGATTGGGTTTGTGTTTTATTTTTTCCGGATTGTAAATGGACACTATCTCGAAGAAAGGACATTCATTCGACATCTCAATGGAACTTTGGCCCCCCTTTCCTCATCGCATTCTGCACACAGACTGAAAAGAGACTTGACATTTGTTAACATCACTGCTTGGCCTGTCCTTGATGGGATAGTGTGGGATGCCGTTAGATTTCAAATTCATGGCCCTACAGAGGTTGTTAATGTCCCTAATGTGCTTAGAGTTGACATGGGAGATGTAGTGACGCAAAACATACGTTCTGATGATTGGGATGTTCAGGCCGTAGAGTCTTTGTTTTCTGATTTGAAATACTATGCTGCCTTTGATGCTGAGGATTTGTACTTAGAATCTGCTAATTATGGTGATTTGTTTTGCTTTCAACATTTTGGCAATCACTTCTTACATAAAACGACTTCCAGAAGGAATACTGTAAATTATACGCAATGGGAGCATTGCCCAGTACCGAAACAAGGCAGTTCAAGTACTTTTTTGAAAAAGTACACTTATTTTATACCGACTTCGATCAGTCCAATCCCGAGTCCTTTTATTTTAAAATGACACAGAAGCCAATGTCCAAGGTTAGACTTACCGATACTAAATTATTATACTAGAAGACCTTTCTTGATCAACTGGCAATTGGCGGCTACGAATTATGGAAGGAATCTATTGACCTTAAATCTGTTTGGGGTTCTAAAAGCTGGCAGGTACAAGGCACAGAGGCTTTGCATCGTGCTTGTCTCATCCCGAATCAAATGTTGTTTTTGAATTTCTCTATTTCACAGACAACATGCTTTGGATTGGCTACTTCTAAAAAATTAAATACACCTACCATCCCTGAATTGGAAGAATATTCTGGCTGGAGTAATTTTACTCAGTTTTCTATTAGGGACTTGCAGACCCTTTTGCTTAACTCTTCCTTTAACTTATCCAGTTTGGATCCGAAAGGTTGGCTGGTGTGGCACAAAAGTGCTGATTCATGCCAGCGCCATTTTTTGGGTTTATCTAATGGCTTTAAACAAGTCAGGCCTGATCCGCGGTTTGACACTGACCATTCTGTCACGACTTACTCAGTAGGCAAATTACGTCAAAATTGGCTGAAACATTCTACATTAGCTGCGGTGAAATTACATCTGTCCAAGCTGAATGAAGATGTGGTTTTGAATGATTTCATAAAAGGCCCGGCTAGTGGTAGATCTAAAAGGTGGATTTATGCTATTTACAATGAAATCTGGAAGACATCACAGATTGAGGCGGCGACGCGCCTTAGAGCTATTGATCAAGCTAATCTAGAAAAAGTGCTTGCCGTGGTAGATAATAGTATTAACATGCTTTCTTCCCGCATTTACACGTTAGATAATATTGTGTCCTCTGTCGTGGATATTGTGCAGGATGAAGTATCTGTATTGTACCATGGTCAAAATCAATTGCGTTCTATCATGCAATTTGCGTGGACCCTACAAACACTTAAGTCTGGCAAGGTGCCATGGACCTACATGAATGTCTCCTCTCTCTTTGCCCCCTTTAATTTAACTGACAAGCAGCGCCTGCTTTCCATGCGCGATGCGTCTTTTTCAATGTTACATATTGAAAGGTTAGAATCCTTGCCTTTCTCTGTGGCGGAAGCCACTGCTGCAACGTTGCTTATCCACGGCTTGATAACGTTGCCATTTGCTTTATATAAATGTGCATATTGTATGCGATATGTTGCTATAGGCCGATATGAACCGTTAGGTAATGCATTTCTTCATGAAGTCTGGTCCCTCCCTTTTACTTATAGATGTTTAAAAGACGGACAAGAAGTTTATCTGAATGGGGAGGAGTGTACTGAGACTCCGGATCACTCCTTAATGAGTAGACACATTCAATTGCACGGTTCTTGTAATCATGACCGGCCAAATTTAGCCTGTGTTTTGAAAGGCACACCAGTTCCCGCTATCGTTCCCACTTTTACCTTACTGGCGAACGGATGTTATTTACTTTTAAATAATGAGGATTGTTGTGGGTTAATTAAAGGTGTTGCTTATGTGGTGACCGTATCTGAACATGTGGTTTGCTGCAAAAATGTACTTTACCCACCCACGCATGGGAACGGGGATGTTTCCATCTGGCCGCGCATCCCAACCTTGACAGCGGAGTTCAATGGCATGAGTAGAATAAGAGCTCTTTTGTCCCAAAAAGAAGTGGCCTTGAGTTCGGCTCGAGAAACATTTGTGCTTCACATAGCTAACACTCGCACAGAAGTTCAGGCCTTTTTAAATACAGACTTGCCGTTGCATTTCAGCGAGCTGGTCCATTCAATCTTTAACGCGTCCTCCACGACCGGCCTGGCTCATTTTTTCAAGATAGTTAGCAGCGGTCTAGTGACTTCATTTGAGAAAATATTTGGGGTCATTCCTGCTTTCTTCCATTCTATTTTTTCAAGCCTGTTTGGTGCATTTCCCGTTTTACTGGCACTAGCGGCAGGCGTTCTGGTGATCTTTTGTTTCATTAAACATGGATGCCCTTCCTGTGCAAGAAGCCGCGCACCACCTCCTGGCACTGTTTCGCAACAGGATGCTTGAATACTATGGCACTTTGCCGCTTGCGACTTTGAGCACGGCATATGGATTATCGTTTCGATTTTCCTATTTTACATGTGTTCAGCCTGTGTTTCATTGCCTGAGCTGTGACTTTGACTGGGCCCTTGATTTGTGTCTCTGCAAGATGGTATCTCCTGACGTCGATTTTAATCAGCTGATGAGACCGTCGTTACTCACGAGTTGGTTTTTCTGGCGAAAGGATTATGGCTTTGGCAGCGATGCATGGACTAATGGGTCATTGGAACATTCCCGAAGCAGCGCTCGACTTCTTGGAGCATAGCTTTCTTGAGAACCCACTGAGTTGTCCTCTGATGGTACTAGAGGCTCCGGTCCTAGAAGAGCACGTATGTTCTTTCCCGTTGTTAAATTGGATGGCTGAACTGTTTTCGGATGAAGACGGAGATTTCGTTTTGGAGGCTGTTGCTGCATATTTTGCATATTCGGTCTTGCCCTAAAAGCTTTCCGAGTTTCAGATCACGGCCCCTTTATTTCTACTGAAATACCTTTTTGCAAATTTTGCTTGAATTTTTCACCTCCCCGAACTATTGGCTTGTACAAATAAACACTGTATTGACGTTTTGGATGTTTTGGATGACAATTTTTTCCATCACTTTTTAAATTGTAACATTGCTCATAGTTCTTGAACTCTGCTTTCATGAAGAGGCCCTTATCTTATCTTATCTTATCCGTGCTCGGATCATGTATATACTGTGTTAAGTTAGCACGAGCTTATTAAATGTTTAAATGCCATTTTTTCCTTTTGCTGCTTCTGCACACAACACTTAATTGTTGATTTAGCTTTCAACCTACAAGAGCGTTGTGATTTACATGAGAATAATATGTTATTGCTCTGATATCAGCTTTGCTTAGTAAACTATGTCTGTACAGAGAGTGCTGAAGCTTCAAGGATAACTCGACACAGAATTGTTGTGAGGTCTGATCTCCGCACCTTCATAGACATAACATAAGTGCAGCTCCTGCCAAATTCTGGCTTTAGGCGCGTTTTATATTGCTTTGCTTAGAGCACACATACACACTTGATGCGGTTCGCATGCAGAGAGAGCTGGTGGAAGCTGATGTGATCTCTACATACTAGGATCTTGAGGTATGGGTCCGCCCTGCTAAAACCCAAAGAGACCTTCTTAGATATTAATATAATATGCTAGTTAGGGACGGTGAGAATTAGGTGTTGTTAACCCTTATTCATTACAGCATTATAGTATGCTGTCACCATTTGCTTTTTATGGACTAGTAACTATGCTGATAACTTTGCTTCTGGTAATATGTTTCCTTGTATTATCTAAGATACTGCGTTTGAGAAAACGGCATTAGTAAATAAATATTTCAAATGTGCACGTGTCCTCATTTACTCCACGTTCTGGTTTGAAATGATTGTATAACGAAAGAGTGTTCATGTGTTCCACGATGCCTGAGGTATTGTAAGTTCATGTTCTGGTTTGTCTAAACATTGGGAGTTTGTTATGACCAATGAGACACTGTAGCTAGCTCGGTAAGGGGATTTTGGGTACTGAGGTGAGTTTTGGGGCACCCTAATTCACCAAGGTTGCAAATCTCTATGCACAGTTCTGTAGGAGAACGGAATCCCTGCTACAACGCTAAGTGATTCGTACGATTCATTGCTATGTTTACTTACCTGCATACATCCGTTTACCATAGAATATTGTCCCCCAACATGCCACTCCCCCTCCCCACGTCACAGCCCTGGCAGGTACTCCCCTTCTGACAGCGGTTGGTGTGTTTACGTACCGGCGTCGTTGGCAGCAACGGTCCATGACTTGCTGGTGGTGGAGCACGAAGAATATCGGAAATGCGTGTAGAGCTGGGTCCATGGCGACGGCCTGCCAGCGGTGGGTATCTCTGCAATGTTTTGCCTCTCCGCTGTGGTGAATCCGCCGTGTTCAGGCTGGTTGTTTTTCTGCAGCGATTTGCTGTGTCGTTTCCGCCATCGTGATTTCTAGGACGGTCGAGAAGTCATTCCGTACGGCGGTGTCTCTGGATTGGTTACGTCCGCCGCGGGGTCGGGTGTATTTCCGCTGCGGTGCATGTTCTTCCGCAGCGTACGGAAATTTTACAGTGCTTCCCATCCTAATATTGCGGACGGACTAGCCGCGGCTGGCGGACGGGAAAAAGCATTTTCCGCATACTCCAGGCCGGCGGTCGTCCTTCAGTCCGCCATCGTAATCGACCCCTTAGTCGGTTGTCTGGTCCCTGTTTCATTTTCATGCCCCTCCTTGTGGTGAGTCAACAGCGCCAGGATGCCTTTTTGGTGGTAGTGCGCTTTACAAGTTAAATAAATAAAATAAATAATAAATAAATAATAAATAAATAAATTTGGAGTTAGAATAGTAAATTATTATGGTTTACTGTCCAGCACTTTCCCTGAGTTATATTGGACTTGGAGTTAGAATAGTAAAATATTATGGTTTACTGTCCAGCACTTTCCCTGAGTTATATTGGACTTGGAGTTAGAATAGTAAATTATTATGTTTTACTGTCCAGCACTTTCCCTGAGTTATATTGGACTTGGAGTTAGAATAGTAATTTATTATGGTTTACTATGAAGTGTTTTCTTTCACTTTAATTGTATTTGGAGTTATAATAGTGAATTATAATATTTCAATTACTTTTGTTTATTACAATATTCCAAATGAATACACCTTGTTATTGTTTTAAATATTTTATTAGAATACTGTAAAATATATTTAGAAATGTTTAACAAATTATATTTTATAACATTGATGTGCAAATGCATTTCACTTTTTTAACATTTCACTATTTATTTTTATACATGTATCATTGCAAAGTAACATAATATAACTTTGTCATAAATATACAGTACTTATTGTGATGTTTAATATTTATAAATGAAAACACTTCTACATTTTTCATGACATTTTCTTACATTTTTATTTATTTATGTATACATTTGCAGTAGTTGTAATATATATATATATATATATATACATTGTACTTTTTTAACATAATGTTTTATTAGATAGCATATTAAATTTTATTTAATTTCAATAAAATTATGGGGTCGATTAGGATCGCGGACGGACTTGAGTCCGTCCGCGACCCCTGAGGAGGAGGGAACGTCCGCATGGGCTGCGGCGTTCCCTCCGATCAAATTAGGATGTGACCGCCAGGGTGGCGGTCACATCCTCTATCTCTAACATTGCGGCGGGTGCAGCTTCAAGCTGCACCCGCCGCAATGTAAAAAATCCATGCACAGCATTTGCGTGCACAAAGCGGCAGGCACCGCGCGGTGCCTGCTGCATTGTGCACGCAAATGCAGGGGGGTACCATAGGTACCCCCCATGTGCACCCCCCACCCCACCTTCACCCAGGGGGCCCGCAACGGGCCCCCGAAGTGAAGGTCCGTATGCTTTTCCACGGCGGTAAAGCCGCCGCGGAAAAGCATATATTTTCAGATATCCTAATATGCCTGGCGGTGTCTGATAGACACCGCCAGACATGTTAGTGCTTTTCCGCCGCGGTCGCCTTCCGACCGCGGCGGAAAAGCGGCGGACAGATTATCAGACCCACCAGCCATCCTAATTTGGCGGTGGGTCTTTGGAGTCTCCGCCGCGGTTTTTCCGCATCCTCCAGGCCGGCGGACACTTCCGCCGGCCCGGAGGATGCGGAAAAACCGCCATCCTAATCGGCCCCTTAGTATGTTAAATGATTGACAATTATTTAATACTTGTAAAAGTACATATATACTTTTTTAACATGTATATATTAGTAGCAAATGAAGAGCTAATGTTATAAACATATTTTTTTAATATACATTAATTATTATATCATATAGTGTTTAACATATAATAATTATTGTGTATTTTACAATATTAATATGTTTATGTTAAACATAAAAATAAAAGTAATATTTGTTAATACATTTTTAAGCTATTTTTTATTTGTTCCCATTCATTTCCATGGGGTTTTAGTCCTATTTTTGTTTTAATTTTGCCGCCCTTTTGTTTTCCTTGGTTCACTTTTTACACTATCTACTTTGTTGTTTGGGTCATTTGTGAAGACGGAACCTCGCGGTTGGGAGCTGCTTCGTCTACGTTATTGTAAGTTTGATTTTAATTACTTTTCAGTTCGTTTTAAGGTAGCATTTAGTTAGTGGTAGTGTTTATTCGTTAGTAAGAGTGTTATTTAACTGTTTTTATGAAATTTACTTGTTATTTACGTAGGTTACAGATTGCGTTGTTTCTTTACTCTCTAATGTTAATGTAATGTAAATGTTTTCTTTTACAGTTTTACTATGTGTGTTTATAATTATTACATGTTGTTATTTCTATTTGTGGGTTTGTTATGGGTGGGTGTTGTTCGAATTTTATTTACAGGTGCCGGCTTTTGTGAACAGATGGCATTGTTCACGCGTTTTTCTTTTTTTTAAATAAAGAAAATTGTGGTTACTTGTTTTAAAACAAGTTGTTATACATTTCCTTTTTTTGGGATTTTGGTGCGTTTTTTATAGGGAAATATTTTCAGGTTTTTATGGTTTCGTTATCGAAAGGATTGCAACGTTGGATATTTTTTATACAGTTCTATTTTTCCATTTTTTGGGGTTTGTCATTACTATATGGATTGCTTTTCCCTTGGATTGTTTTTTAAATCGTCTATTTCGAGGATGTTCTACAGCTACAAAACCGTAAGTTGTTTTTAATGGTTTTTTGGGTGGGCAATGTTTATTTGTGATTTTACATTTTTTGTTAGTTATCTTATGTCATATGATATTTATTTAGATCTGACATTTCATGACATAATTTAACTAATACAAAAAATTGAATCGTTTTCTTGTGTGTTTTATATGTTTTTACTGTTTGCTATTTGTATTTAATTAAAGAATAGATTTTTGCTATTAGGTCTATGTATTCTAGACCTTGGATACTTCGATACATTCTTGTTTTTTGTTGGAGGTATTCATACATATTTATTGTTTGTTTACTCAGTTTGGGTCCTATTTTTTATAAAGATTGTTCAATTCTTGGTTCTTGGTAACTATGCTCTTTTTTATTGGATAAGTTTGTGTAGTGTTGGTTGTTCTCTCCCTATTGTGGCTTGGAAGGCATTATGCCATCCTTCTACTGTGTTATTGGTTTTGGCTTTTTGTGCAATAGTGCTAGCGTAGACATTCCACCAGGAAATTTGGAATTTTGGTTGTCTAACTTGACCTGAACGGTGCAATCTTCCTACCTAGGTGTCCTAAAAATAATCCAACAAGAACGTTAATTTTTTTTCATTAGTGCGGTAGAAAGGACTGTCAATTAATATATTATAGTAATTTGCCACTTCTGATTTTGGTATGTATGCTAGTGCAATTAATTTTTTAATTTGGTATGCAAACTTGCTGTTGGTGGAGTAGTCAATACTTAAGGTAGATTTTTGGAGGTGTCTCCACATACTTTGATTAAAGTGGTAGTAACTCCGTTGTATGGCTGTATATAGGTATATATTTAGAATAACTTGTATCGTAGCTATTTCAAAATTAATTATTATTCTTTGGGGATAGTAATTATCTGTTAAATCTTTTATTGTTGTTAATAGTTCTATGTAGGTGGGATTAGTTTTAATTGGCAGCAATGCATAAATGTAGGGAATATTTGTTTCTTGATATTCACCATGAATGGTGTAAAGCTGGTAAAATGGTGTTGAACACACTTTAAATGTTTCGTCCATCATCCATGTCTCCCAATTTTTTAATTTTTGCAAGTTATTATTAGTTGCAAAAATAAGAATTCTATTATCATTGCTTTGGTTGTCATATATTAAGAATTTGCCTTCTTTATGGGTAATAGTATATTCTGGTAGTATTTCAATTTCTTGAAAGGTTTGGGGTGTGGGTGGAGATGGATCGGACGCTCTTTTAGTTTTAGCTATTAATCTTTTCAGGATGGGGATGGAGAGCAATTGTCCTGTTACATGTTCAGATACTATTCTCAATACATTTTTCAAAATTTCAGTGCTTGTTTGTTGGGAGCCTGTGCTTGCTTCTCGAATTGTTTCTAAAGCTTCCCTTACTTCTACTTCTGTAACATTGGGTGGATGGTTATGCTCTCTTACATTCACAATGTTGTTATCTACAGTTATAGCTCGCCCATAACATGCAGTTGAATAATATTTGCTACATTTCCAATGTGTTTTGTTATCTTTTACTTTTTCTTGGGTATAGGTATAACCCATGTAGCTGAGCATTAATTTTCCTTTTTGTGATGTGATAAAAGTTGCTCCTTCAGCCATTTCTAGGGTATATCTGTGAAGACATATATATATGTGTTTTTAGTACATATGCTATGGTTATATAACACTTTCTTTGCTTAATTATTAATTTAAAAAAAATACAATACTGTTCTTTCTGTTTTGTTGATGGCTTTATTTCTTTTTATTGAAGTTTAGTGTTGTAATTTCCGTAAATGGGGTAGAAAATAGTTTTTGTTAATAATATTGTATATTATTTTTACTTTCTTCGTTTTTATAATTTATTAAAAGTGAAAGTATACCTACTTTCTCTAGTAGATGAATTTAATTTGGTGGATGTTCTTTGGTAGATGCAGTTTGTTGAAGCTGAAATGAAAAATCTTTATTAGTTTCTCTGTTATATTTTTGTAAAAATATTAGACAATATTACTTTATATCTACATATAGTTTGCTATTTTGTAAGTTTTTGTTTTATTTCAATGTAGGAATAGATAAGGTAGTAAATAATGATTGTATTTTTTACTTTTTGCTTTTGCTGATAGGAAGTTTGGTTTTAATTTTAAAAAAAAGAGAACATTTCTATACTTTAGGGAGTTAAACTAAGGATGTTGACGATTTTATATTCATTAGAAAAGCATTTTTTTTACCCGTGTTGTTGTGTAATCTGTTATAGTAGTTATTGTAGATTTTCTTTCTCTCTCTCTCCAGCAAAGTAACAGTCTTCCTCCGTGTTTGGCCGAAAAACGCTAATTTTAGTAAGTTATGTAAATCTTTTTATAGTGGTTAGTTAATTAGTTCTGTATTTTAATTGGTTTGTGGTTTTGTACTTTAAATGTATTGGTTGAGAAACTTATTTTGAATTTGGTAGCAGTTACTTTTTAATTAGGTCATTCAATTTGTTGTTTGTTGCTGGTTTATAATTAATTTTGGGTTGTAGATGTTTTAAAAATAAAGTTTATAATTTTGTTTCATAATTTAAAAGATGTTTGTATATGAAATGTATGTTACTAAATATGTATTAGTGAGTATATTTTAATTATTAAGTATGTTTGTATTTATTTTATTAATTGATTTATATTTATTTTAAGTATATCCTATATTTATATAAATGTTTATTAAAAAAATTAATTGTAATACATTAAATTGTTAGATAGTTGAAAGGAGTGTTTATTTAATGTTGAATAGTATTGTCGATATTTTTTGTATAAGTTATAAGGCTATTTGTAAGTCGATAATAGTGTTATCGATATTTTTGTAATGTTTCATTTTAATTTAGGTTATTCGATATTTTTATGGTCGATATGTTTGTAGTCAATATGATTGTTATTGATATATAAGGCGATAATCACATATCGATATTTGTGTAAAATCTTGTTTATGTATAGGATGCCGATATTTTTGTATACGATATTTTTGCGTCGATGTTTTTGTTGGTCGGTGTTTTTGTGATCAATATTTTAACAGGGATCCCTGGAGAGGGGAATCAGACCCCTTTGGTTAGTGTCCCGGTTAGGGGACTCAGCTGGGCAGGATCATGAGGCGCACCGGAAGCCCAGTATGTCGTGCGTTAAGATGGCGGCCAGTAATGCAGAGAGTAATAGTTGGCAAGGACAGCAGGAGTAATGATAGATAGCTCGACATGTAAGGCATCAGGGGGACTGTAATCACAATTCCGAAGGTGTAGATTTGCGGTATGCAGGATTTCATTGAGCTCATCACTCACCTCAGCAGACCTCATCAGGTTAGGATCGGGGCTGGTAGTAGACAGACATTCTCCTAGGCCCGAGCACATCAAAGGCGCTCCTCCAGGCAAGCGACGATGGTGTCGAGCCAAGGCCCGACATGGGACAGACAGAGTTGTAGGGAGCCTCCGACCCCCACGGCGGCAGCGGCAGGTAGCCGGAGGGGCGTTTCCAGCACTCGAGCCCAGGACCCCAACCCCAGGCTCACCCAAGTCCCCTGGGCCTCCGGAGGTTGCATCAGGTCTGAGCTTGGCCTGGGGCTTTATTAGGAGGTTAGGAAAATGCTGGATCCCATACTCGCCACCGACGGTTCCCCGGAGGCTCCGATGCTTGATCCAGTGCACAAGGGCCAGAGGGGTCACGGCTGGATGTGGTTGGGCAGGCAAACAGGAATGATGGCTCCGGAGCCCCTAAGTCAGGCAGCCATTACAGTCACCAGCTCAGCCACGCCCCCGACAAAGTCTCATAATTAATGTGAAAGGATAGGTGAATGACTGAGTGAAAGGATGTATGTATGTATGAGTGAAAGGGTGGATGGATGAGTGTAGGGCTGGATAGACAGATGGATGGATGGATGAGTGAAAACATGGGTGTATGGATGGGTGGGTGAATGAATGCATGAATTAAGGCATGCATGCATGAAAGGAATGACGGATAGATGGCTGGTTGGATTGATGAGTGAACGGGTGAATGGATGGGTGCGTAAAAGGGTGGATAGGTGGATGGATGAGTGAGTAAAAGAATGGATGGATGAGTGAAAGTGTAAATGGATGAATGAATGAATATGTGAATGGATAAGAGGGTGGATGGATCAGGGAAATTATAGATGGCTGAATGAAAAGGAGAATGAAAGTGAGAGGCTTTCATGGCACTCTGTATGGCGTATAAATCACTTCATGGTATAGACCCAGAGAACCTGAGAAAGAAATTATTTTGGTACATACCAAGGAGAGCCCTGCGATCAGCTGAATCAAAAACAGTTATAGTCCTCAAAAGTAACCAAGGAGGTCATTACGATATTGGTAAATCCGCCACCGGCAGACTGCCGGTGGCGGATTTACCAATATCGTAATGACCCCCTTTGTTACTGTTGAGGACTATAACTGTTTATCCAGCCCTACACTCATCCATCCACCCTTTCACTGCCATCGTGCGGCTATTCTCTGCCCACCAGATAAGGATGGCGGGCAGATTGCTGGCGAACGGGAATTCCATCCGCCATGGGTCCGACACAGGCAATCGTTACAAATGCCTGTTGAACCCACCCCACATCCACAAAATGGTGGTGGTGCCTAGCAGACACCATCCGCAAGATTAGGATGCTGCATCCCCGCCAGCCTGTGTATGGTGGTTCAACCACCATTCACAGGCTGGTGGGGATGTACTTTGGGGGCCCGTAGAGGGCCCCCCTTAAGCAAGGGCATTTTAGTTTTGCCCTTGAGGGGCACCTATCGTGCCCCCCAACATTTCCCTGCACTAAGTGGCAGGCACCGCATGGTGCCTGCCACATATTATAGGGAAATTTAAAACTTGCATTTTTACCATAGCGACGGGTGCTGCAGCCAGCAGCACCTGCCGCAATGGTAAACATGCACAATGCAACCGCCACAGTGGCGGTCACATTGTAATTGCACTTGCGGGACTGCCACCATATAGGCGGCCAGTCCAGATCCCTGTGACGATGGCGGACAGACTTACGTCCGTCCGCCATCATAATGACCCCCAAAGTGTCTTGGGGAGGCCGGAGCTTTGTCTATTCTATTTGTAAATTCTGGAATTAACTGCCCTGGCATTCTAGAAATCAGCCGAATTGGATCTGTCTCAGGAAACATCTTAAATCCTTGCTCTTCTCACTCCCCTACTAATCTCTCTGTTGCCTCAAACCTCACAGATGCTAGCACCAAGACGCCCATGGACATTCATGCACTCTACAAATAATATCAATATTAAATAAATAAGTGCAAGGGAGGCTGGATGGATGGATGGATGGATGGATATGGATGAATATATTAAGATATGGATGGGCGGAGAGATGGATAGGCGGATAGAATTATGAAAGACTGAATGATGGATGGAAGAGTGCATGGATGACAGAATGTAAATGTAAAATGGTGGATATCAGTGGGTGGATGGAAGGATGAAAGTGTTCGCTTGCAAATGAGACTGAGACTAAGGGGCCTATTAGGATGACGGGCGGACTTTGTCCGCCCGTCATCCTACCGGGGATTGGGACCGCCCGCCATAAGGGAGGGGGTCCCGTGGGGGGTATTAGGATGTGCCCGCCACAGTGGGGGGCGCATCCTTCATTTTTAGCAGTGTGGCGGGCGGTGCACTAAGCACCGCCCGCCACAATGCTAAAAATGCATCAATGCATTTGCATAGACAAAGCGGTAGGCACCGCGTGGTGCCTGCCGCTTTGTCTATGCAAATGCAGGGGGTACCACAGGTACCCCCGTGTGCATCCCCCACCTCTCCTTCACTCTGGGGGCATACAGGGGGCCACCATATTAAACCTTTCCGTCCGCCGCGCTCCCCCCCGCCATCCTAATATGGCGGGGGAATGTAGATGCGGATGGCGGGCGGATTGCTCCCGCCAGGCTGATGGTGGCTACCGCCAGCCTGGTGGGGGCAATCCGCCCGCCATCCTAATGGGCCCCTAAGACTTCAGAATTAGAAAAATTATGAAAACCAGAGACCAACACAAAGGTGCAGCCCAAAACTCTCTTACAGAGGGTGGCAAATTAGTAAAATGAATCGGCACATCAGACGGCAGCCTCTCATTCAAGGAATTTAGGTTGAACAAGTGCAGCAATGAGAACTCCTTGTGGGTCACTCAGTTGATCAGAAGTTGAAGACTGATGAAACAATTAAAATACATGTATCCATCTCTCTACATCATCATCATTGCTGGTACGCGCTAGGTTTAAACTAAAGCGACCAGTCGCAATTATTCATGAATTAAAGTAACCATCAGACACATGCAATAAAATATTCCATAATTCTTTTAAGTTTTGCTATTTTTTTTAACGTAGAAGGATGTTAATAAACATGTAACAATAACAGCCTGTCGGTTTTCAGTGCTTATTTCCAATTTAGTTTAACCACTTGTATACACGGACTCTGATTGTCCACACGTATGACTGAGCTATTAAGGTTATTTGCAATGTATCTATTATTAGACCAAACCGCTCAGACTTTTATTTTGTTTCTTAAAGCAGTATTACAGAATGTTTGACTGTAGCACAGCCGAAGACTTATGAATTCAAAATATAATGCAGGGTGTGTTTAGGTTGATTATAAAGGGCGTTCACTGGCTCTGGCAGAGGATTAATGCACTTCTGACAGATAAAGTTTGAGCACCAAACTGACATTTCTGTCAGTATCTGACCACTTATACCTGAACATATCTGTATGTCAAATAAGGATCATCAGTCCTTGGAAAACGTAACTTTCAAATAATTTACCTAACTAGTGACTGAATATAGTTAATTTATCCGAGTGGCACATACTGTGTAATTCTTCCCATACTGTGCTATCTATGTACCGTTCATTCGAAGCATCCAAAAACATATATTTGGAAAAGTTATATTGGCTAAAAAAGTGTTGACTGTATAGATGACAACAGAAGTGAATGGGACCACTAAGTAACCTGGCATTACATAAAATTTCATTACAACCTATCTTAGGCTATGGCCTCAACCGATTGAAAGTGACCTAAAGTGACTTAATTGCTGTTAGGAAGATTTCAAGGTGGACCAATCAAAGTTGTGGATAACCAAGACCAATTGTTCCGATTGTCCCCCGATTGAGGAGCTTGGCTAACAGGCAGAATAACCTCTATAGCACATTCTGGAAGCCAAGCATTCTCCTCATGTTTACAAAAGTTTAAGAAAATATTGGAGGTTTTGAGAATGATTTGAATCAAGGACGTTAATTAGGAAATAGGTGGTAATCCTGACTTGCCAGTTAGTAACCAAGCACTGCCCCATCTACCACTCGTTTTAGGGGTCATGATGGCAGTTGCAGTGCAGTAAATAAGCAGGATTCCAAGAGACTGGTTTACTGTCTGATTTCCATGTCACACCTGTGCCCTAGCCCATGTGGTACAAAAGGGGGTGGTGATGGACGGAGCATCTGAATCAATCAAACACTCACACCCAGTCAAAAGATCTGGGTTTAATCCATCACCATTCTTTAGCCCACTCTGCCACCCCAGTTCAGACATGGCTATATGCAAATCAGTCTGACCCTGTGCCTCATGGGAACAGTCCAGCCCGAACTGCCAAGCCATGTCTTCCCTGGACCGGAAACAAGCTTCCGAGGACCGGTTTCTGGCATTCCAGCCGTCTTCAGCCCGGCTTGCTTGAATCCAGTGGCAAAGTGAGCAAGGGACTCACGTCTGAGCATACCCTGCCACACTTATGGCGGCCAAAAGCGGTACAAAAGGGGGTGGTGATGGGCGGAGCATCTGAATCAATCAAACACTCACACCCAGTCAAAAGATCTGGGTTTAATCCATCACCATTCTTTAGCCCACTCTGCCACCCCAGTTCAGACATGGCTATATGCAAATCAGTCTGACCCTGTGCCTCATGGGAACAGTCCAGCCCGAACTGCCAAGCCATGTCTTCCCTGGACCGGAAACAAGCTTCCGAGGACCGGTTTCTGGCATTCCAGCCGTCTTCAGCCCGGCTTGCTTGAATCCAGTGGCAAAGTGAGCAAGGGACTCACGTCTGAGCATACCCTGCCACACTTATGGCGGCCAAAAGCGGTACAAAAGGGGGTGGTGATGGACGGAGCATCTGAATCAATCAAACACTCACACCCAGTCAAAAGATCTGGGTTTAATCCATCACCATTCTATAGCCCACTCTGCCACCCCAGTTCAGACATGGCTATATGCAAATCAGTCTTACCCTGTGCCTCATGGGAACAGTCCAGCCCGAACTGCCAAGCCATGTCTTCCCTGGACCGGAAACAAGCTTCCGAGGACCGGTTTCTGGCATTCCAGCCGTCTTCAGCCCGGCTTGCTTGAATCCAGTGGCAAAGTGAGCAAGGGACTCACGTCTGAGCATACCCTGCCACACTTATGGCGGCCAAAAGCGGTACAAAAGGGGGTGGTGATGGACGGAGCATCTGAATCAATCAAACCCTCACACCCAGTCAAAAGATCTGGGTTTAATCCATCACCATTCTAGCCCATGTGGAGCAAAGAGCAGGGTGTTGAGAAGTAGAGCGATAGGAAAGGTTAGACCTTAATTTATCAGGATGGGTTAAAGAATGTATGATGTCACTTCCACTTCCTACTCAACGTTCATGATCTAGAGTAGGAGTGGGATTAACTCATGTAATTCAGTGTAACATAACCACGCAGAATTACCAAAACAATTCTATGAGATTTTGTATACTTGTGCAGGAAGTGTGATTCTGCATTTAATGCTATTTCTTAACACAAAAATGTCCCCTTGGGCCTAAAGTTTTGTTCTGAGACACAGTGCTAAATGCAACAGAACATTATTAGCACGTGCAAGCAGCCACTCAGGCTCACTAAATGTGCTCTTGGGGTAGGATTTTCCCCAGCTTACCCTCCAGCATTTAGCAGTATTTTCTTATCACAAAATGCCCCTCTTCAATCTAAACACAGTGCGAGAAGGCATTTAGCGCTCCGAAATGCTTTTCGGGTAGAATTTTCCCCCAACTTACTCCCGCCATCCAGCACTGTTTTCTTACTGAAAAATGCACCGTTGCCTCACAAGTGGATGCAAGGATGCATTTTGCAATTAGAAATAGCACTAAAGGCAGCAGAAAACAAATAGCAAGCAAAAGTGGCCACTCATGGTCACTAAATGTGCTCTCGTGGTAGGATTATTTTCCCCAAATTTCTCTTAATTGGGTGAGCAGGCTTAATCTCACTTATATCAGTAATTCTACGCCAAAGAGTAAAGTGGAATTTCTGAGATTACTACGATTACGTCAGCGTAATTGAATTTACACCCGGGCCTTATCTAGAGGTTACTTTGGTGTATGGAGCGTTGCTTCATTAAGTCAAACTATACTTTAGTCAGGGCCATTAGGCGCAGAGTATCATTCAAAAAACATTATTTGCTGCAAATGTAGCAGCTGGCCTTCTATAGATTCTGCAGAATACACAGAATTTTGATTTTCAAGGGTTTTCTTTATTTCTGATTTTATGTTCAGTTCTCTCTTTATAATTGCACACAGAATTGCATCGCCTTCCACAGCCAAACAGCTATAGCTCCATTCTTGTTTCCGAAGAATTTCTTCTTTTAGATGACAAATTGATCATTGAATTCCTTCGATTGGATTTAATCTAATACCTACCCCTCACCTTTTAATTAAAAACTAGATTTCCACATGATGATAAGGAATGTCCATGTCAGTCTGCAACAGAACTACTTCCCCACCTCTTCTTGAATGAAGCAACAATGAAAAGCTACAAAGAAAAACAAGCATTGCAAAGCATATGCAGGAGAGGGCATATGCTTCACAGCTCTGTCACTTTTAAGGTTTTCAACAAACAGGGCATTTTAGCAGGACAGCGTTTATTCACAGGGCTGTTGTCAAGAAAGTGCTGCAGTAAGGTTCACCACCTTTCAAAGGGAAAAATACAAGCCCTTTTTAAGAGTCTGCAAGGGCATGATACTAACGAGGACTGTAAATAAAATTGAATGTACTCCTTAGTAACATGAATGTTATGCCTTTTTTTACCTTAATTATTTTTAAGGCATAGTTAACTCCACTCTGGAACACCTTTGAAAAACTTTTCTATTTACAATTCCTGTTTGAAGTTGTACTGATAAGGGCTAAAAATAATAGCTTTAAGTGATTCTGCGTATTTTTGTACCGACCGGACATTACAATACCAGTGGTAGAAAACAAACCAGATAGCGACCCTTGCTGCAGTCCATTACGCATCGTGCACAAAGAAAGTACATCACATGAAAATTATTTGGTACAGTATTCATGACGCCTCCCCAAACCAAACGAGGTACTGAAGCACTTAGATGACACTGCAGAATATAAACAGCCAAATGGTATTGTAATTAATAGCTGTGTGCCAGCTGTATGCCTGTTTGCAATGTTGATGGTGTATAATATAGCAATTGAAATATCAATTTAATGGTCATTTGTTTGGACATTATACCGGATATGAGAGTTTCTGTGTGTCTGTTTAACAATAAATAATATACTAAGGCCCAGATTCTCAAAGGTTTAGCGTCAGGTTACCATTACTTTTTCAATGCTAACCCGACAAAGCCTGTTTTGAGATTTACAAACCAAAGCAAAAGAAATATTTGCTTTGGTTTGTATGGAAAAGTAACACAAAGCAGTGCTAAATGCTGCTTTGCATTACTTTTGCGTTAAGGGGGTGTTACATGGGTGGTACATGGGTGTTCCCATTTGTTTTGTACAGCTATGTCTTCATGTGGGGCAGAACATCAGCAAAGGACTTGATAAAGCTGGACTGTGTCTCAGCCTGTAGAGCCATGCACTGTCTCCCAGTTAAGGTTTGCACCCCTATTTATAGTCTAAATCTGTCTCCCTAATTATTCGAAAACCCTCACAGATGCTTAATTCCCGAACCCCAATTTATCTTCTACAGAAATGCACCTTAATTTTCAAGTGATCTCATTTAATTGGTTGAATTAAATCAAAACACACATTAAGCACTTATTAGCTTGTTATAGACAGCATTTGCTTGCGTAGGGATTTTTTGTATGTCGGCGCACGTAGCCTTACCTATGGTGCACAAACATCCTCCTTTGCCGCACACAGAGGAACAAAATTAGAGGGAACATTGCCTGCAATGTTTCAGTCACGCGCTTCTAGCACCAGTAGAATGCCCCAGACCCCATACAGCCCAGCGACAGCAAAGAATCAACTGCCTACAGTTACCACATCTACCAAAGTACCCTCGGCTGTAGCGGGTAAGTCGGATGTTGTGTCCAAGATCTCTTCGCCTGCTGCTGCCGCTCCGCTGGGTATCATAAATGGGGCCATGGTGTGCACCGAACAAACAGAGTCAGGGAGGTCCGACTCCAATAATTCTGGAACTCTGATTTGCATTGAATCTACAGCTGTTTTGTCTGCACAGCCCCATGGGCTTATGGGAGATGTAGTCCCTCTGGTACAGATTCCCCAGCAATATATACTTACAGACTCTGATGCAGCACCTTCTTCGTCGCCTCCTAGTGTCCACACACACGTAGAGCCTATGCAAGCTCTTTTACCACCAGCCTTAATAAACACTGATGCGGACACAGACGGTGATACGTTTTTTTTCTGTAATAAATGTATGAAATGGCTCTGAAATACAGAAAAAGGTTGAGACCATTCCATGACATAATTTTAAAATACTTTTCGTTGTGGACAAGGAAGTATTCAAAGAATTCTTGTTCTCTAGGAATAGTTCTACTTTAAGCTGATTACTTTGTGCCCCAAAAAAAAATTCAATTTTGGAAAAAAGTCAAATCATGAAAAAATAGAGTCCTGGAGTTAGAAGTTTGTTTTGGAAAGTGAAGGTCCGATACAGAGTCTCATAGAACACTGTGTGCTAACTTCAAAAGTCAGTGTCATTGTTTGGAGAAAACATCAAATCTTCTAAGCTGGTAAAGAATTTGTCTACTGCTGTAGGTGAAAGTTGGACTACCTCGTTAAGCAGATCAACCGCACAAAGATGAGAAGCATCGCCATCAGCGTCAGCCGCATTAGCAATGTTCGAAGTAGATGGTACCTGTGTGCCTGTCGCTCCACGTATCTCACCGTCTGCAGTTTGCATCTGTGAGATCTCAACGAATGCCATCTCAGGGATTGGTGGCTGCTGTGGACAACACAGTGCATGCGCCATTACCGGTCCGAGCAAAGTATCAACATCTGTTGGCAGGACTGATGGGAATGTCAGACAGATGTCTAGCACACATTATTCTCCACATAGCAGGCATCATAGAACAGGTAAGATGCAATCTTGCCAGGTTGGTCGGAATGATAGAAACCGAGTGGTATTTAGATCTCTTAAACGAGCCAATCCCAGAATCTGTATCATGCGCTCACGACACTTCATTGCCAGGAGAGTGTTCTTTAAGGTAATCTGGGTGTCGCTGGTGACTTGACTTGCCATATCGGAGCAGAACGAATAAAAATAGTATTCCTGTTCCGAAACCCAAAACAAGAGGCAGGCCGCCAAACACTGAGTGCACGAAGTTTGGAAATATACCTAGGACTGCGTCAAAGGGTGCTAACAGTCCCGTAAAAATCGTATTAAATACATGTACAATACCACTGGTGTTAGAAATGCTAAAGATACGACCTAACATTTCTGAGAAATGTATAGGGCAGTTTGTCGATAAAAGGGCATGTATCTCTGCAGAAGTCCTTGCAACTTGCAGATCATACGTCTCTTTGATCGAGGTCAGTGGCACAGTTTTTTGTAAAAGAATGGCTTTCATTCTACTTAAAGTATCAATGTGTATAGTAGAGATGTTCAGGGAAGGCCATAACGGCGACTCCCCATCTGTCTTGGTTTTAGGAAACAATACTTGCTTACAGCAAGTGACCCTGGCTGACACAGTTACGAGATAGCCTATTCCTGGTAACATGCAACAGCAGCTGTGATTGTTCAATATAATATACCTTCCATTAGAAAGCTGCCCCAAAATTGGATCCATCACTGCAGCCGGAGAACTTGCAGGTGGCAGGATAAGTTGGTCGAAGAACCATTGCAGGCCCCGTGTAAGTTAATACCCTGGCATAAAAGTGTAACGCTTTGTGCATTTTTGCAGTTTGCACCACGAAGAAATACTTATTTTCCCCCACTCCAACATCTGTGTGTATATGGTAAATCCCAGGATGTCTTGATGTATTCCTTACCCAACCTTTCATATACGTCCGCAGGTATATGTTTCAAACAATACTGAAAATGGAAAACCGTCACAGGCAGAGTGATTGTCCCATGTATTATCCATTTTGTCACTGGTTTTTCAGAAACAGTTAATGGTAATCTTTCCAGTTTTTCAATGCTCAGCACCGTAAAGTCTGCTCCCCTCTGTGCCAAAGTGATTTGTTTATCTGTAAGGTTCAATTCAGAAAACAATGACGTGGTGTTGCTTATACGCCATGGCACATAGCCAGGACGAATATTTTGCAAAGTCCAGCCCAACAGCATTATAGAACGCAATTGCGACTGACCATGTTGTAACATGACAAGTCCTGTTATGTCAATGGCAGAAGATACTATGCTGTCCAAAGAATAAATTCTGGATGACAGAGTCGTTAACCCATTGTCAACTACAGAGAGAGATTTCTCTTAATTAATACAATCAATTTCTCGTATATGTTCTGCAGTCTCTACTTGAGTCGTTTTCCATGCTTCATTGTAAATGGCATTTATACCAGCGTATATAAAACATTTATGACGCGGTTTTGCAGGTCCTTGCAAGAAGGCCCTTAATTCAGCGCCTTCTTTAAGTAAAGATAAGTGCAGTGTAGATTTCTGTAGCCATTCAAGGCATAGCTTCCCTATACTGTAAGATGTTACTATCCCTGGATGTTGTCTCTGGACATTTCTTGGATCTGGCCTAGTGTATGTGAACCCTTGTGTCTTATTCAGGAATCTATTTTGGCAGTTGTGTGTGCCTGTGTGGCCAGATCAAGCATTTCTTCCAATCAGGATTTGTTCTGTTTTTTAGTAAAATAGTTTTAACATCGACCACCCCCCCTGTAGAGTTCTTACTATCAGGTGTAGGTGTAGGTATTGACAGTTTGTTTAAATCTTTTATCTTAGCTAGGCCAAGACAAGATGTCTGCTGAACAGTGTCATTTAAAAACATTATTTGTTCAGGGATGATGCAGGCTCTTAATAAAGCTTCTAATCCCTGCACCTGCCAGTCTTTTGTGCCCCAGACAGTTTTTGTCTCAATGCTGTCTTTCTATAAGTCAAAACCGAATGTGGACAGTTGAGCATAAAAGGCTGCAGAATAAATTTGCTTAGTATTAGTCAACATACTTTTCATTCCTGTCTTATTAACATTTTTAAAGTACAATGCTTCTGGGTTTGAGATATTATAACCTGAAAAGTATGAACATTTCTCATAAAATGTTTTTGAGCTACCTTTGGTGGCTTTGGACAATGTTCACATTGATTATACTTGTAAACATTTCTAGGATTTGCAGATTTGTGCAAGAAATTATGACCATAGTGATTATAACAGTACATTTGTTCTTAATCTGATGAACCTTCTAAGTATTCATGATTTGTAAATCTTGCAGACATTTCTAAGTCTGACATCATATTATTAACAGTCTCAAAGTCCCAATCATCAGACAATGTGCTGGGTGAAACAAAGTCACTCAAGGAAACCTTGAATTGGTGTGGAATCTTCAACAGCTCCGCCGGACCATGAATGTCATATTCAGTTCTGTCCCAAGCTATACCCCCTGGTATGGGAATGGCTGTGATGTTTAGTGCTGACAAGTCTCTTTGATCACGATGGGATGATTTATGTGGCTTGAGGAGTAAGTTGATGTTCTTTCTTGCTGTGTCCTTTGTACTATATTTCCCACTGAACAGTAAGCCCAAGGTAAATACCATAGTTAACCAAAGTAGAAGAAAAAGTACACCTAAAACAATCCATACTTCAACCCATGGTGAAATCAGATAAGTCTTGTCTAGTTGATGAAATAGTTCTGTAGCTTGTTCTTTGAAAGTTATTTTTACTGGCGTTGTTTCAGGTTCACTGGGATCCTCGGAAAACATATCAAAGTTAATGAAATAGCCAGAGGCAGTTCTGTCAATGGTAGGTATTGCATCAGGATTATTTGAAATCGCTGGAGCTACTTGACCACATGTCATATTAGTATACTCGGGTGCTATATCATTGTAGACAGGTGTTTCTTGACGAACTGTTATTTGGATTTCAAGAGGCACAAGTTCCATGGGTTTGTTGCATAGTCCTTCTTTTTGTACTGCAGATTCCTCAAAGGTGATGAGTCTTTCAAGTTGAACCTCTTGGATAGTAGCCAGAGTTGATCGTCTGCTACATCTTTGGAGTCCACTTGGCCTACTACTTATGATTGGCCACATGATGTGGTTTGACCAGGTCGATGGATACAAACCTGTTCTCCTTTCTTCCAGCAAGGGGCGGTAGTAACACTTTTCTTGATCCGTGGATTGCTAGTACAGGTACCGGTTGTCTGTAAAAAGGCCCAAATTCCTTCTTGTTCGCGATCTTTTCTCTGACTAGATTCCCAATCTTTGGAATCCAGGCAGGCCTTGCTGAGACGGGTGGTTCCCCTTCAGTGGTCGTTGCCTTCAGCAATGCGTTGCTTTGACTTTTCCTTGTTTCATTTAAGTCCTGCAAAACAGCCAAACGATCTTTGATATCAAAAGGTTTTTGTTCTACCACTGAAGTGTGACGATCAAGTTCCTGGACAATCATTCTAGTGCCAAAAAAGATTTCATATGGAGTGATTCCCCCTAGAGAACTTCTTGGCAGATTATTAAGACTACGTTGGACACTTATTAGATGTTTGACCCACCCGTCACCCAAGCCTAATACCCTAGCTGTTATAGATTGCTTTATGTGACGGTTTTTCTCAACAGAACCAAATTTCCCTCAGGATGGAATGGACTAGAGTGCCGCAAGGCAACGCCTAGAATGGTCATGGCCTCCAGGTAAGCTTTTGATCTAAACGCAGAACCTTGGTCAGAATGTAGTGTGCCGACTGCTTATGTGCCGATAAAGACTCACAAATCTTTTATAACAGTTCAAGCGTCAGCCGAGCGCTGAGGCCACATCCAAATAAATCTTGTCTTAATATTTGTGGGACCGCATTTGCCTGCGTGTAGACAGTCTAATACTGTCTAACAATGGTGTCTGTACTGGGCTGGCTACACTGTAGTCAGGTATCTGGCGGCGTTCTCTGCTGCGATCTCTGATGCAGTCTTGACAATTAATTGCAAATTTGTGAATGTAGGCATTCATCCCTGGCCACCAGTGCGTCTCCTTTAATTCTAGTATAGATTTAGAGATCCCTTGATGTATCAGACCCTCTCCCAAATGTGCTTCGTGTATTAAAGCTACTCTACATCTCCTGTTTGGAATTACTCTATCCCCCACTCCAGGAATTCAAGCAAAAGGAACGGAGTTGGCATCAATTATGTATGAATATTCGAGTGGATAATTTAGAAGTAACACTGCACCACTGCCTTTGCTTGTGGCATTGACAGCTAGCATTATTTTGCCGTCTATTTTTGTTTTTGAACGAGTGATTGCAGCTACGGAAGCCGTTTGCACAGCTGCCTTCGCAGCTTCATTAGGCAATGAATTCCCTGGAAGTGAACGCCATCACGTTGATGACTCAGTGTATGAATCACGTGAGCTTTTTGTAGTTCTTTTTGTAACTGAACTACTTGTTCCCAAAGCAACTTATGCTTGATTGTGCCACCTTTCGCATCTTTGAAACCATTTTCAATCCAGTTCTGCAAGTATTCATTATAAGATTGAACACAATAATTCGAATCGCACACTATTAGTGTAGGGAATTCGCGATCTCTATTTTCAAGCGCCATCGTGAAGGCTTGTAGTTCAGCTCGCTGAGCTGTACAATCGTCAAGAGATGGTGTTTTTAGCTACCATAGGTCGGAATTTACCATCGCGCCAGCGACCTTTAACGATCGCGCATGCAGCACTATAAGCTTGTTTCCCCCAATTACGTGTTGTGCTGATCCGTCTGTATAAATTATACATTCGTACTGTTCTAGAGGCAGAATCTCAGAGGGCAGAGGACATTCTTGTTCGTATTGTAGAAATTCTTGTGTTTTCAAATAGGGGTCTAAAACGTATTCAACGTCTGTTGCAGCAAGAGAATTAACCCATTGTATCCATCTCGGAAGTAAAGCCTTTGCATTTGGAATGCTCGCTTTTGTCCCTGCCTCTAAGGCAGGTACAGGGACCATAATGCATTTTCCCGGTGCAAGGGCTCTCTCTTTTGCTACAGCAGTTTGAACCGCTGTCAGAATTTTTTCTGTAGATGTGAATGTCATTTCAGCTTGTGTGTACAAGTGTGATTTATAAGCTATTGGTAATTTCTCTCCTTCATTAAAGGTTAAGAACGTGAATTCGCATCTTCCTGGAATAATTCGGATTACAAGGTTGCGTATGTTTACGCGAGTCTGTAAATGTGTTATTGCTAACATGTCTGTTTGCACTGAACGCAATATTTCTGTGTGTTTTTGAGTCCAATTAATTGTTTTGAAATCAGGTTTGATTAATTCATAGAGAGGTTCAATCCTTTCTGCGTAGTTTAGAATGTAAATTCTTCCAAAATTCAGGAAACTTAGAATCAACTGTATGTTTTTCAGTGTTTTTGGAGGTTGGAGCAGCGCACATTTCTCTAGAAAGTTTGCTGCCAGGCTTTTACCTTCACTTAATAATTTGTATCCTAGGAAAAGGACGTTTATGTGGACAATTTGTGATTTCTTAAACATTAATGTGTACCCTTCAGATGCGAAGCCAAGTATTATGGCGCTCACCCTGTTCAAGCGCCTATCCAAGTCATCATCCGTTAGATAGATGTCATCGACATATGATAATGCCTCATCATCATAGGTTTGTAGTAACTCTGTTACTCTGGCTGAAAATAACCCTGGACTATTCTTGAATCCCTGGAGGAGACGACAGAAGTGACGCTGTGTCCCCATAATTGAGAAAGCAGTCAAATACCTACTTTCTGGTGCAATGTTTTGACAGAAAAAGCCGTTAGAAATATCTAATGTGGTTTTATATTTTTTTTACGCACAATGTTATTCATTAGTGCTGTACTGTGTGCATTTTGTACTGCAAAGGTTTTGCAACAAGCGATTAGATGTCTGTAATCCAAAAGTAGATGATATGTATTGTCTGGTTTGGAGACAGGAAACAAAGGATTGTTCGTGGACGGGGTGCATGTTTCAATCATCCCTTGGTATTCAAGTTGATCTAAGATCTCCCTGACCTGCTTTTTAGCTTCTTGCTTAACTGGATACAGCCTTTGCGCAGTTGGTTGAGTTTTCAATTGGATTTTATGGTCAGGAGAATCCTCATCACATCCTACATGATTTTTGTATAATGCAGGAGCCTGGGGTAATGCCCATTTCCTGGCATAAGTGTATTTTTTATTAATTAGAATATGATTGGAGAAGGCTGGCATAATGATGTCTTCGCCATGTGGGCACTCCCCGACAAATTCAGGTGGCCAGTTTTGTTCAGCTAGAAGAATGTCATAACCTTTAGAGAGCTTCCCCAAAAAGAGTGCTCTTATTTTTCTAGTTATATCCCCCTCCATCCGCAGTGTTACTTCATATAACTTGTGTGGGACACTAACCCTGGTATCCGCAGTTTCAACTTGGATGTACTCATTCAAGTCCACTGTCTCTAGATGATCCTTCAAGATCTTGCGAGCTATGGTTACTTCTGCTGCACTGTCCAACATTGTTTGAGCCCACTCCCCGTTCTTGTGTCCTCAAGATCCTCGGCATGTCTGATTTTTAGACCTGCTACCTTCTTTTTGGTGAATTGGGTTTTCTTATTTTTTGGAATGTGTTGATCGTCTTTGGACTTCACGTGTTCTTCTTTTCGATTTCTGTGAGGAAGTCTGAAAGGTACGAGAGAAACGTGTATCAGTATCTTGATATCTATCAGGTTTTCTCAAATTATCCCTGTTCCTGAGGTTGTACCTCTTTTCAGAGCTCCTTTTGAGGAGACCTACCTCAGGATTAAGAACGCTTCTCTTTAGAAGTTTGTTTAGTGTTCTCCCACTTCTTTTTAGGAATAGTGAGAGTGTTTTTAATAAAGACCTTTTCCGGACTTTCAGTTAGTTGGAGTTTAACTGGTTTTCCACCCAAACTATCTCTACCTAGTTCTTCATAGAATGTTTCAATTATTCTGGCCAGTTAATATGGTTGCTCAGTTACATCAAATTCTCTTAATTTCTGGCGGATCGCCACAGATGCTGCCTCACCTTTAATATTAGCTAATATTATTGTTGAGACCTGTTTGAAATCCTTCAGTAATTTCATACCTAGATTTAAAGCAGGCTCTGCCCCGTATTCATTTTTAATCTGTTTCAGGACGTCTGTTACCACCATGTGTTTTTGTTAAGTATGGGCAAAATTTGCAAATTCGCGTTCCATGAATTCGCGTGAAAACGAATTCGCAATCCGCAAAATCCGTGAATTTGCGGATTTTTTGGTTTTTTGCGTGTTCGCGGGGTTTTTTGCGTGTTTGCGTGGTTTTCTGCGTGTTTGCGGGGCTTTTTGCGTGTTCGCGGGCCGCTTGCATGGCGAAGTTACCCATGCGGTCGTGTATGGGCACAGCACCCTCTGGTTCACCACTGCCACCCTCTGGTTCATCACTGCTGCCCTCTGGTTCACCACTGCCACCCTCTGGTTCACCCCTGCCACCCTCTGGTTCACCACTGCCACCCTTTGTTCAGCACTGCCACTCACTGGGTCACCCCTGCCACCCTCTGGTTCAGCACTGTCACCCTCTGGTTCACCACTGCCACCCTCTGGTTCACGACTGCCACCCTCTGGTTCATCACAGCACCTCTGGTTCACCACTGCCACCCTCTGGTTCAGCACTGCCACCCTCTGGTTCACCACTGCCACCCTCTGGTTCACCCCTGCCACCCTCTGGTTCACCACTGCCACCCTCTGGTTCATCACAGCACCCTCTGGTTCACCTCTGCCACCCTCTGGTTTAGCACTGTCATCCTCTGGTTCACCACTGCCACCCTCTGGTTCACGACTGCCACCCTCTGGTTCATCAGAGCACCTCTGGTTCACCACTGCTACCCTCTGGTTAACCACTGTCACCCTCTGGTTCAGCACTGCCACCCTCTGGTTCACCACTGCCACTCTCTGGTTCACCACTGCCACCCTCTGTTTCACCCATGCCACCCTCTGGTTCACCACTGCCACCCTCTGGTTCACCCCTGCCACCCTCTGGTTCACCCCTGCCACCCTCTGGTTCGGCACTGCCACCCTCTGGTTCAGCACTGTCACCCTCTGGTTCACCCCTGCCACCCTCTGGTTCATCACTGTCACCCTCTGGTCCATCATTGCCACCCTCTGGTTCACCACTGCCACCCTCTAACGAGACCTTTTGTGATGCAGCGGCAGCACAAAAGATGCGCCATGGTGCTGGGTATTAACAACGTGACGCATCTGAGAGATGCGTCATGTTGTAAAGCCCTGCGCATCAGGAGGCGTTCCGGCGCAGGGGAAGGTGTTCCTGCGCAGGAACGCCTCCTAAAAGTGGCTGAGTGAATTCTACAAGAATTCACTCAGTCACTTTTAGGCCAATGCTGCGTCAAAACCCTGCACCTGCTTGATGCAGCATTGAGGAGATAGGGCCCCCCAGAGCATTGCTGGAGCTGCGTCGCAAGCGCGATGCAGCTCCAGCAATGCGCTGCTTTTATGGCACAGATGCATGACGCATCTGTGCCGTTTTTGCCACATGGTGTGCCGCATTGTAAATGCGGCGCACCATGGGTGGCGGAGCTGCGGCGCACAATAACTGGCGCATCCCTGGGGTTGCGCCAGTTATTGTAAATCTGCCCCTATACATTTAGCCAATGAGGGAGCACTTACTGATTAGATAGTAGAAAGTACTCCAGTTGAGTAGAAGTATTGCACAAAAAGGTGGCATCTTCGTAGACAAACACGCAGGGCGGGATTCATTCTGCCCCCTGTTAGACTCATTTTTTGTGCCCTTCTGCCCGCTGTTAGACTTGTTTTTCCCTTGTTTTTCTGCCCTTCTGCCCTCTGTTAGACTCGTTTTTCCCTTGTTTTTCTGCCCTTCTGCCCTCTGTTAGACTCGTTTTTCCCTTGTTTTTCTGCCCTTCTGCCCCCTGTCAGACTCGTTTTTTGTGCCCTTCTGCCCGCTGTTAGACTCGTTTTTCCCTTGTTTTTCTGCCCTTCTGCCCTCTGTTAGACTCGTTTTTCCCTTGTTTTTCTGCCCTTCTGCCCTCTGTTAGACTCGTTTTTTGTGCCCTTCTGCCCTCTGTTATTCCCTTGTTTCTGTGCCCTTCTGCCCTCTGTTAGACTCGTTCTTGTGCCCTTCTCCCCTCTGTTAGACTCGTTTTTGTGCCTTTCTGCCCCGGTAGACTCGTTTTTTGTGCCCTTCTGCCCTCTGTTAGACTCGTTTTTCCCTTGTTTTTGCTGCCCTTCTGTCCTCTGTTAGACTGGTTTTTTGTGCCCTTCTGCCCTCTGTTAGACTCGTTTTCCCCTTGTTTTTCTGCCCTTCTGCCCTTTGTTAGACTGCTTTTTGTGCCTTTCTGCACTCAGCACCACCACAGCATCACTCAGCACCACCACAGCACCACTCAGCACCACCACAGCACCACTCAGTGTAACCACAGCATCACTCAGCACCACCACAGCATCACTCAGCACCACCACATTATCACTCAGCACCACCACAGCACTACTCAGCACCACCACAGCATCACTCAGCACCACCACAGCATCACTCAGCACCACCACAGCATCACTCAGCGCCACCACAGCATCACTTAGCGCCACCACAGCACCACTCAGCACCACCACAGCATCACTCAGCACCACCACAGCATCACTCAGCACCACCACAGCATCACTCAGCGCCACCACAGCATCACTCAGTGCCACCACATTATCACTCAGCACCACCACAGCACCACTCAGCACCACCACAGCATCACTCAGCACTACCACAGCATCACTCAGCACCACCACAGCACCAATCAGCACCACCACAGCACCACTCAGCGCCACCACAGCATCACTCAGCACCACCACAGCATCACTCAGCACCACCACATTATCACTCAGTACCACCACAGCACCACTCAGCACCACCACAGCATCACTCAGCACCACCACAGCATCACTCAGCACCACCACAGCACCACTCAGCACCACCGCAGCATCACTCAGCACCATCCCAGTATCACTCAGCACCACCACAGCACCACTCAGCATCACCACAGCACCACTCAGCACCACCACAGCACCACTCAGCGCCACCCCAGCATCAATCTGCGCAACCATTCAACAACAACTGGTTCAAATATGTTCTCTCAATGTTTCAAACTTTATTACAAATGTCACAAAAAGATGTTAATATTTCACTTCTGTTCTTGGATTTTGGTCACAATAAAATACACTGAACATAATCTTCACAAAAGTTATTTACAAAAGTTTAAGCTATTGCCATTATAAATTAAAATCACTTTTATTTAAGTATTAATTATTTTAAAAAATTAAAAGCCATTTTAATTTGTAATATCAATACAGCTAAGTCACGTAAATACAAAACATGTTGCATTACAAATGCTATAGGTGTCACATTTGCGAAAGTTATAACTATTGGCAGTGTAAATGACAAAGCTATTAATTTACCTATTTTCAAAACCAACACATAAATAAAAAAAATTGTCATTTACAAGACCAATAGCTCAAACTTTCCTAATGCGAGACCTATTGCATTGCAAATGCTTGTTTTTATATCTGTCAGTGCTTCCTGTTGAGGTTTAATTTCGGGACAGGCACCTCATTGCCTACTTGTAACTATTCTCTGACCCTGCTTCAAGGGTCAGAGCAGGGTCAGAGAATAGTTGCAAGTAGGCAACGAGGCGCCAGGAAGCACTTACAGGCTTACAGCAGCAGGTGCCCAAGTTGAAGTAAAAATTTTTGTAACCCTTTTGTAAAAGGTTACAAAAAATTATCTTCAACTTTTGCACCTGCTGCTGTAACCCTGTAAGTGCTTGGCTGAAAATTCATCCCACTGATTCGCGGATTTTACCGCGATTTCGCGAGATTCGCAAATTCCGCGAGCGGAACAAATTTTCAGCCCATGCTTAGTTTTTGTATAGATTGCAGCAAAGACTGTACCCCAAGTGTCACAGTCCTCCAGGTGTGGTGCAATCCCCATTGGTAAACAGATTGTTAGATTCCTGTGTTTCTCATGAGGTGTAGTATCGGGAAATACAGCCTCGATTTGAGTAATTTTTTGAGCTATACAGAATGGAACTTGTTCCCGTTTTGCGGGCAATTTACCAGTGACTGATTGTATAGTCTGTGGTGTGATTTTATTTGTGTTCCCCTGGTAAGGGGTGTGTTGTGGAATCCTTATAGGAGGTTGTACTGTTAGAGTCCGCATGACATATTGAACTAATTGTCTATGTATTTTGATTAGTTGTTTTAGTTGAACTAATAGTTCCGCATCTGTCATTTCTTCAATGGCAGGATGTGGTGTATAGCTGGCTAAAACCTGCCATGTTGCTCCTGGTCTACCTAGTGGACCAAGTCTGGTAATGTGATTTTGATGTTGTAGGGTGCCTTTAAACCAGAGCGCATGCTCTTGGTATGTTAGTGGAATTTCAACATACTTTGCATTCTGTCTAACGATTGAAGCAGTTCACATCTCTTGCATGAGAAAGAAGACTGTTCAATAAATCCCTTTTATTGAAACGCCCGTCTCTCTATTTCTGTGCAACTCTGTAGAAACGAAGCATGCACAACTGACTGAGTAAAATAGTTATCTATTGTTTCCATGACTCTGAAGATATTTGTTCCAGTTCTAGGGAAACAAGGTTGTCGTGTTTATGCGCTTGTCAGAAACTAATCCCTTCTCGTTTCTTCGAGAAAGTTTCTAGTGACCTCTGAGTTAGTCGGCACACACAATTAAGTTTAATATACTCGATAGAGACATACTGACCTCAGTCCTATGTCAAATTTACAGTGTATATTATTTCAATGCGCAGAGCCTGTTGAGAATATAGGAACTACACTACATGGCGCCCAACGTTTGGTAAGGCACTAATTTAACGCTAAATACTAAAGTAACGCAGCCATGCTTTTCTCAGAGACCCCTTTTCCCGTAAATACTCCAATAGACGTCTGGAGTGGGTAAAAGGATAATATCCGCCGTAGCTGAGTAGGACGGAAATCCTATGTATTCGTTTTTGGTTTGTTCAACGTTGAAGGATACAGTGTTCCAAAATATTGTGCACCTTAACTTTGTTTCCTTGAAACTTGCTCTGCAATTTTTCATTAAACAATGTCGAATAACTGCAACAACATCGAAACTGGTGGAGCTGCGGCTGATCCAGCTGATGCAGCTTTTAACTTCACAGGTTTTCAAGAAACCGACGAGGATTATGTATGCATTCCTCTAAATTTAGGGAAAGCCATCACTATAAAACTTATAAAACATGGCCGAACATCGAGAGTTGGTAGGGCAGTTTTTGTGATAGAGGCACATGAATATCACCAGACAGGGATATTCTATTATTGGATAGTCTTCACTGAAGCAAATCCAGTAACACATGTGTTTTACTTCTACAAAGAAGATGAACCAACAAAGGAATATATTCCTTTTGAGGATATTGAAATTCCACTCACATACCAGGAGCATGAGCTCTGGTTTAAAGGCACCCTAAAACATGTAAATCACATTACCAGGCTCGGTACACTAGGTAGACCAGGAGCAACATGGCCGATTTTAGCCGGCTATACACCAGACCCTGACATTTAAGCAATGTCGGACGATGAATTACTTAGTAATATACAAAGATTAGTAGAATTATACAGTTAAACCACAATTGTCTGAAAGTCCTGAAAAGGTCTTTACTAAAAACACTCCTACCTCTTCTAAAAAGAAGTGGGAAAATAGCAAACAAACTTCAAAAGAGAAGCGTTCTCAATCCAGAGGTAGGTCTCCTCAAAAGGAGCCCTCTGAAAAGAGGTATTACCTCAGGAACAGTGATAATTTGAGAAAACCTGATAGATACCAAGACACTGATACACATTCCTCTCATACCTTTCAGACTTCGTCACAGAAATCCGAAAGAAGAGGACGGTCAGAAAACAAAGAAGAACACGTGAAGTCCAAAGACAATCAACACGTTCAGAAAAACAAGAAACCTCATTTTACTGAAAAGAAGGTAGCAGGTCTAAAAAGCAGACATGCCGAGGATCTTGAGGACACAACTCAAGAACGGAGAATGGGCTCAGACAATGTTGGACAGCACAGCAGAAGTCACAATAGCTCACCAGAACCTAAATGATCATCTGGAGACAGTGGACTTGAATGAATTCATTCAAGTTGAAACTGCAGATACCAGGGCTACTTCTCCACATAGGGTATATGAAATAATACTCCGGATGGAGGGAGACATACCAAGAAAAGTGAGAGCACTCTTTTGGGAGCGACATTCTAAGGGTTATGACATTCTTCTAGCTGAACAAGACTGGCCACCACAATTTGTCAGGGAGTGCCCACATGGCGAGGACATCATTATGCCAGCCTTCCCTAATCATATTCCAATTCATTTGAAATATACTTATGCCAGGAAATAGGCAGTCGCCCAAGCTCCTACATTATACAAAAATCATGTAGGATGGGATGAGGACTCGCCTCACCATAAAATCCAACTAAAAAATCAACCAACTGCACAAAGGCAGTACCCAGTTAAGCAAGAAGCTAAAAAACAGGTCAGGGAGATCTTAGATCAATTTGAATACCAAGGGGTGATTGAAAAATGCACCTCGCCAATGAACAATCCTTTGTTTCCTGACTCCAAACCAGACAATACATACCATCTAGTATTGAAATACAGACATCTAACCTTGTGTTGCAAAACATTTGCAGTGCAGAACGCACACAGTACAGCATTAATGAATAACATTGTGCGTAAAAAATATAAAACCACATTAGATATTTCTAACGGTTTCTTTTGCCAAAACATTGCACTAGAAAGTAGGGCCCAGATGTATCAAGCTATTTTTTTGTCGCAAATGGTGCGAATCGCTAAAATGCACCGTTTGCGACAAAAAAATAGAATTTCATGATGTATATAACTTTTCGCATCCCAAATTTAGAAATCGCAAGTTTTGCGGGTTTTTTTTGCGATTATTATAAATATGCGAATTTATGTTGCGATTCCTTAATTTGTACATTTCCTTGTTTGCGATTATCGCAAATAAGGAATTTGCAACTTAAGAATTCGCTAAAAGATGTATGAAAAAGTCACAATTTGCGATTTTGTGAAAATCGCAAAATAAGAAATCGCTAATAACACTAACATCAAGCAGGTGGTAATCAATGTGCAAGTATAAAAGAAAGTTCTAACTGCATTTTTTCAAACCACAATGGCTGCACTTTACCTGATAGCTAGGAGGCTGCGCATTCAAGCTCTTGCACACAGGAGACAGAGGCAGGAGAGGATTTTCAGACTGAGGATAACTTTGTTTCAGCAAATTGAAGAAGACATTTTTGAAAAATATAGACTGCATCCACACACCATTTTGGACCTAATTGATGAATTAAAGACTTTTTTGGAGCATAAAACGGACAGAACCCATTCAATACCTACTCATGTGCAGGTGCTGTGCTCCCTGCATCTTCTGGCTTCTGGATCATTTCAAAGGGTCATTGCAGAGGTTGGTGGAGTGTCTCAGAGTGCTTTTTCACGTTTCTTCAGAGTATTTCTTGATGCAATGATGAGTAGACTGAACCATCATATTTACCTCTCTAGCAATCCACAAGATATCCAAATTTCAAAATTGGATTTTTACCAAATAGCTCATTTTCCACATGTGATTGGATGCATTGATGGAACACATATTGCCATCACTCCTCCTGCTGATACTGAATATGTTTATAGAAATAGGAAATGCTACCATTCTATGAATATTCAAATGGTGTGCAATGCAAAATACATAATCACTGATATAGTTGCAAAGTACCCAGGAAGCACTCATGACTCTTACATCTTCAGGCACAGTGGATTGCATGGACGTTTAAGTGCTGGTGAATTTGGTGAAGCTTTTTTACTTGGTAAGTGCTTTTCACATTTACAATTTCCTCATTCTCTAAGGGCACCACTAATATCCCGATTAAAAATCCCTCTTTCATATTTTTATGCAGGTGATAGTGCATATGCTGTACGTGATTTCATTTTGACCCCTTACCTATATCCTACAAATGTACATGAAAGGAGGTATAATAAGGCACACCGTTCTACACGTGGAGTCATAGAAAGGACATTTGGGATTTTAAAAAGCAGGTTTCGTAGGATTCACAAAATTGGAGGTTCTTTACAGTACAAACCATCATTGTGCTGCAAAATTATAACAAGCTGTGCAATGTTACATAACATGGCAATGAGAAAAGGAACACAATGTGAATTGAGTGACCCTGAATCTTCAGACAATGAAGATTTACCAGCACCAAGAAGAGGTGCTGAAGGAGTAGGAGCTGCAGCAGGACGTGCAAGACGTGCAGAAATCACACACAATTACTTTTAGGTATGAATGAAAAGCATGACAACTGTTATTATATTTCAAAAGTTTTACTTTATGTAATAAAACAATGAAAAGACATTGTAATTTGCATAGCTTAACCTGTTACTTCACAGGACATTACAATTACATTACTGTTTGAGTAAACAATGAAATGTAATTTACTTTCTGCGCTGTCTAATACTAGAGCGCTGGCCTGCCTCACTGCTCCTACCAGCTTTATTTGGGGTGGAATGTCTTCCACTCCTGCGTTCACTGTTGTCAGGAGTTGGAGTAGGGTTGCTGCTACTCCTACTAGTAGTGGACTCAGTTTCCAAAGGTTCACAAAATGCGCGGGCCCCAGAGTTACATGTCTGCATCACATCAACTACTGCAGTAACTTTATCAAGCCCTTTTGCCATATTCCGGGTGCATTCACTAACCATACGCTGCATGGAAATACTGCGCCTACTGAACTGTGCAGTGACAGTACATAGTCTATTTATTATAGTGCAGTACCTAAGCATTCTGGTGTTTTTCTATGTGCTGCCCTGACCCTGTTTTCCTCTGACTTCTCCAAAACTAAACAAAGTCTATCCACAGATCCTTTAATTTGCCTCAATTCTTCTCCAATGCCAGCAATGCTTTTGTTTTGCTGGACGAGATGCCTATTAATGGACCTCAAAGCTTTATGTTGTTTCTGCTGCACTACCAATATGTTTTCCTCTAAACCTTCAAAAACTGTAGGATTGTCTGACACGACACCCCTGTTGGGCCTGACACAATCTAAGTTTAAAGCTCTTCTTCTGGCTCCATTTCTTGGCATAACATGTTCAGCATTACTCAATGTCTCATTGGCTCTTTCTGTTGCCCCTTCAGGTCCTTCATCATCAGCAGCAAATGGTTGCAATGGGCCAATATGTCTTCTTTTTGACCTGATTATTGGATTTAAATCAACTTCCTCATTTGAATTTTCTTCACCCGGTGTAAAGTCTTATGCATGTGAAGAGTGTCCTTGAAATTCCTCACGTTCATCTTCAACGTGTGCTGTGAATGTAGAAATAAATATTCTTGAAACCCAAATAACAGTTTGTCAAGAAACACCTGTCTACAATGAAGTAGCAAGTGATCAAGTGGTTCCAGCGATTTCAACTAATCCTGATGCAATCCCAACAATTGACAGAACTGCCTCTGGCTATTTCATTAACTTTGATACGTTTTCTGAGGATCCCAGCCAACCTGAAACGACGCCAGCAAAAAGAACTTTCAAAGAACAAGCAACATACCTTTTTCATTACCTGTAAAAGACTTATCTGGTTTCACCATGGATTGAACTTTGGATTGTGTTGGGTGTGCTTTTTCTTCTACTTTGGTTGACTCTGGTAATAACACTGGGAATGCTGATAAATGGAAGATATGTCAAAATGGACATAGCAAGTAAAAACATCACTTACTACTCAAGCCACACAAATCATCTCATCATGAACAAAGAGAATTATCATCAGTGAACATCACAGGCGTTCCTTTACCTGGGGGTATAGCTTGGGACAGAACTGATTATGACATTTTTGGCCCGTCGGAGCTGTTGAGGATTCTACACCAATTCAAGATTTCATTAAGTGACTTTGTTTCATCTAGTACCTTTTCTGATGATTAGGACTTCGAGACTGTTGAAATGTCTGCAGTATTTACAAATCATGAATATTTAGAAGGTTCATCAGACTATGAACAAATGTATCGTTATAATCATTATGGTCATCATTTCTTGCAAAAATCTGCAAATCCTAGAAATGTATTAATGTATAACCAATGCGAACATTGTCCTACGCCACCAAAGGGAAGCTCAAAACCTTTGCCAATAAGTTTCCATACTTTTCAGGGTTCAATGTATCAAATGCTGAATAATTTTACTTTAAAATGTAAACAAAACAGGAATGAAAAGTATGTTGACAATACAAAACAGATTTATTCTGCAGCCTTTTATGCCCAACTGTCTAATCTAGGTTTCAACTTTTGGAAAGACAACATTGAGACAAAAACTGTCTGGGGTACAAAAGATTGACAGCTTCAGGGGGTAGAAGCTATGTTCAGAGCCTCTCTAATACCTGAGCAAATTATGTTTTTGAATGACACTGTCCAACAGACGTCTTGCCTTGGGTTAGCCAAGATAAAAGACCTGAACAATCCGTCCATACCTACACCTGATAGAAATAACACTTCAGAGGGGGAGGTCGACATACATACTATTTTGCATCACAACAGAACAGATCCAGATTGGAAAAAATGGTTGATCTGGCCCACAGACACAAACAACTGTCAAGATAGATTCCTGAACAAAACACAGGGTTTCACATTCACTATGCCAGACCCAAGATATGTTCAAAGACAGCATCCTGGAATAGTAACAACGTACAGTGTAGGGAAGCTCTGCCTTGATTGGCTACATAGATCTACACTTAAGAATGTAAAACAACACTTACCTTTACTAAAAGATGGAGCAGACCTTAGCGGTTTCTTGCTAGGACCAAGAAAACCATGTCAAAAACATTTTATATATGCCGGTATCTATGCTGCTTATAATGAAGCATGGAAGATTACGCAAGCAGAGAATACAGAACGAATATGAGAAATTGATCGTATTAATTTAGAGAAAACTCTCTCTGTAGTTGACAATGGGTTAATGACTCTGTCGTCCAGGCTATATTCATTGGCCAGCATAGTGTCTTCTGTCATAGACATCATGGAACAGGACTTGGTCATGTTGCAACATGGTCAGTCGCAATTACGTTCTATCATGCTATTAGGCTGGACGTTGCAAAACCTTCGTTCAGGCTATGTGCCTAGGCGTTTAATCAATACTACGTCTCTGTTTTCAGAATTCAATCTCACTGATAAACAGATCCAAAAGGCACACGGATGTGCAGACTATATGGTGCTGAGAATTGAAAAACTGGAAAGATTTCCATTTACTGTCGCTGAAAAGCCAGCTACTGGATGGATTATACATGGAACAATCACTATGCCTGTTACAATATTTCATTTTCAGTGTTGCCTAAAACACATACCAGCAGGCACATATGAAAGGTTGGGTAAAGAATAGATCAAGACATCTTGGGAATTACCATACACACACAGATGTTGGAGTGGGGAAGGGAAGTGTTTCTTAGTGGTAAAACCTGTGAAAATGCACTAAGCGGTTCTCTTCTTTGTCAGGGTATAAACTTACACGGGGCCTGCGATGGTTCCTCTAACAACTTATCCTGCCACCTGCAAGGTTCACCAGCTGCAGTGATTGATCCAATTTTTGGACAACTTTCAAATGGAAGTTACCTCATGTTGAATGATCACAGCTGCTGTGGCATGTTGCCAGGTATACCATATCTAGTAACTGTGTCAGTTGCTTTATGCAAGTATTGTTTCCTAAAACTAAGACAGACAGGGAGTTGCCATTATGGCCTTCACTGAACATATCTTTTATACAAATTGATACTTTAAGCAGAATGAAAGCCATTCTTTTGCAAAAAACTGTGCCACTGACCTCGGCCAAAGAGACCTATGATCTGCAAGTCACAAGGACTTCTGCCGAGATACACGCCCTCTTCACTACAAACTGCCCTATACATTTCTCGGAAATGTTAAGTCATATCTTAAACATGTCTGCCACAAGCTGTATTGTACATCTATTTAGGAACGTATGTTCCGGACTGTTAGCACCTTTTCAAGCAGTCCTAGGAATATTTCCAAACTTCGTGCACTCTGTGTTTGGCGGACTGCCTCTCCTTTTGGGACTCGTTGCAGGGATACTATTTTTGCTCCTACTGCTACGATATGGCAAGCCAAATCACCAGCGCCACTCCAAGCACCATAGAGAGAGCTCTATTGGAGATGAAGTGTTGTGAGCGCATCGTCCAAATTTTGGGATTAACTCATTTACGAGAATTAAATACCACGTGGTTTCTGTCATTCAGACCAATCTGGCAAGATTGCATCTTACCTGTTCTACGCTGCCTGCTATGCGGTGAAGAATGCCTGCTAGACATCTGTCTAACACTCCGATCAGTCATGCCAATGGATGTTGATACTTTGCTGGACACGGTAACGGCCCATGCGCAGTGTTGTACCCAGCGGCTACCAATTCTGATGACGGCATTCATTGAGATCTTACAAATGCAAAATGATGATGCTGAGGTACGAGAGGAAACTTTAGGCACACAGGTACCATCCAATTTGAACATTGCTAAATGCGACCAATGCTGAAGGCGATGCTTCACATCTATGTGTGGTTAATCTTCTGAAGGAGGTAATCCAACTGTCACCTACAATGATAGAAGATTTTTTTACAGACTTAGAAGATTTCGTGTTTTCTCCAAGCGCTAACACTGACTTTTGATTTTGGCACACAGTGTTCTGAGAGACTTTGAATTTGACCTTCATTTTTTTAAAACAAAGAACTTTTCCTATGATTAACTTTTTTTTTTCAAATTTGTATTTTTCATTTTTGGGCACAAAGTAATCTGCTGAAAGTAGAACCATTCATAGAGAACAATAATTCTTTGAATACTTCCAAGAGACAATATTTGACCTTGTCCACATACAAACAGTTTTATGTAATCTGACATGAAATGGTTTCGGCCTTTTTTCTTCTGTATTCTTGAGCCATTTCATAAATGTATATTTTCATGATTCATTCATTTAGCATTCAAAATGTGAATATATGCTTCGAATGAAACATTGCTTTAATGCGTACAGCACCAATGCATCTTTTATGTGTACAACCAGTTCTAATGCATTTTTATGTATTTTGGAGGGGTTTTCACACTTCATGTGTAGATATGTTTTAGATATGTTTAAACATGTTTAGAATTTAATAACGTCGTACATAAGAAAGTGGAGTGGGTGTTGTATGTCAATTTAGATTCCCAATTAATTTCCCGATTCATGCCCTTATATAGGTACAATCCGCATTACTCTTATATAGGCATAGAAATCCAGCCCTTATTTAGGCATAGCCCATGCTACCCAAATACAGGCATGGCTCCTTCCATCCGTTCATCTACGTCACAACAATTTTTTGGAAAACCAGACTCTTAAGCAGAAGGGACTCCCCCTAGGCTGCATATTGATTTCTCCAAGAAACTCATTAGTATACATGAACAACTATTCCTTAGGGGTTCATCCATGACGTTCATATGCCCGACTTTTACGTCAATACTGGTTTTCCTAAACACCTTCAAGGTATAAATATACCTTCACTTGCTATAGCAAAGAACGGTGTGGTTCGGTACAGTTCAACTACCTACTTGCCCGACGCAACTCGCTACAGCAAGTGCCGAAGGAAGCCGACTCTCCAAACGTTGCGCGCCATGTAGTGTAGTTCCTATATTCTCAATAGGCTCTGCGCATTGAAATAATATACACTGTAAATTTGACATAGGACTGAGGTCAGTATGTCTCTATCGAGTATATTAAACTTAATTGTGTGTGCCGACTAACTCAGAGGTCACTAGAAACTTTCTCGAAGAAACGTGAAGGGATTAGTTTCTGACAAGCGCATAAACACGACAACCTTGTTTCCCTAGGACTGGAACAAATATCTTCAGAGTCATGGAAACAATAGATAACTATTTTACTCAGTCAGTTGTGCATGCTTCGTTTCTACAGAGTTGCACAGAAATAGAGAGATGGGCGTTTCAATAAAAGGGATTTATTGAACAGTCTTCTTTCTCATGCAAGAGATGTGAACTGCTACAATCGTTAAACAGAATGCAAAGTATAATGCGTACAGCGAGAACAGTAATATAAAATAATACTGTAATAGCATTGTCTGTTGCTATGACATGTAAAAATACATACATAAATAACACAGGCTAAAATACTCAACTGGTGCTTCTAAAATACACCTACCCCAATGTACCTAAACTAGGTCTAGTACCAGGGAAGAAGTAGGTGCTGCTTAGCATAAGTTTTAGTTCTGCCAAGAATTACCAAAGGTTTCTCTTGTTTGTTGTATGGCGTTTTAGAATCCGAGCGAATTTTCCAGATTCATGCCCTTATATAGGTACAATTCACATTGTCCTAATATAGGCATAAAAATCGTTCCCTTATTTAGACATAGCCTATGCAGTTCAAATACAGGCATGGCTATTTCCACCCGTACCAAAACGTCACAACGATTTCTTGGAAAATCGGCTTAAGCAGTCAGGGACCTCCCCTTGCTTGAATATTGATTTGTCCAAGAACTCATGTACTTTACAAAGAACTACTATTCCTTTGGAGTTCTTTACTGACGTTATTATGCCCGACTTTACGTCAAACTAGGCACCTTCAAGGTATAAATATGACTTCACTTGCTCTAGCAAGACACAGTGGTTTGGAGCAGTTCGACTGTCTACTTGCCCGACGCAGCTCGCTACAGCAAGTGCCGAAGGAAGCCGACTCTCCAGCTGACGCACTGACAAAGAAGCTAACATCCTCCTGCCGAGAGTCCAGCTCCAGTGTTTCTGACTCCCCTTGCGGGGTGTTGAGAAATCGAGTCCAGAGACAGAGATACCAACCTCTTTCATTCTAAGGTATGGAGCTGATTAGAACCTAGAGAAACCTTTGGCAATTCTTTGCAGAACTAAAACTCATGCTAAGCAGCACCTACTTCTTCCCTGGTACTAGACCTAGGTTAGGTACATTGGGGTAGGTGTATTTTAGAAGCACCATTTGAGTATTTTAGCCTGCGTTACTTATGTATGTATTTTTACATGTCATAGCAAAAGACAATTCTATTACAGTATTATTTATATTACTGTTCTCGCTGTACGCATTATACTTTGCATTCTGTCTAACGATTGTAGCAGTTCACCTCTCTTGCATGAGAAAGAAGACTGTTCAATAAATCCCTTTTATTGAAACGCCTGTCTCTCTATTTCAGTGCAACTCTGTAGAAATGAAGCTTGCACGATTGACTAAGTAAAATAGTTATCTATTGTTCCCACGACTCTGAAGATATTTGTTCCAGTCCTAGGGAAATGAAGTTGTCATGTTTATGCGGTTGTCAGAAACTAATCCCTTCTTGTTTCTTCGTGAAAGTTTTGAGTGCCCTCTGAGTTAGTCGGCACACACAATTAAGTTTAATATCCAAACTGACCTCAGTCCTATGTCAAATCTATAGTGTATATTATTCCATTGCGCAGAGCCTATTGGGAATATAGGAACTACACTACAGAGGGCTGGGGTCACTTTCTAATCTATTGCCAAACCCAAAGCCAGAGACAGGATGAAGAAGGAAAGGCTGACAAAATAGTAGTCGATCAGAGATGCACCAGTTTTTGATAGGAATGAGAAACCAGGCGGCTTGTCGGGAAGAAATCGCCTGTTGAGGGCTCTTAGGCTGAGTTGTTCCAAATTGCCTTGGAGGGCGCGGGTCCTGCTTGCACCTTCCAGGACGATCCTGCGGTGGTATGGCTCAGTCGTTTTCTTGCGACTTAATTACCTCGTTCTTTTGTAAGTCGGACATCAGCCACATGTTGAAATCTCCAGATAATATGATGTCTGCATTCGGGAACCCAGATCTCATTTTTAGTACTGTCGCGATCACCTCATCAGATAGAGTTAGCCTAGACGCTGAGTTAGGACAAATATATACGTTCAATAAAATTACGGTCCTAGACTGACCTTTATAAGCTCTGAGTGAGATACCCACTATCTGGAGAGCCTGGGAGGAAATTACTAGATCCCATGAGGTAATTGTGCTATTAGCTGATATGTAGATGGCTAGACCACTGCTACCTCGTCACGGGGAGTTCATTTTAATTGCTGGAAAGTGGTGAATTTTAAATCCTTCCAGGTGCTGCGGCTCTATAACCCATGTCTCTTGTAATAGGATAATCTCAAATGACCGTAAGTAGGAGATCGTGGCCCGTACCCCAGTTTGTTTGCTAGCCCGTTTATGTTCCAAGAACATATCTTTAGTGGGCTGTGTTCTTGAGCCTTTTGGCTGTTATTTTGTCAATGGAGCAGTCTGGTTGAATTTAGTGACCCCGCCAACCATGACCATGTACAGGCCTGTTCCAGTCCAGTATTTTTTATGTGCTGACCATTGCTTGCTTTTTTTTAATTAAAGGTGGGGGGTTTGCCCCGAGCACTCCTCAGGACCGCATAAACCGGTTTTGGACCTGCGCATGGGCGCTCTACTGCCCGGATGTTCTGAAGAACATGTGGATAGCCTGGTTCCTTGCCAGGGATTATGGAAATACCCCACTGCTTAACGGTTTCCATGTGCCTCAAGATTTTGTTTGATGCCTCCGCAGAGCGCCAGGTGACCTTGGTAAGTTCGTTTATTTGACCCTGGCCTGGTGCAATAAATTCTATAGAGGTAATGTCTTGTGATGTAACTTCATTTGACAGGCCTATGGCTTCTATCAGTTTCATGATATTCTCATGATTTAATATGTCACAGCTGCCTTTGGACTTGTACTCTGGGTAAAATAGAGTGAAAGTTGTATTTGCTTGAGATGGCCTAGTGGTATGAAGGCTTTCATATTTGATTGCAGAGTGAGTGTTCTCTGGATCGCCATTAGTGAGGTTTCTTTGGCTCAGTTCTCTATAGAGAGGTCCCTGCCCAGAGAGAGCCTCAGGAAACCCAGGCAGTGTCTCTGACCCCCGCTTGCAGTGCATAGAGAGGGTTCCTGGGGCTGCATCCTTAATTGCCTTTTGAACTGATGGAGGAGCAAAGCTGTTCGGTACTCTAGGGCTCTTTTGGGCTGCACCGCTGCCGATTTGCGCCTCACTACCATTAACCTGATTGGGTGAAATGAGGTTGCCCAAGCGTTCGGTATGCCGGCTGCTGGCTTGAGCCTGATCAGGTGTTTTGGTGCTGCCTAAATATTCTGTATGCCAGGTGGCTTTTGGGCCTCTGCCCAAGGCAAATATGTAGGGTTCCGAGAGTTGCAGTTTGTTGTTGACAGATGGCCCTATTTTTCCCCTTTTTCCACGTGCTCAGGGTCTTCCCCTCAAGTGTTGTGAGCCTACAGGGGGGCAGGGATAGTCCCCCAGGAGGAGGCATTGCCCGAACTCTGCTTCCCACTTCGTAGGGGGGGAATACCCGCCCTGCCTGAGTGTGAAGTGAGTGATCTAGCAACACAAAGCAGGACGAAATCCTTAGTGATACCTGGTCCTGAAGGTGCAGATCTTGTGAGCAGATCTGAGAGCAGTAACCAGCAGTAGCAACCAAAAGTGAGCAAGCAGCTAACAGGGAGCATCCAGCAGTCAGCAGATGCAGGAGTAGGGAAAAGGAAAGAGAACGCAGTCACCCCTAACAAGAAAATAATTTACTTCAAAAACATTAAAACATTATTTTAAAACCACCCCATCCAAATTCCCTATGAACCCAAAATCCCCCCAAAAATAAAGCTTAAAACTAGTATACTTTTAATATGCATCAAATTAAAAATAATAATATATTTAATAAATAAAAATACATTGAAAACATTTGTTTAAAACACACCCGAAACTCCTATAAGATCCAAAAAACTGAAAAAATAAGTTACTAATTTAGGGGCCTATTAGGATGGCGGACGGACCTGCGTCCGTCCGCCACCCCAGAGGAGGAGGGACCGTCCGCAGCGGCAGTCCCTCCGTGCCAATTAGGATGTGACCGCCACCCTGGCGGTCACATCCTGTATTCTTAACATTGCGGTGGGTGCTGCTTGAAGCAGCACACGCCGCAATGTTAAAAAAATGCATGTTTACCTTTGCATTCACGAAGCTGCAGGCACCGTGTAGTGCCTGCTGCTTCGTGCACGCAAAGGCAGGGGGTACCATACCGCAACGGGCCCCCGAAGACAACACCGTATGCCTTTCCACGGCGGAAATGCCGCTGTGGAAAGGCATATGACCGCAGCTATCCTAATATGGCTGGCGGTGTCTGGTAGACACCGCCAGCCATGTTATTGCTTTTCCGTCGCGGTCGGAAGGCAACCGCGGCGGAAAAGCGGCGGACGGAAAATAGATCCCCCAGCCATCCTAATCTGGCGGGGGTCTTTTTCCAGTCCGCAGCGGATAATCTGCATCCTCCGGGCCGGCGGTGGATTCCGCCGGCCCTGAGGATGCGGATTATCCGCAATCATAATCGGCCCCTTAATTACAAAAAAATAATGAACCAAAAGGTTTAAAACACTCTAGTTAAAAACACAATTAACAAAATGAAACAATATTACATAAAACTATCATAAAATATGTTACACATTATTAGTAAAAAAACTAACTTAATACTAAAATACAACAACATTAAAGTGATAGCTATTTAACACTTCATTATTATTAGTGTAAAACAATATAGTTATCATAGATATTCAAAAATTTGATATTATGATACTCACAATAATTAAGTATTCTGCCATCGATATTAAGGATTCACACCAGCCGCACATACATTGCCATACATACAAATCCATGCCCCCATTTTAGCAGGTGGGATGTGCTTATGTGCCATGATTCCATTTGCACAACTTGTGATGTTAGGTTGGGCTAGGGCCTGGCAAACTCAGTCAACCCAGTGTTTCAACCAGTATGTACATACGGGGGCCTCCAATTCTTGCTCCCATGATTAACTTGCTCTCACTTAAGAAACACCATCAGGATGTCTTTGACCTCCTTGTGGATAAACCAGTTGAACTCTTGATTACTACGGAGACATGAATCTTCTGATCCAATTGTCACGATGGCCATTCCTGATGGCGATAGGATCTCTAGAGCTGATCGCCCAGGGGGAAGGGGGGCGGGGTGGCCATTATATACAGGGATGAGTTGGTCCTCCACCGGGGTGAGGTTAGTGCATTGGGGGAATGCGAAGCCTTATATTTCAGCATTCGCTTCTCGGCATTCGCTTCTCGGTGTTCCCCGGGCTCTTCACTTTTTCCATTATATTGACCTTGGTGATTAAAACATCCACCTTGATCAGACAGATGCTAGGGACACACATGATTTTCTTGATGCGCTACACCTTGCCCAGCTTTCTCAGTGGATTAGTCTCCCAACACACCAAGGGGGTCATATCCTCGAACTAATTTGTTCTAATCTTCCCATCTCAGTGAATGGCCCCCTCCTGGTACCCTGGTTTGACCACTTCTTGACCTATTTTTCTTGGGAGGCAGCTAACGCCAACCCTACGAACCAACCGCAAACCAGAGTTTGGCAAAATTGATCCGATTGTGTTTAGCCTGGCCTTCTCGGCCTCAAGGCCCTTTCTTGCTAAAGATTTTGAGGGGGGGCTTGCCGGCTGGATTTCAAATACAATGGATTTGTTATCCTGCGCCTCCACCCACAGGCTTTGGTTCATGTCCAACCTGAAAGTGCTAAAACGGGAGTGCAAGAAATTAGAGCGGGACTGGCGGCGTAGAGAATTTAGTCCTTTGGCTAAGCACATGCTCAGTATAAAACAAAAAATGTATTACTCTGCTATAGCCCAGGCTAAAAGCCTCTACTACTCGGCCTTGACCTTGCCAGGAACAATAGCAAGAAAACATTCTCCATCGTCCACAGCTTCCTGACTCCCACAACCCAATCGAGTACTCCCCCATCCTCAGACTCACGGTGCGATAATCTCTCTAGTTT